>NC_083109.1:5097066-6368208 GCF_949774975.1 Lagenorhynchus albirostris | reverse complement strand
CCCAGGCCCCTTGCATCGGGAGTGCGGAGTCTTAGCCACCAGACCACCAGGGAAGTCCCGACATTGCTGTTATATGAGCCAATAAATTTCCACTGTTTCCTTAGACACATATGAATCAGAATTTCTGTGATTCACAATGGAAGGAGACTGGACTGATTCTTTTGCTTCTGATCCCTTTTATTGCCCAGATGCAGGTAATAGAAAAGATTTTTCTTTTCTGTCATCTCCTCGTGGCTGGAGACCTGTAGTCTACTTCACCGTAAGGACCCACAGTGGCTGGCATGGACTGAGCCTGACCCAGCACGCAGCAGATACCTGTGGAATTGAGGTAGGATCCACGTTGAAACTCCTTGGTTGCAAGTATCAGAAACCTTAGTTCAAAGCAGCTTTGGCAAAAAAGTGCAGCTTATTGGCTTGGGTGTGTGAAAAGTCCGAGAATGCACAAGCTGACCTGGGGGCTCACATGACTTTTTCAGGTGTGGTCTTGACCTTTCTGTTGTCTTCACTCTCAGACTGGCTGTCCTCGTGAGGGGACCCCTGGTCAGATGAAGACCTTCCAAGTTAGCAGTCTCAGTGGAAAGAGATTTTCTTCCTCTACAAAATTCTGAGTGCCTAGGATTGAGCGTCAGTGGGCGGCTGGGCAGGTGCCTGGGGAACCAGTCCCTAGGGATTCCCTGGACCGGACTGGAACATGCTGTTTGGCCACGTGAGATCATGTGACCTGGAGTGGGCGGGGCGTCAACTGTGGAAGATAATATGGACTGAAAGTGATGGAGAGGTGTGGCTCCCCAGATGAAAATGGGTGCTGTTACCAGAAGAAAGAGGATGGGGTCCCCAACAATTCTATCCCTTTCTTCTGGGTTAACACTACCCCAGGGAAGGCCCCCAAATCCTGGCAACCTGGTTGTCGGGATCTGACCTCTCCCAGAGAAGCTCTTCCTGCAGGGTTCCATCCAGGGGCCTCCCAGCATTTGGTAGGTGCTGGGCCCACCTTTCCTTCTGCAGAAATGCAACAAAGGAGGCCAGGGAGGGGCATCCCTTGGGGGGCTGGAAGCCGGCCTGCTACAAGGAACCAGGAGCTCTTTCTGGGGGCCATTACATGATTTCCCTCTTCTGTGCCTACAAAAAATATGGTCTTAATACAGCATGTTTAACAACACAGGCAGGATTAAAGGGCAGCCCTAATTGACCAAGGGGTGGGTCTCCACCTGTTTACTCTCCAGAATAATTCCATGCGGCAGGAATGATTAGTTGTGTCCTTCTCATGTAATTTGCGGGGGAGAAGTATGATGTCTGAACAGTTTGTGGGCGGGAGGCATGATGCTTCACAGGAACCAGCCCCTTAGGTCCACAGGAAGGATGGAGCAAGTATCTCTGAGCTGCGGCTAGAGCAGATGGAAGCCTGTTCCTGCTCAGGTTGGGCTAAAGAGGCTTCACAGGGTTCCAGAGCCCAAGTCCACCACTGTCCAGCTGCGCGATCCTAGGTGACTGAATTTCCCACCCTGGCACTCACTTCATTCATCTGTAAAATGGGGCTCTCTTGGGATTGAGCGCTGTGATGCTCATAAAGGGCTTGGCATGGTGTCTAGCAAATAGTAGGTGTTCGATAACGAGGGAGTTGCTGTGGTTGTTGCTGCTGTTGTTAGTAGACTGTCCCTTTCCCACACTGCTGCCAGAGGGCGTTTTCAGAATGCAGCTCTGGTCACATGACCCTCCACTCTCTGCTTGTAACCCCCAGAGGTCTTTTTCTCTTAGAGCTGGGTTTCTCAACCTCAGCACTATTGACATTTTGGGCCTGATAATTCTCTATCGTAGGGCATCCTGGGCACTGTAGGATGTTTACCAAGCTGGCCTCTACCCACTAGATGCCAGTAGCACTCTGCCCACCCCCGTCAAGATGGGACAACCAAAAATGTTTGCAGACATAGCCAAATGGTCCCTAGCACGGTCGCCCTTCCTCCACACTACCCCCTTCCCAGTTGAGAACCACTGCCTTAAATCAAACCCTGAGCATTGTCACGGCCTCCCAGGCCAGTGCGCTCTAGTGGCCTGGCTCTCACAGACCCCTTGGGTTTCGCCCAGCACTGGGCTTCCCCTTGTTCTCCCTGCTTCAGCCACTCTGGTCTCTCTGCCACAGAGACTTTGGATCTGCTGTTCCTCTGGGAAGGGCCTATTCCAGACTCCCATTCCTCTTTGCCCCTAACTCATCCTTCAGACCTCAGCTTGGTTGCAACTTTCTTAAGAAATTCTGATTTGCCCAAATGGATCGAATCCCCTTAAATCTTGGTTTTCACTGTAGCATCTCCTTTCGCAGCACTTGTCACGGTTGTAATCTTACGTTTGTGTGTGTGATTCTTTCCTTAAAATGAAACTTTACGAAGGAGCATAAATTCCCTACAAGCGGGGAATGAGTCTTGTGTGTCCCAGTGGTTAGCACCAGGTAGAGTGTTGCTGAACGTTTGTTGGATGAATGAATGTATTCTGAGCAGTTTCATCCCACCAGCTGGTGCCTGGCCATCTCCCAGCCAATGCCCTGGATCTCCTTGCAGAGAAAGATAAGTTCCCTGTGTTGGATGGAGCCTGGGGGAATGACAAACAATGTTCTTATCTTGTTTTGTTTTTATGCTTTTTATTGGGATATAACACACATAAAATAAAATGCACTGATCTTAAGTATACAGCTTGATGAATTTTTAAATTCTTTTTTGTTTCAATTTTTTTTCTTCGCAATTTTTTTTCTTTTAATTCCATTTTTTGGCCAAGCCGCGCGGCATGCAGGATCTTAGTTCCCTGACCAGGGATCAAACCCACACCCCCCTGCATTGGAAGTGCAGAGTCTTAACCACTGGACCTCCAGGGAAGTCCCACAGCTTGCTGAATTTTTACAAAGATAATCCTTTGTGTAGCCAACACCCAGATCAAGACGTAGAACATTGCCAGCGCCCCCAGAAGCCTCCTTCCTCTCCCTCCTACTCAGCACCCCACCCAAAGGTGACCACTGATCTCATCTGTATCATCATAGATGAACTTTGTTGGTTGTGGATGTTGTATTAGTCTGACTTCTCCATAGAGACAGAACCAATAGGACACTTAAATATATATAGAAAGATTTATTTTAGGGCAGTAGCTTGTGCAATTATGGAGGGTGGCTGGCCCCAAATCTGCAGGGTGGACTGGCAGGCTGGAGACCAGCGAAGGGCTGATGTTGTAGTTCAAGTCTGAAGGTCATCTGTTGGCAGAGTTCCTTCTCACTCTGGGAGGTCTTCAGGGCTTCAACTGATTAGATTAGCCCCACCACCTTAGAGAAGGCAATTTGCTTTACTCAAAATCCATCAATGTTAATATCACTGTCACAGAAACATTCAGAATAATGTTTGGTCACATATCTGGGCACCGTGGCTCACCTAAGTTGACACATAAAATTAACTAACACAGACATCATAGAAATGTCCTCTTTTGTGTCTTGCTTCTTTTGTCCACCATTATCATGTCTGTGAGATTCATCCATGTGGTTCAGTAGCAGTAGTTCATTCTTCTTTGCTGTGTAATACTGCACTGTATTGATATACTACTGTTAATTTTTATTGTTGATGGACATTTGGGTTGCTTCCAGTTTGGGGCTATTATGAATAAAACTGCCGTTAATATATTTGTATTTACTGTTTGGTGGACATAAATGCTAATTTCTGGAATTGTGGGATAGCTGGTTTACAGGGTATATGTTTTTTGTTTTTTTTTTTTGCGGTACGCGGGCCTCTCACCGTTGTGGCCTCTCCCGTTGCGGAGCACAGGCTCTGGACGCGCAGGCTCAGTGGCCATGGCTTACGGGCCCAGACGCTTCGCAGCATGTGGGGTCTTCCTGGACCGGGGCATGAACCCACGTCCCCTGCATCGGCAGGCGGACTCTCAACCACTGCACCACCAGGGAAGCCCGAGAAAACTGCTTTTGATGGGAGCCACGGCAGGAATCAGCTGGGTCTCAAGTACACATGTTGTATTTCCCGTTGGTCTCTGCGTCGGGACCACAGGTTGCAGGTATGGGGAGCAGAGGCTGCCTGTGGTTTCCACGAAGACCTGTGTCCTGGTGGATGGATGCTGCATCAGTCCCGTGAACTCTGGGCCTCCTGGATTTCTGAATTTCATCGACCAGTACCATTTTCTCACTGGTCTTTGGTAAAGGTTATAGGTGAAGGTTACTTTTGCTGTGTGAAGGCATTTTTGAGTCCACTACCATTGTCTCTTCTTCAAGAGAACATTTGAGCACTAAAAAGCAGGTAGACAATCAGAATAGAAGTGAATCCCCAGGGTTAAGTACATCTTATCTATTGAAAAAGTCAACATCTTGCCCTTATTTTTCTCATTGTGCTGTGCTAGTGGAAAATTCACCACAGAATGGATTTTGCGAACCACTGGGGTGACAGAAAAGTACAGACTTCGGTGCTAAACCTTGGTTTGGAAGCTAAGCCTGGTACTTAGGGCTGTATGACCTTGGCAGTGTCGCTCATCCTTTTGCAGTCCAGTTTCAAAGGCTCAGAATGTTATCTGCAGAAAACACCTGGTACAGTGCCCAGACCCCCTAATGGGGGTCCAATAAGTGTTACTTGAATGAATTTCTGATATATTTCAGGATCTGCAATCCCTTAGCCACAGGTGCAAAACCTTAAACCACTGTGAAAATAGAAAGTGCTTTTCTTATGTTTGGTGCAAATTCGTGTGGCAGCAAAGCCTGACATGAGGCCATTTTACAGTCTTTATTGATCCCCATTGGCATGAATATTCATACGTTCTTCTCTAGAAATATCATATTTGATACTGAGCTGTTTCCCCATTGTACAGCATATGCATGTATTACCTTTCTACAATCTGGATCATCCTGAATTCGGATGTACATTTGGGTTCCAAATGTTAGAACCTAAACTGAGATTTACTTAGAAAAAAATTTCAAAAGGTATGTAATCATCGCATGAACCTAAAAAAGCCAGGGATAGCTCTGGCTTCAGGTGCAGCTGAACCCAGGGGCTCAAGTGATGTCTGTCTCTGTTTCTCTCTTGTCACTCAGCTCTGAGCAGCTCTGCTTTTCTTTGAGTGTTAGCTCCATTCCCATTCTTGCCTCAGACAGATGGAGGGGAGAGGGTGTTGTAATTGGCTTAGTTTGGGTCACACCTGCCACTCTGCTTTGGACGGGATGGGTGATAGCGCCTCAGAGGAGTGTGGGGCAGACCTAAGCAGCAAGTGCTCACCGTGTCAGTTATGAACTAGTTCTGTGGCAAATCCAATCCTTTGTTTGGCTTTCCCAGCTCCAGGGAAATCACAGCCAAGCAAAGGGCGCCCTGGACGAGGACGAGACTCTTGCTGTCTCTGCCCTTCTCATTCTGGCTCTGACTCTGCAGCGCAGTGAGTAACACGTCCGAGAGCCTCACGGTAGGCTTACCTCTTGCTTCCCCAATCAGAGGGCCGGTCCTTCAAGCCTCTGGTGTTCCTGTGCCTCACGATGATGGGAAGAGCCACAGCACATGCTGTTCCCTCTGCTGGAATGTTCTCAGTGCCTGTCACGTGGTTAGAGCCAGTTCACTTGTGATTCTCAGTTTAAAGGACATAGCTTCAGAAAAGACTTCTCTGACCCTCTGAGGTTCAATCCCTGACTGTCTTTTTTTCACAGCATCACTTTCACTTTGTAATTATATATTAACTGGGCCTTTATTTGTTTAACGGCCATCTCCCTCCCCTCTTAGACTGGCATGGTCTGATGGTCGGGCCGTGTCTGTCTCACTCACCACCGTCCCTCCTCAGTGTTGGACACACAGGGGGTATATTTCACAAGTGGTAACTCCCCCAGTTGGGCCAGATGCCTAGTTCCCAGCAGCCTCAGAAGCTCTCATCTAGCTCTAGACACCTTCTCCCCCTGCTTGCCTCAGCTCAGCTGGGGTGTGGTACCACTTGGATGTCACCACGCTCGCAGCTTCCTGGAAGACGAGCCCCGTGTATGTCTCTGGGCTTTTCCTGACATTCTCCAAGGAAGGCTGTCTCAATCCCAGGCTGCTGGGCAGTGCTTTCCCATAAAGTGCCACACGGGAGTGTGTAATGGACTCACTTTGCCGTGTCTTCCCTGAGCTGCACTGCCGTCCTTCTGGGCAACTGATCTATGTGATTCTGATAGCAATGGCCAGTCACAGTGTTCTCTCCTGGAGTCTAGGTGTGGTCAGGTGACTGAGCACCAGGGTGGTGGGTCCAGGCACGTGACACAAGCTAAGCCAATCGGAGTCCTTCCCTGGGATTTCTCTCATTTCTGCTCGTGATGTCAGATGACTGTGAGGCTGGGGCCAGTTCCAGCCCCAGAGAACAGCTGCTCTGAGAGAACAAAGTTGGCTCACCAAGAGAAGCAGAGACCACAGAATAGAAGGCCCTTAGAATAGCCATGGCCCCTTTACTGGACATCCCCTGTGTGGCAGGCACCCCGCACGCGTTTTCCCTAAGGCATCACCAGCATTATGATGGGACAAGGAAAATGGGATGATGAGGCTCTTGGAGGTTCAGGCATTTGCCTAAGATTTCAACAAGGTGGAGCCAAGTAGGGTTTGCCAGAAAGCCCCGCGGTCTCTGCACTGGCCTGTGGGATGCACACCTGCCCCCCTTTAGGGGAGTCCCCTGCCTTGGAGCTGGTCTTGCCTCAGGAGAACCAGCCCTTTGTGTACCTCTGTCATTCCAGTGGGTGAGGACGGGGTGAGCAGAGGACCCCCTGCCAAGGCCTCGGATGCTTTCCTTCTTTCCCTCCCCCGCCCTCCTCCCTCAGGGCAGATGCTTTGGGGACCACAGTGGAAGCGACTCTTAGGAATACCTGTGAAACAAAGGGCTTCCTTCATGAAAGAGAAAGTCCCTTTGCCCAACACCAAGCAGAATGCGCCAGTTAAACAAACAGCTGCAAAGCAAACCCATCCAAGGAAGCAGTTGAAAAAAAGGCCTGCATCTCGCACTTGGGTAACCATGTCCCTGGGAGGGAGGCTGGGGCAGAGGGAAAGGCCTCCAGCAGCCAGAGGAATCACTGGTATGTCTTAGAGTTGGAACAGCCCAGCTCCCGGCTCCATCAGCCAGAACAAAGGGCAGAACGCACTCCTGAGCGGGGCTCGGGGGCTCTCCCGAGGACAGGAAGGCCCCCTGCGCCAGATCGGCAGCAACATCAGGATGTGAAGAAAGCCCAGCTTACCGCATCCCCTTGGCGAACCGTGACAAGCGACGCACCAGCTTTCAACACCACCCTTGTTCTCCATCAATGGGTTCCATTGTAGGCACAACTTCCCTGGCTCTGGGAGTTGGTTCTGTGCCCTGGCCAGAGTCTCAAACCAGGGGACTTGGGCTCATCTACTCCCTTCCTCTGCATCGGGAAGCATCCCCAAAGTCTTGCCCAAGAGCCCCACTGGGGAAGTTTCCTTTTGCTCCCATCAGTGGAGGGGCAGAGAGCTGGAGGGCATGCTCGGCCGTGCTTCCTCCAGGCACTTGAGCCGTTGAGTCTCCGCTTTGCCCCTCTCTCGTTGCTTTTCGCTGGATGTTCCCCGTTCAAGTCCGGAACAGAGGTCGCCAGACTACCATCTGGAGACCAAATCTGGCCCACTACCTCGTTTTCTAAATACAGTTTTATTGGAATAGCGATGCCCATTCATTTACATAGTGTTTGTGGCTGCTTTTGCCCTACGATGGCAGAGCTGAGTAATGGCAACAGAGATTGTATGGCCCACAAGACCTATCATTTTGACTACCTGGTCCTTTAAAGAAAAACTTTGCCCGCTCATCTAGATCAGAGGGGAGTGTTAGAGAATTGAAGGTTTGGCATTTTCAGTCTCTAGCTCAGTTGACTGGTTCATTCATTTGAGCTTCTTCTATGCACCAAGCTCTGAGCAGGTTGCTAAGGATACACGAGGGATAAAGCGGACGCACTGCTAGCCCTCGAGGGAAGCAGAAGAGATGGTTACCATGCAAGCAGTTCACGCAAACTTAGTTACAACTGTGCTGTGCGTTAGAGAGGAAAGGGTGGTGTGCTATGTGGACCCAACCCTGGGGTCAAGGACAGCTCCCTGGTGGGAATAATATGTCACCTGAGACTAGGATGTGTGGGAAGTAACCAGACCAGCGGTTCAGGAGAGAGAGAGGACAGAGAATCCTCTAGACAGAGGGCCCAGCCTGGGCAAGGCAGGGCAGAGCACAGCCCTGGCCAGGAACGGAGTGAGGTCCTAGGAGGAGACATGAGAGACAGGCTTCATGGGATGGGGTGGCTGTCCCCTGGGCCACCGGTCCACCATGACTGGTCCGGTGAGAGACTGGGACAGTGTCCCTCCTTCTTTAAGACAGTAGGGTTTCCCTTTTCCCTTGTACAAAGCTCAGTCTAAATCATATTAACAGTTTCTTCTGAAATGGTGTCTGATGGTGGCCACTAGCCATGTGTGGCAATGTAAATCTCAATTTAAATTAATCAAAATATGATGTAAAATGTTCAGATCCTCAGTCACACAAGCCATACTGCAAGTGCTTGAGAGCCTCATGTGAAGATACAGAACGTTTCCACCATCAAAGAGAGTTCCCCTGGGCAACATTGGCCTAAATGAAGACTCTGGCCCAACCCTCTATCAAGGAGTCACCACGGGAGGACTTGTCTTTCAACTGGAAAAGTAAGGAGTCTGGACTTTGGGATGCAGGCTCTTGCATTCACAAGCTATGTGATCTTGGGCAGGTTATTTAATTTCTCTGAGCCTCAATTTTGTCATCTGCAAGACGGGCCCAGAACAGCATTTGGCATACTGTTGATGCTCCCTCTAAACGGCAACTGAAATCATTTCAACTTTTGCAGTAGAGTGAAAACAATTAAAAACCATGGTGGGACTTCCCTGGTGGTGCAGTGGTTTAGAATCTGTCTGCCAATGCAGGGGACACGGGTTCGAGCCCTGGTCCGGGAAGATCCCACATGCCACGGAGCAACTAAGCCTGTGTGCCACAACTACTGAGCTTGCACTCTAGAGCCCGTGAGCCACAACTACTGAGCCCGCATGCCTAGAGTCATGCTCCACGACAAGAGAAGCCAGCGCAATGAGAAGCCCGCGCACCGCAACAAAGAGTAGCCCCCTTCGCCGCAACTAGAGAAAGCCCGCGCACAACAAGGAAGACCCAACACAGACAAAAAAAAAAACCAAATAAATAAATTTATGTATATTAAAAAAGAAGACCATCATGGTGGCCCGAGTATCCCTATTAGGGAGGAAACTGTCTTGGTTTGTGAAAAATACTAAGTTGCCGTGAGGCTAGGCCTGAGGGTGGGTTGTGTCTGCATTGCAGGCGGCGGGAATCTGTACGGGAGAGCAGGGAAGAGGCAGAGAATTTGCAGGGGCTGAGAATTACACGTGCTGGAGCTGGTAGGTGACGACCCTTAGTGGCTGGTGTGGCTGACCGTCTTCCTAGAACAAGGATGTCTGAAGATCAATTAGAAACTCTGCAGGCTGAGCCGTAGGCCCTGAGCCCACCCCTTCCCAGCCAACGCCGTTCCCTGTGAATGACTCAGGAGACTGGAGAAGGGGGTAGTGTGTGGAAAGAGATGCTTTCCCCATCTGGCTCTTCATGGTATGGAGGAGAGAAAGCACAGAGGCGCATGAGGATCCGCCTGCCATGTCAACTCAGTGAAGAGGACTCAGAATCTGAGGGGCCCGTGAGAAGCTCAGATGACCTGGAATTCACAGAAATCTTGGGAGGGCTTTGGACTTTCATGCGACAGGGAATGAGAGGTCCAGGGTCATCTCAAGGCCCAGGAGGCCTCGGTGGACATCTGGGTGGCCCTAAACTCTGAACTCTGAGGGTGGGGTCCAAGCCTTCCCCTCAGTGCACAGTGCAAAGCCCTGTGTTCTGGATATGTGGGCAGGGTGCTGACAATATCCATTGGCTTGAACTGGAGTTTAGTTCTTCATTCATGTATTCATTCATTCATATGAATAAGTGGGCAGGCCTACTGTGGCTATATATGTCCAAAAACCCAATGCACACTAATTTAAAGGAAAAAAACGAACAATTTATATAACAACAGTAATCCCTGGGGGTGAATCAAATCTGGCTTTAGGGAAAGCCGGATCCGGGGCTCTAAGAATAGAAAAAGGACCGAGTTCTCCTTCCTTTCATCGGTCCCTCTTTTCGGTCTAATAAGATGGCCGCCAGCAGCTCCAGGGCAACAGGAGCTTCCTTATTCCAGAACGAGGGGAACAAGGAGTTTCCCAGAAGCCCCAGTGACAGTGTCTTTGTGAGTCACTGGCTCTGATGGGGTCACACGCTTCTCCCTGAACCCGTGGAACAGGATGGTCTGTTTGGCTTGGGCTCTCACAGGTTCCCCACAGGCTGAGCCAGAGAACTTATGGAATAAAGTAAATCAGGGGAACCGAGGAACGTAGACAGAGGTGAGCAGGTGCTGGGCATGGAAGAAGAGCTGTCCGCCACGATCAGTTCACACAACACCCTCGGGCTGCTCTGGGTGCAGCAGAGGGCAGGCTGGACCCTGCGCCCGCACGGAGCTTATGTTCTAGAGGGGACGTTGACCCTTATCCCAATGGTCCTTCACCTCCCCTCCCTTCTGGCCCATGTCCAGCCCAGAGAGAGGAGTGAAATTAACTGTCCTTTGTTATTGGGACACTTCCTTAGAGCAACAAAGGGCCTTTCACAGGGAGAACATGAAGCAAGTAGATGCAGGATGACCTGGAAGTCACAGAATTTGGTTGTTGAGGTGCCAGATGAAAAACACCCAGCAGGTCATGTTCAGAATTTGGAGCTAAAACAGACATGCTCTTAAAGAAAAGAAATCCATATATGGCCAGCATGGCAGGTACACCTTTTGGAGTGAAGGACACTGGGCTGAATACTCAGAAACCGAAAACCCATGGAAGCTTCTGCAAAGTCAGCGCTCGGTGGGAGCCAAGTTCCCTTCCAGGCTTCACCCCCGCTCTGGCTGGAGGCACCCCACGGGGAACCAGGGGAAACTGAGGCCCCAGGTACTGGTTCGCAGGCCCACCCCTCTCCCAGCCACCAAGACCACGTCCGGTGCAGAGTTCTAGGCAGAGGGAGCAGCAAGTGGCAAGACCGTGGAGGAAAAGAACATGGAAAAACCAAGGGACAAAAAGCAGAAGGCTGGAGCGGAGAGAGAGACCCGGTGGGAGATGCGCATGGGTGTGGGCTCGGCCAGATCTTGGAGGAGTTTGGAAGCCAAGGAGAAGAGCATCATTATCCCGAGAGCCAGGCTGCCCTTGATGGGAGTGAAGTGAGGGCGGAGCAGGGGCGGGGAGGAGCTGTATGAGTTGTCCTGGGGCTGCTATAGTACTAATAATTAATAATAGTAATAATAAACAACTGTGCGGCTTAAAACAAGAGAAATGTACTCTTTTGGAATTCAGAAAGTAAGAAGTCTGAAATCAAGGTGTCAGCAGGGTCGTGCTCCCTCTAATGGGTCTAGAGAAAGATCCTTCCCGGCCTCTTCCAGCTTCTGGGGGTTCCTGCCGATTCTTGCTGTTCTTTGGTCTGCATCTGTATCACTCCGGTCTCTGCCTCCGTCTTCACATGGCTCTCTTTTATGGCTCTCTTTTATGTGTGTCCCTGTGTGTACTGTCCTCTTATCAGCACTGGTCTTAGGGTCCACCCTAATCCAGTATGATCTCATCTTAACTAATTACACCTGCAAAGACCCTATTTCCAAAAAAGGTCATATTTGAGGTTTCAGGTGGACATGAGTTTGGGGGGGACACTTCAATTCACAGTGGTGGTCTGATATGATTTTCATGTGGCACAAGGGACTCCAGCAGCACAAGGAATGGATTAAAGGAGGCCAGTGTGGAAGCAGGAGGCCAGCTTGGTGGGCAGGAGAGAGGTGGAGGGAACCTGGGCTAGGATGGGGATGGTGGCGATGGGGGGAAGTGGATGGAGTCCAAAGATGCTTGGGAAGCAGAATCAACAGGACTTGGTGATGGACAAGATGTGGGCAGAGGGAAGGGGAGATTGTAAGAATATGCCCCAGGTTTCCGCGTGGCTGGCCTGTTTCATTATCAGTGAACCCAATTTGGTGAGACATAGGGTAGGATACCAAATAGACATGCAGAAGGGAAAAAAGAAAAAAAAATTAAAAGAAGGAGAAGATGGCTTGGGCTTGTTTACACCCCATAAGATTTGCCCACAAGCTGCAGTTCTCTGGGGACACCTCACAACCTCCTGGCTCAGCGCGTGGGCACCACATGGAAACGCTGATGGCCCAGCAATAGAATAAATAACCCTCCCAGTGAGCTCATCCTAAATTATCTCCCCTCCTTGCTCACTCCAGCCCCTGGACTGGGGAAATTGCTGGCAGTGTGACGGAATGCAGCATCCTGTGGCCCTGGGGCTGGGACTGCCCAGTGCTAGGGGACATGGCCTGACACAGGGGCAGGCGCAGGTGTTCAGAGTCCAGATCTCTGACTCAGAGTGCTGGGAAAGGCCCCAACCTTTTTTTCCATTGCAGTTCCTTTTGGGGGCTCCTGGTATCATAGACATAAGGAACATGATCATTGGAGCCAGGCAGCCTGGGCTTGTCTGGAGTCTGGGTGAGTTCCCTGTGCCTAGGTTAGTAACAAACTCTCGTGAACTTGGTGGCTTAAAAACAACAGAAATTTCTCCTCTCACAGTCAGCAGGCCAGAGGTCTGAAGTCAGTGCCTTAGGGCTGAAATCAAGGTGTCGGCAGGGACGTGCTCCCTCTAGAGGCTCCAGGGGAGGATCCTTCTTTGCCTCTTCGAGCTCCTGGTGGCTGCTGGTGATCCCTGACCTGTGCTCACATCACTCCAATCTTCAAGGACAGCATCTTCAAGTTGCCCGCTGCTTCCCTCTTGTAGGGGTACATGTGATTGCATTTAGAGCCTATTGGGTAATCCAGGATAATGTCCCCAACTCAAGATTCCTAATTTACCTTTTTTTTCTTTGACCGTACCATGCGGCTTGTGGGATCTTAGTTCCCTGACCAGGAATCGAACACGTGCCCCCCTGCAGTGGAAGCGCGGAGTCTTAACCACTGGACCGCCAGGGAGTCCCTCAAGATTGCTAATTTAATCACATCTTTTCCCATATAACATCCAGGGATTAGGACCTGATATATTTGGTTGGGGGTGGAGGGTAGCTTTATTCTGCCTGCTACAAATTCCTTCACTTACAGTCTGCGTGGCAAGTTACTTTTCTCTCTGTGCCTCCGTTTCCTCATGTGTGAATAGCAGAGACTCTGCTTTTAATGAAAGAACCCCCAACCTTTAGGTGGCCACAAAGTCATTGGAATAACGACCGCATTTCCCAGGGTCCCTTGCAGCTTGACGAGACCATGTGCCTAGGCTCTAGCCGGTGGGATGTGCGTAATCTCTGGGCAGTGCCCTGCGCCTCCTCTTTCTTCATGCTTGCTGGTCAGGCGTTGGACGTGGTGGCTAAAGAACTGCAGCAGCCACCTGGGGCCGGGAGGTGAATTTGGGCGGTGCCCGTAGGTGCTCATGAGGGTTGAATAAGAGGAGCGTATTTCTTTCTCCGCCCTCTTCCGCTCTACCCCTTGTTCGTCCTCCTCCTCTTCCACCATGAATATTTCTCTTTCTCCTCCCGTCCCCCACTTCTGCCTTCTCCCTCTTCCCCCTCCTTTCCCGCTTCCTTCCCACCCCCCACCCCACATTCTCTTCTTTATCGTCACCACTGCTGCTTTAGTTCTGAGGCTCCTGGACTGGCAGGCGACCTTGGCCACTACACTCAGCCCTCTGACCCGCTGAGTGTTGGGGATCTTTGCCTGGAATGCCTATCTAAGCCACACCCACAGCTTGTTTCTTTAGTCATTCTTGATTATTAACACAAACAAGCAGGGACTAAGCAAGCTGCTGTGCTGGGCACTTGACATACCTGCTTTCCAAACTTTACAGCAATTATTTTGTAAAATGATCATGATGTGAGGGATCGTGTTATCTTTATGAAAGTCCTAGCTGGCCCAGTGTTACAGGAAGAAGTTGAGGCTCTGAGCCTCACAGTTTCACAGCTGGAAGGGGCGGAATCAGGAGTCCACCTGCTCCTGTGCTCTTAGCCATGGCACTGCATCCTTCCATGGTAGTTTACGGACCCCTGATAGGGGACTGGCCAGTAAGGGAGACCAAGAGAAGAAAGATCAGCTCCGCCCTTGGGGAATTCCTCATGGAGTGGGGCATGCTGGCTTGGGGAGGCCCCTTGGGGTCAGCCCCTGAGGTGGTTTCCTGGAGAAGGTAATATGTGAACTGAATCATGGGGAGAGGGTGGGGTGTGTACAGGGACAGTGAGGTGAGCTCTGGGGTAGCGGGATCAGGGTGTGTTGGGGAATCAGGAAGTGGACAGTTTGTTCCGGGGATGGGTAAGGGTTTTGAGTCTGGGCAAAGTAGTGCTTCCTGCTTTCAGTGAGAGATCTATAAGTTTCTTCCTTCTTCCACCATGAAATTTGTTTTCATTATATTAGCATAACACATATTTATTGGGAGAAAATTTGGAAAATACAGGAAATCATAGAGCAGACTTCTCCACCTAAGCGTTCACTGCTATCAATTTATTTTTATATTTTGGGACTTCCCTGGTGGTGCATTTGTTAAGACTCCACGCTCCCAATGCAGGGGCCCCAGGTTCAATCCCTAATCAAGGAACTAGATCCCACATGCATGCTGCAACTAAGGAGCCTACCTGCTGCAACTAAGACCCAGCGCAACCAAATAAATAAATAAATATTTATTTATTTTTACACTTTTTTTTTTGGCCATGGTGGCACGTGGGGTCTTAGCATGGCTTGGCCATGGTTTGACCAGGGATCGAACCCACACCCCCTGCGTTGGAAGCATGGAGTCTTAACCACTGGACAGCCAGGGAAGTCCCCACTGCTGTTAATTTATTAGTGGCTGTGCTCACCCTCACAAGACCTTCCAATGCCAGGCACCCTGCTGCCTGCTTTCCACACAGGGCAACTTCTCGCTGTGTCCTGACATGGTGGATGGGCAAGGGGGCTCTCTGGCCTCTTATAAGGGCACTAATCCCATTAATGAGGGCTCCACCCTCATGACCATAGCACCTCCCAAAGGCCAAAGGCCCCACCTCCTAATGCTATCTCACTGGGGGTTAGGATTTCAACATGAATTTTGGGGGGTGGGGTGGGACACAGACATGCAGTCCATAAAAAGTTCCACTCAAGACCCCTCCTGCTACCGTTTTATAGCCACGGCCACCTCCCACCCCTGGCAACTGCTAATCTGTTCTCCATTTCTATAATTTCGTCATTTCTGGAATGTTATATAAATGAAATTACATGGTATATAACCTTTTGAGACTTTTTTTTTCACTCAGCAGAATGCCCTTGAGTATTCTCCATGTAATTTTGCATCCCACAGCATGACTGTATTCAATTAGATGAATAGATCATAACGTATTTAACTAACCCCCTCCTACCTACTTAGTTTATTTCCATTTAAAAGTATTTTGAGTTATGCTGTGGCAAATATCCTTGAAGCCATGTATTTGCTTATATAAAGTATTTGCTCATATAAAGATTTGTTTCTGAAGACAGATTCCCTGCTTTGGACTTGCTGAGTCACGCATGTTTGAAAAAACATCTCTCCTGATTGGCCAGTATAAGCGATGTCCTAATTTTCACCCCTCCCACTGATGTGGGAGACTCTTTGGGTCCCTACACCCTCACCCTCTTTCTTAAGGAGGAAGCTCTTGTTCTCTTAAGCTCATCTCAGGTCTGGGGTTGCTAAATATGGACAGGAAGGGACCAGAGCAGAGAAGCAGCCGGAATATTAGCAAGGGGGCCCCGAGGTCAAAGGGTGAGGTGGTGGGGCTCTGGCCCTGGTGTGGGCTCAGTGGTAGAAGTGTCCCAGTTTGATGAGAGTGCGGTGCTGCTCTACCAATAGGAGACAGGAAAGTTGGGGGGCGCTTTCTATGCCTGATGCCCTCCCAGCCTCTTGGTGCTCTTGTCCCATTTTAACGAGACCACCATCGTGTAGGGATCACAAACACAGGTTCTTAGGGGCCAGATGGATCGTGGAAATGGTGATGTAAGAAAAACATGCTCTCTCCTTTCTCCTGAGACACATGACCTATGCTCCAGCAATCTTCCTCCCTCTCCACTCTTTGACAGATGTAAGAGTACAAGAAATATTCTCTTTTCCTCTTAACTGGCACCAGCGCAATACACTGTAGCCTCAGGGCTTTGCTCTTGCTGGCCCCTGCACCTGGCATGCTCTTCTCCAGAGATCCCAGCTCACCCCTCACCTCCTGCAGGATTCCCCCAATGTCACCATCTCAGGGAGGCCTTCTTCGCTCCCCCCGCCCCCCAGCACTCCTAGCCCACTTTCTCTGCTTGATTTTCGCAGTAGCATTCGTCACCATCCACAGTCTGTACATGTCGTGCATTTAGATTCTTTTTGCCTGTTTCCCCCCATATTTTTGTTGTCTTGTTCCCAGCCGTATCCTCAGTGCTGAGAACAGTGCCTGACTTATGGTAAGCACTTGGAACATCTTGTTGAATGAATGAGTGAATGAATGAATGAGTGAACTAACAGATAAATGAATGAACAAATGAATGAATGAATGAATGAATGAAAAGAATGAATGAAAGGAAGGAAGGAAGGGAAGAAAGAGAAAAAAGGAAGGAAGAAAGAGAAAGGAAGGAAGGAAGGAAGGAAGAAAGAAAGAAGCTAACTCACTCTAGCATAAGTTAAACCATGCTGGTCCATGGCACCTGGCAGGCTGTGAACTTTAGACTCCTGAGCGAAAGGGAGGGGTGAGGCCTGGGGTAAGCCGATGTGTTGCCGTCTAAAGGAAGCACCCGCTGTTCCACTCCAGCCCACTGCTGCCTGGTCTTCAGTTTTTCAGGACTGAGTGAACAATCTCAATTTAAGTTACCATACCAGATAAAATTGCCGATATTTGAGCATTTGGGGCCTACAGACATGGCAATTCCATGTGATCCAAACAATACACAGGACTTCCCTGGTGGCGCAGTGCTTAAGAATCTGCCTGCCAATGCAGGGGACATGGGTTCGATCCCTGGTCCGGGAAGATCCCACATACTGTGGAGCAACTAAGCCCGTGCGCCACAACTACTGAGCCTGTGCTCTACAGCCCGTGAGCCCCAACTACTGAAGGCTGCACGCCACAGCTACTGAAGCCTGTGCGCCTGGAGCCTGTGCTCTACAAGAGAAGCCACCACAATGAGAAGCCCGCGCACCGCAACAAAGAGTAGCCCCCGCTCGCTGCAACTAGAGAAAACCCGCGCGCAGCAATGAAGACCCAACACAGCCAAAATAATAATAATAATAGATAAATAAATATAATTTAAAAAAAGTTTAAAAACAAACAGTACACAATTCCTCCCAATTTCAGTTGCTGCCGACAAGTTTTCAACCACATTATTCACCACAAGAAACCCACTGCTTGGGCCAAAGGGACACGTCTCTGAGCTGGCTTCTCCCAGGACCACCAGTCTGCAAGCTGCATAAAGGCTTTCAGTAGCTAGTTGTCACCCCCAAAAGAAAAGCACCAGCTCTGCCTGGGTCCTTGGGTTCCGTAGAGAGCGGCTGGGCCAACAGAAATGGAGAGGTGGGGGAGAAGGGAAACGTGGAGGAATCCCCCCTCCTCCATGTAACAACTGCAGACCCCTGCGAGAAGCCTCTTCTCAGGGAGGGGCTTCTGCCCCCAGTGGGTCTCCCCGAGCCACATGGGGCAGCCCCAGCTTTCTGGGCCCGGCCTGAGTCCCTTCTTGCTCCTGGGTGTGATTCCGTCAGGCCGCAGGAGCGTGTCAGTGATGGTGCTGCCTGTTATCAGATGCACAGATGTTCGAAACTCAGAAAGCTGCTAAAGAGGCTTCTAGGCAATCGAGGGGGGTTGGGTGGGGAGAAAAGAAGCTTCTGGAAATAAAACAAGCCAGTCACCGAGGGCAGTGTGATGGGGCCTTGGTGGGATTGAAGAGTGGTCCTGCCTGTGGGAAGGGTCAGGTCAGCATGGCCCTCCCCTTGGAGCATGCGATGGGGCAGTGCTAGCCGGGCCCAGGACGGGGCGCAACCTGCCCCCTGAGTCCAGTCGGGAGGCCCCCTCCCACCCTGCCAAGTGTGCCAGGGTCTCCCATCCCTTTGGGTCGGGCACAGCCTCCACATGCTAGCAGTCCATCCCACTATTCATTCACTTACCGTCTCATTCAATTTTCAGCTCCTTTGCGCTAAGCGTCTACCACGGCTCTGGGTGCTGTGGAGACAGCCGTGAGCAAGGGGCAAAGCACTGGCGGCCCGGCTCCTTCACTGAGTGGAAAGTAAGTCAACAAGTAACATGCAGTGCAAGGCTGGGGCTGTGGAGATGCTCACCCCAGTGCAGCCACCGCCTGCCTCGCTCCCACCCTCTCCATCTCTCCACAAACACCATCATCTCCTTTTCTCTTTTGCCACAGACCACGAAGGGCCACACGACAAAGCCCATGTTATTCACAACCGAACCTGGCTTCTCTTTCTGGAACGTTGGAGAGTGGATGCTGTTGACGGGTACCGGCTGCTCCAGGTGAGGGGAAGACTTTGCCGTTCCAGGCAGGGCTGTGGGGTGGGAAGGGGAAGGGGAGCGGTTCTTCCCTCCTCATCAGGAAGGTTGGAGTTTTCTGACACAGCAAAGAAACAGCAATGACTGCAAATCAGTTAGCCGTTGTACTTGTACAGGTGGAAGGTTTCCGTCCTGCCACGCGTTTATGGCCATTTGGAATCATGCATTTTCTTGTTAATATATCTGTCTTCTCTGCTTGCTTGAAATGATCAAACTAACAGTTATTGGCTGCTTCAATATGTTGCATTATGTGTATTTACTCATTCAAGACTCAGAACACCTTATGAGCTAGGGTCCATCATCGTCTCCTGTTTGTAGTATAGGAAATTCAGGCGCAGAGAGGTTAGGTAGGATGGCCAAAGACACACAGTTAGAAAGAGGAGGGATCTGGGATTTGAACTTAGGACCAAGGTCCTATGTTCGTAATTTCTATCCCAAGTTGCTTTGTCGGCGAGTGAAGGCAGTGACCATGCCTGCTTGTTCAGCATGGGGTCCCACAGCATCTGGCTTGGAGTTGATGTTCGGTACCTTTTTGTGGAATGAATGAATGAATGAATGCACCTTTACCAGGATGGATGGTGCCTACTTCTGTGAGGGGCTATTGGGCTCTCTGTACTGTGTTTTTTTATTTTTTGGTTGTGCCGGTTTTTAGTTGTGGCAGGCGGGCTCCTTAGTTGCGGCTCCAGGGCTCCTTAGTTGCGACCTGCGAACTCTTAGTTGCGGCATGCATGTGGGATCTAGTTCCCGGACCAGAGATCAAACCCAGGCCCCCTGCATTGGGAGCGCAGAGTCTCACTCACCGGACCACCAGGGAAGTCCCCTGCCTGTATTGTTTTTGTTCTAATTCACGTTTGGCAAGTGGTTAGCTCTTGGCACGTGGAAGTTACTCAGAAAATGTCCACTGACTGGATGAATGACTGAGGGAGAGAGTGAGTGACTCTGAAGTTGATGAGGCCAAGAGGCAAAAAGGGAGAGAGGGAGGGACTGAGCCCAGACATGCATTTGCCCAGGCCCCAGTCTTGGTTTTCTCCTCGTTGGACCACTGCTATTGTTGTTTTGCTGTTCTGTTGTCATGAATCTGGACCTTTGCTTTGCTTCTTTCCTGTATCCTCTGCGTCAGCATCAGGGGATCAGGGCGTTTGGACACGTGGATGGCATCAGGATGTCCCTGTGAGTGCTGGGTTTTTGTGGTGGCAGAGTCCAGCAGACCTCACAGCATCCCAGCAGCTCTGGGAGAAGCCGCAGCTGTGATGTCCAGGACTTGAGGCGGGATACAGGACCCATGGAAGACGTTGAACACTCCTGCTGCCTTTTGTGGATTCTCAGCTCCTGGTGTGTGTGGGCGCTCAGCCGGTGGCTGCTGGGTGTCCATCCAGGCCTTCACGCGTACACTCGTGCATTCCCTCGTTTGCTGCATTCGGCCCGGTTACCTGCCATGAGCCCTGGCCTCGCCCCATCCCAACACTGTGAGCAAGTTAGTCCCAAAGTGCTGTGAGCTCAGTGTCTTTATTGGTAAAACACAGACTGTGACTGTCCCTTTTTTGCAAGATGATTGTGGGTTAAACAAATTAAGCAGTAAAGCTGCAAGAACAGAGCAAGGCCTGCAGGAGACCCTTAACAAATGGAAAGACACAGGTGTCTGCAGGTGTATGGGCATCAATTCACTCACAAATGAGGCCAGTGGTATCTCCAGGAGACGCATGAGTTTTCAGATGAGACCCAGTTGGGTTGGGACGGAAAAGAGAGAAGGAATTTTTCCACCCTCATCTTTATGTTCACTTTATTTTCTAAGAAAAGTGTGCTGTGTAATGAGAAAAGCAGAATGGGGTAACTTGGTGTTAATTTTGGAGATTTCTCTTATTCGTTAATCTTTCACTAACAAGTGTAGTCCAGGGCAAATCCCTAACAATTCTGGGATTTGGGAAGAAAAGACAAAGCCATTTGTGGGCCATTCTGGTTCTCTTCTGCAAAAATTCTCAAGCCAGAGCAGCAGGGCAGGGTGGTGCGGGGAGAATCCTGCCTTTGGAAGAACATGTGGGAAGCCAGGGTCACGTGTAGAGCCGGGATAAGAAGATTTGATGCTGGTAAGTGCACACGTTGTCCTAGGGTGGGCTTGGGTGTGGGTTCTGGTCTTTTCCAACAAGGAAGAGAATTTTTGCCTTCATTTGGGTGTGGTTGAGTGGCTAAAGGGGCTAGGCCTGGAGTTACCTGCCAAAGAACAATCTCGATGTGTGCATTTCTCCAAGCATTGGCCAAATCCATAACGATGGACATCGTGCATTCATCCATCGCTTTGTTCATTTATGACATTTATTATAGAATAAGTGGGAATATCAGATAAGGTGTCTGAAAACAAAGAAATCGCTTGTGGTTCTACCACTCAATTTATTTTATTTTTTATTTATTTTATTTTTAATTTTTTAAAAATTGACGTACAGTTGATTTACAATGTTTCAGGTGTACAGCAAAGTGACTCAGTTATTCTTTTTCGTATTCTTTTCCATTATAGATTATTACAAGGTATTGAATATAGTTCCCTGTGCTACACATTAGGCCTTTGTTGTTTATCCATTTTATATACAGTAATGTATATCTGTTAATCCCAGATTCCTAATTTATCCCTCTACCCCCATTCCCCTTTGGTAACCATAAGTTTGTTTTCTATGTCTATGAGTCTGTTTCTGTTTTGTAAATAAGCTCATTTGTATCATTTTTTAAGATTCCACATATAAGTGTTATCACGATATTTGTCTGACTTCACTTAGTATGATAATCTCTAGGGCCATCCATGTTGCTGCAAATGGCATTATTTCATTCTTTTCAATGGCTGAGTAATATTCCATTGTATACATGTACCACATCTTCTTTATCCATTCATCTGTCAATGGACATTTAAGTTGCTTCCATGTCTTGGCTATTATAAATAATGCTGCTATGAACATTGGGGCACGTGTGTCTTTTTGAATTAGAGTTTTCGTCTTTTCCAGATACATGCCCAAAAGTGGGATTGCTGGATCATATGGTAGCTCTATTTTCAGTTGTTTAAGGAACCTCCATACTGTTCTCCACAGTGGCTGCACCAATTTACATTCCCACCAACAGTG
The DNA here is from genome assembly GCF_949774975.1 of Lagenorhynchus albirostris. NCBI lineage: Eukaryota > Metazoa > Chordata > Mammalia > Artiodactyla > Delphinidae > Lagenorhynchus > Lagenorhynchus albirostris. Next base: position 6,346,506 of record NC_083109.1, on the reverse strand, counting down.
TAGGAGGGTTCCCTTGTCTCTGCCACTCAGTTTAAATCAGCTACATATGCATGCATTTCCCTAAGTGGTGTAGCAGGGCCATTAGGTGTTTAGAAAGGACATGGGAAAACAAAGCCATGTTATCACCAGGCGGTGTTTGATGGAGCCATTAGCACACAACCACGAAGGTAGGGACCCCCAGCCTTCACCTCCTGGCCGGTCAGAGGCGTTGTGCGGTCCAGGGATAAAAGCATCCAAGATGCACGGGGCCAGCGAGACCAGCTCACAGGGGACGAGACTGGGAAACGCCGTCTACGGCCATTCAGGATTTTACCCTGGAGTCTTGGAGGCTGTGAAGCCAGCGACGGGCTTTAGCTAACATGATTTGCGTGCTGAAGAGATCACTCTGGCTGCTGTATGATCCACTCAGAGTTTATCTAAAGATTCCCTCCCGTCCCCTCCCCGCCTCTCCCGCCCACTAAGACCCTTGGACTGGAACCAGGGAGCAGGAAGGCTGGGGTTCGCCACGACAGAAATGACCGTCGTTCCGTTTGAACCAGCCCAGCACACAGTGGTTCTCGTCTTGCCAATTACCTTGCCGTTTCCAAAAGCACGTTCACGCTGGAGGAATGAATGGGGCTGGTGCGGCCTTATATAACAGTTGGATGTCCCTCGCGGCTGGAAAATAGTGCTCCTGTCAGACGATAAGCCCCAAAGAACACGCCTTGGATCTGATAAACAGACGTTGGCAAATGGGAGGTTTGAAGGCAGTGCCAAGCTCTGTGGTTTGGACTGGCCCTACGAGTGAAACAATCGAAGCAGCTAACCATCTGCAGGAGGGGAAGAAGTAGGGGAAATTCAGCCTGAGACAAAGGGGCAGTGTAGGAGGCGTAGGGCCCGCAGCGTGCACGGCTCTGCCACGTTACCGCAGCCTCGCAGGCTGCCACCAGCCCACCCAGCGGGACGCCATGGTTGCAGGGCCCGTCGACCATCCTGTTCATCCACCAGTGTTCCTTCCTGCGGCGCCTCCTCTGAAAGTAAAGGGGTGGGGTTGGGTTATGCGGGTGGGCATGCGAAGGAAGACTGGACGATCTGTAGAGAGCTCTTGGGGCCCAGGCATTGTCCTTCATGTTTGATGATGTGGCTTAGAAGCTGTAAAGTCTTTACTTGTTTTGCCGTGGATGGCTCTGAACCGAGCTGGGCAGATTCCCTCACCCAGTGTGGCTCGTGACCACGGACCATCTGCCAGAAGCCTGGCTGAGGTTCCAATGCAGTGGGCCTGGTAGGAGGTCGTGGAACCACATAGAGAGCCCGCTCGGGCATTCTTTTAGGACAACATCTACTGTTTGGAGGAACAGAGGGCAGGGCCCATGTCTGTCAACCAGCTCCACTCCTCCAGGGCTCACACAGTAAGTCCTCAGACCAACAGCTCCTATGTCCTGGATAGAAATGCAGAATCTCAGACCCTACCCGAGACCAGTCGAATGAGAATCTGCCTTTTCACAAGACCCCCAGGTAATCAGCAGGCACATTATAGTTTGCAAAGGGCGGGTCTAAAGGGTATCGGTAAGTGGTCCGTTATTAGAAGCAGTTTTTCTGTGCCAGGTATTGTGTTTTCCATACTTCATCTCATTTCATCCTTAAAATCACTCCAGGGGACAGAGGGAAACTAAGATGCAGGTGAGGACACGGGGGCTGGGTGATGTCCAGTCTTGTGCCCAAGGTCATACAGCTGGTAAAGGGTGGGGTCAGGTCTGGGTGGCCACTGCTCTCCTGTTCCCTTCAAGAGAGCCTAGCTGGACGCTCTCCATCCACGGCTTGGCAAACCTAGGTCTCTTACCCAGAATCCTTCCTCTGTCTGGCGCCCAAGCCGGCTCTTAACCTGCTGTGGTCCCATGGCCTCCTGCACAGAGCAGGGCCTCTAGAAACGTCTGGGGAATGATGGAGACTGTGCTCCAGACAGCCGAGTGAAATGGTGAACAGCCTGGGCGTGGGCAGAGAGACTCACATCTAGAAAGACCTCGTCTCAGGCAAATACTGGCTCCGGTGATGTTAGGGTGCACACCCCACACTCCCACTCCTGTAAACTCCCTATTCTGCTGTGAAGGCTGGGCTGGGTGGAGGGCCCCGTGCTTATGTGTCTGTACACATTATACACAGTTAGAGCCGTAGAAGGCAGCTCAGTTGAAAGACAGAGTGTTGTTTTTTTTTCTTTCATTTTTAAATGTAAAAGCCTGGTGATGTTGGAACAGATTTTGGCCTGGATTTGGCATTGCATTTTTAAAATTTTTTTTTTTATTTCACTTCCACTAGGGGCTTAAGTTGTTGGGTTTGGACAAGCACTAGGCAGGCAGCTGTGGCTACTTGCCTGCCGGAATTTAATCTTCTCTCTTTTGTGTGTGATGGCGACCCACAAGGCCCCGGTTAGGTGCCACCATCGCTTAAAACAGAGATTCCGTATCAGGGGTCCATGAGCCTTGTGGTGACGCACTTACTGGACAGGCAACCCCAGTTGGCACTGGACAGGCAGCCATGAATGCTTGAAGGCCTGCTTCTGGGCTGAGGAGATGAATGAAGCAATCTAGCTATTCCCTCTCTTTCTCTCTCTCGCTCCCCGATTCCTCTCTGATCCTTAATATCTTACTTCTTTGGCTTGTCGACTTCTAAGGAGAGGCAAGTAAACTAATCCCTTTGGGAATAGATGTCAGGTGCTAATTCCATCATGCTTTTTTAGCCCAAACACCCAAATTTAGTTAAAAAAAAAAAATTCTAGGGCAGGACTTTAAACATCTAGAAGAGATTAAATTTCATCTCTCTCGCATTTTTCCAAATGCCATATGCAGGTTTGCGAAATCCCGGGATACCCATTGTAACTGCAGCCCATTCTGGTCTAGGATTTAGGAAAAGGCAGGGCCAAGTTCAGATCTTTCATTTATTCATTCATTCAACAAAGTTGCTACGTGCCCAGTACTCTTCTGGGCTCTGGGATTCTGGGTCCCCGCTCTGTGGAATCTCCATTCTTAGAGACAGACACTAAATACATGAATAAACAAGGCAGTTTCAGACCCTGATCAGTGCCACAGGACAATACAATGGGCACTGTGTTGGGGGCATGAGGGTGGGGAGGGTACTCTTAAATGGGGTGGTCAGGGAGGGCTTCTCTGAGGAGGTGACACCTAAGCTCAGATCTATGTGGCCAGAGAGAGCTGGGGAATGATCCTCAGGCTGAGCCTCCAGGCTGCCAGAACAGCAGAGGCAGAGGCCCCAAGGAAGGAACAAGCTTGGCTTGTTAGGGGAACAGAATGAAGGCTGCTTCCAGGGAGAGAGCAAGGACTTGAGCCTGGAAAGGGCTGCAGGGACCAGACCCCACTTGCGGGGCCCAGCAGGCCCCAGGATGAAATTGGATTTTTATCTAAAGTGCTTTGGGCGTGCCATGATCTGATTTAGGGTTTAGAAGACCCCTCTGGCTGCTGTGTTGAAATGGACAAAAGTGGGAGCCCAGAGGTTGGTGAGGAGAGTCAGGTGGTCTCAGGGGTGGAATGATGGGGCATTGAGCTCAGCTGGTGGGGACACTGTATAGGGAGAGATGCCCCAGATGGGCAGCCTTTCCCCACCTGTAACTGCCTCTTTCCAGCAAACCATGTTTCTTCCACATTAACAACAACAGAACCCTGACGCCTGTGGGACTCTGGCAGGAAAAACAGAGCTCCACTGCGTTAGTGCATCAGACATATGAGGGGCGAATCCCGAAGGAGGGTCAGGGTAACACAGTCATAATTTCCTTCCATTTCTTCATCATCTCTAACTCACAGACACAATCTCAAGAAAGAAATATACTCATTTATTTATTTACACCTTGTCTTGTTACATAATGATAGACTCTCTAAACAGAGACATTACAGAGAGGAAATCATCATGTGTGTGTGTGTGTGTGTGTGTGTGTGTGTGTGTGTGTGGTGTGTGTACTTTATATTACTGAGTGCCTATTATATGCCAGGCACTGAGCTTAAGCTCTTTATTACCTTACTTAATCCTCTCACCAACTCTAGAGGTAGGAACAATTATTATCCTCATTTTAGGCTGCTGGGGGTTAGGAAACTAGCCCCAGATCACACAGGTAGCACCAGGTAGGAAGGCATTCAAACCCATGGTCCATCTGTTTCCAGAGCCGATGTTCTCATCATTGTTCTCTACTGGTTCCACCATCTGCTGGGCAAAGGCTGGGAGCCTTGGTTTACTAATTGGCTAATAGAAAGGCTCTTTTGCACAGAGTGGATTTTGTCTTTTTGTTCCAGCTAATCACCCATGCTCTAAAAGTAGAAGTCTTTTGTCCATGTTGGAGGCAGTACCTTGGGCTGATGGGAAAAAGTTTTCCTGCTGATCTTTATTTGCCATTTTCTACCCAATACGTTGAAAATCCCTTGCCGACAGAAGAACATTCCAGGATCAGAGGATGCCACTTCCCCACACAGAGTTCAAGACAGTTCTTTCTGTGGTTTCTGAACCCAGCTCATTGTTGCGGATGAAATCTCTGCGGATGAGAGCAGTGTTTTCAAATGAGTCACACTCATCATGGCTCATGGAATCTATTTAGTCGTTTGTGACAAGCAATTTTAAAAACAGGAATAGAGAGCTCGCTTTGGCAGCACACATACTAAAATTGGCACGGGACTTCCCAGGCAGTCCAGTGGTTAAGACACGGTGCTTCCACTGCAGGGCGCGTGGGGTTGATCCTTGGTCGGGAAACTAAGATCCCGCATGCTGTGCAGCGTGGCCAAAAAATAGAAAAAAATAAAAATAAAATAAAATAAAATTGGCACGACACAGAGAACGTTAGCGTGGCCCCTGTGTAAGGAGGACATGCAAATTTGTAAAGCATTCCATATTTTAAAATATTAAATTTAAAAAAGGAATAGAACAGAAAATATCAGTATCAGGGTACCTCTCTCACAGTAAGGGAAATAATGTTTGTTAAACTTTTCTTTTAGTTTATGTGCCCTAGGTCACAATTTTGTGGAGGACTTAAGCATTTGGGAGCGACTGAATCAGAGTGTTGTTGGAAGATCGTGCGCCTGGAGGAAATACACTTTACCACGTGTGGGTCTTGTACCTTATCTACACCAGTCGTTTCAACTGACAATGTTAAGGTACCAGAGAGTCAAGATCAATGTTAAGAGGCTCCAGTCTACCTGTCCCACCTCCTCTCTGAGGATAGGGCTGGTTTTGTCAAGGACTGGTCCAGGCAACAGCCCAGAGGGAAGTCTTTCCATTGAAATCTGGGTAATGCGTTTCAATTCTGATGTCTCTGTTTCAATTCAGATGATAATCGATAGGAGTGACAGTGTGTAAAGATAGTGACTGTCTCTTGAGTACTTCCTATCCACTAGGCATTTCCCATGCTGCGTCTCATGGAACTCTCATGGCAACCCTATGAGGTATAGGTTCTATTCTTATTCCGAAGTTACTGAGACTCAGGTGGTAGAAATCACTTGCCCACGTGTGTGAGTCAGGAATTGTTTGGTTGCAAGTGGCGGTCACTGACAAGACCAGGGTCCTCTGGCTTTAGGCACTGCTGGATTGAAGAACTCGGATAAAGCCAGGAATCTCTCTTTGTCTCTTAGTTCTGCTTTCCTCTGTGATGGCTTCGTTTCATATAGTCTCTTCTGTATGGTACCGTATAGTCCTAGGCCACTTGGGCTCATGGTCTACCATTTTACACTCCAGCACCTCTTTCGTGGTAATTGCAGCCAAAGTCCTGTCGTTCACTCCAGTTGGCCAACATGACTCTGTGCTGGGGCCTGAGGGTCAGCCCCACCTGTGCCACAAGGGCTGAGAGATGGGAGGAGTCATTCTATGTATCAGGTAACCTTTGCCTCATCACAAGCCACCCAGAACTTAATGGCTTAAGACGATAACCATGTATTTAGTTCATGATTCTGTGAGTTGGCAATTTAAGCTGGACTCATCTGGGTAATTCTTCTGGTCTCGTGTGGGCTCCCTCATGTATTCCAGGGTTGCCTGCAGGTCGCAGGGCTGGCTGGCTCTAGGCAGAGAGGTCCTGCCCTGTTCGTTACGGGCTCCCATCCTCCAGCAGGCTAGCCCGGGAGTGCCCTCAGGGAAGTCACAGTGGTCCAAGAAATGGCGTAGACGAGCACAAAGTCTCTTGAGATTAAGCTTGGGACTGGCACGCCGTCACTTCCGGCACAAGTTGTTGAGAGAGGCTCCGAGAGGTGAGGCGGCTGTCTGTGTTCAGTAGTGGAAAGCCCAGAGAATCACGGAAAAAGCCTGACATTGTGGATCTGTGAAACTACCACCTGTCTCTGGAGTTCCCATAATGGATGAAGGAGCCTCATCATTTAGGTCTGTGATGGCATGTATTCTCTTAATTGCATCCTGAAACATTCCTAATTAACACACCGGTGTCCCCTGAACAATCTTACCGAAGTCTTTGGTTATGCGAGGCCATGAGCCAGCCAGTGAGAATTCCTTTCCCTGTGTTATGCTTTCTTGGTGCTGCTCAGGGCTTGTTATTCTGCAGGGTTTACAGAAATAGCTTTTTGGGTTTTATTCCAGAGCCTTCCTCTCTCTAAGATCCATGCATGTGGCTAGAGCAGGTTTCTCAGTCATGGCCATATTGCCATTTGGGGCAAGATAATTCCTCGTGGTGGGGCTGCCCTGTGCATTGTAGGGTGGTTGGCGGCATCCCTGGCCTCTACACACTAGATGCCTCTCTCCAGTTTATGACAACCAAAGGACATCTTAGCGGGTGGAGGTGCGAACAGAAATATCCCCTGTTGAGAACCACAGAGTTAGAGGGATAAACTGGAGACAGATTGGAATGCTGCCTACAAAAGTTCCAAGTATCTCTCTCCTTTCACAGTTGTTTCTTTACGTATGTCAGGATGGTCATGCTTAAATTCCCATTCACAGCAGGAAACACTCTCACAACACTCTCTGGCCAAACGAGCACCCTCGTTACAGGGCCTCGCCAGTTCCCCAGAAACACATGGGGGAATTCTGAATCCCCCTGGACCTAGATGGGACCTTGAGAAAGCATTCAGGTTGTTTAACCTGGTTGTTCTCGTACTTAGACTGAAATGGGGCCATAGCTTGAAGGTTGGGTGATATCCACAGACCTGGCCCAAAATTGGTATAGAGAGCAGGTTGGAATGTTTGGAAATAAGAATATGTTTCCTTGAAAGAGCCCTGGATTTGAGCTGAGTTAGGTCGTAAAGACAGGAAGCCGAGCTTATGGCGGACTGACATTTCCAGCACCCAAGTGGGGCTTGAGGATAAAGAGATAAAACGTTTCCAAGACCTCGTTGCAAGGAAACGTTCCTGGATGAGAGGCCCACAGCCAACCCAGCATCAGCCCAGTCTCGACAAGGGAAACTGGGTGTGTTTGGGTTTTGTCTAACATCTTGGAATGATTAATTTAGTCTTCTGCTCTTAATAAAACCCACCGGCCTTGTGAGGACCTTCCCATCATTACAGACTCTGTTTTGTATAAAATAAATTGGATCCGTTGGCGTCTGATTCATCTACACTGAATGCGGCAAAATAGTGTTTTGTGAGAAATTCTTGCTGTCTGCTAAGCCGGGAGAGGCTTGTCTTTAACAAAGTGCCTCCTTCCCTGGGGAAACAGGAAGTTACAGCGGGCCAAAAGAAAATGAGTTCCAAGCTGGCTGGGTTCAAGTCCAGACTCCACCCCCAAGCCCACCTGCAGGCTCCGCGTCCACCTGCCTGGCGCTCTCTCCAGCTCTTGACACCGGCGGGTGGTTAAGCCCCTGTCAACATGGCCCTCCTTTTTGGCCTGGCCTTTCTGGTGTCAACAATGTCCCTGTTCTTATTCAGAGAGAAGGTTCTGCCTTCCCCCTCATCTCTCCTCTTGGCCCCCTCCTTAATCCTTGGAGTGCAAAACTCCGAATGTGTTTTTTCCTCAGATACATTGAGGAAAGGAGGCGGGTGCCAGAGGTTTCCAGCCAGCACTCCATAGTCTTTCCTCCGGGCTTAGGGTTGAAAAGGAGCGCTGTTCCATGATCCTTCGGCACAGGTTCCTGACCCAAGAAGCTTCTTGAAGCTTATTTAATTGCGGATGAATGGAAACCCTATGCGAACTGGCTCAGATAAAAGAGGGAATTTATTGGCTCATATCACTGAAAAGGCCAGTGGCTTCAGGTACAGCTGGATCCAGGATCTAAAAGATACCATAAGCAGTCATTCTCTATCTGTCAATTTGGCTTTCCTCTCTTGACTTCATTCTAAGGCAGATTAGCCCTTCCAGGCGATAAAACACCCACCATCAACTTCAGATTTACATCCTATTACTGTAGATACTTCAAGCAAAATGGATGTTGGGCAGGCAAAAATGGCACTGCTATTGGTTGCTACCTACCTGACAGCTGTTCATGCAACTGCTTGTACTTGAAAAAAAAAAAAATCTCTTTATGTTTTCCAGTCTTCCCCAAACTTTTTAAAAATTTTGTTTTTAATTTGGCCACACCGCATGGCTTGCGGGATCTTAGTTCCCTGACCAGGGATGGAACCTGTGCCCTCAGCAGTGAAAGTGCAGAGTCCTAACCACTGGAACACCAGGGAATTCCCTTTCCCAAACTTTAAACAATGAACATGGGTCTAGATACGGATAATTTGGTTGTAAACAACAGACATCCAGTCAAAGTAGCTTAAGCAAAAAATTGTCGTTTTAAGGAATTTAAGGATCACAGTGAGGCCTGACTTTGTGAGGATGGGAAGAAGAAATCAGAAATCCGCTAAGAGTCAGCGTGGCATCCCTCTCTCTCCGTGATCTCTGGTTCTCCTTGGGCGTTGACTGAGGATGGGAAGAAGAAATCAGAAATCCGCTAAGAGTCAGCGTGGCATCCCTCTCTCTCCGTGATCTCTGGTTCTCCTTGGGCATTGACTGAGGATGGGAAGAAGAAAACAGAAATCTGCTAAGAGTCAGCGTGGCATCCCTCTCTCTCTGTGATCTCTGGTTCTCCTTGGGCGTTGACTGAGGATGGGAAGAAGAGATCAGAAATCCGCTAAGAATCAGCATGGCATCCCTCTCTCTCTGTGATCTCTGGTTCTCCTTGGGCGTTGACTTCAGTCTCCTCCTGCTCTGCATCTGATGCTTTACTTTTCTATGCTCACTGCAGGAGATGGCCACTGCAGGCAGCTCTCGCAGCCGCTCAGAGGTCACTGGAAGCCAATGCTCCCCTCCGATTCCCAGAAGAGAGCATCCGACTGGGCTGGCTTGGGCGAGGGTCCACCCTAAATCCAATCAGCTGTGGCCAGGAGACAGGACACATGACCTGTGTCCACCCGATAGGCATAATGGAAGCCGATTCTCTGAGAAGGTGGTCATGGTCACCTTCCTTCCTGCCACAATGGAAGCGGTATCCTGTTCCTGTCTCAGGCAGACTCCCATATTGGTGTCCTGGTGTGCATCGCCTTTTTGGAGGACTTCACTCCTGTGGCCTCTGCCTTCGACTCTGGTATCATGTTTGCTCTCCTGCACCTCCACACCCATCCTGTGTCGCTCCTGTAGACCATGGTTGCTCAGCCTCTGTACTAGTGACACGTGGATTAATTCTCTCTTGGGGGGACTGACCTATGAATAGTAGGGTGTGGATGGGGTCTGACCTCTACGCACTAGAAGCCAGTACTGCTCCCCACTCAAGTGTGACAAACAAAAACCTCTCCAGACAGTGCCACGTGTTCTCTGTGTGTGGAGGGCAGAAGCACCCAGGTTGAGAACCTCTGCATAGACCTTCAAACATGCCTTGGTCTTACCCTCTTTAAAGGAGCCACCCCCCTTCACCACAGGTTTGCCTCTGTCACTGGGGCATTTTCTGCTCCCTTCACAGCAAAGTGTCTCTAAAGAGGGGCTGATCCTCGCTGAGTCCACTCTTCCTTCACTTCTATCCTTGGATTAAGAAGACGATGGATTAGTAACCAAAACAGCAGGTATAACTTTTTAGTTTTATCTTTTTATTTATTTATTTTTGGCTGCATTGGGTCTTTGTTGGTGCGCGTGGGCTTTCTCTAGTTGCGGCAGGCGGGGGCTACTCTTCGTGGTGTTGAGCGGGCTTCTCATTGCGGTGGCTTCTCTTGTTGTGGAGCATGGGCTCTAGGCACACGGGCTTCGGTAGTTGTGGCATGTGGGCTCAGTAGCTGTGGCTCGTGGGCTTTAGAGGGCAGGCTCAGTAGTTGTGGCTTGCGGGCTCTAGAGCACAGGCTCAGTAGTTGTGGCGCACGGGCTTAGTTGCTCCACGGCATGTGGGATCTTCCCTGACCAGGGCTCGAACCTGTGTCCCCTGCATTGGCAGGCGGATTCTTAACCACTGTGCCGCCAGGGAAGCCCAGGTATAACTTTTCTTTTTTAAACAGATCAGTATTTATTTATTATCTTATATGTTTAACAAACATTTTATTGGACTTCCATCAGATTATCAGTAGAACATTAGCATTTCCTCAGTTTAGCAATGAAAATCCAAACTAAATTTTTCAGAGTTGACCTCTTTCTAAAGCATGAATTCGTATATAGACTTCAATGATAATAATAATAATTTCCAACTTAACTTAAAAAGAATAGCTAAAGGTTTTTTAAATTTTGGAAGAAGGTTTTGAATATATTGGTAAATGGTGGGAAGGAGGAGGGAGATTAGGGGAAGATAAAGTTCCCAGAAATCTTTTTTTTTTTTTTTTTTTTTTTTTGCGGTACGCGGGCCTCTCACTGCTGTGGCCTCTCCCATTGCGGAGCACAGGCTCCGGACGCGCAGGCTCAGCGGCCATGGCTCACGGGCCCAGCCGCTCCGCGGCATGTGGGACCCTCCCGGACCGGGGCACGAACCCGTGTCCCCTGCATCGGCAGGCGGACTCTCAACCACTGCGCCACCAGGGAAGCCCCCAGAAATCTTTAATTGAGTGAAAAGTCATTTGGCTTTGTATGATTTTGATATTGCATAATAACCACTCAAGAGGCAGTGTGTCTGAATGGGTGGCGCATGTAGAGAACACCTGTTTTAATAGTTGCCATGTCAGGTATAACTTTTTAAATAGGAAAAAGTAAAGATCATAGATTTAGCCTTACCAATGGTTTAAATTAAAACCTGGATGAATGATAAGAATTGTTAATGAAAAACTACAGTCTGATTGACTCTGGAAATTTAGAAATACAATCTAGGGACTGCCCTGGCGATCCAGTGGTTAAGATTCCATGCTTCCACTGCAGGGGGGCACAGGTTCGATCCCTGGTCAGGGAGCTAAGATCCTGCATGCTGCACAGTGTGGCCAAATTTAAAAAAAAGAAAAGAAAGAAATATGATCTAAATTAAGTCTTAAGTTCAACATAGAACATTTGGCATTTTAAATCAATTTTTAAAATATTTTTTTATTCTAAGAAGTGAAAGGCATATCAGACAAGATTACAATATTTACTTATTTTTTTAAAAAAATTTATTTTAGAATAGTTTTAGATTTACGGAAAAATTGCAAAGATGGTGCAGAGAATTTCCATATATCCCACACCCAGTTTCCCCTTTGGTTAACATGTTAGTTAACATTTTGAATATTAATTGTATATACATTGTATATTTGTTGTAATTAATGAGCTACTATTGATACATTATTATTAAGTAAAGTCCATACTTTATACAGACTTGTTTAGTTTTTCCTTAGTGTCCTTCTTCTGGTCCAGGATCCCACCCAGGACACTATATGACATTCAGTCCTTGTGTCTCCTTAGGCTCCTCTTGGCTGGTTCAGGTTCTCAGACTTTCTTTGGTTTTGATGACCTTGACGGTTTTGAAGAGTGCTGGCCATGGATTTTGTAGAATGCCCCTCACTTGGGATTTATTTATGTTATAGACTGTGGGGATAGGTTTTAGGGGGGAAGACCCCTGTGGTAAAATGCCCTTCTCATCACATCACATCAAGGGTACATACTATCAATATGACTTACTGCTGATGGTAAACTCGATCACCTGACCCAGGTCATGTTTGCCAGGTCTCGTCACTGTGAAGTTACCTTTCTTCCTTCTTGACAACTCTTTTCTTAACCTGTCATTGTCATGGGTCTGTAGAGGACCTATGACATAATCTTGCATTTGATGCAAGAAGGCAAAATAGAATGTCATATCAATTTAAATACCTTTGGAGCAGAGTTTTTTGGTTTAGAAAATAAATAAAAAAACACACCTGTGGTTTGCTTAAGGGAAAAAATTTATATTCTGTCCAAAGCACTGTTACCTCAAAAATAAAATCTAGAATGATTTAGTTTAGTTTCTTTTCCATGGTGACAATATTCATATTGCAATGGCTTATCAAAAGAAGTTGATTTCTCTCAAGTTTCCAGTTTTCTAAGTACTGCGAATTTATAGGGGAAAAAAGTGACCCAGATGGTTGGGGACTCGTGAGTTCTCTGTGGACACATGAAGTGTGTTGCCTAAACAGACAAGTCCTTGAGGCTTCCTACAATATAAGTGCAAGTTTCACTTAAAAACAAATGAATATCCCCATTCCCCACACCCCCCGCTTTTGTCCCCCTAACAACCTGCAATTGTTTCTCTCTCTCTTTTTTTTTTTTCCTCAAGGAATTTTGGGGCTAAATAAAAATCTACATTCTTCACTTACGGCAGCCAACCATTTTTCTTTGCTAAAGCCATATATCGCTTGCTTTAAAAAGGCACTCTGAGGTATAAGGAAGGGGAGAATAAGATGAAGGATAGCACTGTTTTGAAGGGTGTGTTTATGAAAGGAGAATATTGTGCATTGCTGGGTAGCTGGGTTAAGCCTGGAAAGGTAGATTTTGCTGGTAGGAATTTGGTACCCTGATGAGGAGACGGTTTGTTTCCCTGGGTAATTTGGTAGCTCCTGGATAGCTTAGCACACAATGCAAGTGCCCATGTCATAGCTTTACGTGACAGTAGTCTACACAGTGTCTACACGTCAGCACTCTTCTGGTGAAAGACAGTGATGACAAGTGACTGCAACCCAGATCAAAATAACTTAAGCAAAGTGATCATTCATTGGCTGCCCAGATCCATGGAGGGGCCAAATAACCAAGAACTGTGGTGCTGCTGGGCCTCTCAGGTGGCCTGTGATCCAGCTTGGGTCAGTGATGTTCTCCAGTCGGGAAGAATGGGCAGCTTGTGCACAGTGGACCTTTCTCATCTGGAGAAAGGATGACCTTGAAGCTCCGCCTCGTTGGTCAATGACTCTGTGGGGCCTGAAGCCCAGGGAAGGCTCCCATTGGCTCAGCTCTGGTCAGGTGACCACCCCTAGACTAAGGGATTGACTCACCTGGAAACCCTCATGGAAACCATGTGGTCCAGCAGGGAGGAGAGTTGACGAGAAGAAGTGGGGTTCGGGGACTTCCCTGGTGGTCCAGGGGTTAAGATTCCATGCTTCCAATGCAGTGGGTGCGGGTTTGATCCCCGGTCGGGGAACTAAGATCGCACAGGCGTGCAGCGTGGCCAAAAACAAAAACAGAGAAGTGGGACTCAGATTCCGGAAGGGGTGTAGTGGAGTAGACAAAAGGTTAACATTAATGTAATAGTGAGCATGTAATTAGAAAATTCCAGTTGTTTCTGTGTCTCGCATTTTCTCAGTTTATTTCTTGGGAAGAAAAGTCAGATATCTTATTCTGTTCATAACAGGTTACCAGGCAGCCCTTCCCATAACTTTACCTCCTCACATATTGTTAACGTGTGCATTTTTCCTTCTGGTATTCCTTTCCCCATCCCCCTGGCTTCTCTGTTTTTCTTTGCAAGAGACTGGACTGACCTTTGGGTTCTTAGCTAATCTCCATATCTGTGGATTTCTTTCAAATGGAATATTCTTTTTTTTTTTGAATTTTTGAGTTTTATTTTATTTATTTTTTATGCAGCAGGCTCTTATTGTTATACATATTAGTGTATATATGTCAATCCCAATCTCCCAATTCATTCCAACACCACCACCCTCCCCCTCCACTTTCCCCCCTTGGTGTTGGACTTGGAATCTTCTTGATTACCAGCTATATTGGCATGGAACTCTGTGAAAAGTTCTTAAAACATTTCTCCCCCTTTGGTTCCCAATTTTAGTGAATCTTGAAAGGTAATTAAGGCTCTCGAAAGAAACCATTGAAAGTGACCAGGAAACTTGGCTGCTTGGTCCCATGAAACAGAGAGCCCTAAATAGTTGGTGTGACAAATCACTTTCCAAATTTTAACCTAGGCATTGCAGGCCGGAGGACTGCACGTCAGATTTGGACCAGAAGTGTTCTGTTTGGCTCATACAACTAAAAAATAAGAGTCCAAATTAGTTACCAACATTTGAAGTAAAGAGCTTTATCAGGATTTCCAACTTCTCTCCAGATGTCGGGAGATGGGGCAGTAGCTGGCCAGCCTTCCTGCTGGCCTGTTGTGGACAGTGGGGTGTGCTCGTCACCACAGAGCCCCAAACCCCGTTGTTATCCACTCGAGTCATATAGGAGGCTGCTGGGCCTTGGCTTGCTCAGACTCAGAACTGTTCTGCTCCATCCAGTGCAGGGCCCCGTGGGGTTTCCTGCCAGAGCTGGGCCTGAAGCCCAGACTCAGGGCTGAACCTTGTAGAACTTGATGGTTGGAGGAAATGTTTGTGAGATTCTCAGGAGGGAAATACTGGGTACAGACTTTCATAGGGCATATTATCCTCCTCAGGTAATTTGAGAAACATGCACATATGAAATGATCTCTGTCTTAGTGTTTGTGTCACTGCCTCTGCCCCCTTATCTTCCTATTTGCACCAGCGTTTTAACACTACAGCAGAATCCCATCAAATGTGCATTTAACTTCAGCCAATTTAACTACATATGCACTGGAGAAGAAAGAAATCCTTGGCTGCATGTTTTGCATACGTATGTGTACTCTTCAGAGTCTGCTCTCACCATTCCAATGCCTTATCCACCCTGCATTCACATGGAGGGGGATCCATTTCATTCCCACCCATTATCCCTACCCTATCCCGGAAGGGCTTGTATACACAAACCCTGTTTACAAGATTGTGACCATGATTGATGGAATTTCCCAGAGTAATTCTGACCATACCTAGTTCTCTTTTTATGCATTGATTTAAAACCCAGACTGGGTGATTCTTGGGGAGACAAGGTGATTCCTGGGGAGAGAACCAGCAAGAAGACGGCCAAGGTCAAGTCCTACGTGGAACTTACATTCTAGTGGGAGTTTTCAGTTTGGCACAGTCAGGATTCAAACCTGGGCTTGCCAGGCTCTGAAGGCATTTCATCCCTCCCTACATCCGATGAACAGAGCTAATTCGTACCCACCAGGCGCCAGCACCAAAGTTTATAAGGTATCTTGGAACCCATAGTAGGTGGGAAAACATGGCAAAAACACAAGAACCAGTGAGAGGTTAACAAGACATTTCCTGCTGGTTACCTGTGTGATCTAAGCATGTATTTAACCTCTCTGATCTCAGCTTCCTCGGGTTGAATAATGGGGCCCATTATAATGAGTCCCCTATGTGGTGGACCCAGCTCATGAAGATTAGAAGTAGTAATGCCCACCATTGTATTATATTCCAGGTAGGTGCTCCACATTTACATCCATTATATCACTTAATCCTTCCAGCCATTTCAAGGATAGGTACCTTCATTATCTCCAGTTTAAGAGGTAAACAAACTGATGCTCAGAGGATTTTAGTAACCTGTCCAAGGTCACACAGCTTTTAAGTGGCAAAGCAAGGGTTCCAAAGATCACAGGCGGCCTGCATGAGGACCCATAGCCAGGGAATGTAGGGACCAGATCTGAGCTACCTTGTGTTCCGGGGCCTTGCCATGCACACACCCATCCTGTGCCTGTGGATAAAGCACCAGCACATGTACATGGTAGCTTTCCTCTTGAAGCTGCTATTAAATTCCTAAAAAATGATCGGGAAAGCAGTTCATGGGGCGGTAAAGTGTACAAGCACAGAGTGCCCTTGCTTTATAATAATACCGTCTAATACCTCTATAGCCCTTATGAAATGCCCTACTTAGACACTCTTCTAAGCCCTTTACATATAATAACTCATGTAATCCTCACAACATTTTACAGATAAGGAAAGTGAGGCACAGAGAGGTTAAATAACTTGCGCAACGTCACACAGTAAGCAGCCAGGCTAGAATTCAGAGCCAGGCATTCTGGCTCCCAGTCCACAATCCTAGACTATGCAGTTCTGTATCTCCCATCTCAGGCCTTCCTCCTCACACTCTACAGCATATCTTGCTGAAGGGACCAAATGAGAACAGAAAGTTCTACCTTGTTCTTTAAAAAAGTTGCATAGATGATTCACAATTTATTCAACAGTGTTCTGGTTGTTTTCATCTATTTGGTACTACTGAGGATTTTGGACGAACCTTCCTGCAGAGACATCTTCCCATGTCTATCAGTAGGATCATTTCCCACCTATATAATAAAACAAGGCTTTCTTACATGACTTTTGGGAACTTGGCTTCACCTAAGCTTGATGTGGATTTTATTTGGGCCACAGCGCATTGATGGAGTAGGGGATTTATCGTCTACACTGTAGTTCATTTTAGGCTGGGCCAAAATTGCTTCTCAGCTGCCTCAAAACTGTAGGTACCTGAGCAGAATGCACACTGCATGGCACTGGCCTCAGAGAGTCTAGGGCTGAAGTGTGTGCAAAGCTCGGAATTGATGACACTGCTGTTCCCTATAATCCAATCTCCTTGGTAATGCTGATTCTGGAAGGAGGGGCGAGTCCAAGGGGAGACAGTAGGCAGGAGATATGTGCAGTGGTCAAGCTCAAAGTTGGTTTCAGTCTTGGTTCCACCATTCCCCACCTGGTGACCTTGGCCCTGTGTTCCTCATTCATAGAATGCGGGTGTAATCAGAGTACCCTACCCATAGGGTCATTGGGAAGATTCAAAGAATACACGTATTCAGGACTGTTCCTGGTTCCTGGTTGGCCCTCAAAAGACGGCAGGTAGTATCCCTGTGACACTGATCATCGTCGTCATCTTCACTTCAGGACACCCCCAGAAGACGGGGTTTACAAAGCTCAAGTCTCCCAAATACCACTGTTAACCCCTCAAGCCCTTCCGACTCTCTACCCAACATTCTGGTGAAGGCTTAGAAATAGAATCGGTGAGAGAACTTCTGCCCCACCCCGTCAGTGGACACTCTCCAGATCCCACCTTCCAGAGAGCCAGGCAGTGTGTCTAAAGTTGCTACACTGTTCACTCCTTCGGGACATTATTTTTGACCATTTACCCCAATATATGTACACAATTTAGCAACACATACTATTTTCATTTATAATTGTGTTATTTACTACAAGTTATAAATCATTCATAAATTATATACATGTATGAGGTTGAAACATATGAAATTGCCATTTCTGTAGGTCTTAACAGCCAAATATCTACAGTTCCTCGTGGTTTAAGCCACCGGCAATTTAAAAAATTAAAGTATTGAGAAGTGCAAATGTACCTTTTTACTTTTAGATAACACACGTAAATAGAAGCTCTAATCCTTTTTGGTGATCTTGGGCGGAATATTTGTGATGGCAAAGCCTGATTTCTCATCTGTAGAGATAATAATGGCCCCAACTTCGCAGTAATGTAGTGAGATTTAAAAATGTATTTAAGTGAATTACTTATTTGGATAAGGGTGTAATGAGAGTTGAGCTATAATTAGTTCAACATTCTGAATTCTATTTATATTTATCCGCTTGTTTTACAAAGATGAAGCCGTACTGCCCTGCTGCTTGTTAACCGCACAGCACGTGGGGACGTTAATATATATAATGCTCAGTGTCACAGCGCAACGGCTGCATCGGACTTCAGCGTGTGGGTTTTGAACCGTTTTTAAACTGAACCCCTATTGACGGCCGTTTTGGTTGTTTGACTCTTTCATATCTTTATAGTTGTAGCATTGTGCGCACCCTTGACTGTTGTGGGGGGTAAATCCCCGGCCAAGGCAGCAGTTTCTTCTGGCCCCAACCCTGCCTTGTCCCTCCCTCCACTCTGGGAAAGGAACTGTTTCAAGTCGACAAAAGAAGGCTTTGGCTGGGAACTCTGGGGTGTGTAGGTGGGGCGGGGATTCTGCTCGCCCAGGTATAGCTGTAAAACCAGATAAAAAGGCTGCTTATGCATGCTGATGGAAGCTCAGATAACCTGCAGTTTACAAAACCCTTCTTGCTGAGAGTTTTAAATATGCCCTTCTTTTGTGATTTTAATATGTCCTGACCCACCCATCATCTGACACTTTATGAAGGCTACAAAGAGCCAGAGAACCAGCAGCCCATATCTTTCTCTCTCATCTTCCTTTCTTGAACATTTTCAGCCCTCCAGAAAGGTCTGGATTTTAAGTTTTTTTCTCAGGGGGATGAAGTACAAATCGTGGATTTTTCACATGTTTGGAAACAGAAGCTCAGCTTTGCGAAACCGGGCTCTTCCTTAACCTGGTTTGAGCGTCTGCGCCATGCTAGGGCTGGGACCCTGGGCCTGAATTTGGAGATTGGAGGGTGAAACAGGTAGAAAGCGAACGAGGTGTAGGCGTGTGGGGCTGAGCCATCTAGGGTTTCTCCGTGTCCTCAGCTTTGTCATGCAAAATGCGGACTTACCTCAGGGGCTCCTGCAAGATTAGATAAAATGAGGCCAGTAAAAGGCGTCCTGCTCAAATCCTTGCATGAGTGATTTTAAAACAAGGCTCTCGCTTAGATTGGGGGTGCTGGGGGCTTCGGCCAAGGCTTCCCTGCGAGGCAGCCAGCCCCACACACAGCATCTTCCATCACTCCTCAGTACCAGAAGCGCCGGCCCTCTCCCCGTTCTCCCAACACCACATGCCCCACACAGCTTTGGAGCCTTGGTCGTGCTGTTCCCTCTGCTTGGAACCGCTCGCCCTCACACTGGTTGACTCTTTCTTGACGTTCAATTCCAAGGTCAAATATCTCAGAAAAGCCTCCCTCACTCTCCGACTACCTAGTTTAATTTTTCTTCCCAACACCTACCGCTCCCTGAAATCTGTTCACTTTCTGCTCCTAGATCTGTCCTTCCTTCTTCACCCAGTGCCTTGCAGCTAGTTGGCGCTCAGCAGTGGCTGACATGCCCTCCAGCGGTGCTCCTCGGCTTGAAGAGAACACGCGCCGAGCGGGGAACCTTGTTAAAATCGAGGGTTCGGTTCAGTCAGTACGTATGGGGCGGTGCCCAGGATCCTCTCCCAGGTTGCAGTGATGCGGGGAGGTGGACCACGCTTTGAGAAGCAAGGTGCACGAGTGTTCTCTGTGGTACTAAACCTACATGGTGGGGCGTGGGAGAGTGAGCCTGGCGAGGGTGTGGTCGGCACAGACCCTGGCAGGAAGCAGGATGAGTGGTGTTCTCGTTTGGGGACCTCTGGGTCTGCCCTTTCATTTGGGGCCTGACGTTGAGCACTAGGGTTTGCAGTCCCCCCTCCACCGCTCCCCCCCCCCCCCCCGCTGCCATCACTTCTCTGCCACGTTATTGATCTTCACGCTGTACCTCTACCCCCTTCCCCGCTTCTACTGTCCCCACGTTTGGGTGAGCTTTCTAAAGCTGGTACAGTGCTTGCCATGGCCTCCGGGTTCCTTAGACTCCTGACTACTTAGCCTGGCACCAAACGGGTGCCCCCAAACCTTAGCTGACTGAGGGATGAGGTGACATCACAGGGCCACCGGCACACCGGGCCCCGCCCCCACCCCCCAGGAGTCTCTTGTCCTTTCGGCTCCATCCCTCATCTGCATGTGTGAGCCTCCCAGCTGGGTTGGAAAAAGGTTTAGTTCGTCTCTTTATTCTGTAAGTAAGCTCTGCATAAAACTCTTAAATGGAACAATGAGCCTCCTGCCTTTGCAAAAACATCTTAATATCTGTTATTGTGGCTAATTCTCAGACACTGTGCTCTCTCCAAAGGCCATGTGTTCTCCGGAGGTTAGGGCCCAGCCTCAGGGGACACGTGCCTGTGCTGGGCTCCCCGACTCCCTCGTTTTAACTTCTTTGTGCCTCGATTTTCTCACCTGAGTAATGGGGATAATCAAACATACCTTAGATTGCTGTGAGGATGGTAAGGAGTTGAGACCCGAAACTCAAGTCGAGCAGCACCTAACACCCTTGATGAGCTTTAGTAATGCAGCTGCTGTTGTTTTGTTAGCGAAGAAACACAGGCAGCAAGAAGCTCAGAGGCCAGTTCAGGGCTGCTTACTTTGCTAATGGGAGAACGGGGCTGAACAAATTCTCCTGACGACAAATCCTCTGTGCTTGCCGTTATACCCCAGGCGTCCCTGATTTGGGATTTTGTGGACCAGAATAATTTGTTTAAACAGTTAAAATTTGGGGGTGGGAGTGGGTTGCCAGCTCTTCAGTTACCACCTGAGCTCACTGGCATGTCATCCAGGATGGGATCATTAAGCATACATGTCAGAGCAGGAACGAAACTGACCCTGGAATTTGGAAGGCTCGTTCTCATGGAAGCACAGCTGGAAGGCCTCGGCATCCGTGTTGGCCTGACCCTTTGGCATCGATATGGCGTGGTCTACTTCCATATGGCCTGGTTTTCTTTCTTTTCTCGGTTCCACAGGGACTCTTGACAACTGTGTTCTAAAGCCGCGATACCTCCCCTCAGGGAACATTGGCAACTTTGGGGGGCACAAATCTTTGCTTGTCACGATGGCTGAAGGGCAGCTGACGTTTGTGGGCCAGGGCCAGGGATGCCAAATGTCCTGTGAGACACAGAGCAGCTCTCCAAGGAGACCTGTCCTGCTGCCCACGTGCTTTTGAACCCCGACCCCCCAGCCACTCCTGTAGGCAAAGAACCATTTGTCATTACCCAGGTCTAGAACCCCATTCCATAAGTCACTGAAACACAAGGTATTTTTTGCATAGTGTTAATATCCACTGGCTTTTCCAGGAATATATCTACTGTGTAAAATGAAGGGAAATATACTTTGTTCTGTTTGGAGCTTTATCAAGAACTGTTCACCGTTCTGGGTAATCATGTCACCAACAGCATCCCTGGACCCTCCTTGACTATTGTCCCCTCTAAGCTGTAAGTCCCTGGGGGCAGCCCCTGGACCCCAGCTCCAAGCACAGGCTCTGGGATGATGGAAGCCTGCGTGGAAGGCTGCAGGGCCTGGTGATGACCAGCATGGGTGACTTCAATATGTGGTTTGGGCACTTCCTAGCTGTATGCCCTTGGGGGAGTCTTCAGTCACTCTGAGCCTCAGTTTCTTTAGTGGTAAAATGAGAATCCCAAAGTCCCAGCATCATAGGATGTGAGGGTATGATGAGATAATGGGAGCTATGTGCTCCCATTAAACGGATGGATGAATGAGTGAAGTCAGCCTCAGAACTGTGTATTTTATATTGTTTCCGTGGTATGTAATGGTGCTGAGTAGAGTCAGTGATGTTCACACACACACACGCACACACACTCACCAGGACAATCCTTCCTCTCAGGTCTCCTCCGCCCCCTACCCTCATCATCTCTCATGCTGAATGAGGGACAGACTAAACCCACCCTGCAGTGTGGCCTTGAGGAACAGAGCCCATGCCTGGGATTGGGGGCTGGGTTCAAGTGCAGGCCACCACTTACTAGCTGGGTGAACATGACCTGTTGACCCCATTTTCTCATTGGTCAACCATCGTAATCAGATTGACTTGCACAGTGGGTTGGGAGGATGAAATGCGATCCCATGTGCAAGTTGTTTGGCCCGGTGCCCAAGGACAGAGGGATGCTCAGTGAGCAAGCCATCCTCCCCCCTCCCTCTCCTACCTTTGTTCCTGGAGGCTCACACCTGGATCTCAGGGGACCCATGAATACTTGCATTTTCCAGATCCCTGTAAGACAGTTCCCCAGGGAAGGGGCAGAATGGAGGCATGGAGGAGCTGATCAGGAATTTTGCAGAGGTGTCCCTACCTGTGGGAAAACTTTCAGTCCCTCTCCAGGAAGCAGGTGTGTGCTGCAGGTAAAGAGGCTGGGAGTGGGGAGAGGCACCCCAGGCAGAAAAAGTGGCAAGTGTAAAGGCAAGAGAGCAGAGCAAGCTGGGGCAGCAAAGGCATGTGCTTCCCATCCAGGGACTGTTCCTCAGGAGGATGTGATCGGAAGTGCCTCCTTGCTTGTCCTGTCCTTGAAAAGGACATCCCACTTGACTTGGAGTTACGGTGGAGATCAACTCAACGGCTACGGTACATTTCAGGTACCTACAGATTCGTATTGGTTTCCCTCAACATCAAGATTCTTGGATTCTTGACTTTCTATTCATTCAGATCGATCAATTGGGAACCTACTGTGTGCAGACACCACTCTCAGTACTGGGGAGACAACGACCCAGTGACAAACTCCTTTCCCTATACTCATTTTATGGACAAGGAAACTGGTAATTCGTCCAAGGTCCCGCAGCTAGAAAGTACCAGAAGCAAGACAGAAACCCTGTGTCCTTCAGAGCCTGAGCCCCGAGGTGTGTGTATTAGTTTCTCCTTGCTGCTGTAACAAATTACCCAAACTCAGTGGCTTAAAAAAACACACATTTAGTACCTTACCGTTCTGGAGGTCAGAAGACCGAAAAAGGTCTCACTAGGCTAAAATCAAGGTGTCGGCAGGTGTGTTCCTCTGGTAGTTATAGGGGAGAATCTTGTTTCTTGCCTTTTCCAGCTTTTTTCTGCATTCCTTTCCTCGTGGGCCGTTGTTCCACTTTCAAAGCCAGCAGTGTAGCATCTTCTAATCTCTCCTGACTCTGACCTTCCTGCCTCCCTGTTATAAGAACCCCTGTGATCTCCTTGGGTCCACTGGGGTAATCCAGGATCATCTCCCACCCCAAGATCTTTAACATAATCACACCTGCAAAGTCCCTCTTGCCATGTCAGGTGACTTATTCACAGATTTCAGGCTTTGGGACGTGGACAACTTGGGGAGCCATGATTCCACCTCCCACAGTGTGTATAGCAAGAAAGAGCAAGGTTCCCGGTCCCAGAGTGCATCTTAGCTTGGTTATTGGGCCTCTCTGTGCCTCAGTTTCCTCATTGGTATAATAGGGGTGAGAATGATATCTGTCTCGTGGGGCAGATCAGAGTAAAGGAGTTGATCATTGCAAAGTGCTGGCCACATGCCTGGCACTGAGGAAACATTTGCTGTCCGGCCAGCCTGCATCTGTCCTCATCCCTGCCCATAACTAGGTGTTCTTTGTGGGGGCAAGTCCCTTGCCCACCTGTGATCGACCACCCCACCCTGGCCTTTTTCCCTGTCACTCCAGGGAGGGGGCTGGCCCACATGACTTTAAAGTTCTCTTTCAGTCTTGACATTGGATTGTCGGTGTCTCTGTGTGTGTGTGTGTGTGTGTGTGTGTGTGTGTGTGTGTGTGTGTATGTGTTTCTGGGGAGTATGGGTGGGTGGGACGGAGGCCAGGAAAGACACTCTGTGAAATGTTTATATTGTGTGCCTTTTGAAGTAATTCCAGTCAAACCAGATCTTAAAACATGCAGCAGGAAGCTCCTTTAAATGTTTAATTTGTTGTTTTTCTTAGAAATGATTATTTCCACATTGAGCCCAGAGACACTCCAGTCTCATCCTGTCTTCCCTCCTTTTATTGTTCCTAAAACTCCCTGGGCGGTGGCTGTTTACCGCTGCCAATCAGGTGGGCTTTGCACAAACCGTGCTCTTGGAACCAACAATTGCCCTGAAAAAATGACGCAGAGAGAAACTTGGGTCCACCCTGTCCCTTGGGAAAGCGGTATATCTTTAGGGGAACACTCTGCAGCGTGTCCTGGATCAGCTGGGTAAGGGGTATCGTTTAGAAGAAATCAGACCTGTAGAATTCCTTGCTAAAAGCCACAGTGATGTTTTACAAGACCGGTTGAGAGAGGGCTGGGGTGAGTGTGAGGGGCCGTGTGGGACTAGATTTCTTGGGGGGATCTTCCCAGTGTTTAATTTTTTTTTTTTTTTTTTCCCGATACGTGGGCGTCTCACTGCTGTGGCTTCTCCCGTTGCGGAGCACAGGCTCCGGATGTGCAGGCTTAGCGGCCATGGCTCATGGACCCAGCCACTCCGTGGCATGCGGGATCTTCCCGGACCGGGGCATGAACCCGTGTCCCCTACATTGGCAGGTGGACTCTCAACCACTGCGCCACCAGGGAAGCCCCCCAGTGTTTAATTTTTGATGCCAACAGCTTCGTCCTTGTTTTGAAGAACAATGGAGTGAAGAAGAAAAAAAATGATGTAAATTTAATAAGAATTGAGGCAAGAGATACTTGTGATCTTTGAGACTTAA
The DNA here is from genome assembly GCF_949774975.1 of Lagenorhynchus albirostris. Taxonomy (NCBI): domain Eukaryota; kingdom Metazoa; phylum Chordata; class Mammalia; order Artiodactyla; family Delphinidae; genus Lagenorhynchus; species Lagenorhynchus albirostris. The sequence goes on along the minus strand of NC_083109.1, from coordinate 6,322,269 downwards.
ACCCCAAACAAGTCAGAGGTGGCTGCATCCCTGGCCTTTCAGCTGATAACCCAGGAGGGTGTCACACGGAGCTGGGGGACGTTTATGAACAGGGGCGAGGCGGGGTTAATGCCTGACCCGAAAGCCGACATCAAAGCTTGTTCTTTACAAGAGAGCAAAGGATACCAGGAGCCCCTGTGAGGAGCTGGGGAAGTGGATCTGCAGGATTCTACACCCAGGCCTAGGCTGGGCACTGGTCGCTGATGGGCTCGGAGAGGGGGCTCAAGCCCACAGATGCATGGGGGTCCCTTTGCTGGGGAGACTTCCTGAGGGTCAGGATGGGGGCGGGGGCATGATGGCGGGACTTGGGACAAAGCATATAATTCTCCGAGCCTCAGTTTCCTCATCTGTAATAGGAGGGTGACTTTCAGCTCATAATGTTGATGTGAAACAAGGTGAAACAAGCTAGTGGGGTAAACCGCACCCAGTTAAGAGCAGCTCTGGGACTTCAGAATGGAGTTATGCGTTGTAGCTGTCTTCTGATGATAACCGGGGCATCTAAACCTTGACCCTATAGACAGCTTCATCTGGATCCTTCTCTTCTGTAGGGTGTCCTGTGCACTGCTGGGTGTTTAGCATCACCCCTGGCTTCTACCTACTAGATGCCAGTAGCGCCACCCCCTACCCCCCAGTAGGGACAACCAAAAATGTCTCCAGTTATTGCCAGGTTTCCCTGGTGGGGCAAAATCCACCCCCCATATAACCAAGTTATAACTGAAATGCATGCCTACTGTAAGCAAAACTCAAACCAAACACTGTATCACACAATATAGAAGAACGTAAAGAAGAAATAACTATCCAGAAATTCCAGTGTAGCCATGTTTGCATTTAAATGTATATATTTACAGAAATTTTTCTATGCAAATACGTAGTACACACACATGCACAAACAACACGTATGAATTTAATTTTTAATACCAATGATCATATTTATACTGTTTTATATGTTTTTTCTTTTAAATAATATTTTTATTTTTACTAAGTTTTTTGAAAAAATTCAAAAGGAATACATGCTTGGTGTTAACAGGTCAAACAACACACCGCAGAGAAGGAAATGTTCCTCCTCTCCTACTTAGGGTCTCACTCGTCTGCTACTGTTATTGCTATTAATGGCAGCTACCTTTTTTTTTTTTTTTTTTCTGCACCGCAAGTCTTGCAGGATCTTAATTCCCTGACCAGGGTTTGAACCTGGGCCCCAGCACTGAAAGCACCAAGTCCTAACCACTGGACCGCCAGGGAAGTCCCAGTGGTGCTACTATTTATGCAAAGCTTTCTTGGTGCCACTAAGCAGGTCCCGAGCCCCTGACACCCGTCTCACTGCAGCCCTCTGAGACGAGTGTGTGCTCACTTTTCTTCTGGTTTGTGGATGCAGACAGCTAGGCACAGAGAGGGTTTTTCTCTTGCCTAATGAGAGCTGGTCCTAGATGGATCCTATGATGATAGGCTATGTCACTGCTGTCCCTTAGGGCTTAGAGCAGTGGGTCTCATACCTGAGTGTGTATCAGAATCACCTGGAGGGCTTGTTAAACCACAGGCCGCCCCGGGCCCACTCCCTGTTTCTGATTCAGAGGTCTCAGGCAGAGCCTGACAATCTGCATTTCTGGTGAGTTCCCTGGTGATCTGGGGAGCACATTGAGAACCACCTTGACCTTGATCCATGTTTCTCAAAGCGTGTGTGTCAGACACTACAGAATCTATCTGAGACCGTTTTAGGTGGTTTACAGGCATGGTATTAAGTGACATTGCATTCCATCAAAAGAGTTCTTCTTGTTTTCAAATTCTTTTCCAGTTCTTCTGATTATATCAAGGAAACAGTTTCAGCTTGGGGTTAGTCTGTCCTCATGCTTCTCTAACATTTGCTAATCTTTCTCCTTGTTTACTTATTGTTATTTTTAACAAAAACAAAAAGGGCCTCAAACTTAGAGCCTTCAGCTCGCAGTGCTTGACTAGCTAGGATTTAACAATATTGTTCGGTTTTATTGTATTCGTTTAGTTAATAGTCACCAGGAAGGGCAAGTGATACTGGTTAACAGCAGTGATGTAAACTTTCCTTTCAAAATACATTTAACTCCCTAAAGTAAGTCATTTTAAAAGAAAAATAAGTAAATACAGTGTAGGTGGCAAGGTATGAGGGAAATGCTATGCAGGGGACTGGGATGTCCAAAGTCTGGGGAATGTTTGGTGTACTGACCACGGACATCTCCCATTCTCACCCTAGCCGATGGCAGTGTGACCCTGGCACCCTGGCAACTCCCTTCTTATCTCTGGGGCCCAGTCTGCCCGTCGCTACATCTTCTCCAAGGGCTGGTGCACTCGGATGGTCCAGATTCTCACTGTGATTGGAGGGTATTAGGCTCCAGGTACAGGACACATGGCAGGGCAGCTTCCCTCTGATTCCTGCCTCTGAGCACTGAGAAGGGGCTTCCTTCCTTCCTTCCTTCCTTCCATTCTTCCTTCCATCCTTATTTATTTATTTATTTATTTTGGCTGCCCTGGGTCTTAGTTGCGGCATGAGGGATTTTTCAGTTGCAGCATGCAGACCCTGAGTTGCAGCATGCGTGCGGGGTCTAGTTCCCTGACCAGGGATCGAACCCTGACCCCCTGCATTGGGAGTGCAGAGTCTTACCCACTGGACCACCAGGAAAGTCCCAGGGCTGCTTTCTTAGAATCCTTCCAAACTCCCCATCAACAGCTGGCCTGTTTTCTGTGGCCTTGGCCTGGGCTCATTTTCTGATTGTGCCACGATAGGGCACTCACCTTTGGTGCGCAAAGATGAAGCTTTCCTCATCATCAACGACTGCAGTGCCCTACTGAGCTTGGAGCTCTCCCACTCATAAAATTCTTCATTTGAAGCACCCTACCCCCAAATGGGTGATCGAGAAAATTCAGACCTCTTGGACTGATTTTTAAGGCCATTTATCATGTTTACCCAGGCCGGTTTCATGCCCAGACGTTTACACAGGGCTCAGCACTCAGAAGGGCCCAGTGCTGGTTAAAGGCTCTGCTGTTGCCATCTGGACATTCAGATTTATTTATTTATTTTCACATCACTCCTTATATATCGTTACTTGCTCTTTTCTTGGTTAGGTCACATTACATATGTCTCCACACCTGAAATAAATTTTTGAAAACCGCTGGATTTGAAAATAACACACCATGACTTAGTCAATGAAAAGTTCACATGTATCCACATGTGTTGTCAGTGAACTTAAGCAAAAGGTAAATTATTCAAGAATTGAATATTCAACTAAGTCATTTAGGATACGTGTCTGGCAGCAGAGGGGGAATCGGGACTCTCTGGTAACTAAGTGTTGAAGCAACTCATTATGCATCTTGTAGTGGTTGGCGTGGTAGCAATTCTTAGCAGCTCTTGAGCAAAGGACCCCACATTTTCATTTTGCACTGGGCCCCGCAGATTCTGTGGCCAGACCTGGTGTCAGCTCCTCCTTTCCCAGCCAAATCTCCAGCCACCTTGAGGTTTTGACTCCCTCCTCTCAGACCTCCAGGGTTGCTGAACATGTGTTCACAATACTTGGCTCTTCTCTTATTTTTTTTTAACTTTTAAAAAATTTTTATTTTATTTTATTTATTTTTGGCTGTTTTGGGTCTTCGTTGCAGTGCGCGGGCTTCTCATTGCGGTGGCTTCTCTTGTTGTGGAGCACGGGCTCCAGGTGCGTGGGCTTCAGTAGTTGTGGCATGCAGGCTCGGTAGTTGTGGCTCGCCGGCTCCAGAGGACAGGCTCAGTAGTTGTGGCGCACGGGCTTACTTGCTCTGTGGCATGTGGGATCTTCCCGGACCAGGGCTCGTGTCCCATGCATTGGCAGGCGGATTCTTAACCACTGCGCCACCAGGGAACCCCTTGGCTCTTCTTTGAAAACAGGGTTTGCAGATGTGGGTACAGAGGAGCTGGGGAAAGAAAAGCAAGAGTGGGGATGAGTGGGGTTCCCAGGAAAAGCCAAACTCTGTCTCAAGGGGCCATCGCCCCTCAGATCCAGCTATACCCTTTTGACTTCTCATCGACAGCAGATTTTAAGATAAATGTCAGCCTTTTTTTTTTTTTTTTTTTGCGATACGTGGGTCTCTCACTGTTGCATCCTCTCCCATTGCGGAGCACAGGCTCCGGACGCGCAGGCTCAGCAGCCATGGCTCACGGGCCCAGCCGCTCCGCCGCATGCGGGATCTTCCCGGACCGGGGCACGAACCCATGTCCCCTGCATTGGCAGGCGGACTCTCAACCACTGCGCCACCAGGGAAGCCCCCAATGTCAGACTTTTAAAGGTTGATAGCAATTCACATTTTTAAAAAAACACAAATCCAAATTAAGAGACTTTCTACCAAAAACTAACCTGGACTCTTCAAAAATGCCCATGTCTTAAAAGACAAAAACCAAAAGTGACAGAAGAATAGTCCTAGATGAAAGGAGACTGAGGAGATATGACAGCTGGGTGCTGTAGGCAAGGGACTACAGAGGACATTATTGGGACAGCTGGGGACATGGGGACATGGACTGTGTATTAGGTAACAATAGTACGTGTACTACTATGTTGGTAAGATAGTAGTATAATCATGCGCTATTATCATACTAATATGTGCAACATTTATGTAATATTTCAAACTGAATAGTGTGAAAACTATGCTATGGTTATGTAAGAGAATGTTCTCAGTAGACATATATACATATCTGGCTCATGAGCCCCCTAGTTTATGACATTTTCATTAAATCATCTGACACATGGGGAACTTCCTGCCTGACTTTTACCTCTATGAAACCTCCCTAATCCCTGAGAGCTAACCCAGTAAATTGTACTGGGCACTTACAATAGTTTGGGCCACTGGTTAGACCTAGGTGCCTTTTTGTCTTCTCTTAATTAGCCTATGAACGGAGAAGGGAATGTTTCCTACTTAACTTTGGTATCCTTCTCCCCTCTCCCCTCCCCCCTCTCTTGTTAAGACTAGAATGAACTGCTAGGAATTTAAAGCCCCCAAATCACAGAGATTTGGACAAGAAAAGTGTTTATGTCTGTCACATGCTTACAAGATCACCAGAAAGGGAATCCATGTCTGATGTGACCAGCACTCCATGGAGTGAACCCTTCTGTATTTTTGTCCTACTACATAGGGCTTCCTTTCCTGAGGATAACTCTTGGACCAAGATGGCTTCTGGAGCTCCAGCCATCATTTCCATGTTCCAACCACCAGGAAAGAGAAAAGGACAAAGAAAAAATTGAGGAGAGGCTATATCTTAGCTCTCTTTTGGGAAAGGTTCCCAGAAGCTTTCACATGATACTGCCATTTGCATTTCATTGGGTAAGCTTAGTTACATGGCCATGCCTAGCTGCAAGGGAGGCTGAGAAATGTAGTCTTTATTCCAAGAGACCATGTGCCCACCTGAAGTGCAGGGATTCTGTTCCTGCTGAAGAGGAGAATGGTCACTCTAAGGGATAAACAGCAGTCTCTGCCACACCCCCAAGCCAGCAGAGGGCCTGGCGTGTACTTAATCAGAGGTCAGCAAACTACATCACATGGGCCAGATCTGGCCAGCTGCCTGTTTGTTTACAGTCCATGAGCTAAGAACAGCTCTTCGATTTTTCAGTGGTTGCACTTTAAATGGTTACATGAGAACTTAACATAACAGCCTCCCTGTTATTTCTTAGCCAGTAAAGCCTAAAATATTTACTATCTGGCCCTCTGGGAAAACTTGCTGACCTCCTGTACTAGATGCTTAATACATTCTTTTAAAGATTTACCTTTTCAAGTATTTATCAGTCATTTGCCATGTGCCAAGCCCTGGAGATGCAGCAGCAAGCTGTCCTCACAGGGCTCAGGGCTAGTAGGGGACAGAGGTAAGAAATAACTAGCGAGGGACTTCCCTGGTGGTCCACTGGTAAAGAATCCATCCTGCGATGCAGGGGACACGGGTTCGATCCCTGGTCAGGGAACTAAGATCCCACATGCTGTGGGGCAACTAAGGCCGCACGCCACAACTACTGAGCCCACGCGCCTCAACTAGAGAGAGAAAACCCGCACACCACAACTGGAGAGAAGCCCATGCACCACAACGAAGATCCCGCGTGCTGCAACTGAGACCCGATGCAGCCAAAAATAAAATATGAATTAGTTAATTAAAAAAAAAAAGAACTAGCGAAAAGTAATTAATTAATTACGATTGTACTTTGTGCTGTGAAGCACAAAGGGGTACTAGGAATGCACAGTATGGGATGGGGGAACCTAATCTAACTGGGGCAGGCCAGGGAAGGACTGAAGAAGGACTGATTAGGACTGATTAGCTGAAATCTGAAGTAGAAGGAGTTAGTTAACCTGGTTAGGCCGGTGATGTGTGTGTGTTGAGGGAGGAGAATTTCAGGCACAGGAACAAGGACAAAGACCACAAGAGAAGAAAGTTCTTGATTTCGTCTAGAAGTGACCAACGGCCTGTGAGTGGTGTGTGAGAATGAAGGGAGACGGTAGAGGAGCAGCATAGAAATGAAGGAAATCCTTCTCTACCAGGATGTGCAGGAAACCTATTAGCTGCAGTGATTCACATTGTCTCCATCTGTTTCTGTTTCCAACGGCCTTTCAAATCCCATGAAATAGTCATTTCTAAAATGTACCCACTGTCTTCCCTTCTTTTCATCCCCCTGCCTTCCTCTGAGTCTCTTATAGAAAAAAAAAAAAAAAAATGCAGGAATTCCAGTAAGACTGGTCCAGCCACATGGAAAGCGGCCCAGAAAACTGCTTGGTGATGGCTGCGAATGCCGTGAGAAGAAAATTATCCTGTAATTGAAGGGGAAATTCTTTATTAGGATTGTTGAAGAGTTCTACAAGCTTCTTTCATCTGCCGCTTGCTCCATGCTTTAATTAATTTGAATTCAGGAGGATTCCCAAGCCTCCAGTTGTACCATCTCCCGTGGAGATCAGGCCTTCTGTTGAAGATGGAGAGACTAAGGCCAGAGGGACCCTGGAGCTTGGGGACAAGTCCTGCCTCAGAGGGCTGGTTTCTGAACACGTCGAGCCTCAGGCTTTCAGGGAAGAGCTCAACAGTGGTTCCAAAGAAGAGGAAGAGCTTCTACCTTAAAATAAGCTTTTTTTTTTGTTATAAAACTGGTTAAATCACATTTTACATAGGACTGGAAAAAAACAACATATAAACACATGACCTCTTTTAAAAATACAACTGGCTAAGGAAACACTGATATTGCCACTGGGTCATTCTCCTTTTTCTTGATTTTTAACTGAAGCCCAACTCAAAAAGGACCTTCAGCAAAAATGGTAGTTTGTTGGCTCCCATAAACAAGAACATCCAGGAGGTAGATCTGCCTTCAGGCATGTCTGGTTCCATGGGTTTAAGTGATGTCACCAGCGCGCTCTCTCTCTCTCTCTCTCTGTCTCTCTCTCTCTCTGTCTCTCTCTCTTTCTCTCTCTCTCTCTCTCTTTCTCGCGCGCGCGCACACACACACACACACACGCTCTTTCTCTCTCACTTCCTCAAGTATTCTCTCTCTCTTCTGCCTTCTAGGCTATGTAGCAGCCTTCAGGGGCTCATAGAGGTTTTTGCAGTCTAAAGAGAAAGATGACTTTTTCCCAGTAGAGCTACAAAAATACTGAGAGAACAATTCTGAGAGGCACAAAGATAGTGAGGGACTTCAAAGAATTTTGCTCATCGCTCTGACAATATCCTTCCCTTGGGCATTTTCAAGAGACTTTTGTAAAGTTTCTATTTGCTTTCAACTTTTGTTTCGTTACTGGACTGTTTCTTTGAAACTATGTAGAAAAACAGACACAAACCAATCACCCATGATCCTATCAAGTTACTACAGTCACTGCTATCATTTTGGGGTGTGTCTTCTTGACTAGGTACCAAAGCATTTCTGTACCAAGTGTAATTGTGGCGGTGATGTATGGGCTTTGGAGCCGGATGGACTTGGGTCTGAATTCTACCTTTTTTATTCTTATAAAATGTGCCACCTTGAGTGAGAGGGAAGGCAAGAGGAAGAGAAAGAATCCTCTCCATCCTTGGACCGAAAGCCCAGAGCTCCATGCTGATTGGACCACCTGTGACCAATGCCCGTGGCCAGGGAAATGCCATGTGCTGATTGGTTTAGGTCTGAGTCACTTGAACCAATCATGGTGGAAGTCTGGGGGGGAGCATTCTGATTGGCTTAGGCAGGTGGAGGTGGCTGCAGGCAGGGAGTCTTGCTGGCCTATGAGGTCCCCAAGCTGAGGGCAGGCTGTGCCCTCTCCCCTTGTGGGACGGTGCAGTGTTTAGAGTGAAGGGAGTAGCCGTTGGGCCATCTTGGCTTCCTCCCCGCGGTCTGGGGCTCAGCTTGGCTTCCTCACCAAGGTCTGGGGCCTTGACCCATGTCCTCTGCTGCCCCCAACACCTCCTTCACCGCATCCCCCTACTCCCCAACCGCATCCCCAAGCGAGGGTTCCACCACGTTCTCAGCCTACACCTTCTCCCGAACTCAGGGACAGCCCTAACTGCTGCAGTTTGGAGGCTGGACGGTTTTTATTGTTTTCTCCTTGGCAAAACATGAGTTCTCTTAAAATAAAAGACCCCCCCCTTTTTTTAAAGAAAAAGAAGAAAGAAAGAGGGGAAAAACTCATAAAAAGAAAAGCCCAAATCCCAACTCCAGTAATAAATTGTACTTCAAATATCTCTTAACAAACTATAGACTTGAAACCGTCCTACAAGAGCCAACCAGATGCATCAGAATTAAGTTGCTCATAAAGACAGAGCCAAAGGGAGAATGGAAGCAGGGTTAGGGCTAGGGAAAAGGGGAAAGACCCTGGAGGCTTCTGAGGCAGAGATTTTAGCAATTGTTGTCAATACCCGTGGTTTATTGAGGGTTCACGCTGTGCACTGATACCTATTATCTGTCATCTTCCCTAAAGCCTCCTTGTACAGAAGAGGCCCCTGAGGCACAGAGGCCAAGGGGCTTGCCTCAGGGCACGTTGTTTGCAGTCGTGGGTTTGGCACCCAAACCTGTGTTTCTTTCTCCAGAGCTTTCTAACCACTGCCCTTCACTGCCTCCCTTCAGGTCTGGGATTCGAGAAGGTTTGCAGAGTGTGGTTTCTGGGGTGAGATGGGGCCTTGAGGCAGACAGAGCCTCCCTTCCTGGTTTCCATATTCTGTTGGGTTTTGGTTTGGTTCCCGTAGGTCTATTTCAAGCTGGCTGGAGAAGGAGAATTATTCTTTTTTACTTCTGGCTCCCTGGATCCTCCACAAAGTGAGTTGGTTCCAGCAAGCCCGGAATCATCTATCTTTTGAGGTATTTTAGATGAGAGTGAAGCAGTGTACTGTTAACCCTTACAGTGGGCAAGATCCCTGGACTGGGGGAGGAATGAGAGTTCCTTCTCATCTTGACTTTGGGGGGAGAGGCAGACAGGAAAGAGTCAAGATAATTTCCCCCAGGGATAAGTGCTAAAAAGACAAGAAAGGAGGATAAGGTGGTAGAAGGGGACTACTTCGGGTGTGGTTAGGCAGGACCTCTCTGAGGAGACTCCTCTTAAGTGGACCCCTGAGTGAGGGGAAGAACCAGCTTTGGGAGAGTCTGGGGGAAAGAATACTGCAGGCAGACGGAGCAGCAGGTGTTAAGATTTGGAGGATGAGCACGAGCTAGCCAGACAAGAGGGACAGGGGAAGTGGGAGGGAAGGCCCCGCTGGAAGAAGGAACTATATGACCGGGAATGTCTCTAAGCCCATGAGAGTTTCTGCCACTGTCAGATATGACGTAGTCTGAGTCTATGCCCAGTAGTCTCTCCAGCCTGGTGACACAGGGGGTCCACTCAGTGGCCGAGGAACATGATCTTTCCGGCCTGCAGCTGGGTGGGGGTGGGGGTGGTGGTGGTGGTGGCTGACGCTGTAGGTGTCACCCTGCTCTCCCTGAGGAAAGGAAGTTGCAAGTTGGGAGGGAGAATTGACTCCCTTCCACTCACGTCCCAAACAAAGGGTCCAAAGCGACACCGCACTGTTGGCGGCAGGCGGCGGACAATCCCTCCACGGGGACTCCAGGGCTTGCTTACTAGCTGCCTTCACCCTCAGGCTTAGCAGCCTGTGAGGCAGACAGCCCGGGAGGGAGGCAGACAGCCCGGGAGGGATGCAGCCTGCCCAGCTACGAGGCTCAGAACGCCGGGAGGGAAGAAGGGCACGCTTTGCTGAGAAAGCATGAGTAGTCCCTTATAAAATGCTTTCTTTTTTCTTTCTTTTCCTCATTCCGGTTCAGAGCAAAAGGCACCACCTTATCCTGGAGGCAATGTCAGGTTGTTTTCCAAAAGTGAAAATTGATATTTGCTCTCTGAGCTGTGTTGATCTTCATTTTAGTGGCCCTCCAGGCAAGCAAATGAGAAAATATCAGTTTCCGGGATGGGAGAGCCGAGAGATGCCATAATTGAAGGGCAGCAACCTAAAAATTAATATGGATGATTTGTTTAAATATTCACTGCGTCTGTTTAAACATTCCAGATAACCAAAATTATATCCTGGGGAGGCTGTCGAGTGTATATTTAAATGGTCAAGTGCATGGGCCATGAACACTTGAGTTTTAGTCTTCCTTTTGCCTCTTAGCAGCCCTGAGAATTTGGGCAAATTCCTTATCCCCTATAAGCCTCAGTTTACTTGCATTAAAAAATGGAAATAAGACCAATTTCTAGGTATTCTTTTATATAAATACACATTCAAATGTCAATATATGTGTATACTTTTTAGTTTTTTAAAAAATAAAGGCAGTCATGCTAAAAAAATGGAAATAATAAAACTTTCTCATAAAAGTGTTGTCCCTGGCAAATAGTAGATGCTCAATGCCTGTTAGAATATACAAAAGGTGCTTGGGATAGTGCTGGGGCATGAGAGCAGTTCATGAGATTTAAACTATTGGTGTAACAATAATAACTAGTGTGGTAGTAGTGTTAGTGAGTGGTAGATACCAGAGCCAGACTTTCTAGGTTCAATTACCTGGCTCTGCCGCTTACCAGCTTTGTGACTTTAGGCAAGTTACCTGACTTCTCTGAGCCTCAGTTTTCTTGACTACAAAATGGAGATGTAGTAAAACATGGTTATTATGACGATTAAATGACTGAGAACTTAGAACTGAGCTAGGTACAGGGTGAGCACTACATGAGTACTATTTTATTATTATGAGTAGTATATTGTTGTTCTAGTGCTAGAGTGTATTCTTCTTGAGAGCAGGGACTTGGTCCTATTCTCCACTATATCCCTAGTGTCTACAACAGTGCTGAGCACACAGTAGGTGCTCAATAAAATTTCACCAACTTTGTTGAATAAATGAAATGGAAGGTAAAGAATCATTCCTGTGTTTCTCTGCAGATGGAAAGATCCTGAGCCTCTCTATAGGCACTCTGATACATCTAGAATAGAAGCCCCTCTCCCCTGAGTCCAAGTAGGTGCCTTTCATGTTCCAGTCTCTTGCCCCGAATATACACAATACTCAGCAAATGGGAAGCAAGGGCTCCTCGGTTCCCTGTGAACTCACAGCGCTAAACACCAACCGTCTCCACCATGCATCTCCCAGCAGGGTCACCACTGGCTCAGGAGCCTGGAATCTCATTGGAGACGTACTGTGTTCAGTTCATTTGCATCTCTAGGGCCTTCCCAGGGAGGGTGGATGAAATAGTATTGATGCATGTAGATGGCACCCAGTAATGCTATTTTGATGGAGTTTTGTGTTCACACATCTGATTGAAGGGGAGAAGAAAGAGGTGCACACAGGCTAGGGCACACAGGTTATTGGGGGGCAGAGCTGGACTAGAGGATGGGCTAGCTAAGGAGCCACAGAGGCTGCTAGCATTCCTCAGATACTAACTTAGGTTGTCATGATGAAACCTTCCCTCGAAGAATAATTGATTGTCACCAGATTCCTCCATAGAAGGGTGTGCCAGTGAGCTGTGGGGTTGCTGAGTGGGGCATGCAAGTGTGGGCCAGACCTGAACTGCTCTAGAGGATGAACCTTGGGGTCCTGCCTGGCATTGCTGCTAGGCTTGAAAACCAGTAGAACTTTTAGCCCGCTTCCCAAAGTGGTCATGTCTGGGGCAGGTAGTGATGTGCCAGGGTACAGCCATAGCTTAAACATGGCATGTCTTTCAAAGCTGTTTAGTAACCCTTTTAAGTCAATTTAATACAAGTATCAATATATCGTGGAGTAGAATGACAAACGGTTTCATAGATTTTTAAGTTAAAACACAGGACTTCAAAAAAATGTCAAGCCTGCCCCAGGCAATTCATCTAGACCCTCAGATAACTTGTTTGCATTTCTCTCTGCAATTAGGAATATTTTGGTGGACACATTTATGAAGTACTGGTATTCTTAAAACCCTGAAGTGGGACCCAGCCAATTGGTCATCTCTCTTTAATTCTTACTGTGAGACTGATTTCTGGAAGGAGTTGACATCTTTGATCTTGAACTCCCTCAGAGAAGCAGGCTAGAGTTAGGCTATTATTAGCGCTGATGGGGCATTTAGAAGGAGAGTTTTTTGGTTTCTGGGACAAAACCCAATTAAAACTAGTTAAAGCCAAAAAAGAACACTGTTTGGCTCACAGAATTTGGAAACAGAAGGATGGATTCATGGATTCATATGTTTCCATCAGAGCTCTCTCTCTGTCTCTTTTTTAAGCTCTTCTCTTTCTTTCTCTCTCTATCTGGTCTCTTCATATTTTCCCAGAGACACCTTCCTTTGCAACTGGGCAAAGGCGGGGAGGGTCATAGACATTGACAGAGCCAGACTTACACACAAGGCAACCTTGCCCATGGCCATCACAGAGGCACTAGAGAGCTTGGATTTCTCAGGGTCTGCCTGTAAAATCCCAGGGCAGGGCTCTGATTGGTCTAGCCTGGATCATGTGCATATGCCTAAGCCAATCAGAATGACCAGGGAGATGGTGCACTGTGATTGGCCAGGCCTGGATTACTGTTTTTCTTTAAGGGGCGTGGTAGGGGGGTATATAATGGACAGCCCAACCAGAACTACATGGAGAGAGGGGCAAACTCCCCAGAGGTAGAAGGGAGTCATTTACCAGAGTTGGGGAGGAGCATTGGGCAGAAATAAAGCAAGATATCCACCACCCAGGAGAAGGTATTCTCACTTGGAGAAATGGGAAGGCACCCAGCATCTTCTTGTGAAGTTAGCCCACGTAGGTGTGGGCTTCATTTAAAGACAGGGAATTACAGGGGGTTCCACATATTCAGGGACCCTAACTGCCTTCTCAGGAGAATGTTAAAAATTAGAAAAGGAGGGACTTCCCTGTGGTCCGGTGGGTAAGACTCTGTGCTCCCAATGCAGGGGGCCCGGGTTCGATCCCTGGTCGGGGAACTAGATCCCGCATGCATACCACAACTAACAGTCCACATGCTGCAGCTAAGAGTCCACATGCCGCAGCTAAGAAGTCCACATGCCGCAACTAAAAGTCCTGCACACTGCAACAAAAGTCCCGCGTGCCGCAACTAAGACCTGGTGCAGCCAAAATAAATAAATAATAAGATATTTTTTAAAAATTAGAAAAGGAAACTTGTTTTCATGACCAGAGCTTGACTTTGGTTCTGGTTTCTCTACATGTTAAGAGGGTGGGAGAATGTTCTGGAGCCCGTGGGTCAGTCTTGGTGCCAGTTTCTAATTCTGTGCATCCGGCAGTCCAAAGTCTGGCTGCACAGCTTGACGGGTACACCAAAGAAGAAAGGTTCGTGAGCAAAACTTTCCAAGTATTTAATAGTTTGAAGCCAGAGGCCACAAAGAGATGGCATGCCTTCTTTGGCCGGCAAGTAATTTAGGAAAAAAAAATACAAACGCCTGCCAACATTGACAAACTGGAATATTTCATATGAAAGCATGGATTTCCGGTTTCTCTAGGAAAACCATAAGATCTGGCCCTGCTGGGCCCAGAGCTGCACATGGTCACCACTGGCTGGAGAGGAGCAGCAGCGACCCCTCTAGACGGAATGTAGGACTCTCATCGGCCACCGTCTCCACCACCCCCTGTCACCTTACGCCTGGCCCCCTTCATTCATTCATTCCCATTTCCTGTTTGGCCTCTGTAAGCATTTGCCTTTGCATGTCCTAGGTTTTTTTTTTTTTTTTTGCGGTACGCGGACCTCTCACTGTTGTGGCCTCTCCCGTTGCGGAGCATAGGCTCCGGACGCGCAGGCTCAGCGGCCATGGCTCACGGGCCCAGCCGCTCTGCGGCATGTGGGATCTTCCTGGACCGAGGCACGAACCCATGTCCCCTGCATCGGCAGGCGGACTCTCAACCACTGCGCCACCAGGGAAACCCATGTCCTAGGTTTTACAACAACAAATTCCCTGAGCAAAATCTCTGAAGAAGTAGGTTTTTCTTTTTCTAGCTTTGTGATCTTAGGCAAGTTAATTCCTATCTCTAAACCTCAGTTTTTTGATCTGCAAGTTGGGGACGAAATACTAACTTCATTTAATCAAGCCTTACTAAACATCTGTTTTTCCAGGTGCTGGTTTGTAGCAGTGAACAAGTAGACATGGCGGGGGCAGACAGGGGTAGGTGCTAGTGAGGCAAGGAGGTGGGAAGCAGACGTTGGGGAGGTGACAAAGTGACGTACTGTATCTAAATCACTTAGTCCAGGGTCAGCAAACTACGGCCTGTGGAACCACCTACCTGACACCTGCTTTTGTCAATAGTCATTGGCACCCGGCCACGCCCACCATTTACATCTGGATGTGTAGCACTACGGCTGTCTGTGTACAATGGCAGAGTTGAGTAGTTGCAATAGAGACCGTAGGACCTGCGAAGCCTAAAATATTTGTTATCTGGCCCTTTATAGAAAAAGTTTGCCAGCTCCTGCCTAGCCCAAAGCCTGGATAAATAGAAGGAACTCAATAAATTCCAATTTATTATTAGTAATGGTCCCTCTCCCTGCCTCTCTTGCTGATCCTCCAGGGCTGGGAGCCTTTAATTCCTCACTATGTCTCCCCTCCCCGGCGACCTTTCTGTTTGCTTGCTTAGCAGCTGTGCTCCTTGTTCAGGTAAAACTGCAGAACTGGGGCTTCCCTGGTGGCGCAGTGGTTGAGTGTCCACCTGCCGATGCAGGGGACACGGGTTCGTGCCCTGGTCCGGGAAGATCCCACATGCCGCGGAGCGGCTGGGCCCGTGAGCCATGGCTGCTGAGCCTGCGCGTCCGGAGCCTGTGCTCCGCAACGGGAGAGGCCACAATGGTGAGAGGCCCGCGTACCACAAAAGCAAAACAAAACAAAACAAAACAAAAAACTGCAGAACCAATATTGGCTACTTCTTCATACAGATTTCATAGAAAGTTTAATGTGGCCCTCATCAGGGGCAGGCTCGGGGTTCACCCACTATCCCTGTCTGCGTGTCGAATCAGGTTAATCAGACCAAATCAAAAACAGGATTAGGCAGGCCGCAGCTTGAATCCCCACGTAAAAGGCTGCATCAGTGTTGACTTACATTTTTCGATGGGGTGTGTGGCAGGTTTGCTGAGGTTTCATGGTCTCATCAGTGGCTCTACTCTTGCGCCAGCTCCCACAGCCCGACCATGTGCCGGAGACTTCCGCTCTCAACCGCTTGGGAAGATTCGTTTTCACCCCAACAGCATCAGCACAGACCTTCGGCCTGGGTGGGGTCACAGAGAGAAAGCAGGTGTTGCCCAAGTACGTGTAGCAACAGCAAAGAGTCCTGTGGGTAATCGTGAAGGTCAGCAGAGTCCTCGGGCAGGGCCCGCTTCATGAGTTTGGTCCCTGTGCTTACAGAGACCCTGCTCTGTTAATGCTTTGCTGTCAGTGTCTTGAAATTCGTAATAATTTTTAACATTTGCATTTTGCACTGGGCCCTGCAAATTATGTAGCCAGTCCTGACCTTGGGGGTGTGGGACTTGCTTAGATCCCGGTTTTGGAGGGTCTGCAGGGGGTACTGGGGGCATTGGAAGTGACCGGGTTTCCTAGGGGGCCTTACAGCTCCCGGTTCCTGCACTCGGGAGATTTCTGGGGGTGGGAAGGGAGTTAATAATGTGGGGCTGGAGACAAAGAGAACCCCCCTTCCTCCTCTGGCAGCTGATGGGGCAAGAGCAGGACAACAACTGCATCGTTTCAGGGGGCATCATCTCATTCACCCCCAGGAGAACTCTGTGAAGTGGGCACCTTGTGTGGGATTTGAGAATCAGCCAGGTGAGGAATCTGCCAGGGGTCACACAGCTAGGAGCCATGTGGAGTGGGGATGCTGTCTGAGCTCAGAACTCCTGGATAATCTCTCAGTTTCCTAGTCTGGAAAAACTGAAGCAATTAAAGCTGATTTGTAGCATCATTGAGAAGACTGAAGAAGGGATATACAGTGCCTAGCACACAGCATGTAGTACACGCTCACTAGATGGTAACCTGTGATGATGATGGTGGTGGTGGTGGTGATGAGGATAACACCAAATCTTGTACTGCTTCTAGCTGTAATTTTGCTGACCCTTATCCACCCCACTAAAAGGTCATTTTGTCCCACAGAAATATATGGAGTAATGTTCTTTTGCTCCCTGAGTTAATTTATGTCCTGTGGGTGCCACAGCAAGTTACCACTAACTGGGTGGCTTGAAGCAACAGACATTTACTTTCTCACAGTTCTGGAGGTCAGAAGTCCAAAATTAAGGTATTGGCAATATTGATTCTTCTTGGAGACTCTGAGGGAAAACCCACCCGTACCTCTCCCCGAGCCTGCGGTAGCCGCTGGCAGTCCTGGAGTCCCTTGGCTTGTGGCCAGATCTCTCCAGGCTCAGCCTCATCTTCTCTTGGCCTTTCTCTCTGGGTGTCTCTGGGTGTCCTTTTCTGTCTCTTCTAAAGACACTCTCGTTTGATTTAGGGTCCATCTTAATCAAGGGTGATCTTATTTCTATCCTTACTTTCATTATATCTGCAAAGACCCTATTTCCAAATAAGGCCCTGTTCTGAGGTCCCAGGTTGACATATGTTTTGGTGGTGGGGTTGCTGTTGAACCCATTCACCGAGGCAGGTCAGTGGGGGTCCGAGGAACTGAGGGGACCTGTCCTGCGCCTGCCCGCTGCGGGCCCGGGCACTGCTCACCGGGCCGCTGTCATCGGTGCCGTGGAAATTCCGGTGGACTTGTCCACTGCGCCTCTTTGAACCTCCGAGGATGGTGACTCACCCAGGGGTCGTCCTGGCGGGTGCTGGGCCGGGGAGCCGATGGGTGCACCCGGCCCTGGAGGTCCGGCGGGTCCTGAGGAATGGGGGTACCCAGCGAGGCCCACCAGCCCCTCTCCAGGGGGTGTGGGAGCCTCGGAGGCCGTGCGTTGGGGGCTGGCCAGGGCTCTGGCTGCGTTCACCTTTCTCTTTCCTTCTTTCAAACAAAACGTTGGAAAAGGAAATTGCAGCTTGCCATCATTGCGGGCAGGCTGGGACCCGTGGAGGGAGCTGGGGCCATGCGTGGGCTCCCTGGCAGCACTGGGGGGATCCAGCCGGCCGCCGTGATGCCCCCTGGACCGGCAAGCCCGCTCCAAGGTGGACCCGGCCTCTGATGGTTACTCTGTGCGTCGGGAGGGGAGAGTGTGGCCAAGAGGGAAAGGGGGTGAGTTGTGAAGTCAGTTCTCACCTTTAAACAGAGCTCTGCTGAAAAGGGGGCCCCACTCCCCACCATTTCAATTTGCGCTCCCGCCCTCCTGCCACCCTCATCCACGTCCAGCCCATGGGTCTTCCCGTCTCCTGAGGTGGCAGGAGAACAGCTGGGAGCCCCATTACTGTTTTCAGAGAGAAAACAATACTCAGGTGGGGTGGGTGGGTGTTGGAGGCCATTTTTCTCTGGATGTGTTTGGTGGGAGGGCTGTGGCATGAAGGTGACTGTAGATACTAATGTCCTTTGCCTCGTTTGTGGAGTGGGAAGTCTTCGGGAGGTCTCCCCTCCTTCGGGGTCCTGACCCCAGGATCTGGGGAGCACAGAGCCTCTGGGCGCCTGTGGAAGCTGGAGGGATTTCAGAGAAAAGCCAGGGATTCCTTTGCAAAAGGCAAGTTTCCTTATAAAAGTGGAATATGTTGGTTTTATTAGATGAATGTGAGCGGGGACGATTGAGTGTTTCCTTAGTGGGCTGACGTGAATGGAAATGTATACCTTTAGTGCCTCCGATAATGATAAGGAGGAGAAAAAAAATAGGAAGGGAGGATGGAAGAGAGAAAGGGAGGGAGGGGAAGGGGAGAGAGGAAAAAGAGGGAGAGAAAGAAGGAAGGAATACAAAAGACCAAAAGGTAAAGAAAATGAAAAAAAGAAGGGAAAGAAGAAAAGAACAGAGTGTCAAGAGAGTCTTTCTGAGGAGATGACATTTAAGCAGAAAACTCTTTGGGCCATAGGAGGCTAAGGGGGTGAGTGGTCCAGTAGGGGAGCACATGCAAAGGCCCTGGAGCTGCTTAAGGAGCAGCTGAGAGAACCATGACTGAGCCTGGTGGGTTTGGGGCTGAAAGGCAAGAGATGAGTTTGGAATGGGCGGGATCTAGACCACAGGTCCAAATTCCTATGGGTGCCGGACAGGAAGATGAGGGGGGCAGGGGGGATGTGGCCAGCTGGGGCACCTCCGCCCCCCGGAAAGCTGGCAGCCACCTGGGCACACGGGCTTGATGTTGCCAGGTCTCTGCTTTATGAGAGAGCAGGAATACAGATTGTTGTGTGAATGATGCTGGCTTCCAATTTCAAGATTTAAGAGAGAGTTTGCAGGCTGAACAGGGACTGTGGGCTGGGGCAACCGGTTGGCAATGCTGGGACTTGGTCATCATGGGCTATAATGGAGCTCACAAGTTGTCATCTCTCCTTCTGTCCCCAGCAGAGCTGGGCCAGGTCACAGGAACAATTCTTTGCTTCCCTATCTATGAAGCTGGCCAAGGGACTTCATCCAAGTAAGGGCACAGCCAGGAGAAAAAGGGTGTGTCTTCCTTAAAGGGCCTTGAATAAAGGAGTCCTATTCAGCCCCTGAAAAGGCCCATGTGTCAGTGAGTGGCAGCCCATGTGGTCAGGTCTGTGTGCACAGTGACCTCTTACAGGAGGGAGGTTTGCTGCTTGGAAGTTCGGTGCTTCTGCCTGTTGAGGAACCTCCTCCGGCAAAATCCGACACATTTAGTTGCAATTTCTGCTTTGATGTTGCGGAAATAGGTCCTTAACCTTCCTCTGGGGATTATGAGAAGGAGCCTCCTGGGCACAGCTAGCTCATCCCTACCTCCAGCTAGGAGAGCTGAAGCTCAGCCTCTAGAGAGTCTGCAGCAGATTTGTCAGCAAGCTTGTGAAATCACATGCTACTGAAGAGGCGGTTGGCGTCTAGCTGAGTGGCAGGATGTCATCCAAGTCTAGGCTCTTGGCTGCAAGTGACAGAAAGTGAACCCTCACGGGGTTAAGCAAACAAAGGAAGGTGACAACTTGGGTGGACCTGGAGGGCATTGTGCTAAGTGAGATAAGTCAGACAGAAAAAGACAAATACTGTATGATCTCACTTGTATAAGGAATCTACAAAAAACAAATTCACAGAAAAAGAGATCAGATTGGTGGTTGCCAGAGGTGGGGGGTAGGGGGTGGAGAAAATGGATGAAGGTGGTCAAAATTACAAACTTCCAGCTGTAAGATAAATAAGCCCTGGGGATGTCATGTATAACAGGGTGACTATAGTCAGCACTGCCGATGGTACATTTTAAAATTATTAAGAGAGTAGATCCTAAAAGTTCTCATCACAAAGGAAAAAAAAAAGTTTTGTAACTATATGAGGTGATGGACATTAGCTTAACTTACTGTGGTGATCGTTTTGCAATGTATACATATGTCAAGCCATTATGTGGTACACCTTAAACTTGTACAGGGTTGTATGTCATTTATATTTCAATAAAACTGGAAGGGAAAAAAAAAACAAAGAAGGAATACATTGGCTTATGACACTGAAAAGTCAGCCCCTGGGTGCTTCAGGGACATGGGGAGAATCTGTGTCTGTCCCTTGACCCTGATTTCCACAATGCCCCCCTTCTTAGCCACCAGCAGCTCTAGATGCAGTTTCTAGCCTGGCAAACTCAGCAGACAGAGCACCCAACCAGACCCCCGGGCTGACTCCTACTGGTCCAGCTTGGTCATGTACCCATTTATGACCCAGTCATTGTGACTGGTCTGGCCTGGTTCCAGGGGATAAGGTCAAACCCCGCATGCCACATGGACCAAAAGTAAAAGGGGAATGGTTTCAGATGCTGTTATTAGAAGAAGGGGGATGGCTGTTGACCGTCACACCACATAACACAGCTGATAAGTAGCAGGTGCTGGTTTTGAGCCTGGGTCTGAATAACTCTGGACCCATGTTTTTAATTTGGGGGGTTCAGGATTGGCTGGATCTAGGGATTCAAAAAATGTCAACAGGGCTTGTCTTCCCTGCTTATGCAGGAAATTCTCTATGGCCAGTCTTCTCGTGGGTTTGGTGGAACTGGGATTTCCAGGAGCAAATGTGTTTGAAAGAGGGTGTGGACCATCCCTCAGAGGACCTTACGTTGGCAGGGGTGTGGCAGGAAAAGAGCTTCACATTTCTGCTGTGATTAATGAGGTTTAAGGAGAATAATGCTTCCTAGTTGCACTGATCCTGGTATTTTTTAAAACGTTGAAATTTGGGAACTCAGAGGAGCCTCATAACAGCCTCATAAGAGCCGGGATGATTAGCCCCATCACCATAGGGGGAAAATGAGAGCGCATGTGACATGGTGACAGTGCAGCTTATTGGGACACCCAAATGGGCACCTGGGCTCCTGCCCCTTAGCTGTACCAGTTTTTCCTGTTTCACCATGGCTAGACTTAAGTATCCTGAACGTGAGTTCTGCACCCAGAGGGCTACAGTTAAACTTCTGGCTCAAGCCACTTGTTAGTTGTGTGACCTTGGGCTCTGCATCTTGGTTGTCTCATCTGTAAAATGGGTAAGGACTGTAAAATGGGTAAGCATCATCTGTAAAATGGGCACCTACCTAATGAGATTGTGGCAGAGATTGAGTTATTATATGAAAAGTCTTAGAATCATCCTTGGGACACAGCAGGCACCATTAACTTTTACTACTGTATCAGTTAGAAATTAGGGTCATGTTTATTTTCCCACTTAATCCCCAGGGGCGGGCAGTTGCTGGCATTCAGTTACAGGCTCCCTGGTACCAGAGCCGAGGTGGCTGTGCTTCCTTTGGCCTTTCCCTTCAGTCCCAAGATGGTTGCTGGTGCTCCAGCCATCATATCCATATACCAGTCAAGAAGAATGACGAATGGGGAGTGGCAAAAGGGCTACCTTCCAACTGAGTCAGCCCCTTAAAGAACTCTCACGGATGCCACACCCGCTGACTTCTGCTTATATAACATTGGCCACACACTTTGCAAAGGAGGCATCAAAATGTGGTCCTTCAGCCAAACTCGTCTCAGGCTTTGATGATTCAGGATTTCTGTTTGAGATGAGGAAGGAAGCTGGATAATGGGAAGGCATCCAGCAGTCTGTTATGGAGCTTTTTTGTTTTGCCTTTTTTTTTTTTTTTTTTTAGGCCGTGCTGCATAGCTTGTGGATCTTAGTTCCCCAACCAGGGATTGAACCCGAGCCCTGCAGTGAAAGTGCTGAGTCCTGACCACTGGACTGCCAGGGAAGTCCCTTGTTTTTCTTTTAATGAAGCCATCATGAATGCAGGGTTTAAAGCAAGAGTCACACACTTAAATGCCCATGAACAGGTGTCCTTAAATGCATGAGGTAGGCTTCAGAGGAAGAGAGGCAATAGGGAGTGGTGGGGATTGTGGCAGACGGGGGAACTCGTGTTCTGTCTCCAGCTGCCTACAAATCAGATCTAGCTGCTACTTGTCATATGAAAAAGAGGAGCTCAGTGTTAGCAGAGCCTCAGATTTATCCAAAAAAAGTGGATAGGGACAGTTTTCGATGAAATCTGCTGATTTTTAAATGATGATAATGAATTCAAATTTACCCCCCCCCAAATTACATGGGTCAAATAACACACAATTATGAGATGGATCTTACTTTTCTTTTTAAAGTCAGATTTATTGAGGCATAATTTACAAACAATAAAATCCACCCTTTTTAGGTGTACAGGCCTACGAATTTTGCAACATATGCAGTTGTGTAACCATCATCACAACCAAGCTATACAACATTTCCATCATCCCTAAAAGTTTCCTCGTGTCACTTTTTAGTCAACCATTACCCCTACCCTCAGCAACTAATAATCTTCTTCTGTCCCTATAGTTTTGCCTCCTGTAGCATGTCACAGAAATGGGAACGTACAGTAGCTAACTTTTGAGTCTCCTTTGAGCACAATGCAGTGGAAATTCGTCCATGCTGCTGTGTGTACAGCAGTTTGTTCCTTTTTATTGCTGAATAGTTTACCGTTGTATAGATATACCAGTTAGTGTATCCTTTCACCTGTTGATGGACATTTAGTTGGTTTCCAGTTTTGGGCGATTATGAATTAAGCTGTTATAAACATTCACATACAGGACTTTGTGTAAACGTATGTTTTCATTTATCTTGGGTAAATATGGAGGATAGATCTAGGATGGTTTCCAAGGTGGCTGTACAGTTTTGCCTTCCCTCCAAGAACGTGACAGGGTCCTGGTTGTTCTACAACCTCGTCAGCACTTGGTGTTGTCAGGTGGGTTGTTTTGTTTGTTTAGCCATTCTGGTGATATTGAGCATCTTTTCATGTGTTAATTTGGATATTCATATATACTCTTTGGTGACGTGTCCGTTCACATATTTTGCCCATTTCTAATGGAGTCTCTTGTTTTCTTATTGTTCTGTTGTGAGAGTTATTTATATATTCTGGTTGCCAGTCCTTTATAAGATGTGTCTTTTGCAACTATAGTGTCCCAATCTGTGGCTTGTCTTTTCATTTTTGTAGCAGTGCCTTTTGAAGAGCAGAAGCTTTAAATTTTGATTAAAGGCCAATTTATCAATTTTTTCATTTATGGTTTCTGTTTTTCATGTTCTGTCTACGGAAAGCCTGTGCATAATCCAAAGTCACAGAGATTTTCTCCAGTGTTTTCTTCTAGAAGATTTATAGTTTTAGGTTTCACATTTAGAGCTATGTTCCATTTAACTTATTTTTTGTATGTAGTGTGAGGGATGATTGAGGTTCATTTTTTGTATATAGATGTGCGATTGTTCCAGCACCATTTGTTGAAAGACTTTCCCCTCTTCATTGAATTGCCTTGACAGTATTGTTGAAAATCAGTTGACATTGTATGTGTGGATCCCTTTCTGGACTCTGTATTCAGTTCCATTGGTCTGTGTGTTGCCCTTTTATCGATACCACACTAGTGCCCAGGCATGAGTACTGTATCAGTGTTAGCTCTTACCGTATTTTATTAATTTTTAAAAAGTAAACTGTATTTTAGAATAATTTTAGATTTACAAAACAGTTGCAAAAATAGTGGAAAGAATTCCCCTCTACCTTTCACCTGGCTTCTCCTAATATGAACATCTTACACACCCATGGTATGTTTGTCAAAACGAACACACTAACGTTAGTACAATACTGTTAACTACTTGGACCTCACCAGTTTTTCCATTAACGTACTTTCTTCCTGTTCTGGGACCTGACCCAGGATACCACATTGCATTTAGCCATGGGTTTTCTAGAGGCATATCTTAACGTCTCTAGAACCAAGATTCATCTTATAGTCAATACTGTCTTACAATGATAGCTGGGTGTATTTTTTTTCTTAGTGTGGCTCATAAAATTATAGAATGTCTTCGGTTTAATGAGACATGGTATTATTATTAATTTAAATTTTATTTATTTATTTATTTTTGGCTGCATTGGGTCTTCCTTGCTGCATGCGGGCTTTCTCTAGTTGAGGTGACCGGGGGCTACTCTTCGTTGGTGTGCGTGGGCTTCTCGTTGCAGTGGCTTCTCTTGTTGCGGAGCATGGGCTCTAGGCACACGGGCTTCAGTAGTTGTTGTGGCTCGCAGGCTTAGTTGCTCTGCAGCATGGGGGATCTTCCCAGACCAGGGCTCGAACCCGTGTCCCCTGCATTGGCAGGCGGATTCTTAACCACCACGCCACCAGGGACGTCCCGGTATTAGTATTATTATTTGGTCTCCTTAAGTCTCCACTTCCCCATCTGTAAAATGGGAACAATGCTAGGCTCACTTCATACACATGTGGGAGGGTAAAATGAGAGCCTCCATGGAGAAGGCCCAGCACAGAACTAGTAATTAATGACTGGCGTTAAATCAAAATGTCATCTCTATCCAGAGCCTGCTTGCTGGGAGCTGGTGAACACACCTTTCCTTACCCTTCCCTACCTTGGAGAAAAGTTGCTGGGAGCCCTGATTTCTTAGCAGCTTTTGTTCTCCCAGCAGGAACCCACAGGAATAGCTACCAATTAAAATAACCAAGTTTCGGGTGACAACATTTGCAGAAAAAGCTGCAAATGTTTAATAAAAGCCCAGTTGCTGGGAGAGTGAGACAGCTACCTCTTTTAAGAAGACCTGAAGCCACATTTCTAGTTGGCCAGCGAGTTTGCTCTTGTTAGAACAAGACACTATTTTTGCTCAAGCTCCAGACCCTGGCCCTGTCCTCACTGAGTGTCTGGGGCCAGACCCCGGCAGAGTCCCCTTTTCTGCTTTTGCTTTCACATCCTGCAGTGCATTCCCTGGTCCTCTCTGGTTGGCGCATTTTCAAAACTGCACCAGCCACACCTTTCTTGTGGACAGTTGAGATTGTTATACAGACTTGAGCTAATAACAAAGAAGGAAATTTAAAACGTGGCCTGTAACCCCACCACTCAGACATGGTCACCGATGCTGAGCACTTTTACCTTTCTTTTTCTGTTAGAAAAATTTGTTATTTATCTTTTTCTGTTAAAAAATATTTGCCATAAAAGAAATTAGAAATTGTAGAAAGAGTACAAAAGCAAAACATCCCCTGTCATCTCACCATCCAGACCACCAACGTGTGAATGTCCACCCTTTCAGAACTTCAAACGCTTAATATTTTCATGCATATGTCAAAATATTGCAAGCCTTAGTAACTGACAGCAGGTGCTGGGGGCAGATGACCAGAGATCAAACCTGTGCCCCCTGCACTGGAAGCACGGAGCGATAACCCCTGGACTGCCAGGGAATTCCCTCACCTTGGCCTTATCATGTAACATAATCCCAGGGGTGACATCCCATCATATTCACAGGTCCCGCTACACTCAAGGCAAGGCATTTACACAGGACTTACCGCAGGGAAGAAAATCTTGGGGCCAGCTTAGAATTCTGCTTACCACAATTAGCACTCCTAAGGCCCTCCTGTCATCCTGTGTTTTAGTTTGGGGGCAAACTAGAGAAACTTAAGCTGTTTCCAAGGACTCAGACTTGGAAAGAAAGATCCCATCTATCCAACCAAACGTTGGCATTGAATGTACTTTTGAATAGATGAACAAAGCAGCTTCATCCAGAAAACACTGACGAATGAGCTAGTTCATTCATTTGTTCCTCAGGTAACGACATCTCTGCGGACCCCTGGGCTCAGTGCTGAAATGTGGACTCAAGCAGGTACTGATAATAGTGGGGTCTTTTATGGAGCACTTACTACAGCCAGGTGCCACTGCGTCTGTGCTCCACGGGTTAGCTTCTGTCATCCCACGGCAACCGTGTGGAGGATGCACCAGGGTTACCTTCCCTTTGCAGAGAAATTGAAGTAGAGAGAGGCTGTTTAACCTGGCCGAGATCGCACAGCTAGAAAGCAGCAAGGCTGAGACAGGGGTCCAGGCAGTTTGGCTCCAGAGCCCACGCACGCACCACACCAACCCTATCCCCCTTACCACCACCAAACATGCTCACAGCCGTGAGGTCACTTGGTGCGGAGCTGGGCAAGCTCCTTTCCTCTCTCCATGACTGCCTCTCTCTGACTCTCCCTGGACAAATGGGGACATGTAAGGGGGTGAAGGGCAAGCCTGCTGGAGAGCTTCAGCCTCGGCCACGTGCCACTGCCATACGAGCAGCAGCCGTGGTCCCTGGTCTGAGCGTACCTTCCATGGTCCAAGCCTCCAGTGTCCACAGCCTCCGCCCCATCAGGAGATTCCCCAAGGGAAACGGCTAAAGAGGAGGGACCAGAGTTGCTCCACCCAGAGCTGAGCATAGCAACTGCCCCTTGCGCCACTGCCCTGCTTATCCTTTCAGCAGTTCGGGCCAGTTCTGGGAATTGTCTGTGCATCAGAAATGCACATGGTAGCCGTGGGTTGGGTGTCCCTCAGCCCCACCAGCCCCGCCCACTTCTTGTGCTTATTTGTCGAGGACACTTTTTCTTACAGAAGGATTTAGGGAAGTGGAGGGCAGAAACCTTGATGAGAGCATCTGGACGCATCTGGTCCCTTGCAGAGCTACCTCTGTGCAGCAGTGGAAGATAGAGGCCAAGAGTTTGGGTGTGGAAGACCCAGTGACCAGGTGCAAACACTGCAGCCCTAGGCAGAGCTACCTCACTGCTCCGGGCCTCGGTTTCGCCAAGTAGGGATAGTGTCAGTCTCTGCCTTACAGGGTTGCATTTGGAGGATCACATGAGATAATGTACATGGAGCACTTAACACCACGCCAGCGGCAGGTAAGCTCTTGGGATCATGAATTGTCATGATTCCTGAGCAACATGGCTTTCTTCTTCCCAGAAGGCAAAGGCCCCAGCAAAGGCTGTTCCGTCTCTCTTCCCTCTAGGTCCCTCTTCCTTCCTGCATGCACTGCAAACGGGCCACGGACCTCACATGGCAGGATTCATCCAGTTCCCTACTCAGCCCTTGCTGGCCCCCCCCCAGCCCCACCCCCTGGCCACAGTGATTGGGCACTGAACAGAAGCTGGGCCAATCAAAGTCCTTCTCTTTCAAACTGGACGTGAGAGACAAAAACTCATCGTGCCCTCACAGTGCCTGGCCTGTGAGTCGCGCAAACCTGGGATAATTTACTTCTAGTCATCTATCTGGTCTCTGCTTGGCTGGCAGCTCCCTGAGGGCAGGGAGACCAATGTCATATTTGCCCCCGTGTGTCCAGTACAGGGCTCAGTGGGTGGTTAATTTGATGAATGAATGAATGAGGGGTTCTTCTTCCTACTCCTTTTCCATGGATGCTAAATCACTGCTTTCTCTCTGGAGACTGCAGCCTTTTCTTTCCATTCTTTCTTATTTATTTTTAACTTTTCATTAACGGAATATTTAAAACCTGAGAATAGGATAAGAAACTCCCATGCAGCTGTTCCAGCTTCAACAACTGTCATCATTCTGACTTTCTTTTCCCATATTTCCTTCCCTCTTTTATCAGGGGAGTGGGGATGGAGGTGCTGGAATATTTTACACTTGATATTAGCCAAAAGGCCGAGAAGCGATTGCTGGAATATTTTAAAGCAAATCCCAGACATTGAATCATTTCACCCCAAAATACTTCTGTATGTATCCTTAACAGATAAGTATTTTTTCAAATAACCATAATTCCACCATCACACTTAACTAAAACAATCATAATTTCTCAATATCACATAATATCCAGTCTACGTTCAGATTTCCCCCATTATCTCAAAAACTCCTTTTACAGGAGGTTTGCTCAAATCCTGCCAAGGTCCATTCATGCTGAGGTTTATCAGTTGAGACTTTGTGGTCTCAAGTGACCGAGACCAAGTTCAAACCAGCTGAAACCAGGAAGGGGAATTTGTTAGCTTCTGTAAGGAAACTGAGATATGGGAAGTGAAGGGGCACCAGGGGTACTGGATCCAGAACCCAGTCCAGTCAGGGCTGTTCCTGTTGCCCCTGCTTCTCTCGGCCTGTATTTATTTTCTCAGACTGTTCCAGAGGAGCTGAGATCATGACCTGAGGCCGTTGCTTGCATACATTCTTTGTTTTGTGAGGACAGAAATTAGTTTTCCTCTCTCCAGGCCTGATGGAAAGTCAAGGGTTTTGATAGGCTCAGCTTCTGTCCAGTGCCCACAGTGTATGTCTGTGTTGGTTATTATCATGGTTGTGGTTGTTGATATATTTAGGAGCATTTCGTAAGCTTTGGGAAATTAAGGAGCACAGGTCTGGTGTTAGGTGAACTGGGTTTAAGAACTTCCCTTAAATTTTGCAATACTGAATTTTCTCATCTACAAAAGGAATCAAAAAGACTCACCTTGTTGAGTCACCATCAAGGTTAAAGGGAATAATATAGACAAAGTCCCCGGCACATGTTAAGCCACTGTATTATCACCCCCTGCTGCAGACGGGGAAACTGAGGCCCTCAGTTCAGGAGAGATGCCCAGGGAGGTGTAGGCGCTTCCACATCCTCAGCTCCAGCCCTGGAGCCTTCCATAGACGCCTTTTTTTTTTTGTCTTTCAACTATTATAACTGTTTTTTTTTTTTAACATCATTATTGGAGTATAATTGCTTTACAATGGTGTGTTAGTTTCTGCTGTATAACAAAGTGAATCAGCTATACGTATACATATGTCCCCATATCCGCTCCCTCTTGCGTCTCCCTCCCACCCTCCCTATCCCACCCCTCTAGGTGGACACAAAGCACCGAGCTGATCTCCCTGTGCTATGCGGCTGCTTCCCACTAGCTATCTATTTTACATTTGGTAGTGTATATACGTCCATGCCACTCTCTCACTTCGTCCCAGCTTATCCTTCCCCCTCCCCGTGTCCTCAAGTCCATTCTCTACATCTGGGTCTTTATTCCTGTCCTGCCCCCTAGGTTCTTCAGAACCTTTTTTTTTTTTCTTTAGATTCCATATATATGTGTTAGCATACGGTATTTGTTTTTCTCCTTCTGACTTACTTCCCTCTGTATGACAGACTCTAGGTCCATCCACCTCACTACAGATAACTCAATTTCGTTTCTTTTTACGGCTGAGTAATATTCCATTGTATACATGTGCCACATCTTCTTTATCCATTCACGCTTTTGATTTACCACTTTCCCTGGGAAGTCACACCTCTGTCCTTCCCCTCCAAGTCCAATGCCTGCATCCACCCAGCCCAGCTCGAAAGCCCAGTTAGCCTTGACAGGTGTGAAGTCTTTGTTTTTGCTACATTTTCCCCCCTACAACCTTCAACTTTGCCTTTGTCTGAGCAGAATAGCCGTGAAGGCAGAGAATTCGCTGGGCTTCCCCCACCTTGCCTCTCTGCCAGGTGTTGCCTCCCGTCAAGCAAAGCCTCCGCTGTTATCTTTTCGGCCAGAGGCCGTGGAGGCAGCCAGGTGTGGGTCAAGGACTCAGGCTTTAAAACGCCAGGTCCGAACTCTCACTGGTTTTCTTTGCCCTGATTTTCTGGTCTGGGGACAAGAGCCTCTGGGTTTGAGCCCAACTAGCTGACTCCATTTGCCTTTTCAAACAGGGAGGCTGAGGGTCCGAGGTTCTTAAAAAGCCCGACTACAGAGACACAGATTCTTTCTTGTTGTCTTCATTCCATCAGCTTTGAGGGGGAGGCGCTGTGCAGTCACCTGGCCGTGACCTCTGCCAAGCAGCCACCTCCGGCTCTGAGAGGCATGGAGGGAGGGTCAGGAATGCCAGCCTTGTCCACCACCAGCTCACACACGTCTGGAAAGCAAAGGCTCTGCCTGCTTTGGGGGAGACACGGAGGGCAGAAGAGACTTCTAGGGGCCTCCTTTTGCCCTGTTATTTTTAACAGAAGAGTCAGGTCACCGGAGTTAGACTGCTTGCAATCAAACTCTCATTTTCTTCCATCCTGTGCTGGTTAAGTGACCCCGGCCAAGAAATGTATCCTCATCAGGCCTCAGATTCCTTCTCTGTAAATTGGGGGCAATGGTAGTGTCTTCCTAACAGGGTTGTCATGAGGGTGAAGTGAGCGAACGCACGGTGCACACCCGGCAAACGTCAGCGGTCACTGATCACACCGTAGGGCCCGTGTGAACTGGCCTGTCCCCCCGCTGGCCCTGTCCTCCCTGCTGCGGCCACACTGGCCTTTCTTCCCTTTCTGACCCACGCCAGGCTTGTGCCAGCCTCAGGGCTTTCCCCCTTGCTGGCTCCTCCTGGGAAGAGTTCCCCAGATCTTTGCCAGGCAGGCCCTCACCTTCTCCTTGTCTCAGGTCAGAGGTCACCTCTTCCAGGAGGCCTTCGCCCACCCCCAGCCTTGACACTTTCTCTCTCACGACCTTGTTTTATATTCTTTGTAAACTTTATCCCCTCTTGAAATTATTCAGTGTATTTATCCCTTTGCTTGTGTATTTTCCGATCCACCCCAGCAGAGAAAATTTCCATTTTCAGGAGCACTATGCATACCCCCGAGTGCCTGGAAGAGTGGCAGCATACAGTAAGTGGTCGGTAAATGACTGTGGAATGAATGAATGGATAGCTGTATAGCATCTCAGCTTAAATACATGCAATCAAGGCTGATGCTGCTTCAGCTTTACTGTATTATGTGCCTGGCAGTCTGAGAAGCCCTTTGTATATGTTTCTTCTTCTTTTTTTAAAAAAATTAATTCATTAATTTATATTTTGGCTACATTGGGTCTTTGCTGCTGTGCGCGGGCTTTCCCTACTTGAGGCGGGTGAGGGCTACTGTTCGCTGCGGCGCCTGGGCTTTTCATTGCGGTGGCTTCTCTTGTTGTGGAGCACGGGCTCTAGGCGCACGGGCTTCAGTAGTTGTGGTGCATGGGCTCAGTAGTTGTGGCTCGCGGGCTCTAGCGCGCAGGCTCAGTAGCTGGGGTCCATGGGCTTAGTTGCTCCGTGGCATGTGGGATCTTCCCAGACCAGGGCTTGAACCCATGTCCCCTGCATTGGCAGGTGGACTCTCAACCACTGCGCCACCAGGGAAGCCCCTGTTTCTTCTGATTTTAAAAGGCTCTTTAAAACTTTCTTCACGGGCCGACTGTCTAGCGAAGAAGTCTGCTCTGGAGGAAGGTCATTTTATAGAAACACAGATTAAATAATCATAAAATCCAATGACAGATGACAGATAGTTTTTAATATTAAAAAAAAAAAATCTCGGACTTCCCTGGTGGCACATTGGTTAAGAATCCACCTGCCAATGCAGGGGACACGGGTTCAAGCCCTGGTCCAGGAAGATCCCACATCCCGCGGAGCAACTGAGCCCGTGTGCCACAACTACTGAGCCTGCACTCTAGAGCCCATGCTCTGCAACAGGAGAAGCCACCGCAGTGAGAAGCCCACACACCGCAACGAGGAGTAGCCCCTACTTGCCACTAGAGAAAAGTCCACGCGCAGCAACAAAGACCCAACGCAGCCAAAAGAAAGAGTGTTTGCGTATCCCCATGAGAACAACAATGCTAATGCATCTTGTCTAAAGCACGCTTTTATTCTTCACTAATTATATTCACATCCAAAGTCACGTGTGAGCCCCTGTGTATAGGTGATGTGTACGTGGGATGGACATCTCTGTCCCTATTTCACAGGCAGGAAAACTGAGGCTCAGAACAGAGATGGGTCTGCTCAGCGTTCTGGGGCATATATGGTTGCCACGCTTTAGAAAGGTCTTGGCCGGGACCCTACCCCTCTGGGGAGCCTCCCTGGACCAGCCTCGGTCAGCCGCTGGTCCTCCATCACACTGCCGACACGTTCCCCGTCTGAGCATCCCCAGTGCGTCACGGTTGCTCACTGCATTGTCTCTCCCGCTGGACCTGTGTGGTGGCCACCAGACCAGTGGTTCTCAGCCAGGGGCAATTTTGTTTCCACCTCCAGGGGACATTTGGCAGTGTCTGGAGACATTTGCGGTTGTCACAACTGGAGGATTGGGACACTACTGGCATCTAGAGAAGCTGCTAAAGACTCGGTAATACGCAGGGCAGCCTCCACAGCAAAGAAGTATTTGGTCCCAATGTCAATAGTGCCTGCTCTAGACACAGCAGCTGTTAAGCACTTGAGATGTGGCTGGACCAAATGAAGACACCAGATTTCAAAGACTTAGTATGAAAATAAGAATGTAAAATATCCCATTAATAAGTTAAAAATGTTGACTACCTGTGGAATGATATTTTGGATATATTGTGTTAAAATAGATGGCGAAAATTAATTCTACCTATTTTAAAAAATGATTTTAATTGTAGCTACTAAAAAATGTTAAATCGCATATATGGTTCACGTTACATTTTGCATGGGCAGCGCTGTGCTAGACGGTACATGCCATTTGAGCAGGGGTCTGTCTGCATCTCTCTGGGTTTGCTCATCGTTGTAAATGCAACACTAAGCCGAGAGCTGACACATGCTGGGTGCTTGGTAGATAGTTGTGGGAAAAGGGAGGAAGGAAGGAAGGGAAGAAGGAAGAAAGGGAGGGTCAACACCCCCAGGAGCTGCCCTGCTAGGACCCCCAAGAACCCATTGGTGAGCCCAGAATTCTGCCTCCAAATCCGGTATTTAAGGCAGCTGCCAAGGAGAGCTGCTTCCTTCTAGAAGGTGCCCTGGATGCCCACTGTCCCTGGTTCCCTGGCCTGGCCCTCCTCTGGGTCTTCTCGCCCTGTCCTCCCACTCGACCTGGCCGACAGTAATCTTGGGTGAGTCACTTAATCCCTTGTTTTGTAGCTTCTCCCCTTGCCACCTGCCCCCTTCTGGTCCCCATCAGCAGGAGGTTCACTTAGATTTTTAGAGCTATCTGTCTGAGCCAGGATCCTCTGGGCTCTACATCCAGACAACAGGGAAGCAGTCGCAGGCTTTCTGTGACTTTAATTATCTCTAGCAAATGGGTTGATCATCCCCACAGGAAAAAGCTATGAGCCCCAGAACACGTATTTGGAAACGTCTGTCCTGTCCTGATAATGGGCTTTCTGAGAATACGGCTAATTCTTCATCATTACACAACACAGAGGTGATTGAGCAAGTGTCAGCCGCAGTGAACGCCAGCTGGATTTGACTGGATTCTGTCCCCGAATATTAAAAACAGGTCAATTTTCTTCTCAGCCCTGTAAAGATTTGTGGATGGGCCGGGCATGGCATCGCGGGGACGACTGACTCTAGGTGGCATCGAGAGAGGATGTCTAGAGGGGATCCATTTTAATCAGGAACACCAAGTCGCTACACGATTGGCAACACCTACCAGCCTGGCCTGGAAATTGGAATTTACAGACAAAAATGACAAGTCTGTTTTCATCTAAATGTTCTTGGGATTTTTTTTCCCCTTAAAAAAAAAAAAGTCTGACTGTGAGAGAAAACATGCACAAGAAATGGCAAAATGTAGGAAAATACAAAGAAAAAATAAAACTTACCCAGAATCCCATGACCCAATGATTATCGCTGCAAACATGATATCTTTCAGCCTTCTCTTGGACATAAATATTCATAATTTATTGTGTATAGTATTTTCCAATATTGCTATCAAACGGCCTGTGCCGGCTGAAACTTCTTTTTTTGCTGTATATCAGGAGCATTTTGTCACATCTCATTCAATAGTCGACATCAATTTAAATGACTGCAGAGCCCTTCACTAGGAAAGCAAACCAGCACCGACTTAAACAACTCCCCAATATTTAGGCTGATTCCAACTTTTTGCTATTGTAAGTAACTCTACAATGGACATCCTTGTACATAAATCTTTGCACACATCTCTGATTATTTCCTTAGGGTAAATTCCTAGAAGAAAAATCACTGGTGAAGTGATTCACACATAGTAAGACTTTTTTTAAAATTTAAAGCACCTTTATTTTTTAAATTTATTTATTTATTTATTTTTGGCTGTGTTGGGTCTTCGTTGCTGTGCACGGGCTTTCTGTAGTTGCGGCGAGCGGGGGCTACTCCTCGTTTTGGTGCGCGGGCTTCTCATTGCAGTGGCTTCTCTTGTCGCGGAGCACGGGCTCTAGGCACGTGGGCTTCAGTAGTTGCGGCACACGGGCTCTAGAGCACAGGCTCAGTAGTTGTGGCGCATGGGCTTAGTTGTCCCGTGACATGTGGGATCTTCCCGGACCAGGGCTCGAACCTGTGTCCCCTGTATTGGCAGGCGGATTCTTAACCACTGCGCCACCAGGGAAGTCCCCGTAGTAAGACTTTTGATAAGTACTGTCATGTTAGTCCGGAAAGTTTATGATAAATAACATTTCCTATAGCAATAGAGTCTTTTCTCTCCCACTTCCCTGAGACTTTGCCAGTCCTGGTAGATACCAATTGAAACGCAGAAAAAATAAATAAATAAATAATTCTACTGCCTCGAGAAGAACACTGTTAACAATTTGGTGAATGTTTTTTCCAGACTGTTTTTTGTGCACATATGTTTATAGATATCTGTGTGTTTTTCAGATCTGGAATGATGTATACATAGTGTTTTGTACCCTGATTTTTGAATTCAGTATACTGTCCTTATCTTTTATGAAACATCCTCCTTTTCCTTGACTCCATCCTATTATACTGGAAATCTGTACTGTAGCATCCCTCACCAATTCCTTGATGCTGAACGTATAGACTGCTTCCGACTTTTCCCATATAAATGGTATGGGAGTAAATTTCCTTCATTATCCATAGTTTCTAAATAATTCCTTAGAAACAGAAAATGCTAGAACAAAAACAATGCACCTTGTAAGGATTTTAATATATGTTACAAAACTCAGAAAGACCAAGGCCATCTTCCCTCCGGTAATCTGGGAGTTGCATCACTGTCTGTTTCTGTTCTTTTTTAACATTGCTACTCTGAACGGCATGAAAAGTTATCTCATTATAGTTTTCACTTGAATTGCTTTGACTGCTAATGAATTTGAACATTTCTCATAAGCGTATTGCCCATGTGCATTTCTACTTTTGAGATTTGTCTCTCATTTTTCTTTAGCCATTTTTACTGATCTGTGAGAGCTTTGTATATTTTGAGAGTCTTAATACTTTGTCATATATGTTGGAACTATTCTTCCTAGTTGTTAATGTGTTTTTAAAATTTTATTAGTGGTGGTGTTTGATGTCCTGGAGTTTTTAATGTTTATGTTGAATCATTTTGTCTTTTCCTTTGTGGTGTCTTTTGGGGGAATGATTTTTAGGACTCGTGGACAGTTAGACAGATATCCAGACTGAACTAGATGATGTCACACATGTACAGTGAATAAGATGGCCTTTGACTTTGGAGGAGCTGTGTCGATCACTTGGCAATGCAGCCGGTCAGTCAAAAGCCCTCTGTCTTTCTTAATTTTTATTAGGAATCTGTCCCTAACTATGTAGCAGAAAGAGCACTGGGCAGAGGCAGGGCCGCTGACCTTGGGCCGTGCTGCTAACTCACCATGGAGCCACCGTCCCCTCATTTGTAGAATGAAGGAATGATCAGGATCTTTTCCTTTCACCCCTAATTGATCACAGGGTGACCTTAAACAGGGCCCTAAAAATCACTCCCCAGTGAAGCCTGTTCTAGGCATATAAAGCCAGACCGCCCCAAAGAAAGATAAAATGATGACATCATATAAACATTCAAAATTCCTGGATGTCAAGAAAGACCACAAGTACAATGAAAAGAGAAAGAACAAGCTAGGAAAAATATTTTCAACCATTACATCATTAGCTCTCCCCGACCCCGGCCAATGGACAGATAATTCCTGCTCTTCCTCGCTCAGAGGGTGGGGGAGGGTGAAAGGAGCCCGGCACACTGCAGGGCTCAATGCAGGCTTCTTATTCTCATGAAGGAATGAACGAATCAATGATGAAACCTGCATCCTAGGCGGTGTGTGCGCCTTCCTTTAAATTGAACGGAGATGGAACGCCTG
The DNA here is from genome assembly GCF_949774975.1 of Lagenorhynchus albirostris. Taxonomy (NCBI): domain Eukaryota; kingdom Metazoa; phylum Chordata; class Mammalia; order Artiodactyla; family Delphinidae; genus Lagenorhynchus; species Lagenorhynchus albirostris. Next base: position 6,286,613 of record NC_083109.1, on the reverse strand, counting down.
GGCCGGGGAAGGAAGTGGTTTCACTTCTGTTGTTTCCTGCGGGGTCACTGCAGAACCTCTGAGCTCATCTGGAAAATGGGTTTAGAACTGTTTACTCCCTCAGTTCCAGCCTCCTCCCTCCCAAGGGATGTCAGTTGGATGAATCAGAGCATAGGTATTTTGGCCCAGCCATTGTTTTGACAATAGGAATGATTAAACAGATAGTTTATTTATATTACTCTCATCGTTTGCACCCACATGTCCAGAAGAGCTTTGTTCATAGGTGTACACAAGAAGGGGACTTTCTGCAAAGTCAGAAACCGGTTGTGGGAAGAAAATGGGGGCATCGTCGAGGCAAAGGAGCTTTTATTTTTTTCACAGGGTTCCTTTTCACTTTAAACTGGTTCTTTTCTGCTCTTGTGTGGCCTGGAATGTCTGCTGAACTACAGGCCTGAGGAAGGACTTGAGTTGCAGCATGAAAGATTGGGTCAGATGTCAAGAGGGACTTCCTGGTTTATGAGATTGTGTGGGTAGAGGAAAGAGCGAAGGAGGAAAGTCACACCACCTCCTTCCCTGTGAGTAAGAGGCGGTTAGCTTGGAGACACTCCAGTGCCTGTGGGTGAGACCCTCTCCCCACCTTCCCAGAGACCTGGGAAGCAGCAGTGGAGACAAAGCACAGCCCTGCTGGGAGGTTCCTGAGAGAAAATGCAGCACCTCCCTCCCATTTCACAGGTGGAGAAACCAAGGCAGGACTGTGCAACAAATATTTACCAAGGACCTCCCGTGTGCCGGGACTGTTCTGAGCACTAGGGGTATAGCAGTAAGTGAGACAGATGACTAGCAAACAAGGTCAGGGACACAGAGTTAGATGTTGGGGAGTGATGGGGCTGGACTGGGACAGGAAGTAATGGGGGAGGAGGGGTGGAAAGCATCCTTAAAGGAGTGGTCGCGGTAATGCAAAATGAAATGACTCAGCGAGATCACACGGAGATACCGTCAGAGTCTGGTTTCCTGACTCTTAGTCAATGGCTCCTCTGGCTCCTCCAGGGTGTTTTGGTTGCAAGTGACAGAAAACTCAACTCAAAAAAGGCTTATGCCCAAAGAAAATTGAGTGACTAAAAAATCTGAGGGTAGATCAGGAATGTCTTGGTCCAGGTTCTCAAACAGTGTCACCAAGCCCTGCCCTCTCTCCATGTGTCTGCCTCTTCCATGGGGGTTTTAGTTCTCAGGCTCCTTGTGGGAGCAAGATGACTCCAGCAGCTCCAGGCCTGCATCCTGGGAGTCAGGCTCAGCAGGACAGGTTGCTTCTCCTTCCCTAGCAATTTGAACGAAAGTTCTGGGCCTGACTCCCTCGGCCAATTTTGGGCCACAGACCAATTTCTGAACTGCTGGCAGTGGCTTAGGGGACATTCTGCACCAATTGTCCAGGCCTGGGTCACAGGCCCACCCAGGAGCACTGGGCTGAGAGAAGGGAGAATGTGTTCCCAGGTGAATTCTGAGCATTGTTGGCAAAAGGAGGAGGATGGATTCAGGCCAGCCCAAATCCCGCCATGACAGCGATGTCATCCTGCTGTCCACGCGGTAGCCCCACCAGCCACTTCCCCAGGCTGTATTGGTCGCTGACTGTTTGCTTCCATCTCTGTTTCCCAGAGCTCAGCCTTCAGGATATAGAAGATACTTTTCTTTTTTTCAGTCCTCCAGGATCTTGCAATGTACTTGAGGAGACAAATCCTATATCCTTATTTTCATCCTGTCTTTTCGTGGTTTGCTAATGACATGAACTTTCTGTCCACAAAGGGAAGGATGTCTGTGGGCTGAAGGAGTCAAGTCAGGCAAAGGAGGCTTCTAGTGCATTTCAAAGGCGGGGGGTGTTGTATCAGGCAAGGGTTTGCAGAGGGTAAAATTCGACCGTGTGTGCAGGATGCCAGCTATGGTCAGCTGCACGCATAGCCATTTGACGATGGTTTGTTGTGATACATGGTTGGGATTTGTATAGTTCTTGTACCACTGGTACTTTACAAGATTATAAGGTAGGAACCAGACAAACGTGTATTTTAGTAGTCAAGTATTTACTCCAAATTTGTGTTCAAAACAAATATGTTATTAACTTATCAGACCTGGTTAATATGGACAGGGGTGAAGTGAAAATTAAAAAGCAAAAAGGAGGGGGAAGAGTCGATTTAAAGAAAGCTCCTAAATGGTTTGCAGAAATGGCAAAAAATATCGTAATGAGAATGAGTCAGGTCTGGGAAATGCTGGTATAGAGCCTGGATTCTGGGATCTTACTTGGATTCCAGCGTCAGACCCACCGTGCGTCCGCAATGCAATTTTGGGCAAATGGCTTCACCTTTCTGAACCTTCAGCTTTCTTACCTGTAGGTTGGGGCTGAGACTGGGACCAGCTTCGTGGGCTGTGGCGGAACCCTTGAGACAGATAATGTGTGTGAAACACTTAGCGTGGTGTCCGACGCGAGTGAAAGGTCATTCAGTTAGCTATCAGTAATCTGTTATTTTTCACTGGAAAGGGAGGGAAGGCAGCCCAGGTAGCAGGCTGGGCAGGAGCAAAGGCCCAGAGGTGGGAATGGACATGGCAGATTGGGGCCTGCTGTGCGTGTGGGATCTTGTGGAAGAACAGCAGGGGTGATTTGGGGTCGGGAGGGGAGGATGTACCATTTGAATGGAAACCCCAGAAGGTGAATAAGGCTCCTCTGGGGGTTGGGACTCACTGCTCCCTCCTGAATCTTTCCCCTCCCAGCTGACCACCGACCACTACCATCCTCCCTGTTCCAAGTCGAGAGCTGTCTGTGCAGGCAGGTCCTCAAGAACTGGGGTGGTGCTCCATAGAGCTAATCTATGTTGTTTATCTTTTACACACCATTAACCACAAATTAGCTGATTCTTTTGTGGCCATAAATTAATAGATTCCATTAGTAAACAGTCAATTACAGGATGATTACTTTTTCTCCCTGAACCTCGAGTTTTTTTATAGTTATTTGAGAGCATTTGATGCCGTCTTCTTCCCACTCCCGGTCTCCTTTCTGTGTTCTTGGTTCATTGGACCGGATCTTCCAAATGGACTGCAGAGGCTGTGGGTGGGTGGCGTGGATTCTCTCTGTAATGAGCTTGTAAGCAGCAGCCTGTTTGTTTTGCAGAAACAAAACCGACCGAGATTTATGTTGAAGAGAATTTTTATTTCCAACACAAACCCAAAACAGCAAAGTTTCCATCTCCTTTTATTTCTGTGTATGCCATAAACATATTCTATTTGTGTTTTCTTCAATATCTTTCCTACTTATTGGGCCTCATTCTGGTAAACCCCTGATAATCTTTTTTTTTTTCTCTACTTATCCATCCATGCATCTTATCATCCATCCCAGTATCCATCCATCCCACCATCCATCCATCAATCCTTCCATCCATCCATCCATCCATCCCTCTAACCGTCCATCCCTCCATCCATCCATGCATGCCTCCATCCATGCATCCATGCCTCCAGCCATCCAACCATCCATCCTTCCGTCTATATACATCCTTCTATCCTTGGCTGGAATTTCCAAGAGGGATACTGATCCCACTGCATCCATCTGCCAAGTCCTAAAGTATTCAAGTAGTGAGATGGAGTTAGTCTTTGGAACCCATAGCCATAAATCTACTACAGGGATAGCAAACCTAGTGCCCTCAGGGGGTAGGCAGGTACCTTAAATAACTAAAAGCAAAAAAATGTCCCAGGGCTTCAGTGAACTGTGGGGTTGTAGCTGTTCCTAAAGCCTTCTAATTCAAATTAAAAACAAAATGCAGTCTCTTTAGACCTTAGGTTTGTGACTGTTGCTGTATCAGCCAGAATTCTTTGGTTGCAAGCAATAAAAACAGACTCTTCTAGTAGGCTGAATAATAGTCCCTGACAATGTCCATGCCCTAATCCCCAGAGCCTGTGTATATGGTATCTTACATGGTAAAAAGGACCTTACAGATGTGATTAAGAATTTTGAGATAGGCAGATTATTCTGGATTATCCAGGTGAGGCTGATGTCATCAGAAGGGAGGCAGGAGGGTCAGAGTCAGTGGTAGGAGATGTGAAGGAGGAAGCAGAGTTTGGGGTGATGCAGGGAAGGGACCATGAGTCAAGGAATGAAGGCAACCTCTAGAAGCTGGAAGCGGCAAGGAAGTAGATTCTGCCACTTTCAGAAAGAATGCAGCCCTGCCATCGTTTGACTCTAGTCCAGTGACTGATCTTGGACTTCAAACCTCCAGAACCACAGAATCATAAATGTGTGTTGTTTTAAGTCATGAAGTTGATGATAATTTGTTACAGCAGCCGCAGGAAGCTCACCCACTAAAAAAAACAAAACAAAACAAATTATTGAAAGGCCTTTTAGTAGCCTCCAGCTCCAACTCAGAACAGAAACTCAGGGGGCTTCCCTGGTGGCGCAGTGGTTGAGAGTCCGCCTGCCGATGCAGGGGACATGGGTTCGTGCCCCGGTCCGGGAAGATCCCACATGCCGCGGAGCGGCTGGGCCCGTGAGCCATGGCCGCTGAGCCTGCGCCTCCGGAGCCCGTGCTCCGCCAGGGGAGAGGCCACAACAGTGAGAGGCCCGCGTACCGAGGAAAAAAAAAAGAACAGAAACTCAGGAAAGACCATAGTCAGGGAGAGTTCTGGGATTTTAGAGAGCAAATCTGAGGGATGATCCCTTGGGCACCTCTGCTGGGATAAAATCAGCATTTCCCATCCTTGTTTAAGGCTGCTCAAATTTCACATTCCTAGGAGAGGCTCTGATTGACTGAGCTTGGGTCACCTCAAACTGGCCGCCTCACTGGAATGGAGTACCCCAAAGCAAAACCAGGGCCACGCTTGAGTGACTCGTCCCTCCATGCCCAGTCAGCTCTGGGCAGTGATGGAGCCACAGACTATAGATATGGCGGTGGGGACCCCTCTACAAGGACGGGGGCCTGGGCAGATGCTCCAGCATGACCTAAAATATTCCCAGCTCTATTCCGTCCTTGGCAAGCCCAGCCTTGGGTGCCTTCTAGTTGGACATCTGAATTCTCAGCCTCCAGGAGGCTATTCAATCCTTGTGACCTTAGCCTGCGGTCTCAGCCCCATGCTGATTCTTGCCGGGACTAAAGCACCCACCTCCTAACCAGGCCTGGTGTTGGGTCTTTTCTCTTCAGCCGCCCACCTTTCCAGCACGGGTCCAGTTTTCTTAAATAGAAACATATTTAAATGGGGATTTTCAGCCTCAACACTGTGACATTTTGGGCTGGATCATTCTCTGTCCTGTGCACTGTAGGGTGTTTAGCAGCAACCCTGGCCTCTGCCTGTGAGATGCCAGTAACCTCCTTCTCCACATTCTGGCACCAAAAATGTCTCCAGACATTGTCAAGTATCAAGGGCAAAACCGGCCCCGGGTGAGAAGCACTGGTTTGAAGCATTACTTCTGTCCCTATCCATCACCTCTGCCACCACCACCGGATCCAGGCCACCATTCTCTCATCTCAGCAACTACAGGAATCCTCTCCTTGGTCTTTCCATTCCCTCTTGACCCTTCCAGTCTATTCACCATAACCAGCTGGAGAGAGATTTCCTAGAAAGCAAATCTGGTGTCCTGGCACTCCTTTGTCTAAAAAACGCTTCTGGAGTTCTCCAGAGGTCCTTGACAACGTCCCAACCACTCACCATGTTCTCTGAGATCTGCCGACTTCCCCAGCCTCGTACCCCAATACCTTTCTCCTTATTCTCTACGCTTCAACCATATCCCGAACGTCTACACATTTCTTCCAATGGATTTCCCCACCCCTGGGCCTTTGCACTTGCTGTTTCCTTTGCCTGGAACACTCATCCTGCCACTCTTTGTTTCGTTAACAGTTACTCATCTTTGAGACCTGTTTCAGTTAGGAATGCTTTTGTTTAGTTGTAATGACACAAAAACAGACAGTCTGGAGGCAGTTGGTTTCTGGGTATTGGTTCTGTGACTCAGGGCTGTTATCTCTGGGATCCTCTTGGCCTTTCCCTCAGGGCCACAAGACTGGTCGCCTGAGCTGCAGACATCCCATCCCTATTTAATGCAGGAAGAAGTAGGACAGTGGAGCTAACAGACTTCAGCTTGCATCTCATTAGTCACAATTGTCCCGTGGCAATCCATGCTGCAACGGAGGCTGAGAAGGTAGGCGTTTAATTCTTGCAGCCTTGATAGAGGGAGTAAGTAAAGGAGAATGGAATTGAGAATGCTATCCATTAAGTGTTGTCTTAAATGTCACTTCCTCCTGGAAGCCTCCCCTGATTGCCTAGGTGAGGTCAGCTACTCCCATTATATGCTCTCCTAGCACCGTATACCTCTCCTTCATACCCTTATCACAACTATAATTTATTCATTCACTTGTGTATTTGATAATGGGCATCTGATTGTTTTCTCGGTCTGTGATTTAGTGAGTTCACTCCTATTTCTCTGGCCCAAGCACGGTGCCTGGTATACAGTAGGACCTCAATGATTATTTCTTTTTTTTTTTTTTGCGGTTCGCGGGCCTCTCACTGTTGTGGCCTCTCTGGTTGTGGAGCACAGGCTCCAGACGCGCAGGTCCAGCGGCCATGGCTCACGGGCCCAGCCGCTCTGCGGCATGTGGGATCTTCCCGGACTGGGGCACGAACCCATGTCCCCTGCATCGGCAGGCGGACTCTCAACCACTGCGCCACCAGGGAAGCCCACAATGACCATTTCTTGACTTCCTGCTGCCAAATAATTCCTGCTAGAGCACAGAGAGGTCCTGACCCTGTCCGGCCCAGGACTTTTGTCGCCTCTGAGCGGAAAGACAGCCTCTTTTCGTCATCAGCTTTCCCAGCAGTGGCCGGCCTTGTTTTGGCACGTTTTCTGCCCAGCCTCAGTTTCTGGGAGCAGGTCCACCCAGCCTCAGTTTCTGGAGCAGGTCCACCTCAGTTTCTGGAGCAGGTTTCAGTTGCACGTCTGTCGGCCACGTGCTGATAAGGAGCGGAAACTTGTATGCAGATCAGTTGTGAGATACGGCACTGGGAAAAGAGGCTGCTCCTGGTGGGACTGCCCCTGGGCTCTGGGAGGATGCAGGTTCTGGGCTCTGGGAGGATGGAGGTTCTGGGCTCTGGGAGGATGCAGGTTCTGGGCTCTGGGAGGATGGAGGTTCTGGGCTCTGGGAGGATGCAGGTTCTGGGCTCTGGGAGGATGCAGGTTTTGGGCTCTGGGAGGATGCAGGTTCTGAGTTTCCTGGGACAGCAGGCAGGGCCCTGCCTCCTCATCCTGTCCCGCCTACCTGCCAGCTGGGACTTCCGGGTTTCCTTACTGTGCCCATTTATTGATCCGGTTGTTTTACCGTGGGTTTTATATTTTTTTCCCATCAGACAAAGTAACATCACGTGTTCACACCGTGCATCTTTGTCGAGTGCCTGGTAATATGTGATTATGCCGATACGGGGGGACACAAAACGGAGGCAGTTCTCGTACCCCTGGGGGCGGTAGTCTGGTTTGGCAGACAGACACTGGCGTCAGTCAAAGACATAAATAAATGTAAAACCACAACTACCGCAAGTCCTGGGAAAGAGAGGAAACGGTGCCGGAGGGCCCAGCAGACGGACATCGCCCAGGGAGGTTAGAAGGGGCTTCCCGGAAGCTATGATGACCAAGTTCAGAGAGGAAGGAAAACAGGAGGACAGCAGGTGAAGGGGCCAGGAGGATGTGTTCCGGGTAGAGGGATCACATGGCAACGGCCCTGGGGGGCCAGCACGACAGGCTGAGAGTGGTTGTTTCCTGGGCTGCAGATGGAAACTCCCTTCTCAGTTAGTATCCAGGGGTTGGACACTGGCAGATCCGCGAATGCCATGGGTTCACCATTTATTGGCAACCTACTGTGCCCCCCAGCCTGGTGCTATGCCCAGGGATCCCCAGATGAGCAAACGTCCCTACCATCCATAACTTTTCTCAAATGGGCAGAAGGGGTGGGTGTACCTAACCATTGACAATAGGGAAGTCTGCTCTTGTTCAGACTTAAAGCTGTTTCCAGGCAGATGGCTCAGTCCGCCAGGTACCTTGGATGCTGGCTGTGGGCAAAGAACTTAGCTGATGCACCCCTGGGGCTCTTCCTGCCGGGAGCAGGCCAACAGTTTCCCAGGCAGGGTGAGTTTTGAGTTTATTCAACATCCAAAAGATCAAATCAGAAAAGAAAAGAAGAAAAAAAAAAAAAAGGACAAGGACAAGTTCTTTCAAGCCACATCCAACATAGGAAAAACAAACATTTCCTTTCCCTATGGATTTTCTGGTCAGTTGTGAATTTTAGTAATGCCACAAAAGGCTGACCCTTTTGGAGGAAGAGAGAAATTTCACGTTTGGTCACCAGAATTAAATGAAGAGAAGCCAAACTGGTGGATGTCCCAGTGCGGTATCTCATCCCAGGGGTCTTACTTAGTGTGTTCAAGTTGATTCACGTGGCTGCCACTGGAGAGCTTTCTTCTCGCCGTGACAGGCAGGACCCTGGGGGGCCTGGGGGGAGATTGGGAGCTTTGGGCACCTCCGTGGCGTGCTGGTTTTGTTTGTCCCTGCCTGTGTTCCTGGCACTTAAAAAAAGAAAAAAAAAATTTTTAAAAACCTGGTCATTTAATCTCTTTGGTTACAAATGTCTTTCATTTCTCCCAAAAGAAATGAAAACACACATTGCCATGTAATGATGTTTACTGAAAAAAAAAAAAAAAAAGCCCCAAGTAAAATCAATAGACACAATCTGGATAAAATAGATCATTCAGCGACTTCCTTGTGAACTGTGCCCCTTAATCCCTGCCAGCAGCCCATGCACTTTGAGCTCTTTGGCATTTATTTGTTTTACTTTCTTGAAAGTGCACAAGTGGGGAGAGGCAGGTCCATAATCGTGCCGGGTGAATAGTGAGGACACATTCTCCGAATAGCTCCTCAGAATAGCATCCATCAGTAGAAGTTTTTCTTCTCGGCTCATGGCAGTGGATCAAATATTTAAATGTGATTTTTAGACATAAAGGCACATGAAGAGATTTGTTTGATGAAGGAGGAGTGATTTAGAAAACTCTGCTCCAATGATGGGGAAGAATTTTCCGCTGGGATGATAACTCACCTGCAACACATTTTGCCTGAAAACTTAATACCCCCTTCATGTTCTCCCAAAGGAAAAGACCCCACTGGCCAGATTCTTTGTTGGGGGCCAGGGCTGGACCCCACCAGTGGGTTTGGGGACTGGGGTGCCCTTTGCCCTTTGCCCTGGCAGCACCTGCCTCCCCATGGACGGTCCCCTTGGCAGCTCTCTGGGTTGAGTGCTGACAGCTCCGATTTGCCAGCGAGGTGGGGAGAAATCAGAAATGATCCATCCGCCTGCTCAGTGTAGTGGGAAAGACCTGACAGGGCCTTCGGTCCGCTCTGGTGTCTCAGCAGCAGCAGGAAACACTAACGGGAGCAGACAGCTCGGGGCTAGGGCTGGCTGCACCAGAGTGGGGAGGAAGGAACGGGACAGGCTCTGATGAGGGCACGTCAAGAGGATTCAGGTGAGACCCAAGAGGGCGGTGCCACCAGAGCATCCTCTTGGGAGCCGGGCACCTGCCTCCCCTGGGTCGAGAGTTCCAAGAGAGGCATGACTCCAGGGGTGGTCTTTCAACTGCGGCTGGTAACCGCAGTGTAATTTGAGGTGGTCCCCCGATGGACATTTTTCATTTAGAAAAATGCATATTGGTGAAAACACCGTTAGCACTCCAAACCCATGATTTGGGGTTCTGGTTTTATTTTTTTCTAATAGAAATATCAATAATCTCTAATTGTGAAGGCTTTGCTGCAAGCCAGGCATGTTGCTAGGTAGGCATGTACGCTTGTATGAATTTATGTACACACATGCACATCTCTCTCTCTCTATTCCTTTTAAGACTCTGAAGAGCCCTATGAAAGGTTACCAGCATCCCCACATTACAGATGAGGAAACCAATACCAAAGAGCTTAACTCTATTACTCAACACTCATCAGCCCAGTGGTTGATTTTTATAACCCGGTAATAATAAATCCTGCTTCTTTCTCCTTACAAATACCATCCCTGGAGGTGCTCAGAGGAAACCTGTTGATTAATCACTCTGTCAGCTCATGACCCTTGTGTTTTTTCAGTCCTTTTTCTTGAACCCATGCTATGATTTTGCTTATTTAAACCCCTGCTTATCATAGTTGTACTGGTTTCTACACCAGAGCAGAGCTCACGGTCCCTCTTCCAGAAAAGCCTGCTTTTCTACATTTAGGAAATAATGATGGAGGTAAAGCACAGGTGATTTGATCAATCATGGTTGAGAAAACAACATTTTACCGTCTGTGGGGTGAGTTCTAAAGCAACCACATTCTCACTAATGTTTGAAACCTCAGGCAAGGCATCTGCAGTGAGGAAAGGAGTCCCTTCCCCTCAAAACGCTCTCTTTAGAGTCTCAACTCCCAGCGCTCAGACTCTGCACAGGACAGAAGCGTCTTTCCCTCCTCTTCCTTTGGGATCAGCAGTTGGCCCGTTCACACCCAAGACCTGTCTGGTAGCCCTGGAAAACAGGCCGTGCAACGCACGCGTGCACACACACACACACACACCCCCCACTCTCGCATCACACACGCATGTGCCCCCATTCTCACAGTGCCCTCAGGCACATGGACACACACATGCACACTCGCGCTCACACTCACTTGTAGTCATTGACACACCCACCCATACACGTGCACACACACAGATGCACTCAAAGTGGTGACCAGATGTGTGCGTTTGGAATTCACAGTCAAAAACCTCGTGGGACTGCACGTGGGGCAGGATGTGTTTTAGCATCAGTCAGTCCTTGGCTCACCTGAATCCAGCTGAATTCATCCAGAAGCCACTACCAGGTACCAGGCTCCGTGCAGGGGCCCAGGGGGGCCAAAGTAGGAGAGAAGCAGCCAGTGAGGTGAGGGGAACACAGACTGATGGGCAGATCGGGACCCACATCTCCCAGCGCTCTCTGGGCCTCAGTTTTCCCGTTTGTAATGAGTCGATCCCTTCACCCACTTCCATCCTGTGGTGACAAGAAGCTCCTTTCCGGGGAGATGGGTGCCTTCAGATCCAAGGTGAAGCCTTGCCTCGCTTGCTCTGGGAAAATCGAGCAGGGGAGTGGCTGGGAGGCAGCTGGTCCCTCACATGTGCACCTGCTGAGCCAAACGCTTGGGCCCTGCCGCCCAGGGGTGCCATGGTTCAGTGGTTAAGACACAGGCGCTGGGCCAGGCAGCCTGCATTTGAATCCTGCCTCTGCCGCTTGCAGGCTGGGTGACCTTAGGCAAATTGCTTAACCTCTCTGTGCCTGTTCCCTGACTGCTTCCTTTACACGGTCACACGTCGGCTTACACCCACCTCCCGGGAGGGGCTCACCCTGACCTCCTGGCTAACATGGCTTGTCCCCGTCCTTATGTTTCATAGCATCCAGTCACAACTTAGGACGTTATATTTATGTGGGCATTTATCCCTTTAATCTTTTCTTCCCCAGTGGACTGTAAGCTCCCCAAGAGCAGGGACTACGTCTGCTCTGCATGGTGTCCCCCCAGAGCCTGGCAGTGTGTCTGGCACACAGTAGGTGCTCAGTACTTTGATGCTAGAGCGCTTTGTAGTGACCTTGATGGATAGAAAGAGAGGCAAGTTCTTCAGAGCAGAGCCAGTAGGGCCCAAAGCTCCTTGGGAGATGTGCAAATATGGGAGGAAAACTAGGGCTTGGACTCAACAGCAGCCCACTGTCTCGATCCCCAAATAGCTCTTTCTCCTCTCTTCACCCCCAGCAATCACAGTTCATCAATTGCACAAGAAATGTCCCTCCCGTGTGCCGGGCTGTGGGCTGCAGCGGTGAAAGCAGGGCCCACCCGTTTCCTGCTCTCGTGGCATCCAGCTGCTATCGGGTGGAGACTGACAGTAAACAAGAGAATGTCTGGGTTGAGTGTCAGGAGGGCCACGTCGGCTGTGAAGAGAGGGCATGGGGTGGGCCCACCCACCCTGTTTGGGTCAAGCGGCTTCTCTAAGGACCACCTCATGTTGGCCGGGTGGTAGACAACTGGAAGGGCATGAGGGCCAAGGGAACAGAGTGGGTGAGCGTCCTGAGGCTGGGAGAGGCACAGGAACCATGAGGACCTGAGTGGGGGAGGTCAGGGAAGTTGGAAAGTCAGTGTCAAGAGAAAGAGGTGGGCTTGGGAGGGTCCCCAGGAGGGAGAAGGGGCCTTAGAGCCGGGGGTGGGGGGACTGGACATTCTCAGAGTGCAAGGAAATGCCATCACCCCGGAAAACAGGCAACAAGGCCCCTGTTTGGGGCGCACTGGGACACACACATGGAGACGTAGCAGTTTATCCATAGAGCAGTGGGGTGCCAGCCAAGACATTTAATCAAGGGAGGGATGTGATCAAATGTGCTCGTAGGTGTTCTGCAATGAAGGGAAATTTGTGACCCGCACGGGGTTTGAAGTTCGAGGCCTGGGACTGTTTCTTGTCACCTTGCTCATTAGAGGATGAGAAACAACAGGGGCAGCTGCAAGGACGCCACCGGCACGTGACCCCTGATGCCTCGGGCTTCTCCTTTCCGCTGGCTCAGAGGAAAGAGGCCGCAGTGAACATCGGCACTTTCTCATCCGGGCTCATGCGGGCAAATGGGCCTCGGTTTCCTCCACTGCTCATCTCAGGACCTGCCCAGGGGGTCAGGTGCCTGCTCTGACCACCCTGCTGAGGCCACGCGTGCCTGAGGCCGCCCCCATGGTTGGAGCACGAGAAGCTGAGAATGGGTGTCGGCGGGGCCGTAGGTCCCTGACCCACGTGAGATGCTGACCGTTTCCTGAATAAGCCATTGCTCTTGCCCCCCAGAGGAAGGGTAGAAGGAGGGAACTCCCAGTCAAACAGGGAAAAGCTGGAAGCAACATCAAAATCCTCCAGTAAGACACAGGATAAATACACACGTAGGCTCCAGCCTCTGTGGTAGGAAGAATAATGTCTCCCAAAGATGTCCATGCCCTCATCCCCAGAACCTTACTGAGGATGTTACCTCACACACTCACCACTCGCACCCTTCCCCCAGCTTCTGCCAATGAACATACTCTCTAAGTAGAAACGGCTTCCTCTGCAAGCGCAGTCTTAAGACAAGCCCCAGCCTCGCTTCCATCTGACTTACCCCTGGGCCCCTCCTCTGTAGAAATTCTGAACCCCCTTTGGCTAGACTTGACCTCAGGAGCCCTGACTCTCCTCTGTCCCTCTCACTCACTTTCCAGTTGCCCTTAGAAACTCACAAATCCCTCTGGAATAGCTCCTGCCCGGTGGCCACCTCCTCCACTGCCTCTGGTCCCAAAACATCCCTGCACCTTTAGGCAAATCCTTTGCTAACGTGGCTGAGCCTCTGCTTACTCACGTGCAGACGGGACACTTCCCCGACCCGTGCTGATAGGCGGGAGCCTCCTTGGGGAGGTGGCGGGGGTGTGTCTGTTGAAGGGGGAGGCGAAGGCAGCACTGCTTTGTCTGCTGCAACCCTTCGGGGCTTCTGCTGCTTCTTTTCAGTGCTTCTGAAAAAAACTGCTCGTGAGTTTCCCTGCCCCTCTTGGAAAAGGCTTTTACCATCTTATTGCTCAGAGGAGCGGCCAGGGGGAAGGTTCAGCGTGAAGGGTTCAAATTCCCAAGCGCTTTTGTCCAAGACAGAGTGAGAGTCCAGGGCCGGGAGGAAGTGGCTGGAGCGGCCGTGGGCTGGGGCAAAGGTGAGGACGGTTCTTCCCGGCTGGGCTCTCTGACACTCCTAACAGGCCGGTGCTTATCTCCCCGAATCCTTACCCGCCTGCCTGCTGAGATTTCCACAGGCCGTGGGAGGGGGCACCTTCGTGCCCCTGTACCTCGTGTACCGGTCGTGTCTGTCCCTGGTGCCTGCACAAAGTAATTGAATCAAAGAAGGAACATGTGGTCCCCCCGCATCACTGGGGACCGCAACCTCCCAGGCCCGCACCCAGGTTAACCTGCCCTCCCAGGTCCTCCCCAGTCTGTTCTTGAGCTTCTCCCGGGGCCTTTATCTCCTCGGATCTGTGCCCATCACTGGCTGGCACGGGGAGGGGTGTGTGAGGAAGAGGGGAGGCAAGAGCCTGGTATGAGTAAGAGCCCTTGGTTCCCTTCAGATGTTTATCTGTCCATTTCACAAACCTTCCCTCTGTGGAATAACTTGTTTGGTGAAAAAGGCTTTCTTTCCTCATTTTATGGCCGGGAGGGGTCATCGGATAATCACTTCTGAGTGCTGGTCTGGGGCGAGGGTGGGGCCCTGGGGTGCCAGCCGCTTCTGCCATCCCCCACTTTAGGGCAGTGAGTCTGGGATGAGAGGTGGGAGTTGGGAGTGCCGCCAGGTGAAGGAGCAGGACATGTCTCCGCCTGCCACTCAGCCTCTGCCTTTAGAGGTGAGATCACCTTCCAGACTAGGCTCCACCAACCACAGTCCCTTCCCCAGGAAAAGTGGGGTGCCCCTGCTCCAGCCCTCTCCTCCCCACATACACCTGCACCGCACCCCACCCCCGCGCACCCCCGTGCTTCATGTATTCCTGCACATTCACACGGTGGGCAAGAATGCATTGTCTGCCCACGTACGTTCATCTGGGCTTCTCCTTGAGGTCAAGTCCAAGCTCATTTCTGGAGAAGAAGATGCACTCGTGTTGTAGAATCACTTGTTTATTGATTAATTGATTCAGTAAATATCGATTTACCGCCAACACTGTGTGGGCCACTGGGTCAAGCCTGAGATCAAGAAGGAGGAAGTGAGTACATCAGACACTCACCCAGCTTGTAGGAGAGAGGAGGCTTTAAACAGACACAGAGCAGGCGTGAACTGGGCACCCGCTGCATGTCAGGAACTAAGTGCTTCACCTCGGCACCTCCTTTAATCTTTGTAGAAACCCAGTCGGTAGGTTGGTTACTCTCATCCCCATTTGGCGCACGGAGGCCAGGAGGGGTGGAGTGACTTGCCTGACATCACATGGCTGGTAAGTAGCAGGGCCTGGATTTGAACCCAGGCTCCCTGGCTCCAGAGGCCACACCTGTAACCAGGACCTTGTGAACCCCAATGATAAGATCCTACTAACCATGAGAAGGGCTGGGTAATTCTAGATAATTCTGGGTAATTCTAGAAAGGGGACCTGATTTAGTCTGGAGGTCATCAAGAGGGTCTAAGGCGGGACTTCCCTGGTGGTGCAGTGGTTAAGAATCTGCCTGCCAGTGCAGGGGACATGGGTTCGAGCCCTGGCCCGGGAAGATCCCACATGCCATGGAGCAATGAAGCCCGTGCACCACAACTACTGAGCCTGCGCTTTAGAGCCCGCGAGCCACAACTACTGAGCCCACATGCCACAACTACTGAAGCCCACGCGCCTAGAGCCCATGCTCCACGACAAGAGAAGCCACCACAATGAGAAGTCCGCGCACCGCAATGAAGAGTAGCCCCTGCTCGCCGCAACTGGAGAAAGCCCGTGCGCAGCAATGAAGACCCAACACAGTCAAAAATAAATAAATAAATAAACTAATCGAAAAAAAAAGAGTGTCTAAGGATAACAGACTTGTGGTTGCCAAGGGGTGGGGGGGGAGGGGAGGGAAGGAATAGGAGGTTGGGATTAGCAGAGGCAAACTATTATATATAGGATGGATAAGCAAGAAGGTCCTACTGTATAGCACAGGAAACTGTATTCAATATTCTGTGACAAACCATAATGGAAAAGAATAGGAAAAAGAATATATCTATACCTATATATACATCTGAGTCACTTTCCTGTATGGAAGAAATTGACACAACATTGTAAATCAACTGTACTTCAATAAGATTTATTTATTTTGTATTTATTTATTTTTTGGCCGCGCAGCCTGTGGGATCTCAGTTCCCCAATTAGGGATCAAACCCGTGCCCCCTGCATTGAAAGCACGGAGTCTTAACCACTGGACCACCAGGGAAGTCCTAATAAAATAAAATAAAATAAAATAAAGTAAAATAAAATAATAATAATAAAAAAGATTGTCTAAGGAAATGCCCTTGATGCTGCACTTGGAAAGATGGGGAGGAATCAGACACGCAAAGACTGGGAAAAAGTATGTTGCAGGAAGAGGGAGCTGCAGGTGCCAAGGCCCTGAAGCAGGAGGAACGTGCATGCTGGAGGAGTGCAAGAAGGTCCTTGTGGCTGGAGCCCAGTGCACGAGTTGGCTCCCTCCTGGTAGTAGATGTGGTTACCTCCTGGACAGCCATTCACCCATCGTCCACCTTACCAATAGCACCCAGGCGAGGCTGTGCTTCACGGGAGGGAGGCTCCAACGCTGATACCGTCTCAGAATGGCTACAACTATGTCCTACACGCTCTTCCAGAATCTCGCCACGTCCCCGTGAAGAGGCAGTGTCTATTTCTTGGTCCGTTGAATCTGGGTGATTTTGTGACTGCTTCAATGAAGATGACACAGTGAAAGGGATGCCATATGATCTCTGAGGCTGGGTCAAAAAAGGTGACGTGGCTGGAGAGCTCTCAGTCTCTTTCATAGGACACTTACCCTTGGAATCCAGCCACCGTGCTATGAGGAAGCCCAGCCAAGCCCGTGTGGGTAGGTTACATGCGGAGAAAAACTGAGGCCTCAGGCCAACAGCTAGCATCCCCACCAGACCCGAGAGTGAACGAGCCTTCAGATGATCCCAGCCCCCAGCCTTTGAGAGGGCCCAGACATCCTGAGGCAGAGCCAGGCTGGCCCTCCTGTACCCTATCCAAATTCTTGACACAGCATCCACTAGAATAATAAGTGATGTCTTTGTGCTACCAGATTTTGCGGTCATTTGTTACACTGCCATAGTAAGGGTTTCTGTGGTAAACCATGACCTATCTGGTAAGCCCATTCCCTTTTCCAGGGATTGGTTTGGGGTTTGGTTTGGGACCCAATCCTGGCTAATGTGAAGTAAAGGGATGTGTACTGAGCAAACTTCTGAGGAAGGTTTCCTGACTTTGAAAGAAAATTGTCAGAAGATGCAGTCTTTTCCTACCTCCAGATAAAGCTTGGTGAGGAGATAATGCCTGGGCAACTGCAGCCATTTTGTGACTATGAGGGAGTGGTCCAAAGATGGCAGAATGGGAAGAGAGAAAGATCCTTGGGCCATATGTTATGAGACACCGATTAGCCAATCTTGAAACCATCCTAGTTCTGTGAAGTAATAGCCCCTCTTATTGTTTAAAGGTTTTGTCTTGTTTTGTTTTTTGCTTTGCCTTGAGGCTGGCAGGATCTCAGTTCCCCGACCAGGGATTGAACCTGGGCAACAGCAGTGAAAGCCTGGAATCCTAACCACTAGGCCACCAGGGGAATCCCAGTTTAAAGAATTTTTGAGTTTGACCTCCGCTTACTTTCCAAGTCACATACCTTCTTTCCCCTCACAACCCACCTTACCCCTGCCCTGGCTCATCCCTGAGTTTGGGGCAGAGAAGGCTTAAAGAAGCTCTGATACACAGAAGAGGATTTCTGCCTCTAAACCCAGAGCAAGAGGTACTCAGAATGGGAATTCCAGGAGTCTGATGCTGGAGGAAAGAGATCAAGAAAGAAAGGAAACAAATCAAGAGGAAAGACCAGTGAGGGAAGAAATAAAGAAGGTTATACCGTAAAGACAAGGAAATTAGGACAAAAGAAACTGGACAGAGAAGACCTGGGAGGAGGTGGTGGAGAGTTCAAGGCTACAGGATATTCTTTGTACCACTCCTTGATCCTAGAACCACATTCCTCACATCATCCCATGAGGCCACACAGGACAGGGATTAAACATGCAAGCTCTGGAGTTAGAATTCTGACTCCACTACTTTCTATCTGGGTGATATTGGGCAAATTACTTAAGCAAATTGAACCTGTTTCCTAATTTGTAAAATAGAGAAAGATGATAATAACACCCATCTCAAAGGGCTGCTGAAAGGAATTGAGACAGGACTCTATGAGTTGTCAGTACAGAAACTCAATTCAGACCGGCTTAAGCAAAAGAGTGATTCCTTTGGCTCCTGTCCCTAAAAGGTTGAGTAATAGGCTTCAGGTGTGGCTGGATCCAGGGGCTCAAACGATGTCATCAGGATTTGATCTTTATATATCTTTTGTCTCTTTTTCTCCCATTGGCAACACATTCAACTAAGCCTTCTCTTTATGGTTGCATCTTCTGCGCAGGCTCGAAGGGGACAATACCTTTTGTTGGTCTGATCAGCCAGCCTGGTGGGTCCTGTACCCATTCCTACACCTCTTGTATAACCAAGGAGATGGATCATGCTAATTGGCCAGCCCTGGGTCAGGTGTGCCTAGTCCTGGATGTGGAGATGGGGCCAGCTCCACTCCCCTACGTGGGCTGACGTTGGAGTATGTTGTGTGTGGGGGGTGGGAAAGGCTTCGAGGAAAACTGGAGAGCTGTCAGTGGAAGAAAAGAGGGTGACTGCTGGACAGACAACACAGCAGCGTCTGCAACAAGGACTTCAACAGCCATCACCTCCATGGCCCTGCGCTCACCCTTAGGAGAAGCAGTTGCACAGAAGACAAGCCCTGAGCTACATTTGATTCCTCAGTGAAAACCTGTCAAGGGAAAATGACTTTAAAAAATGTGGTAAGATACACGTAGTATAAAATTGACCATTTTACCCATTTGTAAGTAGACAGTTCCATGGCATTAATTACTTTCACCCTGTTGTGCGGCCATCACCACCATCCATCTCCAGAACTTTTTCATCTCCCCAAACTGAAGCTCTGTCCTCATTAAACAACAGCTCCCCATCCCCCTTCCCCCAGCCCTGGGCAACCACCCTTCTACTTTCTGCCTCTATGAATCTGCTATTCTAGGTCCCTCATATAAGTGGACTCCTACAGTACTGGTCTTTTTTGTGTCTGGCTTATTTCACTTAGCATAATGTCCTCAAGGTTTATCCATGTTGCAGCATGTGTCAAAATTTCATTCCTTTTAAGGCTGAATAATATTCCTTTGTACGTATATACCATATTTTGTTTATCTAGTCATCTGTTGATGGACACGTGGGTTGTTTCCAGGGCAAAATGCCTTTTAAGCCAAGAGCGTGCCCACTTTCATTTCTATAGGCAGCATGACACCCAAGCCAGCATTCTGCTTGTCCCCTCCTGTCCTACCCGAAGCCCAGTTATTTGGCTTCAGAAAGTAGTAAGAGCAAAGGAGAGTCACATAAGAATAGAAGTGATAAGGAAAAAGAGAGGGAGAGAGGATTAATAACTTTTTTTAAAAAAAGGTTTTCAGCAAAGGAAACTCAATTTTAAGAGAAAAAAAAAACAAAAACCAATTAGGTCTGGTGGCTGCAACTCACAAAGGAAGCACAGTTGTCAAAAGGAGGGCTGGGACTTTTCAAAGCGCTTACTGGAACTAAACAGAAATGCTGAACTTTGTTTTGTCTTTCCCAAGAACATGCTCTTTTTGGAATCAAAAGACTCTGAGGGTGGTGAAAGACTTCAGAGCATGAAATTGTATTACTGGAAATGGTTTGGGGCTTTTGTTCTTGAGGCTGGGGCCTCATGAGGGATGGGCTTAGCAGCAAGCCCAGCCAGGCTGCAGAGGGGCACGGAGGGGCAGGGGGCAGGCCAGGCAGTTGGAACTGCCCTCGGGTTTCTCAGCTCCTCAAATGCAAACTGAAAAGCCTCAGGGGCCATGGTCGGATGCTATGCTTGGGGAAGACATTAAAAAACAAAAACAAAAACAACAAAAAACGGTGTCTAGACCCAAAACAAGAGCGGCAGCAGGACAGGCAGAGGTGGGTCAGAGACTGCAGGTTTGTGACACCTGCAGCCTACTTTGGGATCTTTCAATACTGCTGAATAACCACAGCTGTCTCCTAATGGGTCTCCTTGCCTGTTTCTCTAAAAGGTAAATCTGATGCATCGCTTCCTAGCTTCAGAACCTTCGATGGCTCACCATAGCCCTTGAGATTGAGTCAGGCTCCTTAACTATACACTCCATTTGACCTGGCCTCTGTATGTCTTCTTTGACCTTAACCCTTCCATCCTTCCCTTTGCACTCTCCGCTGCAGCAGCACTGAGCCACCTCTGGTTCCTCCAAGGAGACCAACCCTCTCCTGTCTCTCAGTTTTGCACGCGGTGTTCCATCTGCCTGATGTGCACTTTTTGTGCCCTCTTTGCCCACCAACACTGTGTATTCTTTTTTTTTTTTTTTTTTTTTAATTTATTTTTGGCTGCGTTGGGTCTTTGTTGCTGTGTGCGGGCATTCTCTAGTTGCAGAGAGCAGGGGCTACTCTTCGTTGCGGTGCAGGCTTCTCACTGCAGTGGCTTCTCTTGTTGCAGAGCACGGGCTCTAGGCACATGGGCTTTGGTAGTTGTGGCACGTGGGCTTCGGTAGTTGTGGCGCATGGGCTTAGTTGCCCCGTGTCATGTGGGATCTTCCCGGAACAGGGCTCAAACCCCTGTCCCCTGCATTGGCAGGCGGATTCTTAACCACTGTACCACCAGGGAAGTCCCCATAGTAAGACTTTTGATAAGTACTGTCATGTTAGTCAGGAAAGTTTATGATAAATAACATTTCCAATAGCAATAGAGTCTCCCACTGCCTCCCCACCTTGCCAGTCCTGAAAGTTCTTGAAATTGAACTTGACTCACAGCAGGCTCTCAGTTATACCTGTGAAATGAACCCCAGGTTTTCAAGTTCCAGTCTTTGCTGGTACCATTAAGCTTATTTAGTATGAGAGCTTTGCCGAGTGGGAAAGCCTGCCATATTGGCAATGGCAAATGCCCAAGCCAGAGTGGACTTTATTCTTTGTTTGGCTTTATTTCTCTGCCTCTAGCTTATACTTGCTTTCAGATCTGAGGGCGTCTTGGGTTAAGAACTTTCCCCCACTTAACACTACACCTACTGGAATTATTCTGATGCTTTCTGTTGTGATAAATTGACTGATGGCCATTGTCTTAAGGCTAAGTTGAACATTTGGCTGCCAGGATAACTAACCTACACTCGAGTTTCTCAATCATGACACTAGTGATAGTCGGGGCTGAATAATTCTTTGTGGGGGGCTGTCCTGTGTACTGTAGGGTGTTTAGCAGCATCCCTGGCCTCCATTGACTACGTGCATGTAGGAGGATGCATGTAGCATCCTTCTGGAATGACAACCAAAAATGTCTCCAGACGGTGCAGATGTCTCCTGGGGGACAAAATCGTCCTGGCTGAGAAGCACTCTCAATGTAATTAACGACTCACTGTCTTAGGGAGTTAGGATGTAGCTGTGGGTGAAGCCGGCCCAGTGTCCCCGACTTTTCCCTGACTTTCAGTAAATTATTCATCCAGCAAGTGGCAGCCACGAGGGAGCTCTTGTCTTCTTAAGAACTTCCAGTCGAAGGTATTTTGGGGTACAAACAAAAAAGACAACCCACGTTTCAGTTGAAGCTGTGAAATTGAGGTTTCCAAAGTGTCCCAGCGCCATTAAATTGTTCGTGAGGAAGAAAAACATTACTGTCTTTTTTTCCCCTTTGATTCAATACAAGTCTTGAAAATCACACTATAGGCTTTTAAGATCTCATCATAAAAATAATAAATTAATACCAATTTTAAATGAACCTGTGTAGATGGGGTACAGTGTATTCCCAGGTCCTGTCTAGGAACCTTTGCAGAATCACATTTAGACTTTAGAATTAGTGCCCATTTTAAGCATGGGGAGACTGAGTCTCAGTGACCTGCTTCAAATGGAATGGGCTTGGGGCCTTCTCAGTCATGCGTGTCGTGAGCCTGACAAAGGCTTGTTTTACTAAAAGGGATGTGTTGGCTCAGAGAATGGGGACATTTACTGCGAAGCTCAAAGAAAGGGAAAGCAGGTGAGAAAGAAAAGAACTAGAGTTGGGACTATGCTGTCTCCGCATCCCACCTCGTCTTCCTTCTCTGCTTCTCCTCTTGTCGGGAACACTCCCCAGCAGCCTGCATGCCATGTGTCACAGTATTGGAAACAAGGCTCCCTCTCCCAACCTTCCTGTACATGTCCCAGGGAAGGACTCCTGTTGGCTCTGCTTAAATCACATGCACATCTCTGAACCAATACCGAGCCCACAGAATAAGCCACTCTGATTGGTCTCACCTGAGTCATGTATCGCGAGGGCAGGGTCTATTACCAAAATACGGCGAACGGGGGAGTGCCAGAAGTAACAGCTACTTAACTCGGAACCAAGATGTGGGCCCAGCTTTGAATTAGTCACCCTTCTGGACCATGTCCACCATTGCCATATATATTGGCTGTTTTGAAATAAATACCTGAAAAAAAGAAAACTTAATTTTAATAATCCTACAAGGAAGAGATCGTTATTTCCACTTTGCACACGAGGAAACAGAGGCTCAGAGAATTTTTTCAAGTGCCTTGGGATTAGCTGAGCCCAGTTCCTACTCCAGAGTTCTAACTTGTAACCTCCATGTTTTAGTGCCTCCTGTGTATCTCAGATTTGTCCCAGAGAAACATCCCCCCGGTCCTTGGCCCCCCTGTTGACCCTGATTACTTGGAGAGGGCTAAGGGGACAGGAGTGGGAGGCATATTGGGAGACACAGAAAAGGGGCAGAGGGAGGCCTTCTTGGAGGAGGTGGTACCTCACTGGCAGCACAGGGTGAGGCTGGGCTGGCCTGTGCAGAAGTTGGGTCCAGGCAAGAACACGGCCCTGAGGTCCAGAACCGAACATACTCTCTGTGTCGGGGGCACAGGAAGGAGGAGTGATGACATGAACACGTGGCAATGGTCAAATCCCCTGGGACCCAGAGAGTCTCAGGGGCTGGAATCTACCCCTCAGAGCAGTAGGGGGACGCTGAGGATGGGAGCTGAGTGAGAGAGCCTCTGGGTCAGTTTGCATGTTGGAAAGGTGTCGCTGGCTGCCAAGTGGGGAATGGCTTGGAGGCGGGCATGTGTTTGTTGAGCACCGACTGTGTGCCTGGCATTGTTCTAAGTATCAGGGATACAAAAGTGCACAAGATGAAGTCCCCGTCCTCACAGACTTTCTAGCAAGGACGCAGACAGAAATCCAGTAAACAAGTAGATAGATTCAGCATAATTCACCTCATTCAGTAAGGGCTGTAAAGAAAAATGTCCTAGAGGCAGGGCAGAGAGGGTGATGGTGGTGGGTGCTTTCTTAGCCTAGGTCATAATCCCAGAGAGAGACGAGGGAGGCCCGGGGTCGGGGTGGGGGAGTGCAGGGACTTTCATTTTGTTCGACCCCAGTGGCACGTGTCAAACAGTGGACCGGGGGGGTGTCGGGCCGGCCGTCTCTGGGCTTGCCCTCCAGGGTGCCCACGTTGCCTTTGCTTTGGAGCAGCTGTCGAGCCGATATAAACATTTAAAAGTGGATATAGCTTGGTTCTCGTTCAGCATGTAAATAGATGTCAAATCTTCAATTTTGAAAGGACTGGTTCCCTGAGATTTGTATAAATTTTGGACCACAGTAGAAGCCATACACACGGAAAACCAGGTCTCTCCACATCGGGGATGGATCCTGGGTTTCAAAGATACAAACCTTTCAGATGGGAACTCATTTTAGAGGTGGAGCTAAAATTAAGGAGGATAACAAAGAAAGATCAAATGTGTCCCGCATCCGACAGGCACAGCCCCCATTTAGAAAAGTAGAAACGCTTAGAAATAGAGATTTCATGGTTTGGAACTCTTAGATTAAAAATACAATTTGATTTTATTTCTTATATTTCTCCTATGTTTTCCAGATATTTAGCATTAAGAGGATTTTCTTTGGGGACAGCCTCCAATAACTTATTCTTTTCTGAAGTCAGACTTTGGGGGTACCAACCTAAGTAGTCAGATTCTGTTGGGAAGCCAACAGACGGAGCATGTCATTTATTTATCTCCGCCCTGCCCCTCACGACACTGGCAAAGATGAAAGAGATGGAAAGATTGTTGCTGGGGAAGATGAGGGAAACTAGCACCTGTTAGTGGGTGGATACATGGGAACACTGTTTTCTGATGGTAATTTGGCAGTATCTGGCAAAATTTAAAAGAAGCTTGTCCTTCGAAATCAAGTAGTTGATTTCCAGGAATCATATCACAGGAACATCTGAAATACTGAGCAAAGATGTGGTTACAGGAATGTGCCCTGTGGCATGGTTTCATACAGGTGTATATTTGAGATATACATGCATTATCTTCATTAACCCCCAACTGGTTTAAAATAACGATTATACTTCCCAACAATGGAACGCTTTGCAGCTGCTTAAAGATGAAGTTGGCCTCTGCCGGGTGATCAAGGTCAACAGCAACAGTGATAGGTCACATTGATAGCCTGCACCCTTGATAGGATGTGATGAGAAGGGCGCTTCATCTCCGTGGTCATCTCCCCCCAAACCCATCACTCCAGTCTGATTACAAGAAAAAATCAGATACATTCTAACAGTGGGGCATTTTACAAAATACCTGACCAGCACTCCTCCAAACTGCCAAGGTCACAAAAAGCAAGGAAAGTCTGGGAAATTGCCACAGCCAAGAGGAGCCTCAGGAGACACGAAAACTAAATGTCATATGGTGTCCTGGGTGGGATCCTGGACCAGGAGAAGGACATTAGGGAAATCTGAATAAGCTATAACTTTAGTTAATAATAACGTAGCAATGTTGGTTTGTTAATTATGGCAAAAGTACAATACTAACGTCAGTTCCTAAAAATAGGAGAAATTATCATTAGTAGGGGGTAGGGTATACGGGAACTCTTTGTACTATCCCTGCAATTTTTCTGTAAATCTACAACTGTTCAAAAAAAACAAAGTCTGTTGCAAAAAATGAGAGAAATTCATGGATGGATGTGAAGGTAGTTCAAGATGTATGACTGAAGGAAAACAGTGATCCCACCCATTTTTTTAAAACAAAGTCGCATGTGTATGTTTATGGAAGTATCCATAGAGCCTAAGGTGCTCCCCCTTTCCCCCTAAGTGGTTACCTTGAGGGTTTAGGGTTAAAGCGTTTAGTGGGAGGGAATCTTTTACGTTTCTACAATGTTTTGAAATCATTATGCACAGGCGAGACTTTTACAATACAAAGTTGAGTAAAGATATTTCACACACACACACACACACACACACACACACACACACACACACACACACACACACACACACACACACACACAGAAAAATAACTCAGTGGTGGGCAGGAGAAGGCAAGGGAAGTGCAAGTGGCCCGCACCAATTTCATTTCACATAAATAGGCCCCAAATTAACCTTCCTTGATTCATCATTCAGAGTCGACAGCATGGAAAAATTAGAATCCCCTCCAGGTTTCTGGGCACACTGAAACGGCCTTATTCCTAGAAAGTCTGACCTTGGCCGGGGCCCGTGGACTCTGCCCCTGTCCAGGGGCTTGCCTTGTCGTGGCTGCCACTTGCTCAGTGGCTGGCCCTGGGAAGGACTCCCACGCACGCCCTCATTTAGTCCTGAAAATAACCCTTCCTGGTAGATTATGTCATCACCACCCTTTTAAATATGAGGCCCAGACAGAGAAGGTCACTTGTCACTCAGCCGGTAAGGGGGGTTCAAGTCTAATCCAGAGCTGTCTGATCCGGGACCCGCAGCTTAACTACTCACCCCTATAACCCCTCGAAGGTAGAAGCTGTGGTAAAGGAGCCGCTCGCCTGAACAAGAATTCCCCTCTGGGTCCCCTCGAACGAGGAGGTGACTGTTCAACATGACGGCTCCAATGAGCTTGGATCTCTAACGCTATTGTGTATCTTTCTGGTGGAATATTTTGGTCCCATAACCAGGTGCACGTGGAATTCGGTAACAATCAAAAAGTCCAAGGGTGCGTGAAAACCCAGCACATGTTGGCTAAGGTTGGGCCGTATGGAAAGTATACGTTCGTCATCAGTGTTTACATTTGACTTATTTATTTTTCCTGAAATCCCATCAAAATAAAAATCAACCACGTTGCCCTGAAGCCCTTTCTGATGTGTGGGAGGTGCCCTGGACATCATTTTCTGTTAGGGGAACAGAAAGCAGCAAAATGGAAATACACAGCAGGGTGGGTGGGGGGCACGGGCCATTGGGAGAGGGACCTTTTCTCTTAACTCAGATGCCCTTTGGAGAGGAGGGCGTGTCTACAGGGTGGCTGATGGGAGCAGACGTAATGTCAGAGTGGGACGAGTTCTTTTGGAAAGCGTGTTTCCAGCATCACTTGAATTCTGACCTTTAACTTCTGCAGCCATGTGAGCTACTTCATTTTTACACATCTCTGTCCTCAAACCCCATCAGACCTGTCATGAGCAAATAGACAAATAGTGAGTGGGGCCACTTTTTTTCTTAAAAGTCCCCCGCTGTACCAGCAGGGAACAGTGATCCTCAGGTAGGAAGATCCTTCCTCTGGACTTGTTACAAGGTGAAAAGATGTCTCACCTTGATTCCCTGCCACCAAAGAGCCTTTGAGGAATGGAGCTCAAAATGTATTTTTGGACAGAGGTCTGTTTCAAACCGCAAGTGGAAACCTTTGTCACGTATTCAGTGCCTTCTCCTTTCTGGCCACGTGTGTCATATGATTCCCATGCAAGGAATTGGAAGCTTATTGCCCCGGTTGCCCTTACTGATGAAGACTGAAAGTCATATTAAACACGTTTCTGGGAGGTGTTTTTTTTTTTTCTTTTCTTTTTTTTTCTTCTTCCATTTTTATTGTTGAACTTCATCTGGTGCTAAGATTTCCTCTAGAGAAGTAATTTAGAGCATTGTGGCATTTCCTTTCTTAATTAATCCCAACTGGGGCTGCGTCTAGAGCAAGCATCCGCGGTTGATGGCTTCATCACCGTGCAGAGGGCTCTTCCTGCTGCATTTGTAAACACCAGCCCGGCCACAGCGCCATGGCAAGGTTCTGGTTTGAATTAAAGCCCAGGCTGAAGGATCAACCCAGCTGTGCTTTCCTGTAAGCTCTGTCAGTTTTCCAAAGCTTGTTAACATGCTAATATAAAAGGAAATAGGACAAACTTCAAGGAATTTACAACTGGTCTTAAACTTCAAAGACAAAGCTACATCCATGCGACACACATACACACACAAAACCAATATGTCCCTCCGTCTCCTTCCTCTTCAAACAGCCCAACACAAAACAGAAAAACCCCAACTAATAAAAAGTTCCTTTAGCAACCTGGGGATGGCTGTGGATGCTGGTTTGAAGCATTGTGGCCACAATCCACGATGTTGCAGGCGCTTTTGCGCATTGTGAAACATGGGGCAGAATTAGTAGGGCTGGCTGGAGACGGGATAAATATTTCTCCAGTCCCTAAGACAGTGACGCCAACCCAGCCTAAAAGGTCGGCTTCCTTGTTCCTCCTCCCCGTACAGAGCTGGCCAGGTGGGCTGGGTGGGAAGGGAGGACCCGACCGTCCTCACCTGCCACCTCCCCCGTCCAGCCCAGCCCTGGAACAAGGCACAGCACATCCATCCTGACCACAGGGGCTGGTGATCAACGCAGGAGGGAGAGGCTGGGGCACGTTTCTCAGCAAATGGTGATTCATTTTCAGAGCCGTCTCTTGGAGATTCTGACAACAAATAGAACAGCACAACTTTTTAATTTCCTGTTAATGTTCTCCTTTCTCCAGTGAGCATCAGCAGATCATATTTATCTCAGCCTGCCAGGGTGTGGATGCCAAAACCCAGTTCAAAGATTCTCATTAACTTCCTCTGAGCATTTCCAAATTGGAACCCAAATAGTGAAACTGGAGGTCCCATTTAGGATGAAGCTAATGGCCGCGGCTGTGACGCCCTCATTCCTCTGCCTCATTCATTGCTGACTGTGGACACAGTGTTCTCACAAATGCCCATGTGGGTTCGCTTGGGTTGTCCGAGAATTGTGGCTTTGTCCGCTGCATTTGTATCTTCAACGCTGGAGATGTAGGGCAGCCACATCACTTAGGGCAGAGGTTCTCAACCTCAGCATTACTGACAATTTGGGTGGGATGGTTCTTTGCTGTGAGCCGTCCTGGGCATTGCAGGGTGTGTAGCAGCGTCTCTGGCCTTCACCCACGAGATGACAGAGCACAATCTCCCACCTCCCAAGGCATGACAATAGAGAGTATTTCCAGACCTTGCCAAACATCCCCTGGGGGTTGAGTTGCCAGATAAAATACAGGGTTAAATTTGAATTTCAGATAAACAATGAATACTTTTATCTAGCATATCTTATGTATTATTTGGAATGTGCTTAGAAATTATTTTTTGTTTATCTGAAATTCAAATTCAACCGGGCAGCCTATAGTTTTGTTTGCTAAATATGGCAGTCCTACCTGGAAGGCAATACTCTCCACCAATCCCTGCCCTCTACCCTGTCTTGAGACCCGCTGACTTAGGGGAAAAAACAAGTAAGGATAACTGCTTCTAGTCTCTGGTTCGCCCCGTTCTTGGTCATTTTATCTCAGAAAAGCCATTTAAAATCTTGGAGCTTTCCCCTCTTCAGTGTAAAAAGTGGTCATGATGTCTGCTCCCATCTCTTGTTGAGAAGGTTCAAAAGACAAGGCTTCACAGTGAGAAACAAGCCTTCACAGTCCGGGCGAGAGCAGGAATCCACTCACAGCTGTCCAGTCACTAAACCCTGACTTCCCAGCATACATCTCGGCCCACTTGGTGAGGAGGGGGGGTGGGGGGGAGCAGCTGAGCCACCCCTGACTCCAGGCTTGACCAATCAGAGAATCCTATTCCTCCAAGCACAGCGATTGGCTCATGGGACACCATGTGACCTGAGCAGAGGCAATGGGAGCTACAGTGGGTTTGCTGGGAGATTTCAATGAGAGATGCTCTTGTCCATGAACCTGATCTTGGAAGCTGTAAGATGGGAGCTGCTGGGGGCCTGAAGGAGAGCTGATGCAGAGCAAAGCAGAGCTGAGGGATGGGAAGAAAGCTGATTTCTGATGGAGGGACTCCCCCACCCCCGCCAAAGCCTCTGGACTTTTCTTTGTGTAAACCAATAAATCCCCTCTTTACCTAAATTAGAATTGGAGTTACAGCCTAACCCAGCAAAAGAGGACCAACTGACTCTTTTGTGAAAGGGTTTAGCCAGCCTCGCCCACGCTAAGTGTTCAGTAAATGTTAGGTATTGTTGTTGCTGTGGGTTTCCTCAACTAGACTATAGTGTCCTCAAGTTCAGAGGCCATCTCTTCTCTCCCATTGGCTTTCTGGTGGGTGCACCAGGCCCCTGGGGGGCTTGGATCAGAATGGATAAAGAAGTGAAGGATGGATGGGTGGGTAGATAAATGAACAAGAAAGGTGCACGGTGGGTCGGTCGGTCGGAAGCAAGGAAAATAAACACTGTCCTAGCTCCATCTGAGAAGCTTTTAATGAAGGATCACTGCAGGTCCTCCCTTCCCTGCCTCCACTCTCCTGCCATTGCCCCTTGGTGCTTGGTGCCTAGCCCCAGCACAGCCCTCTGTGCTGTGATTAACACAGAGCTGGTTCCCATTAAGCCCAGTCCCCGTGTCAGGGCTGTGGCCCTTGCTGGTCCCGCTGCCTGGATTACCCTCTCCAGTATCTTCTCGTGGCTCACTCCTTACAAATCAAGTCTGCACTCAGTGCTGCCACCTCTGGCAGGCCTTTGCTCATCACCCCTGGCAGCCCCCTTAATATCAGCTTTATTTCATTCATGGCCACTATCACCATCTGAAATTATCCGAAGTTTGTCAGCCTACTGTCAGTTCCCTCTACCCCACCATGTAAACTCTATCTTTTTGACTGCTCTGTCCCCCACACCTAGAAATTCCATCCACATAGTAGATGCTCAATAAATATCTGTTGAATGAATGAATGAGTTATTTATGTGTCTGGTTTCCTCTGCAGACTGTGAGCCTGTCATATTCATTTTGAACCCCCAGGGTCCAGTAATGAGGCCTGAGTGCATGAGTATTAAATGAATGAAGGATTTTTTTTTCTGGCCCTGCCTCGCAGACCGTGGGATCTTAGTTCCCAGACCAGGATTGAACCCGGGCCCTCGGCAGTGAAAGCACAGAGCCTTAACCACTGGACCACCAAGGAACTCCTGAATGAAGGATTTCTAATAGCATGCTAGTCTCTGCGGAAGCCAGGGCAACAGAAAACTCTCTGTGGGCTCAAACTCTCAGCCTCCCGGCAGGACTGGGGGGATGGGGACAGCATGAAGCCAGGGAGGGGAGAACTGGGGCGTTGGTTCTGCTGTTGCCTGCCATCATGGTCCTGGGCCTCAGATACGCATCTGGAAAGCAGGGAGAACGCCAGCACCCCCATCACAGGGCAACTGTGAACATTAACTGAGGCCAAGCATGGAACAGGCCTAGAAGTATCCAGGTGTGCTAGCGCAGAGTTGTCCTGATACATTTGTTTCTATTTGTCTGAGCATCCCTGCATCCGTCCATCACTCCAGAGGAGGGAACTTGCCTCCAGAGGAAGAAGGTGGCCCGTTCAAGGTCACGCAGCAAGTCAGACTTTTCCGATTGAATGGTGGGTGCAGGTGCAACCCCCCCGCCTTGCCTCACACCTCCCTTCTCGCTCCCATACCTCCCGGCTTCCCCCCGGGCCCGTTTTCCTGCAGTGAGATCCTCGGGGCCTTTTCCTTGGGTGGGCGCGTTTTATTCTCAATAGAAAAAAAAATGACAAAGTCGCTCGGAAACCCACCCGAGCTGTTTTTCACACTGTTCCGTCTCTGACAGGCTGTTAGAAAAGTTGGGAGGAGAGGTGCTACTGTTATACTTTTGTTATTCGGTGCTAATTAGAAGAAAGCTGAGTGCTGGGATGGAGAACAGTTCCCCACGAGGCACTTATTGTTGCCACTGGAACGAAAACGAATCCAGATTAAAAGTCTTCTGATTCCCAGGCACTACATTTCAAGCAAAATATATATTTTTTTGCTCTTAAACAATGAAAATTACCTGGTCAATCGAATAGCATTGACACATCAAAAAATGTTTTCCATATTCTGAGTATTTAAAGGCATCTGACAGCTTTTTCTGCAGCATTTAAAATAAAGATGCTGATCAAGTTTGCCATGTAGGAAAATGTGTTTTTGATCAGCAGAGATGCACATTCTACGTCCACAGACTATATTCAGAAGAGGTAGATGGGGGTTCCTCCTTTGGGGGAGGGCAGGGTGCTAGAAGGAAGAGCTTTACCTGAGAAGCCAGGGAAGGTGAGAGGGGGCTGCCCTGAACAGTGTTTTCTCCAGAACCCACTATGTGCTGGTTGCACAATGCAATCTGTGTTTAGCTGTGAGGCTACTGTGCCGGATGTGGGAGTAGCTTACCGAATCCTCACAATAGACCATGGGGTAGGCACTCTTATCATAGTTCCCATTTTTATAGAGGAGAAAAGTGAGGCTCAGAGAGGTTAAGTCATGTGCCCAAAGTCACACAGCAGGTAAATGGCAGTCCCGGCATTTGATCCCAGCTGGTCGAGCTCCAGTGTCCCTGCTTTTGGCTGCAGTGCTGGGCAGCCTCGCTATGGGAACACCATCACTGGCCAACTGTACAGGTGAGGGAACCGAGACTCTGAGGGTTCCATCCCAGCGGGAGGCCGCCCAGCGAGAATGGGTGGAGCCCTGACGCAAGTGGCCTCCAGCTCCGGGAAGAAGGAGGCGCAAAGAATGGTGGAGAATTTGTGCTGTGGGAGTTCTGGTCACCAGCGTGTGAGGCCTGGCTCTGCTTTCAGAGGGATGACCGGGGGCAAGTGACTTCCCCTCTCTGTGCCTCAGCTTCCTCCCCTGCAAAGTGAGGGTAACAGTTCCTGCCTCTTAGTGGGGTTTAAGGATTGAAGGAGATTCTCCCTGTTAAAACTCTGCCCAGCACACCGGTCACCTGATCCACCCTAGTTCCAAGCTGGCTGTTACTATCACCATTATTATTCCGATTCAAAAGCTGTGCTCCTTCCGGATACAGGATGCTGCTGGCAGTAGATCTCTGTTAATCAAGTTGGATCATCCTGGGTAAGCACGTAACCCCTCCAGGCTTCACTTTCTTCCAGAGCGCCACCAGAGAATCTGAACCAAGAACCTTAAAGGCACTGGGTGGTTCTCACTGCTCTGCCCCTGAATGCTTACTACTCTGTTTCCCTCATTCAGTAATGCCAGGCACAGCGCTAGGCTCTGGAACAAAGAGCAATGGCCCTCGTTAAGTTCCTGAGTCTTTTACGGAGAAGGATAGAGAGTCACAAAGCCGATGCGAGTGATAAATGCTCAGAAGCCACGTGGTTTCTGCCCGCCTCTCTCAGAGATGACCAGTAATAAGGGATGTCTGTTGGCCCCGTGGTTTCTGCCCGCCTCTCTCAGAGATGACCAGTAATAAGGGATGTCTGTTGGCCCCGTGGTTTCTGCCCGCTTCCCTCAGAGATGACCAGTAATAAGGGATAGCTGTTGGCACGTTTATTTCCCAAAACGCTTTCACTTCCTCCCTTTGGGGCAATCTTCATTTCGCCTGTCTGAGCAATGTGGCAGGCTGAGCAGCCCTCATTTATCCCCATTTGACAGATGAGAAAATTGAGGTTCACAGAAGTTGAAATGATTTGCTCAAGGCCAGGGAACTAATTATCGGTGGAATCAGGTCTCAGCTCTGTGCCTCTCCGGCCTCCTCTTACCCAGTGAGGCAATAATCCGGGTTCTGTCGCCATTGGCAGAGTTGGATAAGGGCTGGTTTTTCTACGCTGGTAACTAGAAAAATGGGCTGGTAACTCTTCAACCACAATTTCATTAGTATCTCCTGAGTTCTAGCCGAGCAGAAGGCTCCGGTCTCCATTTTCTGTGAAAATCACTCAATGAGTCAATCAATAAATGTTGAATAAACATTTTCCTGTACGTGGAAGGGAGCTAAAGCTTACTCATAACCTCCAAGACTTCGGGTGCGGCAACATTAAATAATGTGCGGAGCACCGACTGTATGCCTTGGACTGGGATGTCCTGTCACTTACTCTTCACCAGGTTAGGAATTCACTTCATGAGGTTACCTTTCCAGACCCACGAAAAGAGGCTGAGTGGGGCCGAGGCGCTCGCTAGGGTTGCCCGATGAAACACAGGACACGTGCCATTTGTGGCACACGTATACTAAATAATCATTGGTTGTTTATCTGAAACTCACACTTAACTGGATGTTCTGTGTTCTTGTTTGCCGAATCTGTCAACCCTTCCAAGATCACGCAGGGCGTCAGGATTAGGACAGAGCTAATCTCATTCCCAAGCCTCCATTTTTGACCCCTGTGATGTCCTGTCGCATCTGCATCACAAGCAGAGCTTTCCTGTGGCCCACCCTATAAATGTCCCCTATATCTTTTTTTTTTGCGGTACACGGGCCTCTCACTGCTGTGGCCTCTCCCGTTGCGGAGCACAGGCTCCGGACGCGCAGGCTCAGTGGCCATGGCTCACGGGCCCAGCCGCTCCGCGGCATGTGGGATCCTCCCGGACTGGGGCACGAACCCGTGTCCCCTGCATCGGCAGGCGGACTCTCAACCACTGCGCCACCAGGGAAGCCCGTCCCCTATATCTTATTGACAGAACTGGGTCACCTAGTAACCCTAACTGTGGAGGTATTTTTAGCTGGGCACAGTGCTAACCCTAGTAAAGTCAGAGATCTGTTTGCAAGGCAGTTGGGGGAATGGATACTTGGGAAACAACATAAGTTAAGCCTGGAATTGCTCCCTCTCTACAGGGGAGACACTGAGGACGAGTAAAGTGACTCAAGGGCGGGGCAGTGCAGGCAAGGCGTGGAGAGAGACCGCCTGTCAGGAGTGGGGTTGGAACCGTGGCGTGGTGCCTTACCTTAAGTCAGAGCACCCATGAAAGAGTCCCGATAAATCCACATGCTGGGCTGTGCCCTCACTGTGTCACACACACACCGTCACGGTCTCCCGGGCACAGAGCTCTGTGACCACGTCGTGGGGTAAATCATGCAGCCACGCTGGGCCTTCCCCAGCGCCCTCCACTCCGGATACAGGACGGGGCGGGTCTGGTACTGTAGGAGGTGACAACTAGGATGTAGGCAAAGACTAAGCTGACCAGCCATCCTGGCCGGCTCGGGACAGAGCGTTTTCTGAGTTCTGGAACTTTCAGTTCTAAATCTAAGAGAATCCCAGGCAAACAGACAAGTTGGTCACTGTAGGAGAGGTTCGAGGTGGGACCGTGGTGGGGGGTAGGGCTGAACCAGGTGGTCACAGAGAGCATGATGATGGGGGGGCCTGTGTGAGACAAACTCCTTCCCCCCAGAATCAGCCAAGAGCCCTGTTTCCTGTCTTAGTCCGTTCTGGTTGCTGTAACAAAAGCACCAGAGACAGTGGCTCAAACAGCAAGGCATTTCTCATAGTTCTGGAGCCTGAGAGTCTAAGATCAAGACTCTGGCATATGCAATGTCTGGTAAGAGCCCATTTCCTGACTCACAGATGGCTGTCTTCTTGCTGTGTCCTCACCCAGTGGAAAGGGTGAGGGAGCTCCGTGGGATCGCATTTATAAGAGCACTAATGCCATTCATGACGGCTCCACCTTCATGACTTACGTCCCAGAGTCTCCACCTCCAAACAGCATCACACTAGGGACTGGGATTCAACCAATGGATTCTGGTGGGGTGCATTCAGGCTATAGCATTCCCCAGTCTTCATCGTTTGCCTGGCATTTCAGGAGTTTTGCTATATTCTCATACAATCTGTACGAATAACCAACTTACCTTTCTCAGATAAATGCACTTATTTACAAAGAACCTCTCTGGGCTTCCCTGGTGGCGCAGTGGTTGAGAGTCCGCTTGCCAACGCAGGAGACACGGGTTCGTGCCCCGGTCCGGGAGGATCCCACATGCTGCGGAATGGCTAGGTCCTTGAGCCATGGCCACTGAGCCTGCGCGTCCGGAGCCTGTGCTCCGCAACGGGAGAGGCCACAACAGTGAGAGGCCCGCGTACCGCAAAAAAAAAAAAAGAACCTCTCTATCACCACTGTAAATGGAAAACCAGTATTAGTTCCCACACATAGAAGATAGCCATAAAAATAAATAAGCAAAATTGTTACAAGAAAAGAATCGTTCATCTGTGTACCACCTAGAGATCATCTCATGTGCCCCATTGCTGCAAACATCACCTTCTGTACCCTCGACACCAGATGTGGTGTGCCTTGAGATGGGGAGACAGAAGAAAACAACTATCACCCCCCCAAGAACACCAGGTGCTTTGGAACGGAAGTAGTTGTAGGGCTAGGAAGAGTGGGAGAACATAGAAAAAGCCAGGAAGCCATCCTGGAGGAGGCAGGGCTTGAAAGGCCTTGGAATCAGGGCAGGGTGTGGATATGCAGAACAGAGAACCAAGCCTTCATTGACTGATTTGTTTCTGGAGTCAGTCTTTCTCCATGGGCTCCTTTTGGAAAGGTCCTCACTTTGCTCGGTTCTGCTATGCACAAACTCCAGTGATCACATTTCAGTTAAATAACACCAGTTCCCCAACTGATTCAATTCTAAGACACCATACTACATTAACTGTGAGTAATTTTACTGCTATACTTTTTTTTTTTTTTTTTTTTTTGCGGTACGCGGGCCTCTCACTGCTGCGGCCTCTCCCGTCGCGGAGCACAGGCTCCGGACGCGCAGGCCCAGCGGCCATGGCTCACGGGCCCAGCCGCTCCGCGGCATGTGGGATCTTCCCGGACCGGGGCACGAACCCGTGTCCCCTGCATCGGCAGGCGGACTCTCAACCACTGCGCCAGCAGGGAAGCCCACTGTGAGTAATTTTAAAAAGTACAAACTTCACCACTAGCTCTTCATAGCACATGCACCATCATTGCCACTTAGGCACCCGTGGCAGACATCACTAATGGATTGTAGCACTCCACAAAGTGCAGAGGTTAAGAAGCTTCTGCTCCAAAACCAGACTGGCTGGCTTTGAATCCAGGATCTTTCACTTTCTAGCTGTGTGTCCTGGGACAAGTTACGTAACCTCTCTGAGCTTCCATTTCCTTATCTGCAAAATAGACATAAACAGTACTACCTCACAGAGTTGCTGTGAGAATAAAATGAGATCTATGTAAAGTGCTTAACACTGTCTGGAGTATCATAATGCTCCACACCTGCTAGCTAGCAGCAGTAGCAGCAACACTGCCAATGCTAGATTCAGCTACAGAAGCCTTCTCCACGCGGCACAGCAGATACTCACTACTGATCAGCCTGAGCTGGCAGGGGAGGTGGAATCTGCTTGCCATCTCTGCTGTGATCCACCCCTTGCAGATAAGAAAACAGACCCAGAAAGCTGAAGCAATGAGCCCACGATCTCACAGAGAGCTAGAAGCCTTGGGCTCTGCTCTGGTTCAACCATGAGTCCACTACCCTCCTCACCCCATTTCACCTCTATTCCAAACACACAGAAAGGCTCTCCATGTGGGCTTGGGTGCTGAGGTCATAAGGACACCTGAGGTGCTTTTGGAGTTTGGGAACACGTTCATAAATCTCGCATCTTCCCATTCAGGCGAGGTCTCTGGAGGCAGTACTATGTCTGTCCTTTGTCAACCTCCGAGTTTGGGGTTTGACCTTGGCAGTAGAGAGAAAAGTGAGAAATGAGAGCCATTGCCTCATCCTGGGATGCCTCCGAGATGGGCAGCTTCTGTCTTCTTGTGAAAGGTGGGCCACAGTCAGGACTGTCCAGCTGCCCTTTGATTTGCTAAGAAGGGGGTCTCACCTTTGCCCAGTGCTGTTTCCTAGGAACTGGTCCTACCTGGTTGCTGCAGGTTGTGAATTTCAGAGTCTGCAGTTGTCACCTGGCTGGGCAGGACTGGCAGCCAGACCCCGGGCAAAGGACATCCAGCGATGATCATGTAAGGGGAGCAGACTGCCCGGAGGTGCGGGGCAGCTGGACTCAACCAGCTTCCAAGACCGCATACCTCAGCCAGGCTCATAGGTAAGCCCAAATGTGAACATAGGCCTGGGCACATCCGTTAGGAAGCATCTCTCCTCCACACCCAAGAACAAAGTCACCCAGAGGCGAGAGGCAGACTGACTCCAGCTTTTGAGGCAGATGAGATAAGAGGTCAAGAAGTTGGCCGGGGAAGAGAAACGTTCCCAGTATTAACAGCAGCTGCAACAGTAGTGCCAAAGTTTGCGTATTTGGGAGATTTCTCATTACCTGTACTGTTTATCGAGCATTTAGTGTGTGCCAGGAGCTTATTGTGTGTTTTGCCTTTTTAAACTTCCAGGCAGCACCGTGAGCTATGTCTTATTGTTGCTATTTTAAAGATGCGAAAACAGCTCAGGCGGGTTGTTGGCATGCCTAGGTCACACAGTCCTGGTAGAAATGGAACTTGAACCCATGACGTGTGCCAAAGTCGCGCATCTATTGTCCCTGTGTGGTATCCTGGATGCCGCTCTTGTGTCAGCACCATGTATAACCAGATTTAAAGGATGGGTAGGTTTTTATTAGATGGAAAAGAGAAGAGGGCATTTCAGGTGGAAGGACAAGCTTGATAAAAGTCAAGAAGTAGAAACTGGCATGTGTTTGGACACTATGCAAGAATAATCTGATTTGGGGCTTCCCTGGTGGCGCAGTGGTTGAGAATCTGCCTGCCAATGCAGGGGACATGGGTTCGAGCCCTGGTCTGGGAAGATCCCACATGCCATGGAGCAACTGGGCCCGTGAGCCACAACTACTGAGCCTGCGCGTCTGGAGCCTGTGCTCTGCAACAAGAGAGGCCACGATAGTGAGAGGCCCGTGCACCGCGATGAAGAGTGGCCCCCGCTCGCCGCAACTAGAGAAAGCCCTCACACAGAAACGAAGACCCAACACAGCCAAAAAAAAACATTGAAATAAATCACATTTCAAAAAAAAAAAAAAAAAAGAATAATCCGATTTGACCAAATGGTAGCCATTAGGATATGCCAGGGATAGTTGTCAATAGACAGGTGTGTCTAATGGTCATAGGTCTTGAAGGGTCTTGCAGGCTAGACAAAGGTGTTACAATTAAATGCAGTAGGTAATAGGGAGTCATAGTTGGTTCTTGAGCAGGGAAGTGGCATGCAGAAAATAATATTCTTGGGAGGCTGGTCTGACGGCCTTTTGTAGGATGACACAGGTGAGGGGAGATGGAAGGCAGGAAGAGCCGCTTGGAGGGATGGTCCGGGCAGTAATGTGGGGCTTTGGGAAACACTGGGAGAAAGAGGATGGGTCTGTGGCAGGTTTGCTGTGGTCCTGCTGCCCCGGCAAGGCTGGTTAAGGAGTGAACATGTGATCCATTTCCTTCAAGGAGTTGTGGGAGCTTCCAGGAAAGCATCACATGCTCCTAGAAAGGGGAGATGCACAGACGAGGCTGTCCTTCTTCTACTGATGTCGTTGTCTAGAAACTGGAACTTCAAGGTCCATCTTTTGACCTCCAGGGGAGACTGAGGGCAAAGCCAAGACCCCACGGCTGGCAGAGTGCAGAAATGTAAAGAACTGTGTCTCAGAGAGAGAGAGAGAGAGAGAGTGGGCAGAGCTGAAAGACGCTGCTCTTGGAACGCAGGGCGAACAGGCGGCCCCTGGTCCCCAGTCCCAGTTCCGGAGGCGCAGCGTACGTCTCGTCCTTGGCGTCTTTGAGAGTCCTGTGCGTTCCTATGACAAACTCCCTTTTCACCTGAGCTGACGGGGGGTGGGCTTCTGCTCCTCCTTCGAAATCACTGTGACCAGAACACTTGGCACCAGACCTTGTGTTGTGCTTCCCGATGTCCCAGCACCCAAGACGGTGCCCAGCACAGAGTGTGGGGTGGATAAGTACAAAATGAACGATGGGTGAACGAACGATGGGTGAGATGAGCCTTGGCCTTGGAGGAGCGGCAGAAAGGCAGGGTCTGACCATGGGTTATTATCCCCAAGAGAAGCCACTACAGATGCCTCAGCTACAATAGTGTCAACTGTGTCCTCTGTGTCCCTAGCCCTGTGTGGGATCTGAGGCCCTTATTCTTGAGGGGCTGGGTGTGGTCTAAGCTTCAGGGCCCATGCCCATAGTTTCTGATTCTTAGTCTGGGCTGGGATTTTTCCATTTGTAACAAGTTCCCGGGTGATGTGATCCTGCTGGTCCAGAGACCCCACCTAGCAGTTGCGCTGCAAGAGGGTTATAAGACCTAGCGTCACCCAAGGCTCTCATCATCCAGCTGAGAAACAATGGGGAAAGGGAAGTTGGGGACAAGAGGCTGGCAGGTCTGGGCCAGGAGGGCATCCCTGTGTGGGTCCTTGACCCCAGACAGTCTCGGGGCCAGTCCTCTTACGATTAATTCATTCACTCATCACTGGAGACCGAGGGTCAGCTAGGCTCTGGGATGCAGAAAATCAACGTCTGATGTAAGCCCGGTGCTCGCAGGCCTGTGGTTGACTTGAGATGAGGGCGTATATTCACTTCATGAAACATCCAAGTAGGAGGAGTGTCTGCGGCCGACAGTGGTTGTCCTTTTGGGTCCCCTAGGATTTGTGTGTTGCTTTCCTGGGCACTTCCGTTTCCAATGACCGGTCTTTGGAGACTTGCCTTGAGATTAGCCGTGTGACGCCTGGGCAGGCCCGGAGATCCAGAAATACTTGGGAGTTTGCGTGCCCAGGACGGCCCCTGGCCAGAGGCAGGCGGGTGAGGGTTATGAAAGCCTGGCATCTCTTACCCACAAGCCAGGAAAACATACGGGGTAACTTACCCCACAGGATCAGGTCAAAGCCACCCTCCCAGACTCCCCTGCAATCACACCTTCCTCAGCTCCCCCCTGCCCGGGCCCGCTGCCCCATGTCCTTTCGGTCTTCCCTTAATGAACCCTGGCGTCAGGCTCTGCTTCTGGGGAAGCTGACCTAAGACAGATGCCATTTGCAGGAGTTCTGAGGGGGACATGATGGGAATCGGGGTCAGTGCCCAGGGCCAGGTGCCCGGAAGAGGTGCTGGAAGGCATTTGGAGTCAGGATAGTTAACTTCTGGGAGTTGCAGGAGTGACTTTCTAGAGAGGTCTCCCTCCAGGCCCTCAGAAACTTCTCCGCCCCCGGAAAGCAAGATCTCTGAGATGCAAAAGCAACATGGGCCCTTTATGAGATATTTAATAAGTTCTGTTATGGAGAAAGTTCACTGAGTTTGTTGTAGAGGTTTTGGCTTGTAATGTTTACCAGAGATTTGTTTGTGGCTGCCCACAGCCTAGCAGACACCACGACGAGGCCGCGGGAGCACAGCCGTGGCTCTTGCGCCTGCGGGGAAGCTGTGCTGCCCCCAGGTTGTGTCCAGGAAAACCAGAGGGTCCGGGCTGGGGGCAGGGCTGTGCGGGACCTAACGGATGTCAGAGCTTTCGATGAAATGACATCCCGGCCTTGTCCTGTGTCCATTTAATGACTGGTGGAAAATCCACCCCTTTGCCGCCACAGAGGTGAGTGATGAGGGGGTGGGGGAAATACTCCAGAAATGAGACAGAGTCCTTCCTTGTTTTTACAGCTATAATTACCTGTTCAGGTGTTGCAGACGCTTGCTCTGCGACTTGGGCAGAGAAAGGTGGGAGGAGCAGGGAGAGCCTTTCCAGGGCTGAAAAGATGAGCTCGATGTTCATAAAGGGTCCTTTGCATGAAAGTGCTCTTGCTTCGGCTGGATTCAGAGCCGGATCCTTTTCTTCGTCCATATCATTGATTCGATCATGATCACCTGGGGAAGAAACAGTTCCCCCGTGGGCTTTGACAGTCACAATAGCTACCATTTCCTCTACGGGCCAAGTACTCAATATTTTTTGTTTCTTCGCCTCTCAAAACCACCCTGTGATGATCCACTGTACAAGTGAGAAAATCGGGGCTCAGAGTGGTTAACTAACTTACTCACAGTCACACAGCTGCTAAGTGACAGGACTGAAATTCAAAGCCAGGCCTTCAAGTTGGGCAGGACTCGGTCCCTGCCACCCTGTCCGACTTCGTGCCCCCGCCCCTGAGCGGGTGTCAGCCCCACGGATGCCTTTCTGTGTCTTCAACCCAGAAAGCGGCTTTCTCCCTCCAGGCCTTTTTGTCAGTGCCTCTGCCTGGAGCGCTGTTCACAGTCGCCTCTTGTCCTTCCATCTCCCACTTACTGGTCATGTCTGGAGTCTGCAGGAGTCTTCCCCGCTCTCCCCATCTACGTGGGTGCCCCCACTCCTTATCTCCTCTATATGCTTTCCTTCACAACTGGTTATAATTACGTATTTATTTACCTGTTGATCTTATAGTCCCCGTCTTTCCCAAGAGGGCAAGAACCATCTACTTTTTTGTATCTCACTCTGTTCCCGGAGCCAAACCCTGCTTGGTACATGGTAGGAGCTCAAATGGATCGAAGGAGGGAGAGAGACCTGCATCCTTACAGCCTACTTGGAGGGTGCTTTGTGATAAACAAAGTGCTCTGCATACCTCAGGGGTTGTACTCATTTATAATTTTTGTTGTCACGCCAGCACAGGCTGAGGTGTGTTCTCTTTGGTTTATCCCTTCCCCTGTGCTGAGGGCAGAGGAGGCTGTGTTCAATCCTGTTACACCCACGGGCCTCATCCAGGATCATCTTTTCGTCAGAAACCTCCCACAAATGAAGCGTCCTCCTCCCCAAGTCCCCAGTCATATCCGTAGGATTCTTATTGTGGAGTAACCAACTGTCCTGGTTTGCTCGGGACTGAGGGGTTACAGAGCTAAAGCTGGGACAATCCCAGGGAAACCAGGACGCTTAGTCACTTTACTAATTTGGCTGCTACGAACAGAAGCCTGTTAGAGGGCCTTAAAGCAATGCAGGGTTTATTTATCTCTTACATAAAAGAAAAAAAATCCAGGGCTGGATGGTGACTCCATAATGTCATCAGGGACCCAAGCTCCTTGCTTTCTGTCCTGCCGTCCTAACAGCATAGTTTTTAGCCTCAAGGTTGCCTCATGGTCCCAAGATGGAGGTTGAAGCTCCAGTCATCATATCCACATCCCAGGCATGGAGATGCAGGGAGATGGAGGGTTTAAAAGGGCTGGTACCTATTGAATTAGTCGCCTTTAAAGAGCTTCCCCAGAAGCCCTATTTGGGACCTCTACTCACATTTCACTGACCAGAAATGTACCACATGACCATCCCTAACTGCAAGGGAAATATAGTTTTTTAGCGTATGCCTCGTTGCCCTGATTAAAATGTGTTTTTGCTTGTTTGGAAGAAAGCAAGAATTTGTATTTGATAGTTGAGTTGGCCAACTTGTCCAGGTTTGCCCAGAAGTTTCTCAGTTTTAGTACTCAAAGTCTTGAATTCCAGGAAGCCCTTGGTTCCAGCAACAGGATGGTTGGTCACCTTATGGGTAAGAAACCTCCATCCTCTGACATACCAGCAGCCTTCCTTGGCTGTGCCCTAGCAACAGGGTGTTGGATGTTTGTCTAATACCTTGACATCTGGGCGTAAATCAAACATCAGACAGCCCAGGTGATACATTAAAAAATAATTTCACCAAAGCCCAGGTGCTGAATTACAGCAGTTGAGCTGTAATTATTTGATACCTATCTAGGTGGCTGAGAAAACTCTGCCTCAATCAGGAATGAAGTTAGGCTTCCAAATGTTCTCTGCACACCTCTCTCTTTCAGGGAAACATTTCCCTCCTTTTCCCAAGTTCAGATTTTTAAAAAAATACTAAAACTCTAGTTTCTAATGTTCGCTAAAAAGACACGATATTGGGCTTGGCACAGTCTCCAGATACAGAGGAAAGATGTAGGAGTGGGAAATGGAAAGCACCCGCCTTTAGGATAACAGACATGTCTTATAACGGAGCCTGAACACTGCCAGGGGCCTCTTCGCTCACGCAATGGGGCGGCCAGGGAGAAACCATGACCAGCATAAAAAAAGCACCGGCAAATATTTATCAGCCACGTCCCGTGTCAGGCGCTCGGCTGACTTACACCTTCAGCTTGGTGCATCTCATGATTCTTCTCTGCTCCATTTTGCAGCTAAAGAAACGGAAGCTTCCAGAGGCTGAACAGTTTGCTAAGTCCACACAGCTAGAAAGTGGATGGTGATGCTGGGATCCGAACCCACGTCTGGCTAATTCCAGAATCTGGTTATATATACTGCCTCTTGGAAAGAGCTGGTTTTAGCCAAGCTATTACACAGGTTTGTAGGAAAAAGAAAAAAAAGAAGGATGTCTGACTGCACCCAGATCTGTCTTAGCAGCATCCTTCAGGTTGAATGAAGGAAAGCAGTTTGTAACTCCCGGCAATTTATGTTTCCCAATGCATCGGGCGCTTCAAAATGCCCCACGTTGTTAAGATAACAAATGCCATCGTATTTTTTTTAATATTTATTTATTTTGGTTGCACCGGGTCTTAGTTGCAGCAGGCAGGCTCCTTGGTTGCAGCACATGGGCTCCTCCATTGTGACATGTGAACTCTTAGTTGCAGCATGCATGTAGGATCTAGTTCCCTGACCAGGGATCGAATCTGGACCAGCTGCGTTGGGAGCGCAGAATCCTATCCACTGTGCCACCAGGGAAGTCCCATATTTCTGCTTACTTCTTGAGATTGCTTGGCACCTGGCCTCTCTGTAACTGCCCAGTTTTCTAGGGCCAATTTCACAGATTAGAAGTTGCAAGGCAGGTTTTGCACCTTATAAAGAGACCCCGGTGACTTCCCAGGTGGAGGGTCCCAAAATCCTGGTCTAAGTGACAGTGGAGATTCTTCCTGGAGGCCCGGTGCCTGTCCGAGCACGGTGACCCTCTGCCGGTACTCCAGGCTGCTGAGGGTATGAGGCTTCCGGGGTCAGCTCTGGTCCAGTGGATGCTGTGCTGGTCCTTGTTGAGAACCGCACATCCTCTGAGGCCAGCAGGGTGGACAGTCCCCACTGGTTCCCGAGTCCCAGCTGGGTCTGAGGCTTCCAAGTGTGATGCTGAGTCTTGGTTCCTTCCTCTGGGGATTGGTCACAAAGGCACCCACCTCCCAGGGCTGTTGGGGCGATGGATGGAGATAGTGGCAGTCGAGTGCCTGACGTGGTACCTGGCATATATGAGGCTCGATAGACCTCGGCCTGAAGAGTGATGGTGAGGAGAGGAGAGAGAGGAAGAGGAGAAGAAAGAGATCATAAACCTCAGTTTTTTAGTTATAAAGTGAGAACAATAATGAAACCTCTTTCATAAAACTGTAGAAAAGATCAATTGATAGGATGTCTGTTAATTATGCTCAGCGCATACTAAGTGTTGGATAAATCTTAGCAATTGATACAGTCTTTAGAGCTTCAACAAAATGGGGGTAAGAAGCCACCTTC
Organism: Lagenorhynchus albirostris; assembly: GCF_949774975.1. Classification (NCBI taxonomy): domain Eukaryota; kingdom Metazoa; phylum Chordata; class Mammalia; order Artiodactyla; family Delphinidae; genus Lagenorhynchus; species Lagenorhynchus albirostris. Next base: position 6,242,496 of record NC_083109.1, on the reverse strand, counting down.
CTCATATGAGATTGTAGTGAAAATTTAGCAAGGTAATGGTTTTTTTTTTTGCGGTACACGGGCCTCTCACTGTTGTGGCCTCTCCCTTTGCGGAGCACAGGCTCCGGACGCGCAGGCTTAGCGGCCACGGCTCACGGGCCCAGCCGCTCTGCGGCATGTGGCATCTTCCCGGACCAGGGCACGAACCCGTGTCCCCTGCATCGGCAGGCGGACTCTCAACCACTGCGCCACCAGAGAAGCCCTAGCAAGGTAATGATTTTGAAGTGACCAAAAAGTGCTTGGGACCGCTTAGACCTCAGTGCATAATTATTATTATTCAAACAGAGGTGAGGAAATCGTTCTGCCCCACTGGTGTCTGATCTTGTGGCCTCGAGGGGATGAGAATCTTCGGGAGAGAACCAAATGGAACGGTTGTGCAGCATGTGGGCTCTCCCAGGTGAAACGGATCACAGGGGCAACGTCCGGCAGCTGGTGGCACTGACCTGAGTGGCTTCGATCTTCACGTCAGACCTGTCCTGGTGGCTGGTGTCACTCTCCATGTCCTTCAGTTCTCTCGCCAAAGGCCAGGGAAACAACACGGTGACCGGAGCCCGGCCAGTGTGAGCGCTGCCCCTGGGTGGTCTCGGCGCCTGCGCTTGGCTGCCCTGGCCCGCTTTGACATCTGCCTTCTGTGGAGCACATGTTGTCACCAGTTGACACTTACACAAGCCAGAAGCGGGCTGGCCCACACTCATCGCCGTAATAAACACATGTGGCAGTTTTTGAGAGCCGAGCTGTCCCATCCATCAATCCACGTGACACCCAAAGAGTCCCCGTGGGGAGGAAGGCAGCACTTCAAAGCGCAGAGCCTCGCAGCCAGGTGTGCACACCAGGCACGCAGGGTGCCCTGGGCTGCGGCCTACAGGGGTAGGCGAGCTACGGGGGTCTGTGTGTGTGCGTGCGGGCATGTGCGTATCTGTGAGTGGATGTGAACGTGTGTACCTATGTGTATGTGTATATGTGTCTGCATGTCTGTGCACATGTGTATATGTGCACGTATTCATGTGTAGATGTGTGTGTTGGTGCTTGTATGTATGTGCATGTGTGTGTGTGCATGCAAGCACATTAGATCAAGAGCTCCAAATTCCAACACCTTCAGGGGCTGGCAGCGTTGTGAAAATGGAACAGGCCAGATGGAAACGGACTTTGGTCCTCAGAATTTAGGGTAGAATAGAGAGGGGTCGGGACTGTAGCAAACAGGAAGCCCATGTCCACCTGAAGGAGGAGGATGTGACTCAGTTCTCAGCACCTGCTGCCTGTTGGATGCAGGCGCAGTGATACCAGATGGTCCCATCTTCAAGAGAAGCCAGAAAGTTGGATTTTTCTGTGAAATATCTTGATTTTTCATTTTAAAATTTCTATTTTATTTTTTTTTAGTGTTTCTCCTTTTTTTTTTTTTCGCTGTATGCGGGCCTCTCACTGTTGTGGCCTCTCCCGCTGCGGAGCACAGGCTCTGGACGCGCAGGCTCAGCGGCCATGGCTCACGGGCCCAGCCGCTCCGCGGCATGTGGGATCTTCCTGGACCGGGGCACGAACCTGCGTCCCCTGCATCGGCAGGCGGACTCCCAACCACTGCGCCACCAGGGAAGCCCAGTGTTTCTCTTTTTAATTTTACTTTTTAAATTGAAGTATAATTGATTTACAATGTTGTATTAGTTTCAGGTGTACAGCAAAGTGATTCAGTTATATATATATATATATGTATTATATATGTATACTATCTATCTATCTATCTATATAAGTCTTTTTCAGATTCTTTTCCCTTATAGGTTATTACAAAATATTGAGTATAGCTCCCTGTGCTATAAGTAGGTCCTTGTTGGTAATCTTCTTTGTGTACAGTAGGGTGTATATGGAATGTCCTGAGTTTTAAGACTATTGTCAGCTCATCAAGAAGATTTAAAATGTCCCCTGGCTCAAACAAAACATACTCAAAGCTGGAATTTGGCCTGTGGACCCCAGTGGAGTGTAGTTATTTCTCCCTGGTGGGGAAGGGACTGCTCTACCCAGCTGGGCTGTTCCCAGAAGACCCTTATTGACCTGGAACAGTGGTTCTCAATGGAGTGAGCTTGTCCCCGAAGCGACACTTGGAAACATCTGGAGACATTTTCCATTATCGAAACTGGCTGGTGGTGATGGCGGGTCGTGGAGGGCGGTTGTTACTGGTAGCTGGTGGGTAGAGGCCAGGGATGCTGCTAAACATCTACAACGCACAAGACAGCTCCCCCCATGATAAAGAATTGTCTGGCTCCAAATGTCAATAGTGAGAAATCTGAACGAGAATCATCCCGAAGATGATTTGGGAGGCCCGGCTTTGGGCTGCCCAAAGTCCTAACTCTTGAGCAATGGCCTTTAGGGGTCAGTTGTGTGATCAATTGAAAATCCCATCCAAGAGATGGATTTCTGGCCGAGAGGCCTGCCCTGTGTGCCTTCCCAACAGGGCAGCCTTGGGTTAGTGTTTCACATGCCTGAAATCACCAAACTCCCACACCCCATTATTAACACCACTTTTATCGTCATTCCACAGATTAGGAGATGGAAGCAGACACACACACACACACACACACACACACACACACACACACACACACACACACACACACACACACACACACACACACACACACACACACACACACACACACACACACACACACACACACACACACACACACACACACACACACACACACACACACACACACACACACACCAGAAAGTTACAGAGCCCGAATGTAACTCAGGACAGACTTGCTCCCAAGCCCGCCCCTTAATGACAGGGCAACACTGTGAGAAAATATGGACCGAACTGATTTTCCATCTCTCACACATCTGAGAGTTTGAATCTACTGCTTCCTCTGCCTGGAGTTATCCTCTCTTGGAAAACTCTCACTCATCTTCCCAGGCTGAGCTTGAAAATTGTCTTCTCCAGGAAGCTTCTTCCCCTGGCCGTTGAGCCTGCGTCAGGCCCCAAGTCTGGGGTCCCTCCACCGACCAGGTGTTTCCCCTTCACGGATCATCTCCCCTTTACTGTGACTGCTTCAGTTTCTGTCTTAATATTTAATGAGCATCTATCATGACTCTACTAATGCCTGGCACATACTAGGCACTGACTAAGTATGTGTTGAATGAACAGATCAGTGAATGGTGGGCGTATCCTAGCTTCCCTTTGTAGCTTTATTTCTGAACTTTGGAGTGCGTTGTTGAACCTTCATGACGAACCAGGCACTGTTCTCAGTACTTTACGTGTATTAACTTGTTTCATGCTGCAGCAGTCCCATGAGGTAGGTATTAATACTGTCCTCATTTATCCTCATTTTCTCAACTTGCCAGGCAAAGAGAAGTTCAACTACGTGGCCAAAGTGACACAGCTCGTAAGTGGCAGGAACTTCCTCAGTGACTGCTATGAGTGCATTGTCTGCAGGCTGGGGACAGAGCTGAGTTCTGTGCTTTTCCTCACTCTTTGCCTCCCCTGGTTAGGGCTTAGCGAGCTATGATTATTTGACTCAGGACAGGTTCAGACAACAAACAACCATTATACTGAACATCCACGATGTGGCAGGCACCAAACTAAATGAGGTGGTTATAATTTCATGTTTATTGTTTGCATTTCTTGTTTAGATATGTGCCTGTTTATATTGTATCAGTATATTGAGCTTTTTTCTTATTGATTACCAATTACTCTTTATAGATTAAGGTCTGTGCCATACATTTGTCATTTTTTACGTATTTTCCTTAATTTCACCAATTTTGTTATTTCTCAACTTGTTTATAACGTTTTAGTTGCCGTTCATAGTTTTTAATTTTAATTTTTAGGTAGTCAAAATTGTTCTTTATAATTTCACTCTTTAGTGCCATACCTCAAGAGAGTATTTCCAAGATTATAAAATATTAATTCATACCTATTTCTCTAGTCCTTTTAGATTTATTATTTAATTTATTCATTTGCCCACTACCTTACTTAACATTAATCTTTGGTTCACTAGGAATAATTTTAGCATATGGTGTGAGGCAGGGATCTCACTTTATTTACTTTTTCAATAAATTTATTTATTTTAATTTTTTGGCTGCGTTGGGTCTTTGTTGCTGCATGTGGGCTTTCTGTAGTTGCGGTGAGTGGGGGCTACTCTTCGTTGCGGTGTGCGGGCTTCTCATTGCGTTGGCTTCTCTTGTTGCGGCGCACAGGCTCTAGGCACGTGGGCTTCAGTAGTTGTGGCACGTGGGCTCAGTAGTTGTGGCTCGAGGGCTCTAGAGTAAAGGCTCAGTAGTTGTGGCGCACAGGCTTAGTTGTTCCGTGGCATGTGGGATCTTCCTGGACCAGGGCTCGAACCCATGTACCCTGCATTGGCAGATAGATTCTTAACTACTGCACCACCAGGGAAGTCCCGGGATCTCACTTTATTTTTTTTTCACTAGGTCTACTACATTCTTACGAAAAACTCTTTGAGAGCACCTTGACTAAAACAGGCTGCCACAGTCCTCACAGTATCCACTTGGGCAGCTCAGCCTATAAACCAGTTGTCTTTCAGTCACCTAAGGTATAGATATAGCTTACACATCTGTATCAATATCTATATAGATACAGATACGTCTCATATACTTATATATATTCACCACTCAGTCAATGGATCTGTCCAGTGGATATGTCTGAATTTTTGAAAGATGAGTTTCTTAGGCATTTACTTCCTGGGGGTACAGTTATGCCAGCCTCTGTCACTTGCCCATTCCACAGCTGTGACCACACTGGTCCCCCACCTTCCCAGCCAGCAAATTACCGCTTTATTCACATGACTGGTAGAGATCCCTTGATACATACCAATTAAAATCATTGTCAGTCTTGGTGATCTGATTGGCAAAGATGAAAGAGATCTACAATTCCTGATGCTGGCAGACATAGAGGTAATAGGGCTGTCTTGATCCCTGCTGGTTTGAGCATGGAAATGGAGTGGTAAGGTGCTGCTAGAGGGCCATCTGGGTGTCACACCGATGCTGGGGACCAGTCACTGTGCTGTGGTTTTGCCTGAAGAGGTGGGAACTATTATTAAGTCAATTTCACAGAGGAGGACACTAACATATGAGGTGAAGTAACCTGCCCAAGGTCAGGCATCTAGTAAGTGTAAACCAGACCACCTGCTTATCCTATCAGCTGCCTTGCAAAATGTTTAAAGTGAAAGCCTTCAAGGCATGCTTATTCATCCACCCAAAAAGTCCCTGTCTAGGAGCCGATGCCAAGGAAAGTATTACAGATGGGCAAACAGACTTGGGACGGAAGTATTTTCACAGGATCGTTTTTAACCATGAAAAGACGTAAATAACCTAAAAGTCCATCAGTGGAAAATCGGTGAATTCTGTTACAGTATTTGCATATCCTGGACTTTTATACAGCTTTTAAAGAATTATAGAATAATACTCATTTGATACATGTAATTTCCCATATATTATCGCATAGACAAAACAGGTTACAAATTATTGTATGATGTCATTTTCGTTATTTTTTTTTTTTTGCAGTACGCGGGCCTCTCACTGTTGTGGCCTCTCCCGTTGCGGAGCACAGGCTCCGGACGTGCAGGCTCAGCGGCCATGGCTCACGGGCCCAGCCGCTGCGCAGCATGTGGGATCCTCCCAAACCAGGGCACGAACCGGTGTCCCCTGCATCGGCAGGCGGACTCTCAACCACTGCGCCACCAGGGAAGCCCGTCATTTTCATTATTTTTAAAAAATGGAAGTTAGAGCTGCATTTCTCAGACTTGGCACTGCTGACATTTTGGGCTGGATCACTTTTTGTTTTGGGGTATGTCTTGTGCAAGATGTTTAGCAGCATCCCTGGACTCTACCCACTAAACACCTGTGACGTCTCTATCATGCCCCTCACCCTCCCAGTTGTGACAACAAAAAGTATCTCCAATCATCGCCAGATGTCCCCTGGGGGACCATATTGCCCGGTTGAAAACTGCTGGGTCCCTCCCTCCCTTCCTCTCCTCCTCCCTCCCTTCCTCTCCTCCTCCCTCCCTCTCATCCCCCCTTTCTTCCTTCCGGTTTCTGCTCACGTCACCTCCTGAGTGCCCTCCTTGCCCACCTTGTCTAACACAACACCCTACTCCTATCCGATCACTTCTATCCCTCGTCCTCTTTTATTTTTCTTTACTGGACTTAGCACCCCTGCCGTCCCACTGCCTCTGTCTGTTTCTTTTCTGTCTCCTGCACTGGACTGGAAGCTCCCTGAGGGCAACGACTTTGCTGAGTTCCCTTCTGTGTTTCTCGGCGGAGAACAGTGCTCAGCACACAGTAGGTGCTCAACAATGTATATGGAATTAATAAATACCATAGGCCAGAGCTAGCACTCTTGAGCCCCTACTGTGTGCCAGGCCTTGTTGTAAGTGCTTTACTTCTATTAACTGATGTAATCCTCCCAACAACCCTGGGAGGTGGGTTCTGTTATTACCCTGTTTTACAGGCAGGGAAATTGAGATCAAAAAGGTTATGTTTCTGGCCAAGGTCCCACCTTTTGAGGTGGCTGAGTGGGATTTGCTCTTTGAACACAACGAAGACGAACCTTCGAGATCGCATAGGCCCTTGCACGTCTGTGGGAGGAAAGCCCTTGAATAAATTCTGCATCGTAGGGTCAAGTGGACACGCGTTGTAAACTTCAAGGGACGCCATCCAAGTGCTTTCCCTGAAGGCGTGTCAGTTTGCACTCCCTCCAACCGTGTCCTGAATTCATCTTATAAGCAGAAAAATGAAAACAAAACCAGAATGATGACACAGTGTTCCTTCTGAGAGTTCGTAGGCAGAGCACGGGGACCCTCTGTGTGGGAGGCGAGGAGGGGCTGTAGTCCAGCTGTGCTCTCTCGGAAACACTTCCGATGGTTCGCTCCTTGCACACCCAAGCATCCCCCACACCCCTCAGACAGTTGCCGCTGAATCACACAGAGATCGTAGGGGCCGACTGAGCTGAGTGCCTTCCCCCTGGGCTGGCGTGTTCAGCATCACTGTCAGAGCCGTGAGCTGTCCTCCTGAATGGCGGGTGGGGCTGTTTGTCCAACTACTGAGTAAAGGAGGAGCAGGAACCTCAGGGCCATGGTCCCCAGGTCCTGGTCCCCTACCTAGGACCTCCCTCATCCTTCAGGTCTTGGCCAAACTGTCCCCTCCTCTGAGAGCACCCCCCCTTTGGAACAATGCAGCTTCAGTGCGTTGAAAGGTACCTCCCAAAAGTGGTACCTGGAACCTCAGACTGGGACCTTGCTTGGAATAAGGGTCTTTGCAGTTGTAATTATGGTAAAAATCTCGAAATGAGATCATCCTGGATTGGAGTGGCCCTAAATCCGGTGATAGGTGTCCTTACCAGAGAGAGAAAAGAAGAAAAAGCAGAGAGACATGGAGGCAAAGGCCACGTGGTGATGGAGACAGAGATTGGAGTGATGTATCTATAAGTCCGGGAAGCCGGAACCACCAGAAGCTGGAGAGATGCATGGGATAAAGTCTCCCTCGAGACTCCAGAAAGAACCAGTCCTGCCGACACCTTGATTTTGAACTTCTGGCCTCCAGAACCGTGAGAGGATACATTTCCGTTGTTTAAAAACCACCAAGATTGCGGTAATTTGTTATGGCTGCCTCAGGAAATGAACAAAGCATTGCTGCTTCCACATTCCAGCTGATGGCTGCGGGCAATGTGGTTTGCACCCTGGTGGGTTACTTCTGCCCCTGAGCCTCTGCTTTCTCATCTGTGAAATGGGGATTCTAGTCACATCTATTTGAGGATTAAATAAAGTAACAAATGTAAGAACTCAGCTGGGGGCCTGCTCAATAAATGTTAATTATTTTTATTCTTTTATCAGTCTGGAAAGTGTCCCCAGAGGTCCCACGTTACAATAAAAACTGAGGCCAAAACACATTCCTCAGATTCTGTGCACAGAGATGTCCGCGGGCCATTGCTCACAGCGCAACAATGAAAATATGGAAACAAACCAGTATTTGCCCAAAGGGTCAGAGTAACGTAAGATATGGTGGGAGGGAGATATGGTGAGAAGGAATGATGTGCAGCCACTAAGAGGACATTTAGGAAACATTTTTTATAATGTGGAAACATCCTGAGTGATAAGGTTAAGTGGCTAAAAGAAGATTGTATGTGCAGAGTGATTACAATTATGTAGAAATAAATGGAGGAAAAGGACTGAAGCACCAAAAAAGGTCAGAGGAAAGCCATTTAAATCCATAAATGCAGGAAAGACGGAAAGGAAAAAGAGAGTGAGAAGGGTGGGCGGGAGAGAGGAAGGAAGGAGGACAGAGCAGGAGGGAGGGGGGTGTGGCCAGCACCGCATTCACTGAGGTGATATTAACCTATGGTGTATGTATAGCAAGTAATACCTTCGAAATACTTTACATCCTTTATCCCAATCCATTTGTCAGCTTTAATGTACTCTGAGCTCCACTTCCCTTCTCTGAAGTGCTTGAATCTCTACCTCCAGTCCTGGCCACCCTCTAGCTTTGTGCTCATGGGCTTAGTCTCTAATGGCCTCAGTTTCCTGATCTATAAAGTGGGCGTGATAAGTACACCTGTCTCACTGAGTTGGTGATAGCTCAGTATTGGGCCTGGCGCCTAGGAGCTGCTCACTAGACTCAAGCTGCTGTAATTACCTTTGGGACAGGAGCCTGGTGGGTCGTTTCAGTGGAGACCCGATCCTCTGAGGCTGCCTTCCCACCCTCAGAGCTTCCCAAGGGTTGGGGAGGATTCCCTGGGACCCTGGCAGACCCCCAGGGCAGGAGGGCAGGTGGGAAGGTGGGAGAGGGCGCCCATTCTGCACTCAGCATTCCGTGGAGACAGGCTTATTTCATCTTGGCACAAGACAGCTTCCTGGTTCAAAGACCAAAGGCCTTTAAAAAAAGAAGGGAAAAAACAGTTCTTGGACATCAAATGCTTCTTACAAACACTGTTTTGATGGTTTAAATGTAAACAAATCCGACCATGTGGATTAAATTTCTCCTGAAGGGTTTAAAAATTAAGGGGAAAAAAGGGAGTTGTCTTGGCCAAACGCATGTTGATTTTTGCCAGTCTCCAGACTCTTCGGGAAATAATTGGAGACGTGTCCTCACACCCCAACCAGCGCTAAGCTGTACTTCTTTTTTTTAATTGCTGTTATGACTCACTGTTGAGTTGGTGATTATTTTTATCCAGTTAATGAAGGTAATCTATAAATTACCACTGACCCAGATTCATGATTTAATAAGATTTAAATTACACACCCAGGCTCGCTCGGAAGCAGCGGGCTGGAGCCTCTGTCTGAATGGAACGCATGCATCTGTCTGTTCTCAAAAGTCCCAAAGCTCCAATGTTCGCCCCCTGCCTCCCCTTCCCCCATCTGAGCTCATGACCTACCCAGTGTGACATTTGGGGCCACCTGGCCGGTTTCCAGGCCCTGTGACTGCCCAAGCTCTGTGGGCTCTAGCTTCGGACTCAGTGAAGAACCCCAAGTGGGGACCAGTAGGCAACCACCCTGCTCCCGCCCCTGTCACACTTGTGTGCCCTCAGTCCACGTTGGCCCTTCTCTGGGCCTCAGTTTCCCCCGTCTGACATGAGAGAGTATTGGTCTTTAAGGGGTTTCTTGGTACATCCCGGGTTTCCCGATGTGGACTCTGTGGAACCCTGGACCCTCAGTGTGCGCTGTGGAGAAGAGCACAGTTGCAGACTCCACCAACTTGTCTGTTCATGCAGCACGCCGGCAGGCTCAACGTCAAAGTCAAGGTTACCACCACCTCTCACCCTACAAAAGCCACAGCCTCCAGGAAGAGCCGGTTTAAAAGTCAGCTCAAGTCCACACCCCTGAGCTAGCAAGACCCTGGGGATCTGTAGCCAGAGCTGGCTTCACGGACAAGCGACCTGGGCAGCAGCACAGGCCAGTGCTCAGACAGACCTCGTGCCTAATTTACATGCTCCTTTGCCTCCGTCTTGAAATTCTTAATAAGTTTTGCCCAAGGGCCCACATTTTAATTTTGCTCCGGATGACTTGAATCGTGTCGCCAGTCCTACCCGAACCTCAGCCTCGCCTTCGGCAGGACCGCCCTCTTTCTGTCCCCTCCTCCATCACAGGTCTCGTGCTGCTCCCCTGCCAGTTCAGGGTCCCGGCTCAGCCTCTGCGCTGCTGAGCCATGTGCCGGGAACACTGGCTCCTCCCCTCTTGCTTTAATTGGACCCATTCATCATCCTTCAGGTCTCAGCTCAAATGTCAGCTCCTCAGGGGGGCCCTTCTGTCCTAGATCACTGATTAAGGCACCCCCAGGGCCAGCCCCTCCCATCGTGTTCCCTTTTTGGCACTATTTGGAATCGCCTGGTTGGCCCCGTGGAGTGACAGGAGGGCAGGAGCTTGTTCTGCTTGTCGCTGATGCAGGCTGAGTGCGTGACACACACACACACACACACACACACACACACACACACACACGAAGCACTTGTCTTGGGAATGAAACCCACCCTGTTCATCCCGAAGGAAAAGATCCCCCTGCCCCCGACCCGGTGTGCGCCCCCGACCCCTGGAGTCCCACGGCTCAGTGACTGCCCAGGGCCCCCCGCCCCCCCTCCCTCCTGGTACTCCCGCCCCAGCTCTCTCGCCCCCCATCCCCCAGCCCTTCCAGTATCGTTGCTCCCAGGATCCTCTAGGAGTCCCTTTTTTCAGATCAATTTCCAGGACGTTTCATATGATCGTGGTTTCACGTTTCCCCCTCTCTGGACCCTTTCACTAGTGTCCTCACAGTGTGGGACGGCCACCCCGGTGGGGAGGTGAGACAGTGGAGCTGCCGCACAGATGCTCATTTTTTCATCTCTATTTTAATGAGCAAGGCTGAATTTATTAATGTTTAGAAGTGGGTTTAAAAGAGCTCTATTAGCAAGTAAAGGGAACAGGGGCCCAAGGCTGAGCAAAGATCGCAGATGTGGTTCTCACGATACGGCATGTAGTTTCTCACACTGGAAATCGCTTCGGGCTGGGGGCTGGAAGCCCTTTGGGGTGTGTGGAGGAGGCAGGATGGGGACTGGTTTTAAGTCCCCTCTCTCTGGGGAAGGAACTCTGACCTTGAGGGAGTAGGGTGACAAGCTGTCCCAGTTTTCCTGGGGCTTTTCTGCCAGGTTTTGCATTCAAAATCTCGTCCTGGGAAGCCCACTAGTCCCAGGCAAACCCTAAAACGAGCCCAAACAAGCTCGTTCCCTGTGCTGCTCCCTCGAGCCCATCCCGAGGGCCTGACTTTCTCTAAGGGCCCCTCTCCCACCCTTCAACTCCCCTCCCCTCTCAGGGAGCAGGCTCCAGCGCCATCTCTAGACCCACCCACACAAGGGGCTTCTTCTGCCCCCTGCAGATGTCACTGTGTCCTATTTCCCTTCTGGGGCCCCAGGCTGCCCACAGGAGGACAAAGAACCTCTGGTGGGGAAATCAGGGTTCATCCCAGGATCCCTACCTGCATCTGTATAAAGCTGCCAGGACAGAGTGCTGCCAGCCAGGGGTTTGCATCTGCTGGGAAGTTTGTTTTTGTTTGTAACTTTATTTTAATTTGTGGTAAAATACACAAAGCATAAAATCGACCATCTTGGCTGTTTTGAAGTGTAGAGTTCTGCAGTGTCGAGCACATTCACAATGTTGTGCAACCAATCTCTAAAACTCTTTTTTTTTTTTCTGCTTTTACTTTTATTTGCATTTATTTTTTGCAGCATTTATTCCTGGGCCATAAGTTTTTGTTTCTTCAATTTCTTCCGGGATATCTTTTTCTTCTGGGCAACCTCCTCTTCTGGTTTAGGAACAATCTGTTCTTTTTCAGTAAGGATCATCTCAGTGTGGCACGGAGAGCTCAGGTATGGGGTTGATCCAACCATGAGCTCTATAAGAACTCTTTTCATCTTGCAAAACTGAAACTCTGCCCCATTAAACAACAATTCCGCACCCCACCCAACCCAGGCCCTGGCACCCACCATGCTACTTTCTGTGTCTGTAAACTTGACTACTCTGGAACCTCGTCTAAGTGGAATTGTATAATATACGTCTCTTATCTTACATCGCGTAATGTCCTCTTATCTCACATCTTATCTCTTATCTCACATCGCGTAATGTCCTCAGGGTTCATCCGTGTCGTAGCAGGTGTCGGAATTTCCTTCCTTTTCAAGGAATGAATAATATTCCATCGTATGGATGGACCCCATTTTGTTTATCCACTCATCCCTCCGTGGACACTTGGGTTGTTTCCACTGCAAATGTTTTTTTTTGTTTTGTTTTGTTTTGAAGACATACTTTGAGGCAGGAATAGAAAGGAAACACCGGGAGTGGGAAGTACCCTGGGAGCTGGGCTGTGATGGGCAGCCTGAGTCCTGGCTAAAAGAGAAAAGGAAGGTGAACATGTGCTGGAGGAGAGAAGAGGAATGAGGAAGAAGGAGAGGGGCTGAGAGTACTGTTTGTGCATTGGCCCCTGTTGAAGCTGGTAGTTGATTCCCTGTCAGAGGCTCTTGGGATAATATTTACTAAAGCCTCCCTGTTGATTGAGCACTTACTATGAGCCAGGCCCTGTCGAAGGGGTTGGTACGTGAAAATTCACTTCATTCTCGACGTAACTCTTGTAGGTGGATGCTGTTACCCCCACTTTACAGACAAGGAAACTGACCCACAGATGTGTCACTGGTCTACGAAATCTGGGTTGAAAACTAAAAAGCATTTAAAAGTATCGTAGACCGGGGGTCTCAGGCTTTTAGCCCACGTCCAAATCCCCCCTGCAGGGCTTGGTGACCTTGATGTGATTTCAGCCCGCCGGGGGTTCTGATTCGGGAAGTGCCTCTGGGGCTGCATAAGGTACTCTGGCTTGATGGAGTGTTTCTGTAGAAAGGGTGGCAAAGAGGACCCATCATGGGCTACCCCATGTGTTCAACATCAAGAGAATACTGCAGAAAAGGCCCCTTTTTCTCCAAACCTGTCGCTGAGAATCATGGACGGTGCTGGGCACTGGCAGAAATAGATCGACCTTCATTCAGCACGACACGGCACTTCTGTCCAGAGTCTGGGAGTCCTTGGCTGTAAAACGGGGTCAATGATACCTGCGTTGTAAACTCTTGTGAAAGCTCCCTGGATCAGCTGGGTGGGGCATCACATGACATCTTAAGTGATTGGTTCTCCAGCATCGTTTCCATGGTAAGCAAAGCTCCTGTGGCCTTTGGATTTGTGACCTCAGTGGCAAAGCCTGTTTGTCACTGGGTCTGTGCCCCTCACAGCTGAAGTTGAAAGTGTTCCGGTTCTAACCCTGCCGACTACAGGAAGGAGACTAACCCCCTGGTACCCAACCGGGGACAACTTTTTATGGCATTTCTTTCTTTCTTGTTGGCCAGAAGTGGTCCTTGGAGTATTCTGAAGAGGTCAGAGGAGATGGATTTATGTTAACGAGGAACTTTTTTCCCTTTTTCACAAAGTAACACGTCTGTAGTTATCGGTCTAGGAAATGCACATAATTAGACAGAAAGAACCAGCACCATCCGTAGCCCACCTCCCAGACATGGCAAGAGACAGTTGGGGTCTCTTGTTGAACCTGAGGCATAAACCCATAGAGGGGAGGATAAATCCGCAGCGCAGAGTTTCCGCTGCTTGTCTGTGGTTTTGTCCCAAGAACTTTGGCAGCTGTGTCTGGTTTGGGAGGTTGAAGGAGAGGTGAGGTGTGAAGAGGATAGAGGTTTTGTTTTTGTTTTTTGAGAACTTGGAGTTCCAAACAGATAAACGAGCAGTGCTAAAAGGAGTCCTAAAAGCATACTTGCCCCCCCCAAAACAGATTAGTTGTCATTTTTGATGTTTTTCAAGAGTATATACTTATTTTTTCTCAGGAAATTGACACGCTGGCAGTCAAACTGTGAATATTTTAAGGGTTTTTGCAATGTTATTTTTCATTTGTTCTAGAACATGATTTTTCAACCTCAGCATGATTGACACATGGACCAGATAGTTCTTTTTTGTTTGTTTGTTTTTGTTTTTGCGGTACGCGGGCCTCTCACTGTTGGGGCCTCTCCCATTGCGGAGCACAGGCTCCGGATGCGCAGGCTCAGCGGCCATGGCTCACGGGCCCAGGCGCTCCGCGGCATGTGGGATCTTCCCGGCCCGGGGCACGAACCCGTGTCCCCTGCATCGGCAGGCGGACTCCCAACCACTGAGCCACCAGGGAAGCCCCAGATAGTTCTTCGTTATGGGGCCACCGTGAGCATTGTTGGACGTTTAGCAGCATCCCTGGCCTCTACCCACGAGATGCCAGCAGAAACCTCTCCTCACCCCCCCTCCCAAACCCATGACAACCCAAATCATCTGCAGACAGATGTCCCTGTGGGACAAAATGACCGCTGTTCTAGAGAGTTCCTGGAAGACACAACCTTGCATCTCCTCAAGCATAAACAGAGCCCAAAGTGTAGTTTATGATATTGGTCTATGTGATGATTCTTTTTTTTTTAAAGGGATTCCACTTAAGCAAATAGCTAATTAAGCAAGAGGATGAGAGCATTAATAATATAGCTAATGTTATATCCCATGTGGTTGGTGTTTGTGTGTGTGCGTACTTATGCTTTAATATCCATTACATTTAATTACAATTAGCATTGCATTACACTTACAATTACGTACTAATTTCATTTAACCAAGAAAAGGGGGCTTTGGGGGTAATTTAAGCTTTTTATTTCTTTTTTTTTTACATGACCAGCTTCCTGACTGAAGGATACTATTACATATCAGATATAAAGAGAGCTTTTCCAACAGACTTGAAAAATGGTTGTTGATGAACAGAAAATAGCTCTTTAAGAAGAATTACCCCAGAACATTACAGATGGGGATACCCTACAGGAAATAGCAACTGCTTTTGAGACAGTTCACAAATAGGTATTTTATTCACTCAGTGGCCAACTGATTTTTATGAAACTGAACCACGTACAGGGAGTTTTTAGTAGGAGAAATTCTAATTTCCTGCAAATGGAGAGGCGACCTCCTCTGAAGAACCAGGAGGCTTTTTATTCTTGAACTTGCCTTGGGAATCCATAAATGAAAAGACGTTTACTACAATTGGACAAATAAGATTTGTCTTGCAGAATCTCATTTGGCCAAGCTCAACAAATCATCTTGTGAAGAAGGCTTATTTACTATAGCGTGTGTGTGTGTTTGTGTGTGTGCACGCGCACGTGTGTGTCCTTACATGTGCAAAACAGAGCCGTGGGCTATTTTATTTATAATTTCTCATTTTGCTCAAATTTTGTTAACAAAATTAACGTGAGGATCCTAAAGCGTGTTTTGTCGTCATAGGAATCAGTCCACCAGTATGGAAAAAAGAAAAGAGGACGAATGTATTGCCTCCATTTTCCAACTAAATATGCCATTTCATTATAAATATTGCATGTATCTTACAGAAAATTTGGTGAATGCAAAAGAAACTTAATATCATAACTAAGTTTGTCACTCCAAGGATATTGCTATAAAAAGGTTGATATATTTACTTCCAGTCTTTTATTTTTTATTTGTGTGTGTATACATACGATTTTAAACAAATTAAGATGATACTTTTTTCAGTTCCATTTCACTTTCTGTTGTGTCCTGAGCATTTCCCCCAGGAAATACGATTTTCAGGGAAAAGTCGCTGATAGTGAGTGAGGCACACAAACAAGGCTGCCATGGACAGTTGTGCAGGCCGTAAACCTGGTGCAAACCTGGGGGCTACAGTGTGAATGGTCCTACCTGAAACATCATTCCCACTTCACAGACTAGAGAACCAAGGCTCAGAGAGGGTCAGTCGCTTGCCTGAGGTCACTTCTCTGGCTTGGAGTCAGGCCCCACTAAGCTGTGACGTGCTCTCGCCCCGGAATGGGGTCTGCAGGACGGAAGCCCTGACGGTTGGGGCAATCCCCACCCCCCCTTCCTGTCTTCCGAGTCTGTCGTCTGCGAATCAGTCACTCCCGCCCTGCTTCCCAGCCTGGGTGGCAAACACTGAGCTGAAAAAAATGGATTGAGAAACAGCAATGCAGAGGGAGCCTGCCTCCCCTCGCACCCGCTTTCGGCTGCCCTTGATCTAAACATTGTGATGTGAACTGCTTACCACCAAGAGCAAAACCCCAAACAGGCTGCGCCTTTGGCCAACGTGCATTGGATGAGTTTGATTTATTGCCTGCGTCTGAAGGGATCCTCAAACAATGCAGAGCTTCTGGTGGCCTCTCTGGAAACAGGCTCACACAATCACCAAGCCCAGCTCTGAATCAGCCCCCAGATCTGCAGGAGAATCTTCAAAGTCCAGTCGGCTGGGTTTCCAGCAAGATGCGACTGCGGCCTGGGAACCAGCGCGGAAATATTGACTGAATGCTATTTTCGAATGTGGCAATGGTTTTGAGGACGATTTCCTCATGAGGAGTCACTTTTGTATTTTTATTTTTCATTGTGTTGTCATTCCCTCGGAGCTCGTGTGAATTCAGGCTTCCGACATGCTCAGTAGAGGCTGTGAGAACCCGGGGCTCGCAGGCTGATTTCCATCGGTCTGTTGGCGGCCACGTCCAGTGAATGGACGGCTTTGGGGGGGAAAGGGGCAGGACGGGGCGGACAGCCAGCCGCCCAGAGGAGGACAGCGTGCCTTCACAGCTGGACTTCTCTGCTCAGCCCGCTTCCTCCCCTTCCTCACAGGATGTGACAATCACCCAATCGATCAAATGCCCGATGCTCACACAGCACTATGTGCTCTTTATAAAAGGATCAAATAGACAAACCGTGGCACAGCTGGACGATGGAATATGACTCAGCAATAAAAAGAAATGAGCTCTCAAGCCACAAAAAACACAGTGAGGGATCTTACGTGCGTCTTGCAAAGTGAAAGAAGTCAGTCTGAAAAGCTTACGTGCTCTGTGATGCCAACTGTTGAGATTTCGGAAAAGGCAAATCGATAGAGACAAGATGAAAATCAGCGGTTGCCGGGGGTTGGGGGCAGGGGGGCGAGGCGGAGGATGAATGGGGGAGCAGGGGGAATGTTAAGGGGGAAGAAACTATTCTCTATGACACTGTAACTGTGGGTACATGTCATTATACATTGTACATCATACATTACACATGATACAGTATACAACACCAAGAGTGAGGCCTACTGGAAACTAGGATCGCGTTAATGACGTATCAGTATTGGTTCATCAGTTGTAACAAATGCACCACGCTATTGCAAGATGTTAATAATAGGGGAAACTAGAGCTGGGGGAAGTGAGGGTATATAGAACTTTTCTGTAGTTTTTGCTCAGTTTTACTGTAAACCTAAAACTGCTATTTTTGAAAATGAAGTCTATTAATTTATTAATTAATTTTTTTATGGCTGCGTTGGGTCTTCGTTGCTGCACGCGGACTTTCTCTAGTTGCAGCGAGCAGGGGCTACTCTTCGTTGCAGTGCGTGGGCTTCTCGCTGCGGTGGCTTCTCTTGTTGCGGAGCACGGGCTGTAGGCGCACAGGCTTCAGTAGTTGTGGCATGTGGGCTCAGTAGTTGTGGCTTGCGGGCTCAGTTGCTCCGTGGCATGTGGGATCTTCCCGGACCAGGGCTCAAACCTGTGTCCCCTGCATTGGCAGGTGGATTCTTAACCACTACACCACCAGGGAAGCCCCAAAGTCTATTAATATATGATTTAAAAAAATCATCCCCAAGTCTATCAATGGCATCCTTTGACATTTGAAATAAAATCCCAAATCTTTGCCTCGTCTGGCCAAAGGCTGACACGGTCTGTGCCTGTCCACCCATCTGACCCCCCTTCTCCCCCGATGGTCCGTCCTTGCTGGCTTTTCTTTAGTCACGCTGACCTCCATCAGTCCCTCCAGCAGCTCTCAGGACATTTGCACGTGCTGGGCGTTCTGTCTCCTCCTATGGCTGGTTTCTCCCTTTTCCCAGGTCAAAACTTTATGTCAAAAAACCTCCCTAGCCACACCAACTAAAGGAGGTTTCTCTTAGAAATTTCTACCACTGAGCCTTTCTTGCTTCACCACTAATAGCTTCTGAAAGCAGTTGCTTTTTTGCATATATGCTTATTTGTTTTATTTGGTTACGTATTGCTCTACTATTCTCCCTCCCTCAAATGTAAGGCAGGAGATACTAATGAGGGCAGGGAGATTGGTCTGTTTGGTGACTGATGTATCTTAGTGCCTCCAATTGTGTCTGGTGCACACTAGACGTTCAATAAATGACTGACTGTGCATTTACTGACACCTACTGTATTTCAGCGTAAGAAATAAGAGCCAGGGCTTCCCTGGTGGCGCAGTGGTTAAGAATCCGCCTGCCAATGCAGGGGACACGGGTTCGAGCCCTGGTCCAGGAAGATTACACATGCTGTGGAACAACTAAGCCCGTGCACCACAACTACTGAGCCTGCGCTCTAGAACCTGCGAGCCACAACTTCTGAGCCTGTGTGCCACAACTACTGAAGCCCATGTGCCCTAGAGCCCGTGCTCTGCAATGAAGAGCAGCCCCCCCCCGCTGCAATTAGAGAAAGCCCGCGCATAGCAACGAAGACCCAACGCAGCCAAAAAAAAAAAAAAAAGTCCCAAACTCCCACAGTATCTACGGTCACACTGGCCAGTTCAGTGTGAGAGGGACGACACAAAGGTGAGAATGCCAGGAGGCAAGGATTGCTCTACGCCATTCTGGAGGCATTCACCCCACCAGATGCACTGAGTTCATTTTCTCGCCAGGTGGGCCAGAATTGATGGATAACTCTGGTCAGTGACAAAATCCTGGGTGGTGTCCCCAGTCAAGAAGATCATGGCTTGTCTTTCGGTTTTGATCATTTTTACCTTATTTTTAACACCTCACGCGTCTTTTTCCTTGCGTGGTGGGAGGCCTTTGCTGTTCATGCTTCACCCTCTGTTGGAGACGACCTGAGAGACCAACCCAAGCTGATTTAGTCCCCGAGACAACGAGCTAGGAATTTATAATTAGAGTGGGAAGTAAAGGAAATGAGTTTGTCTGGCAAAAGGCTATAAAATAATTCTACTGCCAGACACAGAATCTGCCATCGGAAAACAGATGGGAATATTATGGAAATATAACAAATGCCAAGAAGGATCAGGAAAGGCAACTTGTAGCTATTTAAATGACTTTCTAAAACATTTGTTTAATCAGGGCTGTACAGAATGCCAAAACGAGTGATGGGAGCGTGAGGCGTTCTGCCAGCCCCGTCTGCACGTGCAGACACAGCCAAAAGCAGAGGGTGACCCCTGGAATCATGTTTGGGGATCAGGCAACAGCCTCCCAACTGATGGGCACGGAAGGCGATTCCCGGAGCTTGGAGTACTTGGAGTCCCCCAACCCAACGCTTCTTTGCTGTGTGAGGTTCTGCATGTGAACTTGGCCGGGTTTCAGCTGATGTTGTTGTTTCAACACCTTTGCAGAGGCCTTCGGAGGAGAAGTGGTCTGGAGTTTAGGACTGAAGATGAAGGAAGTAAATATAAATGAAAGAGATTTTACTCCCAGCAAACACGCCGTGGGTAATGAAGGCTGGGGTCAACATTGCAGCGTGGAAGGCAATGTCCCCAAGTGTATCGTATTTGTTATGCGCAATCATAGGAAGAAAGAAATGCTTAATTTGAGGAGCATGTCCCAAAACACTACAGTGTACAGTGAGAAGTGATAATGATGACAAAATAGGAGCTAAATTTGGAATATTTATCATATTTAACCTCCATTAAGAGGTAACTCTCCAAATCTCCATTAAGAGGTAACTCCCCAAACCTCCATTAAGAGGTAACTCCCCATTCGACTCTGAAGGAGAAGGTAAGCGATGGTCAGAGTTATAAAAGGGGACCTTGACTTAGGCCAGAAGGGGTGGGAGTGGGAAGGCCTCCTGAGGAACCGCTATTTAAGCAAAACACGAGGAGTGAGTAGCGCTTGTAGGGGAAGGGGACAAGTCTTATTTTCCCCACTACAGGGTGGAGGAAAAGGAACCCGCCCCCAGCTCTGCCCTCGACGTGTGATTCCAGTCTTCCCCGGACACAGTTCTCCCCACATCAGGTCAGATTTACTTATTAACTATGCACATACGTCAGGAAACAAGTGCAAGTTAAAAGTGATAACGTGTGGCATGCCCAGTGCCTGACACATAATCCTAACAACAGTGACAACAATACAGTAATAATAAACAGCTGCTATCAGAGCCCGGCTCTGCCAAGAACCAGATCTCAGCCTCACCTGGACCAACTCATTTCCTCCTCTCCACCACCCCATGCAGCAGGTGGTGGCACTTTCCCATCTTACAGATGAGAAAACTGAGGCCCAGAAAGGCTAAGTAACCGGCCCAAAGTTGCATCAGCAGTATGTGGCAGAGCCAGGGCAGCTAATTTGAAAAGGGGGTTTGACTGTGCAGATACACAGCCTCTGCCTTTACCCTGCCCCATTTCAGTCCTTCTCTCTACTGGGTCCTACAAAGGCCTTACCTATCTTGACTACCCAAATAAAACTCCTTTAAAGAGGTACCTGCAGTATGGAGGTTACTTAAAAAACTAAAAATGGAATTACCATATGACCCAGCAATCCCACTACTGGGCATATACCCAGAGAAAAACATAATTCAAAAAGACACATGCACCCCAATGTTCATTGCAGCACTATTTACAATAGCCAGGTCATGGAAGCACCCTAAATGCCCATCAGCAGATGAATGGATAAAGAAGATGTGGTACATATATACAGTGGAATATTACTCAGCCATAAAAAGGAACAAAATTGGGTCATTTACAGAAACGTGGATGGACCTAGAGACTGTCATACAGAGTGAAGTAAGTCAGAAAGAGAAAAACAAATACTGTATATTAACGCATCTATGTAGAATCTAGAAAAATGGTCCAGATGAACCGGTTTGCAAGGCAGAAATAGAGACACAGATGTAGAGAACAAATGTACAGATACCAAGGGGGGAAAGCAGGGGTGGGTGGTGGTGGGATGAATTGGGAGATTGGGATTGACATATATACACTAATACGTATAAAATAGATAACTACTAAGAACCTGCTGTATAAAAGATAATAATAATAAAATTCAAAAAAAAAAAAAAGAGGCGCCTGTTGTAGCTCTGTGGGAGCATGTGTCATCTCTGGTGTGTAGTTCCGCGTTGTCTGTTTCCGAACTTATAGATCTCTGTGGGTATCTAGTGAATGCTTTTCTCGGGGGCCAGCAATAGTGCCCTTCAGATGTCCTTGGACATAGGTCTGACTGATCTATGTGCAAAGGTTATTCACAGCAGCCTGACTTTGGGTAGTGAGGGTATGGGAACAGCACAAATGACCCTCAGTGTGCTTAAATTAGGTCATGCAGTTGATGGACATCTGCATGGTGTGATGCTAGACTGCTCTGAAAAGAGCGGGGATGTTCTGTATGTACCAATTCAGAAAGTCTCCTGAGACAGAGCAAGTACAAAAGCAAGAGGCAAAACAGTGTGCAGGACACCCAACCCATTGTGCCCGGGGAATACGGAACATCATGTGCACGTTTGTAAGAAACGTAAGCAATCTCACGATGGTTGCCGAAGAACTCAGTAACAGGGTTCGTTTGTCTCTAGGGAAGGGAGCAGAGAAATTGGGGGTTCAGGGGTGGGAGAGAGGCTTACATTTCCCTGCACAGCCTTTTGCAACGCATTTGAAATTTTATTGTGTGTATATACATGTACTATTAACAGATGTATGTGTCAAGAAAAGATAAAACAGAAACAACTCAGGGGCCTAGGAGAGATGCTCCTTTTAACACCTGGGGGGGAATATTCCTTCTGAGAGCATGTCGTGAGCGCAGGTGTGGGGTTTTCCCCACATTTCTGGAGGGGCACCTGCCTCCATTTACATCAAGCGTCTGGTTTCCCTCTGAAGCCCCTTCCGAGGGTGGGCTAGCCGACATTCAGATGGCATGCGTGTCCTCAGAGGCTGCCAGCCCCTCCAGAGCTGTTCCACGTAGCCCCTCAGCAACCCCAAGGTGCCTCTGGGGAGGGTCAGCGTTCACTGTAACGCGTTCACAGTGGTTCCCGCCACACCGGTGTCCACAGTCATTAGAAAAACACCCCCGCCGGCTGCCACCCTCACAGCTGAGCAGGGTCCATGCAGAGGGTGAGCAGGCGCCCGGGGGCTCGGCATGACACCCTGATTTGGGACAGTCTCTAACATTCCCCGCGGCCTGCCTCAGGCTGGATACTCGTGTCCTTTGCAGCCGACCCTCCCCCTTGCCGGCATTGCTGTTTTCCCAGGAGATGTTTGGATAGATGTTTAGATGTTTGGATGTTTGGATAGATGTGCAAAAGCATCACTTTCAGGAAAGACAAGGCACCGACCTACGGGACCCTGTTGTCATGGGCACGGAGAGCCGGACAGAGAACTATTGCCCTCCAGGAATGCCTCACCGCTGAGACACCAGACCACAGGCCCCTCCATGCCTCACTGATTCCGTCTTATTTGACCTGATTCTCCCTGATTTATTATCTTTCAAGACTCAGCCGTAATCTCAGAGGTCATGCAATGGGCTGAGAGCTTTACATACATTCTTTTTTTTTTTTTAATCATCTTTATTGGAGTATAATTGCTTTACAATGGTGTGTTGGTTTCTGCTTTATAACAAAGTGAATCAGCTATACATATGCATACGTTCCCATATCTCTTCCCTCTTGCGTCTCCCTCCCACCCTCCCTATCCCACCTCTCTAGGTGGTCACAAGGCACCAAGCTGCTCTCCCTGTGCTATGCGGCTGCTTCCCACTAGCTATCTGTTTTACGTTTGGTAGTGTATATATGTCCAATCCACTCTCTCACTTCGTCCCAGCTTCCCCTTCCCCTTCCCCGTGTCCTCAAGTCCATTCTCTACATCTGCGTCTTTATTCCTGTCCTGCCGCTAGGTTCCTCAGAACCTTTTTTTTTTTTTAATTCCATATATATGTGTTAGCATACAGTATTTATTTTTCTCTTTCTGACTTACTTCACTCTGTATGAGTCTCTAGGTCCATCCACCTCACTACAAATAACTCTATTTTGTTTCTTATTATGGCTGAGTAATATTCCGTTGTATATATGTGGCACATCTTCTTTATCCATTCATCTGTTGATGGACACTTAGGTTGCTTCCATGTCCGGGCTATTGTAAATAGAGCTGCAATGAACATTTTGGTACATGTCTCTTTTTGAATTATGGTTTTCTCAGGGTATATGCCCAGTAGTGGGATTCCTGGGTCGTATGGTAGTTCTATTTGTAGTTTTTTAAGGAACCTCCATACTGTTCTCCATAGTGGCTGTATCAATTTACATTCCCACCAACAGTGCAAGAGGGTTCGCTTTTCTCCACACCCTCTCCAGCATTTATTGTTTCTAGATTTTTTTATGATGGCCATTCTGACTGGTGTGAGATGATATCTCATTGTAGTTTTGATTTGCATTTCTCTAATGATTAGTGATGTTGAGCATTCTTTCATGTGTTTGTTGGCAGTCTGTATATCTTCTTTGGAGAAATGTCTCTTTAGGTCTTCTACCCATTTTTGGATTGGGTTGTTTGTTTTTTTGATATTGAGCTGCATGAGCTGCTTGTAAATTTTGGAGATTAATCCTTTGTCCGTTGCTTCATTTGCAAAATTTTCTGCCATTCTGAGGGTTGTCTTTTCGTCTTGTTTATGCTTTCCTTTGCTGTGAAAAAACTTTTAAGTTTCATTAGGTCCCATTTATTTATTTTTGTTTTTATTTCCATTTCTCTAGGAGGTGGGTCAAAAAGGATCTTGCTGTGATTTATGTCATAGAGTGTTCTGCCTATGTTTTCCTCTAAGCGTTTTATAGTGTCTGGCCTTACATTTAGGTCTTTAATCCATTCTGAGTTTATTTTTGTGTATGGTGTTAGGGAATGTTCTAATTTCATTCTTTTAAATATAGCCATCCAGTTTTCCCAGCACCACTTATTGAAGAACCTGTCTTTTCTCCATTGTATATTCTTGTCTCCTTTACCAAAAATAAGGTGACCATATGTGCATGGGTTTATCTCTGAGCTTTCTATCCTGTTCCATTGATCTGTATTTCTGTTTTTGTGCCAGTACCATACTGTCTTGATTACTGTAGCTTTGTAGTAGAGTCGGAAGTCAGGGAGCCTGATTCCTCCAGCTCCATTATTCTTTCTCAAGATTGCTTTGGCTATTCGGGGTCCTTTGTGTTTCCATGCAACTTGTGAAATTTTTTGTTCTAGTTCTGTGAAAAATGCCATTGGTAGTTAGATAGGGATTGCATTAAATCTGTAGATTGCTTTGGGTAGTATAGTCATTTTCATAATGTTGATTCTTCCAATCCAAGAACATGGTATATCTCTCCATCTGTTTGTATCATCTTTAATTTCTTTCATCAGTGTCTTATAGTTTTTCATCATTAGTGTATAAGAATGCAAGAGATTTCTGTGCATTAATTTTGTATCCTGCTACTTTACCAAATTCACTGATTAGCTCTAGTAGTTGTCTGGTAGCATCTTTAGGATTCTCTATGTATAGTAACGTGTAATCTGCAGACAGTGACAGCTTTACCTCTTCTTTTCCGATTTGGATTCCTTTTATTTCTTTTTCTTCTCTAATTGCTGTGGCTAAAACTTCCAAAACTATGTTGAATAATAGTGGTGAGAGTGGACAACCTTGTCTTGTTCCTGATCTTAGAGGAAACGGTTTCAGGTTTTCACCATTGAGAACGATGTTGGCTGCAGGTTTGTCATATATGGCCTTTATTATGTTGAGGTAAGTTCCCTCTATGCCTACTTTCTGGAGAGTTTTTATCATAAATGGGTGTTGAATTTTGTCGAAAGCTTTTTCTGCATCTATTGAGATCATCATATGGTTTTTCTCCTTCAATTTGTTAATATGGTGTATCACGTTGATTGATTTGCGTATACTGAAGAATCCTTGCATTCCTGGGATAAACCCCACTTGATCATGGTGTATGATCCTTTTACTGTGCTGTTGGATCCTGTTTGCCAGTATTTTGTTGAGGATTTTTGCATCTATGTTCATCAGTGATATTGGCCTGTAGTTGTCCTTCTTTGTGACATCCGTGTCTGGTTTTGGTATCAGGGTGATGGTGGCCTCGTAGAATGAGTTTGGGAGTGTTCCTCCTTCTGCTATATTTTGGAAGAGTTTGAGAACGATAGGGGTTAGCTCTTCTCTAAATGTTTGATAGAATTTGCCTGTGAAACCATCTGATCCTGGGCTTTTGTTTGTTGGAAGATTTTTAATCACAGTCTCAATTTCAGTTCTTGCGATTGGTCTGTTCATATTTTCTATTTCTTCCTGGTTCAGTCTCAGAAGGTTGTGCTTTTCTAAGAATTTGTCCATTTCTTCCAGGTTGTCCATTTTATTGGCATATAGTTGCTTGTAGTAATCTCTCATGCTCCTTTGTATTTCTGCAGTGTCAGTTGTTACTTCTCCTTTTTCATTTCTAATTTTGTTGATTTGAGTCTTCTCCCTTTTTTTCCTGATGAGTCTGGCTAATGGTTTATCAATTTTGCTTATCTTCTCAAGGAACCAGCTTTTAGTTTTATTGATCTTTTCTATTGTTTCCTTCATTTCTTTTCATTTATTTCTGATGTGATCTTTTTTTTTAAGTTTTTAAAAATTTATTTATTTTATTTATTTATTTTTGGCTGCATTGGGTCTTCATTGCTGTGCATGGGCTTTCTCTAGTTGCAGCGAGTGGGGGCTACTCTTCATTGCAGTGCACGGGCTTCTCCTTGCAGTGGCTTCTCTTGTTGCAGAGCACGGGCTGTAGGTGCACGGGCCTCAGTAGTTGTGGCTCACGGGCCCTAGAGCGCAGGCTTAGTAGTTGTGGCGCATGGGCTTAGTTGCTCCAAGGTATTTGGGATCTTTCTGGGCCGGGGCTTGAACCCGTGTCCCCTTCACTGGCAGGCAGATTCTTAACCACTGTACCACCAGGGAAGCCCTGATCTGATCTTTATGATTTCTTTCCTTCTGCTAACTTTGGGGGTTTTTTGTTCTTCTTTCTCTTGCTTTAGGTGTAAGGTTAGGTTGTTTATTTGAGATGTTTCTTGTTTCTTGAGGTAAGATTGTATTGCTCTAAACTTCCCTCTTAGAACTGCTTTTGCTGCATCCCACAGGTTTTGAGATGTCATGTTTTCATTGTCATTTGTTTCTATGTATTTTTTGATTTCCTCTTTGGTTTCTTCAGTGATCTCTTGGTTATTAAGTAGTGTGTTGTTTAGCCTCCATGTGTTTTTCTTTTTTTACAGATTTTTTTTCCTGTAATTGATATCTAGTCTCATAGTGTTGTGGTCAGAAAAGATACTTGATACAATTTCAATTTTCTTAAATTTACCAAGGCTTGATTTGTGACCCAAGATATGATCTATTCTGGAGAATGTTCCATGAGCACTTGAGAAGAAAGTGTATTCTGTTGTTTTGGGATGGAATGTCCTATAAATATCAATTAAGTCCATCTTGTTTAATGTATTATTTAAAGCTTGTGTTTCCTTATTTATTTTCATTTTGGATGATCTGTCCATTGGTGAAAGTGGGTGTTAAAGTCCCCTACTATAATTATGTTACTGTCGATTTCCCCTTTTATGGCTGTTAGCATTTGCCTTATGTATTGAGGTGCTCCTATGTTGGGTGTATAAATATTTACAATTGTTATATCTTCTTCTTAGATTGATCCCTTGATCATTATGTAGTGTCCTCCTTTGTCTCTTGTAGTAGTCTTTATTTTAAAGTCTATTTTGTCTGATATGAGAATTGCTACTCCAACTTTCTTTTGATTTCCATTTGCATGGAATATCTTTTTCCATCCCCTCACTTTCAGTCTGTATGTGTCCCTAGGTCTGAAGTGGGTCTCTTGTAGACAGCATATATACAGGTCTTGTTTTTGTATCCATTCAGCCAGTCCATGTCTTTTGGTTGGAGCATTTAATCCATTTACATTTAAGGTAGTTATCGATAGTTATGTTCCTATTACCATTTTCTTAATTGTTTTGGGTTTGTTATTGTAGGTCTTTTCCTTCTCTTGTGTTTCCTGCCTAGACAAGTTCCTTTAGCATTTGTTGTAAAGCTGGTTTGGTGGTGCTGAATTCCCTTAGCTTTTGCTTGTCTGTAAAGGTTTTAATTTCTCCGTTGAATCTGAATGAGATCCTTGCTGGGTAGAGTAATCTTGGTTGTAGGTTTTTCCCTTTCATCACTTTAAATATGTCCTGCCACTCCCTTCTGGCTTGCAGAGTTTCTGCTGAAAGATCAGTTGTTAACCTTAGGGGGATTCCCTTGTATGTTATTTGTTGTTTTTCCCTTGCTGCTTTTAATATGTTTTCTTTGTATTTAATTTTTGATAGTTTGATTAATATGTGTCTTGGTGTGTTTCTCCTTGGATTTATCCTGTATGGGACTCTCTGTGCTTCCTGGACTTGATTGACTATTTCCTTTCCCATATTAGGGAAGTTTTCAACTATAATCTCTTCAAATATTTTCTCAATCCCTTTCTTTCTCTCTTCTTCTTCTGGGATCCCTATAATTCGAATGTTGGTGCGTTTAATGTTGTCCCAGATGTCTCTGAGACTGTTCTCAATTCTCTTCATTCTTTTTTCTTTATTCTGCTCTGGGGTAGTTATTTCTACTATTTTATCTTCCAGGTCACTTATCCATTCTTCTGCCTCAGTTATTCTCCTATTGATTCCTTCTAGAGTATTTTTCATTTCATTTATTGTGTTGTTCATCATTGTTTGTTTCATCTTTAGTTCTTCTAGGTCCTTGTTAAATGTTTCTTGCATTTTGTCTATTCTATTTCCAAGATTTTGGATCATCTTTACTATCATCTTTCTGAATTCTTTTTCAGGTAGACCACCTGTTTCCTCTTCATTTGTTAGGTCTGGTGGGTTTTTACCTTGCTCCTTCAGCTGCTGTGTGCTTCTCTGTCTTCTCATTTTGCTTAACTTACTGTGTTTGGGGTCTCCTTTTCACAGGCTGCAGGTTTGTAGTTCCCGTTGTTTTTGCTGTCTGCCCCCAGTGGCTAAGGTTGGTTCAATGGGTTGTGTAGGCTTCCTGGTGGAGGGAACTGGTGCCTGTGTTCTGGTGGATGAGGCTGGATCTTGTCTTTCTGGTGGGCAGGACCGCATCCAGTGGTTTGTTTTGGGGTGTCTGTGACCTCATTATGATTTTAGGCAGCCTCTCTGCTAATGGGTGGGGTTGTGTTTCTCTCTTGCTAGCTGTTGGCATAGGGTGTCCAGCACTGTAGCTTGCTGGTTGTTGAGTGAAGCTGGGTCTTACCGTTGAGATGGAGCTGTCTGGGAGAGCTTTTGCCATTTGATATTACGTGGAGCTTCGAGGTCTCTCGTGGACCAATGTTCTGAACTCGGTTCTCCCACCTCAGAGGCACAGGCCTGACACCCGGCCGGAGCACCAAGACCCTGTCAGCCACCCTGTGTTGTCCTGCAAACTCCGGAACCCACACTCCAGAGGCCCTCCTTTCGATGTGCTGCCACTCCCCTTCTCTTTAGTACATTCTGTCTATGAAATAATCATAAGAAGTAGATTGCTTGAAACCAGTGTTTGCCACATGGAAACCAACATGCAAAGAAAGCAGAGAGCTTGACCAAAGCCACACAGATGAGAGCTGAATCAGGAATGGAGTCAGGGTTTAAACATTGGGCTCTGAGGCCACCACCCCACTCCTGTGTTCACAGGAGACATCGTGAATGGGTCTAAGAACTTTTTCCTCTCAGCCCAGATGCAGCCTCAAATGTCAGTGGAAGGTTCTAGGCAGACACTGCCAATCAAAAAAACCATAAGGTCCCGAGGGCAGGGACTGGTCTAGTTTAGGGCAACACTGGGTCCCTAGCACCTATCCCAGTGTGTGGTACTTAGTAGAAGCTCAATAAATATTTATGGAAGGAATGGAGAGAGGGAAAGAGGAAAGGAAGGTGCCAGGCAGAGAAGGTTAGCTGCCTACCAAAGTTAACTTTCTTCCTCCACGGTGTAGGTTATTACTGTGATGCACTACACAGCCTGCTTCACGACTGGTTGCACTCAGTTGACAAATTCTCCCCAGTGAAGTGGGAGTGGAAGGGAGAAGGGCCACACTGGGGCGAGGCTTCTGGGAAGCGGTGTGGCTCCTCCCGGCCTCTCTCCTGTTGGACTGGAGCATTATCCTCGTGGATTTCATGGCCACAAGGCAGAGCCTGGGGCCCGGAGTTACTGCGTCCTGTAGAGCCAGCTACAGGAAGGTGGTCGGGTGGTCTGCCCTGAGCAGGCAGGAGCACGGCCGGCTGTGCAGGCTCCTGGATTCGCTTTCAGGGGGACACAGGCCACTGCTGAACCCAAGTTCCTTCTGGAAACTTTAGCTCCATTCAACATGTAATGTGTTCCTGTTTAATCATGTGCACTACAGTTCCCATTTGGGAATTAACTGTTTGTTAAGGGATGCGAGTCCTTTTTAAACGCAGAGAAATACGAGGAGCTATTTTAGGTCAGGTTCCGTAAACATGGAGCCAGTGGTTTACGGAGGGGGCGGTGCTCTCAGAAGAAAAGCCTGTAAGAGAAAGAGGCAGAGGCAGGACAGGAACAGGGACGGACCAAGCAAAGCTGTGGTTCAGCCTCAGCCTGACCCACGGGGAGCTCTGGAGTATGAGAGGCATCAGAGTCTTCCGAGCTTGAGGCAAGGGAGCCCGGCTCTTGTAGCCACACCAGGCACTCACTGGTCCTTGGTGGTGGCGAGGGGTGGGGAATGCCTCCTCCCAGGCATCTCCACGCGAGGCAGCATCCGTCACCCAGGACAGTTCTCTCGAGAGGGCTGCATGTGGAGCCATCAGCCACAGCGCTCACAGCTGGGGTTCCGGGCAGGGAACTAAGAATCTGTGCTACAGGGGCAGCTGGGGTTCCGGGCAGGGAACTAAGAATCTGTGCTACAGGGGCAGCTGGGGGCAGCTGGGGGGAAGGGGACAAAGAAAATGCGGCACGAGGTGGTGCGCAGTGACGCTCTCTCGTGTGACCCTCACAACAGCCCCGAGAGGTAGGTTCTCTCATTGCTACTGTTCCATTTTACAGATGTGGGTATTGAGGCTTAGAAAGGTTAAGGACCCAGATGTTGGATGCGGCAGAGCAGGAGTTTGAACCCAAGCAGATCTGAGTCTGGAGCTCCACACATCACTGCTGCACAATCCTGCTTCCCTCAATGCAGAAGGGGTCCAAGGGAGAGGACACGGCAGCATCTCTCAGCACCTTGACGTTTCCACGTGGGAGTTTGCCTGGCCTTTGTCTCCAGGGGCGGCACCCTCCAGGAAAACAGCTGGCGGGGCAGCTGGTCTGGCCGGGAACCCCACCCAGGGGCTGCAGACAGGACGAGGCAAGCGGTCCTTTAGCTTTGGGATTCTCCGAGCGGCCGCCCTGCAGGGTGTGCAGTCAGCTCCCTGACTCAGAGGCTGCCGGCCTCCTGGTTTGCTGATTTTGCAAAATAAGCAGGTCCTGGGTTGCTGCCCGCGTGCCTTTGGGGTGCCTGGCTTTCCTGGGAGTGGTGGGAGAAAGGGTGTTTAAGTCAGTGTGAGAAACACACTGACCAAACTGGTCCCCCTCCCACCCCCAGACTGCAAGATACAGTGCAGAGGGAGGATACCTAGGGATGCGCAGCCTGCAGACTCAAGCTCTGCTACCTGGGCTCGGATCCCAGCCCATCACTACGGGCGAGGTGGCCCAGGGCAAATCACTCACCCTCTCTACGCCTGTAGATAAAAACAGGCTCATCCTCGTAGAGATTTTGTGAGAATTAATTGAGCTAATGCGTGGGATGTGCCTAGTACATGCCAAGAACTCAGTTAATTTTTACAATCGTGGGACTGGGTTTTTTGTTTTTTGTTTTTTGTTTTTGCAGTACGCGGGCCTCTCACTGTTGTGGCCTCTCCCGTTGCGGAGCACAGGCTCCGGACGTGCAGGCTCAGCGGCCATGGCTCACAGGCCCAGCCGCTCCATGGCATGTGAGATCTTCCCGGACTGGGGCACGAACCCGTGTCCCCTGCATCGGCAGGCGTACTCTCAACCACTGCGCCACCAGGGAAGCCCGGGACTGGGTTTTTGATCCCAGCTCTCCATCCCTCGTAGGGCAAACACCAGTTTCTACCCTGAACTATAAAAATGGGAAATTTACCCTGTGCCGTTCCAAGCTTCAATTCCCCTCCAGTATCGCCTGCTTTTGTTCACCGTCCAGTGCCTTCAGGTGACTGTCGCTTGTGTTTGTCCAGCATCTACAGTTATTACCAGAAGCCAGAAGTCCACACCATCTGTTTTCACACTCTACCACCCCTGCGTGACGCTCAGAGAGGTGAAGCAGGTTGCCCACCGCTTCTCAGCTACAACGTGCTGGAGGTTGCAAGTGGGCCTGGAATCCAGCTCCAGCCCCCTGCTTCTTCTCTCTCCCCTCACACTTATTTGTGGGTCATAGGAATATTTACCAAGCGCCGACATTGCACCAGGCACTGTGTTGGTCCTGGTGACACGGCCATGAATGGCTTCGACAAGGTCCCTGTGCTCAAAGGCTCACATTCTAGTAGCAAAGTCGGATAGTGGGCAAGCAAACAACCCCCGAAATGAGGCAGTTGTGGGTGATGACAGGTGCGCCAAAGGAAATGAGACAGGACGACGGGAAACACAGTGATAAGGTGGAAACCGCTCTGGTTTGGTGGTCCAGGCGGGTGACATTGCACAAGAAGCAAGAGTGAGGTGAGGGCGGGAGCCGGTGGGTTTCTGGGGAAAAGGCTTTTCCGAGCAGAACAAGAGCAGAGCTGGAGGAGGGAGCAAGCCTGGCTCGTGTTCATGGAACACAGGGAGGCTAGTGTCGCTGCAGCTGAGTGAGCTGGAGGAGAGCAAGGACACGAGAGCAGGGAGGGGCAGGGCCGCATCACCCCGTGCCGGCGCCTCCTCAGAGCTCATCCCAGCCCTGGGCCCCACTCCCTCCACAGCTGTGCCCCAACCCTAAGGACCACTTTTGTAGCATCCAGATGCACAGTTAGAAGCTCAGGGAATCTGATGGCTGCAGTCTCTGTGCTCCTCCCTCACTCCATCATCATTGTTATTGTTATTATTAGGTTGTCATCAGCCCTATTTAACAAGTGAGGAAAGTGACTCAGAGACGCTTAGTGACTTGTCCAGGGTCACACAGCTAGAAAATGGAAGACCCCAGGCTAATTTTACCACTGCCCTTCATTGGCTCAGAACGCAGGGCCCTGTGAATCCTAAACACTCCTAAGTCCAAGCTAATACACACTCAGCTTTATGTTTTTGCTGTGCCTTCAAGCAGCCACAGCACACATGCTGGCCCTAGGCTCAAACTAGGGCCCGAGAACCCAGTCCTGCCGGCCCTCTTCCTGTCTGGGGAAATACATTTTTACAGAACAAAGCCACACCCCTTTGTTTACAGATTGCCTGTGGCTGCTTTCCTGCTCCAGTGCAGAACTGAGTAGCTGCCACTGAGACCGTGTGGCCCTCAAAGCCTAAAGTACTGACTATCTGGCCCTTCACAGGAAAGGATTGGAGACCCTGAGGCACCTGCTCTCAGCTTCTGTCTGCAGGGGCGTGACTCTGGAAAGACACTTTGATTGCGCAGGGCCCAGCCCAGGGGCCAGCACAAAGTGGGCCTTTAAAGCAGGTGGTTAATTCTTCCCTGGCCTGGAACAAATGTCCCTTCCCTGAGGGGAGACGCCACAACCCTAGGAGGCCTGGGCACTGCCCCCTCTCTCTCTCAGAGGGGATGTGCTGGCAGAAGCCTCTTCTGCATATGCTGCCAGCAGTTGCCAGACTTACAAATAAAAGTACAAGACAGGACTTCCCTGGTGGCGCAGTGGTTAAGAATCCGCCTGCCAATGCAGGGGACATGGGTTCGAGCCCTGGTCTGGGAAGATCCCACATGCCACGGAGCAACGAAGCCCGTGTGCCACAGCTACTGAGCCTGCGCTCTAGAGCCCGCGAGCCACAACTACTGAGCCCGTGTGCTGCAACTACTGAAGCCCGTGCGCCTAGAGCCCGTGCTCCACAACAAGAGAAGCCACTGCAATGAGAAGCCCACGCACCGCAACAAAGAGTAGCCCCCACTCGCCACAACTAGAGAAAGCCTGCACGCTGCAATGAAGACACAACGCAGCCAAAAAAAAAAAAAAAGTACAAGACAGCCAGTTAAATTCAAATTTCAGATAAACAACAAATAAGTTTTTAGCATAAGTATGTCCCAACTATTACATGGGACATACTTATACTAAAAAGTGACTCTAATATTATTATGCTAAACTTCTGAAGTTATTATACTAAATTCCAAATTTATTATGCCAAAATCTTTAGGATAAGTTACGTCCCCAATATTTCATGGGACACACTTATGCTAAAAATTATTCTACTAAATTTCTAAAATTATTGTACTAAATTCTAAATTATTATACTAAAATCTTTAGTATCAGTAAATCCCCAAAATTACTTCTGGAACATACTTTACTAAAAAACATTTTCTACTAAAATTATGAAATTATTATACTTAATTCCAAATTTATTATGCCTAAAATAGTGTAAGTATATCCCAGATATTTCATGGAACATACTTATGCTTAAAAAAATTTATCCATTTTTTATCTGAAATTCCAATTTAACCAGCTTCTTGTGTTTCATCTGGAAATAGAACAAGGGAGCTAATTTGGAGGCAGCGAGAGGAAGCTCAGACCTGTAGGGACCTCATCACTGCCAGACTTTTCCAAGGTGGATTGGTTTCCATGGTAGAGCCCGGAATTGTAGCCACAGCCAGTTTCAAAGGCCCTTTCCCAAGTGGTTTTAAATTAGGATATCCTCTCAGTGCCCAAACAAAGGTGAGCTATTTTCCAAGGGAGCATCCCAAAATCTACTTCTGGAATGCAAAGTCTGTAGCTTTAAGGCAGCAGAAACTTTTTAAAAAAATCATCCTTGTTTTGTTTCGTTTGATATTTCACAAGCTGAGATCTGTTTTTCCTCTCCAAGCCCCTCTGCCCTTGTGTTCCTCTCTCTGGCTCACTCTCTCTGGTTCTCCCTGTCTCACTCTGTTATATTTCTTGCTCGGGGGAACGGAGCAGGAGACAAAATGCCTTTTGACAGGTGACAAGATGGAACGAACATCGTGGAGGGCTTGGGCCCTAATCCGGGTGGCAGAAGGGAGAAGCGATGAGATTTAGAAATGAAACGAAATTGAGATGGAGGCACGACTGCTGCAAAGGGGACCTGCAACCAGGGGTTTCTGCCCTCCTTCAATTTTTAAAATAATTATTAGGGGCATTATTTTCCAAAACGGGGCAACACAGCTGAATCAGCTTCCAAACTGGGCTGAGCAGGCAGGGTCCAGCTAGGAACCCGGATTTGTCAGCTGCAATTAGTCATAATGGTAAGTAATAGCGGCCTCTCAGGGTGAGGACCGGAGGAAGCATTTGGCCTCAGTTCTTTTTTTAAAAAAAATTATTTATTTTTATTTATTTTTGGCTGCGTTGGGTCTTCATTGCTGTGCACGGGCTTTCTCTAGTTGCGGCAAGTGGGGGCTACTCTTCGTTGCGGTGCGCAGGCTTCTCATTGTGGTGGCTTCTCTTGTTGTGGAGCACAGGCTCTAGGCACGTGGGCTCAGCAGTTGTGGTTCGCGGGCTTAGTTGCTCCGCAGCATCTGGGATCTTCCAGGACCAGGGCTCGAACCTGTGTCCCCTGCATTGGCAGCGGATTCTTAACAACTGTGCCACCAGGGAAGTCCCTTGGCCTCAGTTCTTACTGCGCAGAATCGGAGGCTCAGAGAGGTCAAGTGACTTGCACAAGGTCACACAGCTGATATGAGGCAGAACTAGGAGTGGGAACTGGGAGGGGCAAACCCCCAACCCCTGCCCTTGTCCACTATTCTGTCCTACAAAAATCTTGCCTATTTTAACCTTTTATGATCTCCACCTTCTCAGAAATCCTCCAGCTTTTCTAGTTGCCTCTCAGGACTTAGCATCCAGTGTTGCATGTCTGCAGTGACTCTGGATCTGGCTTTGGGTGGGGCTCACCTAAGGGCTGGGGGCATGAACAGAAGTAGCTCGTGTAAAGGGGTGAGCCAGTGCCAATCACACGTGAAGCGCTCAGCGCCTGCACTGTGCCGTCTGTAAGGCTCATCTTCCTCGCCATCATTGAAAGCACTCAGTGCCAGGAATGGAAGATACCTGTGAGGTGCTCAGTATGCGGTAGTTTAAAAATCTCCCCTGGCCTCCCGCTTTGTATCTGCACAGCCGGCCTGGTCTAGGAGACCGATCCATGGACCTCCTGGACATCAGACCCGCCCCCCCTACCTGGGACCCGTCCGAATGCTTATGCCTGTGGTACCTCTTAAAGAATACATACTGAGCAAGCATCTCAGGCCCTCCTGGGGGTTTGGGGAGGGTAAAAGGGGCCCCAAGCAGAAGACTCTGGGCCTGCTGCAGGAGTGGGGGGACCACTAAGGGTGGAGCAGACTCAGAGCCATGTGGCCCAGAACCCCAACTCGAGAGACAGTGGGGGGTCTCCTCCCACCTTCCCAGCTCCCGGGCCTTCCCAGGAATTGGAGAGCCCTTACTTTGCCGTTCAGAAGAAGGGATCCTGTGCTGACTTTTGAGAAGTAGGTGAGAAGAAAAGGGGACTATGGTCTGAGTGTCCCCCAGCACCTTTGAAACTGGCTTTGAGCCTTGCTTTCCTCCTCCACTTCTCTTCCAAACCGGCTCTCCACTTTAGTCCAGAGAAAAGGAGTGAAAAGCAGCCAGTTGGGGCCAGAAGGGCACTTTTGTACTGAAACCTCCCGTCTGGGAGAACCCGGATGCCGTTCTGAAATGCAGACTCCAGGGCCCCACCCCAGCCCTTCCCGCGGGGGACTCTAGGAGCTGGTCTGGGACTCTGCATCGTAAGAACCTGCCTTTTTCCATGGTAACACTCAGAGGTGCAAGGCAAGGGCCAGTAACTTTCAAGATACGATCCTCTCCCAACTTAAACACAGTTGAAAATCCCTTCCTGGCTTCTCAGTGCTCCTAGAAGGAAGGCCAGCACCTTAGCCTAGCCTGCAGGACAACAACCTCCCGGGGCTTCATCCTGTCACCACTCGCCTGCCACACTGCCCCCTCCTGGGCTGCATCCCCCACTCCTGACACTGGACCTTTGCTCTGCCCATCTGCGCTCTCTATACGCTGACCCCAGGGAAACTTTCCGGGGCCCCTGGTCTAGCTCAGCTTTGAAAGTTCCCCTTCTGGGCCCACGTGCCTCTCCTTCAGCCACTTCTCTCAGTTTGAGGCCGCTGAGGGGAGGCCCTGAAGCTGCCCCATCCAACTCGGCACCCCCGGCCCCAGGCCTGTGGACAAAGCAGGGTCTGGAGTCCAAGGAGCGTTTCCACCCCAGCCGCGGCCGACCATAGCACAGGAAATCCTGAAACCCACCCGGGCCTCCATCTCCATGACTGTAAAACAGCGCTAAACCTGCACCTCCCCCAAAGCGCTGTTCTGAGGATAACGTGAATGAGTGTGTGTCACACCCTTACCATGGCGTCCGGTATTCATTCAGCAAATATTTCGTGAGCGCCTACTGTTCACCGAGCACTGCATCTGCAGAGCTACATCCAAGAACGGAACCGACAAAGCCACTTCCTGGCTGGAGGACAGACAGTCCACAGATGGATCTAGAAGAGAATGTTTGGCAGTGGGAAGTGTGGTGTGTTTAGTGGTTCATGATGCAGACACTGCAGTCAAATGCCGGGGGGATGGAGGACCCTCCTCAGGATATCTGGCCTTGCCAAGCCTTGGTTTTCTCACCTGTGAAGTTGGTGTGATAAGAGAGCCTGCTTCATGGCATCACGGTGAATGTTAGATGAGTTAGTAGGTGTGTGTCCCTTGCCTTGTGGTACGTAAGGGTGAACTATTATTATTAGGACAGACAAAGCAGGGAAACACAACTGGGCAGAATGAGAGGGCGCTGTGGGTGCTATTTTAGGTAGAGAGGACGGGGAAAGCTTCTCGGGGGAGGTGATAAGACGGAAGGACAGAGCCCGGTGGACATTTGGGAGGAGGCGAGTCTGGTGGCAGAGGGAACAGCTCATCAGAAGCCCCGAGCGAGATCACAGTTGTCAGGTGCAAGTCCAAGGCCGTTGCGGCTGGAGCTTGGGTATCAAGGCGAGAGCAAGTGATGAGGCTGGAAAAGGGCAGAAGCCAGTGAGGCAGGCCACTGCCGGCCTTGCCTTTCATTCCATGTGGCGTGGGAGCCACTGGAGCTTCTGAGCAGGGGAGTGACAGGCTCTGTTGGTCGCTGCATGAGTGAGGCATGTGGGGTTAGGGCAGAAGCAGGGAGCCAGCTGGGAGGCTGCGGGGTCCAGACGTGAAGTGATGGTGGCTTCGAAAGGGGCCCTGATGACGCAAGTGATGAGAGGTGGTCAGATCCTGCATCCGTTCTGAAGATGTGGCCAGCAGGAACTACTGACAGATGGGGTAGAGCATATGAAAGTGAGAGGTCAATGGCAGCTCTTAAGATTTTGGTCTAACCAGGTGAAAGCGGAGCCGACTACCTAAATGGGGGCAGCGCACAGAGTGTAACACCATCAATGGTAATTATCACTGAATTATTTTAAGAGTTGTGGCAGAGTAATACATATTTGACTCATCCTCCTTCACGCCCCAAGCTCACTGGCTGAGTTAAGTCAGCCCTCACAAAGGCAAGGGGTTTTAGTCTGAATAAGAAATGTCAAGCAAGGGTAAGTTTGGTTCGCTTTCTACAGGAGGGAATCACTTTGTGTCCATACCTATGGAAAACTTGACTTTTTTTTTTAATTTTACTTATTTATTTTCATATTTATTTATTTATTTGGTCACTCTGGGTCTTAGTTGCAGCATGCGGGCTCCTTAGTTGTGGCATGCGAACTCTTAGTTGCAGCATGCATGTGGGATCTAGTTCCTTGACCCGGGATCGAACCCGGGCCCCCTGCATTGGGAGCGCAGAGTCTTAGCCACTGCGCCACCAGGGAAGTCCCAAAACTTGACTTTCTGGACAAACACTGAAAGTTGTCAATTGTCCAAGACAGTATCCCTGGGACTTCCCACTTTGTAAACACCCATTTCAGTATTTCCTCAAGTTGTGCATATTCTAGAGCAATTTGGAAAGCAGCTCCTTCTCCAACCCCATTTATACCTAGTACATCCCAAGGTCAAACCCAAGGGGTGGCTTTGGAGTTTTCAGTTTCAATGCCCCTCGCTCTGGATGGTGCTAATCAAGACCTGAATGTATTTCAGGTGCACATAGGTGTATATACAGGTGCATGGAAATTCATTAGAATGTTTTACTGTGTCCTCTCCACACCCGGGTTGGTTGAGCTGAAGTTTCCTTGGTAAACATTTCCTAAACCACAGAAGAACAATACAACATCATTGCCCACAGAAACACACACCACACACAAAGAAACACACACAAAACCACACAAAAAAAACCTTCCCTGAAGGTAGAGGAATCTTTGTAAATGTAAGGTGAGGCCACGAGGGAGGTGGAAAAGTGGAAAGGAGGTCCTTTCCCCAGGAGGCTGCCCTCGTGGTGTGTCCAGTTAATAAAGTACAGCAGATTGGACTTCTGTGAGTTTCCCTCAAATTGTAGACATTTCTTCTAAAACCCTGACTAGTAATAGTCCATGATGGGCATGAGTGATTGGTACTTGATGGGGGCCAGTATTCATCATCATCATCTTTGATGGCTATCTTCTGCCAGCCAGCCAGCCCCTCACCTGTGTCGGCTCCAAGACACACAGCTACCTGCAAGGGACCTGTTTTTACATTCCCTGCCCTAGATGCATGTCGGGGCAAGAATCTTCCTTCTGTGCTGCACGTATTCCTCTCAAAATCTTCTCCAACTTCCCAAGCCACTTGGTAGCACAGAAAAGCCTCTTCCTAGAATCTCTCCGCACATCTGTTCAAGTTCCAAACTCATCTTCTGTCATTTATAATCATTTGGCAAGTTTCATTTAAAAAGAAAATCCATTTAATGAAATACTTCTGTTTAAATACCAGCACATTAGATTTGCAAAAATGTACCCATCTTGAATATATTTAAGCAAAAATCAGTAAAGGTTAATAGCATATTGCTGGAGCATCACAATGGCAAAAAGCCAAATAATTCCTTTTGTAATTGAACAGTATCACTGGAGTGTGGGTGGAAATCAAGAATGACATTTCTACCACATCTTTTCAAATGGTGTGTGAAATTCAGCCATTGAGAATGGCTGTGATAGCCACATACAATTCAAATTTGACTAATTAGGTGAACTGTGCAATTTTCCATTTTTTAATAGGAAAGGGGGGACGGCAAGGCAATTTTGAGAGGGTTGAGGCCAGAAGGGGTGGGGGGAAAATCATGTGAAGACAGCAAAGTCTTTAACAACAATGGAATTTGAAAAAAAGGATTTAATTGGAACCTATTAGGAGACAACCCAGCTGGTTTGAAGGACAAGATTAAAAATATTTCATTAACGCACATGTGACTATGCGAATAGACGCCCGAGGAATTTATCATTTTCTCAAGTCACTTACTGCCCAGCACTTTCTCCAAAGGAAAGTGGCTCATAGACCATTAGGCTCAAGAGACTTTGTAGTTCTTTCTGGTGTTTGTTATTGATTTCCCCCCAGGGCGATGGTTATCTGTTGTTGCCCTTGAACGTCAATTTCCACTCTTCCTATGGGCATGTTGTGTGTTCTTGAGGAAACCGCACCTCCTCTGTTCTTAGCCCTGAATTCTGAGTCAAGAGTATCCCATCACCGGCCTCCGGGTGGACCCTGATTGGCTAAAACCGGTTGTCAAGTTCGACCCCCCCCCAGGACACAAGGATTGGTTCAGTGGATGGGCACATCAACAAATCCACATCAAGATGATGTGAAGAATACATATATTTCCTTGCTCTGTCAGCTGAGAGGGCTTAGAAGCAATGGCACCCCAGTAACAAGAAGCTCACCTAGAGTCTAGATCTTAGTTTCTAACGTCATTCTCAACTAAAAGGAACCAGGGCTCCTTGGAGAGATCACTGATCCCAGGGCCCAGGTGGGAAATATACAAGATGAGCCTGCAGCACCTTACAGTGTCAGAAAGTAAGGAACTGATAAAAAAACAAACAAACAAAAAACCCCACAATAATGTGGGCATGTCAAAGGGACACCGGAGCCTCCCAATGGTCAAAGCTAGAACAATTTGAACAGAAAAGTGAAGTAGTGTTGGATTATAACCCAAAGTATAAAATAAAAAGATGTACAGTCCACAGTGATATAAGTAAATGATTGAACAATGAATAAATAAATACATAAAAATAGACAAATCTCCCATGCAGAAAAATCCCAAATAATTTCCGTAGATACTTCACCCCCAGTGAGATGGAGCATAATTCCCCCATTTCTTTGTGTGTGTGTGTTTTTTTTTTTTTTTTTTGCGGTACGCGGGTCTCTCACTGTTGTGGTCTCTCCCGTTGCGGAGCACAGGCTCCGGACGCGCAGGCTCAGCGGCCATGGCTCACCGGCCCAGCCACTCCGTGGCATGTGGGATCTTCCCGGACCGGGACACGAACCTGCGTCCCCTGCATCGGCAGGCGGACTCTCAACCACTGCGCCACCAGGGAAGCCCCTCCCCCATTTCTTAAGTGTGGGCTGCACCTAGTGATGTCCCTCCAAAGAGCACAGGATGGAAAGGGTGAAAAAAAGAGTAACTTTAGAGCGGAGAAACCTGGCAAACATGACCTCAGCCAGGTGATCTAGGTCAACAACAGTGATAAACAACATTTCTGGTGTGGACCTTCCATATGATGTGATGAGAAGTGCCCTTTACCTGTGGGGTCTTCCTCCCCCAAACTCATGACCCCAGGATATTCATGAGAAAACATCAGACAAATCTGAAATGAGGGACAGTCTAGGGAATATCAGAGCAGTTCTCCTCCAAACTGCCAAAGTCATCAAAAGCAAGGAAAATGAGAATCTGTCACAGCCAAGGGAGACACCACAACTAAGTGTCATGTGGTGTCCTGGGTGGGATCCTGAACCAGAAAAAGGACATTAGGGAAAAGCTAAGGGAATCTGAATATACTTTGGACTTTAGTTAATAATCTTGTATCAACACTGGTTATTAATCGTGACACATACTCATCTAAGATGTTAACAATAGAAGAAGCAAGGTGTGGGGTGTATGGGAACTCCCGGTACTATCTTTGCAATTTTCTCCTGTAAATCTGAAACTATCCTAAAGTTTAAAAAAATATTATTTAAAAAATGTGATATGAAGTGGTATTTATAGGGGCTTCTGGAAAAAGAAAGCTCTCTTGTGCTGCATCATGTGTACAGTGTAAAGATTTGGAGTTTAAAACTGAGTGCACTGTTTAGCTACCAAAGAGGGAGAGACTGGAGCTGCTGGCAGTTGCTCGGTGCAGCCTGGAGACAAACTCACTGCAGAACGAAGAAAGAAGAGGTGGAGAGAAACCAAGTCCTTGGCGATATGCATGAGCTGCTGGATCAAGCCTTGCCTGAAACTAACATTACTCTTGACTTTTCTGATTCTGAGCCAGTACATAAATCCCTCTATTGTCTGAGTAGGAGTTTTGGAAAACTGAAGCATCATGATTAATTATGCACTATTTAGAATGATCCCCCATCTTCTCTGATCTTTGCATGCTCCCCAGATTCTGAGCTCACACTCTGTTGGGTTTGGGGTGCAATTTAATCGTCAACGAAGTCTGAGCAGTGTATTCTTTGTATTCACTGTTTCCAAGGGCAGAAAGAGTAAGGTGTATGGGCTGGGGGCTGCAGGGATCCCTGGGCTAACGAGGTCTTCGGAGCTGGCCTTGAGTTCCCACCCAATAATCTCTCTCCCCAGTAAAGAAGCTGTTGCCAGAGGATGATTTCTGGAGGATTCTTCTGTTGGAGCCGAGACTTGAGCTCACTGCTTCTCAGTTTTGTGCGGGTTGTGGCTATGGCTCTTCGTTGTTTTACTAGAGGATGTGGCTGGAGGTGGGGTATGACTGCTGTTGGGGATTTCATGTCTGCTCTAGACTTCATTGGAAGATCACCCCCTCCTAGCCCTACCCCATCACACATTGTGATGTTTGTTTGTTATTTTTGTAATCCTTTTTGTGTAGATTATTTAACCTTGCAAAACTTCAGAAATGAATGCCGTTTGTGTAAATAAACAATCAAGTATTTCTAAATTGTCCCTGAACCCCCAGGGAAGGGATCGTCTCTTAATCATCTTTATTTTCCCAGTACTCAAGGCCCCGGTACAATGCGGCAAGTCAATATATGAATGAGTCTGTTAACTCTCTGTACACAGACAGGCCAGACACTTGCTGGGGGCAGGACGTGCCCGATTCTGTCTGGGTCCAGCTTCTTCCTTCTCCGTACCCCTCACTGCCTGCCCAATCACCAGCCTTCCAGCATGTTCTTAGAGGGAGGGACTTCTTGCCTGAGTGGCTAGCAACACCCCAGATCCTCCTGACCCCTGTAAGCATAAGCTCTTGTGAAGAGTGGCTGAAAGCATTTGAAATGCCAGGCCCACTGATAACCAGGATCCGTGCTTTGAACGGGACCCTTTAATCTCCTCCTTCGCTACAAAGGGAATGAAGGATTCTCCTAAGACTGTCAGTCAAACCATTACGTTTGTGAAAGGTGTGACCTCAACTTGGAGACACACACCTGCCCTTTTACCTGCTCTTTCGTGTTGTTCAATTCAGCTGCACCGGATTTCAAGAGATCTTAGCAAAAGTCACCGTTATCCCCCCAAAACCCTGATGCATAAAATCCTAAACTCTTCAGTTTTCTATTTTCATTTGTTCTGAGTGTCACGTTACCTTTTGCTTTGAAGGAATCCATTCATTCAACAGATCTTTGTTGAGAGTCTCTGTGTGGCAGGCCCTGTTCTAGGGCTGGAACACGGCTATGATGAGACAGGCAAGGTCTGCTTGAACCCAGATGATCTCTTAATGACTGAACTCTGCAAAATGCCTCCCTAATGTGCAAGGAGGTAGGACTACTTCAATTCAAATATTCGTCGGGGATTTTTTGTAGTTGGATGAGCTAGAGCCAGGGAAGAGCCCTTGTCTTTGGGGTAAGGGCATATAAACCTGGGCAGGTGTATGCAGTTAGTGTGGCATAACGCTAGGGCAGGATGCTAAAGTCAGCGAGAAAGGCGAACATCTTCTAGGGCAAAACGTAGCCTTGAAAATCCCTGAGATCTCCTTAGAGTGCTGGCTTGTGCCCCCAGTCCTGTAGGGTAATATGTATATATCAACGTGTAATGTGTGTAGACGTGTGTTATGTACTGCAAGCAGTAAATATGCAGAATTCATTTCACAAGGTTTTCTGTTACAGCAGAAACAGTACATAGAGAGCACTGAAATTCCAGAGTAGCCTCCGCCAGGCTCCCTGCTGGCTGTTAATTTGGCAGCTGGAGGAGCCCTGTTCAGCCAGGTAGGATCTCACTGCGGCTCCAGCAACTCCCC
The DNA here is from genome assembly GCF_949774975.1 of Lagenorhynchus albirostris. Taxonomy (NCBI): domain Eukaryota; kingdom Metazoa; phylum Chordata; class Mammalia; order Artiodactyla; family Delphinidae; genus Lagenorhynchus; species Lagenorhynchus albirostris. The sequence goes on along the minus strand of NC_083109.1, from coordinate 6,199,013 downwards.
TTACACACAGGGTGGAACCAAGGCCCCCAGGACCCTGGAACCTGGCCCCCTTCCCTCTGCTCACGCCAGCCCCCTGCACGTTCCAGCCCGCCGCGCTGGCCTCCTTGCGTTTCTGGAACCCATCAGGCCTGCTCTCAGCGTCCCCTCTGTCTGCACGTCCCAGGGAGCCACAGACTCACCTCTGAAGGTCTCCCCTGACTGTCACCCTGACCACCGCCCTTAATGCTCACCTCTAGTCCCCTCCCCTGCTTTATTTTTCTCTGGGCAGTTTACTGCTATCAGACACCCCCTGCTTTATTTTAAAATTTTGTTTAATTGTAAGCCCCAGGAGGACGAGGTTTCATGACAACGTTTTGTTTTCTGATGTTTGCTCGGCTCCTAGAAATGTGCTCGGTACTGGCAGGTGGTTAATTGATATTTGCTGAATGAATGAATGAATGAGTGAATGAATAGCACCTGTGCCCAGTGGCTTATGCATCAGTCAGTCCGAGTCATTCATTCAAAATGTTGTGCAGACTTACCGGATGCTACGCTTCAATCAAAAGTTTACTTAAAATGGGGACTTCCCTGACGGCACAACAGTGAAGACTCCGCGTTCCCAAAGCAGGGGCCCCGAGTTCGATCCCTAGTTCGGTCAGGGAACTAGATCCCACATCATGCCGCAACTAAGGAGCCCACCCGCTGCAGCCAAGACCCAGCGCAACCAAATAAATAAATAAAATAAATATTAAAAAAAAATTTACTTAAAATGGAGTGGAGGGAGGGTGTCTTCATGTCCACTCTATGAGATACAGTTATCGCTGTTTAAGTGAGGAGGAAAGAAAGGTTCAAGAGGGGTAAAGTGGCTTATTTATCTTCTCCTAATTGACAAGCAGCAGGTAGGCCTGTTCTAGGAGAGCTCGGGACTGTCACCGTTTCTCCTCCCTCCCATAAGTGGGCCCTGGGAGGGGAAAGTGTGTTGTGGGCACCATCAAGAGACAAAGAAGGTACTTGAATGTCCGTTTCTCCTGGGTGGTTTGTTGACTGGGCAAATGTTTGTTGCGTGACTAAAGAGACAGAGCCACGCTCTTCCCTTTGGAGCCTCTGCTGCAACACACTGTAGATGAAAGAATTGGAGGGGGAGGAAAGAAGATGTGCAGAAGGGAAACGGAGGCAAGATCAGATCTTGCTGATTTCTTGTTTCATGGTATCTCTCAGGCTAGTGGCATCTCTGCCCTAACCAACGTAGAAGTTAGCAAAGAACAACAAGAATTAGCATGGATAGAGAATTTTTTCCACTCCCGACTGTCCATGAGTTATGAAGCAAAATTCCAGTCCACTGCAGTTTAAATAAGGAAATAGCTCAGATGTAAATGGTAAGTAGCTGTAAGTAGGTAGAGGGAGAGAGATACTGTCTTTCCTCCACCCTAAGAGGCCATCTGGCTTTGAAGATGGAGGAAGGGGCTGTGAGCTAAGGAATGTGGGCAGCTTAGGGTGTAAGAACATTGGAACGAGTGACCTGTCTGGAGTCAAACAGCCCTGAATTCAAATTCTGGTTTCTTCATTAACTAGTTATAGGACTTTAGGTAAGTCATGCTGCCATTCATCTATCCGCCCACCCATCCATCCATCCATCCATCCATCCATCCATCCATCTATCTACTCAACAAATATTAACTGAACTCCTGCTACACACTAGGTATTTGAGAAATGAAGCCAACAGAATTCCCTGTGTCTGTTTTAAACAATACAGAGACCAAGCCAAACAGAATTGCTTGCTGCAAGGGATATATGCGCCTGGAAGATAAGACTGTCAACTAACTAAACAGCTTCCTTATCAAGAGCTTTTTCTGCAAAGGACTAACATTCAGTGGAACAGTGGCTCTCGATGTCTGTATCCTAATCCCTGGAACCTGTGAATATGTTTCATTTCACTGCAAAAGGGGACGTTGCAGATGTGATTGGGTTAAGGATCTTGAGATGGGGAGATTATCCTAGATTATCCAAGTGCGATTAATGTAACCACAAGGATTCTTATAAGGGAACAAGCGAGGCAGGAGGTGTAGTGTCAGAGTGCAAGAGGAGAACAGCTCCACTGGCCATTGCTGGCTTTGAAGATGGAGGAAGGGGCCACGAGCTAAGGAATGTGGGCAGCTTCTAGAAGCTGGAAAAAGCAAGGAAACGAATTCTTCCCAGAGCCTCCAGAAGGACGGCTCTGTCCACACCTTGATTTTATTTTATTTCAATTTATTTGATTTTTAAATTTTTTGAAAATTAAAAAAATTTTTATTTTATATTGCAGCCTAGTTGATTAACAATATTGGATCAACACCTTGATTTTAGTCTCGTGGGACCCATTTCAGACTTCTGACCGCCAGAACTGTAAGAACATACATTTGTGTTAGGGCACCGAGTTTGTGGTAATTTGTTTTAGCAGCAGCAGCAAATTAATACAATGTCAGATGGTAAATATTTTCATTTTTGAGGGTTGTATGTTCTCTTTCGCAACCTCTGCCACTGATGGTAAATGAATGAGCGTGGCCAGATTTGGCCCCCGGGCCATAATATGTCGACTCCTGTCCTAACATATTAAATAGAGAGTAATAATAGTAAAATGTTTTGTGAGCGTGAAATGAAATCATGCATATAAAACTTCTAGTGGTGCCTTAGAAATAGCAAGCGCCCAGTATAGTTTATTATTATTTTCTTAATCAACATTATGGCAGTGGTTATATGAGGAGGAATGTACTTGATTTTTCCAGGAGTCTGCCCCACAGAACACCACAAGGATAGGCCAAGAATCTTCTATTTGTCAGATATTTCTGATTAAAGCTCTTCACCAGCAGCTCATAGACACCACATAAGGGGAAAAACAGCTTGGGGAGGAGGAAAAAATGAGAAGAATTGTCTTCACCTGAAAATGACAACCTGGAACAGATCCGGTGAAAAACAAACATCTCTAAGTCACAGGATCACCTCGGCTTTGAATGGCATGGGGTTCTCCTGTTACTGCCTTCCCATTCCGGCATTGACGTATTTTGTAACTAATTGCTTCTTCAAACCTCATCAATGATCTTTTGCACTTTTGCAAAGAAATGTTGAAAGCTTTTAATGAAGAAATTAATTATGTACAGTCTTGAATGCAAATTAGACTAATTAATTGTAGCATTGATACCCTCTCCTAGCACAAAATATGAGAACTGGCATTATACATATTTATAAGGTACAGTACATTTTGACAGATGCCTGCAGATTGTGATGAAAAGGTGGTCAAGGTGTCTGAAAGGACACCTTCTCTCTGACAGATGAATGTGGCTGCATTTCGTGAGAAGTTTGGTTTAGTTGTCAACAACAGTGACTTCACAATGTCGAGATATGAAAACTTTGGGCATAAAATGGATTTTCCCCCAAAATGGAAAACTTGAGTGGAGTAGAGATGATTGGAACCAGGATTGAATGTTTCTTAGGAAAATTCATTTAAATGTTCCTGGCTCCTACTGTTTGATTGTCTAAGAACTATTCCCATCAGGGCTGGATGGCTGAATGGTTGGAATTTGCCTCTTTTCATGTATGAGAATAGAGTTGACATCTGTGTGAGTATCACTTGGCCACTGGGAAACAATGTTCTGCTTCACAGAAATCTGTGCTAAATAAAGACCCCAGTAGGGGGAAAAATGGTCACAATATTTTGTTGCTTCTCCTATCAAGAAATGGAGTTTATTTGTCCACCCTTTGGATCTGGCTTGGCTGTGTGACTTGCTTTGGCCAATGGGAGGTTAGCAAACATGATACAAGCAGAAGACTGAAAAGTGCTTCTGCACTGGGTTTGCCATCCCTTGCTCCTGCAGGAGACTTTTCTGCCACCAGGAGCACAAGCACATGGAGACATGCTCAGCCATCTCAGACATGACCCCAGGCACGTGAGTGAGGCCATTCTAGATCAGCCAGCCACCTGCCGAGCCAACCCAGACCAGAGACAGCCCAGCCAACCAATAGAATCATGAAAAGTTTAAAAAACACATTCGCTGTTTGATACCACTAAGTGTGGAATGATTTGTTACACAGCAAAGGCTAACTGATACAAGTTACCACCAAAATGTCAGAGCACTTTCCTCCTACATTTGGGGGCGGTGGGTATTAAGGACCTTGTTCATGAGTGACTGGTGCTGCTTCCTTGGAAGACTCCACAGATAAAGACCAGTCTTTGGAGAAAGACAGACAATGAAGGAGTAAATCAGTCAATACTTCATTACAAAATGAAGGAAATGAGTTGGACAAAGAGGACTAGAAAACCCTTGGTCTGAGCATGTGTGGCCGACAAGATTGCTGCCTCCCAACAGCCATCTCCTCCCTCCATCTTCTTCCTTTCTGACCAAACCCTTTAAGTCCGTGATAGAGGCTGAAAGTACCAGAGGCCTGTTTGCCAGCTTCCTCTGCAGCCAGGATGGGCATGTGACCCAGTCCTGCCCAGTGGGACCCCAGGGGAATCTGGCAGGGGTATCCTTGGAAAGCCTTCCCTCCATAATAAAAAAAGACACATCTCTGATGGCACGGTCCTTCTGTGGTTGGCAGAATTCCAAAATGGTGTCCCCAAGATTTCCTGCCCTAACCCCAGAACTGTGACTATGCTGAGTTATCGCTCCTGTGATCATGGCACCTTATACAGCAGAAGGGATTTTGAGATGTAATTAAGGCTGCTGATCTGTTGACTTTGAGCTCATCAGAAGGGAGATTACCTGGACGAGCTCATTCTAATCACATGAGCCCCTGGAAAGCAGAGAGCTTTCTCTGGCAGGTGGCAGAAGAAGAAGTGAGAGATCCAACATGTGAGAAGGACTCATTGAAAGATCACGTTTTGTTGCTGATGGAGGGACCACCTGGTAAAGACCTGGGAGCGGCCTTAGGAGTTGAGAGCACCCCACCCCTGGCTGACGTCAGCATGACGGCAAGGATCCAGGCCTCAGTTTGCTGGTGTGTGGTAGGGGCAGGGGGGTTCTCTTTTCTTCAAAGGTACAACCTCAAAAGGCCATAAGTAGCCACAGTAGGAGCTGGGTGGTCACCTCGAAGAGCAGCAGAGAAACAGGGTCATAGGGCTTCACACAGTGATGGGGAGAAAAACAGACCTGAGCTGGAGAGAGAAAGGGTTGGGATCTAACATCCTGGTCAAGCCCCCTCCCCAGGCCTGGCAACACCCAGCTATTGGATCTCCCAGATACCACCACTCCTTTAGGAGTTTTGTCTTTCGCTTAAGCTCAGTTTGGTGTTGACCTCTTTGGGGGGAAATGTGTTTTATCAATACAACACCTTCTACTCTAAGAGGTAAGTTACAGATGGTTAGCTTAGTTAGTGACAGCCTCCAGCTTGGTTCAACTTACACCCCGACCTGTACCTTGTAGCTCCAGTGAGTTTCTCCCAAGGGCAAGCAAATGCCCTAGACCATGCCCACTCAAAGTGTGGTTTGAGGTTTTGGCGCCCATCGGAGAAAAGTGGGCTACTTGTCTTTGAGGGATTTAGGGGAGAATGCTGAGAAACCTGTACAGCTGTCGGACCCTGTACCACATCGAAGCCTCCGACCAGCATCTCGTTTCATTGAACAGAGGATAGACAGATGGTGCGGCTGGTAGCCACGCACGGTAGGACCACATATTGGTCTGCAATGTGTTGACAATAGAAAAGAATGATCCTTCACCCCTGGTAGCTTGTGAAGACTGCCCCAGGCTCCGGCATGTCAAGGTTTTCCTGGCAGGTATTATAGTTTGAGGCAATCTTTTGAGTTCAAGTCATGGCTTTCTTTCCTGGAAAAAATGAAGTAGTGTCACTAATTCCTTCATTTCCTGCGGGGGAACCTCTCAGACCCCTGTCTTCCTTAGGATTCCCACACCAGATGGAGAAGTCTCCAGTGCAGCTGTTCCTACACAGCTTTCCTTGGAAGATGACAGAGTAAGAGTGTCAGAAGGAAGGGGTCATCCAGGCAGCACTTCCCAAATTGTGTTCTTTGCCCCCAGGTGGGCCGTGAGAAGGGCCCCAATGACACAGGAGACACAGCCCGGTGTGTTTCTCTCATGGAAACTGGGGATGGGAATGGCGATGAAGCAAGACCTAGGAAACTGGGACCGGAAAGGCCCCAGAAATCACGCAAATGCTCCATTTCAGTTTCCGGGGAACTGAAGTCAGAGATGTCAGCCTAAAGCCACGAAGTCAGCAGGGTCACATCCTTGAGCCTCTGACACTAACTTACCTTATTAGGTTACTACAGTGGCTGCTGTACCAGAGGTCAAACTAACAGTGACCAGGGCTGGATAGAAGTCGGTTTCCCTTTCGAATCTCAGTGCGGTTGTTCAGGCTGATGCGGTCAGGGGTCCAGGCTCCTTCTCCCTTTGTCCTCTTCCATCTTCAATAAGAGACATCCATTCCATAGTCTAGCCTGAGGGATGGGGATGTAACAGGATCAGATGTAAGTTATAGAAAGATGAGCGGCCTGCAGCGGGAGGCAAGGGGGGGCATGCGTGGGAACTGGCCACAGAGTCAAAAGTAGAAACGTGTTAAAATAGGATCCTGTTAAAATAGGGCCAGACAGTAATGAAAACTAATGACGGGACCCCATGTAAGATGACAAAGGGCAACTCACTCTGGGCTTCGCTCTCTGGGAGGCAATAGGGAGCGGTGCAGACTGTGGCAAACTGGGCCCTGCACACTGTCTGCAGCAGGGCTGCTTGCCTTCGGCCCTATCGACACTTGGGCCTGCGTAGTCTTCGTTCTGGGGAGCTGGCCTGGGTGCGGTAGGATGTTTACCATCATGCCTGAACGCCACCCAGTAGATGCCAGGAGCACCCTCCCCCCATTTGTAACAAACAAAAATGTTGCCAGTTGTTGCTAAATGTCCCCTGAAGAGTAAAATCCCGCCCAGCTGAGAAACACCGGTCTCTAGGGAGCAGCCGTCCCTCCTCACCTCCAGCGACGGCTGCCCTGTGGGGATGCAGGCTCAACGTTCCTGAATCTTCCGAGTCTACAAAACTCCTCACATTTCGTATTGCCAAATAACCCACTTTTTAAAAAGTGCCAGCCAATACCACGTGAGACAGACGAAAGCCCGCCCCAGGCCCCAGTCTGCAGCCTCGGAGTGAGCAGTCCGCGATGACCGCCGAGGGGTGGATGGGATCCTCTTTTCCTTTGAGCCTCGATGGGTGGGAAGAACTTATTTATTTATTTATTATTAATTTTTATTGGCTATAGTTGCTTTACAATGTTGCGTTAGTTTCTGCTGTACAGCAAAGTGAATCAGCTATACGTATACATATATCCCCTCTTTTTCAGATTTCCTTCCCATTTAGGTTGCCACAGAGCACTGAGTAGAGTTCCCTGTGCTCTACAGTAGGTTCTCATTAGCTATCTATTTTATGCATAGTGGTGCGTATAGGTCAGTCCCATTCTCCCAATTCATCCCACCCCGTCTTCCCCCCCTTGGTAACCATAAGTTTTCTACATCTGTGACTCTAGTTCTGCTTTGCGAATAAGTTCATCTGTACCATTTTTCTAGATTCCACATATAAGTGATATTATACGATATTTGTCTTTCTCTTTCTGACTCACTTCGCTCTGTATGACAGTCTCTAGGTGTGGATGGGTTTCTTCATGTACTTATTCTTATGTCCACCAAAGGACCTGTTTTCTGGAATCTTCCATTGAATAGCAGCTTGTTCAATATTTGTTGAGTGAGTGAACAACAGAAGCTGACAGTTTATAATGCTAATCCCGTGTCTCCTCTTCACCCCTTAATTTTTATTTGACATGCAAACCCCTGATCTTTCAGATCACTCCAAAGTTCATTTCTCTCCCCTTCCTGCCCCTTACAGGAATTTAAGAGTTCAAAATATATTCATCTGAAGTCACAAACCTGAGTCCACACAGCTGTCAGCGCCCTCACTTGAAGCCAGCCCTTCCAGAAACACACAGAAGAGCCACACACGCTCACCCTCCCACCCCCTTTTTCAGAGAAAAAGGCCGTGTGTGGGAAAATGCTGTGGGCTTAGTGGTGGTCAGGATGATGAGCTTATGTTGAAAATGCTCTGCTCTGGATGAAAGTAAATAAAACAAAACCTTGTTCTTTAGAATTAACATCAGTGTTTCCTTCCACACTGCTGACATCTCGGCCGGCCCCTGCCCCCTCGCCGACATCGCGTAGGAAAGGCTGCTGGTAACGGACCTCCCACGACTGTGTCTCGTTTGCACACTTCCTCCCCTCCCCTGAGCTTCTCCTAGTTGGATGCTTTTGACAGGCTCTGCGGCCTGTTTAGAGGTTGAGTGAAATGTTGCAGATTCGGGGATTCTGGTCTCTGAAGTCAGTTTCTGGTGAGCCCCCTCCCCGCGCCCCAGCCTCCTCGTGTCCCGGCTGGGATGCAAGTTGACAGCGAGCTCTGGGATCTGCGAGCAGTGGCAGAGGCGAGGCATGCGGGGGACAGCACCCTCAAGGGAGGTGATAATACAGACAGGATCCCCTTTGTTCTCTGGGGCTTCCTCTGAGCCTGGGCCCGGTGGATACTTGGCGGACGCTTGCTCACGTGGTGCTGCCCGCATCCGGAAGGGGCAGGAAGCACTGTGACCGCACACTCCCCGCAGGGCCTGCCACCGCGCCGCCACCTGCCTGTCTGTGCCGCCTCACCTCCCACTGCTCTGCTGCAGCCATGCCGGCCTGCCTTCAGTGGCTCCCAGGCAGGAGCTGGCAGAGTTCTTCTGTAAAGGGCCAGATGGTTGATATGTTTGGCGGCGTGGTTAGTGGCTGCTCTCCTACCGGTACCGCTGCAACCTGCGTCCCCAGGAACCCCTTGGTCCTAGGCAAGCAGGGACGGTTGGTCACCCCACTTTGCAGGCCCTCTGGACTCTGTTGCAGCTGCTCAGCTGTGCCCTTGAAATGCTGCAGCAGCTGGAAAAGAGAGGAAACTGAGGGGGCGTGGCTGTGGGCCCATAAAACTTCATTCATGAAGTCAAGTGGCCAGGCAGAGGGGTTCGCTGCCCCCTGTTCTGAGGCGGCAGTCTCACTCCCTCCGCAGGGCCTCCGCACTTGCGTGAGTCGCTCTTCTCTCAGATACGCACCCATGCCCTTGCTCAGCTGTCCCCTCCTCAGAGCCCACGGGTCTCAGGCACCCGGCTGCTGAGTGTTGGCTGCTAAGAACCGCCAGTTGTCTCCTTCTCCAGAGGGATGCTCTCAGGCAAAGGGCGCCACCTCGCCTGGGAGTCTATGCTCTGCCTTTCTGACCGTGGCTGCCCCAGAGGGCCCATGGATAACTCCAGCGCCGCTGCATCCTCGCCCCGCGCCCGCCCACATCCCGCGTTACTCACCGTCCCATCCCGTTGTTGCATTGTCTTCGCAGCGCCGCACACCATCCTAAGTGATCTTGGCTGCACGTTCGTTTATTGATCTGTCGTCTGTCTGCCCCTGGAAGGTAGGGACCACGAGGCCAGGCTGCCTTGTTCCTCACTGGGAGGGAGCCGTGCCAGGCTCACGGCTGGCTCGCCATCGGAATCTGTGGTATTAATGGATGCAGTAACAACTGGGTGAAGCACAAGGGCTCGGAAGGCTTAATACGCTTTGCTCAAGGTCACTGCCGGCAGGAAGGAGAGAACTCGGGTCCTGGGCTGGGCTCTATCACCTGCATCGTGACTTGGGCACGTCACTTGCCCTTTCTGGACACTGACCCCCCAGCCACAGAGGCCCGTGTCTGTGTGCAACACGAGAGGCTAAGACGGCCTTAGCTGAGGGCTTGTGCAAATGTGGAGCTGAATGGTTTGAGGAGATGCCCCCTGCGGTTTCCTAATTTGGTTCCACCCCGCACCAGGCCCCTGGCTCCCTGGAAGGCCCAGTGCCAGGTAGAGGGATTCCCATCTCTTTGTGGCCAATTCTTTTTTCTGACTTCTTGGGTGTGTGACCTGGGCAGTGGGACAGGGCCCTGAACCCAAAAGGGCCACACATTTTAATGCTCTGCTATGGCTGTCTTGAAATTCTCAATACTTTTTATGGATCTTGATACTCTTTGAACAAGAGCCCAGATTTTCAGTTTGCCCTGGGCCCTGCAAATCCTGGAGCTGGCCCTCTGTGCCCTGTTGGCCAGATTCAGTTCCAAGAGCTTTTCAGGCATCATTGTGATTATCTGCAGTCTACATGAGAAGAAACTGAGGCCCAAGGGGACCAAGGGATTCGTCCCTGGGTCACCAAGCAGGGAGGTGGCAGAGCAGGCTTGGAGCAAGGCTAGTTCCTCTCAGAGCCCTCTTCTGCCTTGAGCATCCCACACCCACCATTCTGCTTCTTCTGAGGACATTGGAGCTGCTCAGGAAACAGCCATTGATGATTGAGGTTGAGTTTATGTCAGCCTGGGAAGGGAGGCTAGCCCTTCATGTGGCTGCCTCCTTCTCCTCTAATCTTCAGAGCCCTCCTCCTCCAGCAAGGCCTGCAGTCACTGCAGTCCTCTCGTAGCCCACTTCAAAGCTTGGGTGGCCCAGCTCTCCACCTGGTCCAATCCTGTGGAGTCCTGAGGTCACGCCTGCTGGTGGACAGGTGTGCCCAAGCAGCACCTCATTTCCTGGGGGCAAGCATACAGTCTGATGCAGCAAACTGACGTTCACAGCCCCATAACCAAGCTTGGGAATGCAAGTGGTTAGGTGTCAAATTAGCAAGTACCTGCTGCCTTTGGAAATATTTATCAACTTATTTTTACTTTTCCTTCTAAGAAAATGCAAAGATGCTTGCAGGGTATATGAAACATAAGGTAAAAACATAAATCAGAAGTCAGGAGAAAAGGAAAACAGACGAAGAAGAATAGGGATATAATAGAAATATAAAACAAAGCCAGAAATAAGACTGTACATGCTGTGGTGGGCAGAATAATACCCCCCAAAGGTGTCCATTTTGTAATCCCCAGAACCTGTGAATAGGTGGCCTTATGTGGCAAAAGACATTGCAGATGTGATTAAGTTAAGGATCTTGAGATGCGAGGATTATCCTGGACTATCTGGGTGAGCTCAGTGTAATCACAAAGGTCCTTATAAAAGGAAGTCAGGGCGTCCCTGGTGGTGCAGTGGTTAAGAATCCGCCTGCCAATGTAGGGGACACCAGTTCGAGCCCTGGTCTGGGAAGATCCCACATGCTGCGGAGCACCTAAGCTCGCGAGCCGCAACGACTGAGCCTGTGCTCTAGAGCCCTCAAGCCGCAACTACTGAGCCTGTGTGCCTAGAGCCCTGCTCCACAACAAGAGAAGCCACTGCGATGAGAAGCCCACGCACCGCAACGAAGAGTAGCTCCTGCTCGCCCAACTAGAGAAAGCCCGTGTGCAGCAATGAAGACCCAACGCAGCCAAAAATAATAAATAAATAAACTAAATAAATTTAAAAAGAAAAAGGAAGTAAGAAGAGTTGGAGTCAGAGAGAGAGGTGGGGACAGGTTGGGAGATGCTGTGCTGCAGGCGCTGAAGGTGAAATACGCCAAGGAGAGCAGGTGGCCTCGGACACTAGGAAAGGGAAGGAGACAGCTTCTCCCCTAGAGCCTCTGGAAGGCATGCAAGCCTTCCAACTCCTTGATTTTAGCCCATTGACCTGGGTTTTGGACTTCTGACCTCCAGAACTATAAGATAATACATTTTCTTGAGCTGTTCACTTTGTGATAATTTGTTATAGGAAACTCACTGATGTATGAAAGAATCTCATTTATTGGAGACCAATACTGAATAAGTTTACCTCTAAGTAACCATCCAATCAGGGAGTGAAGCCCACTGCCTTTGTGATCCACAAGGTATATGGATGAAAGCAAAATAAATAAATAAACACCCCTCCAAACCCCATCAATTTAAGTCCCCCAAGAAATTCTTGCTAAGGGTCCTCAAAACATCAGTGTCTTTCTCAGGGGGACCTCAGATCAGCAACCCTGAAGCAGGCACTCAGGGGACAAGGGGGTCCTCTATAGCCACCTCTACCTTCGGCTGGACCACCAAGATAAGGAAAATGATTTATTAACAAACTGTGGAAATGAACTCAAACACAAATGGCAATATTTTCCCTTGTGTCTCTCTTTTCTCTAATGAAAATCCAACACATCCACAGGACTCATTCAAACAATGCAGAAGGAGTAAAGCAGAGGGTGTGAAACGTTTCCTGTAAAGGGCCAGGCAGACGATGTGGGAAAGCAGCTGCAGTCGGGATGGTGAGTGGGCTGCTGTGTCCAAATAAAACCTTATTTACAAAAACAGATTAGTAGGTCTCTTGCAGCAGTGGGAAAGCTTCTGCTAGCTCTGGGATGAAGCTCCACTAATCCTGCATCCCCCTCCCAGACAGCATCCCTTTCCTAGTCAAGCTGTTATTCAGGTCTCTGTATGGGGAACAGCCACAGATCACAAGGGTGGAATGGAGATGGCTAATTGGCAGTGTCGACTGAAAAAATGCACAACTTAAAAGTTCAGAATTATGTTTTATTCAGCAGACATACTGAGGACATAGGCATGGGAGACAGCCTCTCACATAGCTCGGAGGGATTTCTCCAAAGAGCCGTGTGGCTGACAGGGTCTTTGTGCTCTGGCCGGTGTCAGGCCTGTGCCTCTGAGGTGGGAGAGCTGAGTTCAGGACATTGGTCCACCAGAGACCTCGCAGCTTCACATAATATCAAATGGCAAAAGCCCTCCCAGAGAGCTCCATCTCAATGGTAAGACCCAGCTCCACTCAACAACTAGCAAGCTCCAGTGCTGGACACCCTATGCCAACAACTAGCAAGAGAGAAACACAACCCCACCCATTAGCAGAGAGGCTGCCTAAAATCATAATGAGGTCACAGACACCCCAAAACACACCACCGGATGCGGTCCTGCCCACCAGAAAGGCAAGATCCAGCCTCATCCACCAGAACACAGGCACCAGTTCCCTCCACCAGGAAGCCTACACAACCCACTGAACCAACCTTAGCCACTGGGGGCAGACACCAAAAACAACGGGAACTACAAACCTGCAGCCTGTAAAAAGGAGACCCCAAACATAGTATGTTAAGCAAAATGAGAAGACAGAGAAACACACAGCAGCTGAAGGAGCAAGGTAAAAACCAACCAGACCAAACAAATGAAGAGGAAATAGGCAGTCTACCTGAAAAGGAATTCAGAATAATGATAGTAAAGATGATCCAAAATCTTGGAAATAGAATAGACAAAATGCAAGAAACATTTAACAAGGACCTAGAAGAACTAAAGATGAAACAAACAATGATGAACAACACAATAAATGAAATTAAAAATTCTCTAGAAGGAATCAATAGCAGAATAACTGAGGCAGAAAAATGGATGTGACCTGGAAGATAAAATAGTAGAAATAACTACCGCAGAGCAGAATAACGAAGAAAGAATGAAGAGAATTGAGGACAGTCTCAGAGACCTCTGGGACAACATTAAACGCACCAACATTCGAATTATAGGGATCCCAGAAGAAGAAGAGAGAAAGAAAGGGATTGAGAAAATATTTGAAGAGATTATAGTTGGAAACTTCCCTAATATGGGAAAGGAAATAGTCAATCAAGTCCAGGAAGCACAGAGAGTCCCATACAGGATAAATCCAAGGAGAAACACGCCAAGACACATATTAATCAAACTATCAAAAATTAAATACAAAGAAAACATATTAAAAGCAGCAAGGGAAAAACAACAAATAACATACAAGGGAATCCCCCTAAGGTTAACAACTGATCTTTCAGCAGAAACTCTGCAAGCCAGAAGGGAGTGGCAGGACATATTTAAAGTGATGAAAAGGAAAAACCTACAACCAAGATTACTCTACCCAGCAAGGATCTCATTCAGATTCAACGGAGAAATTAAAACCTTTACAGACAAGCAAAAGCTAAGGGAATTCAGTACCACCAAACCAGCTTTACAACAAATGCTAAAGGAACTTGTCTAGGCAGGAAACACAAGAGAAGGAAAAGACCTACAATAACAAACCCAAAACAATTAAGAAAATGGTAATAGGAACATAACTATCGATAACTACCTTAAATGTAAATGGATTAAATGCTCCAACCAAAAGACATGGACTGGCTGAATGGATACAAAAACAAGACCCGTATATATGCTGTCTACAAGAGACCCACTTCAGACCTAGGGACACATACAGACTGAAAGTGAGGGGATGGAAAAAGATATTCCATGGAAATCAAAAGAAAGTTGGAGTAGCAATTCTCACATCAGACAAAATAGACTTTAAAATAAAGACTATTACAAGAGACAAAGGAGGACACTACATAATGATCAAGGGATCAATCCAAGAAGAAGATATAACAATTGTAAATATTTATGCACCCAACATAGGAGCACCTCAATACATAAGGCAAATGCTAACAGCCATAAAAGGGGAAATCGACAGTAACACAATCATAGTAGGGGACTTTAACACCCCACTTTCACCAATGGACAGATCATCCAAAATGAAAATAAATAAGGAAACACAAGCTTTAAATGATACATTAAACGAGATGGACTTAATTCATATTTATAAGACATTCCATCCCAAAACAACAGAATACACTTTCTTCTCAAGTGCTCATGGAACATTCTCCAGGATAGATCATATCTTGGGTCACAAATCAAGCCTTGGTAAATTTAAGAAAATTGAAATTGTATCAAGTATCTTTTCTGACCACAACATTATGAGACTAGATATCAATTACAGGAAAAAATCTGTAAAAAGTACAAACACATGGAGACTAAATTGAAATTGAGACTGTGATTAAAAATCTTCCAACAAACAAGAGCCCAGGACCAGATGGCTTCACAGGCAAATTCTATCAAACATTTAGAGAAGAGCTAACACCTATCGTTCTCAAACTCTTCCAAAGTATAGCCGAAGGAGGAACGCTTCCAAACTCATTCTACAAGGCCACCATCACCCTGATACCAAAACCAGACAAAGATTTCACAAAGAAAGAAAACTACAGGCCAATAACACTGATGAACATAGATGCAAAAATCCTCAACAAAATACTGGCAAACAGGATCCAACAGCACATTAAAAGGATTATACACCATGATCAAGTGGGGTTTATCCCAGGAATGCAAGGATTCTTTGGTATACGCAAATCAATCCATGTGATACACCATATTAACAAATGGAAGGATAAAAACCATATGATGATCTCAATAGATGCAGAAAAAGCTTTCGACAAAATTCAACATCCATTTATGATAAAAACTCTCCAGAAAGTAGGCATAGAGGGAACTTACCTCAACATGGTAAAGGCTATGACATATATGACAAACCCACAGCCAACATCGTTCTCAATGGTGAAAACCTGAAACCGTTTCCTCTAAGATCAGGAACAAGACAAGGTTGTCCACTCTCACCACTATTATTCAACATAGTTTTGGAAGTTTTAGCCACAGCAATCAGAGAAGAAAAAGAAATAAAAGGAATCCAAATCGGAAAATAAGAAGTAAAGATGCCACTGCTTGCAGATGACGTCTTACTATACATAGAGAATCCTAAAGATACTACCAGACAACTACTAGAGCTAATCAGTGAATTTGGTAAAGTAGCAGGATACAAAATTAATGCACCAAAATCTCTTGCATTCCTATACACTAATGATGAAAAATCTGAAAGAGAAATTAAGGAAACACTCCCATTTACCATTGCAACAAAAAGAATAAAATACCTAGGAATTAACCTACCTAAGGAGAGAAAAGACCTTTATGCAGAAAACTGTAAGACACTGATGAAAGAAATTAAAGATGATGCAAACAGATGGAGAGATATACCATGTTCTTGGATTGGAAGAATCAACATTGTGAAAATGATTATACTCCCCAAAGCAATCTACAGATTCAGTGCAATCCCTATCATACTACTAACGGCATTTTTCACAGAACTAGAACAGAAAAATTCACAATTTGTATGGAAACGTAAAAGACCCCAAACAGCCAAAGCAATCTTGAGAAAGAAAAATGGAGCTGGAAGAATCAGGCTCCCGGACTCCAGACTCTACTACAAAGCTACAGTAATCAAGACAGTATGGTACTGGCACAAAAACAAACATATAGATCCATGGAACAGGATGGAAAGCCCAGAGATAAACCCACGCACCTATGGTCAACTAATCTCTGACAAAGGAGGCAAGGATATACAATGGAAAAAGGACAGGCTCTTCAATAAGTGGTGCTGGGAAAACTGGACAGCTACATGTAAAAAATGAAATTAGAACTCTCCCTAACACTGTATACAAAAGTAAACTCAAAATGGGTTAAAGTCCTAAATGTAAGTCCAGACACTATAAAACTCTTAGAGGAAAACGTAGACAGAACACTCTATGACATAAATCACAGCAAGATCCTTTTTGACCCACCTCCTAGAGAAATGGAAATAAAAACATAAATAAACAAATGGGACCTAATGAAACTTCAAAGCTTTTGCACAGCAAAGGAAACCATAAACAAGACCAAAACACAACCCTCAGAATGGGAGAAAATATTTGCAAATGAAGAAACTGACAAAGGATTAATCTCCAAAATTTACAAGCAGCTCATGCAGCTCAATAACAAAATAACAAACAACTCAATCCAAAAATGGGCAGAAGACCTAAAGAGACATTTCTCCAAAGAAGACATACAGATTGCCAACAAACTCATGAAAGAATGCTCAACAGCATTAATCATTAGAGAAATGCAGATCAAAACTACAATGAGATATCATCTCACACCAGTCAGAATGGCCATCATCAAAAAATCTAGAAACAATAAATGCTGGAGAGGGTGTGGAGAAAAGGGAACACTCTTGCACTGTTGGTGGGAATGTAAATTGATACAGCCACTATGGAGAACAGTATGGAAGTTCCTTAAAAAACTAAAAATAGAACTACCATATGACCCAGCAATCCCACTACTGGGCATATACCCTGAGAAAACCATAATTCAAAAAGAGTCATGTACCACAATGTTCATTGCAGCTGTATTTACAATAGCCAGGACATGGAAGCAGTCTAAGTGTCCATCGACAGATGAATGGATAAAGAAGATGTGGCACATACATACAATGGAATATTACTCAGCCATAATAAGAAACGAAATAGAGTTATTTGTAGTGAGGTGGATGGACCTAGAGACTGTCACACAGAGTGAAGTAAGAAAGAGAAAAACAAATACCGTATGCTAACATGTATATATGGAATCTAAAAAAAAAAAAATGGTTCTGAAGAACCTAGGGGCAGGACAGGAATAAAGACGCAGACGTAGAGAATGGACTTGAGGTCACAGGGAGGGGGAAGGTTAAGCTGGGATGAAGTGAGAGAGTGGCATGGACATATACACAACTACCAAGTGTAAAACAGGTAGCTAGTGGGAAGCAGCCGCATAGCATAGGGAGATCAGCTCGGTGCTTTGTGACCACCTAGAGGGGTGGGATAGGGAGGGTGGGAGGGAGACGCAAGAGGGAGGAGATATGGGGATATATGTGTATGTATAGCTGATTCACTTTGTTATAAAGCAGAAACTAGCACACCATTGTGAAGCAATTATAATCCAATAAAGATGTTACCAAAAAACGAAAACAAAAAACAAAAAAACCCAAAAAACAAACAAAACAGACCAGCAACTGGATTTGGTCTGCGGGCTGTAGTTGCTTCCCCAACTGCTTTAGACCATAATAGATTTCTGAAGGTCACTGAGCCTGTCCACAACATGACTCAAGAGTCCTCAATGACCTGGATCATTTTGCCTCCCCCTGGACCAGGCATGGAGACAACTCCTCCCAACCTACCTTCCCTGTGGACAGCAACAATGATACCCAACATGGGTTTGGTAAAGTGGCTGGCAGATCTGCTTGGCACAGAGCAGGTGCTCAGAGACGTGGTGGCTGGGAATAGACTGCTGTCCTCCTCTGACGGCACACAATCAGAGCTCATTAATGGAGATTGTGGTGGTGACAGGTGCAGGCTAGAGACAGGTCCTACCTTGGCCACTTACTCCCTGTGTGGCTTTGGGTGAGTTACTTAACTTCTCTTCGGTGCAGAGTCTTCATTTGGAAATGGAATGCTAATTGTGGTTATTGGTTGTTGTGACGGTTCAGTATAGAGTTGCCAAATAAGATACGGGATGCCACATTCAATTTGAATTTCAGATAAACAATGAATCATTTATTTATTTATATTTTATATTGGAGTATAGTTGATTTACAATGTTGTGTTAGTTTCAGGTGTACAGTAAAGTGATTTAGTTATAGATATTCATATATCTATTCTTTTTCAGATTCTTTTCCTATATAGGTCATTACAGAGCACCGAGTATGGTTCCCTGTGCTACATAGTAGGTCCCTGTTGATCTGTTTTACATATATTAGTGTGTATATGTTAATCCCAACCTCCTAATTTTTCCCTCCCACCCACCTTTTCCCTTTGGTAACCATAAATTTGTTTTCTAAGTCTGTGAGTCTGTTTTGTAGATAAGTTCATTTGTATCATTTTTTAAGATTCCACATATAAGTGACATCATATGATATTGTCTTTGTCTAACTTACTTCACTTAGTATGATAATCTCTAGGTCCCTTCATGTTGCTGCAGATGGCATTATTCCATTCTTTTTTATGGCTGAGTAGTATTCCACTGTATATATGTACCACATCTTCTTTATCCATTCATCTGTCAGTGGACATTTAAGTTGTTTCCATGTCTTGGCTATTGTGAATAGTGCTGCAATGAACATTGTGGTGCATGTATCTTTTTGAATTAGAGTTTTCTCTGGATATATGCCCAGGAGTGGGATTGCAGGATCATATGGTAGTTCTATTTGTAGTTTTTTAAGGACCCTCCATACTGTTCTCCATAGTGGTTGTACCAATTTACATTCCCATCAACAGTGTAGGATGAATAATTTTTTTGTGTGTAAGTAAGTCCCAAATATTGAATTTTCTTCATATGCTAAACCTAGCAGCCCTATTTCTGTAAGATAATGCTTGAGGAACGTCTGAGCCAGTGCCTGGTGTGTAATGGGAGCCCAGTAAAAGGTTAGGACTTTCTAATATTATCTGTAAATGGAGTTACTATGTTTTTGACACCCTACCTATCCGGTTGTTGGGAGAACCGGACAAAGCAAGGTCTGTGAAAACCAAAGCCACTCCGGCCAGTCTGTCCTGTCAACTCTTCTTCGTCTTCTTATTCCTTGCTCTTCCCATTCCAACCTGTCAATTCCACAAAGCTGAATGAACCAGTTTCCCAGTGCCGGTGCTCCTTGGCCTGCTTCTGGGAGGAACTTTACCTCTTTCTGGTGGGGGAGCAGGGTAGGAGGCAGCCCCTGTGTCTCTCCTTGCTCTGGGTGGTCTGGCTCCAAAGACCTAGAGAAAGAGCTAAAGTCAAGTCAGCTCTGAAAACCTGGTTCCCACGGACCCAACTCGATTTGGGCCTGACAAAAATCCTCCCTCCGCAGCCTCCTTTTCCCAGATCCCCCTCTTCCCAGATCCCCCTCTTCCCAGATCCCCCTCTTCCCAGGATCCCCCTCTCCCCAGATCCCCCTCTTCCCGGGATCCCCCTCTTCCCATATCCCCCTCTTCCCAGGATCCTCCTCTTCCCAGATCCCCCTCTTCCCAGATCCCCCTCTTCCCAGATCCTCCTCTTCCCAGATCCCCCTCTTCCCAGGATCCTCCTCTTCCCAGATCCCCCTCTTCCCAGGATCCCCTTCTTCCCAGATACCCCTCTTCCCAGGATCCCCCTCTTCCCAGATCCCCCTCTTCCCAGGATCCCCCTCTTCCCAGATCCCCCTCTTCCCAGGATCCCCCTCTTTCCGGATCAGCCTCTTGCTGGAACCTCCCTCTTCCTTTCTTTCACCACAGCACCAGCTGCCTATAGCCCACAAAGCACGAGAGATTTTATTCCATTTTCTATTCTTCCACTTTGGTTTATTTTATTTGACTCAAATTTTTCCCCTACTACGTTTTCATTGCACTTACATATCTTTTAAATAAAAAATGCAGGCACACAATTTTAAAAGTCAAAGATACTCAAAATTCACAACAATATCAGCTACGAAACCTTTCCTGTTTCTACCTTCCCCAACCCCAATCCCTGCGCCCAAGAGCAAACTCATTTCAACCTGCAGGCTGTTTTCTGTTCTTGGCCACTTTGTAATGTAGCCTACTTACCCTACTACTTTATGCTTTGCAATGTTGGATTTGTTCCACTCTTATCCTCCCCACCACACCCCCTTGCCCTCCCTCCCCTCATTCTTCCAATAACAGCATCAACCCCTTTGGGTTCAAAGCAGTCCCAGTGTGCTCCTGACTGTGACTCCCTGAGTACTAGCCAGCCACTGCCGTGACACCTGTGCACACTGTTTTGTTGGGTGCAGGGGTGACTTGGGGGTCCTTGTGTGGGCTTCAGGGGACTGAGTCAATAGGTGTCCCCAGCACAAGGCCAAACCTTCTCAAAAGGCTTTGGAAGTTGAAGTTCAATGTCACTTCTGATGATGTACACACGCCCCAGAACCCTGACCGGGTTGGCAAGAAGGCAAGCTTTCAAACCATAGTGTCTCTCACCCTATGGCCCAGACCACTCTTCACTCTGCCTGTAGGGTACCCTAAAGTCTTATTTTTATAGATCCCACAATTATTTCATGAATAACACAATCATATAGCACTGTAATTTGAGTGTTAAAAGAATGGCTTTGTTAAATGTAAAGAAGAGAAGAGACTTTGCCCCTACCGTCTTAAGTGCTGTACCTGGGACCTGGGAATTAAACTGACAAAAGACAGATTAACAGGAGAAGAGCATATTTTATTTGATGTTACTATTTTTATGTGTAGACAGAGGCCTTCATATATAAGAAAGAAAGACCCAAAAAAGCAGATAGGTCTGAGAGCTTATATACCATTTTAACAAAGAACAGTAAATTGTGGAGAGGTGACAAGACCAAAGAAAAAGGGATTTGGGGCTAGGGACAGTAAATTGTGAGAAAGTGACCAGGAAATACATGGGGGAAACTAAAGGAAGATAAGGGTTATTTTAGTAGGTTTATTCGTACAGATTCATCTCAGCCTTGACTGTCCATCTTGGGTAATAGGAATGTTCTCTTTCTGGTACAGGGAGGGCACTTTCCTCATAGGAAATTTATGCCCTGCTTTGAAGTAGAAGGGGGTGGTCAGAGAGCCCTTCCTGAATCTGGTGTTTTTCAATTGCCTTCAGCTCAAAATAGTCAATATGCAAGAGTGTCATGTTTGGGAATGGCATGTCCTGATCCTTTTCAAATGTAAACATTAAAAATATGCCACAGTTTTTGTTACCATATTTCTTAATATGCTAGGAGTCCCATAAAATGAATGAGGTCTGGTCCATCTCTGCCTCCGAGAGGTCCACTGTGAACCCTGGACCCACAGAGAAAGGTGCTGCAGGTGTGCATGTTTCGGGGAGGGGGTCTGGCTCTTGCTGGATTCTCGCGGGCCCTTCTATTCTTATGCCCCATGTTCAGATGAGGAAATCTTGGCTCAGAGAAATGCCTTCAGTTGCCCAAGGTCGTGGAGCCGTCTGTCAGTGGTGGAGTCATGCTACGATCCCAGGTGGTCTGACCTCAGAACCTGCACGCTTACCCACCGAGTCATCATTGGAAGGACTGAGGGGGCCGTATTAGCTTCCTAGGGCTGTGGTCACAAATTACCACAGCCTTAGTGGTTTAAAATGTCAGCAATTTATTCTCGTACATTCTTGGGTGTCAGAGTCCAAAACGGGTCTCAGTAAACTAAAGTCAGAGTGTGGACCTCCCTCTGGAGGGTCCAGATGGGAACCATTTGCTTGCCTCTTGCAGCTTCCAGAGCCACGTTCCTCACATCCCTGGGCTCCTGGCCCCTCTTCCGTCTTCAAAGCCAGCAGCCCAGCATCTTGCGTCAGCGTCACTTTGCCTTCTGTGCAGTCAAATCTCCCTCTGCCTTCCTCTAATAAGGACATTGGCGATTGCATTTAGGGACCTTGCAGTCATCCAGGATAATGTTCCCATCTCAAGATCCTTTACTCAATCACATCTCCACAGTTCCTTTTACCGTGTGAGGTCACATTCACAGGACCCACGATGTGGACCTCAAAATCCTTGGGGGCCATTACTCAGCTTACCCCAGCAGCCCTCAAAGGTGTGTGTCCCACAGGCTGGGTCCTCACCATGGAGATTTCATGGTGGCCTATGAAAGGGTCACGACAGCCGTGGGAATCTCTAGTCTCCTGTAGGAGGTGGAGCATGTAACTCATCGACCAAGCAAATGCCTCCGGAATCTCTCAGGCAGGACCAGTACAACCCAAGCTTGGAGGTCTTTTTTTCTTTTTTTTTTTTTTTTAAGATTGAATTTTATTTATTTTGGGCTGCGTTGGGTCTTTATTGCTGCATGCAGGCTTTTTCTAGTTGTGGCGATCGGGGGCTACTCTTTGTTGTCGTGGCTTCTCTTGTTGCAGAGCACAGGCTCTAGGCGCACGGGCTTCGATAGTTGTGGCGTGTGGGCTTCAGTAGTTGCAGCACGCAGGCTCAGTAGTTGTGGTGCACGGGCTTGTTGCTCCGCGGCATGTGGGATCTTCCCGGACCGGGGCTTGAACCCGTGTCCCCAGCATTGGCAGGCAGATTCTTAACCACTGCGCCACCAGGGAAGTCCCAAGCTTGGAGGTCTTAAGTTTCAGGAGGAAGAATGATTCCTGCCCCAGCAGCCCCCTCTGCCATCAGCACAGGGGGCTCTTGGGGGAGAGAAGCAGAGGGACAAGCTTCCTGTCCTCACCTCTGCTAAGATGCTGGGGAGGCTGGGAGGCTGTGGAGGTGAGATCTTTGACCTCTGGAGGTAACAACAACCAGTATTTGAACTCAATGAGTCCTGCTGTATGGTGGGTGATCTCATCTCTCTGATCCTCAGTTATCTCCTCTGTACAATGGGAACAGTGCCTGCCTCAGACGATGGCTGTCGGGATTCACAACCCATGTAGAAAGCACTGGGCAGAGTCCCTGGTACATGGTGAACTCATGGCAGATCTCCTATCTCAAATAACTGGTAACCCCATAACCCAGTTGGTCAGGCCACAGTCTTTGCCCTCCTCAATGCCGTCTCCCATTCCTACCCCATATCCAATCCCTCAGCAAATCTTCCATCTGCTTTCAACGTGTCCCTGCAAGAAACCATTCTTGCCCAAATCACCATCATCTCCCTCCCGGGTTCTTGCAAGAGCCTCGTCAATGGCCTCCCTGCATCCCCTGCCCTCTTATCATCTCTCACCCACAGAGCAGCAGAGGGGATCTTTTCAAGCTCAAGTCAGTTCAAGGCCTTCTTTGCTCAGAGCCTTCCAATGGCTCCCTACTTCATACCCTTTCCACGGCCGGCAAGCATCCGTGGGATCCAGCCTCCAGGCCATTCTCTGACCTCATTCCACATTCCTCTCTCCACCTCTGTCTCTGCTCCAGCCACACTGGCCTCCCAGCTTCTTCTCCCATACACTAAGCAAGTTTCTGCCTCAGGGCCTTTGCACTGGCTGTTCCCTCTGCCCCAAATGTCCTTCCTTCTGATGCCTATGTACCTAGCAACCTTGTCTCCTTCATGTCTTTGCTTCAGTGTTAACATTTCTGTGATTCCATCCCCAGTCCAACTATATAAAAGAACAACCCCTGTATATCTTATATCCACACCTGACATGTGATTTTGTTATTATTTACTTATTTATTTTTTGTCATCTCACTGTCAGCTCTATGAAGGCAGGAGCTATGTCTGTTTTGCCTTCTGCTGTGATTCTAACATCTAGGATAGTGCCTGGCATATAGTGCGTGCTTACTAAACAGTTGTTGAATCTGCAGAAGAATTTATTGGGGATGGAATGAGACCAGTGCCAGGCACTGTTCTAAGGGCTTTACATAGATTCTCTGCTCTAATCCCCACACCAGTGTTATGAGGGAGGTACCATTCTGCTCGTTCCCCACTCCCTCCTTGCCCCACAAACACATTTACATCCCCACAGACCCATTTAACAGATGAGAAAACTGAGGCTCAGAAAGTCCAAGTGACTTGTCACGGTTGAGCCAGGGTTTAAGCCCAGATGGGGAGAGTCCCGTGCTCAGTCTCTCTCTTGGTGCACTGTAGGGTGCTGTCCACTCTGACAGCCATCAGCACCCTGTGGTGGCTCTTAAGGACATGCAGCGTGGCTGGTCTTAATTGAGATGTGCTGTGAGTATAAAAGACACACTGATTTCAAAGGCTTCATACCAAAAGAGGAGTGTAAATTATCTCATTAATAAGTTTTTACATTGGTGACATGTTGAAATGATAATATTTTGGATATATTGGGTTAAGTAAAATATATTATTCAAATTAATTTCACCTGGCTCTTTTCCTTTTTTTTTTTAAATGTGGCTGCTAGAAAGTTCAGAATGGCACATGTGGCTCCCATTTGTGGCCCATGGTATGTGTCGGTTGGACAACACTGTCCTGCAGCATCTTGTGTGTCCTGATGTCTTGAACATCTCTTGCCTGGGAGTAGGCAGGTGAGCTGCTGGACGGACTCCACTGGGCTCCAGGATGCCACAGTCAAAGCCTGTTCTCTGAAGACCCCGCTGAGGGATTCGGATGGCTAAATATTTACGGTTCTAAGGTTGCATTTCTAACAGCTCCAATATGCCTTTGGATTTTGTATAAACCTAATCATGGCAAGGCACACGGTTTCCATTTCCACCGCCTTTAATCCTCCAGCCCTCGATAAAAAAGATGTGATGACATCTCTTGAAGAGTTAGGCCAAGTCTGCCTGGGAAACGGCTACACAGATCTGCAAGTGGGCAGGGGCTGACAGGGGGCGTTCCCCAGTGGTTGTATTTTTGGAAGTAATAGTGGTGTCTTTAGTGGTCAAATTTGATTACTCCCCCAACCTGGTCGTGGAATGAAAGTTAGGAATTCTATAGAGTCTAAGGCTAGACTTGCCATACCTGTGCTCACCCCTCCAAGGGGACTCAGTGCAGGATTTAAAATTGCTGCTAGGTTGGGTGTTGGAGGACGAGAAAACTTATTATTTGTTGTGGGTTGTGATGGTGAAAGTAGAATTATGG
Source organism: Lagenorhynchus albirostris (assembly GCF_949774975.1). Lineage (NCBI taxonomy): Eukaryota > Metazoa > Chordata > Mammalia > Artiodactyla > Delphinidae > Lagenorhynchus > Lagenorhynchus albirostris. The sequence goes on along the minus strand of NC_083109.1, from coordinate 6,173,992 downwards.
TGTGGTGTGGTGGTGGTGGTGGTGGTGGTGGTGGTGGTGGTGTGGTGTGGTGGTGGTGGTGGGGTGGTGGTGGTGGTGGTGGTGGTGGTGGTGGTGGTGTGGTGTGGTGGTGGTGGTGGTGGTGGTGGTGGTGGTGGTGTGGTGGTGTGGTGGTGGTGGTGGTGGTGGTGGTGGTGGTGGTGGTGGTGGTGGTGTGTGTGTGTGTGTGTTTTAAAGCTATCTAATTATGGTGTGGTGTGGTGGTGGTGGTGGTGGTGGTGGTGGTGGTGGTGGTGGTGGTGGTGGTGGTGGTGGTGGTGGTGGTGGTGGTGTGTGTGTGTGTGTGTGTGTGTGTGTGTGTGTGTGTGTGTGTGTGCGTTTTCAATCTATCTAATTTCATTCAGTTGGGCTGTGGCCACTATGCTCTGTTTCACCAAGCCCCGAGGGCAGGGTGACACTCTGCATCCCTGTTTGAAGTGACTGTATATGGAGACTTGGGTCACAGGAGAGAAACATTTGGAAAATTGCGAGTGCTTCAGGGTGACTTAGAGGCTGCTGATGTTCGAAGTCTTCTCTAGCGAGACCGACCGCAAAGTCTCAGGTGGCACAAATAAGATGAGAACTCTGAAACATTTGCAGGACTTAAACCAAATTGTAATTAGAAGGTAAATTAACTCACATGGCTACCAAAAAAATTTTCTTCATATTAGATCCCAAGAATCTTGTTAATGGAGACATCATCTGAAGCTGGATATTTGAAAAATATTAGAATGAAAAGTCTCCTGTTTCTTTACTTTTCACTTCCTTAAACTACTGGTAGCAATTTTTAACAATGGGAAATTGTTATCCATGACGTATAGAGCATACTTTATATTATCCTGACTGTATCTTCTTTCTGAAAGTTAATTAATTCTTACTCAGGGCCAAGAGTGTTTTAACACAAGGGCAATACCCCTGGAATCATGAAATTATTTCATGTGAAGGCTAAGGTTTTGCGATCGTAGATGACAAGTTACCGTTAGAAAAAGAAATTCTTTCCTTTTTTTCTTTCGAATTCTGGTGCCCTACTTGCAATGAAGTGAGGCCGTTTTCTTAAAATTCTGGCCTCTCGGCAAATGGTTATTTTAACTGACACTCAAGTCAAAAGCTCGTTTGTAATGTCCTTTCATTTCAGTTTTATGGCAAATTAAATTATGGTTGTGGTTAAACAAAATTACATTAAAAACCATATGTGCTGAAGAAGTTTTGAGGAAGAGTATCGAGTTTATACTTTAAAAAGCCGGAACTGCTCTGTTTAAAGTAGATCTTTCATAAACTTGGAGTCACCGAGCAACAATAATGTCCTTCACTGAGTCAAACACTTTGGAAAGAAAGGCGAACTGAAAACACTTAGTCGAGTTTTTCTGTCAAACCACGTTTGAAATTAAGGAATTCGTGTAAATTGCCGTCTTCTGCATCAGAAGGAAGAAACGGACACAATTCCCCTGCTATATGGAGTTGTTGTGACATAAGAAAACAAAATCTTTTTAAACCTCGAGTTTAATTAATTCTTTAAAAAAAAAAAACTTTAGCAGCAGCACGTTAAAAGGAAAAAGGAGGGGGGGGGAAACCCGATTAGCTCCAAATAAGCATCTCTTAATCACCCTTAGCAAGGCGTAATTTGCAAAACACTACGAGGAAGTAACATCTTTTTAATTTTAGGGGGGGAAGCGCATTGATAAAAAATAAGTAGAACATTTTAATTAAAACTCATAAAGTTGTGGACATCTGCCGGGGATTGTTCAGCGTGGCAGCGATTAGCGGATCCCAGCACGTAGATAATGAATCGTTACTGGCATAATGGGCAGGGTCCTCTGTGAGAACGCTGCGGGCTCACTTTGTGGGGCAGGGCATATGCCTATTAGATTCCAATAAGTTTAGCCTAAAAGCGGGGAGGAGGGTGAGATGGGGGGGGCAGAGTTAAACACAGGAAACAAGCGTTGAGTGTGTGCCAATAAAAATGATCACAAATCAGGGCTGCTGATGTCATAACCCTGGGGGTCGGGGGTCACGCGGAGTGAATGCGACTGAAAGGGACCGCCTGTCTGCGGCCGGAGCGGCGGCTGGCGAGGGGGGCGCGGCGCGCACAAAGGGCCCGGAGCGCCTCGTTAGAGACGCGTTTGATGGGCTCCCGTCCCCCAAGGGGGCCCTGGGCGACGTCAATGGGATAATTACGATGATCTAATGGCCGGCTCTTTTGCATGCAGGCCCGCCTCAATAGGGAGCCTCGAGGCTGCATTGAGGCCGGGCTGTGTAAACTGTAGGGTGCCTCGTCGACTTGGAGCCGCGGAGACTGGCGGCGGGTCAACTTGGACCACTTTGCATTCACGCTCTGAATAGGCGGAGCGGGAGGCGCCCCTTTCCGCGGCCGCCTTTCAGCCGCGAGAGTGACAGATTGGAGGTCAGGGGCTGGCGGGATGGAGGCCCCGGCGGCGCAGATGGACCGCGCGCGGCCACTGCGCGGACCCCCGCCCGGACCCCCGCCCCGCGCCTCGGCGCGTCTACGCGGACCGCTCGGACCGCGCGCCGGTGCGGGACCCGAAGCTTCGGTCCTCCCAAGGCGGCTGCGGGAAGAGCGGGTTTCCACTTGCCCCCAGATCGCCTCTCTCTTAATTACAAGAGTAATACGTCCAACAGGTCCCACAGCCCAGCACTTGGCTGCTGTCCCGGCACTTGTGCGCGTCCCCAGAAGCGGACTTGGCCCCTGCCAAGAGCACGAGCAAAGCAGCCCCACCCCGAATGCTTTGGTGGAGCAGGGGAGGGGAGGGGGAAAAAAAAAAAAAAGAACTGGGTAGTTCGATATTTAAAAAGAATGCTCAGTGGATTATGTTGGACCACATGACGTTGCCGATGTCCCACCACTTTTGACCCAAGAAGCTGGCTGTTTCATGTGGTGCAACCGAACGGTATCCTGCTTCCCTCAGGACCCAGGGTATCCATTGTGAATTATTTTGCAGACGCAGGAATCCTAATCTTTTCGGCCCCTAGGAGTTTTACAGAGCCGGGTCTTTCATCAAGCACATAATAGGCACTCAATGAATATTGGCGGAATGAACGAATGAATAAACGAATATAGAACGTACACAGAAAAAGTAAGTCGTTCTCTCCTTTGCCCTCCTCCCACCAGCGGCCCCAACTCCTCTAAGGCCAGCAATTCCAACAGCCTGGAACATTGCGTTTCCCTCCTTTCTCTTGCAGTTAAGAAAACCCACTCTGTTTCTAGAAAACTTAAATCATACTTACAAGGTAAGAAGAAAGTAATAATCCCTATATCATCATTCCAGACCTGTGTGTGTGTGTTCTCTCTATAAGACTGCGTATGATACATCACATATCCTAGGTCACAAAGAGAGCCCTGCTTTTATATTGGCAAGATCATAGGATACACGATATTTGACACCTGATATAACCCACCCTCACTGACATTGTTCTATACCAGTAAATATCGATGTACGTTCTCTTATAAATAGCTATCTATCACTTGTGACATGGACACAACCTTATTTGCTTAAGCAGTCCCCCACTGATGGACACGTTCATTGTTTCCATTTTTTCCTCTTTAAAACAATATTGTTATGAATGTATTTGCACATTCTATTTCTGTACATTCTTCCAATTATCTCCTTAAGATGAATAATTATTGTTTCAAGGAGGGTAAAGGATGCCAGTTCTCTTACATAGTCTATATTTAGGGCTGGAATCAATCCTAGACAATAGCCTTCGTCACATATGAAAATGCATAAAAATGCACTGAGCTATTCAGTCCTCATCCTCACAGCAAACATTTAAACTCTCATCTTTTCCAACCCAGAAACTTTCTTTTTCTTAGCAGAAATTTTGGGGGTCACTCCAGGGAAAGAGATGTCTCTGATCTCATTATCCATTCTTTTCTTCATTCAGTGAAGTCCTTTTCTTTGGGCCAACAGTTAGAAATGATTTCATCTTTGATGCCTTCCCTGGAGTCATAACCCTTTCACAGTTGAGCTGAGCACCAGATTACCTTGAGGTCCCAAAGCCAGACTTGGAAACAATACTCAGCCCAGCAAATGACAGAGTGTAACTGATGAAATGGAATTGCCAAGCGTAATAAGATGCAGCCGCTGCTTTGGGATCGTGCTGCTACTCACATGATATCCAAGCTACGTCTGGGCTGCAGGATCAGATCATCATCAGACAGAAGACAAAAGTGGAATTAAGTGGTATTTAAGCATTTTAAAATTCAATCCAATTTCAATAAAACAATATATGTACATTGTAAACACTTCTTCCAAACATGACAGTGAAAAGTTTCTCCCCCATCTCATCTCCACCACCACCACCCAGTTTCTAGATTTTTCTCCCCAGAGGTAACCACTCCTATCATTTCCTGCCTCTCTTTCCATCAATATTTGCACACATACACACAGCTGCATATATGCATCTCCCCTTTGACACTGGAAGTTAATATACGCTATACTTTGTTATGTATTTTGCTCTTTTCACTTACAGACTCTGGATCAGTATTCCTTGGTGTGATGAACCAGTTTAACCAATCCCCTGCTAGTGGACACTTAGGTTGGGCTCAGTCTTTTGTTACTGCAAACAATATTCTTCTCGCACAGGTAGACTAGAACTGTTGTTAAATTCCCAGCAGTGGAAATGATTTAAAAGATATGTGCATTCAAAACTTAACAGCTCTTGCCAAAACGTCCTCCGAAGAAATCCTTCCAATTTGCACTCCCCAAAATCAGGTCTGAGAGGACCCGTTTCCCTATACATTCGCCTTCTCAGTGCCTTGTCAACTTTTTAATTTCTGTCAATCAGATCTGTGAAAATGGCTGAATGATATTTTGATGGCTAAATAGCCTACGTGACTTTGGATCCGAACCCAGTCTCAAAGGGAGGATGGAGTAATGGGCTCCAATCCCGCGCTGAGCCAGGAGTTCAAAATTCCTGTTGGCCCCATGGAGCCCCTCCCCGCCCCCCCCCCCCCGCAGAGGGGGAAGGAGAACAGCCCGTGGCAGTGTTTACCCTGCATGAATGGGGGAGGGCCCGTGCCCTTGTTTGGGGTGCGGCCCTCCCTCTGGCTGGCGTCACCCTGCCGCCGACAGTCACTCTACCCTCAGGCTAAGGGCTACCTGGGACCCCAGCAGCGGAAATACCACCCAGCTGTGCTGGGAGGTCAAACCCAGGACAGGACCCAGGTATCAGGCATGATGCACCTGCTTAGGCAGATGTGACCACGGTAGGCGGCTAGATCTCCATATTCTCAAACTCGACCACAGCCTTCATCCAAAGCCTTCTGGAGATCCCCATCCCCTCCCCACTCCACCCTGCCCAACGAATAAAAGGGGCAGATTGCATTGGAAACGGACAAAATTGCATATTTCTTTTGGATAAGCAAGGAGACCTGAGCAGGACTCTTGCAGGGGATACAGCTCTCCCTCAGGGCCTTGTCTTTGCACGGAAGCTCGTAAAACCTACTCTAAAGATCTGGTCTAAAATACCCTCTTTCGGCTGTGATTTCGGGTATGACTGAGGAACTCTGGGCATTTCAGCTCTTTAACCTGTTAAAACAGACCACTCAACCTTATTTATGCCTTAGAGCCCTCCCAGCATTCCACTTCCTTTTAAATGCGTGCCCGGGGTGGGGTGGGGTCTGGAGCCCTTTGTGCTTTGCTCTTCCAAGCTGCTCTGTAACCAGTTTTCTGCGCCTGTCCCAACCAGCAGCGTTTTCTGTGAAAACACGGTTCTCTCTCAGTTTCTTTCTCAGGATCTGCAGCTCCTTTTGCCCCAGTGAAAAGGATCCTCAGCCGTGGTGGAACGTTATTCTGTGTATTTGGAAATTGGTAAAGGCCGTGAAAAAATACTTTAAAACGTAAAGCTTCTGCTGCAGCAGTACCTCGATCTAATTCTACTGGCTGTTGTTTCAGAAAAATACGTTTCGCGTTGGTTTAAGAAAAATTTTCAGGTTGTCGTTATTTTTATCTTCTCTTCATCGTTGCCTGTTAAGTCTTTTTTCAAGAGCTGGAAATAAATAATCTGCAAACAGCCAAAGGGGGAAAGGGTTCTGTTGTGCAGGAAAGAGTTCTGTGCGCTTTGGTTTGGTTTGTTTTTTTTTTTCTCTCTCCAAAGAGGACACTATCCACTAGTTCTCTGGTAGAGTTCTCAGGTGTTACATCCTCAGCCAGCTCTGGTGGATTTGAGCCCCTGAAGCCAGGACATCAAAGAGTTAAATGTAAATAGCTCGACTTTGCAGGATGTCTGGCTCCTACCTCACCGTAGGTAGAGTTTGGAATCTGGGGTCCCACAAACCCCTTGCATTTTTGGTTGATTGTCTTTAATTACTTTTGAGGGCTGAGCAAGGTTGCTTGTGCCTCAGGGCTCTCATGACAGACGAGGAATGTTTTCCATGCCATTTATAAGGAGCACGTCGTGAGCATCAAACAGAGCAAAAATGACGAGAACAGCGAGTGTCTCATCATAGCCTTTATTTAAGTAGAGGATGCAGTAAACAGAAAGAAAAACTAACCACATGGGGGGGTGGATTCATTTGCTTTGATTGCCTATTATTCAGAGAGGCATTTATACCCTGATTTTTACAATATTTGCTGAAGCCCTAATTTCTCTGGTTGAAGGATGGAGGGACAGAGTTGGTGGGGCACGGTGGTGGGCAAAGAGGTGCTGACCTACCCTCAAAGCCCAGTTCAATCCAGTTGAGTGTCTGAAAGAGAAAAAGTACTTGCTAATTATTTTTTAGAATTTATTTCTGGGGAGAGTAGCAAATATGGAGAAGTTGTTCCCATATAGCCAGAATTAGGGTCAGCAAATTTAGCAAATAAAAATACAGGCTGGCCATATACATAAATATTGAATCGCTATGGTGTACACCTGAAATGAATATAATGTTGTGTGTCATACCTCAAAAAGAAGCAGAGGAGGAGGAGAAGGAAAAAATACAGGATGGCGATAGCTCAGTTTGAATCTCAGGTAAACAATAAAGGATTTTTAAGTACAAGTATGTCCCATGCAATATTTCAGACAGATTTATATTTAAAAAAATTATTTGCTGTTTATCTGAAATTCATTTAACTGGGCGAAATTCGGCAGCTCTGTCAGAGGTAGGAATATAAACCCTGGTTCCTTGTAATTCCATCATCTGTATGTCTGGATCACAGGAAAATCAAGTGCTACTCCATAAAAAGAGAAGTTAAGTGGGGAGGGAGCACACACATTAGTCAAAGGCTAAATAACCTTCACTAAGCTGTACTTTACCCCCAGGAGCATACGTTCGTATTGGTAACTGTGGAAGCACGTGGAGACGCCATGATGGACCCGTGGAAACTGCACTGTGGAAGCAGAAGGGTGGGGCGTGGCCTGAGGATTCGAGCAAGGCCTCTGGCTGCTTCCTCAGCTGTGACCCTGAGAAAGTTGCTTACACTCAGAGCCTCAGTTTTGTCCTCTGTTAACAGGAATATCTGTACCTCTCTCCTGGAGTGTCCTCATCCAGGTAACAACGAGGCTCAGTGATGGACGTGTAGCCCTTTAGAAGGGGTGGGTTTTCACAGGCAGAGAGGCTGCGTCTCCTGATGGTGTAGGGCCCTGGCCTTGAGAGACAAGGGGACCAGAGGTTCTGTGGCTGTGCGGCCAATGACTTCGGTGTCCTCACTTGTGATCCTTTTGAAATTTAAACCACAGTCACCTTTTAAAAATGGAAATGCCAGTTTTCCTTATCCCTGTTCAGATATTTGAAATGGCTTATCACGCTCGGAATGAAATCAAGGTTTTTTGTTTTTTTTGTTTTTTTGCGGCACGCGGGCCTCTCACTGTTGTGGCCTCTCCCGTTGCGGAGCACAGGCTCCGGACGCGCAGGCTCAGCGGCCATGGCTCACGGGCCCAGCCGCTCCGCGGCATGTGGGATCTTCCCGGACCGGGGCACGAACCTGTGTCCCCTGCATCGGCAGGCGGACTCTCAACCACTGCGCCACCAGGGAAGCCCGAAATCAAGGTTTTTAACATGACTTACGAGAACTTTCCTGATGTCCCATCCACCCACCCACGTGGTTGTACCTCCCTCACCAAGTTCCTGCCACTCTGGCCTCCTTGCTGCCATCTCAGACTCTCCAGCCGGGACTGGGTGAGGCAAGAGAGGGATCCTGGATGCAGAATTTCGGGCAGTCCTCATTCCTCTGCAGGAGCTCATCCTTTCTTCGACGGATGCAGAGCTGGTCCCTCTCGGACTAAGAAATGGCAGCCCACCCACTCATATATGGACAATTCATTTATGACAAAGGAGCAAAGAACATACAATGGAGAAGGGGACAGTCTCTTCAATACGTGATGTTGGGAAAATTGGACAGGCATGTGCAAAAGGATGGAACTAGACCACTGTCTTAGACCATACACAAAAATTAAATCAAAATGGATTAAAGACTGGAATGTAAGACCTGAAACCATAAAATTCCTAGAAGAAAACATAGGTGACAACCTCATTGACATCAGTCTTAGTGATGTCTTTGTGGATCTGATTCCAAAGGCAAGGGAAACAAAAACGAAAATAAATAAATGGGATTACATCAAACTAAAAAGCTTCTGCACAGTGAAGGAAACCATCATAAAAACAAAAAGGCCACCTACTGAATGGGAGAACATATCTGCAAATCATATATCTGTTACGGGGTTTATATCCAAGCTATAAAGAACTCATAACTCAACAACAAAAAAACCAAGCAACACAACTAAAAGATGCGCAGAGGATCTGAATAGACATTTTCTTCCAAAGAGGACATACAGGTGGCCAACAGGCACATGAAAAGATGTTCAACATCACTAATTATTAGGAAAATACAGATCAAAACCACAGGGAAGTATCACGTCACCCCCATTAGAATGGCTATTATCAAAAAGACAAGAAATAACAAGTATTGGGTAAGATATGGAGAAAAGGGAACCCTCCTGCACTGTTGGCGGGAATCTAATTTGTTGCAGGCACTATGGAAAACATTAGGGAGATTCCTTGAACAATTAAGAATAGAACTACCATATAACCCAGCTATCCACTTTTAGGTATTTATTTAGCCAAAGAACATGAAAACACTATCAGAAAGATAGATGCAGCCCTATGTTCTTTGCAGTGTTATTTACAATAGCCAAGATATGGGAACAACCTAAGTGTCTATCAACAGATGAGTGGATAAAGAAGATGTGGTATAAATATACAATGGAATATTACTCAGCCATAATAAAGAATGAAACCCTGCCATTTTCAGCAACATGGATAGACCTTGAAAGTATCATGCTGTGTGAAATAAGTCAGGTAGAGAAAGACAAATGCCGTATGATTTCACTCATAATGTGGAATCTAAAAAAAAACCAAAACAAGGCTTCTCTGGTGGTGCAGTGGTTGGGAGTCCGCCTGCCGATGCAGGGGACACGGGTTCGTGCCCCGGTCCGGGAAGATCCCACATGCCACGGAGCAGGTGGGCCCGTGAGCCATGGCCGCTGAGCCTGTGCGTCCAGAGCCTGTGCTCCGCAACGGGAGAGGCCACAACAGTGAGAGGCCCGTGTATCGCAAAAATAACTAAATAACTAAATAACTAACTAACTAAATAAAAACCCAAAACAAATGAACAAACAAAATAAAGTAAAAACAAACTCATAGATACAGAGATCAGATTTAGTGGTTACCAGAGGGGAAGGAGTTGAGGGGTGGGTGAAGGTGAGTGAACGGTACTTTGTAATGTACACGGACATCTAGTTACAATGCTGTACATCTGAAAGGTGTATATTGAAAAAAGAAATGGCACCCCAAACCCCCCAAAGTCATAGTTTGTGCTTTGGGAGCAGTTCTGACCTGGAACAGAAACTCCGTGCTTCTGAGATTGAGGCCAGTGCAGAAATTCAAATAAACCTACAGAATTTTCCCTTCATTTATTTAAAGGGATTCATCTAACAACAGTATTGAGCACCTACTATGTGCTTGCTACTATTCTGAGGTCCTAATAAACCACTGAATAAGATTATATTTTTAAAAGGTAAAATTTCCATTTTAAGCACTTTGCACAGACCAGGCACCAGATCAGGTGCTTTATAATGTTGATCTTAATAAACATGCCCATTCCTAGAGTTTTTGCCCATTAGATTCACTTAGTAATTAGCAAATAAGAAAAGTACGATGAATATCTCCATTGCATGGGTGAGGAAAGTGGGGCTCAGAGAGGGCAAGTAACTTTTTCAAGGTTGCACAGCTAGGAAGTGATGGAGCAAGGATTTGAACCCACAGTGACCTGCCTTCAAAGATGGTGTTTTTTTTTTTAATTTTTGAATTTAATTTATTTTTTATACAGCAGTTTCTTATTAGTTATCTATTTTATACATATTAGTGTATATATGTCAATCCCAATCTCCCACTTCATCCCCCACCCCACCCCACCCCACCCCCACCACTTTCCCCCCTTGGTGTCCATACATTTGTTCTCTACATCTGTGTCTCTATTACTGCCCTGCAAACCGGTTCATCTGTACCTTTTTCTAGGTTCCACATATATGCGTTAATATACAATATTTGTTTTTCTCTTTCTGACTTCACTCTGTGTGACAGTCTCTAGATCCATGCACGTCTCTACAAATGACGTTCCTTTTTATGGCTTTGTTCCTTTTGTTCCTTTTTATGGCCGAGTAATATTCCATTGTATATATGTACCACATCTTCTTTATCCATTCGTCTGTTGATGGGCATTTAGGTTGCTTCCATGACCTGGCTATTGTAAGTAGTGCTACAATGAAAATTGGGATGCATGTGTCTTTTTGAATTATGGTTTTTCTCTGGGTATATGCCCAGTAGTGGGATTGCTGGGTCATATGGTAATTCTGTTTTTAGTTTTTTAAGGAACCTCCATACTGTTCTCCATAGTGGCTGTATCAATTTACATTCCCACCAACAGTGCAAAAGAGTTCCCTTTTCTCCACACCCTCTCCAGCATTTGTTGTTTGTAGATTTCCTGATGGTGCCCATTCTAACTGGTGTGAGGTGATAACCTCTTTGTAGCTTTGATTTGCATTTCTCTAATAATTAGTGATGTTGAGCAGTTTTTCATGTGCTTCTTGGCCATCTGTATGTCTTCTTTGGAGAAATGTCTATTTAGGTCTTGTGCCCATTTTTGGATTGGGTTGTTTGTTTTTTTAATACTGAGCTGCATGAGCTGTTTGTATATTTTGGAGATTAATCCTTTGTCCATTGATTTGTTTGCAAATATTTTCTCCCATTCTGAGGGTTGTCTTTTTGTCTTGTTTGTAGTTTCGTTTGCTTTGCAAAAGCTTTTAAGTTTCATTAGGTCCCATTTGTTTATTTTTTATTTCCATTACTGTAGGATGTGGATCAAAAAGATCTTGCTGTGATTTATGTCAAAGAGTGTTCTTCCTATGTTTTCCTCTAAGAGTTTTATAGTGTCCAGTCTTACATTTAGGTCTCGAATCCATTTTGAGTTTATTTTTGTGTATGGTGTTAGGGAGTGTTCTAATTTCATTCTTTTACAGGTAGCTGTCCAGTTTTCCCAGCACCACTTATTGAAGAGACTGTCTTTTCTCCATTGTACATCCTTTCCTCTTTTGTCATAGATTAGTTGACAATAGGTGCGTGGGTTTATCTCTGGGCTTTCTATCCCGTTCCATTGATCTATATTTCAAAGATGGTGCTTTAACATCTCACTCTTCTCCTTCACAGACAAGTGTACACAGTCTAAGCTTCACACCGCATGTGTGAAGCATCTAAAAAAGAAGTGATTTCGTTGGAAAAATTAAGATCAGTTGACCAAATTAGTCAAAAATCATTAGCTCTGCTCATGAGATAGGGTTTAAAGAAGTGACAAAAACCAACAGCAACCTGTTCACCTGTGAATATTTTCCCTTCTCAGTTGTCTGACAATAAGAGAACTAGTCTATGGCAAAGTAAAAATGGTATTTTAAGTCACCATTGGATGGAATTGAAACGTTTGTTCACTTTCCCTTCACTCTCAGCTGGATTTCCTGTGTATTAGTGCAGGGGTCAGAGAACTGTAAAGGGCCAGAGAGGAAACATTTCTGGCTCTGTGGGCCATCTGGTCTCTGCTGCAACTACTCAACTCTGCTACTGTAGCAGGAAGACAGCCATAGACAACGCATGGCTGACTGGTTGGCTGTGCTCCAATAAAACTTTATACAGTCAATTCCCATTATACATAGGAACGTTCTGTAAAGATGCCACCAATACTGAATTAGGGAACACTGAGCCGGTGTTCCTAGGGGAAAAGCGGAGTTAGTTGCTCGTGAGCCTCAGGTTGTAACATTTTGTCAGTCGATCAATACTTAACCTAGTTATGTATTGACACCTGTTTAAAGACACCTTATTTAATATACATTGTTGATTCATTTACATTGAACTCACAGCCCACAGTGCTATGACTCATGCTTGAACAAAGCTCATCTAACACCTGTAATTTCTCCATGATGCACATGGCAGCCTTCTTAGGCTTAGAAAATACCAAATAGCGCTTCAGCACTAAGTTTGGGGGTCATTTTAAATAACAGAATCTCCAACAAAAAGCTCCAAAATGGGGAAAACATGGCACTAAATAGACCGTGAAAAGGACATTGGTTTACAGGACGAGAAAAGACAGCAGAGGGTTGTCTGTTTCGTCTCAGCTGGGTGACTCAAATTTTTTGCCTCTTTGCCTGTGTTGGAGAATGACCACAAAAGCGCCATAAGTATTGCTTTGGGGGTTACAAATAAATTTTAGCAAGTAGACGAATTCGTAAATGTGGAATCTGCAAATAATGAGGGTTGACTCTAGGTCACTGGAATTTGATTTTTGTATAATTCTCATGTGTCACAAAATATGATTTAAAAAAAATTTTTTTCCAGCCATTTAAAAGTGTAAAAATGGGACTCTTCATCCTGTGTCACTGGTGGTAAGAGTTTGACTTTTCTCACTTGGGTAGGAAACTAAATCCATCCCATATCCACTGTCTGATGCTAAGATGGTGAAGTAATAACACTCCTTACATGCAGTGGGAGCTTGGTTTACTTTCTGAAGACAAACAGGCAAGGAATGAGCTGTTTTCTGAGAGCGCCCAACACACTGAGTTATCCCCCTGTAATTGCTCCATCGCGATGATGTTAGAATGAGCTGAGAGAATCAATGCATTATTTGAGGCCCAGTTTTCCCCCTTCCTAAAATTCCCTCCATACTTAGTGTATCTATAAATAGAAGTTAAAAATAAAAATAAAAAAAAAAAAAGAAGAAACGCTGGCCTTGTTTCACCCAGAGACACATCCCTTTTGCATTCAGGACAATCAAGGTCATTTATTCCAATGATGCAACCAGCTCTGAATGCCCAAAATGCAAACACAAACCAGGGCAGAAATGATAGAATTTGCTGAAATGTCTTTGCCTCCTAATTTTTAGGTTACACGTTGGCACTTGTTTTTAGAGTTTCTCAAAGAAAAGCCCAGACATGCTGGAGAAGGCTGCTTCTCAAAACTCTTCCCAAAATAGAAATAGAGTCAGAGTGAAAAACAAAACTGACATTTCCCGATAATCTGAGTCAGTCTTTCCATTTGAGGATTATTCATACCTTTGTCTTCCTATCCCGGGGTCAACAGCTAGCCAGTGTGGGGCATTCTTCATGCATTCATCCATGCACTCATTCATTCAACCATGTTTCTCAAGCTTCTGCCACTTACCAGGGTCTCTTTCCACTCTGGAGATGAAAAAGTGAAATACCTGCTGGGTTTGCCTCTCCAGAATGTCAGGGATAAAGGTCTGGACCAACCTAGGTGGTATCTAGAATTTTTTCAAAAGCGTTTTCTGGAAATTCCATGTTTTCCCTCAAGAGAATTCAGGAATTGTCAAGTGACATATGCTCTAATCAACATATACAGGAAACATCTGGAATAGATCCCTTCTTTGCCCTGGATCTTTTAAAAATAAAAACTTAAACTTTGATCAGTCAGTCAAATCAACATGAGATTACATTAGTCTGGCAACTTTTCTCATTAAAAAAAAAAAAACCTCTAAATCTTGTGTTTGTGAACCCAGAAATTCATTCTCAGTCTGCTCCTCTGAGGCCTCTTGCTTTTGTTGAAGATGGTTTCATATTCGTTCTTCACTCTGTAAAACTCGCCTTTGGCCAAAAACAAGTATTAGTTACCCTTATCCAATCTCAAATCAGCTGATTTTAACTTCTTCTTAGCAAATCTTTAGAAGGCAGAAGAGGTTGGTTTAAGCACAATAGGACCTGTAGTCGTTAAGAACCAGCTAACTCCTGGTTTCTATCAGGTGACAGGTGACCTAGGACTGGGAACCTGGCCTGTCCTACCCCAAGGTGGTCCACTCCATTTGCCAAATTTCTTTTTCAGAAAGTGCATTTTTTAGGGAGGCATACAGATGGCCCTGGGTCACTTTCTGAAACCCAAGATAACCAGATCGCTCCTTGACAGCTCCGCTTAGGTTGGAGCAGTAGACCCCTGATCGTGAGCCCGTTAGCAGATTCTAGAGAATTCTTAAACAATCACTTCTATTTACTGTGGTTGAAAAGCTTAATATCAGGGTTCCGGTCACCCCACACCTAGTGTCTCACAGAAGTAGGTGGGAATACAAATTTTATTACTTGGCACATTTGTGGGCAATACCCCAAGTTGGTGAGAATTTAAAGGAAGAGGTCACTCCCTTAGATTGTGGGAGTAAAACCTGGAATTGCCCTAAGCAAAAGATAAAGCCTTTTAGAGGGAGATTTTGTAATAAGCATCAGGATGTAAAAACACACATATTCACCCAACAATTCTCTTCAGAGCAGGAGGTCAGAAAACTACATCCTACAGCCTATTTTTGTAGAGCCACAACAATTTTTACATGATTCGGAGAAAAATGATCAGAAGAAGATTTCATGATACACAAAGTCACATGAAATTCACATTTTAATGTCTATAAATAAAGTTTTATTGGCACACAAGCATGACTACTTGTTTATGCATCGTGGGCAGAGTTGAGTAGTTTCAATAGAGACCATATGGCTCACAAAAATATTTACTCTCTGGCTCTTTACAGAAGTAATGTGCTGACCCCTTTATTCAAGGAATGTGCTCTAAGGAAACTACAGGAAGGTAATACCCATCAGAAGGTGACCAGTTCAGTAAATTATGAGATATCTGTTCAGGGGCGTACTGTGACGGAACTATGAGGAAAGGTGATGCAGAAAGGACCACATGCATCTTATTCCCATGGAGACGTTCCAGATCACGTTGCTGTATTTTTAAGGAAGAAACAGTATGTCCTAAAAGATCCTGGAGAAAGTGAACTTACTTTTTTTAAATAAAATGATGCATCTGCGTGGATGTAATCAGAGAAAGTATAAAGCAATTTATTTTGACATTTAAAAACATAGCACCTTGAGTTTTTTGCTTGAGTCACTTCACAGACAAGACTTTTCTCCCATGTTCTCCTCCCACCACCAAAAGGAGTTGTCTTGAAAGATCTCAGGGGCAGATTTTGACAATGTTTTTTGCTGTTATCTATTGGCAGATAAAACAGTTATGACCTTTCTTGTCTAATTCCTTCTTTCTGTGGCCATCATCCTCATGAGGTGACAAGGTGCCACTTGTATTTGTGGGTTGGTTAGTTGAGTGTAGTTTAAATGCCTTTAAACTGCATTCCAACTAACATTTACACACAGGAACTTGAATTCAGAACTCACAGGTCTGATCACAGTCAAGGAACCTATGAAACGCTTGGTTAATCTGTCCGTCAGGTAACCTGAGAATCTCAGCCCCTAATCTCTGACACACCAAGGTAGCTGCGATCAGTCTACCAGGAAACCATGACTTGATTCTCCCATCAGAGGGACTGGACTTTTGGTTTGGTTGTTGCTCTTTTGTACAGGAGCCCTTTCCAAAAGAAACTCGGTCACCACAAGGAAAAAAAGTTAAGTATTTTGAAATCTTCCCAGCAGTGTATTTAGTGCCTTCTTCTGGGGCTAGAATTGGCCTTTGGCTTTGGAAACCCAGAGACCTGGGTCCAAACCTAGCTCCATCTCTCACTGGCCAGGAGAACTTGGGCTAGTCTGTGAACTTCTCTGAGCCTCAGTTTCCTGCTCAATAAAATGGGAGCAATAATAACTGTATCTACTTCATAGGGTTTTTGTGAAAAATCAGCAGCAGAAAGCAATAAAAGCACCTGGCACAAGAAGTGGTGCCTCGTGAGCATATAAAAAGTGCCCTTGAATGTGTGTTGGCTGCTCACGCACTTAAAAAAAACAGTAAAACTCTCTCCTGCATTCCAGCTTCAATAGCTACAACAAATAAACCAATATTTGCCTTAACATCGAACATCCCTTTCCTTGCAGAGGAACATCAGAGCTTCCCAACTGGGCCAAACATGCTCAGAGCTGCAGCTTAAAAAGAAGACAAAACAAGGCAAGAAGGATCCCCAACCGAAAAGGATCTCTGAGATGCTATTTTCCTGAGGGGTTTTGCTAATGCCACCCAGCAAGGGACCTCCACACTTTTAGGCAGCAGCATCCACTCGGAGGGCGATAGCTGTGTGTTGTAAATTGCAGAAGGAGGCATTTATTTAGGCAGAAGAAGAAAAAAAGAACTGATGGCAGAAAAATACCGGTCAAGAAGCCCAAAGCCCAAAGCAAAAGGCAGAGGGACCACTGGGATGGCTTTGTTGAGACAGTTTAGTAGAGTGACGGAGATGGGACCAGACTAGCCTGTGTTCAGGTTCCTGTTCTGCCACTTTCTAGCTGTGCGACCTTGGGCAAGTGGCTAAGCCTCTCTGTGCTTCCGTTTCTTTATGTGAGGCTTGGAATTATATCCATCTTATAGGAATGCTGTGATGATGAAGCAAGTGAGTTCATGGAACGGGCATAGCCTGGTACATCGACAGCACTTTTAAAATGTTCACTACTGGCTGATACTTCTTCCTTTACGTGACAAGTTGGCTTGACAGGTTAGGCGTTTTTCATCGTGGAAACAGATGCTTAGTTTAAAAAAGGGAGGGCGGAGTGGTGGTAGGGGGGAGTTAAAGGCTATGATCAGGTAGTTCATCACAAAGAAAATGCAAAGAGCCAAAACACTCTATATAAAAAGATGTCCAGGGCTTCCCTGGTGGCGCAGTGGTTGGGAGTCTGCCTGCCGATGCAGGGGACACGGGTTCGTGCCCCGGTCCGGGAAGCTCCCACATGCCGCGGAGCAGCTGGGCCCGTGAGCCATGGCCGCTGAGCCTGCACGTCCAGAGCCTGTGCTCCGCAACGGGAGAGGCCACAACAGTGAGAGGCCCGCATAACACACACACACACAAAAAGATGTCCAGCCCTGCTAGAGGTCTGTGAAACCCTCATCGAAGCCCCCAGAATATCAGGTTTCACTTATCAGAGTGGCAGGAATTTAGAAGACTCATAACATGTGATGCCAGTGAGGGCTCAAGGACCTGGGCACCCTCACAGTTGTGGGTACAGCTATTGGAAAAAGCCAAACAGTGACAGGGAGCCCACCAGAACACGTGCTTATTCCCACCTCTGGGGAGCTGTCCCACAGAAACACGGGTGTCAGTGAACAAGCAGGAACAGGGGAGAAAGTTCACTGCAGCATCATCAGAGCCGAGCCTGGACACAGGTTCAGGAACACCTAGCAATTGCTTAGATGGGTCATGGGCTGTCCACAGTCTGGAGTGCTACGCAGCTATTTAAAGGAATAATTGGAACTATGGGTCTTAATAATAATATTGATCGACTACTGTCCCTGTAGCCAACACGGCAATGGAAGCCCCCTCTGTGCACGCTACTTGTATTTACTGCAACTTGTGAACTAAACTTGGTTGTTACCCTAAATTTATAGGCGAGAAAATGAAGACAATTTGGGAGCGAGCAGGTCACCCAGGATCTTACCGTTCATGAGTGGTGAGCTGGATTTAAACCCAACACTTCGCTCCAGAATCTGGGCGATTAAATGCTGGACTAACTGGAACCTCTTGGCCTCCCAAAATATGGCCAATTGGACAAAGTTGTGAGAAAAGGGACTATTACAATCCAATGTTAAGTAACAAACAAAAAATGAAACGGTACCACCCTCCCTCCGTTCTCCAAACTCTTTTCCTTTCTTCATATTCTTCCTAGCACTCACCACACACACACACACACACACACACACACACACACACACACACACACACACACACACACACACACACACAATTTGTCAATTGCTCATTCTTGTCTTCCCCACGCTAGAACACAAGCTTCGTAACAGCAGGTCTTTGCTGTTTTGTGTCTCTACTACACAAGGTTGGTGTATTGTGCCCAGCAGACACTGGATAAGTGTTTGTTGAATGAATGAATGAACACAACACCTTCACCTCAACTCTAAAAGCAGGCAGCCACTGACAGCCACTGGAATGGGCTGGGCAGCCCCGTAGCCTGGTGCTGGTGACATGTTGTGGACAACGTAGGTTGGAAAGTCCTCTGGGCAGCGTGATCCTGGGAAAACCCAAGTTTGTGAGGACAACCTGCTAGCAATTGTCCCCTTGCATCTCTTACAGTATCAACCAAGAGCTTGCAACTAACTGGACGATGACTTAATAGATCTGGAAGCTAAATTTCTTTTGGTGGCAGAGCGAAAGACTGTTGGCAACCCTAGCTGCATACATTCAAACAATAAACTGTTTTTTAAAGGTAACATTTCTAAACATGCATACACTTGAATTAACACCCATCACAAGACTGTCAACAGAAGACAAAAAACCTGGCTGCGTGCCCCGTACATGCCCCTCGCTCTTCTGCTGCGTGGGAACCAGTGCTGACCTTTCCAGGGTGTTCTAGAAAGAACAGTGTTATGAGGCCAGGCTTACCTCCGCCACCTTGTTCTCATCCAGATTGGACCTGGTAAGTTATCGCTACAGCCCTTGCAGTAAGGACTCAGGGCACAATCATGTGACCGTTTTCTCTAGAAAGAACGGGTTGGCTGCAGCTGCAGTTAATTTACTCCTGATTAGTCTAACCTTTCCACCTCAGAGGAAGTTATTTTGCAGGAGGGGAAAATGCGGTCACAATATTGTTTTATGACCGTTTATCTGTAGAGCCCAAGGGATACTGATTGCAAATATGTACGCTCATTAAAAAAAAAATCTCAGCTAATGTTTGGAGTGCATTTTGTTTTTAAAGAGTGAAATTAGATTTCGGGTGGATCTAGCAGTTTTGGAGGATTTCAAAGTCATAACCAAGTTTTCTCTACCGGCCTCCTGGGACTAATCACATAGCAGTTAGCAGTTAGGCAAACCTGATTAAAATACAGAATATTGCCATTCTGTTTGGCTTTGGAAGGCTTGTCTTGGTTTAAAATGTCCATTATCAATGACTAGTCTAGAACTCCAAATCTTGGTCTATGTCTTATTAAAGAAAAGGACCTCTGAATGAGAAAACTTTGCATTTCTCATAGAAACACTGCTTTCCTCTTAGAGAAATGATTAGCTAAGTGTCAAAGGAAAAGCTCTAGACACAATTTCCCCACCTCCCAAGTAGCCACCATGGTGGCGTTTGCTACCCTGAGCTGAAATAATGACACTGTTTCTTTGAATTCTTTACTTCTCTCCAAAGATTACTGCCTGCAGATCTTCTGCACAGTCAAGTTCTTTGGACCCTGAAGACGACACTGGGGAGGGGAAGGGGTCTCATATCATGGGTATCTCTTTGGCTTTAGGGGCACGAGGATCTTACAGTCACAGCTGCACTGTGGCCGTAAGGAAAATGACTTAACGTCTCAAACTGTGTATGCTCCTTTGTAAGACAGGGAAAAATGATACTCACTCCTCTGTTGGTTGCAAACTGGCTTAATAAAAGAAAAGGAGACTTATTGACTCAAGGAAATGTGAAACTCAGGGACAGTTTCAGGTTCAGCTTCATCCAGGAGCATCAGTGATGTCATCAGGCATGCAAGCTCCCCTCTTCCCTCCTTCTCCATCTCTGACATTTGTTTCTCACTGGGCACTGGCCTCTGTCAGAGAGGAGCGACTTCTCTTCTGCCCTCTTAATAAGTTCAGTGACTGGGGACTGTGAATTGAACTGACAAAAGACAGCCAACAGGAGAAAAAGCATACACATTTTATTTGATATTAGTATTCTTACATGGCATGGGAGCTTCATAGAAAGAAGTGAAAACCCCAAAGAAACAGTTAGGCTTGAGAGCTTATATGCCTTTTAGACAAACAATAAGTCTTTGAGAAGTGTTAAGACAAAGGAAAAAGGGGTTTGAGCTGGGGAAGTAAACTGTGGGAAAGCGGCTAGGAAATACATGGCAGAAACTAATGGAAGATAAGGGTTATTTCAGTAAGTTTGTTTGTACAGACTCATCTCAGTGTTGATTCCCTATCTCCAGTGGTAAGGATTTTCTCCTCTTCTTGGTACAGAGAGGGATTCTTTTTCATGGGAAATTTATGCCCTGCTTTTAGGTAGGAAGGAGGCGGTCAGAGACCCCTTCCTGCATCTGGTGTTTCTCAGTTACCTTCAGCTCGAAAGAATCAATGTACCAGAATGGCGTATTTGGGGGGGCATGTTCTGATCCCCTTCACCTCTTCCTCCTCCACTGTGGACAGACCATGTCTCTAAGGACCTTCCAAGACCACGATGTTCAATGCAAAGACACTTTCTCCTTTTCCTTCAGCTCCGAAGGGAAGGATCTAAGGAAACCACTCTTCTTGGTTGGCTTCCGTCATGGACCTGCCTTGGCCTGAGAACTGTGTTCCAGGGTCATGGAGGGCCGTGACTGATCAGATGGGGGTCCTGGGGCTTGGTGTCAGGCTACACTGATGGACAGCCCCACTAGAATCACCTGGCTTGGGTGAGAGAGAGTCCTTCTCTCAGGAAAGTGGCAGAGGGTGGGAGATGCTATCCCCAGGACCTGCCCTGCAGTACTGATTCAAGCAATGTTGATTGAACACCTACTGTGTGCCATGAAGCACCCTGGGCACAGAGGATGAGGGGATGATGGATAAGGTCTCTGTCCTTGGGGAAACTTCATGGATGGTAGGGTGGAGGGGAGACCATCAACTGCCACGTGGACCAATGTATCAGGTAATTTCAGATAGTGATGGGAGTAACACAGGGCCTGAGGCAGGCTGATGCTGTGCAGCCTGCAGGGAGGGGGCGCTGTGGCCATCGAAGTACAGTGGACTGGATAGACGTGAATATCTGACCTGATATCTGACGAGGAGAAAGGGGGAAGCACTCAGCTATGGGATGCTCGGAAGGAAGGATGCTCAAGGGAGAAAGAACGGCAAGTGCAGGGAAGCTGAGGCTTTAATGACCTTGGACCACTGGGGACACAGGAAGAAGGCCTAGAAGAATTAAGGGACGAGATGGGATTGGAGATCTAGGTCATAATGGGCTTTTCTGGCCACGGAATGGAGTTTGGAGTTTGCTTTCATTGGAAAGCCATTGGTTTCAACCATTGGCTTTCAGTCAAGCCATTGATTTCAACCATTGGCTTTCAATCAAGCCATTGATTTCAACCATTGGCTTTCAATCAAGCCATTGGTTTCAACCATTGGCTTTCAATCAAGCCATTGGTTTCAACCATTGGCTTTCAATCAAGCCATTGGTTTCAACCATTGGCTTTCAATCAAGCCATTGGTTTCAACCATTGGCTTTCAATCAAGCCATTGATTTCAACCATTGGCTTTCAATCAAGCCACTGATTTCAGCCAGGGGAGTGTGATTGATCCTATTTGTCAGTTGAATGGCTGGTGGAGCTTGGACTGTAGGCCTGTGTGGCAGAGATTTCTCCCAAGGTGTTATCCCTTTTTGTTAGGAATTAAGCACTGGCTTTTGACTTGGCACATGTGCCCACCAGGAATAAGGACCACATTTCTTAAACCTCAGTTCTGAGTTCTGCCCAATGGGATGTAAATGAGAGTGTAGAATATGACTTCCAAGAAGTGTCCTTAAAAAGAGGGGTCATGCCCTTTAATTCTCCTTTCTTCCTGCCGGCTAGAATGCAGATGCAGTGACTGGAGTTCAGGCAACTATTTTGGGCCAAGAGGTGTGAGTCATGAGCAGAGGATGGCTGAGCAATTAGAAAGAAGAGATCTGGGGAATTTCCTGGTGGTCCAGTGGTTAGGACTCTGAGCTGTCACTGCAGGGGGCCCAGGTCTGATCCTTGGTCGGGAAACTAGGGTACCACAAGCTTCAAGGCTCGGCATAATAATTAGTAATAATAATACTAATACAGAAAGAAGAGATCTGGTCTCCTGACGACCACCACAGAGCCATCCTATTTGCCCTGGATTGCTTTCCTCTGGAAAGAGAGAAATTAACTTGTATACAAGCCTTTATTATTTGGGATTTTTATTACTAGCAGCCAAGCCTGATTGTATCTAATTGAGGGGACGAGAGCGGAAGCAGCAAAACCAGTTAGGAAGTAAGTGTATTATTCCAGGCAAGAAATGATGGTGACTCAAATTAGCCATAGTAGCAACGGAAGTGGGGGGGAAGGGGCCAGATTAGAGAACTACCTTATTCGTTTAGAACATTTGGAGGGTTTGCTGATGGATTGGATGTGACTGGTGAGGGAAAGAAAGGATTCAGCATTAATCCTAATTTTTTTTGGCGAGAAACAGTGGAGGGGGCCAGGCTGCCGTTGATGGAGCTGAGAAGACCTGCAGGAGGAATGGGAGGAAAGAAGCAGTGTAGACACTCCGGAATATGGTGACTCTCAAAACTGTAGCTCGTGTGTTTTGCAGATTACTCTGTGAAATTCTAACGTACTGAGCTTCATTAATTCACTCATCAAAAAGATGTGTTGACGGGGCTTCCCTGGTGGCGCAGTGGTTGAGAGTCCGCCTGCCGATGCAGGGGACACGGGTTCGTGCCCCGGTCCGGGAAGATCCCCCATGCCGCGGAGCGGCTGGGCCCGTGAGCCATGGCCGCTGAGCCTGCGCGTCCGGAGCCTGTGCTCCGCAACGGGAGAGGCCACAACAGTGAGAGGCCTGCGTACCGCCAAAAAAAAAAAAAGATGTGTTGACACCTCCCATGTGCCAGGCACGGTGCAGAGCCCTGGCTGTGCAGCGGGGGAGGGGCAAACATGCGTGTGTCCTCATGGGCGTAACACCTGGTGCATCTCCTGCTGGTGGCTGGACCCTTGCGGCATTTCTGAAATTGATGGTGAGTCTTTTCAGGTCACTAAATCTGTTTTATTTTTTGTGATATGTGTTTATAACGAGGGTATCGGCTTCCCAGGACTGCAAATGGAAGGCTCTTAAAATGGCAAGCAGTGGTATTACTAACCTATCATTTAGGTGTAAAAAACAGTTTCAGAGACTTTGCAAGTGCCTGGGACTAATAGGATAGGGCGCTTAAAAACTGGATGGCTCTCATCCGCGCCTAGAGCACCCCTCCTGGGCAGCTGGGCCCAGGGGCAGGGCTACAGCGCGGTACCGAGCACGCCCTCTGGGGTGTGGACCCAGCCCCAGTCCTCCGGCGGTGGTGTTTCTGAGGTAAAGCACCTGGTCGCTTGGACACCTTTGCTTGATGCAGGGGTGGGCACCTGACTCAAGCGGGCCTGGTTCTTCTGGACGTGGATTCAGTTTTCCCGTCCACCACCGGGGCGGGAGACACCCTGGTGTAGGGATGAGATCAGTACTATTCCCGACAACCTGCCAGCACCCAAACAAAGGGCCGTTTTCATTTCCAAAGGATGTGACTCCAGACTGACCAAAAAGGAAGAAAACGAAAGAAGCAGAAACGCAAGAGTTGGTTGGTGTGCAACACAAAGTCGCTCCGGGCGTGGAAAGGCATTCTGTGCAGTTCTAAAGCGCAGTCTTTGAAATAAAAAATTCACTTGTCTGCTTCATGCAGCTTTCGGTAGATTTCTCTTGATGACACTCGTGGCAAATGAGTTATTAAAAAATTCTAGTCTGTCTGAAACTGATACAGACCCTTGGTCGGTCCATGGGTAATTGGAAGCATGAGGTCCCCAAGTGGCCCTCTTCTGAGAAAGAGAAAGAAAGGCAAGCACATTTGCAGAGGCCTTGTGACAAACAAGGGAGGTTTGGGTCTGTTTTTCTAGCCAATTCTTTCTTTTAATTTAATTTAATTTTTTTTTTTTGCGGTATGCGGGCCTCTCACCGCTGCGGCCTCTCCCGTTGCGGAGCACAGGCTCCGGACGCACAGGCTCAGCGGCCATGGCTCACGGGCCCAGCCGCTCCGCAGCATGTGGGATCTCTCCGGACCGGGGCACGAGCCCGTGTCCCCTGCATCGGCAGGTGGACTCTCAACCACTGCGCCACCAGGGAAGCCCCTAATTTAATTTTTAAAAATGTTTATCGGAGCATAGTTGATTTACAGTGTGTTAGTTTCAGGTGTACAGCAAAGTGAATCAGTTATACACATACATATCTCCACTCTTTTTATTTTTTTTAGATTCTTTTCCCATATAGGCCATTACAGAGTATTGAGTAGAGTTCCCTGTGCTCTACAGTAGGTCCTTATTAGTTACCTATTTTATACATAGTAGCGTGTATATGTCAATCCCAAACTCCCAATTTATCCCTCCCTCCCTTATCCCGTAGTAACCGTAAGTTTGTTTTCTACATCCGTGACTACTTTTGTCTTGTAGATAAGTTCATTTGTACCCTTTTTTTTAGATTCCACATATAAGCGATATTGTATGATAGTTGCCTTTCTGTGTATGACCTATTTCACTCAGTATGACATTTCTATCCAGTTCTTAAGCTCAGAACTTTTATTCCCCTTTCATTTGAAAGAGCAGACGTTAGTGAGTACTGGATGCCCAACCACACTGGCAAGTGCCGAGGATATCCTGTTCTAGGGCTTTTTCTGCATCTATGTAGCAGGTTTGAGAAGACAAACGGTGAGAAGAAAATGGGCAAATTCGGAGACCCCAGCAGGTTCGAGTCCTGCCCGCACCTTCCCTTCCCTGGCTATGGGTCTGGGCACACGTGTGTGTTTCCTGGTTCTCTGATTCCTCAGCTCGGAAGTGGGACTGGAGCCCTCTCGGATGTAGGTGTGGGGCGGTATGAGATAACACCCAGGAAAGTCTGTAAAGCACTGCCTGGCCTGTGGGGTGCATTGTGTATCTGGGAGTCACTGCTGCTGTTACTTTGTGACTTGTGATGGACACTTCTCCGTAACAAGGGAGGAAAGCAAAATAGGGAAAACGTTTTGGTGTTGACGTGTGATCCTTTCTTAGGATCCAATTTGGGGAAAGTGTGTTAGAATCCAGCTTATTTAAAATATGACTGTGGTGAGCAGTATCATGTCCCTCCCCCAAAGATGTCCATGTCCTACTCACTGTAACCTGTGAATATGTCACTTTACATGGCAAAGGGAAATTAAAGTTGCAGATGGAATTAAGGTTGTTAATCAGCTGATTTTAAAATAGGAAGGTTATTCTGAATTACCTGGATGGGCCCAGTGTAGTCACAAGGGTCCTTAAATTGGAAGAGAGACAGAAGAAGAGAGTCACATGATGTGATTATGGCAGAGTGGTCAGAAAGATACAATGTTGCTGACTTTGGAGTTGCAGGGAGGGACCACTATCCAAGGCATGTGGACAACCTCTAGAAGCTGGAAAAGGCACTGAAAGAGATTCTCCTCCAGAGCCTCCAGCCCTGCCAGCACCTTCATTATAGCCCAGTAAGACACGTTTCAGGTTTCTGGCTTCCAGAACTATAAGATAATACATTTGTGGGTTTTTTTAAAGCCACTAAATTCCTAGTAATTTGTTAGGACAGCCAGAGTACACAAATACAGTAATTTTGGGGCACTGGGCAGTTATTTTCTATATCTTCTCTTTTTATTTGTAAACTCCTAGCATATTCTGAGGAAATTGAGCGTACCTGCTTATAGCTCTTGTAACATCCCATGACAGCTATAGTTGGTACAAAAGTTTTCCTTTTGACTCAAACATTGGACAGAAAAAACAAACAAACAAACCCTTATGTAAAACAGGAAATTAGTTCCTATTGGAACCAATTGGAAAAAGGAAACGAATTCGAACAAAGGAAGTCTGAGCTTTGCTTAGAACTGTGAACCCGCGATATCCCAACACTCTCCTTTCATGAATATCTGAGAGATATAGTTCGTACACAGGAGGATGTACAGTCTCCTGTTTTACGTTTCAAATGTGAGCGCAGGCTGTCAGAGGTAAATCAGACAGTTCCATCGCTGGCATTTTTCAAAAGATCAATCATGCATGGACATCTCCGCGAGTATAGGCGTGGGATTACTTATAGCCACCATGCGAGGTTGAGACGTGGTGAGAATCTGGCCCTAAGCACAGTACAGAAATTCATATTCCTGTGGCTGAGAAATGAAGGCAGTCCTGCAAGAGCTCTGGGAAGCTCTCTGGGCTGTTGGGGCCTGTCATGGGCTTCCTGGTGACACCGGCGGCCGGTGCGTGTTGGAGCATCCCCACCTGAGGTGGCCCCTTCTCTTCCTCTTTCCCCTCGCTGATCTACGGTTAGCTTTCTGGGCCTGGAGTTACCCGCTGCCACCATCCGTCCCGGGAGGGAAGGGCTTGGAGGTTTTAGGGACCTTCCCAACAGCACAACCCCAGCGTCTGTCAGGAGAGATTCAGCTTATCAACATCAGAGTCCTCGTGATGGCTTAAAAACAGTCTGTGCTGGCTTATGACGCACAAGGCGTAAGTTAAAGCATAACCGAGTGCGTTGCTGACAGCACGTGGAGACAGGTGTTGTGAATAAGGTGGCACAGGGGCCACTGCCCTACATAGCGATTGTCAGTCCTTCCCCTCCCACTCCTGGGGACGCTGTGTCTAGCCAGAAGGGGAGCACGATTCTCTGTGCCCGGGGGTGGGAACCTGATGACATCGCAACCCCATGGGGTCATCACGTCTCCCACCTGCGGCTGGACTGCCGTCCCTCTCAGGTGTGAAGCTGGGCGCCTAGGCAGGCAGTGCCCCCTCCCTCGGCCCCAGCATCAGCACCATCTCCCGCCAGCTGCCAAAACACTCACTGAAACATCAGCTGAGTACAGACACCCGAAAACTGAGCGAAGACCCTGGAGGAAATAAGTTATTGATACAAGTGATATTTAAAAACCAAGATGTATCAAAATGGTCATCCTGGGAAGCTTCAGCATTTTGTTGGACTTCTTCATATTCATGTTGTGGTTTATTGTAGTTTTAAAAAATTCCCTCTAGCAGAAGCACCCTAACCCTTAGGACTTTCTAGAATGTTCTCTGGGGCAGAGAAGCCCCAAACCCAGACCCTCCATCCCTTCCATCCTGTTGCCAGGAGGGCTGTCTCCCGGGAAACTCTTGGTTCTCTGTTCCTCTTCCCGCTTGGCTCTGGGGCTGGCTTTTGACCTTGCAGCTTGTTGATTCCAACCTTCAGTTCCAACTCAAGAGCTGCCTTTTCTGAGAGCGCCTGGAGAGCATCCTGATGAAAGGTGGCCTGCCCCCTGGCCTGCCCCCACTCTGCCCTGCTGGTCTCCCCCACTGCGTGCGTCACAGTCGGAAATGGCCCTGGTGGAGTCTGCCTGCCCACTGTCTCCCACAGGAGGAAGGTACACCCCAGGGGGCAGGGATCCCATCCGGTTTTCTCACCACAACCGTCCTTGAAG
The DNA here is from genome assembly GCF_949774975.1 of Lagenorhynchus albirostris. Classification (NCBI taxonomy): domain Eukaryota; kingdom Metazoa; phylum Chordata; class Mammalia; order Artiodactyla; family Delphinidae; genus Lagenorhynchus; species Lagenorhynchus albirostris. The sequence continues at coordinate 6,146,365 of NC_083109.1, read as the reverse complement.
CCTGGCGACGTACCTGGAGCCGAGGACAAGCTCTGTGGGCATCGGGGGAGTGAAATGAACGGATGTCGAAATCCAACCCGCCTGTGTGCCTGTGGAAACTTCCGTTCCCAACTCCTGTCAACGCTCCCTGCTCTGAACCTTCACGGCACAATGACCCAGGAAGAGTTGCGACAGCTGTCACAGTGTGTCACTGTCACCGTGGGCAAGGTTTCACCCTGGGTCACACAGAACACCAGCCCTCAGCCCGGAGCCCCCTCCAGCCACAGGGGCTGCCGTCTCTGCACGCTCGGAGCTGTCAGGAGAGCAGGTGCGGGACCGCTGGCTGGGCTTACCTCTGTCAGCATCTCTCCTACCTACCGCCCCCCACCTCCCAGCCGACTTGGGACAGTCGGAGTGAATTAAGAGGGACTCGTGCGAATGGTTTCCGAGAACTGGAAAATTCTGGGCAGGAGCAGTTGAGCACTGCAATTAGACAGGTAGTAATTTCCCCTCTCCACACTGGCCGCAAGATCCTGGCAGATACCGACACTACCCGAGGCAACCGACAGACCAGCTTCAGACACACACCGTCTGGGGGCAGGGGCCACCGTGCCAGACAGCACGCCAAGCATTTTGCACAGACTGGTTTATTTTTTTCTTCACACCCAGTTGAAGGGGCCTATTCTTATTTCCCTACTTTACAGATTAAGAATCGAGCCTTACAGACGGCAAGAGGCTTCCAGGATTTGAAATCAGCTCTCGAGCCCAGGATGGAAATTGCTTCTCTGGGTCTTGCAGCTCTGCATTTCCTGATCTCTGGAAAAGTCTGAGGACAAGGGAAATAATCCCCCTTCTGACATACGTAAAGGGCTTTTGCAAAACACACCCAAGAGGGAAGAATTTTCTTCTTTGAAAAGCTTCACATTTAACCAGCTCTAGTGGAGAAGAGGCAGAGGGCGTGAATGTGGATGGAGAGACCCTCAGACCCTGGGCTTCAAGAGCACAGTGCGGTTCTATTAACTGGGCAGCTTCATTAAGCTGTGCCTGAGCCCAAAGCCAAGGTGTCTTTGTCTCCGAATGTCCTCCCCTGGGATAAGGAAGCAGAGGGCATGGTGCACAAGAGGCAGCAGGACGTTATCATCCCAGACCTCCAGGTTCTGGTCCAAAGCATGTCCTTGGCGCTTGCCATCTAAAGCCTATTGATACGGAGCGAGCCTACTTCCTCCCCTCACCTGAGCAGGTTGGGGGTTCCTTGGGGGGAAAGGGATGTTGTCCACAGACCTACCTGGTGGGATCGTAGATGAGTTAAAAGAGCTCACGTCCAGTAGAAATATGATGTGAGCCGTAGAGTAATTTTACAGTTTCTAGTAGCCACATTATAAAAAGTAAAAAACGAAACAAAAAACGCAGGTGACAATATTTTTTTAATTGTGGTAAAAGACATATACCATAAATTTACCATCTTAACCATTTTTAAGCATACAGTTCAGTAGTGTTAAATATATTTATATCATCGTGTGACAGGTTGAGGTGACGTTCATTTTAATCATATAGTTTATTTAACCCAGTGTATCACAACTATTATCATTTCAACATGTCATCAATATAAAATTATCAGTGAGATATTTTACTAAGTTGTTAAAATCTGGTGTGTATTTTTTACACTTGCAGCACATCTCAATTTAGGCACTAAACTTTCAATAGAGATAGTTGATCTCTACTGAGATCTTGTAAAATTTACAGTTGAAAAAGCAAGCGGGGGGACTTCCCTGGAGGTCCAGTGGTTAAGACTTTGCCTTCGGGCTTCCCTGGTGGTGCAGTGGTTAAGAATCCACCTGCCAATGCAGGGGACAGGGGTTCGAGCCCTGGTCCGGGAAGATCCCACGTGCCGCGGAGCATATGCCCACAACTACTGAGCCTGAGCTCTAGAGCCCGCGAACCACAACTACTGAGCCCATGAGCCACAACTACTGAAGGCCGTGCGCCTAGAGCCTGTGCTCCGCAACAAGAGAAGCCACCGCAATGAGAAGACCGCTCACCACAACCAAAAGTAGCCCCCGCTCGCCGCAACTAGAGAAAGCCCGCGGGCAGCAACGAAGACCCAATGCAGCCAAAAATTAAATAAATAATAATAAAATAAATAAATACATTTATTTGAAAAAAAAGACTTCGCCTTCCAGTGCAGGAGGTGTGGGTTCAATCTCTGGTCAGGTATCTAAGATATCACATGCCTCCAGGCCAAAAAACCGAAACATAAAACAGAAGCAATGTTGTAACCAACTCAATGGAGACTTTAAAAATGGTCCACATCAAAAAAAAAAAAAAAAAAAAAAGAAAAAGCAAGTGGTTTCAAGAATACTTAAAGGTGGTTTAACAACTGAATTGTCAGTTTTTTAGAATGAAATTAAATAACATTAAAAATCCACTTCCTCCGTCACACAGGCCTCACGTCAAGCGCTCAGTAGCCACATGTGGCCGGTGCCTACTGTGTTGGACAGTGCAGGTCAAGAGCTTCTACAAAGTGCTTTGTAAGCAGTAGCATTATTCTCCTTTGGAGTAGCAGATGAGAGGAAATGGAAAGTTTCTCGACCTTGACCCTGACGGTGACTCCACTCATCCTCAGAGCCGACGGATGGCTTCTGTTCCCCACCCCGGCATCAGCTCAGGGCCAGCCCACCCCCAGCCCCGACAAGAGAAACCCTCTCAGCTTGAATTGTTCTCTCCTTGCACTGGAGCGAGGGGTTTCTGCATGAAGTTGCTGACCCAGGTTAATGAGGAGATTGGACTGGAAGGAGAAAAAAGACTTCAGCCCGAAAATTCAGGATCACCCGGTTTATTTTATCACTGGAAGATCACTTCAACAACTTCCTCCAGGAAATTGCAAAGGGAAGTCATTATCCAAAAAAGGGGGCAGGGATGACAGTCCACATGAAGCCCAGATGCAGCCCCCCCGCGTGGGGCAGGGTGGGGGCAGGCTGGGGGCAGGGGCGGTGTTTCCTGGGTCATTTAACCAGGGTCCTATTTTTAAAGTTTCCTTTTCCACCATTATTTGTTGACCCTAATTGTTCCCATGCCCGTGAGATGCGGCCCTGGACTTCCTCCCCCCGGCCTCGGGGTCGGGGCGGGCTCTTCCTAATTGCCTGTGTCCTGCCTTCCCCCCGAGTCTCCGGGGCAGGCGGGCCCATTCCCACATATGCTTCCAGAACCATCTTAATAGAGGGCAGCAGCGCCCAGCTGACGACATATGTTTAGCTACTTGCTGAGGTCGGCCAAGCGTGCAATATCACGTTACATGAATGGGAAGGTCAGTCCCAAACAAGCTGCTTTTTACAAGCGCTGGCTTAAGGATTTGCTGCTAAATAGGGCTTACATGTGCGGGAGGGGGGTGGGTAATGGGCTTCTTGTGGAGCCCTGTTCTCTGCGTTTTGCCTTGATTAGAAAGTTTCTGGTCTCCCAGGACAACGCTCCGTTTAAAAAGAACGGCTTTGCAGCCACTGGGACTCCTGGACTCAGGTCAGCATCTGGGCCTGGAACAGAGAAAATGCGGGTTCTGGTCTCCTGATGTCTGGGGAGAGGGCTGCGATGGCCGGAGTGTCTGGAGGGACAGCCACGGCCCTCTGCTCACTGGCACTGCATTTATGCTCCATTAACCCTGCGCAGGCCCCAGGGACAGATGGCGGCAAGGGAGAGAGAGAGAGAGAGAGAGGAGAGAGAGGTAGGAGGGCTGTGACTTTTCTCACCTGCCCAGCTCCGGGCGGGATGGTAAGGCCGCTGCTCAGCTGCTGGGGCCCTACAGCCTGCCCAGCCCACGAAATGCACCTGCACAAACTTGGCTCCAGAAACCGTCATAGAGGACACCCAAGGCCTGCCTTGAACCTGAGCAGCCAGCCAAGAGCCTGAAGAATATTCTGCACATAAATCAGAAGGGCATTCAGGGCCCTTTTCAATAATGACGAGGATGAGAGCACTTCCGGAGCTCTGTCTGTGTCCTGGCGCTGCACAGAGGGCGTCACAGGGACGAACTGGCTTCATCCTCTCCACCGCCCAGTGAAGCCAGCACTGTTGCTACACCCATCGTAGAGCTGGGGAAACAGAACAACAGAAATAACAACAGAAATAAGGTTTGCTTCAGCTGGAGTTCCTTCCTTCTTTCCTTTAAATTATAAAAGTGGCTTTTCAAAAAAGTTAGTGATACAGAAGTGAATAAGGTGAGGCTTAAAAGTATCCCAATCCTGAGCCTTGTGCCTCTCCTCACGCTGCTCACCATTTGGTGACTGACGTATGTGCAGTAACACATCTTTTATTCATTCAACAAACGTTCATTACGAATTCGGTACGAGTCAGGGATGATGCTGTGAGTATGGGTGAGCGTTTCTCAACCTTGGCCCTGCTGACACCTGCGGCCGAATAGTTCTCTGTTGTGGGGTCTGTGTGTTTCACAGCATCCTTGGCCTCTGCCCACAAGATGCCAGTAGCATCCACCCCCTAGTTATCATAACCAAAAATGTCTCCAGACATTGTCACATGTCCCGTCGGTGCCGAAACCACCCCCGATGAGGACCGCTGGTTTAGATGGATGTGGCTGAGAGTGGTTCTTTGCTTCCTTCTTCCTCTTAGCAGGACATTGAGGCACCCTCACATTTCAGTTCCGACATTGCCGCTTCACTCTTTTTGTGTCAGATTCCAGGGTACGGAGGGCTCAGAACTTAGTATGCCTCCCATTAATAGATGTTTTGGACTGATTCCAAGTCCCCCGTGATCATCAATGCGAAAGGCCCTTCTTTGTTCATACCTACATTTGTATCCACACACTTGAGTATTTCCAGGGGACAGATTCTTTCAAGCAAAATTGCTGGATCAAAGGTGTAAACATTTAACTGTTTACTTTGAAATGCCCACGTCCACTCCAAAAAGAGGATTGTACCAGTTTACTCCCTCACCAAGTGCTCCCATCGCGGACATGAACAGAAACCATCAGAACAATTGTTATGAAGAGAAGGATATATTTACCATGTTGGAAAAGAAGGATTACACTGTTTCATTCAGAGGGGCTCTGAGAGGTCTTTGGTTTACACGTTGCTATTAACATTTTTTTAACTCCTCAGGCGACAATTTCAAAATTTCCAACACGAGCATATAGAAGTTTAGCATCTTTGCTTTCAAAAATTAAGTTATTTAATAAACTAAAGGGGGCTCTGTGTTAGTGACCCTGTTACAAAGTGGGCGAGGGAGGGGCTGCCAGGCGGGGGCAAACTCAGGGCTCCTCTGTTACCCCAGATAGAGGCTGAGTCCTGAGCCTCAGGGACATGTGGGTGGCCCAGGAGCATTGCCTCCTGTCCCCAGAGACCTGCACCCCCCTGGGACAGTGGCTTCCTAAAGAGGGCAGGACAGCTCCCCGAGGCTACCCTCTTCAGTCCTGCCGGAATCACCTGCTGAGAGTCCAGAGCTACAGCTATACTTAACTGAGGGCCCTGGACATTGCCACCCCTTCTAGTTACAAAACTGCTCAGCTTGCATTTCCTCCTCTTGATTAAAGGAATTTGAAGCAATACATTATTTTTTTAAATTTTAATCAACTTTGTTTATTCATCAATCTCCCACCCATTTTTTTTTTTTTTTAAATCTTGTTTTTCCAGCTTTTCCTTCTACCAGTAGATGGAAACACAAAGTTTAGATTTGGAAGCAATTAATTACAAAGTTTTAATTTTCAAAATGTAACAACATCAAACATTGCGAATGTATTCACACTGAATTGTACACTTACAGTGGTTGAAGTGGTACCTATTATGTTATATATATTTTAGCACAATTAAAAAATGAATTTTTATTGGAGTATAGCTGATTTACAATGTTGTGTTAATGTCTACTGTATAGCAAAGTGAATCAGTTATACAAACACATATATCAATTAAAGGAATTTGAAGTAATACATTATTTTTCCTGTTTGAATAAAAACAGGCAAGAGAAATTGCGTTTATGGAACTGCAGGATAACATTGAAAGTGCCTTTATGGAATTGCAGGATAACATTGCTACTGCCTGTTTGATCAGAATGGGAAACACCAATCTTTATAAATCGTTTTCCAATGGATACATGCTGATCATCTATTTAAAATATTAAATGCTATCAAATTTTAAAATAGCTCATCTATGCATATGGTACAAATTCTAAAAGTGCAAAAAAGTGACGCTGGGAACCGTCAGTTGTCCCCCCCATCCTTGTTCTCCAGTCGCGCAGTGGCCCTCCCCAGACACAACCGCTGTTACTGTTGGGTCAGCCCCAAAGAAGTTGTTGATATGACCTGTTTTTCACCAGCAAAATATGGGAGTTTCATATGATTCAATGTGTGATTCCTAATTTCTTATTCAGAGACGCTATGCGTGTATAAATATGCACATAAGTAGAATCTTCCTATTTCTTTATAGAAACGATAGCATGTTACATGCACTATTTTTCATGTTGCTTATTTCACTCAACAATGGACCTTGAAGATCCCTCAATTTCCGTATATAAAAAAAGAGCCTAGCTCTCCTTTTAGCTCTCTTTTTAACAGCCACAGAGTATTCCGTTGAGTGGATGTTTCACTTTCTGTTTAGCCAGCCCCCGAGAATACACAATTAGATTGTTTCCAGTCTCTTGCTGCTGAGAACAATGCCGCAGGAATCTACCTCTGTGTACACATTATGTCTCACAAGTCGGGGAGTATTTGGAGGATAAATTATTTGAGGTGGGACGGCTGGGCCAAAGGATGTGTGTCTTTTTAATGAAGAAATCTATTGCCTAATTGTCCCCCATAGAAGTTGTGTGAATTCGTAGCCCGAGTACCCTGTCAGGGGTCCAACTTGACACTGTGCCTGATTTTCAGGCCCACAGAGCAATGAGTGCTCGCCGTGGCGCGGGCAGGAGTGATGATGCCAGGGGCGGTCTGGGAATTGCAGATTCTCTTGATGAGGTGCCAAGTCCAGTTGTGTCTCCTCCAAAAGATGGATAAGGACAGAGCAGTCCCCTTCTCTGTGAGCAGCACCCCAGCCTGGAAGGTGGTGGGTGGAGGAGGGGGAGGGGACCACCATTCGCTGGCATGAAAACTCTTCCCTTCTCTCCAACTCCCCCTGCACCCAATCCAAGAAGAGACTAGCTTGGGCCCCACTTCACGAAGCATTAGGTAGAAGACATCTTTGACACATATGTGTCTTCAGTTGTGACAAAAGTGTGTGTCACAAATTGACCATCCCTGGGTGGTACCAAGGAAGGAGCGCTGGTCTACCAGGACGGCAAACCAGTTGGCCGTCACCACTAGGCTAGCCATGGACATGCCAGAGGCTGGTCTTGGGAATCAGCCTCTGTTTAAAATTTAAAATTTAAAGTTTAATTTTTAAAATTTGTTCTTGGGGGACTTCCCTGGTGGTCCAGCGGGTAAGACTCCACGCTTCCAATGCAGGGGGCCTGGGTTCGATCCCTAGTCGGGGAACTAGATCCCGCATGCATGCCGCAACTAGGAAGTCTGCATGCTGCAACTAAGAGTCCTCATGCCACAACTGAAAGATCCCACACGCCGCGAGGAAGATCCTGAGTGCCGCAACTAAGACCTGGTGCAGCCAAAATAAATCAATATATAAATTTGTTCTTGGAATTTGGCAGTCCAGTGGTTAGGACTCCGCGCTTCCACTGCAGGGGGCACGGGTTCCATCCCTGGTCAGGGAACTAATATCTCGCATGCCGAGCTGTGAGGCCAAAAAAAAAATAAAAACAGCTGTTCTCAAATTCTTTGATGCTCTCCCTGCAGAAGGGGAAGGCTGATTCCCTCCACTCGAGTGTGGGCCGGCCTCAGTGGTGAAATGATGGTTTGTATCTTCCGAGACGGACTCATGCAAGGCCACATCCCCAGCTCTCTTCCTCATGGATTGCCTGCTCTGAGTGAAGCCAGGGGTCATGTTGTGAGGACACTCGGGCAGCCTTAGAGAGGCCCTCGTGGGGAGGACCCGAGGCTGCTCACCAACCACCGGCACCCACTTGTCAGCCGTGGGCGTGAGTCACCTCGGAACTGGATCCCCCGCCCCCCGAAGCCTTTGGAGGGTGCAACTTTGGCCAACTTTTTGACTGCGATCTCCTGAGAGCCCCTGAGTCAGAACTGCTCAGCTCACCGGCTCCTGAATTCCTAATCCATAGAAACTGGGAGAATGATACATGTTTATTGTTGTCTTAGGCCACCAAGTTTGGGGTAATTTATTACACAGTAGTAGGTAATGAATGCCTGTGGCCAGAATGCTCAGCTCCGTGAAGAGCCCCTTTTATCTGCTCCTTTGCCTCTGCTTCATGTCCCCCATTCCCCGCAAGGAGGCAGAAAACCTCTTCAAACCATGAGGAGCGGGACAGAGAGAAGATTCTTAAATCTTCCACGAGGTTAACATGTCGGCAGTGTAGCCAATTACAAGTCAACAGGGTTCAGTATGCCGTACTCCCCACCTTCCGCAGTACACTGCCACCGTGGGGAATGGGCACATTCTGTAACCTCACTTACCCTCAACTGTTTCATCTGCTAAATGGGTTGATAACCAAAGGCATAGTGTGAGCCCAGAGAGGCTGCAGACGTCCCTTCAAGCATTGAGCCCCAGGTATCTATAAATCTTAACTCACTCATCTGCCATGCATGCATCCACCCACTCAGCAAACTTGTGTTAAACACCTACCATGTCCCAGGTACCATGCAAGGTGCCAGGGATACAAATGAGAACAAATCAACATCACTAGTATCAAGGGATGCCCAGCCAGTGGGAGAGACAGATGGAGAGATGGATAGGTAACGCCTGATGTGATGGGGCTGAGACAGGGCTGTGGAGGAGCAGAGACATGCAGAAGTGAGCCATGTGACACCTGCGGCTCAGGAACCATAACGTCAGGCATAGTGTGCCGGGCTCCTTCTCTCCTGCAAGGGTCGGAAGTGGAATCAGAGAGGCTCGGGATGTTAAAACAGATGTCCTGACAATCTGGCTGGACACGTGCACTGAATAAGGCCCAAGATCATATAGAGCCATTCACTCTTTGAACCTGCCACGTTCCTTCCTGCCCCAGGACCTTTGCACATGATGCTTCCCCTCCGCCAAGGTCACTCCCACCTCACCTCCTCCTCCCAGCTCAGGCAGTGGTGAGCTCCTCGTCACTGTGGTTTAAATGCCTCCCTCCAGAGGGAGCACCTCTTTGTCCACATTCTCTATTCAGCACTGTTTGTTTCCTTCATGGCACTTTTCACAACTGTAATTGCTCTATTACATTAGTTTCCTTTTTTCCCCCCATCTTCCCCATTAGAATGTAGGTTCCAACCACAAGGTAGGGATCGTGTCTTGGGCGCCACTGTAACCTCAGGGGCAAAATGTATCCGGTACTGAAAAAAAAGTGTTGGGTGAAATAATGAATGTGTGTATTAGTCACTGTATATTCTTGATCATCTAATTTACACATCAAACTTCCAAGGAATTGTTGGCCTCATGATCGTCTACCCATCGTCCTCACCCCACACCATACCCAGATGTCCACACATGGTTCTTCCTTTGTGGGGAGTCGGATCCACCCTTCTGTGCTCAGGGAGGGTGGTATCTCCCCAGCCCAGCCCAGGATATGAAATGAGGATGGTTCTAAACCAGTTATGGTAATTCCATTCCTCCTCTCAGTGGCTGGGTTAGGCATCTGCCTATGATGCAGCTCTGGCCAATCAGACTTCAGGGGGAGCCTCCTAGGGCTGCCCAAACTGGAGTGTGTCCAGGAACCACTGGGCATCTTATTAAGATGCAGATTCTGATTCAGCAGGTCTGGAGTGGGGCACGAGACCCTGCACGTCTAATGAGCTCCCAGGTGATGTTGATGCTGCCGTCTGTGGACCACACCTTGAGTTACAAGGTCCTAAGGAGTTTCTGGGCAGGATTTTCCTCCCCTACAGAAAGAGACCCACAAAGAGAAGCTGTCTTTTCTGTCGTTATGCAGGCACGTGCTGCTAGCGGCTGCCACTGCAATTGTGATTGGCCACAGCTGGCCACCTGGGACAAAACCAACATGCGGAGGTGGGGCAGAGGGAAGTAGGGAAGGCTCTGGGGTCTGTATGACATCACAAAACCTCCTAACCAACCCCAGAACTGCTCATGTGGGACAATAAATGATGATTTTTTTTTAAAAAAGCCAAATTAAGTTTGGGACTCTTTTACTTGCAGCCTAAAGCATCATGACTGATGCTATAAATGGACCACTTGGTGTAGAGCAAAAAAAGACCAACCGTGGAACCCAACCAATCCTGGTACTTATCTCTGCCCCTTAGTGGCACTGCCATTTCTCAGCTTCACCAAGCTGCAGCTTCTTTGTCTATACGAAGGGTTGTTTTGACCATCAGTAAGAGGATGCATGCATGCTAGAACCCTCCAGCACAGCACTGTCCAATAGAAATAAAATGAAAACCACGTACAGACTTTTAACTTTCCTAATAGCCACATTCAAAACATAAAAAGAGACAGGTGACATTAATTTTAATCATATAATTTATTTAGCTCAAAATATTACCATTTCAACATGTATTCAATAAAAAATTTGATATTTTCCTTTTTCTTTGGTACTAGGTTTTGGAACGCTGGTGTGTATTTTACACTACGGTGCATCTCAGTTCAGACCAGCCACGTTTCAAGCACTCAAGAGCCACATGTGGCTAGTGGCTGCGGTATTAGCTTAATTCTAACACAAGGCTGGACTCATAAGTGTTGTAGAGAATGGATTACTTCACGCTGCTCTTAACATGGGCAATGGAAAGGAAGAGACTCTGAATTTCCAAACACAGTAACTCCCACGCTGGAAGCCAACTGGTGATGGAGTTCCGCTGCGTTGGGTCAACTCTTAAAATCCTGGACATCTACTCACCTGCATGGTCTGCATAGAAAACCAACAATGGGAAGACAAATGACAACACAGCATTTCTCAGCAGCAACACCTGGGACCAAGGCAGTGACTCAAGCAAAGGACTTTTATTAAATGACTGCCGTGAATTATATTTAGGGAGTTTCTGATTCCCTCTAATCACTGCTTTTTAAGTGTCGTGTCTCCTGCTCGATAATCTTCAATGTGTCCCTTCTTTCTTTTGGGTTAGTGTTGAACTCCTGGGGCTTCTAAACTCTTCCAGAGCCAAAACACACCTCACTTTATGCAGTTCAGTCTTCCTTTTGTCCAGTTTAAGTCCAGGTAGCCTCAGGCCAGGCCTGTGGGCTGTCAGGGAGGAGGGCGAAGATGTACACGATGGTGCAGAAACCAAGGGCTTGGGCCAGAGTGGGTGGAGCCAGGCTGGCTGAGATCGCAGCGTCCGCAGCAACATGTCAGTCGTGATGCTCACTGAGCATGTTCGTGCACGCTATCTCACTTGGTTTCTGTAACAACTCCATGAGCTAATGTGGTGGATGTCCATTGTTTTTGTCTGCCCTGCATTATTTTCTCCTTTCTGGTTAAGGGCACCCCTTCACACACACCCCGCCCCTTCTTTCAGGAATCTGCTCTCTGCGCTCTCTCAGTGTGGTTCTGATGGGCATTACCAATCACATAAACCACTCCTCACTCTGTGCCATGTGGAGGCCCATGACCCAGGCCAGGCCAAACGTACTACCCCTTCCCCAGGCAGTGAGCGGACCTGGGAGCTAAGCATGTGTCCTGGATCTGGCCAATCAGAGCCTTTGCTGGGATCTTTATACACCGATGTGAGCTGGTTAAGCTGTGGAGGTGTAAGGAACGAAGCTTGTCTTCATCAAGTCTTGAGGCAAGTGGAAGAAGCCTGTTAGAGAAGTAGAGCATGAGGCCAACTTGCAAGAGAAGAAGAGATGAGAGAGGGAATGGAGGAGGGAGAGGGGGAGTGGTAGCTCCTCGGAACCCCCAGATCCAGCTACGCCTGAAGCTGGAACCGCCGTTTATCTTCTTTCACGTCATGAACCTTCCTGGGATCTTGTACTTCAGCCAGTTGGAGTTGGAGTTCTGTCACATGCAACCAAAAGAGTTCCAACTACTATAAGTAAAGAATAGCCCGTCCACTGCATGGGCGACGAGACTGAGGCAAAAAGAGGCTGAAAGATGACTCTAGGCCGCTTAGGACACAGAGCCAGGATTTGAGTCCACATCATTGGGCTTTTCATCCTATGCTCTTTCTACTACGTCCCCTACCGCACTTGGTCTGTATTAGTTTCCCATGGCTGCTGTAACAAATTACCACAAACCTGGTGGCTTAAAACAACAGAAATGTATTCTTTCGTAGGATCTGGAAGTCAGAAAACAGGACGAATACACCGGGCTAAAATCAAGGCGCTGGCAGGACCTCACTCCCTCAGGAGGCTCTAGGGGGGGATCCATTCCTTGCCTTTCCAGCTTCTGATGGCTGCTGGTGTTTCTTGGTTTGTGGTCCATCATTCCAATCTCTGCCTCTGTCTTCAGTGGCCTTCTCCTCCCCTGCATGTGTTTGTCTAAGTCTCCCTCCGTCTCTCTCTTAGTTGTGATGGCATTTAGGGCCCACCTGGATAATGCTAGATTATTCCCTCATCTCAAGATCCTTAATCACACCTGCAAAGATCCTTTTTCCCAATAAGATAACATTTACAGTTTCTGGGGATGAGGAGCTGATATCTTTGGATTGTCGTTATTTAGCCAAATACTCTGTCTAGGCTACCTAGGATTTAGTGCTTGAATGTGATGACACAGTCCTGAGAAAAACCTGGCCACTATCCAATTGTCCAGTCTCCCCAGCCAGATGGTTAGTACCTTCAGGGTCCGGCCCAGCCCCAAGTGCCCCATAGTGGCCAGCACAGGGTGGGCGAGCACCGGAATCTATCCTGTTTCAGCACCCCCTTCTCCCAGGTTGAGCACTGAAGATCAGGTGTAAACGAGAGGGGTCCCTGCTGCCAAGGTATTGCACTCCTTTTTATGGACCCTTTTCTCATTTCTCAAGGCAACGTCTACTGCTCACTTTAATTTGCATCTTTGGGTTGTTAAGAAACAGTCACCACAGGTAGCCCACATAACGGGGGTGTATTATTACACTGAGCTGCATGTGGAAGGCAATGCAGGGGTCTAAGTGCCTGGGCTGGAATCCCAATTCTGCCATTTCCCAGCTGTGAATCTTGCACCAGTTACTTACCTGCGCGGAATCTACATGGAGATCTAAGGGTCAGGTTTACAGGATAGTAAATGAGAACCTTGGTAACTTGGCAGTATTTCTAGCACAGAACACTCAGTAAACGTTAGGTTATTATGACTGCCACATGGAATCCGCATCTGCCTCTCTCTTTTTAAAATGACTGTCTCAAGTTCTAAACGTTAAGGATTATTATTTCTACCGAATAGAATCTGAGGGTTATAAAATGACTCGCTTGGGCCCCTCGTGGTGCCTGCGTTCTCAGTCAGGCTGCACACTACCTCTGTTGCCCAGGGCCCCTGACCAACCCCAGAGCATCCTTTCAGCGGCCGCCTCCATCACTATCAGCAGGTTCTTCCACCGCTCAGGGGAGAGCCCGGTTTGCCCTTGGCCGTGGTCTGAGCAGCTCTGGGAAGGGGAGGGTGGTTGGGGGCGAGGTTGGAGGCGTGGCGGGGGGGCAGGGATAGAGGCGGGGCTGGGGCGGCGCTGGAGGCGGGAGAATCACAGGTGCAAAGCTCGTTCTCTCCCCAGGGCAGGGCCTGAGACGGGGAGTGCGGGCAGCGCAGGGCCATGGCGTTTCTTCTGTCCGTGCTTGTTCCCCCCTCTGTGGCTTACTTTCTGCTATTCTCCTCCACGCAGCTGGCGTTTCCCTTCCCCCAGCCCTGCGGGAAATCTCCTTATCGTTATCCTCACGACCCTCATAACTGTCCTTTTTGGAGGGTCCTCTTCATTACCTATACCAGGATACATATGCCTTTGCAAATCCTTCCCTAAGCCTGGGGCTCCTAAAGGAGTTTCTGTCCCGTTTTCTTCATGGGAAATAACTACAATAGCGTTCACGGTAATAACCATAATCTCAGCTAACTATTGTGTAGATGCCGTATTTGCCAACCCTGCGCTAAGTCCTCTTATGCGATTTAACTCATTTCATATCGCACGCACGCGCGCACACACACACACACACACCCCATATGGTAGGTACTATCAGAAGTTTTATTTTATTGATGACGAAGCTGAGCGACTGCAAAGGTCAAATAACCACGTTAGTCCCCTTTTTCTTGCTCAATAAATCCCTAATAAATAAGAATGAATCGTGCAGCCCCACAGCAATATTCTAAAAAACAAAAAACAACAAAACTAATGTTTTTTTCTGATTACAAAGCACTATCTGCTCACTATAGAAAATTAGAAAAATACAGAAAATCGCACTAAGAAAAAGTAAAAAATCACCCATAATATTTTAGTTGCAACTATTTCCAGTCTGTCTGTCTGTCTGCATCTCTGTGTTTTCCAGAGAGTTACATTTTTAAAAAAATTTTTAAAGGTCTTTATTATTATTTTTTAACATCTTTATTGGAGTATAATTGCTTTACAATGGTGTGTTACTTTCTGCTTTATAACAAAGTGAACCAGCTACACATATACATATGTTCCCATATCTCTTCCCTCTTGCGTCTCCCTCCTTCCCACCCTCCTTATCCCACCCCTCTAGGTGGTCACAAACCACCTAGCTGATCTCCCTGTGCCATGCGGCTGCTTCCCACTAGCTATCTATTTTTTTACATTTGGTAGTGTATATATGTCCATGCCACTCTCTCACTTCGTCCCAGCTTACCCTTCCCCCTCCCCGTATCCTCAAGTCCATGCTCTAGTAGGTCTGTGTCTTTTTTCCCATCTTTACCCTAGGTTCTTCATGATCATTTTCTTCTTAGATTCCATATATATGTGTTAGCATACGGTATTTGTTTTTCTCTTTCTGACTTACTTCACTCTGTATGACAGACTCTAGGTCCATCCACCTCACTACAAATAACTCAATTTCGTTTCTTTTTATGGCTGAGTAATATTCCGTTGTGTATATGTGCCACATCTTCTTTATCCATTCATCTGTTGATGGACACTTAGGTTGCTTCCATGTCCTGGCTATTGTAAATAGAGCTGCAATGAACATTTTGGTACATGTCTCTTTTTGAATTATGGTTTTCTCAGGGTATATGCCCAGTAGTGGGATTCCTGGGTCGTATGGTAGTTCTATTTTTAGTTTTTTAAGGAACTTCCATACTGTTCTCCATAGTGGCTGTATCAATTTACATTCCCACCAACAGTGCAAGAGCGTTCCCTTTTCTCAGGGAGTTACATTTAAGCCATGCTTTTTAATGGCTTTCAGGCCTCTGGGCCTCTCTGTTCGGACATTTAAGTTGTATCCAAATTTTCTTTTCTGCTATTACAACATTTGACAACTATTCTTTAACATGTTATCTTTGCCCATGTTTCTAATGATTTCTTTAGGATGAAGGGTCTGCACCTGGAAGCTTTGGATACACTTTGCCAAGTGCCTGGGAATGGGTGTTGCTAGTACCAGTGCCTCCAGCCAAGTGCAGAAGGTGCTGCTTGTTCACCTCTTCACCAGCTCGGGGGCTTCTGTTTTTATTATGCCATCCTTGCTGCTGCGTTCACTGCATTTTTAAGTTACTAATGACATGAATTTATTTTATTTTTCTCTATGCAATTGGTTGGCCATGTGGGTTTCCTGTCCTGTTCTTTATAGCACAGACTTTGAACATCTCCCCAGTTTATATGCCGTTTTCTCCTTATTATCCCTTCATCTTGATCCACTTAAAGAGCAAGGCTGGTTAAAAGCCTCCTCTGTTTTAAAGACGGGATGAACAATGTTACCGCATCGACTCCATGACCCAGTTGGTTTTCAGGTCACCCCACCCAGCTATGCTGTTCTTGCCACTGTACCCCCTCCACATGGGAACGACGCAGGCCCCATGGGGAGATGAGGCCTTCCTGAAATATACAGAAAAAATATGCTTCTATAAAATAACACCTCAAACTCAATATTCACCTCACAGGGTCGTGAAGATCAAATGATATAACATCTATGAAAACACCTCATTTTCTGCCCAGTACTTTAGAGGGTAGAGATCTTTAGACAGAACATTTTAGAGATTATAAACTTTTATCGAGAGCATTTTACAGCTCATCCCCAGGCTTTCTTATACACATCGTATCATCTGAAATGAGTAAGGCTTTCCTGGCTCTAGAAGGTTAGACAAAAGGCGACTCAGAATGAAGGAATAAACCTTTACCATACGCCTGCTCGGGCCCTGACAGTTTGCTTGTCTTATCCCAGCTGACCGTTACCGCCCTGCAAAGCAGATGGATTCACTCATTCAACAGGTGAATGTTTCTTGTGTGCCTACTGTGTGCCAGGCTCCGTTCTAAGCCCCTAGAGATAGATCAGGGAAGAAGATGGATGAATTCTCTGGCCTCATGGGGCAGAATTCCAGTGGTTAAATCCCTAGGAGATGCTATGCTTATTTTTTGGATAGAAGTCTCAGGTATGCGGTCACCTGCCATGGTCACCCAGCCAGGATTCAAACCCAAATCTCCTGGCCCCAAAGGCCCCTCTACCTCCTGGGGCCCCCAGTTCTCTGCTCCAAAGAACCAGCCAGTACTGGATGTGTATTCTCATCCCAGTTTGGAAAGGTCCTGGCCGCGTTTCCCAGACACCCAGAGGGTCCAGTGCTGAGGTCTGTCAGGTCAGGGCACAGGGGCTGCCATGGACATCAGCAAAACCAGAACCGAGCTGAGGGACTTAACCCTTTAGTGTCCCCCGTGCCGCTCTCAGGAGGCAAGGAGGGCTGGAGCTGCCCCAGAGACAAGACTTCCTCCGGGTTTTAGACGGAGGAATTGAATATGCCGACACCTCCCTCCTGTTTACTTTCTCCCTGTGTTTCCCACCGTCTCCTGGGCTTAAAAACACAGAGAGGGGCGACTCTTGTTCTCACCGAAATGAAACCCGCTAGTTGCTGACAAGAAATAGTGATGAGAAATCTCTCTTGTCTTGTTAGAGGAAAAACAAGTGAAACGGCAGACACTGTTAGATGTGGAAGCTTCTGAGATGTCAGACGAAGAGCAAGTGAGCAAACTGATAACAAAATGACACTTTTTTTTTTTTTTGCGGTACGCGGGCCTCTCACCGTTGTGGCCTCTCCCGTTGCAGAGCACAGGCTCCGGACGCGCAGGCTCAGCGGCCATGGCTCACGGGCCCAGCCGCTCTGCGGCATGTGGGATCTTCCCGGACCGGGGCACGAACCCGTGTCCCCTGCATCGGCAGGCAGACTCTCAACCACTGCGCCACCAGGGAAGCCCCCAAATGACACTTCTTAAGGAAGAAACCTCCGCTGCAGGCTCGGTCTTGAACTTGCCCCAGACCAGGCCTTCGCCTGCTGGAACCTCATGTCTGTCACCCAGACCCAACCTCTCCCTGCCACGCAGACAGTGTCTCCCTGGAGCCCGCCCAGATCACCCCTCTTGTCTGCTGGGGACAAAATAAGGAATACTACGCGTAATCACGGTAACTCAATGGAACACTGGCTTTCTTTTCAGAGCTCTCCCATAGGCTCAGCTTGACTTTCTGGATGATTCTTTCAAGACTTTGGCAAATGGGTTTTGAGTTTGCCGACGGCTCTGTGCCCTCACACTGAAGACGGCTGAGTAGCAAGTGACGTGTTCAGGTTGCTCAGAAGAAAACATACAGAAACAGAACTCCAAAGGTAAACGCTTCTGATGCTTATGTTCAGAAAATGTTTATGTTCCGAAATGCCGGCATCCCTGAGCAGCCGCTGTCCGCAAGAATGACAGACAATTATTTATAAGCCGCGGTTGTGACTCTAGTGACAGGGCGGCTGGAGCAGGAATACAGCACTGACGGTTCACATCCACGGCCGCCCTCTGAGCTGGGTGACTGGCGTGCAGGACAACCTTGCCGTGGGGCGGGTGGCACGTGGCCCCCTTCACACACATGGGCAGACAGATCTAGCGAGCCATGCTGGGATCCGAGCACTCCCCGGCCCGGCCGGCTTTAAAGCAGAGCCTGAGGTCTCTTGCCCTCGGGGGCCCCTGGAGCATGTCAGACCCCCGCCTGGAGTGCTCCTTCCAGCCCCAGCATTCTGCCCCAGGCCCGCAGCTCAGGGTCCCGACTTTACTTGTGCACCCAGAAGGCAGAGCCCTCCCGGACCCATCCTGGGTCTGCTTTGAACTCAGGGAGCTGGTCTTTATAGTGTGGAAACATTGTCCTGATTTTCAAGCAAACAATTAGGGGCTCATCTGGGAATCCCCCAGTGCCCACCCCCATCAGAGTCAGGACTGCTCATTGCCATCCTCTGCTGGAGGGCAGGGCTGGTGGGCCCCCGCAGACGGACTGCCACTGGGCCTTCGAGCCTGGAGACCCCATTCTTACGCTGAGGGAGAGAGTGATGCCAGATGACACCTCCTGGGTCCCTCCCCAGGCACGTGACCGTGGGCCAGGACATGGCTTCCTGAGTCCTCTGCTGTGATAGCAGCATCCTCCTCGAAGGGTTGATGGGGGTCCTGTGGAAACTGGTCCCGGGCAAGTGCCCAGTGTGAACAAGACGAAAGTGGGGAGGTGGTGGGTAGGAGGACACAGCTGCCAACGTGGTGCCTTCCACCTGCTGTCTCTGCTTTGTGTCTTTTTTGCTTTGCTGATGACTGATGGGACTCAGAGGAACTCTCCAGCATCTTCAAAAGAGAAGCTGTTTGGAGAGCGGATTCTCACTCTCCAAGTCCCAGGAGGCCAAGGTCACAGGGCTGGAACCCGAGAACTCTGGACGACTTGGGTCTCCTGAGGCCCTGGATGAGGGATGGGGGCCTGGGCCCTGAAATCCCAGAGGCAGGGGCAGATGACCGGGCCCCGAAGCCCCAGCTTCTCCGCCTCCTCCACAAACTAGATCCTGCAGTTTCCCGGGGGCTGGGCTGGGGCTCCGCTTTCATCTCGTTCAGATTCCGGCAGGACTAGCTCTGGGATTTGTAACCAGGAGGGACCCTCTAGACGTCCTTACAGGAGAGGCCTGGGGACCTGTCCTGAAGCTGCATTTATCTGTAGAATAAACTCAGTGTTTCTGCTTTTATTTGGAGGATGAAGTCTCCAAGCCATCACTCCATACTGCCACAGTGCTGTGGGATTCTGGGTAGGACTGCACCCCCCAAAAGTTCTATGCCAAGAAATGAAAATTGAAACCCACTGGGTGGACCTTTTGTCACTCGCACGAACGACGATAGCCATGAACAGCCTCTCGGGAGCCTGAGCTTTATTCACCCATCAGGCTCCAGAATTGTTCTGCTGCTGTTGTTATCCCCACTTTCCAGATGGGGAAACTGAGGCCCAGAGAGGCTGCCTTGCCTAATCACACACCTTGTCAGAGCTGGCTTTCCAAGCCAGGTCTCTGTGACCATTTCCACCAAAACGCTGAGCCTTTCTCTCCATGGATTAGGGAGTAAAGT
The DNA here is from genome assembly GCF_949774975.1 of Lagenorhynchus albirostris. Classification (NCBI taxonomy): domain Eukaryota; kingdom Metazoa; phylum Chordata; class Mammalia; order Artiodactyla; family Delphinidae; genus Lagenorhynchus; species Lagenorhynchus albirostris. Next base: position 6,126,936 of record NC_083109.1, on the reverse strand, counting down.
CATAGATGAAAACTCTATAATTTTTTAAAGCTCAGGAGTCCTCAGTCATTTCAATGTTTTTCATCGCACGTTCATTATCATTCGCTTTGGAGGACTGTTTTCTTTTGAACTGGAGAAGCACCTGGCTTTCCCGCTGTTATTTGCAGATGTTTGTTAAACGAATTGAAGGAATACAGGAAGGCTTGATTTTGTAGTTATCCCCCAGCATCCCCTCCCCCACAAAAGAGAGTAGATCAGGAGAAGGTTCCAGTGGGTTCACAAAGCCATTTCATCACACTCGGGTAGTGCGGACGATCAAAACAGAGTCTGCTGCCCTGGAATGGCTTCCACCCCTATCCCCACTTCAATCCCCTGCTTTCAAAGCCCTCTGCTCCGCAGGAAAACGCTGCCCCCTCCTGGCTTAGAGGGACCAGCACAATGGACACAAGGGCTCAGACCAATAGGAACTTCATTAAATCTCAACAATAGGTTCACAGAAGACCAGAGAATAAATTAGGGCGAACGGAGCTGGGTAGGACAATACCACTGGATAAAATGAAGATTTCGAGATACTCTCTTCGCTTCGTGAAATTCACATGGTCCCTTTGGGGCTACAGAAGCATCAGCCCCCGTTGTACACCCCCGGATGCCGGTGGGCACGGGCTGTCCTGTACAGAAGCGATGGGCAAAGCATGTCTGGGCTCAGGAGAGGCAATAACTCCGACAGTTAACACAGCCTCCAGAAGTGAGCCTCTTCCTAAAGGTGGGGCTGAGGCAGGAAGCTGCCACCCCCCAGCGGGGTCTTTGGGTTGGAGGGTGAGGCGGGCAGGCCTCTGTTCGCATCCTGTGCTCCTCTACCCGGTTTCAAAACCTCCCTCACCTGCGTCTTTCTCCATATAGATAAGCCCGGCAGGGAAAGCAGGAGGCTGCTGGAGATTTCACAGCCAGCACAGAAGCTGCCCCATTCCTGGGACAGTGTCAGTGAAAAATGACTTCTGGAAGGCTCTCCGGACTTTTCTCTCCCCCTCTCCACTTCCAAAGGAGAGACTCTTTTGCTTTCTGAGTTGCCTCCTACTCCCTGAAGGGGGGGTGTGCGAGTAAAGGGGTAGAAAATACCTGAAGACTTTCATGTGACTTAGGACACTTATTTTCTTCTCAAGGGCTGAACTAAAGCCAGAAAGTGATGCAAGAAAGATCTCTGTAGGTTTCACCTCTGAAGGACCAAGTGATGCCTGGTGAACATGCTAAAGATCCTACAGGAAAAACATGGGGGGTCAGATTGGGAGGAGCCTGAGGGTCAGATGGGGGAGGAGCCTGGGGGGTCAACTGGGGGAGGAGCCTGGGGGTCAACTGGGGGAGGAGCCTGGGGATCAGATGGGGGAGGAGCACGGGGGTCATCTTTGCTCTTCTGGTTCTTTTTTTCCTCCCATAATTCTTCTGGTGTGGGTGGGGAATCCAGGTATGATTGACATGTTCTCCAAGTACTAGCTGTGTTCTGGTTCTAATTTCAGCTCCAGAAGTTGCCATCGTGGCCTGGCTGTGGACAACCTTTCACATGCTTCTCTTTCCGTGCTCTTTTTAACCTGCATTAATGTCACCAGCCTGGACACCCCAAGGGCTGGAACTGTCTCCTTTATCAGTGTCTCCCCAGCGCCTGGCACACAGCACTGGCTCAGCACAGCTGCCTTTGCTGGATGAGTGTGGGACAGTGTCCTCTGGTCAGGAGAAGAAGGCCCTGTCCCTTCCCCTAACTGGGCCACAGCGGCCACCTTGGGAAAGGAGGGAAGTGGACAGGGTTTTCCCAGCCACCTGCTGGCCAGACATTCAAAAATTCTCTGTGGTGCTGTAGGTCCAGCTTGGGTTGCAAAAGTAAGCAAAGCCCAGGGCTTCCCTGGTGGGGCAGTGGTTAGGAATCTGCCTGCCAATGCAGGGGCACGGGTTTGATCCCCGGTCTGGGAAGATCCCACATGCCACAGGGCAAGTAAGCCCGTGCACCACAACTACTGAGTCTGCGCTCTAGAGCCCGCGCGCCACAACTACTGTGCCTGTGAGCCACAACGACTGAGCCCGTGTACCTAGAGCCTGTGCTCCACAACAAGAGAAGCCACCGCAGTGAGAAGCCCACGCACCACAACAAAAAGCAGCCCCTGCTCACCCCAACTAGAAAAAGCCTGCGCGGAGCAATGAAGACCCAATGCAGCCAAAAATAAATAAATAAATAAACTTATTTTTCTTTAAAAAAAAAGAGTAAGCAAAGTCCCCACCCCTGGGATGTCACAGTCTACTGGGGGAGACAGAGATTAAAGAGAGATCCGTAAGATCATGAAATACAGTTGTCCAAAGTGGCCCTGAAGGAGACTCTCTGGGAATCCTATGTGAACCAGAGAAACGGCATGAGCAGAGGTAACCAGCCCTCAAGGAGAGGAAGGGCATTCCTGGGGAAGGAGCAGCACAGGTGAAGGCCCCGAGGCAGTTTCCGGGGCAGCATTCGCTCTTTGCACCACCAATTCCCCCTCCCCCAAACCCCGCCATGAATGCAGAACTGATGCCCAAGTGGGCGACAGTCATAGCCACGGGAGAAAGGCCACGGGAACCCGTGGCACCGACGATGCTGGTCCCTGCTGCCACACTCTTCCAGGGTCTTGTCACGTGAGAAACAGTGATTTCTGTTACTTGCAGCCCAAGGCATCCTGTCTGAAACAGAGCAGAAAGGCCAACCGCCTTCCTAACTAGCCAGACCTGGGGATGCGGTTCGGCGGCACCGGTCACCAAAGGGTGGCTTCACGTGCAGACGAAAAGCTGCCTGTTCCCGTGACCGCCCACCACTGAGTGGGAGCCCTCCATCCCTCTCTGAGGACCCCTGACTTCCACCAGAGTTGGAATAATCCTTGGAGAAAATATCACCTCCAGGAAGATACAGCTCAGCCCCCTGGGTGAGCTCCCAAATCCCAGGATGACAGAGGGCAGGGCAAGGCGAGTTGGCCACTTAGTCTCACAAGTCCAAGTTCAGCCCACGCGCCTGGCAGCTCCTCCCTCGTCTGCTGTGCGGCAGGGACCCGCCGTCCTGGGGACAGGGTGGCTCAGGGCAGCCTGGCTGCAGAGTCACAGTCTCCCGCCTTCCAGGTGGAAGGTCCACCAGCTCTCCGCGGCCAGGAGTCTCTCAGCGGGGCTGTTACTCACTCAGTTTCCTCACTAATTACACTGGGATTTTCCTTCCTGAACAGAGAAACTTCTCTAATTTGGGTTATAAAACATCTCTTTGAATTTTCTCCAGAGTCTGCAGTGACTGTAATAATAAAACAGACCTGGAACAGGAAGGCTTTCATCCTAGCATCTCAAAGCTCACAATAAACAAATCGTAATTATATATCTCAACAGCCCCCCTTTTTTCTTTTCCTAATGGGGAAACTGAGGCAAAAGGAGGTCAAGTGCTTGGCGCGAGGCTATGGCTTCTCTTGGCCACCAAGAAGCCCATGTAACTGCTGGGACTTTCACCATGTCCGTAATTACAGCCTTGCCCCGAAGCCCTGGGAAGTTTGCACGGGCCTCCCGGATACCAAACACCTGCCACCTTGCACACCAGCTTCTTTGGACAGAGGGACAGCTGTGATCTGACTCCAGAGGATGAGCCCTTTAAGTGAAAGGATGAGCCCTTTTACTGCTTGTGGAAGATGTTTCGTGTTTTACAAATTAAGGGTTGGTGGCAACCCTGCATCCAGCAAGTCTATCTGCTATTTTTCCAAGAGCATTTGCCCACGTCATGTCCCTGTGTCACGTTTTGCTAATTGCCACGATGTTTCAAACTTGTTCATTATTGTTATTTTTGTTATGGTGACCCGTGATCAGTGATCTTTGATGTGGCGCATTGCAAAAAGATTATGATTTGCTGAAGACTCAGATGACGGTTAGCCTTTATTTCACAATAACGTAGTTTTTAATTAAGGTATGTACGTTGTTTTTTTTTAGACATAATACGATTGCACACTTCATAGACTGAAGTATAGTGCAAACATACCTTTTATATGCACTGAGAAACCAAAAAATTTGTTTGACTCGCTTTATTGAAGGGGTCTGGAACCAAACCTGCAACATCTCCAGTTTGCCTCTATCCTAGGCCTCCAGTGGTCATGGGGCACCCACCTGTTACCTGTGAGATTACATAGAAACATACAAAACCATAAAACATACGACTCACGTGTATGCTGACCTTGTTTGTTTAAAGCGTGTGTCTTTCTCCCTAGAGTGTGAGCTCTCGAGGGTGGGGGTATGCCCGCTGTATCATGGCAGGTCTTGTGTTTAGTTATTTAAACACACACCCCCTTCAGCAATCAGAGCTTTCTTCATTTCTTCAGAGCTTGGGAAGCAGGGACCCAGAAAAGAGGGCTGGGTGTGGAAGGAGCAAGTCTACGGCTCAGGAAAGCTTCAAGGAGCTCAAGGAAGAACCCCTTTACTTCTCTGAGTGATGGAGAAAAGAGTGACATCTTTGCCCATAAAACACTCCTGCCTCTGGGGGCTTCCATTCTAGCCAGGTGTCAGCAGATGTCTTCTTAAAAGGCCAGAGAGTGAATAGTTATGCATGCATGCACCGAGGAGCAAAACTGCGGCTGTTACGTAAGCATCTATATAACCGTTTACAATGTAACACTTTACAGATGCCAAAAACATTCTCAGCTCTCAGGGCAGAAGGAAGAAACAATCAGGCCTCTTGAGGGCTGTGACTTGCCAAGCCCGTTTAGAGGTAAAACAATAACTAACATTTATTTAACATTTGTCGTGTTCCAGCACCGATCTACTCAAGTCCCTTCCAGGGAGAAAAGAGCACGTGCAAAGGGCCTGAGGCAAGAGCATGTTTTGTGTGTTGGAGGAACAGGTGTGGTAGATGCAGCCTCTGAGGCTGCGCATGTAAGATGTAAACTCTCGGGAAGTATATGAGACACGTTTACATGAAACTCACCAGAAAGAATGAGCTGTGACCCACCGGGATCAGGACATTCACGTTCACGCATCCAACAGACGTCCTGAACCGTCCTGTTACTCAAGGCTCTCTCTTCTGCCTCCCAAGGTTTGGGCTGGTGAAGTCTTGCCAGACGTTGTGGAGCCTGGAAAACTTAGCCCGTGACTCAGTGTCCACAGGTCAGGCCACCGGAAGAGTTTGTGTGTGTGTGGATGTACCAGACCACAGGACTGAGCTGCAGTCTGGGCTCGGGGTCCCCCAAGCTAATGACAAGAGCCCAGAAGACACGCAAACTGCTACCGAGTCCAAGCTCTCTCTGCTCGCCGCACGACAGGCCGAGGAATCGGAGACGAGGTGCCGAGGCAAGGAGTCACAACTTTATTCAGAACGGAGGCAGACCGAGAAGATGGCAGACGAGTGTCTCTGAAAGACCATCTTACGTGGGTCTGGATGCCAGTTCTTTTATAGAATCAGAGAGGGAGAGGCAATGAGGAAGTAAAGTAAAAGGACCATCAGTCTCGCAAAACATCTCCTGGAATGACCAGCCTGAGTGAGGGGATGTGTTAGTTTCTTTTTTCTTGCAGCCATTCACAGGTGGGCAGGGTTCCCTGAGGCAGGCCATGATGTATGATTATAATAACAAAAGCAACGAAAAGCAAAGGTTAAAGTCAAAGAAACAGAACGAACAAGGAGTCCGATTTAACTCTTCCCTGTTACAAAACCAGGGAGTTGAAGAGAACCCCAAACAAAAGCCCTGATTTTAGCTGAACCTCAAACCATATCAAACTCTGCCAGAAAAATGTTACGAGCTGGGTTTGTGGTTTTCTCCCTCCCTCCTTGCCTTCTTTCCTTCCGTAAAATGCAGGATGGGTAGGAGAGGCTCTTGCAATGAAAGAATTAATAACCACTAATAAAGCTGATGGTCATTGAGAACTTGTTGGCTTACATTGTCAGAAGAAATTGTGAAACGGACAAAAATGGTCACTGACTGCACCTTCAGTTTTCTGATTCTGTTAAGGGCTTGTGCCTTTCATTGTCTTTACTGATAGCCATGCAAATGATTTTGTCCCTAGAAATGCAAATGAGTTTGTCTCTTGGAACACAATTGATTATTGTCCTATGACTATTGACCAGTCTTGCATCTGTTTGTAAATTCATTTCGGCCTTTCTGATTGCTGGTATATTTAGGTGTGACTCTGAATTATCCCTTGAACCATTTGTAACACCTTCTCAATTCTCTCACTAATTCAGGAGTTAAATACAATCTTTGACACACATCTATTTTAGGTTTATATGAGTTGTGATTTTATCTTAAAAAATTTTATCCTTTAACGACATGTATAATCTTATTTACAAAGCTGTGAAGTGGCTATCATTGCCATCACCCCCATGTTATAGACGAGGAAAACGGAGGCCCAGCGTGTCGTGAAATCTGCTCAAGGCCGTTCGCGGGTCATTGTTGGAGTCGTGCTCTGCACGCAGGCAGTGGGAACCCAGAGCTGGAGCTTTTTGTCACTGTCCTATGCGGTCCTTGTTGTGCAATTGGATGTGTCGCCGCAGTTGTGCTATTGGGTTTCAGGTTGGTTTTCTTACCATTGGCCCCTCAGAATGTCCAGTACTCAATGCCTTTGTAGCTGCCAGTCTGTGAGGAACTCCCGAGGTCAGAAAAGAGAACTCCTCCGAATCATAGCTCAGAGCAATGAGCCATGTGGGTGGCAGGCAGAGTTTTACTGATGGGTCTTAAGAAGCCAATTCGGAGAAGGCCTCAAAACCTCCAGCTAAGGGACTTCCCTGGTGGCGCAGTGGTTAAGAATCCGCCTGCCAATGCAGGGGACACGGGTTCGAGCCCTGGTCTGGGAAGATCCCACATGCTGCGGAGCAACTAAGCCCGTGCGCCACAACTACTGAGCCTGCATGCCACAATTACTGAAGCCCACGTGCCTAGAGCCCATGCTCCAAAACAAAAGAAGCCACCACAGTGAGCACCCCAAGTACCACAGCGAAGAGTAGCCCCCGCCTGCTGCAACTAGAGAAAGCCTGTGCGCAGCAATAAGGACCCAACGCAGCCAAAAATTAATTAATTAAAAACCCTGCAGCTAAGGGTCTTTGAGTACTTTCTCCTCAATGACACCAAGGGTCTGCTTCTTTAATCTACTTATTTTAATAGTATAAATATTTTTTTTGTTATCACAGGAATGTCAAATTCTTTAGGGGGTAGCGAAGGACAACTACAATCTGAGCACCTTACTGCCTGACGGATGAATCGATTTTTTAAAACTCTCAGGAACAAGCTTACACTGGAGCCAAATCAAGTTATCCTTTAGAACTATTGAACCACAAGCATCATCTGAAGGGAGAAGGAACAAACTGACATTCCATTTGATTGCTGTTTCTGTATGAAATTCAAATTACAGCTCAAGGGTGTCAGAACCCTAACACTGATGTGTATTTTGTGAGCTGTATGAATATTTGCAGGTGATAGTGTTGCCAGCGAACATTTGTGGAATTTCTACTGTGTAGCAAGCGCCTCTGGAAATGCTTTACGTGCACGTTGTCATTGGATCTTTCAACTCTGTGGTGTGAGTTCTATAATTAGCCTCGATCTACAGATGAGGTAACTGAGGCCCAGAGAGGTAGTCATTTGCCAAAGGCCACAAATCTGCTAAGTGGAGCCACAGGCTAAGCCCCGGTGCACACACATGATTCACACATATCCTGGAAGAAGAGGGAAGCTGAGCGCCCCCTGTGCTCCCTGCTACCTGGGCTCACATGCCCTTGTGTTTCCCCTTCTGTAGTGAATCGGCGTGTGACTTCCGAGGCCAGGTCATAAAGGGCGTTGCTGCTTCTGCCTTGGCCTGTGGATGGTTGTCCTGGGAGATGCTGGCTGCCATGTCGTGAGGACACTCAAGCAGCTCTGAGGAGGGGCCCACGTGGAGAGGAACTGGAGGCTGATGAGATTCTGACGGATTTGCTCAGCCTCCGTTCCCTCCTCCCTCTAGTGTTCTTTCCTGTAAGTCAGAGGCTGTAAAGTTGAAGACTGTATTTTCCAGAGTCCTTTGCAGCTAGAGTTCTGGATGTGAATTCGGTTCTGCTGTTAGATGTACCCAGGTGGGATTTGGAAGGCGGAAGTGAGGCAGAGGCCATCGTTCTGCCCCATTTGGGATGTGAGGGGCAGGGTTCACTGCAGCTGCACTTCCCTGTCCATTTGCCAGTTCTTCAGTGTCGAGAAGCAGGTACAGTCACGTGCTCTTGGATTCTGTGGTTCTGCTGGCATCCTCAGAGAATGTGGTTCCAGGGAGGGTCAGTTCTGCAGGCCATGGAAGCCTCTCCCGGAAGCACAGCCTTGAGGCCCCTGCCCCAAACTCCCAGTGGTTTTGCAAGCACCCTCTTTCCTGTATTAAACCATGGAATGATTTCCATTTCCTGCTCTGAAACTTGATGGATACTATTAGATAATTCAACATTATAGAAATAAGTCAATAAAGAGTAAAGGCTTTCCTCCTTACCCCAATTCCAATTTTCCTTCAAAAACAGTAACATTTTCCTATTTATTATTTCAGAAAATTCTTCTTTGTGAATCTATACACAGATAGATAGATGATAGATAGATAGATAGATGATAGGTAGATAGATAGATGATAGATAGATAGGTAGATAGATGATAGGTAGATAGATAGATGATAGGTAGATAGATAGATAGATAGGTAGGTAGATAGATAGATAGATAGATAGGTAGATAGATAGGTGATAGATAAAATACACTATGTAACATAATGTTACTCAGAGAAGGGGTCATAATATAGCCACTGTGTTACACTAGGTAACATAATGTTACTCAGAGAAGGGGGTCATAATATAGCCATTGTTTTGCATATTAGTATTTTTTCACTAAAAATATGTTTTTAGGCATTTTTTCACTAAAAATATGTTTTGAATCATAATGAGATACCACTACACACTGACTGGAATGGCTAAAATAAACCTAACAATACCAAGTGTTGACAAGGACAAGGCACAACAAGAACTCTCATACATCCTGATATAGGAATGTCAATTGATTGAACCACTTTGGAACACTATTCGGCAGTTTGTATTAAAGTTACACACATACTTACCCACTGACCCAGCCACTTGTTCACAAAAAAGACTTGTGCAAGAAGGCTCACAGCAGTTTTATTTATACTTGTCAAAAAGTAGAAACAACACAAATGTCACACATGTGAATGGATAACAAATTGTGTTCTATCCTACAAAGGAATACTATTTGGCAATAAAAAGGCAATAAAAAGGAACAAACTACTGATATACGCATAACCTGGACGAACTTTGAAAACCTTAAGTAAAAGAAATAGATGCAAGAGAGCACATGGCGAGTGATTCCTTTTACAGGAGGTTCAAGAACGGGCAGGACCACAATACGGCCCCCGAAGTCAGAGACAGTTTATCTCTGTTGAGTGTGCAGGTGATGGGCTGGCAAGGGGCACAGGGAACCTTCTGAGGTGCTGGAAATGTTCTGCATCTTAATCTGGGTGGTGGTTACACAGGTGTACACATGGGTAACATGACTCAAGCTATCCACTTAAGATCTGTGCACTTTACCAATTAAAAGATTATCTTTGGATATCAACACACTTAGAACTAGTTCAATCTGTTTCACATTTGCAGAGAATTCTATTGGACAGAGTCACTGTCACTTTACCCACTCTACTATGTGGGGACTTTTAGCTTGTTTCCAGCATTTTTGCTATTACAGGCAAAGGTATGGTCAATATCCCTCGTGTGTATCTTGGAATTCTTCTGCCAGTGTATCCATAGGGTAAATTGCTAGAAGTGGACTTGCCGGGTCAGAGGGAACATGGCTGTTGATGTTTCACAGGTATTGCTCAATTGCCCTCCAAGAATATTGCAGCAGTGCCCACACCCACCACACCATCACTTCTGAGAGCGCAGGTTTTCCCACGCCCTCACCAGCACTGAGCATTACCAACCTTTACAGTGTTTGCCAATCTGATGGGTAAAAATATTTTATCCTTCTTTCTTTCTTTCTTTTTTTCTGAATCGATCTGCTCTATCTTGACCCATTTCCCATACTGGGTTTCTGCATCTGATTTTGTTTGAGGTAAGTGTTTGTTGCTAAATAAAATAAATTAAACTTTCAGATTAGATCAAAGAAAACATCATGCTTTCCAAAACTGAACTGCCAACGACGAACCACAGAGTTTGTCTCTGGTGGGACTCTTCCATATAACGGGGTTGGGACACAGTGGGGATGCCCAACTCACAGCCATGGTGTTACCTCTGGCTTTGGGCTAGATGCTCTGATTTTCCTTGCCTCAGTTTCCTCATCTGTGAACTGGAGCTCATAATAATATTATTATTGTTGTGAAGGTGAAATGAGATTAATATTCATCCAGGGCTCAGGCTGCGCCAGGCATGTCCTAGGTCTTGTATAAGTTTCCTCCATTGCTGTGATCATGGTGACTCATTATGGAGGTGTCCCCTCTGGGCCTTAGTTTCTGTCTTTATAAAGTGAGACTGTTGCATGAGATGTTCCAGCTCTTCTGCCCCTTCCTGGTTTCCTGCCCCGTGGCCTCTGCTCTTGGTGACCTGTGAGCACCCTGCTTCCCGCCCCCGGGCACCATCCTAGGCTCCTGGAGTCACCCACCCGCCAGCTTACCACCCAGGCTGTACTGCCCGTGGCCGTCTCCAAACTCCAGGTGGCTCGTACTTGGTCACCTGGCCCCAAAGCAACGCGGCTTGTTGCTGAGGCTCAGAATCCCTGGAGAAGACAATTCCTTTTGCTTCAACGGCAGTCTCTCTCTCTCAAAGGAGTGAGGCTCCAGCGCTGCTGTCCCACAGCGGGCCAGACGCTTCTTCAAAGCACTGAGCCCAGCCTCCCTCTGTCCTCCGCGTATCAACTCAGGCAGTGACTCCAACAGACCCTGAATTCTAAATTAGACTCGGCTGGGTCCCTTCCCCAGAAAGATTCCTTCCTCATGTTCCTGCTACAGCCCCACCTGCCTTGATTCACATCATGGACCCGATTTAGCTCACATCATGGAACTTTGCAAGCATTTGTCTCCCTCTGGCTCTGGATGCGATGCCAGTCCTGCAGGGGAGGCCCCTCATTTCTCTAACTGAGAAATCTCCTCCTCCACTTTGTAATGGGCCCAGACAGAAGGATCAGATTATTTGAAAGCCAAATGCCCTCTGAGTAAATTTCAACACCATCTATTAATATTTTTTGCCTCTCCTGCCCCTACCCTCTGCCCACCTCTTCTGGTTTACCAGCCACACCTGGCAGCCACCTGTGAGATTCTCAACCCATCACCTGGGCAGCGTAGCCCCATCAAAGTCCAGTGTCCCAGGTGGAGATGTCTTATTCCAAGCCTTGACAGCAGTGCCTTTCTCTAGTCCCTGGCATGTTCATTGGAGCCCCAAACTGACCCCTGCTTTTTTCCATTAAATAAGCAGTTATACACTCAGATCAAAGCGAGGTCAGCAAGGAAGGAAGGCGGGAGAGAAAGGTGTGTGCTTGTTTATTAGTTGTTGGTTCTGATAGCTCTTTGCATGTTCACTTTGAGGGCTGGGGGAAGCGCAAAATATGTTTGATGGAATAATTATTAAATGAGGGACTTCCCTGGTGGTCCAGTGGCTAAGACTCCACACTCCCAATGCAAGGGGCCCAGGTTCAACCCCTGGTCAGGGAACTAGATCCCACATGCCACAGCGAAGATCCCACGTGCTGCAACTAAGACCTGGTGCAGGCAAATAAATAAACAAATAAATAAATATTTAAAAAAATTATTAAATGAGGTTCGAGGCACCTAGAGGCACACTCGTAGAAAGAAGAGTGATTTGCACACCTGTCTCCTGGCCTCCTCAATGTTTTGTTTCCATTTATCATCTAACCCAGAGGTCTGAAAGCTTTCTCTGTAAAGGGCAAGATAGTAAATATTTAGGCTTTGTTAGCTAAGAGGCAAAAATGAGCAACTCTTCTCAATGAAAGATTGACGGTCTTTTTTTTTTTTTTTTTTACAATTTAAAAATGTAAAAACCATTCTTAGGGCTTCCCTGGTGGCGCAATGGTTGACAGTCCACCTGCCGATGCAGGGGACGCGGGTTCGTGCCCCAGTCCGGGAAGATCCCACATGCCGCGGAGCGGCTGGGCTCATGAGCCATGGCCGCTGAGCCTGCGCGTCCGGAGCCTGTGCTCTGCAGCGGGAGAGGCCACAACAGTGAGAGGCCCGCGTACCGCAAAAACAAACAAACAAACATTCTTAGCTCATGGGTCGCATAAAAACAGGAAGTGGCTGGGTTCAGCCCATGGCTGTAGCTTGTTTATCCTGAATGCTAAACTATATCACTTCTGCCCAGTGAGACTATCAGTTCTTGAAGGGTACGGATTGCTCATTGCTACCCAGGGCATCAGAGCTTCACTGTGTCTGTAAAGAAATAAAGGGAAAAAAGACCCTGCTTCTAAATGCCCCCCTGTGCCCCAGCCCAGCGAGTGAGTTCTAGGTGCTGGGGGTACAGCAGTGAAAAGAGCAGACCAAAAGGTCCTTGGCCTTGGAAAACTCATGTTCTAGTGGGGTAAGACCCACCATGTAACTAATATCAATTAATGGTAGAAGGTAGTAAGTGATGGTAAAGACTAGATTAGGGAAGAGGGACAGAGAATGCCAGGATGGGACATGGCTTTACTTTTAAATAGGATGGTCAGGGAAGGCCTCCCCGGGAAGGTGACCTTGAGGAAAGACCTACAGGTGAGGGAGGGAGCCATGCGGAGATCTGGGGCAAGAACATTCCAGCCAGAGGGAACAGCAAGTGCAAAGTCCCTGAGGCAGGAGCTGCATGAATGTGGGGCGTGTGGAAGACAGGACCAGAGAGTTTCCTGGGGCCCTGTCTTCCTGGGTCTATTTTGAAGATGGATCTGATGGGATTTGCTCATGGAACGGACATGGGTTTGGAGAGGAACCAGGGGTCAAGGATGAAACCAAGGGCAGTCAGAGCATTGGAAGGACAGAGCTGCCTTTACTGAGATGGGAGCTGGTACGGCAGGAAAACTGAGAATTCCATTTGGGATGTCTTAAGTCTGAGAGGCCTATTAAACCCCAGATAGATAGATAGACAGACAAACAGATATAAATCAGCTCTGAGGTGGGAAGTGGCTGATGGGGTGAGGGGTGGTCAAAATAAGGAGACTCCCCTGCAGCACTCAGAGCCGTTCTGCCATAACTCAGCACCCACGGCCACGGCCTCCTGGGAGGGAGAAGCGAAACGTGAGGCCAAGAGGGATGCCCCGGGGCCTGCCCTTGCACCTGGATTTCCTCAGCCAGCTTTTCTTCACAGGAGCTGCTGTCAGGCCGGGCCTCTCTGGAGCGGCTGGAGGAGACCAGTCAGTAGAGCGTTTGCTATGCCAGTGCCCACCCGGGAACACACACACCGCCCAGAGAGTGGCCTTCAGAGCGCAGGGGTGGGACAGGAGGCACTCAGGAGTGGGTGGTTCCAGGAAGGGGAGAAAGGGACCTCTAGATACATTCACAATGTTGTTCATTGAGCACTTACTACGTAGGTATCAGGCACTGGATGTGTGCCCGGTAGAGAAGGAAACCAATGATAAATTGTTTCAGAAAATAGGACCATACACAATCCGGTCTCTACAGTTCATGTAATTCATGAGCTACGCATGATGGATCTATATGTTCTGTGCTGCGGAGGTTAAACCAATGGCAGCCCTTTCATCAAGATAGAAAAGAAAAACAAAGAAAAACTCAGAGCACCTCACTTGTGCCCTCTGGTGGTGAGATCTGTCAGCACGGCGGCCAAGCCACTGTCTCCCCCCACCCCGCTAGGCTACTCCTGCGGGGTGTCACCCGATTGGGTGCAAGGAAGACTCCTAAAGCTTGTCTGGCCCCCAGGACCCGGGGAAGCCTGAGGAGCGTGCTCAGAGTCACGGAGAACCGTCGGCCTTTCCAGCTTGAGGAGTTCAGGGGCCACTGATGAAGAAGCTCGACAGGCCGGTGGCAGCCCCGAGTGGGCGTCAGGGGGGACAGCCCTGCTGCAGGCTCCTGGGTTTGGGATGGTTTCTAGTTTCTAACTCCCCGAGTCTCAGCTTGGCCTCCACCGAGGAAGGGCCCTTCTTCTCCGAGGTCCATCAGCTGAGGGCGCTCTGATTCAGTGAGGAGGGGTCCGGACTGGAGGAGGGACACGGAATGAGGAAAATCACCCCCCCACCCCATCACTGGTAACCGCATTCCGGCTCCGCCACCCATGTTGCTACAACCAGGGACTCGGGACCAGAGAGACTGGTGACTCAAATCTCCCGGGGGAGTTGCTTTGCCTCTCTGAGCCTCTTTTCCTCATTTTATAGAAAGAGTAACAATATCCTTCTTATAGTGTTTCTGTAAGGAGTAAGCAAGGAAATGTACCCGAAGCACTTCGCGTGGTGTCTGGCAAAACCCTTCAGTAAATAAAAGGCAGTTATTACGATTATGATTGTGATCATTACTATTATTTCTTGAGCATTTACTATGTTCCAGGTATCATAGCAAAGGAATATTAATTGTAACAGATGACATTTGATGAAAGCTTTCTCCATGCCAGGCACTTACACCAGGAGCTTTACAGTCATCTTTTCGACCTTCACAACACTGTAAGCTGGTGCTGTGGTCTGAATGAATGTTTGCTGTTCCCTAAAATTCATATGTTGAGTCATAAGCAAAACCGAAAGACAGTCCACAGAATGGGAGAAAATATCTGCAAACAAAGCCACCTACAAGGGATTAATCTCCAAAATATACAAACAGCTGATGCAGTTCTATGTCAAAAAACCCACCCAATCAAAAAATGGGCAGAAGATCTAAATAGACATTTCTCCAAAGAAGACATACAGAAGGCCTGAAAGCACATGAAAAGATGCTCAGCATCACTAACTATCAGAGAATTGCATATCAAGTACAATGAGGCATCACCTCACACCGGTCAGAATGGCCATCATCAAGAAGTCTACAAACGATAAATGCTGGGGAGTATGTGGAGAAAAGGGAACGCTCTTGCACTGTTGGTGCGAATGTAAATTGATACAGCCACTATAGAGAACAGTATGGAGGTTCCTTAAAAAACTAAAAATAGAACTAGGATCCAGCGATCCCATCCTGGGCATATATATCTGGAAAAAACCATACTTTGAAAAGATACATGTACCCCAATGTTTATTGCAGCACTGTCTACAATAGCCAAGACATGGAAGCAACTTAATTGCATGGAAGCAATTTATCCATTCCATCAACAGAGGAATGGATCAAGAAACAATGGAATATTACTTAGCCATAAAAAAGAACAAAATAATGCTGTTTGCAGCAACAAGGATGGACCTAGAGTTTATCATACTAACTAAGTCAGACAGAGAAAGACAAATATCATATGATATCACTCATATGTGGAATTTAATTTTAAAAATGATACAAGTGAACTTATTTATAAAACAGACACAGACTCACAGATTTCGAAAACAAATTTACGGTAACCAAAGGGGAAACGTTACCAAAGGGGAAACGTGGAGGGGAGGGATAAATTAGCTTGGGATTAACGTACACTCACTACTAGATATAAAATAGATAACCAACAAGACCTACTGTATAGCACAGGGAACTCTACTCAATATTCTGTAATAACCTATATGGGTAAAGAATCTGAAAAAGAATGAATATATGTATATGTATAACTGAATCACTTTGTTCTACACCTGAAACTAACACAGCATTGTAAATCAACTCTACTCCGATAAAATAGAAAAATAAAATTTTTTAAATAAAATTCATGGACTTATCTGGTGATGCAGTGGTTAAGAATCTGCCTGCCAATGCAGGGGACACGGGTTCGAGCCCTGGTCCGGGAAGATCCCACATACCGCGGAGCAACTAAGCCTGTGCGCCACAACTACTGAGCCTGCGCTCTAGAGCCTGCGAGCTACAACTACTGAGCCCGCATGCCTAGAGCCCGTGCTCTGCAACAAGACAAGCCACCACAATAAGCCCACTCACCGCAACAAAGAGTAGCCCCCCCTTGCTGCCCCACGTGCAGCAACGAAGACCCAACACAGACAAAAATAAAATTTAAAATTTTAATAAAATAAAATAAAATAAAATTCATATGTGGAAATCATAATCCCCAAAGTGATGGTATGAGGAGTTGGGGCTTTAGGAAGGCACTTAGGTCATGAGGGTGGAGCCCTCGCGAATGGGATTAATGCTCTTATAAAAGAGACCCCAGAGAGCTCCCTAGACTCCTTGGCCCACAGAGCTACCACCATGTGAGGACATAGCAAGAAGCCACCAGCTATGAACAGGGGACTTTTTTAGACATTTTTCCTAATGGCTCCCCCTTACAAAATTTAATACCACAGATACAGTGTTTACCTCTTTATGTGCTGTATATTTATCTGTGCTTTACACATCAAAAGAGTAAGACTTCTCATCCACCCTCTTCCCCCAACCAATTTTTGTTCCTCCTGGGGACAATTTTGTCCCTCCTAAGAATGCATGGGGTTGATTGACATCTTGTTCAGAGTCTCTCTGCCTAGCCCGATATACAGGTTCCCTGTTCTTGACCCAGCCCACCTGATTCAGAACCACTGAGGGAGCTCCTGGGAATCTGCATTTTAACAAGGGCCCCAGGTGATTGTGATGATCAGATAGCTTTTAGAAATGATGACGCATTTACCGTGGGTCCCGAATGTGGTTGCACGTTGGAATCACCTGGAAGCTTTTAAATGGTATCCATGTTTAGCCCCCTCCTCCAGAGATCCTCAGTGAATTGGCCAGGGGGGCAGGAGATCCTAATACACAGACAGGGAGTTAAGCCTGGTAGAATGGAGGATGCAGAGCTACAGGGAGTGAGTCAGGGTCCTGGCTTTAGCACTCATCAGCTGTGTGTCCTCGGGGAGGTGGCTCACCGTCTCTGAGCTCCAACTTCTCAGGCCTGTAAGATGGACTAAAATGCCCACCAGGAAGTTTAGGTGAGTGTCAGTGAGATGGTGACCGTGAAGTGACCAGCACATATTCTTTTTTTCATCATTCTTTTTAAAAGAATTTTATTGAAGTGTTGTTGATTTACAATGTTGTGCTAATTTCTGCTGTACAGCAAAGGGACTCAGTTATACATATACATATACATATATATATATTCTTTTTCATATTCTTTTCCATTGTGGTTTATCACAGGACATTTAATATAGTTCCCCATGCTATACAGTAGGACCCTGTTATTTATCCATTCTATATATAATAGTTGGCATCTGCTAATCCCAAACTCCCAATCCTTTCTCCCCCGCCCCCCCCCCTTGGCAACCACAAGTCTGTTCTCTGTATCAGTGAGTCTGTTTCTGTTTTGTAGATATGTCCATCTGTGTCGTATTTTAGATTCCACATATAAGTGATATCATATGGTATTTGTCTGACTTACTTCACTTTAGTATGATCATCTCTAGGTCCATCCATGTTGCTGCAAATGGCATTCTTTCATTCTTTTTTAATGGCTGAGTAATATTCCATTGTATAGATGGACCACATCTTCTTTAACCACTTCTCTGTCGACGGACATTTAGGTTGCTTCATGTCTTGGCTATTGTGAATAGTGCTGCTGTGAACATAGCGGGCGACCAGCACATATTCTGATTCGGAGTTTGAACACCCAGACCTGTGATTCCCAGACTCTGACGTGCACGTGGATCCTCTGGGGAGCTTGTTAAAATGCAGATTCTGATTCAGCACGTCCGGGCGGGATGTGAGATTCTACCTTTATTACAAGTTTCAAGGGGACACCGGTAATGCCAGTCTGAAGGCCATGCTCTGGGGAGCGGGATTCTGCCTAGACCAGGCTTCTCAGCCTCCGCAGTACTGACATTTGGCTCTGCTGTGGGGTGTCCTGTGCACTGAAGACGTTTAGCAGCATCCCTGACCTCTACCCACCGGATGCCAGTCGCATTCTCCCCCTGCCCCAGTTGTGACACCCCCAAAACGCCTCCAGACCCTGCCAGATGTTCCCTGGGAAGCACAAAAATCCCCCCCGGGTTGAGAAGCGCCGGCCTGGACCAGTTTGATGAGAGTGAGGAAAGGATGAAATAAACATAGACCAAGTCAGCTGCCTCTGTCCAGCGGGAGCCCAGACAGGCAAACGCTGGGGTGTATTTGTTTCTTGGAAAGAAGCAAATGGAATGACTGAGCAGATGCAGAATACTGGGCGGCGGCAAGTCTTCGTCATGAGAAGCTAGACTATCAGCTCGGTGCTTTGCGTCCACCTAGAGGGGTGGGATAGGGAGGGTGGGAGGGAGACGCAAGAGGGAGGAGATAGGGGGATATATGTGTACGTATAGCTGATTCATTTTGTTATACAGCAGAAACTAACACACCACTGTAAAGCAATTATACTCCAATAAAGATGTTAAAAAAAAAGAGAGAGCGATCTGTAAGCTCTGGTTCCCTTGGCTGCGAGAGAGGAGAGTAGATGAAAAGCCATCACATGACTCACTCCAGAGGACAAACCCGGCCATTCGAGAGCGGAGCTGGGGCCTGCTCAGCACGGTTTGGTTCACCCCAGAGGAGGGGGACAGCGTCCTCGTTCGTGTGCAGACATGACGTGGCGTTAAGTTTACCGTTGGTTCTGCTGAGGCTGCCTTTGAAGGGAAGCGACATGAGACAGTAACACTAAACAAACACGACTCTAAACCAGGGGCCCCGGATCTGCCAATCCAAACCTGGTTGGCAGGGGCACCTCTGCACACACACCTCCTGGGTGCACAGAGTGGGGATGGGGGTGGACAGAAGACGGCTTTTGGCATCTCTTGTCCTGAAAAAATGCAAGATCATGCTTACGCAACGTCCCCGAGCTCCTGAAAGCCTGTGCTGTCTTGGTTTTGTTTTACTTGCGATTCAAATCCATGACCACCCGCCTGCATAGACCAAATCATTTTCACAAAACTTCTCTGCAATTCTCAAAGCCATTTAACTTTCATTACAAAAGAACAACAATAATAATAAGTACTTTTCTTGCACATTTGCTCTGTGCCTGTCGAGGTGCGAGGCATTTCATAGAATCATCTCCTAGAATCCTCCCCAAAACTGAACAGAAAATACACCTCTGTTTTGCTGATCAGAGCACAGAGAGGTTAAGTGGCGTGCCCCAGATCACGCAGCTCGGAAGTGGTGAAGCTGGGATTTGAATCCAAGTCTGTCTGATTCCTGAGTCCAAGCCCATAATGACTACACTTTCTGGGTTCCTCCCGACCCTAGATTCTTACTTTCCAGGTTAGCAGCCACATCATTACAGAGAAGCCTGTTAGAAATGCAGAAACTCAGGCCCCCTTGGACCTGCTGAACCACAGTTTACTGCTCCAGGAACAGAGTGACACCCCAACTCCTGGCGTCCTGCAATCCCTCATCTCCATGTGTTAAGGGTTTCTTTAGATTTGGTTTTCAAAAATTCATCCAAGAAATTCATGCTCACACTTTTAAAAACATCAAATATGGTTCAGGGGAACTTAGGGCAAAAAGCAAAATCTGCCCTCCTCCAGCACCCCATCCCCAACACAGGCACAACCACCTAAGTGGTTACCACCAGTCTCTTAAGAATGTACTCAAATAGCTGTGCACTGACTACCCAGGTCCACGCATCTGAATGATGATGAGCATTTAGCTCGAGTGCAGGACCTCCCTAAACCTCTTCCCCTCCTGCCAGTGTCACTGCCCTGAGTGCCTCCGCTGCAGCCTTCCCGAGTGTAGACCTGTAATCACGCTGATGTTTCTTGTGCTTCTACATGTTGATAGAGCTCCTGACCAGTCCCGTTTTGTAAGATGGGAATACCGGTGCCCCACCCTTTCCTCCTTCTTTCCTGTGCCTTTCCACTCCTGCAGTGGGTCTGGGGGAGGGGACAGGGTCTTAGGGATGAGCTGCGTGGACTGCTAATGTCAAGAGCAGAGTGACAGAGAACTGGGGAGTTGGTTTTGACTCTGAATAGCTCCTTTGCTCTAAACCTGAGACTGAAGCCAGAGGTTCTAGGTCCAAGCTCTCCTTTGCCTCTGCTCCCCGATGAGCAAGCCCTTTCTCCAACCTGAGCCTCAATTTCCCCGTCAATAAGATGAGAAGGCTATTTTGGCTGGACTGGGATTCTTGGAGTCAGTAACCACAGTTTTCATCGTTTCCAGGGCTGACACTCTGAGATTTCCCTTGTTAGTAAAGTCATCTGAGACACCATCTCCCCTCAAAGTTCAGGCAGCCCTTCTCCACAGCCTGGCGTCTCTGGGTCTTGAGGTCCACTGAGACCCCTTTCTCTTCTTCTGCTCCTTTGGGCCCTGATGGATACAAACATGGCTGCTTTTGTGCTGGAGGGGAAAGCCACACTGCTCTTGTCTCCTGGTGGGGGACTTGTGTCAGAGCTCTGGGGAGAGGTGTGGCATCTCAGCACTTTCTGAGCACACCCTCTCCCCCTACTGCACACAGCTCTCTTCACACCAAGGTGGGTGGTGGAGGGGCCTTGAGTGCTCCCCTTTGCTCACACCTCTGCACACCTCTGCTGGCGCTTGTGTGGGTATGTCACACCATCACCCCGGCTGGCTCCCAGGCAAACAGACGAAAATGACAAAACGGCTCTCAGAGCTGACTTTGCGGGCAGCTCGTAGGGAAAGCTGTTCATGAGCACCAAGGAACAGGAGGCTGCTTTGGACTCTATTAAGGAAACAGTAACTGGAACATCTTTAAAATCCTCATGGGCTTTGTGGGCTGCGTTTAAGGTTTTCTACTTCCTGTTTTTTTTGTTTTGTTTTTTATAAATTTATTTATTTATTTTTGGCCGCGTTGGGTCTTCGTTGCTGTGCGTGGGCTTTATCTAGTTGCGGTGAGCAGGGGCTACTCTTCGTTGCAGTGCGCGGGCTTCTCATTGCGGTGGCTTCTCTTGTTGTGGAGCACGGGCCCTAGGCGCGCGGGCTTCAGTAGTTGTGGCTCGCGGGCTCTAGAGCGCAGGCTCAGTAGTTGTGGTGCACAGGCTTAGTTGCTCTGCAGCATACGGGATCTTCCTGGACCAGGGCTCGAACCCATGTCCCCTGCATTGGCAGGTGGATTCTTAACCACTGTGCCACCAGGGAAGTCCCTTCCTGGTTGACTAAGATAAACAGGCAGTAGAATTGGTATGTACATCTGCTCATGTGGGGTGGGAGGTCCAGAGGAGGGGAGAGAAGACTTGTCATTGTGAAGGAAGTAACTCAGGAGACCCAAGGTCAGAGAGAACAGGCTAGCAGTGGACCATGAAGAATGCCATGTGCCCACATTGCTACCAGGGCTCCCGTGGCACTGAGTCAAAAGTAGAGTCATTGCCAGAGCTTCCAGGACCCCACAGGATCCCCTCCCAGTTACTCTCTGATCTCACTCCCCTTACTGTGCAGCTCCAGCCATGCTGAACCCCTCGCTGTTCCTGCAACATGCCAGGCATGCTCCTGCCTCAGGGCCTTTGCACAGTGTTCCCTCTGCCTGGAATTCTCCTCCCCACGATATAAGCATGGCTCACTCCCTTGTTCCCTTACAATGTATCGCTTTAGAGGGTCCTTTCCTGACCTCCCTGCAAATATCAGAAACCACACCCTCACTCTAGCACTCCCTGTGCCCCCTCCCCCTCCCTTTATTTTCCCAAAGGACCCATCAAGGTCGACATGTTCTATTTAATTATTTTTTATTAGATTTTTGGCTCACCCCTCAAGAGCTCCAGGAAAAAGGGCCTGGCTGTGTGCTCGCTTTATTGATGGCTCCTCCCCTCTAGGACAGCCACATAGTGGACACTTAAGAAATACATATTTGTCAAAAGAACCAATTTAGGTTGGGCATTTAGAGTGCCTTGCTGTACTCCTATCAGCAGAGGTGGAAGAGATACTTTTTTTTTTCCGACATCTTTATTGGAGTAGAATTGCTTTACAATGGTGTGTTAGTTTCCGCTGTACAGCACAGTGCATCAGCTATACATCTACATATATCCCCATATCCCCTCCCTGTGGAAGAGCTTCTTTAGGGAGGGGGCTGTCACAGGCCCCCGGGGCATGCCTGATCCTTGGAGGATGGGAAGACATAGCTCCTGTGGTGACACTCCTTTTGTGTGGTTAGCTCTGTTGCTAATGATGCCAGTGGCCCCATCAGAGCCCTTGCCACGTGGCAGGAGATGGCCTGTTTCCTCCTCCAAATGTCCGCTGGCTGCCGGCTTCCCTGCAGAATCCTTGGTGCCCAGGAAGGATCTCCCGTGTAGTGACTCTGGACAGTCCTTGTCCACTGGCTGAAACCATTTCCTTTTTAGTCGCCACAAAACCCACATGAGTTAGGGTCTGTTATCCTCGTTCTGGAGATGAGGAGATGGAAGGGGCGGGGCCTGGACCTCAATCTAGCCCATCATTAACTCCAAAGCCGAGAGCTGCCACTTCAGTGCAATAAAGGCTACCGGAATCGTCCTAGTGCAGAGCCGGTCACTGACCAGGCCGGGCTGTGGGGTCCTCTTACCAGGAAGCGCCTGTTCCCCATCCTGATACCTCAGCTCAGCAGTCACTTCCAGAGCAGTTTTTGATGACATGGCCCTCTTGGTGATGCTATGTGGGACCAATTGGGAATGCTGCCATCAAAGGTCTTCTGGATACAGGAAACAGGCCATCTCCTGTTGGCCTGCTCTTTTCAACTGATTGGGCCAGGCCCACCAGACCATCTAGGACGGTCTCACTTAACGTCACCTGATTATGGACTGTAATCACATCTATAACCCACCCTCCCCCAGCACCTAGATGAGCGATCAGTTAAATAACTGGGGACAGGGGCCTCACCAGGTGGATGTCCCAAACTGATCCTCATGGATGTCACCCTCCCGCCCCCTCTCTCTGCCCTCACCTCCCACCTGCTCTCCCTCCTTCAGGCTGCCCCAGGCGCACTGGCCTCCTTCTCCTTCTCCAGCCAGGCAGGCAGACTCCGCCCCATGGCTTTGAACTTGCTGCGCCCCAGGCCCCTAGCAGATAAAAGCTCGCTCCCTCCTCTCCTTCAAGTCTCTCCTTCAATGTCTCAGGGAAGGTTCCCTCACATGCTTATCTAAATAGCCCACCCCACACCCCTCTCTTTGCCTGCTTGTTATATTTTTGTCAATAAGCATGGATCACTCCCTGATATGATGATATTGTACATTTATTTGAAAACTCCTAGAATGAAAGCTCAAAAAAAGTGGGGATTTGTTTTGCAGTTAAAGGTTATGTCTTTTCTTTTTTAATTAATTAATTAATTTTCTATACACAGACGTTGTGTCCTTAGACTTCAGATCTTGGTACTGAGAGGAGAGTAATACACATTTCTTAATGAACGAATGGGAATGAAAATGTTGTTCATACTCACCTTGATTAGGTGTTATCAGCTGCTGCCTTTAATATTTTCCCCATGACCATGATCAGACCATTTGAAACTTGTTCCCGCTTAAAAAAAAAAAAGACCTATAAAACACCAAAGCTATTACTTTAGTGAGCAAACTTTTCACGGCATTCAATGATGAGAGAGGGGAGGGAGACTCTGAGGGCAAAATGGGGAATTCCTAAGAGATGTGGCCAACATAAACACCAGTCTACGTAGAACAGATGAACAGCAAGGTCCTGCTGTGTGGCACAGGGAACTATATTCAATATCCTGTAATACACCATAAAAAAAGTAAAGTCTATGTTGTATCCCAACTCACGGGAACTTTACAATGGTTACGAGAATTCCCTGTTTCTCACATTCCTTACTACTTAGATTTAAGTAACAGATCATCGTCTTAAATAAAACAGCCCCCCGCCCTCCACCACCACCCCATTGACAAAGAGTTGGATTTCTCAGCTCTGCTAGAACTGTCTGTCCCTTTCAAAGCTTGGAAAAGTGGGATTTCCAAAGAACATTACAGCCTCAGCCCAGGCGTGGCTTCCAGATAAGGGCCGAGTTCCAGGGCTGGCTAAACCAAGTATTAAACATGAAGACTGGAGGAAATTCTTCCCCTTGATTCCTAATAAGAAGCTTTTCCTTTGGCTCCTTGGCTTCTAGTAATTAATTAACTGCCCTTCCAACGAGCTTTGCCAAATTTGCGGAATGAGCTTCCATTCCCTTGAGAATAAAGCCACTTCTTTTGGAGATTTTTTTTGGCTTGAGGTTTTGGGTCTGGTGGTATGCAAGAGATTTGAGAAATAGTAGCATCTGTTTATGAAAATAAAGACACCTGGCTTTCTCCACCAATAACCACCCTCCCAGCTCCCCTTTCCAGAAAGGTCTAGGTCGAACTTTATCTTTCAAAAGCTCTTTTTACAGAAATTCTATTTGAAATTGCTGCCTGTGCTGCAGAGCAACTAAGCCTGTGCGCCACAACTACTGAGCCTGCGCTCTAGAGCCCGTGAACCACAACTACTGAGCCCGCGTGCCGCAACTACTGAAGCCTGCGCGCCTACAGTCCGTGCTCTGCAACAAGAGAAGCCACCGCGATGAGAAGCCCGCGCACCACAATGAAGAGTAGCCCCTGCTCGCCGCAACTAGAGGAAGCCCGTGCACAGCAGCAATGAAGACCCAACGCAGCCAAAAATAAATTAATAAATTAAAAATAAAAAAAAAAAGAAAAGAAATTGCTGCCTGACATAAAGTAACAGGGTTGCAGAGTTAAAACAAATTACCCAGGCAGTGAGAGAGGGGAAAATTAGAGTAACAGGCCTCAGGGGAAATGTATGTTTTCAAATAGGAGTTCAAAAGGAGATCGCTGATTGATTTCGAGATTTAACAGTTCCTCCTCAACCAGAGAAGAGAGAGAAAAAGAAAACTTTCAGAGGGCTTGGAGTCAGTTCAAGACTTCTTAAATTCCTCTTTAACATGGTCGGCATTCATTTCCAAAAGTTTCTAATTACATTGCAGAATGGAGAGAACTCTTAGCTTCGCTTGCAAAAATATACCACTTCAGCTATCTGAGTTTCTCTCAGAGATGTCACGGCACAAAGAAAATTTTCTGCTTTCTTTTTCCCCCTTAGACCTAAAGATGATATCATCTAATATCATCGTGACTCACAGCCAAAGGTATTCTCGGATCCCTGTTTTGTTTTATGAACTGTTATATATTAAATATTGCCCCTTCGGCGAGAGCTGTCAAAACAGTTTCATGTAATCTTCCCCGGGAGAAAGAGCTCTGTGATGCCACATAACTCAAATTATACAAATAACTGTCAGAAGCCATTAAAATCAGCTGCAGAGGCGGGGGAGGGGGCAGACGCACCAGCCAAATCCTTACTTAACGTTCAGAGAAAGTCTAAGATATCTGTTCATGTTGATGAACAAGAGTTCCTCCTTGTCTGAAGTCTATGGACCAGCAATTCATGGGCTGGTGGCCCGGGGAGAGAAAATGTTGAGTCTGGGTGAGGACCTGGGCCCTGAAAGACCGACTGCCTGGGTTTAAATTCTGGGGTCATCGTTACTATGTCTGTGACCTTGGATGACCTACTTAACCGCTCTGGGTATCAGTTCCTCATTCCTGAAATGATTTTAATCCTAGAGCTGATGTCAAGGGTCAGTGTGAGAGAGCTGAGCCGACGACGGGTCGCGGGTAGATAATACTGGGGCGCCGATGATGACAGGTGATAACCCTTCCCACACGTGTTTGCACCCCAGTCCTTGAGACACAGCCTGGTGCAGAGAAGACCCAGGGCTGCCTTCTCTCTTCTCTACTCTGTGTGGTCCTGGCAAACTTGAACTTCTATAAACACCATGGGATGAGAGCTTGGGAAGAAATCACTGAAAATCTTTGATGCAACGGAGGTTTCAAGCCTGTAATGTTCTCAGGAAGTGGGAACGAGGCCCCATCCCCTTGAGATTACATTCCCTGGTTCCTGGGTAATGAGAGCCAGGCCAGGGTGCCCGAGACGCGAAGCCATCTCTCTTAGATGCACAGTTGAACTCAAGGCCCGGCTTCCTTGTCACCTGCCCCAAAGGGGGATGGGGCACACGTCTCTCCCCAGCGCCCCTGCTGGGTCTCAAAGCAGAAACAGCTGTGGGAGCGGGAGCCGGCTTCTGTGATTAAAAGTCCCCATGTGGGGCTTCTGTGGTGGCGCAGTGGTTGAGAGTCCGCCTGCCGGTGCAGGGGACACGGGTTCGTGCCCCGGTTCGGGAAGATCCCACATGCCGCGGAGCAGCTGGGCCCGTGAGCCATGGCTGCTGAGCCCTGCGTCCGGAGCCTGTGCTCCACAACGGGAGGGGCCACAGCAGTGAGAGGCCCGCGGACCGCAAAAAAAAAAAAAAGTCCCCATGAAGGCAGTAACCCTCCATCCCTGGCACTGAGCAGCTGGATTCCTTGACACCCCTCTCTGCAGGTGTAGCCCCAAGTTCTCAGCACAAGAACTTCTTTCTTTGGCAGAAGCCGAGGTCCGCTTGACCTTTGAGTCTCAGCAAAGCCCGCACACTCTTCTGTGAGCCCATCTCAAGCCTGTCCAGTTTCTTGCCCAGAAGCCAGAGCCATCTTTCTAGAACTGGAATTTGATGCAAGTTCCCTCCTTGGAATAATTCAAAGCCTGCTGGGCAGGATCTTGGCTACTTGACACATGGTGGACAGGACATCAAGGGGCAGGTCTCGTCTTCCGCCGAGCCCCCGGCCGCACCCTTAGTGGGGGGCGCTCTCCCCGCCCCCAGTGCTCTTCCTTTGTTCCTTCTACTCCTTCCTCTTGGAATGCCAGCCCTCTCTTGCCCACCATCTTCACTGGTTAATTAAAAAAATTTTTTTTAAATTTTTATTGGAGTATAGTTGATTTACAGTGTTAGTTTTACGGTGTTAGTGATTTATAGTGTTAGTTTCAGGTGTACAGCAAAGTGTATCAGTTATACATATACATACACCCACTCTTTTTTAGATTCTTTTCCCATATAGGCCATTACAGAGTACTGAGTAGAGTTCCCTGTGCCAAACAGTAGGTTCTTTGTTTGTTTTGTTGTGTGTAATTTTTATTGGCGTATAGTTGATTTACATACAGTCAGTTCTTATTAATCTATTTTATATATAGTAGTGTGTATATGTCAATCCCAATCTCCTAATTTATCCCTCCCCCCCTTATCCCCTGGTAACCATAAGATTGTTTTCTACATCTGTGACTCTGCTTCTGTTTTGTAGCTAAGTTCATTTGTACCCTTTTTTAGATTCCACATATAAGCAATATCATGATATTTGTCTTTCTGTGTCTGACTTATTTCACTCAGTGTGACAATCTCTAGGTGTATCCATGTTGCTGCATTCACTGGTTAATTTTTACTCTTTTTTACTTGCTGAACCAGGGGCCCTCCTTGAAAAACGCCTTCCCTGGCATCCCCAGGGGGAACTCAGCCTCCTCTGACACCTCTGTCCTGTAGCTCTGTCCCCACCTCTCTCCCATAGGACCAGTGGGTCGAAATCCCAGCTGCACAGTGGAACCCCCGGGGGGATTTTGGAAAAGAACCACTACCTGGACCCCATCATCTGTCAGTGCAGTTAGAATCTCTGAGGATGGGGCCTGGGCATCTCTGTTTTTCAAATGCTCCCCAGGTGATTGGGAAGCACAGGGAGGGCTGGGAACCTCACACTGGACCCCGAGCCGCCCAGGGCGCAGGTTCCATCCCATGAGCTGATGCATGCCCAGCATCTTGCCAACTGCAGGCTGGACCCTGGTGCACAAGAGGGCTCGCCAGCTGCCTGGGAAAGGAGTTCAGGAATAACTACGGAGGGATGTTAGTTCTCAAACAGAGGTATGTGAGAGAGGTCACTGCTTTAGTCTTCTTTAACTAAACTTCATTTTTCACTCCGAGCACCCATTCTTGGGGCTAGAAGGGAAAACATGCCATCTTACCTGGGTTCCACATCTTCAGGGATGTGCCCTGGTTTGAGAGCATGTGGGAAGAGAAGGGACACATGGTCCTCAGTGGTTCATGCACACCACTTGCCATGGAGACATCGGCGTCCCTGCCCACAGGGCAGCCATGAGCTCTGGCTTTCTCCTGCTTCCATGGCTTGCTTAGGGATGAGGATTTTTGCAAGGATGCTCCTTGCCCCATCTGCCAGCTGTGCCTCGGGGCCAGCGTCTCCGGGCTCCAGCAGCACCCAGAGAGCAGTTCTTTCTCTTCTCAGCCTGGGCTTGGGAGGTAAGCATTCTTCTCCCTGCTTTTCAAAGACAGTTTGTCTCTGTCCACAAATCCTCTTCTCCCTTCCTTTCAGCTACTCTGTGATCTCTCTAAAGTCTCCTTGTCTTTGGAAAACAAAAGCCAGAAGGAATTGAAGGCCCCTTCTCCTCTCCCCCTAACCACTCCTCTGGGACAAGGGAACACGGAGGAGGCAGGGGCAGAGAGCACAAGGGGGAAGGAAAGGTAAACACCTAAAAATTATACCTGGCTGCCATACATGTAAGAGCTAGCGTTATCTCATTTCATTCTATGCCCATTTAACAGATGAGGAAAACTGAGGCTCAGCAAAATGACGCCATCTACCCAAAATCATACAGCTTATACGTGGAAGATCCACAGTTTTCACTCAGGTCTGTTTAAGCCCCAGCTCTCAGCCACCATGCTGTGCCACCTACAGAACCTTTTTGCCTCTTTACTGTTCCTACTCTCGATGAGAATTTTCTTTTCTTTCTTCCCAGTCCTGATTTTGTCTTCTGTGTATACAAATGTATTTATAGTCACTTTAAGTAATTCACCGGCATCAAGATGACATCTGGGATGTGAGAATAAAGAATTGAGAGTCATTTTTATAGCTTAAAAAAGGTTGCCATGCACCTTTAAATGAAATTAAAATAGTGAAGAGGCTTCTTCCAATATGATTCCTTCTAAGAGACTTCACCTATGAAAATCTGTGTTTATCAATGAGTTCCCATTCAGTCTTTACCACTTCAGAGAGAGCAAAAAATCTAACTTATACACCATCATCTTTTTATTACACTCCTCTCCTCTGTCTGCCTGTCTCTCTCTCTCTCTCTCTCTCTAATTATGGTTAATCTGAGTAGCCCATGACTTAGCTTTATTCCCACACTACTGTATATAGGAATATTTATTTTTGTAAGGGAAAAATTTAACTGCATTCTTTTTCTACAAAAGTGAATGTTTTCTCGTCGAGTCCACACTTCCCCCACATTTTCTTTTGCTCTTTTCTGATTTGAATCTTTTGGCTGCTTAAAAAAAATTTTTTTTTTCCCCCAAGTCATTCTGGTCAATTTTAAGCATCTCTTTTTCAGGGTTTTGACATTTGAGAAAACTTCATCTAGGTCAGTGAGTACCTGCTGCTGAAAAGAATCTTCTGGAATGCCGTTTTGATTTGGCCTGACCTTTGTCGGCAGGTTCATGTCAAAGGTCACCAAGCACACAGAGTTGGGGGGTTGGCCAAAGCCCAAACAAGTGAATATATGTCAAAAGCAATTTTCTGAAAGTGTCCGCCTGGACAAGCAGGCGGTCGGCCCCAGCGGTTTTTAGCCTCCTGAGCATTCAGGATGTTTCTCATCGGGGCTGTGGGAACGACCCTCCAGGTGTCTTCAAGAAAGTCCCCGCCTTCACCTGCCTTCTCGCGCAGGTCACAGCAGAGCCTTGGCTGTCAGCCACCTGGTGGGTCTTTACTGAGCTGAGTTTTGCTCCCAGTTAATCTACTTGTGAAATTAATTGCTGCTTCTCAGGCACCGACGTTTATGCCAAAGCTGCACCTGAGAGCTGTCACGTGGGCATTTTCCTCTGATCTATTTGCAGCTCTCACGTCCCACCCCTTACCCCCAACCCAAATGCTAGGTTTTCCCTCCCCAATGTCTTCAAATCCTTTTCAGTGATAAGGCGCCTTGTATTGTAAACATCGATTTGCTCTTTTGAACAGATCCTTTTCGCATTACTCAATGTTCAAACGTGCTAGAGAAAAAAAAATTCCATTCACCCCTATGATCCCCAGAGACAGTCACTCTTAACAAATTCTGGTGTCCTCTCAAAGATACATTGTGCATGTGTCGTCAAACATGCATATAGAGGGCTTCCCTGGTGGCGCAGTGGTTGAGAGTCCGCCTGCCGATGCAGGGGACACGGGTTCGTGCCCCGGTCCAGGAAGATCCCACATGTCGCGGAGAGGCTGGGCCCGTGAGCCATGGCCGCTGAGCCTGCGCGTCCGGAGCCTGTGCTCCGCAACGGGAGAGGCCACAACAGTGAGAGGCCCACGTACAGAAAAAACAAAAAAAACAAAAAAAACAAAAAAAAACCCCATGCATATAGAATCTTTTCCCCTTCTTTTTACAAAAATGGTAGCATCATTTATCCATTATTCAGAGTGATGCTCTCAGTGGAAGCCCCCTGCAATGCTGGCATATCTGATCACCACACCAGCTGACATTTGCCAGGGCTTTCTGAGCCCAGCACTGGGCTAAGCCTTCTATGTTCCTTTTCTCACTTTGTTCTCCCCATAAGTAATGAGGTTGACACTATTATTGTCTTAGCTTTGCAGGTAGATTGGAAGTTCAGAGAGATCTAGTGTCACGTCTAAGTGACAAAACACAGCTAAGAAGTGGCAGAAATGGGATTTGAACCCAGGTCTGTCTGACACCAGAGGTCCCAGTGATATGAGCTGGTTGTTCTAAGGCAGAGACCAGGTTCATCAATCTGCATAACCCAGAGCACAGAGGGGTACAGGCACCAGATGTTAAGCTGTGAGCCAAGCACAGAGCTGAAGGCTCAGGGTTCAAATAATTGGCCGAAAGAGAAACACCCTATGCTGCTGGCCTCTGTCTAGTGAAAACAAGTCAAGTGTTAGACATTGTGGGTTATTTTTTAAGAAGTTCTTACTTCTGGACCAGGGCCAGACAAATCCAGGCTGCTTCCTATAAATCACAGTGAGTTCAAAGTGAACACGAACCTTAGGGTGGTTACTGTCAGGATGTGGAAACAAAAGCTTTGGAAAAAACCTGGTTGAAACTAGAGTCATCCTCCCAACAGCCTTCAGAAGGAAAGGAAGAACTCAAGTGAGAGACTAGGGATTTGGGGAAATAAATGATGAGTCAACACAAAGCTGTCCTCTACTCTCTCATCCCAATAAAAATGCCCTACGGTGTAGGGTGCAGGAAGTCGGGCACTGGAGAAAAATGCAAGAAGAAAATTGACCAGTGGGGCGCTGAATCCAGGGCATGACCTTATTCATGCTTTCTGCCTCAACTTCTTCTTTTTCAAAAATTTTTATTTATTTATGTATTTATTTACTTATTTTTGGCTGCATTGGATCTTCGTTGCTGCGCGTGGTCTTTCTCTAGTTTCAGTGAGTGGGGGCTACTCTTTGTTGTGCTGCGTGGGCTTCTCACTGTGGTGGCTTCTCTTGTGGAGCACGGGCTCTAGGCATGCGGGTTCAGTAGTTGCGGCTTGTGGGCTCAGTAGTTGTGGTGAACAGGCTTAGCTGCTCCACAGCATGTGGGATCTTCCCGGACCAGGGCTCGAACCCACGTCCCCTGCATTGGCAGGCGGATTCCTAACCACTGCGCCACTGGGGAAGCCCCTCTACCTCAACTTCTTTAACCTCTTCCTCCAGGAAGCCTTCTTTCCTGACCTCCAGGCGGAGTTGTTTTTCCTTCTCTAGGCTCTGATGCAACTACATGCTTTTTCTAATTTAGCAGTTGTCTCTTAGAATTGTACCTGCCTGGTTTACATGAGTGTTTTCCCCTAAATCAGTGGTCTGCCAAACTTTTTCTGTAAAGAATCAGATGATAAATATTGTAGGGTTTGTGGGCCATACGGTTTCTGTCACAACAACTCTGCCATCGTAGCATGAAAGCAGTCACAGGCAAAACATAACCAAGTTCAAGGGTGGTCGTGTTCCAATAAAACTTTATTTATGGACACTGAAATTTAAATTTCATATAATTTTCACATGTGGCAAACTATTGTTCCTCTTGATTTTTTTCTCTCCAGGCTATTTAAAACTACAAACACCTTTCTTTGCTCTCAGGTTGTCCCAAAGCAATGTGATGGGTCACATTTGGCCAATCAGGGAGGGCCCAGGTCCAGATGTCACTGTAACTCTTAACCAATGAGTTCCCAGTAAGTGCAACTAGAGAAATAGTTGTTGAAGGAATAAATTACACAAGGAGGGGGAGGAGGTAATGGTTAGAGACATTAACTCATCAGAAAAACATTAAATTTGCAAAAAAATATTAAATGAGTTTTATTTGCTCTGAAGCGTCACTGCTTTTTCTCCCCTGCTGCATATTATGAAATGCTAATTAGCTCCCATCACAACCATCGTTCACAGGTCTGTTTGATCTCCTTCGCCAGGGTGTATACATGGCATCCTGCAGACCGAAATAACTCAGCACAGCCCTGGACAACTGCTCAGCTCCGTGTCTCAGAGGGAGGCCGGGCAGGGAGGCCCAAAGGAGGGAGCAAACTGTCAAGAAGAAGTAAAACTGACCTCAGAAAACTTTTGTTCCAAGTTCATGCTGCTGGGTTGTGCGCGAGCTTTCCCGCATGCTGGGAAAAGTACTCTGCCCCACGGGTAGTTAAAACGGTTGGGTGCCTGGTGCCGACCTTGCTGGGGGATGCACAGGGCACAGCACATTCTTTATCTGACCACAGACCTCAGGTCTCCCCAGGGCATGAGCGGTCTGCTGACGAGCAACCCACCTGCTCCCCGTTAGACCTCTATCCACCTGGGCTCCCCAGCTGGGCGCTACGGACATTTGGGGTGGGCTACTTCTGTCGTCAGTACCTGTCCTGTGCATCGTAGGATGTTAACAACATCCCTGGCCTCTAGCTTCTAAATGCCAGTAGCACCCCCTACCCAGGTTGGGAAATAAAAAGATGTCTCCAGGCATCATCGGATGTCCCCTGGGGGGCAAAATCCCCCCACCCCCACCCTACCCCTGGTTGGGAAGCTCTGTTGAAGACCAGTGACCGTGATCCTGAATACCTGTCCTCAAATCAGAGCCAGCCTGGGGTGAAACGTTGGCAAAATGAGAAGGAAAAAGGATACCAGAGGGAGTTTTTCATAGAGTGAAATGTGATTGATGCACCAAGATTGTCCCTCCTAGCTGTTCGTGCAAAGATGCCTTTTATGAAATGAGGATGCTGGCATGTGGCAGCTTTTTTTTCCAGGAATGCTTATACCTGTGGCCAAATCAGGAGCTGGCAATCCTACGTCAACCCACTCATTTTGTTGTTGTCGTTGATGTTTGATGGAGGGAAATTCCAGAGTCTAGGAAAGGCTGCATCAGAAAAATTGGACTTTCCATTCTCTCTCCTTAAAGAGCTCCCAACTCCAGCAATTCCTAGTGGTTCCTCAACTATAAACTGAAATTAAACGTCGTGTCCATTTCATAAGTCTTCTGTAAAGAATAAATGAGAAATAGAACTTAAAGCACAGGCTTAGTTTCTATCCTGAAGATCCTTCAGCTTAGAGCCTATAATTCGCTGGGATTCATGTAAATCCGGGATAAATGTTAGGGATTATTATTAGTATTGATATCTTACAACTCTGTAGGAGATGTGACAGATATATATCTGCCTTATCCAGAGGCGCCATTCCTGGCAAGTTCTATGACTCACATCGTTCTGTGCAAAATAAAACAGGGGAGGTCCTTGAGGGTCCCCCAACTCTGTGCTCAAGGAAGGCAATTACCAGTGGGAATTTTTCCAACAGTCCTTTCTCCCTGCAAACTTGCCCACTTACAGGGCAGCATCCAGAGAGAGAAGGGAGAGGAGCCATAATTACAGATTCGAAACGTGGTTCCAAAGAGCAAACAAGTCTGCGCTGGCAGCGCCCTTTAAGGACGTGTGTCATTCAAATGTCGACACCCGCTAATTACAGGGTAGGGAACAGGAAAGTTGGTTGGGAGTGGCGGGGTGGTCAGCCAGCCCCCTCCTGCCTCTTCCTTCTAAGTGCTCATTATGAAATAGTTCTCTCTGGGCTGATGGACATTCCTAACAGCCCCACCTCCACGCCAGCTTTCATGTCCTCTGGCTGGTGCCCCCAAAGGGCCTCCCCACCCCTCTGTGCCGTCCCTGCTCCCTCCCCACTGCCCAGCAGGAGGGTGGGGAGAGGACGGGTCGGGCCAAGAAAGGTCATCAAGGGCACGGCCCTGGTGCCAATGCCACCTGATGTTTGGGGGACTTACCCACATTCCCTTTTGATCAAGGCAGACGTCCTGATTCTCAGAAGAAGAAAGCAAAAATTTAAGAAACTATCATATTTAATAGGCATTTTAGACATGAAACGGCTCCCCGAGAACCATCGTTTGGGAGGACACGTAGAAATGAGTCAGAAACATACGGATTAGATTTTCTGTATGCAAAACCCCCAAACAATCTAAAAGGCAAGGAACAAACTGTAACGAGGCTGTTCTTGGGGTTGGGCAGCTGAGAAATTGTGGCCTTCCCCGAGCCAGAGGCATCCTCCTTCCAGACGGCTCCATCATTCCTTCTTTTACTCATTCTTTCGACACATATTTCCTGAGTCCTCCCACATGGCAAGCAAGCACCAGGCAGACCCTGGACAAGTAAGACCAGCGGAAGGAAGCTCGTGGAGCGGTCGGTCCGGCTGGGGAGACGGTGGTGTTCGGGTAACCCCGCGAGCTCTCCCTGTGAGCGGTGCTGGGGAGGACGTGAAGCAGAGTGACTGATGGAGTATTGAGGGGGACGCCTTTGATATGGGAGTGTGGCCAAGGCCCTCTGAGATGACTTCTGGCTCTCATGACTTAGGCTCACGTCGTGCAAAATAAAAATACAGGGCAGGCCGTGGGGAGCCGGCACTTGAACTAAGGAAGGCAAGAAGCAGCTTGGATAATAGGCGCAGGTAGTCCATGGCTGCTGGGCGCTTCTCTTAGTGTTTCCTCCCCCTTATGCTAAGAGTTATTCCATGTACATTGTTTCCAGATTAAATTCTCTTCTGAAATTTCACCAACAGCTTCGATGTTCCTTCCTTCTTGGCTGAGATACATGAGCTGCATGGTGGAGGGCACAGGAAAGCAGACCTCCTGGCTGGGCACGGGATGGTCCTGGGGCAGGGGACACGCCCATCCCCCATCGCTCTGAGGGGGGCTCCCCAGCCAGGGCTGAGCCCTCCCAGCCCTCTTCCCCAGGCGTCCACCAGCTCTCGCAAGAGTCACATGGGAATTGCACTTACAGTTTGCACACGAGCAGAACGAAGCAGAGGGCAGTGAACCCCGCTTTCAAAGTGGATGAGCTACAGCTCAGAGAGGTGCAGGGAGTTGCCTAAGGTCACCCAGTGAGCAAAGCGGCAGAGCCAGGACTCCTGCCTGCAAGTCCCACGTTCTCTCCTGCTTCCACCGCACATGCTTCTCTTAAGTAGAATCCACTGTGCGGTGAGCTGTCTGAGCTCCCTGGGCCAGGATGCGCCCAGCCTTCCCCGAATCTCTGCCCTGGAAATCAGTCAGGGCGAGCGAGCCCTTCCGGGGGAGTCACACCCAGAGCTGGTAACAGCAAATAGGCCAAATGAGCACACAGGGTGGGTAGGGGAGATGGCATTTGAAATAAGCCTGGAAAGGGAGGTGTAGGGGGAATAGGAACCAGCACCCAGTGGGGGCGTGCCCGAGAGTCAGGGGCGGGGGTGTCTCCACGTGGCTGGAGCATCTCGGGACTCTCTTCTTGGCCACATATTGGCGAAGCCACCTGTTCTTGGGGACTTGGGACGCTGTGTCCCCCCCAGTTTCACTGGGGTTCTGGGGAAGGATGTGCCCTCTGGCCGCTTGGGGCTCCAGCCCGTGGCCGTGGGTCCCATCTGGGGATCGTCTCACTCACTGTCTACACATGCTGTCCCAGTATGGACACCACTGGGCTGTGGACCCCAGACCCTCCCCTGACTTCCAGTTAAAAAGTCAAACCCTCCCTGGAGACCTCTGTACGCAGCACCTTTCCCCTGAAGGTTTAGGAAAATGCAAGCAACTTAAAGTGGAGGCATCTTCTTGGTAAAACCTTCTCTGCCATTTCCACTGGTTTAAGCCCTGGCTTCTCACCTCCCTTCTTCTCCTGCCTTCCCCATCCCCTTTGTTTACGTGTAGTGATCTCATGTGTCTAGTCTTTTCCTAACTCTACTTAAAGTACTTCCTCACCTCCACACCCCTGGACATTTATGAAGGCGTTTTCCTAATACTCATTTCTCTACCCTCGAAAAATGCCGACACCTGGAGGGTTGAGATCATTCTATTCACTCGTCTGCATCAGGGGCTGGGAAACTTTCTGTAAAGGGTCAGACAGTAAATATTTTAAGTCTGTGGGCCACACACCCTCAGTTTCAATCATTCAACTCACACTGCCTTTGTAGCGTGAGAGCAATTGTAGACCACGTGTCAGTGAATGCTTGGGGCTCTGTTCCGGCAAAACTTCATTCATCAAAATAAAGCCCTGGGGCTTCCCTGGTGGCGTAGTGGTTGAGAGTCCGCCTGCTGATGCAGGGGACACGGGTTCATGCCCCGGTCCGGGAAGATCCCACATGCTGTGGAGCGGCTGGGCCCGTGAGCCATGGCCGCTGAGCCTGTGCGTCCGGAGCCTGTGCTCTGCAACGGGAGAGGCCACAACAGTGAGAGGCCCGCGTATCAAAAAAATACAAAAATAAAAAATACAGCCCTGGAGCTGTAGTTTGCAGACCCCTGTTCTAATAATCAGTTATTTAGCTGAGAGAGAGCTACCCTACGTATACCCACCTTACTTTCCCAGCATCAAAACCACTGAATCACAAGACGGGTCTTTTCTGAGCACCCACTGCATGTCCGGCCTCGTGCTAGGTGCCATGGGAGGGTGCAGAGCAGTTCTGAGAAATCTGCTCATGATTACCCAGTCTTGGAAGATTAGATAAGGTAAAACCCATGTCCACCTGTGTAGTGGGTTGACGGTGTCCCTCCAAAATTCACATCCACCTGGAGCCTCAGAACATGACCTTATTTGGAAATAGGATCTTTGCAGCCGTAATTAAGGTGAAGATCAAGAGATCACATTGGATTCGGGTGGGCCCTAAATCCAGTGAGAGTTTTCCTATAAGAGACAGAAAAGGAGACACAAAGAGGTACAGAGAAGAAGGCCATGTGAAGACAGCGGCAAGGACAGGAGTGATGCTACCACAAGCCAAGGAATCAGAGCCACCAGCCGCTGGGGGAAGGAAGGAACACATTCTCCTCTAGAGCCTTCAGAGGGAGTGTGGCCCTGCCAGCACGTGGATTTTGGACTTCTGGCTTTCAGAAATGTAAGAAAATAAAGTTCTGTAAATAAAGCCACGCAATTTGTAGCAATTTGTTCTGGCAGCCCTGGGAAACCAATATTAGTATATTGGAAAACTTCCCAAAGTGTTCTTCACTCCTGTC
Organism: Lagenorhynchus albirostris; assembly: GCF_949774975.1. Lineage (NCBI taxonomy): Eukaryota > Metazoa > Chordata > Mammalia > Artiodactyla > Delphinidae > Lagenorhynchus > Lagenorhynchus albirostris. The sequence goes on along the minus strand of NC_083109.1, from coordinate 6,089,661 downwards.
CCCTTGAGAAAAGGAAGCAAAGGTCTCAGCACGTTTACGTGTCAGAGGTTGGGTGGGATTTCTCTTCGCATGAACCATGGAATGGAGACGACGCTCTATGGGTTTGATCCCTGACCACAGGACTGTCTTGCTTTCTACGCTCATTAAATGACTCTCCTGCAATAAGTAATATAAAGCAATTCTGCCAACAATCTCTCGACGTGCATCCGTCTCGGGGGTAATGAAGCCAATGAGGAGGAGACCCCAGCTATGACGTCACAGCCCAAGAAGAAGAGGCCAGTCAGGGCCAGGATGACCTGGACGGACCTCTGGGAAGAGGGAGGATGTGGACTTACTCTGTCTGTTCAGAGGATCGTGATGCTCAGAGACCAGCTGGCCTCAGACACTTCCTGGAGGGGAAACATCCATATTGCAGAAAAGGAGACCTCAGACGGTCAAGACAAATCTAACAAGTGGCTGCGGGTGGTAGGGATGTGGGCGAAGAGCTCAGGGCTTTGGATCCTGATTGCCAAGGTGAGGCTTCTCTCTCCACGTGAGTCGGCTCCACCTCGACCACAAGGGATGCAGGAGGCCCATCTTCCCAGAGGAAGGATGTACGGGGTAGAAACCACCAACACAAAAGGTGGACCGCTCAGAGTGGGCTGTGTGCTGTACACACTTGTGCGCCCATGCACGCATACCTGCACGCACACTCCTACACACAAGGCTCTCTCTACCCTGTGAGGCTTCCAGCTTTGAGCGGAGGGCAGGCCTTCCCTGGGGCAGCAGGCAGGACCCAGTGTTTGTAACTGGGCTGCCGAATGCTTCACACTGCATAGAGGATCAGAGTTCGGGGGGTGCCGGCAACAGAAACTGACTCTGGCTAAGGAAGGAGAAGAGAATTTTGGGGCAGGGCACGGGGAAGTCACAGGGCCGTGCTGAATGAATGAATGAATGAATGAATCTGATATCTCCTTGGGAATCAAGGAGCTGCTGTTTGAGGAATCACACAGGCACCCCAGTGGGCAGTCACCTTTCCAGGGATCTCTCTGGCACTCAGTTTCCCCTCGTGTTTACAGTGTGCAGTTGTGGCCTCCGTCATTCCTAGGCGCACCATAAGGACCACAGTAGTCGCTGTTTTTAGAGAACTTTTCATCGAATGCCCTGCAGGGTCACTGCAAATGGCTGTAAAGTCTCCCCAGAAAGGCACAGGAAGTGCTATTATTACCCCACGTTCTCCACCCAGAGCAGAAGCACAGCCTCCAGCCGAGCTGGCCTGTGTGATCTCCCCCCGGGGTTTGGGGTGCCTTATCCGGGAGTAGTTGAGCCCACGCCTTAGATACCACCAGTATCCCGGCAAGGGAGACAGAGAGCATTCATGACTTTCATCCCAATTATATCATCCCTCTGGGAAAATAGGGGCGGGGACTAAGGCCCCAAAAGATTCTAAAGCATCCTCAATGAAATTTGGGAGGCGTCCTGCAACATTTGCTCTAGCTTACCAACACTCTTCCCACGACTACCTCAGGAACCTCAAGGATCTGATACTTTTTCCTGATGATTTTCAAAAGGTGCTTAAAAAAGAAAATCTCCCCACCATCCTGGGTCATGCGGCAGAGCCTGGGTGTCATTTTATATCTTTCAGAAGAATGGTTTTCTTCCTCTTTCCAAATTTCAAGGTCTCGAGTGGCATAGCCATTTCAGTAGGTCACGGACAGGATCGTGACGATCTTCATTTTACAGATGAAGAAAAATGAAACATTCAGAGAGACCGTGCTTTCCCCTAAATCAGAAAGGTGGCAAGCAATTCTCTGTGTCTCCCAGTTACAACCACCAAATCTCCACTTTGCCCGCAGAGGACCACCCTTCTCTCAACAGATAATAATCCTTGAACCAGGTCGAAATCAGAGCTCCGGCAGATCTGAGCTTGTCCTAGGAAGAAGTGGTCGGAAAACGGTTTCCATGGGTACAGATTTTGACATGATCAGCTGCAAATGTTCACCACCCCAAGATGACAAAGCTCCAGCAGCTTCAAAGCTGTTAAGGATAGCTTTAGGGCAAATTTTAATTAAAATTAGATAGCGTATATGAAAAGCATCTAATTTGTACTCCATAAAAGAGTTTGGGAAGCACAACTCCAGAGCCTCGGGACTGTGGCTGTAACAATTATGTTGCAACTTTTCACAGCACAATCACAACATGTTAATTTGTTAATGAATCAGTCAGAGCAGAAGAGAGAGCTCCTGACAGCGGGAGGAAAACACAGAGATTACATTTACATTTCTATTTTTAAATAAATTAAATGTTTCAAGTCAAACTCAAACTTCATACTGAAAGTTTTGACTTTCTACTGATTTTTTTTTTTAACTCAGATGGCCTGCTCAGATGAGAGAGTATCAAGATTCTTGGGGGGCTTCCCTGGTGGCGCAGTGGTTGAGAGTCTGCCTGCCGATGCAGGGGACACGGGTTCGAGCCCTGGTCTGGGAGGATCCCACATGCCGCGGAGCAACTAAGCCCCGTGAGCCATAATTACTGAGCCTGCGCGTCTGGAGCCTGTGCTCCGCAACAAGAGAGCCCGCGATAGTGAGAGGCCCGCGCACCGCGATGAAGAGTGGCCCCCGCTTGCCACAACTAGAGAAAGCCCTCGCACAGAAACGAAGACCCAACACAGTCATAAATAAATAAATAATTTAAAAAAAAAAGATTCTTGGGATTTTTCAGAGAGAACTATGTGATTTCTTTGTTTAAAGGTGGCTGCAATTACGTACGTGCTAAATGTGTCCATTTAGTGGTGATGAAAAGTGGCCTTTTCTTCCTCTTTTCCTTTGTGAAGTTCTGGTCCTTATAGTAAATGTGGACTCGGGAAGGAGCCAGCGGAGGAGAGAAAGTAACAACAGAGAGTGTGAGAAACTTCATTGCTGGTGACTCTATTTCTCAACAGAATAGAAAGAAAATGGAAGGAGGAAGGAAGGAGGGAGCAGGGTGGGACGAGGGTGAGAAGAGTGGTTTTCCCCCCAAGGTGGTACTCGCTCTCGGGGCCTGAAAACATGTCCTCAGTTTTGCACCTTAGGTGCCTCGTTCACCTCACCCTAGTGCCGGCACTGAAACCACACAGCCTGAGCTCACAAACTCCAGCTAAACGGGTCCGATGGAGACCCACCGTCCTCAGCATCTCCTGACATAAGGGAGGTGGTGGTGGCGAGGGAACCTGGGGTGGAAAGATGTAGTGGCTTTAACAGACTTCAATGAAATCACTGAATTTTTGCAGATTTTACAAAAACATATGCCCATGAGAAGACATATCAAGGACCCTATTTAGGGCCTTGGAAGGACCTGTACGAGTGAGGGGCCTTGAACTTACCCTCCACGCGCTTCCGTCAAACCACCTCTGCGTGCACCATCTCATATGTTCTTCATCAAATCTGAAGAGATAGATGTTGTTATTAACCCACATCAGAGAGGGGAAGAAATTGAGGCACAGAGGAGGTGCCTAATTTGAGTTGGGTCTCACAGCTAATAACCTGCAGAGCTGAGATTTGAACTCACTTGTGTTGATGCCAGAACACCAGCTCTCACCTCCACCGGCCACTGTTTCTCCAGGGAAGGATCTCTGTGCACTCACTGTTCTAAAAGGGAAGGAAAAGGGGAATGGAAGAGTAGATATGCACAGGTGTACCAAGTACAGGTGTAACAAGCACAGGAGTCTGGAATGGTGTGATGAAGACAGGCGTAACACCTATGGGTGTTACAAGCACAGGTATAACACACACAGGTGTAACAAGCACAGAGGACTGGAATAGTGTAACAAGCACAGGTGTAACTCACAGGTGTAACAGTACAGGGGAATAGGATAAAAATCAAGGCAGTGAAAAATCTGACGTGAAACCAGAATCCAGGGGAGAACCGTATTTCCCACGGCTGGGTCTGACACTGGAGTGGCTGTGAGTGAGAAGCCCCTTCAAGGAGATGATGGGGCAAAAAGAAGGATGGGCAGGGAGGAGCAAGGAGCTTTTCCATCATCTCCCAATCCTGAGACTGCTTCTTAAAAAAATTTTTTTTTGAACTTTTATCCTCCTGGATAAACAAGGTATGATGGTATTTTTTTCTGAATGTAATGGGAAAATTAAATTAAGGAACCTCAGTGTAGTGGAAAGATTATTTTTCTTTCAGTCATCCAGCATTTACTCTTTGGAATAGCTACCCCCATCTGCTCTATGTGGTCCAGGTTGGCCCATCAATCCCCACACCCAAAGGGTGGGGCAGAAGCTAGCTGGCCAATGAGAGTGATCCATTTCCTTGGACTTGGTGATTGGTCAAGGGGTGGATCCAAGACCTGAGCTGACCAATCAGAGTCATTCCCTGGATTCAGACGCAGATGTTGGTCAAGAAGGTTGCTGTAAGGATGCCCTTTAGTTGGGCCACCGCTGCCTGTCTTCTTGGCTGTGGTAGAAGGCTGGTGGAGAATGAGGCCCAAGAAACTGAGGGAAGCAGAGCTGAGAGCCTGAAAGAGACAGAGAGAGATGGAAGAGAGCCCTGGCAGCAGAGCTGTGCAGGAAGCGTATCTCACTAAATCCCCATAGAGCCCCAGGAAGGAGATGCTGTTTCTCATCAACCTATATTACAAACAAGACAACGTGAAGTGAATTACCTGCTCAAGGTTCACAATGCAAGCAAGGGGTGGAGCCCAGGGTTGGCATGTCTGCCTAAGAGCCCAGTTTAGTCATTCCGCTGGTACCTAGTGAGACCCTGCCATGTGCTGACCCTGGGCCAGATGCTGAGGATCCAACTGCAGTAAACCCCGCGGCTATCTCAAGAAAGCCCATGGTCCAGAGGGGAGAGACGTGTGAGCAAAGTGGTAGAACTCAGAGGTGCTACAAGGTCTGTGACGGTGCGTGGAAGGAAATCAGCCCATTTTGCCTAGAGGGTTGGGGGGAGGGTCAGGGCAGGCTGCTCCAAGGAGGAAATACGACGACTGAGTCTTAAAGTTAGAGTTGGAGAGCGGGGTGTGGGTCGAGGACAGTTCCCGAGTGAATGCCTAGGAGAGTTGGAGACAGATGCATTCAGGTGCTGGTAAGTCAGTAAGAGGGAGCAGAGGTCGCAGGGCAGGGGGACCCATCAGGGTAGTTTTGGTTTCAAGTGATCAAAATTTACCCCTAACGAACGGAAGGAGAAAGGAACTGGCTCGTGTCCCTGGAGGGGGTCTGGGGACACGTTCACGAGATACAAGGACAAGCTGAAGGAACGGGGGCCCCTGAGACTGGAGCAGGGGACTCCTCACCCCATGACGCCTTCCGGCGGTCTCCATCTCTGCGGGTCTCAACCTGCATTGCCTCTGGCAGATGGGACTTCTTGTGGTGAAGGACACAGCTGCCTATGGTTCCAGCTTGCCAGCTCTGATGGAAAGAGGATTCTTTTTCCCAGCAAATGTCTATCCATCCCAGAGAAGGTCTCATTGGTCCAGCTTGGGTTACAAGACTACCCCTTGGACCAATCACTAATGCCAGTGACATAGGCTACTACGATTGGCCAGCCTGAATCTTGGAACCGTCTTTATGACCAGGGGGCAGTGACCAGAGAATATAAAAGTTTGCTAAACTGGATAAATAAATAAATAAAATTATATATCTATATCTGTATCTGTATACCAATCTACCTACCTACCTACCTCCCAGCCAACTCAGTCCCCTGGGTAGACTAGGACAGTAAGGGACTCAGCACCTTTATGTACAGGAAATTTATTTATATATTTATTTATTTTTGTCTGTGTTGGATCTTTGTTGCTGCATGCAGGTTTTCTCTAGTTGTGGCGAGTGGGGACTACCCTTCATTGCAGCGCGGGCTTCTCACTGCAGTGGCTTCTTTCGTTGCAGAGCACGGGCTCTAGGCACACAGGCTTCAGTAGTTGTGGCACGCGGGCTCAGTAGTTGTGGCTCGCAGGCTCTAGAGCACAGGCTCAGTAGTTGTGGCACACGGGCCTAGTTGCTCTCCGGCATGTGGGATCTTCCCTGACCAGGGCTCGAACCCGTGTCCCCTGCATTGGTAGGCGGATTCTTAACCACTCCACTCCAGGGAAGTCCCTAGGAAATTTATAATAGAGACAAGCAATACTTAGTGATTTAAAATGATCTCCAACCTTGGAGTCAGCAACAGATTCTTAGGTATGACAGCAAAAGCATGAACAGCAAAAGAAAAATAGGTAGATTGGATTTGTCACAATTACAAACTTGTGTGCATCAAAGGACATTATCAAGAAAGTGAAACAACAACCTACAGAAAAGATTTGCAAATCATGTATCTGATAAGGGTTTCATATACAGAATATATAAATAATTCCTACAACTCAACAACAAAAAGACAAACAACCTAATTAAAACGTGGATGAAGGACTTGAATAGACATTTCTCTAAAGAAGATATACAGATGGCCAACAAACACCTGAAAATATGAGAAACCACTTGATACCCACTAGGATGACTATAATCATAATTTTTAAAAGTAAAATGACAGCATTGACAAGGATGTAAAGAAATTGGAATCCTGGTACATTGCTGTGGGAATGTAAAATGGTGCAGCTGCTGTGGAAAACAGTGTGGCAGTTCCTGGATGATATCACTTGTATGTGGAATCTAAAATATAATGCAGATGAATGTACATGCAAAACAGAAACAGACTCACAGATAGGGAAAACAAACTAGTGGTTACCAAGGGTGAGGAGGGGCAAATTAGGGGTATGGGATTAAGAGGTACAAACTACTGTGTATAAAATAGATTAAAAAAACAATGGTATAAAAAAAAAACAAAAAAAAACAATGGTATATTATATAGCATGGGGAATTACAGCCATTACCTTGCAATAATTTTTTTTTTTTTGTGGTACACGGGCCTCTCACTGCTGTGGCCTCTCCCGTTGCGGAGCACAGGCTCCTGATGTGCAGGCTCAGCGTCCATGGCTCACGGGCCCAGCCGCTCCGCGGCATGTGGGATCTTCCCAGACCGGGGCACGAACCCGCGTCCCCTGAATCGGCAGGCAGACTCTCAACCACTGCGCTACTCAGGGAAGCCCTCTTGCAATAACTTTTAATGGAGTATAATCTGTAAAACTACTGAATCACTATGCTGTATACCTGAAACTAATGTAATATTGTGAATCAACTATACTTCAATAAAAAATTAATGTAAATAAATAAATGGCCATTAAGTATGAAAAAAAAAAACAGTTTGGCAGTCCCTCAAAAAGTTAAACATAGAATTACCATATGACCTGGCAATTCCGCTCCTAGGTATATGAAAAAAAAATTAAGCCAGGAGCTCTAATAGTGGCGTGTACATCAATGTTCATTGCAGCGTTATTCACAACAGCCAAAGGGTGGAAATCAACTGATGAATGGATAAACAAAATGTGTTACATACATAAAAAGAAATATTATTCTTAAAAAATAAAAGTTCTGATACATCATGGCTGAATATCGAAATCATTATGCAAAGTGAAATAAACCAGACACAAAAGGACGAATATTGTATGATTCCACTTGTATGAAATATCTGGAGTAGGCAAATTCATAAAGACAAAAAGTAGATCAGAATGACCAGGGGCTGGGGTTGGGGGCGGAGAACAGGGACTTATTGCTTAATAGGTTCAGAGTTTCTGTTTGGGGTGATGAAAAAAATTGGAAATAGACAGAGGTGATGGTTGCATAACATTGCAAATTTAATTAATGCCACTGAGTTAAACAGCCAATTTTATGCTGTATTTTACCACAGTACACAAATTTGTTTTACATGATCTGTGAGAGTCATATTAAAGAATCTGGTCCTGTTACAGGTTCAAAACCTCCAAGGAATGTCCCTGGAGGAAGCCTCTCGGATTACTTGCATTTCTTCTCTCCAGGGAGTGTATTTTATTGGTCCAACTACCTCCATCCCACAGTGAGTCAGAAAAAAATCCAAACATAAACACACACCCAGGCCTTTGCTTTGCTGATGCTGTTTGAGCTGACAGTTTGAGCTGAAGTTTACCTAGAAGGGATGAAAAGAAAAAGACCTCTTGGCCAAATTCTGTTGAGGAGCTGATCTCAGGGGAACAGCACCCCCCCCAGCCCACCCCACCAGACTGGTCTGGCTTAGCTTGATGCCCTCTTGGCCAATCCCAGGCAGCTTCTCTGGCAGCCCCTCCATCAGAAAGTAGGCTCCCAGACACTCCTTCGTATTTCAGATTTTGGTATAGGGCTTCCATTGCGGCATTCCTTATTTAAAAAGCAAACAAAAGCCCAAATGTCCAATAATGAAGGGTTGAATAAACAAATCATGGCACAATTGTGTGACACACTCTGCAGCCACAAAAATGATGTTGGAGGAGCAATATTACTAACCATTGTACAGTGAGGCCCAGTTAACAGACCAAGCCCTGTACAGGCATTATCATATTCAATCCACCCAACCACACTGTGATAAAAATACTATGAATCTCCCCATTTACAGATGGGTAGACTGAGGTGGAGAGAGCTTATATAACTCACTCAAGGTCATGCAGCTAGTCTGGCAGACCCGGAAGGTAACAGACTCTGCCTGTTTGGTTCCAAATCTGGCAGTCCTGCTACCTGCTCTGTGTTCTTTAGAAATGCAGCCACTGAGCTGGAAAGATGCTACAATATATTTAGTGGACGAATAAAATTTAAAGCATTATGTATTTCTGAAGGAAATTCAGTAACGTATTTACATGCATAGACTAAAACATGCAAGGGTATTAACCTAGTTTAACATTAGCTATGCCTTGGAGGTGGAATCAGGGGGGACTTTTCTTTTTCCCTTTATGCTTATACATATCGTCTAATTGTTCTATCTCTCTGTTGTCTCATACAGTAGTGACTAGCCACATGTGGTTATTTAAATGTGAACTAATTAAAATTAAATATATTTAAGGATGTGCTTCCTTGTTGCCCTAGTTGCATTTCAAAGGCTCAGGAGCCACATGTGACAAATGGCTTTGGTATTGGATGTGCAGACAGAGTGTTTCCATCACTGGGGAACATTCTAGGTGACAGCAATGATCTGTAATGATCGTGAATTTCTTAAATAATTGAAACTCTTTGTCAATACATTTCGAGGCAGCAGAAGAGAAGAAAAGGCTCTTTAAAACTAGGTATTCTCGGGCTTCCCTGGTGGCGCAGTGGTTGACAGTCCGCCTGCCGATGCAGGGAACACGGATTCGTGTCCCGGTCCGGGAGGATCCCACATGCCGCAGAGCGGCTGGGCCCGTGAGCCATGGCCGCTGGGCCCGTGAGCCATGGCCGCTGGGCCTGCGCGTCTGGAGCCTGTGCTCCGCAACGGGAGAGACGGCAGCAGTGAGAGGCCCACGTACCGCAAAAAAGAAAACAACAAAAAAAAAACTAGGTATTCTCTAGATGTAGAGAACAAACTAGTGGTTACCAGTGGGGAGAGGGAAGCGGGGAGGCACAATATAGGGGGAGGGGATTAAGAGGTATAAACTATTAGGCATAAAATAAGCTACAAGGATATATTGTACCACACAGGGAATATAGTCAATATTTTATAATAACTATAAATGGAGCATGACCTTTAAAAATTGTGAATGATCGTATCGTACAACTGTAACTTATATAACAGTATGCATCAACTATACTTCAATGAAAGTAAATTAAGAAATTTCAAAAAAACTAGGTGTGCCCCACACAGGCCAAAAGGTGGGGATGGAAGAGAGACCAGAAGCTCTTTTCCCACGTGCAGAAAGGAAATTGGGAAGAAGTTACAGAACTGTCAGTGGGCAGGTGCAGGGGCCGGCGGGTGGGCAGTCAGCTTCCCTTACTGGCTTCTTTCATGGTCCAGGATGGCTGCTGCCCTACGCAGCATCTCATCCCAAGGCCATTACCTCCAGAGGCTGAGTGAGGCCGGTGCTTCCTGCATGTCTGATTTTAAGAGCAACAGAATGTTTCCCAGGAGCCCTTGCAGAGCCCCCCTTTACACTTCACTATCCAGAATTACATCAAAATCCTGCGCCTGAAGCAACCACTGGCTTGATTTAAAAACAGTGTGGGGTCACCCATTGGGATCAGATACAACTCAATTCTCGACTTAAACAACAGCACTAGGATTGGAACCTTGGTTTGCAAAATGGCTGCAGAAGCTCCGGGTGTCACATCCTTACTGCTATGCTGTGGAAGAGAGAGCTGTTAGCCTCAGCAAACATCTCGGCATGTTTAATTGACTCTAATCAAGTGATTCTCTCATTGAATCATTGGGTGATCCTGAACTGATTAAGAAGTCTCAGGGTACCCCCAAGGCAATGAGCTAAGAATGGGGGGAGAAGCGCCCCCAGACAATTACTGCACTTTTTGCCAGAAGCAGAGAAGAATAGACATGGGGCAACCAGGGGTAGATTTCCACTGCAAGCTGGCAACCCAACAGTAAGATCAGGCAAGGCAAAGTCTCGAAGGCTACCTCCTTCCCTCTCCTGAGAGTGGGGTCCCCCTTGGATGTGGCAAGATGTGTCCAAATACAGGGAGCAGTGAGAGTGGAGAGGGAGTGAGAAGAGAAAGGGCTGAAGACTTTGCTCCTAAAATTAAACCAAAGTAAACTCTCTTTCAAAGTCACCTGAGCAAAGAAAGAAGAAAAGAACGTCTCTTTGAGCTGCCCCTCAATGAAAGGGCCGATGTCTTTGCATGTTTCTCTAACCTTTCCTTTAACCAGGAAATCACAATAGGATTAGCAATTTTCTGCAAAGATACTCTTTGGGTGACCTTCTCTGGGAACAAATTTGAGTGGCACCATATGCAAACTGCATTCGTTTTTGCCTTAATAAATTATGCACGCCTAAAAAGAGATACCTCTGTATACTTCTATATCTCCTTCTATCTCATTGCTCAGCTTCTGTTTCTCTGTGTTTATTAATTTATCTTCCACCCATTCACTTACCCATCCAACCATCCATCCATCCATCCATCCATCCATCTTTCCATCCAAATGTTCCATCTGTCTGTTTATTACACCTTTGTGGATTTTCATCTAACTTGAGGGTCTTTGGGGGATGGTTTACTCTCTTTTCACTCTGCTTTAACCCCGAGCAGACACTGATCTATACCGCGACTCTTCACAGTGAGAGTTGAGACCACGCTATGAATCATTTATTCTTATTTATTCTTAGAAAGTTTTGCTGCCTGATATGCTGAGCAATTCCCTCTTAATCCTTAAGCAGATTCCAATATGGATAAATGTGGCTTTTCAAGGCTTTGGGGATTGGGTTTGTATTTCCTCTGAATGCAGCATCATGCTGACACCCGCTCCGAGGTAGAAGCTGGAACTGCGCCACTTAATCTGGAACTGAAGTAAGGTGTACCTTGCCGTCAACATGTACAATTAATGTGGAGTTGCCTCCCCCTGCCCTCCCTCCAAGAAGTTCTTGCTAAATTGAAGTCCGTATTATAATTTACAGCCTCTTAGAATTAAGGAAATACAGCATGAATTATGAATGTTTAAAAATATGTTAAATCACAATTTATGGGACATGTTTTATCTTAATTTAAAATATTCCTTTTTAGGGAAACAGATACATTAAAGCCAGCACCTCTGCAGTAACTTCCCTGCAAAGATGGGAGAAGCGACAAGAGAAGGGTTGGTTGAACTCTTGCTATATGCCAGGCTCAGGACCAGGAGCCTCACAGAGCCTGCATGGCCCAATTTACAGATAAGGGGTCTGAGGCTCAGAGAGGGGTAGAGTGCAGGCAGGACAGGGGCCCAGCCGGGGTCCTCACCCCTGTGCCGTTTGAGTACAGCAGGGCTCTTTACGGCGGCACTACTGACATTGGGGCTGGGCAGCTCTCTGTGGTGGGGGTCCCGTGCATCATGGGATGTTTAGCAGCATCCTTGGCCTCCACCCACTAGATGCAAGTTGTAACAAGCACGATGTCTCTGGATACTGCCAAATGGTCCCTGGGGGGAGGAGGGGCAAAATCTCCCTGGCTGAGAACCCCGGGTCTACACAAATCACAGCAGGCAATGGCTGAGGCCGCTCCGGGGTCTAGAGCCCATCACCTCAGAATTGTTTCCTGGCCCTGCTCTGGGTACCACTGATGCCCTTCCTGGACAGGCATGCAGGGTTGGAGCGTGGGAGGTTCCCCCTGCTGGGTGAAACTCAGCGATATCCCTTTGCCTCAACCCAGCATCCAGCTCAGTGCTTTAGAGAACAAGTGCTCTAATCAGCTTTTAAAAGATGAACTGAGAATCAACCTTCTCTAACTGGACACCCAAAGAATTATAAAGCAAAGGGAAGGAAGCAGGATATTGTAGTTTAGGCCGTAATGGTAATGATCTATGAGTTTCCAGGGCCGTAGCAAAATACGACAAACTGAGTGGCTTAAATAACGGAAATGTAAGGTCTCACATTTCTGGAGGCTGCAAGTCCAAGATCAAGGTTCTGGCAGAGCCACTCTCCCTCTGAAGGGAGGCATCTCTTCCAGGTCTGCCCCGCCCCCCATCCCCACCCCCAGCTTCTGGTGGTTCCTGGGTCTGTAGCAGAACCACTCCAGTCTGCACACGGTGTTCTCCCCGTGTCCAAAGGTCCCCTTATACAAGGACAGCAGCCGTATTGGATGAGGGACCCACCCTACTCAGTGTGACCTCATCTTCATTTACCTACTTACATCTGCAGGGACCTATTTCCAAATAAGGTCACGTTCTGAGGCTCTGGGGGTTAGGACTTCAAATATGAATTTGGGGAGGGACACGATTCAACCCCTAACAAATGACACCTGCCGAAGGGCCTTAGCCTGTGACTAGGCCAGGTACCCAGTGTTCTGGTCCTACAGCCTCTCATTCCCCCAACAAACCCCTCTATGTTCGTAACCATTATTTCCCGTTACCTTGGGTTTACCAAGCTGAGTAAACCGAGGCTCAGAGAAGAGGAGTTATTTGTTCGGAGGTTGTAAGTTACTTACGGGCAAGGAAAGTCTGTACCCCCAGGGCCTCAGTTTCCCCATCTGTAAAAGGGAGAAGATAATGGTCCGCACCGTGTAGGGCTGCTATGGGAATGGAACAAGCGAAGATTTGTCATGCCCTCAGGGACGTGTCTGAGCTGCAGTAATCGCTTGCGAACGGCCCAGAGCACGAGGTCGATCCGAGAAGGCCAAAGCCATGCCGAGGCCGAGGCGGCAAGCGGGCAGCCACAGACCCTGTGGGATCAGCCAGCGCGTTTGGTTTGGCCCCTAGTGGCGTCCTGACATTTAAATGCTGGAAGGCTTCACACAAGAATGTAAATTCCTGGTCTTGTTTGAAGAACCGGGCAGTCGGGCATCTTTCCAAGGCCTCTGGTCCACTGGCTGCGTGTGAGTGTGTGGCCCCTACTGGGCCTTAACCTGTCGCGGGATTTGTGTAGCTCCGTCCCCTGATTCTTTGAAAACATCAGTGGCCTCTAGAGCCCCACCCCTCAGAGGACTCTGGGAAATAGTCACTGGCTTCAGAAGGGCCACCCCTTTCTGTCCCCCACTCTGGGAGGTCAACGAGGGAGCCCAGACCAGCCAGGCCCCATGGCTCTCCTCGCCCAGGTAAATCCCACATCCTGGGGGGTTCAGGAGGGCACGCCTAACAACTCCAAGCTTTTGCTTTTTTTTCTTTTAAGTTTTCCCAGGCTCTCTTGGCTCTCAGCTCACATGAGCTCGATTTTATCTCATTGTGACAGCAAAATGTGCAAAGGAATTTGGAGAATTGAAACCAAATGTGCAATGAGAGTGCTACATGGGGCGGGCCCCAGCTCCCTTCATGCAGGCGGAGGATCCGCTCTGAGTTCTGTGGATGGTAACCCCAGCGGGGCGGTGCTCACAGGTCTGTCTGGGTGAGCCCCTGGGTATTGATAGCAGATTTGAGAACTGGAATCTAAGCCTCCTAGAGTCACAAGGATGTTTTGAGACATCGCTGCAACCTCGGCACGTTTGAAAGGGTGACACTGAGCCCCAGACGGTGAGACACATCCCATATCACCCAACATGGCAGAGGAAGCAACTCTGTATGACTTGATCAGCTTCCTAGATACCTTTTTCCTGTTTTATATTCAGAGGAATTTCTTTGGATCCATTTCTTCTCTGGCATTAGACAGATCTGTGTTAAAGCTCCGGCTCTGCTGAAGAAAATCCTGGGAAGCTTACTTTAACCATCCTGCACGTTGGTTTCTCCATCTGTAAATCGGGAGGAGTCCTGCCACCCTAAGAAGGTTGTTCATGCTTCCATTCATGCCTTCAGATGGGATGAATTTGGCTGCAAGCAACGGAGGACCCGAGGGCCTGCCGAGCTGAGCGCTGGATGTAGAGCAGACAGGACAGCAAGTCTGCCCGCAGGAACTTGTCATCTTTCAGCAAATGTTTGTTGAGCATCTACTACATCCCGGGCATTGTGCTGGGCCCTGAGGATACGGATGCTGCTCTACAGTTATGCAATCAAGGAAAACATGTCAAGCGCCTTTGGGGGCCGAGCGTGAGGTGGCCGCGATGGAAGCCAGGAGGCCAGATAGGAGGGGCAGCAGAGTCGAGGAGGGGGGCACTTGGACTAAGACGAAGGTTCTCAACCAGGGGCAACCCTTTCCCCAGCCAGATATTTGGCAAAGTCTGGAGACATTTTTGGTTGTCACAACTGGGGGCGGGGGAGCATTGCTACTGCATCTAGTGAGTAGAGGCCAGGGGTGCTTCTGAACCTCCTCCAGTGCCCAGGACAGTCCGCACCACAGAGAACAAAGCTGCCCAAGTGCCACTAGTGCTGGAGGTGAGAAATCTGGCCTCGGGGAGTAGCAGTGGGGATGGAGAGAAGGGGCAGGTGGGAGAGAGAATTACTGGTTGAAATAAATGAGACCTGGGCTGTGGGCCCCTCTCCGGGTTTGCCCCTGAGCCATGTCGTGCTTGCTTGGCTCACTTGCTTCCTCTTTGCCTCCGCTCTCCTTTCTTGCTGGAAAATACTAACAGCAGGAACTCCAGGAGCAAAGCCCCCAAGACACTCCCGTCTGGGCTCCCACTGCATCGGCAGCCGGCTCCTGGCGTGATTTGGAGCCAGAGGGGAACAAATAGCATCTTTAACAATGAAACTCAGGTCTTGTTTTTCAGGTTTAAAAAAATGGAGCTGGGTGGGCAGTTGAGTGCCTGTTAAATAACCTCCTGATCTGTCCGTTCACATGAAAAGGTGCTGTGTCTGTCTTGAGATGACTGTGTATACCTTTGCTGAGGGAAAGTGGTGGGGAGGGAAGCCCTGAAACTATATTCCTGGGAGAGACTGGAAACTTTCTTGTTAATTCCCCAAAAGATGTGAACCCAAACAACCACTAAATACCCAACCCAGAGCTAAGAAAACTCGGTAAGTGGCTTTCAGGAAAATCAAAATAAATGGGAAAACCCCAAAGAGGAAATACGCCCATTCAGGGGAGCGTTTTGGTAGATGGGATCTTGGTCTGGCATCAGAGAGCAAAGCCTTGGCCCCTGCCCTGCAATACTTGAGACATCAACATTTGACAAATAACTCCATTCATTAATTCATCGTTTACCTGGTGACACGGTGTCCTGGGCCGCAGGCAGAAGGCTGGTGCTACAGAGCAGGAGTGATCACTCTGTATCCTCATGGAGTGTAAATTTATCCACCTTGGTCTTCATAACTCGACAACCTGGGCTCCATTCTCCCACCTGGAGCCACGCCCTTGCCCCACCTTCACTCACAGATGCCAGGAGCTGACATTATTTTCTAACAGAAGACAGGAAGTTGGTGTCATCCCACCACCTGGGAAATATTCAGAGAACAAGCTTTCAGTTGCCATGACAACTTTAGTGTCAGAGCTCTGTCTATAGACTTTAGAAGTGTGTGTGTGTGTGTGCGTGTTTGTGTGTGTGTGAATTTGGGGTGGGGAAACGAATACTCTTGTCTTCAGGCAAACATTGAGACATTGAGAGGGGACATGAGCTAAGTCTATTGGATCTTGAATGGTGTCAAAGGCTGAATGTGAACCTGTTTCCCAAATCCTGAAGTACTAAATCCCAGGGGCTTGGTTTGAAGGTAAATAAATAACTATCAAGTAGCAATCTCACAAAAGCCAGCATTTAAGAGAAGCTTGAAATAAAAGTTAATACTCCCAGTCAGGAGAAGTAGCCAGCCGCATGGCAGAAAGAAGGCAGGCGAGGGAGATGCAGATGAAAGTTTAGGTCCCTGACTCTCCTCTTATTATCAACTTGGCTTTGGGCAAGTGACTGAGGTTCTCCAAATCTCAGTTCCTCTGTTTGTAAAATGGGGGTCATTAGGATGCCTCCTGCCTAAGGTAATAGGGGTGGAGCCAGGTACATGGCAAGGAACGGCATGTGCAAAGGCCCTGCGGGGACTTGAGAAGAGTTCTCCTGGTGTGCTGCAGGGCGGCCAGAGAGCCAGGTGAGCGAGGGAGGTGGTGTGAGACAGGCTGGAGGGGGTGGCAGGAGCTGGACCACGAAAGGCCATGTGGGGCACAGTGGCGGAGGACGTTGGAGAGTTAGTGTGCATCCTAAGAACACACATCTCGAAGTAGGAAGCCAGCACCAGCACCTTGGAACTTATTAGACACACAAATTCTCAGACCCCACCCCAGACCTCCTGGATAGGACATTCTAGGGGCGGGATCCAGCAACCAGTGTCTTCACAAGCCCTCCAGTGCCTCAATCTGCTGCATACTCAGAGTTTGCAAACCATTGTTAAGAGCAACAGGAGGCAGTTAACGTGTTTTAGGACAGGCAGCGAGAGGGTCCATTTCCGCTGGGGAAGTCTCTGGTCTGTCTTGCTGAATTTTGCTGGGTGTGTGTTACCTTTGCTCAGAGAACGAGAACGATATCTAGGTAGGTTTGTAGATAAAATAACTACAGGACAGGACGTTTAGTTCAATTGGAATTTCAGATAAACAACACATACTTTTTTAGGATAGTATATCCCATAATATGTGCTGGGTTTTACCTGGCAACACAACGACAAGCACTGAATTCGGACCCAGGCTGGTTGAGCCATGACTTGTTTCCCGGGACGCTTTTGGAAGGTGGGAGCCGTCTTTGAGATGTGCCCATTGATGCAATTACTCAGGGCAGCATCACTTCCAGGGGAATGGTCTCAGCTTCTGTGAAGTGACTCATACTGAACTGATTAGTTTCAGAAAAAGAAATAATAAAAATGACTGAGTGGTTGTTTATTACTGGGCTGTGTTTCAGACTGCTCCCGTGTTGCAATCACTTGACTTACAGCTTTTTTGCTGGGTGAGAAGCCGTGTTCCACCCCGTTCGCCTGCCGAGCCCTTCTCACCTGCCAGGGACACCTGCGAAGTTGTTGACGCTGTGCCGCTCACAGCGAAGCTGGCGTGGCTTCAAGGGGCTCTGGCCCTCCTTGCAGACCCACCCTGGACCGTGGGCCCGTGCAGTCCTTCACTGGGATTTGGTTTTCCACCCATCAGCCAGGCTAAATACACGGCATACCCCTTGCCTCAGAACCTCAGAGTTTTCCTGGTAAATGTTTACCTGGTGGCTCTCCATTCAACTCAGGGCTCCACTCTCGTGGGCAGGATTGATAAAGCTTTGGAAGAAGATAGACTGACATCCGAATGCTGGCTCCCCCCACTTGCTGGCTGGGGCTGGCACAGATTCCTTTATCCCTCTGAGCGTGTTTCCCATTCTGTAAAATGGAAATTATGGGAAGAACAGACCCTCATCACAAGGTCGCTGTGAGATCTGAATAAGGAATACCTGTCACACTCATCTCAATACAGGAACACATGGAGGAACCTGGCAGCGGGCGTCCTCCTTCTTGGGGCGGGTCACAACCAAGCACCTGGATGAAGGATGCTGGGGTGAAACAATCCGGATGGGAAACAGGCTTTAAGAAAATGCTGGTAAAATGCTAGGACACTTGGAGAACGGTTGCATCTTGCTCTGGTTTCAGACAACAGGAGGGAGAGGTGGGAAAAGGGAAATATCTTTAGTAAGAAACAAATAAAGTCTTGTTTCTGTGCTTTTGAAGATCTAACTAGATGAATCTCCTCTTCTAGTTGGCATTTTTTGTTTTGTTTTGTTTATTTTATTTATTGATTTTTAACTGCGTTGGGCCTTCGTTGCTGCGCGCGGGCTTTCTCTAGCTGTGGTGAGCGGGGGCTACTCTTCGTTGCAGTGCGCGGGTTTCTCACTGCGGTGGCTTCTCTTGTTGCGGAGCACGGGCTCTAGGCGCGCGGGCTTCAGTAGTTGTGGCTCGCGGGCTCTAGAGCTCAGGCTCAGTAGTTGTGGCGCGTGGGCTTAGTTGCTCTGCGGCATGTGGGATCTTCCCGGACCAGGACTTGAACCCCTGTCCCCTGCATTGGCAGGTGGATTCTTAACCACTGCACCACCAGGCAAGCCCTGGCATTTTGTTTTATGTGTTTTGTGTTTTAATATCTTTCGGGAGTTTGGGATTATGAATCTGCGGATGGTACCAGAATCAGTCTCATGGGAGCCCGCCATTTTCAGCTGCTTATTTCTTCCTCCTCTGAAGTTGTATTGCTTTAATGTTACTTTATTCTATGACATCAAATACCCCCCTCCCCTGTGCATTATGGAATATACATTTGCTTCTTCCCCCGGAAAAAATAAATTAATCCATCCATACTCCTTTATAAGAGGAGTATGTCCATGTTGGAAATGAGGGGCAATAAAGAGAGAAAGGAAAAAACACTCAGATTCCAGCCACTCAAAGAAATACTCATTCTTTTAAAATAACATTTTTGTTCCTGATTATTATCCAAAGTTAAAGTTATTAAAGTAGAAATTTGGAAAATAAAGATATAAAAAAGAAAACAAAAATACCACTACCCAGAGATAATTACCGTTAATATTTCAGCATATTTTCTTCTATTCTCTAACACACCACACACATCACATTTGAGATGTAATTATATAAACTTTCATTACTTACAGTTTAGAGTGCAGTTTTTAATCATTTAATTTCAAGCCATGAGAATTTTCCCCTGTCGTTTTGTCCTCCTGGAAAACAATTACTTCTGTGGTTACACAACAGGCCATGCCTTCCTGTGGTTTTGCCATAATTGAACCATCCCCCATTGCTGGGCATTTAGGTTGTTTCTAGCTTTGCTCCATCACATGCTGCTCCCTGGGTGTATTTGCCCACACATCTGTACCCACATTTCTGATAGTGGCCTAAGGACAGATTTTTCAGACTCTGAGTCTTCAGAGAACACATCTATTTTAAATTTAAAATTAATTAAATGTGAATCTTCCTCTAATTTTATGTCGATGCTCATAGAGCCAGTGGGAATTCCCAGGCTGGAGCAGAGCAGGGGATGAAGGAGGAGGACAGGGTTAGGAATCCCTCTCGAAACCTGATGATTTATCTAGCTGGGGGAAGGAGAAAAGAAACGCTGGCTCCACCTGAAACATCTGGGCATATTTCACAGCTGCCAACACAAACTTTGGTGTAACGAAACCACAGAGCTCCCCACCGGTGCCTGACACGAAAACTGCGAGCTCGCCAGAGAGGTCGTGGGGCCGGCGGACTCCATTCCCAGAAAAAACACGACTTGTTCGCCATTACAACACGTTCACCTGGAGTGTCCTTACCACGCTCAGTCTGTCCCAGCCTCCACCCCTTCTGACTGAGCCATAAACTCGCCCAACCCGCAGAGCCCATGGCAGCTGTCCCGGGATTCAACCGGTTGCAATTTGGAATGCGTTGAACGCTGATTTTTATCTCCCATGAATAATGCCAGCTTTCCTGGGACGAAAGGGAATCGCAGGGGTGAGACTGCCTACCGGGAACGTGCTACGCTCATGTCCCGGCACGCAGCGCCCTGCCCTTGCTGCCCAAGCCCCCCAGCTCAGGGCACCGGGGCCTCCCCAAAGGTGCCTTAAACACCAGACACCGTTCCCAAGCCTGACACCACCTTCATTGCTGCCCCTGAGAAAGACAGTAGGATTAGCACATGCTTCAAACTCCAGGTCCTACTGTGTGACCTTGGATGAGCCACCTAACCTCTCTGATGATTAATACTACCTCCCTTAGAAGGTTGACGTGAGGATGAAGGAGGTTAAGGCATATACAGCACTCACAACAGGCCTCCCGTGGTGGAACGATTTTGCCATGAGCGTGTGAGCTCCATGGGACAGACACTTGGTCTTGTCTGCTGTGACATCCCAGGTGCTCGGGACAAGGCCGGGTACAAGGTGGCGCTCCCAGACTAGGTGCTGAAGGCATGCACGCTGCTCACTGGAACCCCGAGTCTGAGCGGAGTGCCCAGCAAACCCTGATACATATCTTTTGCATCCAGGAATGCACGCGGCTTCACCTTGGGTATGGGTATCTGGATCAAAACACCGGCAGCAAAGACACTTGAGTCCATCTCTTGAGCGAAGCCCGGCGCTGGACACCAAGAATCTAACCTGTGTTCTCCAGGGCAGCTCTTCCCCTTGCTGGCAACAAGCACAGACAGAAAATGATAATATTTAGACAGTGCACTGGGGTCAACTGCACAGGTTTGCGGGAGTCTGCATGCAACTTGGTGAAAAAATGCATTACATTTAAAATACTCTATAATTATAATAAGGAGGACAAAATACAAAGGATTATGGGGTTATATCTAATACTGACTTTTGTTTAAAATTTCCAAATAAAACCATATCACCTTTTAAAAAAAAACTTGGACTTGCTTCGATTAACGTACCTAGTTTATGTCAGAGCTTATGATTGTTATGACGACATGATTCCTGCGGAGGGGTTTTGCTGGAGACGTCTTCGAGTCTTCATTGTTACTATCTATAAGAAATTTTGAATAAATAAGGAATAAAATCTTAAAACTTTTAGAACAACATTCATAAAAGGAAGGAAAAACAAGTGAAATGACATTTTTTAAAAATCCAAAGGTCTTTAAAAACAACACGTGTAATATTGCAATATCTTATGTCGGGATGAAAGAAGTTCACACCTGATCAAACCTCCACATCCTGCATTTCAAAATAATGTTGAGGCTCCAGTTTTCAGAATTCGCACTTTCCTGCAGTGGCTTGGATGGCGCTAAAAGTGCACATCAGTCGCAAAATAAACAGAAGTTGCAATTCCAGACAGCCTATAGTTGGCCCACCTGGAGACACAGCCCAGCAGCTGAGCCTCAGGCTGTACACCACGCAGTTTTCTACGTATTTAATATGTAAATAAAAATACAGCATGTCAGATGAAAGTGTTGTGTTAGAAACAAAGCGTGATGAAGTAAGGAGTGCTGGGGTTGGGTGGCTATTTGGTTGTTCCATTTTGGGGGCGGGCGTCTACTGGCATCTAGTGGGTAGAGCCTGGGATGCTGCTAAACGCCCTACAATGCACAGGACGGCTCCCACCACAGAGAATCAACCACCCCAAATATCAGAGATGTGCAAGTTGAGGACTCTGCTCCAGGGCTTTAGAAGTCATTACGATGACCTTGGCGGTCAGCCTGAGCCAGAACTCCATTGCAGGGATTCCCGCGAGCGACCTGATCCAACTTAGGTTTCAACAGCGCCCCCTGGCTTCTGTGTTGGGAACAGAAGGCGCAGGGGCCAGGATGGGAGCAGGGAGAACCGGCAGGTGCTGGCCGACAGCCCGGGTGAAAGGATGGTGGCCTGGGACAGGTGACAGTGGATCGGAGTCCCTCCCTAGCTGTGGTCTCATCTTCTCACCCAGTAATTCCACACCTGAGCTATCAGCCTAAAGAAATAAGCATTAAAAAAAAAAGATGAAAAGGGATGGGGGAGGTTCAGAAGAGGACCAGATGAAAATGCCAGAATCATGATTTCCTTGCAGTCCAGTGGTTAGGATTCCGTGCTTTCACTGCCGAGGGCCTGGGTTCGCTCCCTGGTGGGGGAACTAAGATCCCACAAGCCTGGAGGGGCAGCCAAAAAAAAAAAAAAGAAGAAAAAAAGAAAAAGAAAAAAATTGGGAGCAAAATCCACATCCAACAGCAGCGGCCAGGAAGGAAGCGAAGGGGCAGCCTGTTGGCTGCTGTGTCCCCCGTGCCTGGAAAGGGGCCCCATCATGGCCAGTCGCGGGGACTGAGTGATCAGAGAAGGACAGTGTACCCAGTGCCTCCACGGGCTACCGGCAGGTGCTCGGAGGAGCTCGGGGGACAGACCTCTGAGTGTAGACAGAGAAGGACATGCAGGGCAGGGAAGACAGGGCTGGTGGAAGGATTTGCATTCAGGTGGTAGAACATCTAGACAGTACGTACTTAAAACAGAAGAGAGGACAGCCAAGCCCACCCTGCCTACCGGGGCACGTGGGGATGCAGAGAGCAGCTGAAGGTCCCAGGAGAACAGGCCAGCCTCTGGAGAGGGCGAGGGGTGACAGAATCCAGGTGGGGAGGGGTCTGGGCAGGGGCTCAGCAGCAGGCATCGCCCCCTTGAGGCCCGGCCCCTGGAGTGTCAGGGAGTCTCCTCCACCCCTCTTCCCACCTCCCTCCACCCACCCGCCCCATACCACATGCGCTTTTCCAAACATTGGGGTGTAATTACAGTCAGCAGCATGGTTATGGGGCTCAGGGAGAGCCAGCGGGTACAGGGCTCACGATCTGGCCTGCCTCCGAGCGGGGCGGGAGGTGTTTCCAATAAACCGGGGTGTTTTTAATGAGTCCTTTACAACTGCTAAGTGATTAAACCAAAGATTGACAAGAGTGACTGGTAGCACTGAACCTTGGCAACAAATGAGTGGATCAGGGTCCCACCCTGCCGTACCCTCGGGCGTTCCTGTAAATTATGGCCGCAAAGTACAAGCGAGAGCTGGCAGGGTGCAGACTTGTGCAGTTTAATTGATAAACTAACAAGCACCTGTATAGTTCATAGTGACCGGGAGACCTTGTTTTCTTTTTCTTCAGGTCTGATGGAGATCCACACTGAGAATAACCTCTATCTAACGCCTGCAGTAGGAGGTTCCGCTGGTGTATGGGACCAGGCCTGCCTGGCGGGGGTTGACCAAGCAGACAACATACAGGACGCCCAGGTAAATGCGAACTTCAGATACATAGCAAGTGCTTCTTTTAGTGTAAGTATGTCCCAAATATTGCATGGGACACACACTAAAAAGTTATTCATTGTTTATCTGAAATTCAATTTTAACCGAGTCTCCTGAATTACATCTGGCAAAATCCCATTCCCAGGACAAGACTTACTTGAAAAAAATTAACCCGGGGGTGGGGGGAATGATCCCCAAAGAGACCTTCTCCTAGTGACCTGCCAGGGTGCGGAGTGTTCCAGGAGACTGTGACAGGCAAACTGTCCCACAGTGGTTTAGAGGGAAGCTTTGGAGTCCGGATTCAAATCCTAACTGAGCAGTTGGGTGATCTTAGGCAAGTTATTTAACCTCTGTGAACCTCAGTTTCTCCCCGTGTAAAATGGGCATCATCCTAGGACCTATTTTATAAAGGTGTTTTGAAAATGCTGGGATGTAATTCATCTGAAGCACTTAGCACAGCCCTTTGGGGCACTTAGTGAGCCCCCAAACACACGTAAATGAGTATCCTTTTGTCCGTTAAATTTAATTCCTTATGGAATCCGTATCTGAATCCTCTGATGGTCTTTCTGTTAAAGGGACAAGATCAGAAGGCCAGTGCTGGAAGAGGCAGTGGCGCAACCCTAAAAGGTTGGGGCCTTTGGCTGTCAAAGTCAGAGAGGGCAGACTCAAACGGTCTACGGGGTTCTAAAAGGACAAACCCATCACACACTACTTTGGAGGACTGTACGGGGAGCACCCGGCAGAGACACCTCTTCTGAGCTGGAGACCCAGGTAAAAGGTAACCCCAGGGCTTCCCTGGTGGCGCAGTGGTTGAGAGTCCGCCTGCCGATACAGGGGACGCGGGTTCGTGCCCCGGTCCGGGAAGATCCCACATGCCGCGGAGTGGCTGGGCCCGTGAGCCATGGCCGCTGAGCCTGCGCGTCCGGAGCCTATGCTCCGCAATGGCAGAGGCCACAGCAGTGAGAGGCCTGCGTATCGCAAAAAAAAAAAAAGTAACCCCGACAGACCCCCTGGTGCCAAGTCCCACCTCGGGGGTGTGGGGGTGTGTGGGTGGGACAGATGGACCCAGGACCCTGATTCCATCCCACAACTGCTCACGTCACTTGATTTTTGAATTCCCCTCAACGCTGAGCACTGGGCCAGGTTCAAAGTAGAATCAGAACTTTGCCCTCCAGGAGCTGATGTTGTGGAAGGAAAGATAAGCATGAATTCAAATAATAGGAAATCAGGGCAGAGAGGGACTTTTTTTTTTTAAATTCATTGAGCAGCTGTCCCTTGCCAGATGCCATTTGCAGATGCCATGTCATTTAACGCAGTCCTCAGCCCCTAGAGTTTGTGTGTGGAGGAAGCCAAGGCCCAAGAGGGGAAGGAAGTTGCTCCAAACAACACAACTGGCAAGTAGGGAGCTGGGATTCCAACCCAGACTTGACGCAACTCAACGGATCAAGGCAAAATTTGGTCTCAGAGAAACAGAGGTGTTGAGAGGATGGGCACCTCGGGAGCCCGAAGGGGAAATTCTAATAATTTACAGAAGAGAAGGAAGAGCTGAACTATCTGATACAGTTGCCACGAGGCATAAACGGCTGTTTAAATTTAAACTAATAATTAAATACAAGTTCAAGTTCCGTTCCTCAGGCACACGAGCCACATTTCAAGAGCTCAACAGCCACATGTGGCCAGTGGCTACCATACTGGATGGAGCAGATGTAGAGCATCTTCATCGTCACTGAAAACCCTGGTGGATATAGTGCTGTCACTCTAGCGACTAAGGAAAGGTTCCTGACTCTGGAACTACATTTTCCAAGACCTTAAAGAAAAGTATATTTCATTTGGGCTCCCAGTGAAAAAGTCAATTGTATATAAATATTCGGGTTGATTAAATCTAAAGACAAAACCTAAATTCTGAGGTCCTGTGAGGAAGGTTCCAGAGCCTTAAGAAAAAATTCAGGGTAAGGTATGCATGTATGCTAAAAAGAGCACCGGAGTCCTAAAACTCCCATCCTAAAAGTTCTAGAACGCTAAGGAAAAAAGCTAGAGCCCTTAAAAAAGTATATGTCAATTCTTGCCCTTTTTTTTTTTTTAACATCTTAGTGGATTGTCTGATGAGATGATCATGTTAAGATGTATTTGGAGACTATAGAACCCGAGGATTAGCTAGTTCTTGGGCACAGGTTTCTAAACTGACTTTTGGATGGCCAAAGCCAAACTGCAAAGCTGGAGACCCTATGAACAGCTGAAGGTGTACTGCAGACAATTCCATGAGGAAGGGAAATGAAGGTAAAAACATATATTGTTAGAATTACATTTGGTTGCCTATCACAGAGAACTCAAATAAGTGACTTAAATCAAGTAGACCTATTTCCTTCTCATTTAAAAGATGTCTCGAGGAGAACAGGCCAGGACCAGCAAGTGACACCCCGTCATTGTGAATCCAGCTCCTTCTGTTTTACTACTTTTCATTCTTAGCATGAGACTTCCAGCCTCAAGTCTTCTCACAGTCTAAGATGGCTGCTGGAGCTCCAGCCATCACGACTTATTTTAGACAGGAGGAAGGAGCAAGGGGGTTGCCATGAGAAAAAATGGCACACTTCTCAGCTAAGCCAGCCTGCCCTTAAGAAGCTCACTGAGCTTCTTAAAGGAAGCTCATGCACTGACTTTCCCTTACATCTCATGGGCCATTTCTAGCTGCAGGGAGTCTAGAAATAAAGTCCTTTAGCGGGGCACATCACCACTCAGAATAAAAGCAGGGTTCTCTGAGGAAGGAAGGAGAAATGTAGGAAGGAAAGAAGGAAGGATGGGAGGAAGGAAGGAGAGATGGTGTTGGCTAGGCACCCAGCAGTCCCAGTTACATATGGTACAGGGTGTAGCTACCTTGCCCTCAAACGCCAAAGAGCAGATTGGGAAATTCAGTCTGCTCACTGGTAGGGAAGGGCAGGGGTCTCAAATGCCAGTGCCTAGTGGCCAGGTATAACACTAGGTAGCAGTGAGGACTGTGGCAAACTGGAGGATCCATGCTCGTCTCCAGGAGGCATCTCCCACCCACCTCTGCCTGATTGGTGTTGGAACCAGTCCTATTGGTCCCAGGGTTTTGCTTTTGTTTGTTTTTAAGAGCATTAAGAAATCTAGATTGTATTAAAAAGGGAGAAATAATGCTGTTTGTAGCAACATGGATGGACCTAGAGATGCCATACCGAGAGAAGTAAGTCAGAGAAAGAGAAATATCATATAATACCGCCTATTTGTGGAATCTAAAAAGAAATCATACAAAGAAACTTATTGACGAAACAGAAACAGTCTCACAGACTTAGAGAATGAACTTACGGTTACCAGGGGGAAGGGTGGGGGGAGGGATAGTTAGGGAGTTTGGGATTGACATGTACACACATGCTATCTTTAAAACGGGTAACCAACAAGGACCTACTACATAGCACAGGGAACTCTGCTCAATATTAAGTAACAACCTAAATGGGAAAAGAATTTGAAAAAGAATAGATACATGTCTGTGTATAACTGAATCACTCTGCTGTACGCCTGAAACTATCACAACATTGTTAATCAACTGTACTCCAATATAAAATCAAAAGTTAAAGAAAACTAAAAAAAAAAAAATCTAGATTGTAGAGTGTGATGTCTCAAATTTTAAATGCTGAGTTTACAACTATTTTTAAAAATTTAAACAATGTGAGTGGCAACTAAAATTGGCATGTTTTGACTCATGGGAGGCTATGAGTTTTTATCTTCTCATTATAGAGAGAAAAATATAATAACCCTACCATGTGGAACTATCTAACGAAATTTGTGTATCAGTTGTTAAGGGTAAAAGGAGGCAGGGTTAACTGAACACAGTCAAAACCACCAAGGCTGGGAGGTGTTTGTGACTTTGGGTGCTTGTGGTGGTAGCCGAGTGAGGGACCCGGGGCTGCCGGGGAGACCTGATGGCCAAAGCACACGGATTATGAGCGAGGTGCCCCGGGCCTCTCACTCAGCCTTTCTTGTATGTTGCGAGCTCCAGAGTTGCAAAGTGTCCCAACCTCCCAGATGTGCTGGGGCCAGGTCATGTGGAGGGGGGTGAGGGGTCACCCCCCATCATTTCTTGTGAGCCTCAGGGGAAGGCAAAACCCAATCCGGTCCGAGCCTACTTTCCTGCAGCCTCTGCCTTTTCCCAGTTTCCGGGTGGATTCCTTGTGGGATGAGACAGCTCTCAAACTCCGGTCCGGGATCTCAGGGCCCGCATTACACATAGAAGTTGAAGGTCAGCGGGGCTGCACTTGAAGAAAAATTCCAGGGAAGGGGCTTCTCTGGCCGTTCACAGCTGAGCCCAAGACGTCAGGCAGTGCACCGGTGTCCCAGCTTGCGATCTCATCTCTAGATAAATGCTGGTCACAAACGTAACCATTCTGTTGTGAGCACACAGAGCGTTCAGGATAAATACTCTGCTTGGTTCTGGCGGTCGACTTAACCTCCTAATTGTGGCACTGACTGAGCTCCCAAGAAGGGATTATAGACTGATCCCCACCCAGGGCCACTAACTGTCCTGGTTTTCCAGGGACTGAGGGCGTTCCCAGGGTCCTGGACTTCCCACTTTGAACTTGGATGAGTTGGTCACCCCATTGGCACCATGACTTGCCACAAGGAGCCTCACTTCCCATGACAGGGATGGGACAAGGAAACTCGTAACTGCCTGCAAAATGGGTCAGAGAGGGCGGGCAGGCTTCTCGGGAAGACTGAAAAACAGCCCTGAGTCCTAAGGAAGGGCTTAGAGTCATCCCAACCCACGGAAAATCACAAGCAGCAGAGGGGCTCCGTATGGATAACAAAGTCCATAACAGCATGGGGGACGCTCCTGCCGGAGTTTATAAAATAAAGGTTATCTTTGTTCAAGACCCAGAGAGGTAAGAGGCAGTCTCCACCGTACCAAATTTTCCCATTGTTCTTGGTACAAGGTGCAAGGAAGCACAGATCGTATGATCCCGTGTTTGCTTCGAAACGAACCCAACTAGAGATGTGTGTCGGCAAGTTTGCGTGAGCACGGAGGGCGTGAAGGACCACACTCACAGCTGTTAACAGAAGGCCCTCTGGGGGTGGAGTCGGGATGTGCACGAGGCAGGCCTTGGATTTAGACTGTCCTGTGTTGCTTCAGTTCACCAATTTCTGAGACCTAACACCTGCCAGCCTTTAGAACAGAACTCTCATTTCTTACAATTTAAAATGCTTTGTACTAAAAGCTAAGTTGCCATTTGCAAGAATGAATGTTGAACCGTCAGAGAAAGCAAGTCGCAGCCCAGAACGTGGAGTATATTGCATTTAACGTAGACCTACAGGTGTCAAATATTTGCACAAGTGTTAAAAACGGTCTGGGAAAATTCACAAGATTTGAACGTAAGTTTATACCTGGGAGAGGCAAAGGTAATGTAACAACTTGTACTTCTAAGCCTACCCTCTTCTGCTTGGGTTAACTTTCTTTCCCCAAAGAGCGTGCACTTTGGTTTCTTCCTTGTTAGATGGCATCTACCGAGTTTCCAGCTAACAGAGCAGGTGGGCTTCCTTTGAAGCAAAATCTAATGTGTGAAAACCTCAGCATTCTTGGACCTATAACAACGAGAGGGTTCCTTCCCACAGGCCATCTCCCCGGTGCCAAACAGGACTCACTTTATACACCTTTCCAAGAACAAATCCCCGGTGTAATTAATTAAGCCTATAATTACAGACCAATCTTTAAAAATGTAATTTGTAATTTCCCTGCGAAACTCATTTTGAACCTGACTTCTGATGTGGGCAAAGTTATGTTGGAGACAGTTTTGACTACTTGGAGATTCTGGATAAACCAGGCTTCATTTGTGATTGATTTAAATATATTGTCATTTCCGTATTTATTACTTAATAGCAAGTAGTATTTATGGAGCCGTGCTCTGAAGAGTTCACTTTATTTAAAGTTCAGAACTGCCTTCTGGGTGTTGGAGAGACACAGCTACTCCATTCTGGTTTTTCTTTACTATTTATTCCTTGTTCATGTTCCTTCTTAGGGTCAACGGTTTTCCAGGCCAGGCTTCATTCTGCTTCTGGCCTTTAAAAGTGTCTCTGGATTTGAGAAGGATCCCCTGTACACAAGTAAAAGAAGTGGAACATTTTTAAGGAGAGTGAGAGGCCTTGACCTTTGGGAGGGAGTGACGGATTTCCTCTAAAGGCTGCCGTCAGTCCTGGCAATACTTTGAATGTTTTGCTTTGTAGGAGCAAACATGGCTCGTCCGTCCTCTTTCCTCTCGGTGTTTCTGTAGTTTGGGCTTCTCTCCCGGCTGTCTGAGTTATAAAGGTAATGCTGGTAGACACACACCATCTTTAAGATTCAAAAGGGAAATACTCTTAGGGAAGAGGTGGGGGAGGGAGGAGGTGGGGGAGGGAGGAGGTGGGGGAGGGAGGAGGTGGGGGAGGGAGGAGGTGAGGGAGGGAGGAGGTGAGCAGGGCGGTGAAATCACTGGTTTTGCCTCCCCTACTGCGGCTGGAGTCTGAGCTGATTGATCAATGATGCAGGATTTTATTTGTAATAGAGAGGTGAGGCCTCACTTCCCAGCTGCGAGGAGGGAATTCTGGCCTGTCAGGGCAGATAGGCCCATTTCCCAGGTGAGGAGTGTCAGGGGAGCACTTCCGACCTGACCTGGCATCACCTGCACCGGGCAAGGATCTGAGACCCCCCCCCTTGTCTTTCTGTCTCAGAATCGAGCCCACAGGAGGATCTCTCGTCCTTTGGTTTTGAGTGAAGAAATTGGAATGGGGGGTGGGGGGGTGTGAGGCTCTCTGCATACCTGGGGAAGGAGTCTCTACCTGTGAACACCTGCCAAGGGGACATCCAAACCAAACCTTCCTACCTAATATTTCCTGATTTGGGCCCTTCACCCACGAGACGGTTTTCTTATTAAACTGCTTGTAGTCTCTCAGAAGGATTACTCATTCTGACCAGCGGGAGGAACCGCCCCCCAAATACCTTCTGAGTCATCTGGGGTTTCTATCGCCTTGCAGAATCGTTGAAGTGTTCCTTTTGTTGAAAACATGATTATTAGGAAACACCTTCGCCAGCAGTGTGTACATGTCACCGCATGTCCCCGGGGAGTGGAGCCCTGTGAGTGTTTGCAAGAGGGTGTTTCGGGCAGGCTCAGGGAGAGGTGGCAGCGTGGCCTGTGCCCTCAACGCTCTCCCTGAGAGGACCAGAGGGCGACCCGGGACCCGCTGCGCCCAGACACGTGGCTGCAAGCTTCCCAGGGCTGGGTCTGCTGAAGACGCAGGCAAGACAGGAGAACAAGGGTGAACTCTGCAGAGATCGGGGCTGGTTGCTAAAGTGCCTACAGACCATGTGACAAGGCACCAGACATCCTCAATCTCTCAATCTTCTAGCCGTAGGTAGCTGGAAGGTTCTGTTTCTGCTTTGCTGCAAACTGTCCTCTGAGAATGAAGACAGTTGCTCCAGGCGCCCCCCCCCCACCAAAAAAAAAGGCATTCATTCCCTTTGAAAAAATATGAACCACCATTTTTTTTCACTTTTAAAAAATACATTTTCTTTTTTAAAAGTTTACATTATTTTATTTTTAAATTTATTTTGGCCTCACCATGTGGCTTGCGGGATCTTAGCTCCCCGACCAGAGGTCGACACAGCAGGGAAAGCACCGAGTCCTAACCGCTGGACCGCCAGGGAATTCCCAGAACTGACATTTTTTAATAGCAAATTTATTTGCCAGGAGTTCTCAACCCATTCAAATTAGAATTGGGCGGGGGGGGTGGGGGGAGGAGAGGTAAAAACTCTGATGGTCAGAACCCCACCCCTGACCAACAGAACCAGAATTTCTGGGCATTTTGATTTTATTTTTGAAAGCTCTCCAGGTTAAGTTTAGCGTGCAGCCAGGGCGGAGAACCACCGATTTAAAGAAAGGAGGCTTTAATTCAAGATGACAGTTCAAATCTCAAATGCAAAAAGGGAGAAAGAGTCACCAGGTAAGTTTCCACGAATTCCGAATCTCCCCGCTAATAAAGGACATCTCTGGTAGCTGAGATAGGAGAGCTGGCTGCAGATTAGTTTGGGACCCAGCCAAGAGGATTTGGCATTCTTGTGGCCCCCTCTGCTGGCCGTGAAATTCAGCCAATCCTCCTCTGAAAGGGACTGTGCAAAGGGGCCTCCCTATTCACTCCCGGGTGGGATGATGGGATGGACTTCTCAGATGCTGGGGTCCACACAGTAGGAAAATTTACAAAGCAAACACTGAAAACATTGGACGGGTTGGGGAGAGAGTTATCCAACCTTTTACATCTCCCAACACCATCGTTTCAGAAAAGAGAAGACATTTTTCTCAGCAAAAATATAAAAGGAAAGCAATTGCAAAATGGATAATATTAGCTTTTAGAAGTAAATTTAGCCTTTAGAACAACCTTACTGCATTTTCCATATCTTTCTTATTTTGCCTCAGGCCAGTGAATCCTCTGCTGGAACTTGAGTTTGGGGAGCATTAGCTGAAGTGAGAACTTTAAGAAGTTATTCTTGGTTCATTAAGTAATATAGTAATCAGAGCCCTCCTCACGGGCATGTGAAGGCCCTGTGCTCGGAAGGACCCTGTGCTTGGTTTAATGCTCTGCTGTCTTGAAATTCTCAATAATTTTTGAACAAGGAAATCTGTGTTTTCATTTTGCACTGGGCCCTGAAATTGATGTCGCTGGATTTAACTGGAAAATCTGCGTGAATGCGTGGCTTTCATTTATTCGATAACTACTGATGGGGCCTGTGTTGGTATCAGGCACTGAGGACACAGCGATGAAAGAAGCAGGGAGCACGTGCCCTCGGCGGGCTTGCTTCCAGGGTGGTCACTGTGAATGTTTGCCAAGGGGAAATTTTAATAAATAAGATAACGAAAAGATGATGAGCCTCTGGAGGATATAAAATGGGGTAAAGTTGTGGCAAATGCCGGAGAGCAGAGCCCTGGGAAGGCTTCTGGGAGGAGGTGACTCTGGAACTCAGAAGAAGGAGGAAGCAGCCGCTTAAAGCACAGACCCAAAGCCTCCTCAGGAGAGAGCAGGTGGTGGAGACCATGGGAGGGGCTGGGTCTTACTCACAAAGTAAAGAAGGGTTAAACCACTAAGGTGGTTTCATCAGGGGAGCGGCAAGCTTGGGGTGACGTTTGGGGATGACCGGGCAAGGCCCAAATGGAAGCTGGGAGGCCAGCTTGGGGCCCAGGTGGAGGCCACTCTGCTTACACCAGCGTTCTCAGCTCGGCGCTCCTGACGTTCGGGGCCAGATAGCTCTCTGTTGTGCAGCTGTCCTGTGTCCTGTATGATGTTTAACAGCATCTCTGGCTTCTACCCACCAGATGCCACGTGGCATCCTTCCCCATGTGTGACAACCAAAAATGTCTCCAGACATTCCAAATGTTTCCTGGGGGCCAAAAACACACCCTGGTTGAAAACCACAGGCTTAGGGTGACGGTGGAAGACAGGAAGGAAGGATTGGACTCAGAATCTATCTGGGAAATAGGGCAAGAGAACTAAAACCAGCAGTTGAATTGGGGGCGCGATGCTGAAGGGAGAAAAGGACTCCAGATGACACCCAGTGATGAATAGTGATGAATGGCAGTGCTGTTCATGCTGAGATCTGGTGTGAGGGGGTGGGGAGGGATCTGCAGGTTTGGGGGAGAAAGCATTACCAAGAATTCTGTTTCACTCCAATAGATTGGCTTCCTTCCCACCAGACAGGAGCAAGTAATGGTCTTTTCAACTGGCGGAAAATACCTGAGCCAGTTTCCTTTGACATCTTTTTTTTTTCATCCAACAGCTAGAAGCCCTGGCTGACCTCTCGTGCATGCAAATGGCTCTGAGGGATGGAAGTCAGAGATTTAAAAACCTCGGGGAGAATACAGCAGGAGGGGCTGGGCCCTCTCCTCTCACTCTGACTGTGGAATTACTGTGTTCAGCCCCGGACAGCCCTCAGGTAGCAGCTCAGCGGTTCTTACACTCCCCCGGGGGACCCCAGTACCCACCGTCCACCACAATGGCCCCGGTGATGTTGGATCACCATGGCAACCCGCCTTGCCACATTTTCTCCTTGTTCAAGTTCTGTCTGCACAACGCACGAGGCCAGTAAAGAAATAACAAATGCAATCAGTTGTCTTCTGATTTTGCTGCCTGGGGAGAAAGCGGTTGGGCACACACAGCCCAGTTGTTTGGGAAAACGGCTCCACCCCCTGGTGAGGAATCCTCAAATTCAGATTGCTAATGTCAAATGCATCCACTATGACAGTCGCCCTGGGGGTATGGCTTGAGGTCTGGAATAACATCACAGTTATAACTGCTCGGGTAGGACCGAGTTCCTGGGGTCCCAGTGATGCAGGCAGAATGAAACGCATTTCTTTTTGCTTCCTGTTGACAATTACTCTGATTAGAGATGAGGCCAGATTAATTGGTGTAAATCACATCCAGCCTTCCTCTGGTCAGTGGCTCAGGGCTCCCAGGATTATAACTTTATCATTAGCAGGAACGCAGAGCTAACTGAGAGCACAGTAGAGGGGATATGGCTTGGGATCTAGCAAGAGCTCTAAAGACAGACATGATTCAACCCCAGGATCAAACTCTTCCTGGCTCAGGAATCTGGAACGAGCGACTTCCCCTCCAGTTCACGTGCCTTAGAAGGTCAGGCCATGTTTGAGGGTATGTCTCTTGTCCTAAACACCCAGTCATCAGAGTAGGCACTGAACCAGGGAGGAAGGAGGCCCTAGGACTCAGCCTTGCATGAGATCTGACCTGAGAGTCCTCGGGCTAAGCTGGGGGCTCTTCTCCATCTTTGTAGACACTGCATTGGGCCATATGGGACATCTTGTCATGTTCAGTGACCTTAGGTGTCTGAGGGTATTGTGTGTGTGTGTGTGTGTGTGTGTGTGTGTGTGTGTGTGTGTGTGTGTGTGTGTGTGAATTACTGGTCAAGCCTTTTGCCCACTTGGGGCCAGTGCTTTGTTCATCATTCAGTTTTTTATCTGGAAACATCTATTTGTATGAAATCTCCATCCGTTTCTCTGTTTTTAAAATTTTTCTTTAAAATCAGGAATGGATGTTGAATTTTATGCAGTATTTTTTGGACATCTCTCAAGGATGATGATATAGCTTTCTCCCTTGACTGGCTAGCATGAATTCTTTAATGAATTTCTTCTTATTGAAGCATTCCTGCATTTTTCTGGAATGAACCCCCTTGGTCACCCTGCTGTGCTTTCTAGAATTAAAAGGCCCCTTCTCATTCTTTTCTAACTCAGAGTTTTCTTGGCAGTGAAGAAATTAATCTGAAAAATCTATCATCGCTCTCTATCTTTTATTAAATAATTTTTACAGAATATTTTTAAACCAAAAAATAGGACTGTGCTGGGACTTCCCTGGCAGTCCAGTGGTTAAGACTTTGCCTTCCCATGTGTGGGGTGCGGGTTCGATCCCTGATAGGGGAGCTAAGATCCCATCTGCCTAGCGGCCAAAAAACCAAAACATAAAACAGAAGCAATATTGTAATGAATGCAATAAAGACTTTAAAAATGGTTCACATCAAAAAAAAAAAAAAAAAAAGTAGGGCCGTGCCGTACCGTAGTTCTACATCATAGTTTTTTTCAACTCAACCGAGTTTCCAGGAAGAGTGCGGCACTCTGCCTAATCCTGGTTCTCTGGTTGTGCCTTATGGGAACCTTCCTTTCTCCTGTGGCTCTTTCATCATGGGTTGTCCTCAGGGTTTTGTCTTCAGATCTCTTCTCTTCATTCTGCCCAGCCAACAGCTTCCACTCTGGACCACCTGCAGATCCTGCCACCTCCTCCCTGAGATGCCGACCCCATCCCCACTCGCCTCGTGGCATGAATGCCCCCCTTCCCTCCCAGGGAAGCCAGTGACCTTGTCCAAAGCTTCAGATCAGGGTCAGGGGGGGCAGAACGTCTAGGCCAGGCCAGGGATCCCGGCGGGCTGGTCTTTGGGAAATGCACCCCCAAAGGTGATTCCCTCGTGTTCCCTTCGGAACAGATGCAATCAGTCCACAGAGGAAAAACACATTTTGTTTAGTCTTTTCCTGGCCCAGAAGGCCTGGTATTTAATCAGCCCTGGAGCCAGCCCCGAGGGGGACGGGCTTTTTACGGCTCCAGGCGTCACCGAGAGCTCTCCCCCCACCCCGCCCCCATTCAGGTAGGGGGCTTGGCCTGTTGGTGGCTGACTGGAGTTTTCTTCCAGCCTCACCTCCCCCATGCCGCCACTTTTTCCATCAAATGGAAAGAAAGACTGCCCCTGAGGGGTCAGTCCCCTCCCCAGGAATGCCCTGGGGCAGCTTCTCCAGTTTAAAGGACTCCCCCGCCCCCGCTGGGCCCAACCCAAAGGAGCTCACGGCGACCTTTGACCTCTGCTTAGCCGATGTCATGGTTCAGCTAAGTCACACTTGGGGTCTTGTTACCCGAGTGAGTGCTTTACCAGTGGAGAAGCAGCAGTCAAGAGAGCAGCTCTCTCTAAGGTGGACAAGAGGGATTTGAGGGACTGGTTCCCAGCAGCCCTGCCCGAGACTTGGCTCACTCTTAACCAAGCCCCGCCAGGCCATGAAGGTGCGGCGAGGAGTAGAGCTGGACCAGACAGGCTGTGCATCCTGCCCGGTGCTCACTTGCTCCCAAGTCCAGTGTCAGAATCGGAATCAGAATCGGCTGCTAACGGCCCACTTCTCTTTGGAGTCGCCTCCACTCCCTCTGAAAAGCTAGCTGTCAAGCGTTGAAGGCATAACAGTGTGACAGTGGAGGCAGACTGGAGTGACACGTCCACAGGCCAAGGAACACCAGGTTGCCAGGTGCCACCAGACGCCAGGAGAGAAGCCTGGGACAGGTTCCCGCCCCCGGAGCCTCCGGAAGGAACCAACCCTACGGACACCTCGATTTTGGACTTCTGGTCCCCAAAACTGTAAGAGAATAAATTTCCGTTGTTTTAAGTCAACCAGTTTGTGGTACTTTGTTATAGCAACCCCAAGAGGCTGGTTCAAGTGCAAGGAAGGGCAGAAACAAAGCTGGTAGTGGTGATGGGGAGTGACAGTGAGACAGTACCAGCGGGTACCGGGGAGAAGAGCATCCCAGGTGCAGAGGCAGAAGCTTGAGGAAGCGTGTGACCAGAGCAGAGTCAGCGACCAGGAGAGAAGGGCTCGGAGGGGGAACCTGGGCCAGCTTGTGTGGCACGGTGCGGGCCAATGGAAAGACTGCAGTTTTTACTCCAAGTTTTAAAATAGTCTCTCAACACACTTCTGCCTCTCCGGCTTAATAACAGCTTTACTGATATATAACTTACATGCCATAAAACTCCAGTTCTTCCCAGTGTGCACTTTAGTGGTTTTTAGTACATTCACAGAGTTGTCCAACCATCACCACTATCTATCTAATTTCAGTGCATTTTCATCACCCCTCAGAAGAAACCACATGGGCTTCCCTGGTGGCGCAGTGGTTGAGAGTCTGCCTGCCGATGCAGGGGACACGGGTTCGTGCCCCGGTCCGGGAAGGTCCCACATGCCGCGGAGCGGCTGGGCCCGTGAGCCATGGCCACTGAGCCCGCGCGTCCGGAGCCTGTGCTCCGCAACGGGAGAGGCCACAACAGTGAGAGGCCTGCGCATCGCAAAAAAAAAAAAAAAAAAAGAAACCACATGCTTTTACTCTAAATTGAACAGGAGCCCATAGAAGGGCTTGAGAAAGAGTGGTGTGAACTGACTTCCATTCTAGCGGGATTACTGGGCTTGTGTGAAGGTGAAGGCTGGGAAGACCAGGGCAACCAGTTAGGAGGCTGCGGCAGTAACACAGGTGGTGGCTTAGACCAGGGGACAAGGTGGACGAGATGAAAAGTAGTCGGACTGGGACTTCCCTGGCGGTCCAGTGGTTAAGACTCCGTGCTTCCACTGCAGGGGGCGCAGGTTCGATCCCTGGTCAGGGAACTGAGATCCCACATTGCTGTGCGGTGCAGCCAAAAAAAAACCCAGGATGCATTTAGAAAACAGGGTCAGTAAGCTGTGCTGACAGGTGAGTTCTGTGGAGGAGGGGAGGGAAAGGCATCATGATGGCCCCAGAACTGAGCCCCTGGAAGTGTTGCGCTGACACTGAAGGAGACCGGGAGACTGTGGGAGCACAGGTGGGCAGGCAGGAGCTGAGGCTCTGACGGGTCAGTTAGGACGTTTATTACACAGCCAGGCGTTGAGATGGTCACTGGATACACTAGCCAGGTATCAGGGAGAGGCCCAGGCAGAAGGTGGAAATCCCAGAATCTTCTGGACACGAGGCTGGATGAGCTCCGCAAGGGAGTGAGTCAATATGGACAGAAAAGAGAAGAGATCCAAGAATGAGCCCTGCCCTCCCCCCAACCCCCTCCCCAGCATTTAGGAACAGCAAAGGAGACCAGGAAGAACCAGCCAGAGAGGTGGGAAGGATGTTAATGGTGATTACCCCTGAGTTGTTGTAACAGGGGTGATTTTTTCCTTCTCTTACCAGAATTTCTTACTGTGAGAGTGTCTTATTTTTATAAACTTCTAAAAACTAATTCCTTCATATAAAATGACTTCTTTCATGGACACCTATGGGATTATCCACTCAGTATCCCATTTCTAGGAATAGAAATTCTTTGTCCTCCCTCCCGAACCCCCCACCATCATTCACTTGGTGCCAGTAGCAGCACCCTTATTATAATATGACCCCTCCCCCCCGACCTCCTGCTCTTCTTTGATTGGTCCAGAAATGAGCACAGGATCCAAGTTGAGCCAATCAGAGTCCTTCCCTGGGAAATGCTCTTTGTGTACCTAGATGGGAAGTTGTAAACCTCGGAAGTTGTTGACAGCCGTGTTGTCTTCTGTGTGGCCCTGCAAAGCCAAGGAAGCTAGTCTTTCTAGAAAGAAAATGAAGCAGATGTGCCGAGAGGAGAAGTTCCTGAGCCCTGACTCAGGTTCCTAAGGCCCAGCTGCATGCTGCCCTTGCAGCCTTCTATCAGATTCCCTTGGTATCCGAAGCTGGTTCCGATTGGGTTTCTATCACTGGAGACCAAGAAGCGTGGTCCACGTTCCTCCACAAGCTGTGTGTACGGCACTCCCTGTGTGCCAGGGGCTGAGGAAAATGTCTCAGCTGGCCTCCAGGAGTTTCTACTCCAGTGGAGTGCAGACCTCCCGCCTCACGGCACTTACGGTCAGCACTTGGGGGCGCACAAAGCACCTTCCTGCACATAATCTCTTGATCTTCAAGTCAACCCTGTGGATTGAAGATACTGAGTTTCAACAGACCTGCCCGGTCCCATGCCTGTAAATGACAGGTTGTTTTTACCCAAAGTCCTGGATTCCTCTTACTGCTTCCTGACTTCGGGAAACTTCAGAAAGATGGGAAATCTTTCCCACATCGCGGGCTCCCTGACTCCTCAGGCAGTGATCTCTCTTCTGCCAACACCTGCCTACACAGTGCCGAATTCAGTGCCAAATTCCAGGATCGGGCAGAGTCGCTCCCCGCTGATTCGCACGTCGCTGGCTGGGCCCAGGTTGCATCACGGGGAGCAGATGTGCCCAGCTTCTCACTGGCTTCATGGATCCCTCCCAGACACGCCTCACTAATCAGCAGTGAGGAGGTCACACCTTTACCACTCCCCAGGGATTACAGTCAGAGTGGCCTGTCTAGACCCTGCTCCAGCTCTTTTGGTTTCCCATGACCCAGGCCCTAACGTGAACCCGGGGCACTGATACTGGAACGCCCATTCTGTGCTGTAAGTCACAAGCTCAGAATCAGCCTGGTGGTTAGGAGTGTCCGACTGGTTGGATTCTCTTAAGCATAGGAGACAGTGTGTCTCCTTGGTCCATGAAAGGAATGGGGGTCCCAGGGGGCTGGCTTTATGGAGGTAGTCTGCCTCGTGAGATCTGTGGGGACAGCTAAGCATCTTGTCCACCTGCTCACAGCTCCCTCCCCCAGAGTGTCACTATCAAACTCTGCTCCCGTGGAGCTGAGGGAGATGGGAAACAAACAGAGAGGACAGTTATACAGAGAAGGTAGAACACAGTGGCTGGGAGAAGGACGGTGTGGATTGGGAGGTCAAAGAAGGCTTCCTGGAAGCAGTGATTTAGGTTGTGAGGTCTAAATTATAAGCAGGAGTCAGGCATGTGACCATCTGGAAGAAAAGTGTTTCTGGCAGCGAGGGCTGCAAGTGCAAAGGCCCTGTGGTGGAAGGAAGCTGGGGGAGTTGAGGCGTGGGCAGGTCTGTGTGGCTGAAGTGAGGGACCCCAGGGACCATTATGGGGAATGATTTTGGAGAGAGACAGAGGGCAAATGATGCAGGGTTTGGAGGCCTGGGGAAGGAGTTTGGAGTTTGTGTCCTAAGACGGTGAGAAGCCACTGGAGGATTTTAAACAGGGGGTGACAGTGGCCACTCTGACTCCCCTGTGAATACTAGAATGGAGGGTCTAGAGAAGGACCAGCAAGGCAGCCAGGGCAACTGTCCAGGGGAGGGAGGGTGGTGGCTTGGGCTACGGTGGCGGAGGGGAACGGTGGCTGATCCAGGCTGTATTTTGGAGCAGGAATTTTGGAATATTTCCTGGGCAGGAAGGGAGCAGCCAGCATCAGAGTACAGCCCAGGTCACTCCCTGCCTGCATACATCAAAAAGAGCTTCTGTCTCACTCTGGAGAAGGAAAGGCAAGCCAGAGGGAAAACTTGGTTTTCTCCATCTTTTTCTTTGGTGGGGGGCGGGCGGGGATGAAAACAAACTTTCCCTAGACCAGAAGGTGACTGTTCTAGGACTGCAGGGCAAGGTGTTCACTGGCGCTGCCTCTCTGGAGGCCATAGGCGGTGCCCATCAAAATAGAAATAGCTCAGCAATTCTACTGCTAAAAATGTATCCTTCAGGTATCCTAGCCCATGTGCACAAAAATTTAAGTACAAAGATATTCACTGTAGACTTGTTGTGAGAGACTGGTGTCACCCCGAACATCTGTCAGCCCCTAGTTTAAAAAACTAGCCTCCCAGGACTTCCTGGTGGTGCAGTGGTTAAGAATCTGCCTGCCAATGCAGGGGACACAGGTTTGAGCCCTGGTCCGGGAAGATCCCACATGCCGCAGAGCAATGAAGCCCTTGTGCCACAACTACTGAGCCTGCGTGCCGTAACTACTGAGCCTGCACTCTAGATCCCTCCCCATAATGCCTTTCACAGAGTTGGTGATTAATGGTTGATTGACAAGAGACAAAATCCAGCTCTCACAGTCTCGGCGCACTGTGTCTTTCAGACTGGGGTCTTCAAGGCTTGGGGAAGGGGTCCCACTTGGTCTAAGGAGTGACCCAAGAGAGGGGAGCATGAGGTGAACAACTAGGTGGCGGAGGGAGAAAACTGGCTTGGAGGAGACCCCTCCCCATTCTGGGGCAGCTGCTACAGCCCAGGATGTGTCAGGACATCTCGGGACATCCAAGCATTCCCAGCCTGGGCCAGGGGCGGGCAGGAGAAGCCGCTGGCATCTGGGGGGCCCTTGGGTGAGGAGGGGCCAACCCCCTTTTGTGGGAGCAGGAGGGATGGGCCCCACAGGCCTGAAAGCCGGGGGGAGGGCAAAGCCACTCCAATTCAGGCACACCGCACCCGCCTGGGAGGCCGCCGGGGGTCACACTTCCCAGCTGGCAATGCCTGGGTGCGCACGGCAGGCTCTCCCGCTGCATCGGGGGGTTTGCAGGCCGAGCCCTGGTGAAGCCCGAAGGGACCATGTTTCCCCGGGCCGTATGTCCAGAGAGGGGGCACAGGGGACGCTGTCCTCCCCCGGCAAAGTCTGTGATCGTTCTGCACCTCACCCCGCTTCCCCCACCAGTCCACGTGAAGACCCTGCCTCGGGGCCGAGGGTTCATAGGCCTTTGGAGGCCGCGGCTGCACTGGGGACAATCGTGTGCCTTCAGGGAGGGGCTTTTCCTCCTTGTGGTCTTCTGTTACTTATCTTGTTTTTAATTTTAATTTAAAAACGGAACATAAAAAACCTTAACGTGCTGTGGGAAGTGCTGCTTTTGTACTGTGAAGAAGAGTTGGTAGATTCCCCAGGATGGTGGGGGTGGGTCGGCCTCCACCTGAGGGAGGAGTCCCGGGTTTCTGGTTGACATGCAGCCAGGGTGCTAGTACCCCCGGCCAGGCCCCCTGGAGGCCTCTCAGCTCCTGGCCTCATCTCCAGGGCCCAGGTGCAGAAACCCTGGTCTAGCTCAGGAATTGGTCACCCGAGGCTGTGCTGTGAGTACAGTCTATGGAGGCTTTTACTTGTGGGCACTTTAGGAGATTTTCAAAAATCACGTTAACAGAATGCAAATTTGGGCACCAGAACACAATACACAGCAGAAATCCCGCGCTGGCTCATCCTCATACACGGCTTTTGCACAAGGTGCTCTCTCTACGTGAAACACCCCCGCAACCGCTGCCTCCTAACAGCCCACGCCTGGCAGGGCCTGGCGGGGATGTCTCTTCCTCCAGGAAGGCATCCCTGACCTCTCAGACCTTGGTGCTCTTAGGGCCACCTGTACCCACTACCTGGTTCCGCATCTGCTGTGCTCCAGCCTCCCTGCTGCCCATAAAACCACACACACCCGCGAGGTTATCCTTGCAAACTCTCAGCACCTATCTGTCAATCGGGTGACTTCAGAGTGCAACACACACACCTCTCTCTGTAATCAGAAACACACCTGCTCTGGAGCTGAGACTCAAATGCATCGATTTCCATAATTGACTTTAAGAGGCAAAAGTCGCATAAATGAAAATTGCCCCTAGGTACACTGGGCCAACTCACGGGCAGCAGCTGCTTTTCCTCTGGAAGGAAACAGGTTGGTGTTTCTTCTACTCAGCACCACATAAAATCAACCAGGTTAAGCCAGGAAAATCATGTGGGGAAGCAGGGAAAGAATAAGCTTTGGACAACTTATCAGTCAGCTTAGGAGACTTTTAGCTATAAAGAAACAAATTTCTACCAGAGATGCTTTAAATGATACACATCTTTATAACTTCACATGGTTTAAGTCCAGAGGAGGGGTGGCAATGCTAGACTGCTCATCCAGGGACTTGTGGAAACCAGCAACAGGATTCTGCTACCCTCCACAGGTCAGCTTTGGTCCTCAGACTTGTATCCTGGAAGCGTAAGAGGGCTGCACTTGCTCCAGCCATCACCTCCTCATCAACTGCCTCCAGATGCAGAGAAGAAAGGTTTCCATCTAGTGTCTCTTT
Source organism: Lagenorhynchus albirostris (assembly GCF_949774975.1). Lineage (NCBI taxonomy): Eukaryota > Metazoa > Chordata > Mammalia > Artiodactyla > Delphinidae > Lagenorhynchus > Lagenorhynchus albirostris. The sequence goes on along the minus strand of NC_083109.1, from coordinate 6,047,482 downwards.
TCAAGATTAAAGAAACCTGTTCCCAAAACCCCGTCAGTGACATCCTCTCAGGGCTTGTGGGCCAAACCCTTTCCTGGCAACACTTGGTGAAGGGGATTGATTGCCCCAAATGGCTAAGACACAGGCTGGCAAACTACAGCTTGGGGCCGAATCCATCCATCACCTGCTCTTGTAGATGGCCACACCCATGCACTTACACATAGCCTATGGCTGTTCCCATCCTACAACGTCAGAGGTCACATGACTAAAATACAGAAAATGTTTTCCGCTCCCGGTTTAGACTGACAGGGGTTGCTTTGGGAAAGGTAGGGGCCATCCCTGAGCAAGAAGGCTTGTCCAGTGAGAAAGGGTGGGGAGCAGGGCGGAGTGGTTTGGGTAGGAACCCAGCAGTGTCTCAGAAGAGCTATGTATCTTTGGGGTGCCACGTGGCATTCTGAGGCTCATCTCCCCTGTCTGTAAGAGGTAAAACCTTTTGTGGCAGCCGCAAGCATTAAACGAGGTGATAGATTGAAGGCACCTGGGACAAAATACACCCTAGAGTGTTTTTTATACTCCCTTCCAGAATTTTCTAATGGATTTTAGGCTGTTAGATTCTCTCCCCAAAAAGAGGCTGCCAATGGGATTTGCGGTTTACTAATTAAAATAAAAACATTGCTTCTGCTCTTACAAAAGTCAAATTACCCAAACTAGAATTGGTTTTAGGAGCTTTCTTAAAATCAGAAAGAGCTGACAATAAAAACTCCAGAGGAGAATTGCGCAATGTGACCACAGTGGGTGGCGAGGAGTGGATGGGATGTCTTTTCTCAAGGTGTCAGAGTCCAGGGCTGTCTCGCTGACGGGGCTCTTTCTGTGGGCTGCAAGTGGGAGCAGGGACAAGACGTAGCACCAAGGGTGTCCACGGCGACAAGCATCGAAGATTGGGACCCCAACTCTGTGCCCCAAGAACCTTTATTAATATCACAGCCACCCCATGTTTTGAAAGAAAATGACCGCCCAAAAAAATGATCTCGTTAATTTGTTTGTTTTCTTGTAAAACAAAAAAAAACAGTCAAGAACATACCTATTGGCCAGTCTGGACTTCTGCTGAGACCAGAGACCAAGGGACATAAGGCAGGGAATAGGCTGTGGGTTTAGACGGACTGGATTTGCACCCTGGTTCTGCGCTTTCGGCTGCGTCCACCTGGGCAGGAGACCTCTCTGAGACTCAGTTTCTTTATCTGTAAAATGGAGATCACAACAGTGCCTCCTTCCTAAGTTTCTCAAGATTTGATGAGACTAATCAGGATTACAGATGGTGTTAAAGGGACCAGTGCAGGGTTCACATGTAGTATATGCTCAACAAATATTAGATAATTAATGATATATTAGATAATATATACAGCTCCGTCACCGCAAGGTAGATATTAATTCCATTTTTCAGAGGGGGAGACTGAGACTCAGAGAGATTAAGTAACTTAGCCAACGGCACACAGCCAGGAGGCGGCAGAGGCAGTGTCGGTGCAGGGGTCCGAGTGGCCCCCGAATGTCGGTGAGTGGGCGCCAGGCTACGAGTCCGCCGGACAGAGCCAAGGAGACCCCACCGAGCTGCGGCCACCCCGGCCCAAAGCAGAGAGCCGGGGCTGTTTGCATCTGGGCCACCTCGTCCTAGGAACTCTTGACACCCTGACAGTAGCTCACAGGGGCACATGCCTGAGCCCACCCCACGTGAGGACCCACAGGCATCCTCCCAGGCAAGCCGGAGAACCTGGGAGAAGCAGGGGCCACGGGGAGCCTGGAGGACCTCCTGGTAGCCAGCAGAGGGCAGCAAACACAGCTGTAAGGGAGGGCAGCCTGGCCGGGGAGCCAGAGGCTGTGCTGCCAGCACAGGACTCCACCCAGACGCCCGGTGCCCCTTGTGTGCGCCCTGACACAGGAACAGCAGAGGGGACCCTCATGGCCTGGACTGAGGGCCAGAGCTGAGGCTTTGCCTGGTCACCACCGGCCTTCCCTCTCTCCTTTGGGAGCAGGCAGTGGTAGGACTCTGGCCCTGCACAGAGGGGGTCCAGTCACATGGCCGGCAGGGGGCAGGGGACACATCCCAACCACCACCGCCCTGGGGCTTCTCACACCTCCAGACAAGTCCCGAGGGCGGGATGTGCAGGTGTATGACGCCCCGGAGCAAAACCCCACAAAGCAGACCCGGCTTTTCCCGTCTTAGAGACGCAGAGGCTGAGGATTGAGGAAGGAAAGCATTAGACAGAATCATGGCCTCCAGCGAGGCCCACATCCTAATCCCTGGACCCTGTGAATATGTCACCTTGCACCTCGAAAGGGACTGCGCAGATGTGATCGAGTTAAGCTTCCTGGGATGGGACAGCCCTACAACCCTGCCCGCCCACCGGAGGCCGTGCTGCTCACACACACTCACACACACGCCCCTTCTCGCACAGGCTGCTCAGGTGGCATCTGCCGTCCCCTCCGTGGCCCCCCGCCCTGGCGACCCCAGATCCTCAGACCTGCCAGGAGAGCTCTGGGAGCCTGGTGGCTGTCACTTGTTTGACCCTCACGGTGATCCCGGGCGGCGGGGACTCTTATAATCCTCCTCCCACAGGAGGGACCCCAAGGTGCAGGGAGCCCACGGGCCTGGCCCGGGCTGCTGGGCGGCAGAGCTGGGCTCCACCCAAGCAGTGACTCCGGAGTCTGAGTCTGTCTGCACACACGTCCGCCACCCCCACCCCCCGACACCAACGGCAGCACCACAGCGGAGCCACACGAAAGGGCTGTGGTGCCCGGCGTCCACGTCCCCATCAGCCTGTGAGCTCCCTGCAGTCACTCAGAGCAGACTCGGCGTCTTAGCACCACCCACAGGGATCTTCGGCCGTCCCCCCACGCCGCTGCTTCCTTTCCCGTGTTCTCGTGCTCTCCTTGGAGCTTGGCCTTACTGTGCAGCTCTGTGTCTGGCCCTCTGTCTCTGTCTCCCTCTCCATCTCTTTGTCTCCCTCTGCGTGTCTGGGCGTCTCCATCTCTCTGCCTTTCACCTCATCTCTCTCCACCGCCCCTGTTTCTGTCCCTCCGTGCGTATTTCTCCGTGTCCCTCTGTCCCTCTCTATTCCTCCATGCCCGGCACTGTGTCCACCTGTCTGTGTGTCTCTCCAGCACTGTGTCTGTCTGTCCTGCGTCATCTTCCCACTCAGCCTCCATCTCTGGTCTCCACGCACGTTTCTGCGTGTCTCTCTCCACCCCGGCCCCAGCCTGCATCGTCCCACGGAGGGAACAGGCTGCCAGTGCCCTGTACAGAGTCCGTGGACGTCTTTTGAAGCTCCCTGTGGAAATGCAGTGTCCGCGGTCCTCTCGGGTCCCCTTCAATATGCACCACGTCCAGGGCCTTGGTGGAGGACAAGGGGGCCCAGTGAGGCCCCAGGGACACAGGCTGGAGTGTCCCGACCCGAGACTCTGCTGCAGGGCTCAGCCCACCCGCTTCCAGCTTCCCTGCTCCCTCCCCGGCTTCCAGGAGGCCACCTCCACCATCGCCTCTGTGACCCCCCCTCTGTGGAAGCCCCATCCTTCCTTTCAGGCAACGGGGAGTAAGGGGCAAAAGGAGACTTGGAATCAAAGATCATAAAATCCTGCCCTGGAATTTGCTGGAAGCAGAAAAGCCCCCCATAAAAGTCTTCCAGTCCCTCCTATTCGGTTTCACGAGCCAGTCGTCTGGGTAATTGCCATGAGCAACCCGGCATCAAAGCAGCAGCCCCCAGGGCCCCGCCCCACCCTGGAGGGTGGTCAGCAGGGGGACAGCCAGGGCAGAGGGCGAGTTTCCTCTGCCTGTGGATGCCAGGCACTGAGCGACAACGTGCCGTCCACCATTACTATCAGCGGGAGGGTGGCCCTCTCTGCCGGGTCCCCGTGAGTGACCTGGGAAACAGGAGGGCAGAGACTTAGGACCTCTGCTAACTGTGACCCTCCACCACAGACCCCAAGGCCCTCGTCAAGCTCGGTCAGCACACTGGTCTGGGCTGCACCCCTCATTTCCCCCCACCAAATCCCTCCCACTCTGGGTTCCCTCACCAGAATAAAAGTCCGTTCTGCTCAAATGAAGTGGCAGCTCCTGACGGGCTTGAGGGTGCGATGGGCCGGCAGACCCAATTTTGCCCCCAAGACCCAATTTTCACCCTGTCATCCCCTGCATGAGGCAGCCCCTTGCCGCTCACCGTGTGGTCCAGGACCAGCAGCGTCAGCAGACTTGTGGGAATTATGGAAGCCCAGGTCTGGCCCCATTGCTGGGGCCACGTCTGGCATCAGACTGCATTGTAACAGGATCCGTGGTTCGCGTGCCCATCGCAGCTTGGGAAGCACGCCGGCTGTACCATTTCGCTTGCATCTTTGGACCCCAGTCCCTCGACTCAGAGCCTGCCACGGGGACGCTCCATATAAGTGCGTTTTCTCTCTCAGTTATCTTCCCCCACCTCCTCTGCCTCTCGCAACCCCGGCTTCTCTAACAAAGGAATGGCTGGAGGAAGCCCCAAAGTCTCGGAGAGGGCAAGACCAGAGGCCCAGAGGTACGCCTCATCTTCAGCCTGCAGCGCCCGCCCTCAGGCCGGGTTCAGAAACGCGTCCTCACGAAAAATGGGCACCCGGTCCTTTCCACGTGCAAATTATGGGCACCTATTTTTTCCTTAGAACCAATTTTACAGAAAAGGCAAATCTTGGTCTCTCTCCTTTTCTTCGCTGTTCATCCTACAACATGGATGAATGAACCTTGAAAACATTATGTTAAGTGAAAGAAGACAGATCCAGCTCCAGCTGCTATGCTCCTTCCTGCCACATGGAGGGGATGGACACAGGGCTGGCAGATAAAATACAGGATGCAGTTACATCTGAATTTCAATTAAATGACAGATACTTCTTTAGGATAAGGATGTCCCACATACTGCATGGGATATACTAAAAAGGTATTCATTGTTTATCTGGAAATCTGATGTAACTGGGAGTCCTGTATTATTATTTGTTATATCTGGCAACCGTAAATGGACAGGATTGAGTACGTACTTATTTAATAAGAATTTCAAGGTGGCGACAGGAAATTTTAAACCGAGCATGGAGACCTTGTGAGCAGGGGGCCCTGCATGACTGACCGAGTTGCCCGCCCACAAATAGGCTACACTGAGCTGTGACCATTTCCTTCCTGTCATGTGGAGGTAATGTCCTGACCACTCTCACTGTCTGCCAACACAGGACAGGGGATATGGTGCCTTGATGGACGACAGAATTTAGGTGACCCTTAAGAATCCAGGAAAAGAAAGGGGAGCTCAGCAGTTTATCACCTGCTCCGAACCCCCCGAAGTCTAAGAGATTCAAGTCGGCATTTAATTGTACCTGTGTTTTCTCTTATGAGCAGTCTCAAATCCCTCAGGAAAGCAGCTTTAAATCATAATTCCTAAAGGAGCCATGGTCACGGGATTAAGAAGGGGAAATGGAGCTTCCACCGCTTCTGTAATGATTGAGTACTTTTTACAACAAAGCTGGATGTTGGGAACACGGATAACATGTGTTTAGATAACACTAGTATCTAAAGTTTTTTTTTTTTTTTAGAAGATGTTGGGATAGGAGTTTTATTAATTTATTTATGCTGTGTTGGGTCTTCGTTTCTGTGCGAGGGCTTTCTCTAGCTGTGGCAAGCGGGGGCTACTCTTCATCGCGGTACACGGGCCTCTCCCTATCGTGGCCTCTCTTGTTGCGGAGCACAGGCTCCAGACGCGCAGGCTCAGTAGTTGTGGCTCACGGGCCCAGTTGCTCTGCGGCATGTGGGATCCTCCCAGACCAGGGCTCGAACCCGTGTCCCCTGCATTAGCAGGCAGATTCTCAACGACTGCGCCACCAGGGAAGCCCCAGTATCTAAAGTTTTATAAAAAAAAAAAAGGCAAAGAGGTGTGAGCCACATCCTGGCTCTAATAGGTGTCCTGCCGTGCAGCCTGGAGTGACTTGAACCTTCATTTTTACATCCCACCTGGATGACCATCCAACCACAGGAGCAGGCATTTGTGTTTTCCCTAATCAGTTCTAAATGTTAACATTGGTTAACCAACTTTAAAAGCTAACCAACGAATAAAGAACTCATATCCAAAACACGTAAAGAACTTGCACAACTCAACAACCAAAAGACCAACAGCCCAATTTAAAAATGCGCAAAGGACTTGACATTTCTCCAAAGAAGATGTACCAATGGTCAACGGGCACCTGAAAAGGTGCTCAACGTCACTAGTCGTTAGGGAAATGCAAATCCGAACCACAAACTCACACCCACTAGTAAAGCTATAATTTTTAAATATGGAAAATAACAAGTGTTGGTGAGGATGTAGAGAAATTAGACCCTTTGTACATTGCTGGTAGGAATATGAAATGGTGCATCTGCTGTGGAAAAAGCCTTGTGGTTCCTCAAAAAGTTAAACAAAGAATTACCAGGTGATCCAGCAATACCACTGCAGAGTATATACCCCAAAGAATTGAGAACACGTATTCAAACAAATAAATGTACATGCCTGTTCATAGCAGCACCATTCACAATAGCCGAAAGGTAGAAACAGACAAATGTCCACCAACTGATGAATGGATAAAGAAGTGTGGTATATAAACACATATGCAGAATATTACTCAGTCATGAAAAGGAATGACGCGCTGACACAGGCTACAACATGGACGACCCTTGAAAGCCTTCTGTTAAAGGAAAGATGCCAGACACAAAAGGCCACATATTGTAGGATCCCATTTGTGTGAGATAGTCCAGAATAAGTAAATCCGTAGAGACAGAAGGCAGACTGGGGGTTTCCAGGGGCTGGAGGGAGGGGAGAACAGGGCGTAACTGTTTAATGGGTGCGGGGTTTCCTTTGGAGGTGATGAAAAGGTTTTGGCACTAGACAGAGGTGGTTGTTTGCACGACACCACGAATACACAAATACCACCGGATTGTTCCTTTTAAAATGGTTAATTTTACGTTATGTGAATTTCACCTCAATAAAGTTATGGTAACCACTGCTTGGTGAAAATCATGGAAATGTATTTAAAATTTTTATTATGACCCCCAGCCCTGAACTGCCACACCCCAGATTCTGTTGAGCTCCACGCGTCTGCTCAGCAGGGAATTATGCACGTTGCGTATAATTCTTCGGGGACATTTGCCAGCCAGGGACCAGCGCTAAGGAGTATTGGGGTTTTAAAGCTTTCAAATGGTGCTGCTCCTACACCCCAAAGCAGAGAAATGCAACAAGTGTTCGCTTCATCTACCTAGAGTTCCCTGGGTTTCCTTCAATCTTCTTACCATGTGAAAACCATCTGTTCAGAGACGCGTAGAACAAAACACGTTTTCCTATTTAAGGATTCCTTTGGCTCTTTCTCTGGGTCCCCTAGGACTACTCGTTGGTTTTGTTTATTGAATTTGTTAACAGGGTATTTTTTTGGAGCAGTTTACTTTGTTCTTACCATTCTATCTTTGAGTTGATACCCTGGATTTTGGACAATTCTTTTGACTCTGAAAGTTAGTTTCCGAGCGATCATAAAATTATGATGAAATGAGTCCTAAATAAATTGAAGGTGTGAAAACAGTCACGTGGCCTCCCCCGAGCCCATGCCCGTAAGAAGAGAAACAAGGAGCAAGGCCCGGTGAGGCCTGGGACACCTGCCCACACCTGACCCGGGGAGGAGGGTGTTAAGGGGTTTGGGGACAAGCTCCCCGGGGCAATTTCTCAGAGGAAAAATGGGGCACTTTCACAAGAAAAAACAGGGAAATGAACATTGGCACATAAAAAGAGTAGATATCTGACTCCACCAACTGTAAAGGAGGCAAAAGAGGGCTGTAACACCAAGCAAGATGACATTTCTTAATTGAGACATAATTCACACGCCATAACATGTATCATTTTAAAGTGTACAATTCAGCGGTTTTTAGCATGTTGACAAGGCTGTGCAACTCTCACCACTATCCAGTTCCAGAACTTTCATCACCCCCAGAATAATCCCTACACCCACTAGCAGTCACTCCCCATTTTCCCTCCCCCCACCCGAGTCCCAGGTGCAACTTAATGTTTTAAATCGTGGTAAATGTCATTGCGGACTGTGTGAGATTCCCATGGTGCTTTTGAAGGATTGACCCTAGTTTAAGGGACCTGCCATCAACACCGGATAGACACACTCTCCCTTCCTGATGGAAACAGCCCCGACCCAGAGGATTTCTGGGTCAGTGCCAGCCATATGAACCTGGCAGTGTGTGTGTTATAAAGCCAGTCCCTTAGGAGCCAGCGGTTTAGAACAAAAAGCCAAGCCGATCACAGTTCTGTTCAGGTCAGACGTGGTGGTTGACCAGATCCCTGCACAGAGAGGCCAGAAAGAAATCATGCCTTGAGCACCGTGCCGATCTAAGGAGCCAGGAGCCTGGGGCTGAAAGCCAAACGAGAGGCTCCTGGGGGAGTAGAGAGAGAGTGCTAGGTGACCCGGCTCTGAGGTCAGGTCGACCTGGATTCAAATCCCACCGCTTGCCTGTGTACGACCTTCATTTCTCTGGGCCTTAGTTTCCTCCTCTGTAAAGTGGAAATGATCGTACCACCATCCCAAGGGATCAGTGTTGTAGGAGCAGATGAGCTCATGCAGGGGCCTCGCTCTGTCAAGCCCTCAGTTCCTGTTTATCCCCACCTCTGTAGACGGCACTCTTGTGTCCATTTTACAGATGGGAAAACTGAGGCTCAGCCAGGGGAGGAGCTCATCAAAGAGCACCCACCCATGTCACGAGGGCTGTTCAAAGACACCCCAGCTCTCTCCTTCTGAGGGCACTTCCCTGCCTTCTTGGAGTTGGGTGTGGCCATGCGATTTGCCTTGACCACCTTCTTTTTTGCCTCTGGTCTGGCTGCTGGTCATATCTGAGAGGGTGGCTGCTCTGTCTGCCTGGGTCCCTGGGTGACCATGGTGGGCACCATCTCTCCGCCATCCTGCAATGGGCATGTGCTATGGATGAGAAGTACAGTATACCTTTGTCGTTTTAAGCTATTGAGAAGCTGGGACTGTTCGTTACCACAGCATAACCCAACCCACCTTGACTGACAGAGTCACATGAGCGAGAGCTAAGATTCGTACCCTAGTCCGTACCCAGTCCGTATTCATACCCAGGCCTCAGCCCCCAGCTCCCTGCCTTGTTGGAGAGTCTGGGGCTTCCTCAGGCCCACAGCCGGTGCTGCCGAGGCCCGGCATCGGCAAGTGGCTCTGAAAGTCCACTAAGGGCCATGAAGAAAGATTCAGCAGGTGGAATTCTGTGATGGCCCCTCAGCATAATCCTCTGCATCTGGAGCGGGGCCTGTAGACAGTTGTGTTACGGGGCACAGCTGACCTTGAGAAAGGAGCTGGTCCTCAGTGTACCTGACCCAACCAGGTGAGCCCTGGAAGGAGATGAGGCCTTTCCTGAACAACGTGTACAAGAGATTTAACGTGTGGGAGAGTCTCTGTTGCTGGCTTTGAAAGTGGAAGGGGTCACGTCACAAGGAATGGGGCTGACAGCCAGCCAGGACACAGGATGTGCATCCTTCCACCGCAAGGGACAGAGCTTGCTACAACCTCGCATGCTGGGAACAGGCATTAGAGCTTCTGAGGAGAGGACCGGCCAGCCGACACCTCGATTTCAGCCTGGGGGTCCTTGAGCGGGGAACCCGGTCACACTGTGAGCTCCTGTCCCACGGAAAAGAGAGCCAATAGATGGTGCTGTCTCAAGCCACTGTTTGTGGCCATTTGTTATGCAGCACTGAAAGCTGATACAAAAGCGGATCTTTTCACGTATCCACCGGGCTGGGAGGAAGCTCAATGAAGCCCCAGCTTCTCCCACTGTCCTCGGGGTCCCTTCGCCCAGCACGTCCCAAGACCCCTCCACCCTCCCCTGCTTTTCTTCCTGCCACTGTCCTAAATCCCCTGTTACCCCCTTCAATACCTGCTGGACAAATGTGTCATGTGACTTGGGGCTCTCCTCGCAAGGGGTGAAAAAATAAAAAAACTTAAGCTCTCAAATACAGGCTCGCAGTCAGAGCTGGACATACCAGGCCGACTTGGCACAAGGAATGCCAGCTCCTTGCCAACGTAGTTGAAAGAGGGTTTTTAGTCTCGAACAAAGCTCTCCCTTTGAGGATTAACTGCCAACAGGGAGTTCTTTGTTTTGAGTAGAATTTAAGATGATTGCTGAGATAGGAAAGGGGAGAAAGGTGACACCGCCAAGATTGCACCGTGTAAATCCTGGATTATACAAAACATCATTTTTTTTTAACGTGTTGGCAAATATGGACGCATATCACGCCGACACTCTGAAACATCCATTTGATTTGGGGCCCTGTCCCTGGTCTCACGTTTCATGGCAGGTGATCCCTTCAAAGATATGCACGGACATATGTGGGTCCTCGCAGAGAGGAAAGGCCTCTTCTCACCTGTCAGCTTTTTATGTTGTTAGAAAAAAAGGAAAGCCATCCTCAAGATACAGCCCCGGTGTTGTTTCCCAAGGTGGAAAACTTTGCAGATGGGAAGGAGGGATGGGTAACTCTGACACGGGGCTAAAAGTCTTTGTTTAGAAACAATCCCTGGCCTGGTGTTCACGGCCGTTTAATACACGCTGCCCTGCGCCTTCTGCTCTCTGAATGCAGCCTGCTGGGGTGAGGGGCCCTGCCTCGGCACGGCACTCTCACACCTCAAGGCTTGGTCCCCATCTTGCTCTGAATAAACTTCAACGTCCTACTCTGGGGCCAATGTCCTCATGACCTGGCTTTCCTGCTGCATCTCTGACCCATATCCCGGCTCTCTGCTCCACCCAGCCATCCCTGTGCCTGGAACACTGCCAGCACATTCCTGCCCCAGGGCCTTTGCACAGCTGCTCTCTCCACCTGGGCTTTTGTTTTCCCAAATATCCACCTGACTGACTCCGTTTCTTCTAGTTTGTGCTCGAGAATCTCATCTCCCTGGAGAGGCCTCCCTGGCGCCCCCATCTCTCTTCTCTACTCACTGGCTTCAGATCACAGGTTTCAGTTTTAATTCTCTCTCCACCCCCTCCAGAGTGTGAGCTCCACGCTTTGACTCACACCACGCCTGGCCTCCTCGTAGGATTTGGGCCAGCAGAGGGACAATTACAATAGACGGTGGACACAGCCAGAGTCCCTGTCCTCCTGGGGCTCCTGCCCTGGGACACGTCCTGGACACTGGGCTTTGGGAGAGGGTGTGAGTGTCACAGGCAAGCATGGGGAGCTGGCCGTTTTCCCCACCTCCAGCCTGCATGTGTCAAGAGCCCCAGACCCTGCTGACCCTCCTCTGTTAATGATTTGGGGGCCGCTCCATTTGTCAGCTGTGCGTTTTGAAGCTTGCGGGCATGGGCTCCAAGCTGTGGTCACTCCTCCGTGATCTCAGCTCAGGGAAGGGAGTCAGGACACAGATAATCCAAAACAGCTGAAAAGCCCAGCGGCGACGCTGGTAACACTGGCTCGCGCAGGCAACTGTGCCGGGTCCCACCACGGGGCTCTGTCCCAGCCTGGACCACCGCAGGCAGAGCATTGGACACCTGCTCTATCCTCATTTCTAAACGAACTTTTTGTTTTAATGAATCCATCTTTCATTGTATGTAAAGCTTTTCTCCTTTACTTGCAAAATAAGCCTAACTATTATAGTGGGAAGAAAAGATGTTCTCTATTTTTTTTTATGAAATTGCATATCATTTATCTACTAAGTTAGAATTTACGTTTAGTAAATGTGGTTCTGTGAGTTCTGACAAACACCTACAGCCATGTAACCACTCCCACAATTAAGATGCAGAGTTCCACCCCCGCAAAAACTCCCTCTGCTGTGTGTCTTCCTCATTTAATCCTACATCAACCCTGAGGGGCCGCCGGCTGTAAGGACAGGGCAGGGGTTCTGCCCTCTTGCACACGCTGAATCCCACTGCTCAGCACAGGACTGGCATATAGTAGCTGCTCAATACACGTTAGTCGAATGACTCAGTGAATGACTCTGGTGTTATTGTTATGATCAGTTTACAAAAGAGGAAAGGAGGTTTAGAGAGCGTAAAGCACCATGACAAATAAGAGACAGATCCAGGATGCAACCACAGTCTATTGTTATTTACATCTCCAGCCCCAGTCAGTGGCTCTCAGAACCAGAATCCCCTTGGGTGGGACTCCAAGGCCCACCTGGGCCAGACCTCTTGGCACAGCCTCATGCGAATCCAGCCTAATTACTTAGAAACCCTGACTTCCGTCTCCTTTTGCTTCTCAGGTTCATGGGCATTCATGTAAAGAGTGCTTGGGGGTGGGAAGGAGGCCAATTGACCCTCCTCACCACAGGGAAGAGAAAGGAGTCCTGAACTGGCATTCTGCATCCTCAGGTCCAGCCCCGACTCTGGCATAACTTGCTATGTGACCTCATGCAAGTATCTTGGCCTCTCTGGGCCAATGACAAAAAACCCTGCTCACGCTGGGTTAGGGAAGGAAAAGGGAGATGTTTCCCTGGCGAATCGAGGGGCAGGGGGGTCTACTGATTTAGACGTAGCTTGACCCAGGGGCTCTGACTGTGTCACCCAGACTCAAGCCCCCCACCCTTTCCCTGGATGGGTGGCTCGGGTAAGCGGGGTGCCGGGGACCCGCGTCTCTCATCCTCCAGCTTGGGCTCGTTTACCAGCAGAGGCAGGGGCCCAAGAGCCGGAGTGGAAGTGTGCAAGGCCTCTCATGGCCTAGGGCTGGAACCGCATGCAGACCCGTCCAAAGCAAGTCACAGACCAGCCCAGATTCCAGGAGGTGGGACAGACCTCACCTGTTAGCGGGAGGTACCACCCAGTCACAGTGCAAGCAGCGAGGCTGCAGGGAGTGACGGGGAATGTGGCCGCTTAAAAAATCTACCGCAAGGAGGAGGGATGCGAGAACCCGCGCAGGGGTTTCTATTTCTCTCAGCGCCCCTGGGTGCAGGAGAACCTCCAACGTCACCCATGTTCCAGGTCCAGCTGCAGTGAGAGATCCTCCCTCTGGCGAGGTCTCCCCGCCCCTGCCTCTGCTGCATCCCCTCATCTCTCTGCTGGGCAAAGCTGCCTTCGTGCAGCTGAGGAAAGGCCCACAGGGGCCCTGCCGGGCTCGTGCAGTCCCGGCGCCTGAGGCTTCTGGCCGCTGGTGCTAGCGCGCGCTGACTCACCGGTGGCCAGAGCATCCCTGGACTTGGCGCTTACTTTCTCAGCCACCAAGTTGTAAGAGCTTCCGTGGCAACCGCCAGGAGAGCCCTTTTGCCCTTTCACGGAGCTGCTGTCTGGGTTGGCCTGGCCAGCGAGGATCCTTCTGGATGTGCAGTAAATTCTGACCTTTGGTTCAACCCAGCTTAACGAGTGTGTGAGGCTGACAAAGGCCTGGCCGGGTCCCCAGAGCTGCTTTGGGGCGAGGCCTCTGGTCGCTCGCGGGGCCAGCCCTTCCCCGTGATCTCATGCCCCTCCCACTCCCTACAGAGCAGGGGGCGGGGCGCAGCTGTGGGGCGGCAGTTTGGGAAAGAGACTGCAGGTCTTCTGGAAGTGGGAGTGGAAATGCCGAAAGCTGGGGAGCCCATGTGAGGTCAGCCAGCATCTGGGGGTCCTGCGGAGGCCTCGGCGGGGCTAGGCGTCTTGGAGCCGCTCCCGCGGGTGCATACACTGCGGCTGTTCAGGGGGCAGCTCTAGGTCACCTGGCTTCCCCACCTGCCACTCGCCCGCTCTGTGCGCACTGGGGTCATCGGCAGGAAGGGGTTAAGACCACTCACTGCTCGGGTCACTGTGAAGCGGAAGAAGAGGCACGTAGACGCGCTCAGTAAATATTACACCTAATTGTTCTTCGGGCTTCCGCCTTGGGAACCTGGAAGAAGCGCGCGCCCAGCCCCGCGATGAGACAGCTGTGTCCTCGCTCCATCCTGACGCTGAGAGGCTCCGAAGACAAGCCTGGAAAAGAGGACTTAGCCCCTCTACCAACAAGGAGAGCGGCCAAATGAAGGCAGGGCCGTGCCCAGGGCCACCCAGCTAGAGGGGGGGGCTCGGTCTCATGACACAAACAGCACCCACCAACCCACTGCCCACCCGCCCACCGTTCCAGGACATGGGCTGGAACTTCACCCGCGTCCTCTCAGCTCATTGTCACCACCCCGTGCCCCTCTCGTAGATGAGGAGGTGCGGTCCAGCAAGGCACAGCCCCGACCCAGGTTCTAGAAGCCTGTAAGTACGTGACTAAGTGTGGAGCACTTGCTTAGACGAGGCTGCAGATGGGGGCAGGGCTTTGGGGGTCAAGGCCGCTCTGCTCCTGCAAAAGGGCTCTGTCCTCCCCCCACCCACCCCGACCTAGAAAAAGTCTTCAGAAAAGGGCAGCTCCCACTTAGGGGGCCCAAGGCGGCTCCTGAAAACAGCTCTCAGCTGACCCCCATCTCATCTTCCATGCCCGCGTAATGATAGTGATAATAATAACAACAGAAACAACAAAAACAGCTACGATTTGCTGAGACATGACAGTGTGTGCCAGGCATTAAGTATTCTAGCTGCACCAGCCCAGTTTCTCCCCACCTCAGCCTTAGCAATGAGGTACTGCCTTTAACTCCCATTTCACAGAAGGGAACACTGAGGCCGAGAGGATAGGTCGCTGGCTCCAGGTCCTCAGCCAGGAAGTAGCAGAGCCGGACTCAGACCCAAACCGCCCCTGCCGCCCCCCCGCCACCCCAACCCCGGCCAAGGCCCTCACACCCCTCCCACTGCGAGGAGGTGCTGATGAGAACGCTTTCCAAGGTGCAGTGCTGTGGTTCACTTGGCTTCTGTCTCGGAGCTGGAGATGTAGCTGTAGAGAATCACGGGCGGGCTCTAAGGTGGGGTGATGCCATGGCTGGGAGCACAGGTGCTGGAGCCAGGCTGCCTGGGTCCCCATCAGCTGCACTCAGGAGCCGCTCTGATCCTCTGTTTTCTGAGACAGGCAACAGAGATGATGGAGACGTTCTGGGGATTTGACGGGACGATAAATGTAAAGTGCTTAGAATTATGCTTGGCACAAGGTAAATGCTCAACAAATGATCACCACCTGACCTGGTCTGTACTCCTTGCACAGGGGCAGTGTGTGGAAAATCCTGGAGGCAAAACAGAACACAGCATCCTCGGGGAAGGACAAGCAGCTGGGGAGGGGCCGCCAGATTGCGGACATCCTCAGGCTGTGCCACGGACACTATCTCAGGGCAAAGATGAGCCCTCGGGGGGTTTGCGCAGGGCCTCGATGGGAGCACCTGTGCATCTTTAAGAGTCCATCTGGCAAGGCTGGGGGCAGGGAGAGGAGGGGAGGGAGGGGAGACTGCTGGGTCATCCAGGAGAGAAAGGATGGTGGCCGGGACCAGACTGGCGCAGGAGACTTGGAGATGGGTGGCCAAGGTGTATGTTAGATGGGGAGTCAAGAGCCCTCGTTGATGCCACTTTGCTTATTGTTTAATAACCTGCATTTTCACTCTATTAAGGTTGACCTCTCTATATAAATACAGATCTACTTTTGAACTGCATGACGTCACCAGCATTCGGCCGTTCTGATCCACAAAAACAGGAATGCCATATTGTTTGACCAAACACATCACGGGTTTCCAAGGACTGGCTAGTATTCCATTTCGTGACTGTGCTTCTTTTTTAACGTCCCCTCTTGCTGGACGTCTCTGGTTTTTTCAGTTTGGATCTATTCTGAGCCCCACGACACTGAATGGTATTTTTTATACTACATTTGTGTGCCGGTCCTGTTATTTCCAGAGCTTTCTTTGCCATGTGTGCTTCGCTGGGCCTGCTGAAAGCCAAGGAAGAGCGGAGGGGCACAAGTTGATTCTAGCATTTACTGAGCTGCTTGCTCCTGGCAAGGAGAGTTTGGCGTTTCTGACCCCTTCACTCCCAGACAGGAATCCCACCCTGCCTGACCCCGGGGCTCCAGGAAGCTGAATGCTCATCCCTGCCTGGGAAGGGACCGTCCCACATGGGAAGGAGAAAGGCAGGCGCTGGCAGCCCTGAAGGTTAAATTCCAAGTCTCCTGGGTTGACGGCTCCCTCCCAGGCCTCCTCCCTTTGCTGAGTGTAAATTGGGGCTCTCTTCAGGCGGAACCTCCCCGACCTCTGCCCTTAACACTGCCCGCTCCCTGCTTGGCTTCCCTGAACCCCCAGCACTTGCAGGCACGGTGTAGATGTGGTCTGGCCTGGAGGAGGGGCCTGAGGATGCAGCGAGGCACAGCTGTCAGGATGGAGGATGCTGGTGGAAAGGTGGCCCAGCAGCCCGCGGTCCCTGCCTTCGGTCCAGCTGGGCTCCATCACCGCCTGGGGGCGAGAGGTTCCCACACACATACACGTCTTTCACCCTGAGTTATGGGGAACTGGGAGGGCAATTTGGTTGGGAACTAAACAAAAGGGGGCAGACGCAGGGCAGCCCGCAGAGCAGCGGGTGGTCGCTAAGCACCTGCTCTGTGGGAGGCTCCACTTGCTGCCTCAGGGGAAGTCTTTATAATTCCAGCGGCTTCTGAGAGGGGACTCCTGTTAAATGGAGAGCTTTCGATTCTGAGTGCCTTTGGGGCTTCGGGTGAGAGATTATAGGGACCCGAGCTGGGGAGAGCCCTGCAGAACTTAGGGAGAAGAATTTGGAGCTGTGAGTTGGGGGGTGACAGGGCAGGAATGGGGAGGCTGAGAAGGGAGGGGCTGGGAGGAGGAGGAACTGACAGTCAGACTGCAGTGCCTGACATCCTCTGCAGCTGAAGCCCAAAGGTGGGCCAGACCCTGCAATTGCTGGGCGGTACCTGGAGGCGGGCATCCTGGGAATCCCAAATGGCCTTTTATTAGAGACATGTGTATATATTCAAAATGAATGAAATTGACATTCTCATAGAAACTCACGCACACCTCTTAACCATCCTGGACGAGCCCCACCCTGAGTCATAGCCCAGAAGGAGGTGCCGGGCTCCTTTTCCGAGGAAGGCAGGAATTTGCTCTCCATCGGTCCAGGGGCTCCCCGTCCACCCTGGGTGCTCCTGTCGAGGTCAAGCCTGCACTTCTGGAAGCCCCCGCACGCTGCAGTGTTGGAGATGGGGGCAGGTGGGTTGCTGGTCGTCGTCTCTGCAGGTCAGTATCTGCTTACCTCATAGGACCCTGCCCGCCTCAAAATAAGAAACAAGAGGCTACCTCATCCCTAGAGGCCCTCTCAGTGCGGAACTGGAAACATTCCTAAGAAAAGAACTGCTTTTTCCCGAGATTCAGAGATTATTCTGGTGCCTGTCACCTGCCAAGGAATACTGCTTTCCAGCAAAGGTGCCTGTAATTTCAGCCTTTAAAGAATGTCTCCTGATAAGCAGGAGACAAAAACAGTGACCATGACAAAGAGCTAAAATATTTATCCCCAGACCATCCCATACATCTACCCAATAGGAAAACGATTCTCTCGGAACCTGCTTCTGAAATGATTGTCTCTCGTGTATCAGAGCTGTACTAAAAGCTACCTTAAAACAGCAACAGCTTCCACTTTCAAAGGGACGCCAGAGGAGTTCCCTGGTGGCGCAGTGGTTAAGAATCCACCTGCCAACGCAGGGGACACGGGTTCGAGCCCTGGTCCGGGAAGGTCCCACATGCTGCGGAGCAGCTAAGCCCATGCGCCATAACTACTGAGCCTGAGAAAGCCACCGCAATGAGAAGCCCGCGCACCGCTGCGAAGAGTAGCCCCCGCTCGCCGCCACTAGAGAAAGCCCGCGGGCGGCAACAAAGACCCAACGCTGCCATAAATAAATAAAAACTTAAAAAAACAAAGGGATGCCAGAATATGGTCAGGATTCGGGGAGGGTTTTTTTTTTTGTTGTGCTGTGTTGTTTGTTTGTTTGGGGTTCCATGGTGAGGTGTAGCCAAAGAGAGAAAGAAAGATGGGATTCTTAAAGGCTTAACAGGCAGGGCAGGAGAATCACCTGCAAATTCATAATCCCAGGGGTTTTGTGTGTTTCTTATAGGTGCATAGGGTGGGGTGGACTTTAGGGTTTGGCACACCTGGGTACGATACAGTTGTTCTCTACAAATCAGGGATTTGGCAAGAGGACTAAATGGAAAATACTTAGGTCAGTGCCTGACACATAGTATTTGCTCAAGAAATGAATATTTTTTTTTTAATCATCACTGTGATGAGAGTAAGATTTATTGATTTGGAAATGTTTCTGCCCCAGCTGCACCCTGACCTCCCCAAATTAATTCAAAATGATATATTTGCCAGATGTTTTAGAATGAAAAATAGAAGAATGGAGTTAGAGACAGGATCAAAAGGTGGGACAAAAGTGGCTCTAATCTACCTAGAAAAGCCATCAATTTATATAATGAAGAGCCACTGAAGAGGAAGGTGGCGGGGGGGATGTACGAACTTGGCGTGTTTGGAAGCGGGGCGGTGAGAGGCTCCGGAGGAGCTGACTGGGGGGCCGGCAGGTCGGCAGGGGAGAAACGAGAATTTGAGAAATGAGGCTGAGGGCTGTGAACTGGAGCCTCATGGAGGTACTTTCTGAGATGCCGATGAATGTCAATTCCTTTTTAATAACTTCTGGTCCCTGGACTGTGCTTCTTTGTAAGAGACTCTGTTCTGAGACTGGGCCATGGGGGGGCCCAGCTGTTATTAGGGCTACACGGCTGATTCCTTTTAGGGTACAGAGGTCACCCCAGATGATAGGCGTCTGTTTTCTGGGTACTCACGGAAGTGAGAAGAGAACAGTCGTAAGAGCCCAGTATCACAGAGTAAGAAGCTTATTCGGGATTCCAGATAACTCTAGGGTCCTAGTTATACTGGTTCCCACATAGAAATGGGCTTGTTGTGTCCTTACCCTAAGGGGTCACCATCGTGAGTCAGCCACGACTCCTCTTCTGAAGCCTCCTTGTTTGAACTCCCTGAAATGACCTGGTTTTTTGGGCATCACCAACAGCACTGCGTGTCCCTGGAAGGCGTAGCTGTCCTGCCACCGACAGCTCCTGTTGAGATAACTGTCTAGGCCTGTAGTGGATGCCAGGATGTGCCCCTGAGAGCCTCCCTTTAGGGCTGTTGGGGGTATCGGTGGCTGATTATTCTTAGCTGAGTCCCAATCCAGGAACTGCCTTCAGCCTCTGACAGCCGCAGACCCCCAAGGTCAGGCCCCTTCTTGGGTCGCCTGCTTCCAATGACTGGCCGAAGAGAAAGAATGAAAGTCCAGACCCATTGTCCATGTCTATGACCATTCTATAGGGCATCCCAACTCCAGAGCTCCCCGGGGCGTCAGTGGGGCCTCTGTTGTGACCGCATCACAACCGAACCTCTCCCACACAAGTGTCCATCCCCAAAGCTCCCCCAGCGAACTTCCTGCACATGAATGCTGTTTCAGGGTCTGTTCCTCAGCACCCCGATCTGTAACAGTCCCTACTCTGGCTACTGAGAGAGGAGTGGGCTCTAGGGTTGCCAGATTTAGTAAATAAAAATTCAGGATTCCATTTAAATGTGAATTTCAGATCAACAGCGAATAATGTTTTCATATAAATATGTCCCATGTGACATTTGGGACGTTATCTGTTGTTGATCTGAAGTTCAAATCTAACTGGGAGTTCTGCATTTTATCTGGCGACCCTAGCAGGATCATGGAGTATAGGATATGGGGCCAAGGTCCGAATGGGTTGGGGGCCACGGCACATCGTTGGGGACCACAGAGCATCGCACACTCACATCCTACATGCAGATCAGCTTGGGTTTCTCTTGTAAGAAATGTAACAACTCATATGTGACCCTGTTTTTGCTTAAAAGAATAATAAGGGTAGTAACTACCATATATTGAGGGCTAACTTTGTCCTGGACCATGTACTATGCATTTTAAAGCTGTTAACCCATCTCTTAACCTATTTAATTTCCCAAACAACCTTTTGAGGTAAATGTATTTGTTAAGATCAAGTCCAATATAAGTGACAGAAAATCCAAACTATCAGTGGTTTGAAGAAAATTCAGAAGTAAGCGAGGCAAGGCTGGGATTGGTGGACCCCTCACCCCTTCCCTCTTGTTCTACCTTGTGTGACCTCCATTCCTCAGGTCACCAACCCCCATGGTCCAAGATGGCTGCTGGAGATCCAGCCATTACATAAAATTCCAGCCAGCAAAGAGGAAGAATCAACAAAGAAGGGCACATCCCTCCATAAGGACACTTTCTAGAAGTTGCACAAACATATCAGTTTATGCCCCTTTTAGCCTAATTCAGTCATGTGACTTTGGTGTAAGAAAAGATGCAATAGATAGTTTTTATTCCAGCTGGTTACAGGACCAGGTAATAATCAGGGTTTTTCTTGCTAAGGGAGAAGGGGAGAAGCATAGTGAGAAATAATTAGCAGATTTTGCCACGAATAAGTACTATTAATATCCTCATTTTTGGATGAAATTGAGGCTCAGGAAGGTTAAGTAACTTACCCAAGGTCACTCAACTTACAGCCTGCCCCTGAGCCTGTGTCTGTAATAACCACTATCATGTAATTCAACGTAATTAGACTTCATAAATGCCAAATTATGTAAGTAGGATCTGATGATTGTCAAACCCTGTTTTTAAAAAATATAACATTCAGACAATTCATGGACATTCAAATATCAACACTTCATAAAACACTCTAATGATTATAGCAAATACAGAAAAACTTAGGCAAAAAAAAAAAAGTATAAATGACACACACAGAGATATGAAAGAGAAAAGACCAGTTTTCACACAGATCAGCAGTCCTGCCAGGGAAGAGAAGCCCATCCCATGTCCCAGAATTCAGTTTAACTGGTATCATCCAAAAGAAGAAACAAATGTATAAAGCGGTAAAGTGTCTGTGGGGGAGGGGAGGGAATGCTTGAAATCAGCGAGAATACGAGTTTGAGCACGTGGGTGTGAATGAATATGCAGTGGGCTCTGTGGGTTTAAGAAATGCAGCTGAACAACACCCTGCAATGTCTTTGAACTCCTGGAGCCCAGCAAAATGGCCATGGGAATGAGAAAATTCTCCAAGAGAAATATTATTTGTATTCCATGGTTGAAAAGTGAACAGCCCTCCCCCACCCGAAACCAGAGGAAGGGAAATTTGAAACATGAAATTGAGAAGCTGGGCTGCGGAGCTGCGGGGCCTGTCTCCCAGGTAAAGTTGCCTGGGGCCTTCTTCAGGCGGGTCTAGAGGCTGAGCCGCTCTAACTGTTGGGAGAAACTTTCTGCTATTTCACAACTTGGTTGACCTCCTTCCTGCTAGGATTAGTTCCTCTCAAAATCATGGTTTCATAGAAAGCAGAAAATAAAATAGAGCTTCAAGGCCATCTAGGCTTCTGAATTCAGCTGGGTCTCACCTTGGGGGCCGATATGGCTGCCTGGAGCGCCGCTCTGAGCAAGTGTGTGAGCTGAACTGAATTCAGTGAGATGGAGTGCTTTGCTGTGATTGATTGGTCATGTCTGCTGTAGGCACAGAAGGGTACAGGGGAAGTCTGTGTGCCATGTTTTCTGACTCTGAACTTGGGGAAGCCCTTCATCTTACAGAGGAGGTAAATGAGGCTCTCTGAGGGAAAGTAAATTGCTCTGAGCCTTTTGGTAGCTGAGTGGGAATAGGAGGTCAGTTCCCCTGAATTTTAGTCCTGTCTTCCTTTTACCATTAACATCTGAGGCTGGCAACTGGAATTTTCTCCAGAGCAATTCCTAATGGGAATTCTCATTCCACTCAAAGAGGAATCTCTGTCCTTCCAAGGAAATCCATTTCACTTTTCCTTGATGTTCAGGTCTGAGCATGGCACAGTTGGAAGACGGAGACGTTTGATGTTGGTAGTCAGCCTTCCCTCCTGGGCGATAGTGAGAGTAACCCTGTGTGCTGCTGTAACAGATAATCCCTAAACCACAGTGGCTTAGCAAAGGGTGGCAGGCTGAATGAGGGCCCCTCAAAGATCACCATGACCTAATTTCCAGAACATGTGAGTAAAGATACTTTACGTGGCAAAAGGGATCATAGAGATGTGATTAAATTAAAGATCTTGAGATGGGGAGATTACCCTAGATTATCTGGGTGGGTCCGAGGGTCCTTATAAGAGGGAGGCAGCAAGGTCAGAGTCAATAAAGAGATCTGATGATGAAAGACATGAGAGAGATTTGAAGATGCTACCTTCCTGGCTTTGCAAACGGATGAAGGAGCCAAGCAATCCAGGCACCTCTAGAACCTGGCAAGAGAAGGAAAAAGATTCTCCTCTAGAGCCTCTAGGAGGCATGCAGACCAACACACACCGTGCTAGTCAGACTTCTGACCTCCAGAACTGTAGCATAGTAAATTTGTGTTAACTGGGGCCCTTGAGGTTTGGGTAGTTTGTTGCTGCAGCCATCGGAATCTAATACACACAGGGAAGGTTTACTTCTTATTCTTATCTCAGTCTATGAGGGGAGGCTTTCCTCCAAGTCGTGATCAGGACTTTTCCTATCGTGAGGCTCCGTGGCCCCTGGGTCTCCAGCCGGCCAGGCACCAGCCAAGAGACAGGGTGAGGGCAGGTGTCCTATAGGAGGTCAAGGCTTCCCGTTTTCATAGCCTCTTCACTCTGCAGTTCAAGGCTTCCCATCACCTGGCTTTTGCCCACCGTTTGGCCTCATTTCTTGTCATTCTCCTTGCCCACAATCTTACAGCCTTACTGGTCTTCTCAGTCCTCAGATATGCTAAGCGCACCCAGCACCTGAAGGGCATCAAGTGTGTAATCCCCCAGCTTCTCGCAGGAAGGCTCCTTCCCCAACGACCACCCCCCTCAGATAAAACCTGTCCCCCTCCTGTTACTCCTGCCGCCAACGCTCTGTTTACTTGCTGCAAGGCCCTTCCTACTCTGCAAAAGTCCCTTCTTTGCTTATTTGCTTATTCCGTTTGTCCTCTGTCTTATCACCGGAAGAGTCACCACCACGATGCCGAGTTTGTCGCTGCTTCACTCTGAGCCCCCAGCTTGCCAGAGGTCAGCACACAGTAGATGCTCAATCAGTAATAGTCTGTGGATCCAGCGAATCAATGAGCCAGCAGGACAACTTCTACGCTGGACTCAGGATGCCCAAGACTACCGGTGAGCTTGACATCACAGAAGTTCAAGAGTAATGGAAGGAAGGAAGGATCTGCCTGCTGGACGCCATTGGTAACAAGAGCTCATGTAGATAATCTTCTGGGGGGCTCATCGGCACATCCTCTGGAGCTGTAAGCGGAGCCGGCTCCTCTGAGCTGTGCAGAGGGGTGCAAAGAGGCAAGGCGGGAAGACAGAGGGAGGACCAGCATTTTGCACAGGAAGGTTCAAGGTGGGGCACATGCAGGATGTGTTTTCGCAGTGAGATGTCAGCTCCGCCTCCCCCACCCCCACCCCGTGTCAAAGGCCTCTTGATTCCACAGCCAAAAACAAGGCTCCTGCTAGCCCGTGACCCCAGAGGCGTTTATACTTCCCTCAAACACTCTCTTTTGATCGTCCCCCTAGGGTCACAGGTCTTCCAAGGCCTGAAGATAAACTGTTAGTTTTATGGGGTCAGTTTTACTCCCACCAGAAAACAAAACAAATGCATGACATTGTGCTTTGGGAAATCTGCTTGCATTTGTCATAGATGTGCCTCCCTTCGGCCTGGAGCCGAGGCGCCCCGAGAGGATCTGCCGGCCACTTCCTCTCGGAGCAGAGGCTTCCGCTCCCACGCGCATGAGCCGCCTGAGCCGCCCTGCTCGCCGCTGCACTGCTTCTCCTCCAGGAGGAAGCAGGGCGGGATGTGCGCACGCGCACCCTCACCTGCGCGTGCGGGGCAGAGAACGCTGCTTTTTGAACTGACGAGGAACTTTCAGAAATCTGTAAGACACGGCTCTCAAAAAAGCTATTATTGGGCATCTCTTCATCACAGAGAGAAAACTGAGTCAGTCAGATGTTGAACGGCGTGGGACTGCAGCCTTCCTGAGGCCACTCTCTGCAGCCCTGAAATGATTGTTAACTATATTCACTGACCCGGAAAGACATTTGTTTTGTGTCCATAGGAAGGTGGTAGAGGGATTAATGACGACCCTCGCAAATGCTGCCGTGGCCCCGCCCATACGCCCTTGGCTTTCACGCTTCCCGTGCAGGTGACCCCTACAGCTTCTGACACCTCGGGGGGCGACCCTCAGGCAACGACCGAGGGGAGCAGCGGGGCGAGGAGTCGGGCTCCTTCTCTGGAGAACACGAAGGCATGCCTGACGCTGTCTCCTGGGGGACCCCAGCGGGAAGGACCCCCCATGTGCCCACCGCAAGAACCTGCTCACTGCCGTCTACCCAGCTACTCTGGCTTGGGATCGACTCCCAAGTCAGTCACTTGCCAGGCCGGGCCCAGCAGTGGGAGAAAGCAGGGTTTGCGGCTGAAAGCTGAGGGGTCCACCGGCACGGCGGGGAGAGCCCAGAGGGGCAGTGGGACACGTGCCTGTCTGCTGTGGGCACATGTTGGAAGGCAGGACCCTGTGCCCATGAATCTGAATTTCAGAGTTCCATCCCTGCCTCCGGGGCATTCAGAGCTCAGCTGGGGTGGAGCCCCCACCTACCAAGGCCGCAGGGTTCGGCTGCAGTGGGCCCCAGAGTCTGGGGAGCTGAGGGCTTGCACACAGCCCCACCCGGAGAGTCGGACTGGCAGGTGTGCGGTGGGCCCAGAAGTGAGCACATCACACGATCTTCCCAAGCGGTTGAGTGAAGGGTGCAGAGACCACGTCCTGAAAAATGCTGGGCTGCAGAGCAGACAGAGCCACTGGACAGAGGCCAGAGAACGTGAGCTGCGTCCCTCCTCGCAGCGGCCATGGGTCACACCTGTACTCTCCCCTTGGCCACCCTGGACGTGGGAGGGAGAAATGCCATCTGCATTCTTTTGCTACTGCTCCCCAAACAAACTCGCACGAACTGAATGGCTACAGCAGCAATCGCTTGTTGCTGGCAAGCTGCTGCTCTTCCAGCAGGTCGGGGTCAGGCAGGCGCCTCTCCTCCAGCAGGTCTCAAAAGGCTGAAATCCAGGTGTCAGCTGGGCCGGGCTGTGCTCTGTCCTAGAGGCTCCGGGGAAGCATCTGCGTCCAGCCCATCAGGTTGTGGCCTGGATTCAGCTTCTGGTGGCCGTCAGGCTGAGGTCCCCGTTCCCTCGTGGCTGACAGTGGGGGGCAGGTGTCTGCTCCTCGAGGCTGCCCACGTTCCTTCTCTTGCTTTCCCGGTGGCCCTTCCAGCAACGGTGGGTCAAGTTCCTCTCCTGCTTCAAATCTCTGTCTTTCCACCTGCCACGCCTCTGACTCCAGCCAGAGAAAGTTCTCTGCTTTTAAGGGCTCATGGGATTAGAGTGAGCCTACCGGAGAAGCCAGGATAATCCCTCTGTCTTAATGTCCGAAACCTTAATCAGGCCTGCAAAGTGCCGTTTGCCATGGAGCATACCAACTCACAGGTTCTGGGGACTGGATGTTGGCATCAACAATGCTATATGACAAACAAAAGCTGATGCAATTCCTGGTCTCCTTTCTCATCTCAAATGATTCTCTACTCAGAGACTCTGTAATTGCAGACCTGAGACAAAGTCATCAGGAGGCCGGGGAGTCGGGACTGCATGGAACTGAGAGCAAAGGTTTTCCTCCCTGACAAGAGCAAGGTGTGAGGGAGAAGAGCTTGCCTTGCTCTCCCGCTCAGAGTGCCATCCTGTAAGGATACTTGACTCGGAAGCTTGGCAGCCATCTTGCCACCATGAGACAGCACTAAGCACAGGGATAGCAGGCCCAGGCGGAGGCTACTGCTAATGTAAAGGCATCAAACCGATCCTGGAAACTTCTATCTCCAGACGGTTGGTGGGATTACGAAACTATCATTTAAGCTGTGTTGAGATGGGTTCTGTTCTTTGCTGATGAAAACATTTCTAACATATGCACGACGGTTGTGATCATTTGGATTATTGTTCAGCGTCAATCACTCCCCTCTCCTTCACACTATGGGCAGACATCCCTCCCCACCCAGCTGACTGTGGACTTCATCATGTGACTTGCTTTAGCCAGTGAACATTAGTGGATGTGTCACAAGCAACAGCCTTCAACGTACGTGCATATGCTTTGGCTTGGCTCTTATGCCCCAGTGACCCACCAGAAGATTATCCCCAGGATGGGCTGCCGCCCCTTCAGTCTGGGCCCCAGAGCAAACACACGTGGAGCTGAGTGAGTCCGGCCTGAGTCCTGTAACCCAGCGCAGCAGACCCTCAGCTTGAAGCAGACCCCAGCAGATCCCAGCCAAGGTCAGCTGAGCCGCATTCAACCAGCTATGAGCCACTGAGTTTAGGGATGGTGTGTTATTGGGTCAATAGCTGACTGACACAAAGACGAGTGTGTCACACACAGGTCTGCACTCTCCCCTTCCCCAGGACTCCCAAAGTTAGGTAGAGGTGAGCGATAGAACCTTCTGTTACTTTGAGGATCTAAGAGCACAGGAAACCTCTGCCACCCATTTGTAGAAGAGGATCCAGGGGACGGGCCAGCTTCTGGAGTTCTCCTGAGACACGCAAAGGGGCAGGAAAGGGGCAGGAAACATCTGTTGGTGCGCCTGGCAGCCTCACAGAGTTTCCTCAGCTCCGGACCCCACAGCATCCGAAGAAAGCTTGCTGTGGGCCCTCAGGCCGCTCTGCTAGATGTGGCCCAGGGACCCAGGACCCCTGGAGAGGCTTCAATCTCAAGATGCAGAGGGCACAGGTGCAGCTGTTGAGAACTGAGGAAGGGGGCTGGCGCAGCAGGTGCCCAGGGCACTTGGGACAGCCCGGGCCAGATACCGCTCACTCACCTGGGGCTAGACGGGCCCCGTAAGCTATGCTGCAGGGAAAGGAGGACCCCATATCCCTCGAATTAAGTTTCTGCCCCCGGCACAAGGGGCTTGAAAGAGATATTAAGTTAGAGTTACGGTCCTTGCACATCATAGACAGTAGACTCAGACTCACGTCCATTATAGACAGAGAATTTATTTAGTCTCTGGGTGAAGCGGTCAGCTTGCTTCAACTTTATGCATCTCAGTTCCCATTGGGCTAAGCCACGGTTGACAAACTAGGGCTTGTGGGCCAAATCCAACCCACCACCTGCTTTTGTAAATAAAGTTTTATTGGAACAGCCTTACCCATTTGTTTACATATTTTCCAGGGCTGCAAAGGCAGGTTGAGTAGATGCAAGAGGGTCTGGCCTGCAAAGATGAAAATGTTTATTATCTGGCCCTTTGCAGAAAAAGCTTATCAACCCCCACACCAAACTGTCGCTGACTTTCTTACCAGCTCCAAATTCTAAATCCCCATCTACTGAACTCTGCTTCCATTAAAGTAATTCAACAAACGCTTGAGAACAGTGCATTAACAGGAATAAGATTGGCTTTATAAAAGCATTTATTAACAGCATTAACAGGAATAAAATTGGCTTTATAAAAGGAAACCAAACCCTTGAGTGGGCCAGGGAGCTATTTCCCACATACCACAAAATTCTTCAGACTTCCCCCTCCAATTAGCCAACGGGATGTGTCAGGGACCCGCCTGGACCACACGGCTTTGGTACCCACTCCTGTCCAAGAAAAATGACTTTTGCTCTTAGAGTTCGCATCCCCTGCTGCCCAGCACTTCTTACAATCCTCCCTCAGCCCTGGGGTTTGCAGGAGAGGCAGCAATGAGAAGGGAAATCTGCTCCGGCCAGACTCCACCCAGCACCGTGGATGCCAGCAGAAATCCGATGTTTGTGTCTATTAATCACAGGCGGAATCTGCAACTCGAGCCCGTGTACCAGAAATGAATGGAAAAAGTGCAACCTGACCACAAAAGTATTATTTTATAAATAAGGCCCTTCAATAGTGGTTAATTGGATACACATTTCGCAAGATTTGGGGAACATTAAAACTATCATACTCAAATTGACAGGCTAGGTTCGTGTTACAGCAGTGACCATTTTCTAGACCTTGTCAGGCCCCAGGTTGCAAATCCTAGCTCCGAGACTTTATTTCTCCCTGAAAGATGTCACTTCTCCACCTCTACCCTTAAAAAAAAGATCAAGATTAATTTAGTGTATGTTTAACAGCTCCATAAATCACTCAACATACTCGAATCTCATCAAAATTCTGCCAGAAATGATTTTCACTAAAGCAGATGGCCTGATTGGGAAACTCATTTGGTATATGCTTTATTTTCCACCAAATCTCAGAGAGTTCCTACTGTGTGTCAGCCCACACCGAGCGTTGGAGACAACCAAGGGCAGCTGTGTCTAACACCTGGCTCTACAGCCAAGAGAAAGAGAAAATTGCAGGAGCTGGAAGTAGGGGAGGATGTTCAGGAATACGGGAAACCTGTTATGACGAAGATCTTGAGATGCGGTCGTGCCCCTGTTTGTTTTGAGGCCGTTTAAAATTCACAAATTTCTCATGGAGACAGAAGATCAAATCCAAGATAAGCTTCGAGTACCGTCTCCTGCTCTGCTTGTCCTCTGTAGCTGCTGTGGGCACAGTGAAGGGACTCAGCCACGCCTAGAGGGACAGCTAGAAGGTAGGTGACAAGTTGGGAGGCCAGAAACTTCATATGCTTTATTGCTGATTCCTCAAAGTGACCCCAAAAGGCAGGTCCAGTTATTAGACCCAGTCTTCAGATGAGCAAACCAAGCTTCTTGAGTTTCTCAATGTTTCCATCAAAGTGCTCCTGACAGTAGAAGAAAATAGCATGTAGAGTGGGGACTTGGAGGGGCTCCCCAAATCTACCTGCCGCAAAAGCAAAATTTCTTTGACGTTCTGGTTTTTAATGTTGAATTGTTTTTTATATTCTACTCTATAACATTTCTCAGCCTGTTTTCAGACTGTTCCTAACTGTCTATCAGTAATTCCAAAAATCGCCGTCTCCCCCCAAAAAAGACTTCTAATAAAATTCAGTTTCCCAGAGGATGTACCTCATTTCTCTGGGGGCTTTTCCAAATCCTTCACCACTGACTCGTACCTGGAGAGCAAACACGCTCACGCCTGAGAAGTTTGGTCAGAGAGTGAGCAGGGCTTGTAAACTGGTGGCCTTTGGCCCTCTGGTTTTGTTTGGCCTGTGCAGTATTTTTAAGTTTTCACACACACACACACACACACACACACACACACACGCAAATCCAGATTTCCAGGTTCTCTTAAAAAACGGTCTCAAAATAGCCCTTGTGTGTCTCTGAGTAGTGGCAGCCCCTTCAGGCTGGGCATGGGATCTGCACTCTTCCCCAGTCCCCACCACTCCCTAGTGTCTTATACCTGGACAATGTCACTGACTTATACACTCATTTGGACTCTGGGGGCATTGAGTGTGGGTTCTTGTCTTGAAACTATTGGTATTTGGCGTTCAAAGTGCTGAAAAGCCATGGGTCCTCCTTGGGAAGACACAGGGCCACAAGAGAAAGAAAGAAAAATCCATTCACAAAAGAGCCCTGCAGGGCCTTGTCAGCATGGAAGGGGGAAAAAAGCCTCAATGATGCTCAAAGAAGCTGTTTTATTTTCCACTCTACCTCTGATGCTGCTCAGGGTGATGGATTAAAGAAGCTCATTTCCTTTGGTTGGAAAAGCAAAAAAAAAAAACAAAAACAGAACGCAAAAGAAAAAGCCAGTGTTCAATAAAATGTGGATGAATGACGCAATGGTGCCTGGAACCCGGGGAATGGAGCTGTTAATTGCTTCCTTCCCCGGGGCCAGGACGCTGGTTCGCCCTCTCTTGTGGACTGGGATGTGTTTGTCAAAGAAAGTATCGACCTCCCATAACTCTCTGAAATGATACAATACATCACTTGAAAGTAAGCTAGGATCAACACGTTGTTAACCGTTTGATCTCACAAGTCAGAATTAATGATAGGTATTTTGCACAAAGAGAAAAAAATGAATGTTAAAAGCCTATTTACGTTAACGAAAGACATCCCTGCAGCATCAGGGTTGAGTTGCAGGCGATTTCCTGCGGCACAGCTGTTCCACGTTTGTTAGTCTGCGGGTGGGTGGCAGCAACCGGTAATCAGAGCCAGACAGAGGGTGCGGGAGCTGGAATGATGGGGGGACACGAATCTTCAAATGGAAAATCCCAGGGACTCCCTGGAAAAAGGGGGTCCCAGTTTAGAGCTCAGAGCAAACTCCTTCAGGGCTTTGGGGAGAGTCAGGAATCAGTTTCTTCATCCGAAAAATGGACTCCATTCATTAGTTCTGAAGATACTCAAAGAGGTTGGGCCGGGCACAGGGGATACAGTGGGGAACAGACCAGGTCCCTGCCTTTGTGGATCTTACATTCTGGACAAATCTACTTTAACTAATAAGGAAACAAGTAGACTTAGAAATAATAATAATAAAACCTCTAGGGGCTGGAAGGATAAATTGGGTGATTGGGATTGACATATATACACACTACTATATATAAAATAGATAACTAATAAGAACCTACTGTATAGCACAGGGAACTCCACTCAATACTCTGTAATGGCCTATATGGGAATAGAATCTAAAAAAGAGTGGATATATGTACATGTATAACTGATACACTTTGCTGTTCAGACGAAAGGAACACAACACTGTAAATCAACTCTACGCCAATAAAAGTTAATTATTTAGAACAACCCTCTAGGTCATGATGATGCTAATGAAAGAACAAGCAGGCTGAGATGAGCCCTAAAGGGATCAAGATTGATGGGCAGGGAAGGCCGCTCTGAGGAACTGATACTGGAGCTGAGCCCTGAATTATGTGAGGATGGAATGAGCCAGGCAAACACTCAGGGGCAGAATGTTCCAGCAGAGGCCGAAGCCCGTGCAAAGGCCCTGAGGCACGACTAGGCTTGGGGGGTGTTCAAGCTACAGCAAGACGCTGGAAGGTGCTGGAAGCAAGCGAGGGAGCAGAGTGGTGGAAGAAGAGGCTGGAGAAACAAGGACAGCAATGTGGAAGGCTCTGGAGGCCAAGAGCCTGGCTGCTGCTCTGAGTGTGAAGGCTCCATTAGAGGAGTGAGAGTAGTGAGATTTGATTTTCGTTTCGAAAAGCTCTCCGGCTCTGGTTGGAGACGAGACTGTGGGCCCCAGTGGGGGCAGTGGAATCGGGGAGACCAGGTCCAGGCCATTGGAGGGGCACTCCCCATGTCTGCTTTGTACAACAGCATTCCCTGCTTCTGGGGAGTTGGAGGTTAGGATTTAGGGAAGGCTGGGGAAATTTAGAAAAAGCCATAGCTGCGGGGTGGAGGGGGATGCAGAAGAGGCTCTGAGCACACACGGAGCTGCCTTGTTGGACAAGCAAGCCCGCTTCTCATGCTTCGTCCTCTCTCCGACCACGAGGGAGCTTGCTTGGGGACCCTTTAATTTCTCGGATTCATCAAATTTGCTGTCCTCGTCCAGGCAGATGAGAGGTTTTCTGGAGAGGATCAGGGACCGTCAGAGAGGGTTTCAAAGCTGGCTCAGCTCCCCTGTGTGGGGTGAGTCTCTTGTCCACTGGAGAGCTTCTGGGGTGTGAAGCCTGGGAAAGGTGGGTCACGGCAGTCCCAGCGCCGGACAGACACCCCATCAGAGCTCCACGTCCTGGTGGGAGCTAGGAATGGCCGCAAAGCAGAACAGGAAGCAACCGGTCTCATTTCAAATGTGCCAAGTCAATTTTGTTAGCAAATATTGGTTTGAATTAAGTCATATCTTCCATTTAAAATAATATTTTATTATTTTTATTTATTTATTCATTTTTTAAAGACTTTATTGAATTTGTTACAATATCGCTTCTGTTTTATGTTTTGGTTTTTGGGCCAGGAGGCAGGTGGGATCTTAGCTCCCCTACCAGGGATCGAACCCGCACCCCCCTGCATTGGAAGGTGAAGTCTTAACCACTGGACTGCCAGGGAAGTCCCATAAAATAATATTTTTATATTGCAAAGAATTTTCACCTGTACAAGTTTATGTCCAGGTTTCACAAAGGCTGTTCTGAACATCCCTGGTGATGAGAGGGGTTTAGGTAGGACACAGACTTTTAAAATTTTACATATTTGCTTTTAACTGTATTGGCAAAAATATAACAAGTACATCAAATACATGAATTGCTTAAGTCAAGACTAAAGTGGGTACTTAAATGATAAAAATAAAAGAGAGGGTGCAGTTGATTTATATAAAATGCTGAATGATAATTTGGTTATTTTATGGGTACAGGTAAAAATCGTGAAGTGACTGAGTTTGGAGAGCACTTTGCTCACGGATGGCTACAAATGCAGAGAAAGAACTTGACATGTGCTGTTGTCTCCAGGTGACGGGTGACGAAACAGAGGGAGGGCAGCAAGACATGTACATCTCAAGTCGCACATCTGGTGATGAAGAGGCAGGACCCAGATGCTGGATTTTTTAACTCTCGGTTCAACAGTCTGTCACCTCCACTGGGCTAAGATGTCTCTATCGCTAAAATGTGATTTTTGCAAACTTGCCCCAATATAGCGCTTCTCGAGACTTCTCTAGAAGCAGAGAAAACAGGATAAAATGTGATCCTCATCACTTTGTTCTTATTTTTCCTTCTATAGCAGTGGTTCTCAACCAGGGTGACTTGGCCCCCAGGGGACATGTGACAACGTCTGGAGACATTTTGGGTGTCACGGATGGGGGTGGGGGGGTGGGCGAGCAGGGGGTGGAGGCCAACGGTGCTGCTTAGCATCCTGCCGGGCACAGTCAGCCCCGCAGCAAAGAAGGATTCAGCCCCAAACGTCAACAGTGCCCGGGCTGAGGACCCTGCTCCATCCTAGTGATGTCCCACTTCACGTCACGAAATCAAATCTCAGACTGAAGGACTGGAAAACTGTCTCTCTCGTATTCCTAAAGATTCCCCAGAAATTAACACTTTGTTGGCTAAAACATGGGGACTGTTTTCTCATGAAGAGACATCCTATCATAATATCGTTAATAAGAACAAACGTTTATAGAGCCTTCATGTTGTGCCAGACATAGGCCTGACGACTTCGCATGTAATCCTCACCACCATCTGATCAGGTAGGTACAGAAGAGGACTCTGAGGCACAGAGAGGTTAAGCCACTCGCCTGAGGCTTCACAGCCTCTGCCTTGGAGGCAGGGTTTGACCCCAGGCATTCTGGTTCCCGAGCCTGTGCGCTTGACTACAATGTTGTTCAAAACAGTATATAGCCCAAGTTGTCAGAGTATATATTTTCTATGGGACACAGTTTAACGATGTTTATTATTAGATGGGGGAAAATGCCACGCACAAGACTATTATTTTCCCTGAGCTGGTCTTCATGAAGAAGGAGGACGCACCACTGTTCCAGGTTGTCCGCCTTTATTGCGGTTACTTCCCCTGCAGTTGCCCTGTTTGGCCTTAATTTCCTTTTAATCCTCGGGTGCCATGTGAACTGGACTGGAGGGGTTCATGGAGTGGGCTTTTGTTCGGCTTCCCAGCACAGATCGTTGCCTTGTTTGAGCAGGATTTTCAGGCTGGGTGGTGAGAATGGAAGGTTCTAGAACTGTACGAGTCTTACCATTTACTTCCAGCGAGCTAAGTTCAGCTAGTTCTGGTTATGTGGCAGGCACTGTGCAAATGCTTCGGGGGTGCTATTTCATGCCGGTTTCAGCCCTTTGGGGGTAGATATTGTTTGTTTTTGTTTTTTATTGAGGTAAAGTTCATTTAACAAAATTCAGCACTTTAACCATTTTAAAATGTGCAATTCAGTGGCTTTTCATGCATTCACGATCTTGTGCAACCCTCACCACTATCTAATGGCAGACATCTTCATCTCTCCAAAAAGAGACCTCATACCCATTAAGAAGTTATTCCTCGTTTCCCCTCCCCCAGCCCCTGACAACCACTAATCTACTTTCTGCCTCTATGGATTCGCTGGTTTTGGACAATTCCTATAAATGGGATCATACAATACGTGGCCTTTTGTGTCTAACTTCTTTCACTTAGCGTCTTAGCTTCAAGGTTCATCCATGTGGTAGCAGGTGTCAATACTTACCCCATTTTTACAACTGAATAATATTCCATTGTACGGATATACCACATTTTGTTTATCCATTCATCAGTTGATGGGTGCTTGGGTTGTTTTCCCTTTTTGGCTCTTGTGAATAATGCTGCTATGAACACTCATGTACATGCTTTTGTTTGAACACCTGCTTTCAATTCTCTTGGTTATATTATCTAGGAGTGGAATTTCTCGGTCGTATGGTAACACTATATTAGATACAGTTTTTTTTTTAAAATAAATCTACTTATTTGATTTATTACTTTTTGGCTGCATTGGGTCTTCATTGCTGCGCGCGGGCTTTCTCTAGTTGCGGCAAGCGGGGGCTACTCTTTGTTGTGGTGCACAGGCTTCTCCTTGCAGTGGCTTCTCTTGTTGCGGAGCACAGGCTCTAGGCACACGGGCTTCCGTAGTTGTGGCTCGTGGGCTCAGTAGTTGTGGCTCACGGGCTCTAGAGCGCAGGCTCAGTAGTTGTGGCGCACGGGCTTAGCTGCTCCGTAGCATGTGGGATCTTCCTGAACCAGGGCTCGAACCCGTGTCCCCTGCATTGACAGGCAGATTCTTAATCACTGCGCCACCAGGGAAGCCCTGTTAGACACCGTTGTTTTTTTTTTTTAACTTTTTATGACCTACATAGTCAATCTTATTAAAGATATTTATTTATTTTTGGCTGCGTTGGGTCTTCGTTTCTGTGCAAGGGCTTTCTCCAGTTGCGGCGAGCCGGGGCCACTCTTCATCACGGTGCGCGGGCCTCTCACTGTCGCGGCCTCTCTCGTTGCGGAGCACAGGCTCCAGAAGCGCAGGCTCAGTAGTTGTGGCTCACGGGCTTAGTTGCTCCGCGGCATGTGGGATCTTCCCAGACCAGGGCTCGAACCCGTGTCCCCTGCATTGGCAGGCGGATTCTTAACCACTGTGCCACCAGGGAAGCCCTGTTAGACACAGTTTTAAGCTCACTTGACAAATGAGAAATCTGAGTCACGGTGTAAACTTGCCCAAGATCACTCAGTAGTAAGTGTTAGGGTGGGATTTGAATCCAGGCCATGAGGCCATAACCACTGGTGTCCCCTGCCGGCCATAAAGGAGGCTTGGGAGAAATTGCAGACAGATCATATGACACAAACCCTCATTTATTTATGTTAACTTTTATATTCTCTTCATTTAATTTTATTTCATTATAAAAGTAATGTGTGTTCTTTGTGACATGCCAAATGATTTTTAAAAGCAAGTATATTTTAAAAAACCCACACGATTAATGGTTCACATGCTTTAAGCAGCTCTTACTTTCCAGGTTATTTTTAACATCAGTGAGCACAGTGATGGCGTTACACCCCAACAGAGCAGCGCTCAGCTTTAATCAGTTTAACCTTGGGGGGAGGGGCTGAGCCTCGGAAGCCAAGGGCTGTGCCGTCCCAGGGATCGGAGTGATGGGGACTCTGAGGGCCTCAGCTGAGCCATCCTGGGAAGCTTTCATGCCCTCCGCAGCCCCTGAGGTCTGGCCAACAGTGACAGTGACCCTCGGCCAACAGTATCAGATACCGGGTTAGCACATCATCTGACCTACGTCTGATTCTCAGGAAAATCGTTGTTTTCTCTCGGGTTTTTTAGGTAAGGGAACTGAGGCTTGGACAGGTGGGCTGACTTGGTAAGTAGCGAGGAAGAGGCTGGTCTGGGAGCCAGTCCAGCTCTTTGTGACCTTAAAGCCAGAGAGGTTTATTTACTCTCTGCCTTTATATCCGTTACTGCTTTTGATTCACAGGTTCATAGGTTTACGAGTAGATACGTTCATTATCTCCATTTTGTAGAGAGGGAAGCTGAGGCTCAGAGAAAGGTCATGATTCTTTTTTTTTAATTTTACTGAAGGGCATGATTCAACTGAGATCATTTGGCTAAAGGTAGAGCCAGGCTTGAACTCAGATGCCAAGTCTGACGCTCTTTCTATTACAAGAAACCATTTTCTTGCAATTCAGGTATCTATGCAGTGCGTTTAGCTCTCCTTCCCAATGTTAAAAGCTTCTAGGCTTCCACCTTGATTAGCTCGATGGGCTTCGGTATCATACAGACAGGTCTTGGCTTCAAATCCCAGCTCTGGGCAAGTTGCTTAATGAGAAGTCAAATTAAATACATGAAAGGCATATCTATTCCATGGAGAAATAATTTTTAAAAATCCAACTGGTCCAAAGAGCTGATTTCATGCCAGAAACTGGGCAAAGCATTTTCTATGTATTAATTTAACTCTCACAACAATCCTTTGATCTGGGTAGTGTTTTTATTCCCATTTCAATAGAATTCATAGGTGTGGAAACTGAGGCACAGAGAGGTTAAGTGACTTGTCCAAGGTCACCCAGCTCCCATCTGCCAAGGCTGGAATCTGCAATCACACAGCTTGGTCGCAAAGCCTGTGCTCTCACCCACCATGGCTTAAAATCATGCTGTGGAAATACATCCACTAGCATGGAAAACTCCATGAGTTCAGTTTACAAAGTAGGTTACAAATCAGCACAGATGCCCCTATTTATTTGAAGTTCGTATGTAACGCTACAGTTTTTGAGTGCCGACAATATGCTGGGCGCTACTAGAGTATACTGTTTAACTTAATCTTTCAAGCAGCCCTGCTAGGACAGCGCTACCATGAACAGATTTAGATGCATAATTGAAGACTCAGAGGGGTTCTGTCACCGGCTATGGTCACAGAGTCCTGAGAGTAGGAACTGGATTCAAACCCAGACACTCAGCCCCAGAATGCATCCACGTGGAGGCCACCACTGACCGATGGCCACAGAGCTCGGAGCTCCTTCACCATGGCCCGTGGCTGGTGGCTCTGTATTGTCCCTAGAGACTCATGTCCCCGCCCCCCAACCCTGCTCCCACTTTTGCAAAGTGCGTTTCAAAATATTTAGCAACACACAGCAGGAAGACGGTGCTGGCCGCCCCACTGGGCTGATGCTGCCCCTTTAGATGCCGGGCTGGGGGCAGTGAGGGAGGATCTGGGGCAACGGGAGGGATGCCCGGAGGGTTCAAAGCAATGCTCTGTGCCTACCTGTAGCTTTTCACTGCAGCCAAAGTTCTTCTCCCCCGAAAGCAGGCAGGTGCCAGGGTTTCCTGTATCCCCAGGAGCTGCCTGCCTAGATTCCCAAGCCCCTCCAGATGCAAAGCCCCAGGTGGGAAGACAGAATCTGGAAGATGCTGGGATCGTGAACAGCTTCGGAGAAGCAGCAGAGGGGACACGGGGTGGGGGGCGTGGGCCGGCTCAGATGCCCGGCCCTCCTTGTGCAGGCCAGATGCAGGACGGGAAACAGGAACCACATCAAAGTGGCAGGAGCCCCAGCCAGAGTGGGAGGGGGCCAAGGAAGTGTACAGCACGGCGATAAAAACCCAGGCCCTACAGAGCCACCACCGTCTGCGGGCACGGAGCCCAGGCCAGCAACAGGGACAGCAGCGATGTTGGCAGGTCCAGGATGGCACTGAGAACCCAGGCTCGTTGGTCAGCGGGTTCACCACTGCAGCAAAGGGGCCTGAGGGGCCATGCCCTGCAGAGGTTAGGAGCACGGGCTCTGGACCCAGAGGGCCTGGATGCAAATCACAGGTTGACCAGTCTCTAGGATGGTGGTGGTGATTGCACGACTCTGTGAATACATCAATACTAAAAATATTAAATTGTGTACTTTAAGTGGGTGACTTGTACGGATGTTATATTTAAAAGCTGCTTCGTAAATTCCAAAGGGCCGGACAGTGGCTGTTATGATGACGATCACAGCACAGTGCTCACACGCGTGTGCACACACACTCCCACCCACAGGCACACACGGGTCCCGGCTGCCTGTGTGCCCGACCTGCGCTGCTCCCCTGCTGGATTCTCCCTATTTATTCTGCACCTTTGGGAAAACACATCTGCTGCCAGGTCCTCCAGGGAGAGGTCCTGAATAAATACACCAGCCAGGAGGAATCCCTCCTTCCCACCGAGGCTCTGGTGGGTCACGTGATTGGACTCTCTGGCCCCTCCCCAGGGCAGGGATGACTTTCCGACCTTCTCAGGAGGTGAACAGCTTTCCCGCCTTGGTTCAGGCTGCAGATGACAGAGGGCTGAGGACAGTGGCGCCCAGATGGGGGGCTCCCCAGAGCAGTCAACATTCAAATAACGTTGCGGTGACTTAGGTGGGGCCACCTCCTCCTCTCGCTCTCTTTCTCCCTCTCTCTTCCCCAGTTTTTGTGTATGTCCATCTCTGACCTTCTGATTCTCTCCCTATCTCTCCCCGGTTCTCCCTTCATTAGCATGTTGATCACCTCATAGCTGTAAGATGGCAGCTATGCGTCCAGACATCACATCCACGTTCCAGGCAGGAAGGAAAGGCAGAAGGAACGTTAAGCAATGCCTCAAAATAGTTTCCAGGTATTTGTGACAGAGACACAAATCAATAAATATTTGAGTGTTCCTTCGTTTACCAAAGAATCCCAAACCACCACAACGAAAGCGGATTATATATTTTGCTTGCTCAAGTTTCTCCTTGTTTTCCTGCTCTAAATGGAGTGCCCAGCCTGTTCCTGGGCTTCTGTGAAATAGAAGTGGGAGAATAGATAGAGGCAGAGGGATTGGCGATGCAGGAGGGGGAGAGGGAGGGACTAATTCAGCTTGGGAAGTCTTGGCAGTTGTGACAGTCCCGGTCCTTCAGCCCTGTGTTTCCACCAAACCTGCACTTATGCCACCCACAACTAGCATTTTAGTTCATTCATTCATTCTTTTTTTTTTTTTTTTTTTGCGGTACGCGGGCTTCTCACTGTTGTGGCCTCTCCCGTTGCGGAGCACAGGCTCCGGACGCGCAGCGTCCATGGCTCACGGGCCCAGCCGCTCCGCGGCATGTGGGATCTTCCCGGACCGGGGCACGAACCCGCGTCTCCTGCATCGGCAGGCAGACTCTCAACCACTGCGCCACCAGGGAAGACCATTCATTCATTCATTCATTCTCTCACTGCCCCATTGATTCCCTCCCTCATTTCAGCAAGAACTAAGGGACTCCTCAGATGGTGATGTGACTGCCTTGGACTTGTCAACCTCCTTGTGAGACTGTGGGCTCTTGGAGTTTCTTTAAGACTGGGGCGTCCAGGGGACTTCCCTGGTGGTCTGGTGGTTAAGAATCCGTGCTTCCAATGCGGGGGGCACGGGTTCGATCCCTGGTCAGGGAACTAAGATCCCACGTGCCGCACGGCGTGGCCTAAAAAAGAAACCAAAATTGGGAGTGTAGTGTGCTGCCTGTTCGTTAGACAAATGAAAGAATGCAGGGATGTGCCGTGATGCTTTCCAGAGGAGGATCCTGGGTAAGAAAAGCTCAAACAATCAGAACTCTCTGGGCCAGAGGTGATGGAGATAATGAACATTGCTTTCTCCATGACCCCTTGATGTTGGAATCTTGCTGTGATACCCTGGTCTGGTTCTCCTCCACGGTCAGGACCCATGAAGCCTGACTGGACCTCCCCATAGCACCTGTGCTGTTACAGAGCCTGGAGCATCACCTTGAGTGATGGAGGCTGGTGGACATGCTTCCACATTGGCCGGGCTCCGCCCTCCCCCAGGATCTGCTGAGCAAGTCCTTGTTTGTTCCCCATTTGTTAATTCCCACTTTCAGAGCCAGGTGGGTCCCTCGAGAATGGCAAAATAAGCCTTATAATTACAACAACAGCAATAATAACACCAGTCATTGTGCACTTATCATGTTCCATTATCATAACATGCTAAGCACGTGGTATTTATTTTTCTTTCTAATCTTCACACCAGCACTATGCAGTCCATGCTATAATTATACCCATTTTGCAGATAAGGAAACCGAGGCTCAGGGAGGTCAGATAATACAGCCAATACGTGGGTGGCACTGGGACTTAGCCACAGTGGTATCCACCATGAAGACACACACCTTGGTCCGCACTCTCCACCAGCCACCCTCCTGCCTGCCCTCTAGCGTCTGCCTTGTGCTGGGCTCCCCTCCCTCTTTGTGTAAATTAACTTATGCTAATGTGTGGATGACTGCTAAGCTCAACTCATCATAAAAATATTTGCCTTTAATTTTAAATGCTAGTTCATCCAAATGCATGCTTAGTTGGTGGAGTATAGCGTAGCACTGACCAAACAAAAAGGCACCCCCCCATGCCTGTTCCCAGGGGACAGACTGGGGGTGCTGAGGAAGATCCGCCGACTCCCCTTCCAACTACAACCCCTGTTGCTGTAGAGACGGTGAGAACATCACCTCCAGCCCTGCCCTGTGCTGTGAGTAAGCCCTTCCAGGCTCTCCCATGGAGACCGTTCCTCTCCAGCCCTAACGACAAGCCTGCTCTCTGCATTTCCAGGTCTTGTTTGGACTGGAACAATTTAAAATGCTCTCTCATAATTACAGAGGTTGCGCAGGCGGGGGCTGCACCTCTGGGCGGCCACCAGACCTGCACGTCTCCGCTGCAGCCGGCAATTTCAGTAATGATAGTCATGCCTGCCGTTTATCTTTGGGGTTTCCAGAAATACAGGGACTTTTCCAGACACTTGTGAGTGCCTGTAACATGAGTGATTCAGTCCGCGTCATTCTCCGAGGCTGTGAGGACCACCCCGCGGGTGAGCCAGGGCACTTTCAGTGGCTGTTCAGGGAATACCAGACAGATGGGTTCAGACAATCGATGGGGTAAAGGAGGCTCAGAAGCTGCAGATGGAGAAGTTCGTTTTCCCAGGACTCAGGAATTTCCTGAGATGCAGGACTTTCAGTTTTATTTATTGATATTTATTTTTTAAATTTTATTATTGAAGTATAGTTGATTTACAATCTCTGCTGTACAGCAAGGTGACTCAGTAGGACTTTCAGTTTTTAAACCAAGAAATTCCTGGACAAACCAGGATAAGTTGGTTACCCTATTCCTGGTGAACCCAGGGAATTGAACATGTGTGTTTGTCTTTGCTCCATCCAGAGACCATGCTAAAAAGGTTAACAAATGAAGTTTTTTGGTGTTTTTTTTAAAAAAATTTTATTTATTTATTTTTAGCTGCATTGGGTCTCCGTTACTGCACGTGGTCTTTCTCTAGTTGTGGTGAGCAGGGGCTACTCTTTGTTGCGGTGCGCAGGCTTCTCTTGTTGCGGAGCATGGGCTCTAGGCACGCGGGCTTCAGTAGTTGTGCCTCGCGGGCTCTAGAGCGCAGGCTCAGTAGTTGTGGCGTGTGGGCTGCTTAGTTGCTCCGCGGCATGTGGGATCTTCCCGGACCAGGGCTTGAACCTGTGTCCCCTGCATTGGCAGGCGGATTCTTAACCGCTGTGCCACCAGGGAAGCCCACAGATGAAGTTTTAAATAAAGGTATAAACCTAAAGAACAATATGAATAGACGAGAGGATGACAGCAGTTGAAGGACGCCCACAAAATATTTGAAAATGGAAGTCAAATGGATGGGGACGACCCACGTAGGCCAGCAGAAAAGCTGAGCTCTAAGAAGCATGGCCCAGAAAATTAGGCTCCCTAATTCTAGCCCCTCTCTGGAAGGAGATGGGAGATCAACCCTGCAGAGATTAAACCTGAGACTCCAAAACCAGGGATGCCAGCACAGAGAAAGGGGCAACCCTGTTGTGAAAACGGTATACTTAAGTGCGAGTCAGTGTGGGAAATGGCGAGCCTCACGCTCGCTCCTCCCATCACGGGGACCACCTCCACATCAAAGCCAGAGACCGAAACACACAGCAGAAAACAACAGAACGTAAGGAAACAAAGACAATGCAGGGAGAAGAAACATGCCTAAGAAAAAGCCAAAAACCATGGCTAATATTATCACAGAGATAAAAGATGGAATGGGTGAAACAAGAAGAAAGTGCTACCTAAAAATTTTTTTTCAGAGAAGAATGCACTCTTGTAAAGCTGTAAAAAGAGCATCAATAGAATAATTGAGAAAATAAAGGTGAAGAAATACCCCCAAAGCTTGGCATAAAAATATGGAGATGGAAACTAGAAGTAAGAGATAAGAAAATTAGAGGTTCCATCCTGGGACCCAAATTCCAACTATACGTCAATAAAAAGAAATTATCACAGCATTAAAATTTTTCAGAAAACTGGAGATTAAAAAAGACACTTCGGGCTTCCCTGGTGGCGCAGTGGTTGAGAGTCCGCCTGCTGATGCAGGGGACGCGGGTTCGTGCCCCGGTCCGGGAAGATCCCACATGCCGCGGAGCGGCTGGGCCCGTGAGCCACGACTGCTGAGCCTGCGCGTCCGGAGCCTGTGCTCCGCAACGGGAGAGGCCGCAGTGGTGAGAGGCCCGCGCACCGCAAAAAAAAAAAAAAAAAAAAAAAAAAAAAAAGACACTTCAAGTTTTCAAAGAGAAAGAAGGGGAAAATGTCATGTACAAATGAACAGGAATCGGAATAGCCCCGAACTTCTTAACAGTAGCACTGGAAGTATCGCAACTATGAAGTGCACGGCGCCAAGCCTTATTGGCCTTCAAATACCTGGAGGAAAATTATTCTCAAACTAGAATTTTATATTAGGTTAAACAATCAAAGTGTGAGATAGAATGATGATGCTTTCAGACATTAGATGTTTCAAAAAGTTGCCTCCCTTGTATCTCATGCCAGGCAGCTCCTAGAGAACCTGTTCCAATCACACAGCAGTGTAAACCATGAAGGAGGAAAGCGCAGCATCCAGGAACTGGCGACCCATCGCAGAAGGGAGGTGAGGGCAAGTCCCGGGATGGTGTGAGGGGAAGTCCCGGCGCTGCAGCAGGCCTGCGAGCCATTGACTGGGAACCAGGAGGAATAACTGAAAAGTAATGAACAAACAAAAATCACCCAATAGATTACCTGATATGTTCGTGCTGAGAAAAGTTTTAGACTTCTTTTGGAGGGTTGGAGAAAGACACATGATGGATACAAAGAAAACTAAGCAGATTATTTTCTTAAGGTAATTATAAACTCCAGGAAAAACAAAAGGTTGTGTCAGAAAGGAAATGATGTCATACCATATTACACTGGGTAGAGGTAAACAGTATTTGCAAGGCCAGAATTACATAAACACTAAATGTTCATTTTGCCAAACATTTAGATCAATAGATCAAGAGGATGTGGGAAGTCTTTATATGGAAGTGGTGTTAGGTTTTCAATTCTCATTTTCCATATGAGAGGTCAATGGTGAATGTCTAAAATAGGAAATCAAGAAAGAAGAGGGTGAGCATATTATTTAGAAACACAGAGGTTTATATGAGAAGAAATAGCTAAAAGAGTAGAAAGAAAAGGTGTTTCTCCTAGAAGGCACTAATGTCCAGATTTAAGGTGCCCATCAAGTACCCAGGACAATACATTTCAAAATGATGAATATTGATCTGAATCCCCACTGGGAGTTGGAGCCAGTGCTGAAGAGGGGGGTAGAGCACAGCTGCTCTTTATTGTAAACCTTGTATTAGAGTTGAACTTTTTATTTACCCCTGCACAAATAGAAATTAAACTTAATGAGTAACAAAAGGATAGTTTTCTATGGGTAAAAAGAGGAATAAGAGGAATTGACTGGTATATCCATCGGCAAAGCAAGGGGTGACGGTAGGGAGCTCTGCTTTCAAGCACAGCTGGATTTAGCAGCTCAAGTGACGTCACCAAGGGCTAGAGCAGCCAACTCAACCCACTCTGGGACGATCTCAGTTTTAGCACAGGGATGTCCACGCTCCAGGGAAAGCTGTCTGTCCCAGGCACACCAGCATGGTTGGTCACCTTAGCAAGAGCCCAGTTTTTCTGTCTCTCTGCTCTGCCTTCCTCGGGGTCAGCATCTCGCTCAGATTCCCCAAGGTGGCCCCTCGAACATTTGTGTGGTCGTCCCATGCCAGGTGCCCACCACTGTTAAATTCATTGTTTTTTTTTTAAAACCTCTTACTCCAATTTTATTTTGAATCTTCCTATTTTTTTCACGTGTTTAAGTTTTTTGTTAAGCCTCCCACAAAACCTTTTTGGGAAGCAGTGCATCTATAAATCCGAAATAAATAAACACATCACTCTCCTTCCCACAGCTGTCCTGGCGAGAGCAGCGTCCCCGGCAGAGCTGCCAGGCTTCCCGATGGGTCAGGACTGATGAAGCAAGTGAATTCTTTAGCCTGAATGATCAGGTTTGTTCCTCTAGACTGGTCAGTGAGCAGGACATTGCCAAGTCCCCTCTTCCTGCTGTGCCTGGTAAATGACCAAGGAGGTCACTTGTTTTGGTTTTAATTCACCCGCATACAGGTTTGGGCAATAAGCTGTCTCCCTGGATTCTGGTTCAAGTTCACACATGGTGGCCCCCACATTTGTGACATTCAAGGCTTGGGGCAGACGCCAAAAGGAACAAGAAACAACCTTTGGTCTGTGGGAATAGAAGCATCTTGGTCTCCCCTTCCTTGGGCAGGGTGAACGCCTTCACGGGTGGAATAGTGCCGGGAATGCGAGCAGGGTTTGGAGCAGGACAAGCCTGAGTTCAAATCTCCGCCCTTAGCTGTGTGACAGTGGCAAGCCGCTTAGTGTCTCTGGGCCAAAATCCTTTTCTCTTGTCCCCAAAGTGCAGGGGCCGTCACAGCACCTCCCTTACAGCGTGGACTGGAACAGTGGGTGCAATTGCCCAGACCAGCTCCTGGCTCACAGGAGGTTTGCAGTGCACGAAGCCGCAGCTAGCAGAGACCTTTTCTCTTTTCCATCCCTGGTCCTGCCCCTGCCCTTAAATACTTTTGAGTGACTGTGAATCCCCCTCAAAAAATTAATTCAAACTAGCAAATTCAAAATTCAATTGAACGGCTCACGAGCATCTGTAAAGTGAAAACAAACAAACAAACAAAAACACCAGATACATCAAATGTAGGCGGGGATGGGGACTTCCCTGGTGGCGCAGGGGTTAAGAATCCGCCTGCCAATGCAGGGGACATGGGTTCGAGCC
The DNA here is from genome assembly GCF_949774975.1 of Lagenorhynchus albirostris. Classification (NCBI taxonomy): domain Eukaryota; kingdom Metazoa; phylum Chordata; class Mammalia; order Artiodactyla; family Delphinidae; genus Lagenorhynchus; species Lagenorhynchus albirostris. The sequence goes on along the minus strand of NC_083109.1, from coordinate 6,002,672 downwards.
CTGGTCTGGGAGGATCCCACATGCCACGGAGCAACTAAGCCAGTGCACCACAACTACTGAGCCTGCGCTCTAGAGCCCACGAGCCACAACTACTGAGCCCTCATGCCACAACTACTGAAGCCCACGCACCTAGAGCCCGTGCTCCACAGCAAGAGAAGCCACCACAATGAGAAGCCTGCGCACCGCAGTGAAGAGTAGTCCCCACTCGCTGCAACTAGAGAAAGCCCGCGCGTAGCAACAAAGACCCAACGCAGCCAAAACCAAAACCAAAACCAAAACGTTGGCGAGGATGTATAGCAAATGGGACTCTCACCTGCTGGTGGTGAGGATGTAGCTTCAATCACCTTGGAAAGCAGTCTGGCAGAATCAGCTAGAACAGACATTTCACAGATCCTGCGACCCAGCTCCGCTAGTCCATTCCTAGGAGGAGACCCAGCAGAGACATGCATGGACATATGCAAGAGTGTTCACAGCCGCATTTTCTTATTAGACAGAAACTACCAAACGCCCATCAACAGTAGAATGAAGAAACAAATTTGCTATGTTCACATAATGGAATATTATACAGCAACGAAAAGGAAACAAACTACAACCAAACACAGCAAGATGGGTAAGTCATGACATTGAGGAAAAGAGGCCAGGTGCAGTGGAACAAGTATTATACTGTTTTGTTTGTATAACTTGCTAAAATAGGCAAAACCAACCTACGGAGTGAGAGTTGCAGGCAGTGGTTACTCTGGGGGGCCGGGGTGATACTAGAAGGGCAACTCTGGGGACCATGATGCTATTTTTTGATTTATTCCAGGTGCAGAAACTGTCACTCTGTGTTCACATTTTGCACATCCTGCACGGATATCATACTTCAGTAGAAAACTGAAAGTAACTACAGTCACATCATCTCGATCGTGTTTCCCTCATCCAAGGGCTGTGGAGACCAGGCTCCCCAACATCCTGTCTCAGCTGAAATGTCGCCTTCTCAGAGGAGCCTCCTCTGAAAACCTGTCCCAAAGCGGCCATTGGCACCACACAGCCTGTGAATTCTCTACTGACCCGTCACTGTCTCTCTCAGGGCTGCTTTCTCTGGCTGGTGGGTTGTCACTTGCCGGTCTGGTGCTGATGGTTGAGTGTGTCGTGCCTGCCTCGCCGCCCAGCCTGTGAGCGCAGGAGAGCAGGGGCCTGTCCGCCTTCCTCCTGCTCTGTGTCGTTTCCGTAACCGCGGCTGGCGCAGAGGCAGAGCTGAAGGAGGCTTTGTGAGTGTCAGATGCTGAACGGACTAGTCAGATATCTGCCCACAGAACAGAGGCGTGGAAACGTGCGTCCTGTTTACATCCAGGGAGGGGGAGAACATTAGATTGATGGGTCATTTGTTACCTTTTCCCGTGAGCTGTTCTTTATTTCCAAATCTCTGATCAGGAATGATCAATGTTAGCCAAAGTAGCATTCTGAGGATGAGCCGTAGGCGGCCAAAGAAAGGCTTAAGGAATGACGCTGAAGTCGAGCACCCCGTAGCTGATGGCGGGGATGGAAGGTCACGGCTGGGCAAGGGCTGCGAAGAAATGCTGCCCAGATGAGTCTGCCCCGCACCCCGCTGCTCACAGGCCCCGCCTGGCTGAGGACACACGGGCAGGAGCAGTGGCAGGTCTGCGTACACACGTGACTGCCGGCGGGTGTCATGAACCAGGCGTGCCAGGCTCTGCCGCCGCCATCACGCCCGTGCACGCAGGCCTCCAGCCTGCTGGACTATTTATACCCCTGGAATGTCACCAGGCCGCCGGGAAGCAAAGACCCTTGTAATGCATCAAGGCCACGGCCGCCGCCCGGTCTCAGCCCTGGGCATCCGAGAAGCCCCACTTGGTGTTATCAGCAGACCCCTCTGAAGATAAGGAGCCTCCGCCTGGCCACTAATGGTGTTATTTTAGGGACCACTCAGAAGGACAGGATGAGATGGGGGCCCGGGTCATCTGTCATCCTTCCCTTCATCAACACTCGAAACAAGAATGGAACAAAGACCAGTGCTTGTTTGGAGGGCTGGAGAGGCCACCGAGCCAGAAAAGTATCCTCCGCAAAGACACCCGGGGAAGGAATTTGCTCAGAGCGACTCTCCGTCCCCCTCAGAGCACCTCTGGGCGACCCACCCACCCCCAGGCCAAGTGGGTTGCCAGGTGGAGGCGCAAAGCCGTTGCTCCCCAACTCCGGGCTGGACAAAAAGGGTGAGATGATTTCTGCTAAGACGTCCTGAAATAGAGAGATCTGGATCTGGATTTGGTTAGGAAGGGTCAGAGCTCAGATATGCAGTTTCTCTATTGGCTTTAGCAGCTGAAACCATTTTTATTCAGCATTTCTATAACGTGATTAAGTTCTATGTGCACCATCAAGGGTCAAGGGCAAGGATGTGGGCCCCTGAGCAAATGGTGGCCACGTCTCCCCGCCCCGCCCCGCCCGCCGGACCTCCACCTTCACCGCCACCATCCCAGACCCCCACCCCAGCACACACGCGCAAACTTTTCTCGGGAATTATTTAGTCTGTCGCTCAGCGGCTTGTTTGTGCCGTTAAATAATGACATGAGTTTGGGAGAACATGGATCTCAGGCCAGAGTCATCATTCCTAAACTCCCCCAGCCCCTTCCTTTTCTAGAGCAGGAAAAGCAGGAAAGACCACAGGGTTTGGGATGAAACTCAGAGGGTCACTTCACCGTTCCAGTAAAGCACACTCCTGGGTACACCTGAGAAAACGTCTCACAGATGATCCCGAGACGCCGCCCAGATGCCAAAGGGGCCAATCAGGTGGCGCCGGCAGACACCCCCGATCTAACCTTGATCTGAAAGGGCGAGGCCCAGGGGGCCAGGGTTAAAGCCCTCTCCAAGGCCCTTCAGCTACGAGGAGCAGAGACCAAGTCTCCTGATTCAGGGCTTGTTAATAGCAATACAGGCATTTATTCATCAAACCGTGTCAAGGAAGCCCTGCTGTGCACCAAGACTTGGGTTGGGCATGGGGACACCACAGCGACCAAAACACAAAATCCCTTGTCCTCTGGAGACCAAGACGGACAACAGCCACATAAATAAGTAAAAACATTCGGTTTGTCAGGTGGCAACGAGCTTTACGGAGGGGAAGTAAGCGAGGAAGAGGACAGGAACGGTGGGGTGGGGGGAGTGGAGTCACCAGCAGGCAGCAGAGGAAGGCTCGAGGACGAGCCTTAGGGAGGGAGCTTAGGGAACAGCCTGCAGCCATCTGGAGGAACTGCATTCCTGGCTGGGGGGCGCAGCAAGTGCAAAGGCCCTGAGGCAGGAGCGCACACCTGGGATGTGGAGACCAGCAACGGGGGTGCTGCAGCTGGAGCAGAGTGTGTGAGGGGAGGGGCGGTAGAGTGGGGGTGACGGAGGCTGACGATGGCCCCCCAAAGATGGCCGTGTCCTAATCCCTGGAACCTGCGAATGTTACCTTACGGAAGGTGACGTACGTTGGTCTGTATCAACCATTTTCATTCACAACACTTCTGACACCAAATGTTGGCGGTGGGGGGGGGTGGTTCTCCCCACACCAACCAGTTCTCTAAATCTCTGGATACCACCTGGGTGTCCTACCATTCAATTCAGTTCTGACACTATCTCCCTGGAGTTAGCACAGACCCTGAGTTTAAGGGTTCAGGCACCAAACACAAATCCCAGGTTGTCACCTGCACTTTTGACCAACTGGCGATAGATCAGGGGTTTCCACACACCCCTCCTCAGGTTTGATAATTTGCTAGAACAGCTTACAGAACTCAAGAAGGCGCTTTACTTACTGTTACCCATTTATTATAAAGGATACAACTCAGGATCAGACACATGAAAGAAAAGGTCAGGGAAAAGTGCAGCGGGAGGAGCCCGTGGACCCCAGGCCTTCCCAACCGCCACCGTCCCTCACCTCCATGCAGCTCTCCAAACCCTCCTTCAGGTCAGGGGTGGGGCTGAAGGTTTCGATCCTCCAATCACAGAGTCTCTTTGCTCAGTCAAGAGTCACCTCATTAGCATAAACTCAGGTAGGGTTGAAAGGAGCTAGTTACGAAAACTAGACCATCCTAAAGCTCCTATTCTTCCCAGCACTCAGGAAATTCCAAGGCGTCTAGAAGCTCTGTGCCAGGAATCAGAGACCAAAGACCAAATATTTATTTCCTATTATGTCCCGCCTGGCAAAAGGGACTTTGCAGATGTGATTGAGGATGTTGAGATGGGGAGATTTTCCCGGGTTGTGTGGGTGAGCCCGAGGTAACCACAGGGTCCCTGGAAGACGGAGGAGGGCTGGACAAAGAGATGTGAAGAGACCTAAAGATGCTACCCTGCGGGCCTTGGAGATGGTGAAGGGGCCAGCCCTCTTTAGGCTTCAGACCTCTAGGACTATACATTTGTGTTGCTTTAAGGCACTAAGTTTGTGGTACACTCAGCCCTCTGTATCCATGGGTTCAACCAACCATGGATCAAAAATAGTCAGAAAAAAATTCCAAAAAGCAAAACTTGAACTTGCTGCGTGTGGAGAGCATGTACACTGTATTAGGTATTTTAAGTAATCTAGAGATGATTTAAAGTGTATGCAGGAGGTGTGTAGGTTACACGCAAACACAGAGAGGGGTCCTGGAAAATGAGACACGACTGTAGTTTGTTACCGCGGTCACTGGTAACGGGAAACTTGGTCGGGGGCGAGGGTCAGATCCTGTAGGTTCTTTTTGGTTCTTTTACTCTGAGCAGGGTGGGAGCCCGTGGGGGGCTTTGAGCAGAGAATTCTTGTTTAACAGCATCACTCTGGCTGCCAAGGTGTGCTCTGCTTACCTCATCTCATTTAATGCTCCCAGCAAGCCTAAGAAGTTATTATTGTTGTGCCCACTTGATAGAAGAGAAAACTGAGGCTTGAGGAGCTATGCGGTGTGCCCAAGGTCAATCAGCTCATGAGAGGCTCCAAGTTCATCGTTTAACGGGGCACACAGGATCCTTTGTTTAGTGGCCCCACTCACTGTAGGAGTTTCCCCTCAACTGTCCCTAAAATAAATGCCCAGCTCTCTACTCTCCCCCGTCACTGTCTCCTGCAGATGCCCTTCCCAAGAGGCAGACAACACCAGAGGGCAGACTCCTGAGCGCCAATCCAGGGGCTGGACATCACTGGGGGTGTTGGGTGTCTCTAGGAGGCCGGATGGGGGTGCTCCAGCCCCATTTCCTTCCCTTCTTCAGCTGTGAGTTCTTAAGTAAGTGGACCCCACCCCTCAAAATCTCCCCATAGCTCCCAGGCTTCTGCTGGCTTGATTTCAGTTTCCGTAATTCGGTGGTTCTCAACTGGGAGCGATCGTGCCTCCCGGGGGACATTTGGCAATATCTGGGGACATTAGTGGTTGTCACAACAGGGGGATGCTACTGGTGGCTAGAGGGTGGCGGTCTAAAATGCACAGGACGGCCCAGCAGCAGAGAATGCCCGGCCCCACACGCCGGTGGTGCCGAGGCTGAGAAGCCCCTCACTTAACCTCTTCCCATCACAGGTCTTCCGCCGGCCTTGGCTTTCTCCCCTGGGGTCTGTCCTCAGCTCCGTGGGCTCAGGGCCTTCTACCTGGGGTTTCTGCACACTTGGACCGCACACCCGGCTAACATCTCTTCAGCTGGTGCGAATCCTTCCCCCAACGCTGGCCATCGTCTGGCCTCTCCCTTGACCATTCATTTGCTCACCTGCTCTCTTTGCCATTGCATGCGCCATCCAAGAGAGGGGGCCCTCATTCCCCCCTCCCCCGTTCACAGCGTATCCTCAGTGCCCAGAACACTGTCCACAGCCCATATATGTCCCAAATGTCCTTGTTGAACAGTGGATGTGGCAGAGGACATATCGGACCCTGGGCCTGACACCAAAGTTCTTGTTCTGTCCACTGGGCACAGGACTGGCTACGGGAGCTTCAGGACCTGGAGCAGCATGGAAACGCAGGGCCTTCTGGGGCACAGAGCCCCGGGTGACTGCCCAGGCCACACGCCCTTGTGGTGGGGAGGGGGGGCGGGTAGCTGGTACCATTTCACAGCACTGGCCGCTGATGCTGGGACAAGACTTGTGGCCACACTGCAGGGCTCACAGCACTAAAGTAGGGCCAGCCCAGGGCCTGCGGTCCATGGAGTGGGGGGCTTGAGACCCTGCCCCACTCGGCCACCTCCTCTGTCACCAGGGGGCCGTGGCTGGGAGAGGGCGGGTGGGAAGGACTGAGTGCCAGGGAAGGCAGCGCTGTCCTCCCGGGCCAGGTGCACTTTCTTGTCCCAACAGCTGTCGCAAATCCATAGACTTTGGAGAGTTCTGTGTTTTTCCTCTTCTATTTTTATTTCCTCAAATCTAAGACCGAGAGAGGCTGGGGCCAGAGTCCTGAAGGGGTCTGAGCCAGGAGGACCCGATCCACAGGCAGAGGGGAAGCATGTCTAGGTCACGGTCAGTATCCCTAGAAGGGGTGGACGGGCTCCAACCTGAGTGCAGGGCTGGGGCCCCAAGAAGAACTGGGTCCTGGGAGAGAGGGTAGGAAGTTGCCCAAGGTCCCACAGCTAACAAAATAAGTTAGTTAGGCTTTGAGCTGGCGCTGATCCCAGGCCCCTCTGCCCAGCATGCACTCCCTCTGTGGCACGAGGATTCACCTCCATCTCAAATAAATACGTGTAAGAAGGCAGCAGAGGTCTTCTCCCAGGGGAAGCGAGCGTGCTCTCAGCTGCCTCCGTGTGTGACCTTGACCGGGTGCCACTTCCCATCCCAAACACCAGGCAGAGGGGTTTGAGTGCTCACCCCACCTCCAGCCTCTGCAGATGGGAGACGGGAAAGGCTCAACTGGGGCAGGGGAGATTAAAATGCCACGTCCTCCTTGAAGCCCTCCCTTATTCCCTTACCCACCCCCCAGCTCTTCCCATCAAGTCCTCTCCTGCTCTTAGCACGTCCTACGACCCCACTGCAAAGTCCCTCTGGGGCCCTCAAAGCCTTTGCCTCGCTGACTTCATTCCTGCCTGACTCACTCTGCCCCGGCCACAAGGGCAGGCTTCCTTGCTGTTCCTCCAACCTGGCAAGCGAGTCCCACCTCAGGGCCTTTGCATGTGCAAATCCTTCAGGCAGAAATGCTCTTCCCCATGGGGACCCCTATCGCTCCCCACTCAGAGTCCTTCCCTGACCATGCTTTCCAAGAGCCTCTCTGCTGACACCACCCACCCTTCCCTGGCTCACTCTTTCTTCCCAGCACTCATCACTAAACGGGTCACCCCTAGCCGGCTTGCCCATCAGGCACAGCAGACACCGTGCTCGGGAACCACGGTACTTTTAGGAGCCCACAAAAATATTTTAATATCTTTTGAAATGAGAAGATAAAAAAATATGATGCAGCCCTGTTAATATTCATCTCTATACCAACGCAATCATGAAGGAAAATCTGTATTATTTTACATGGAGGAAGAAGCCCACGCAGCCATGGTGCGGTACCAGGTACTATATGTTTCCTGTGCCCTCAAACATGTGCTCCCCTGAGCGGATGCTTTGCTCCTGTATCTCCAGTGCCCGCAGCCTGGCACACAGAGGACGCGCAAGGAACTAGTGAATGAGTGAATGAAGGCTTCTGGCCAAAGAGGAAGCCTGTGAAGCCCTCAGAGACACCTTTGCACCTGTGAAGGGCACCGTGGCTCAGCCGTCCTTGTTTATGGTCTGCCCACTCCCCCAGAGCTGACATGGCCCGGCACCCTGTGCTGCACCTGGCTGCAGCATGACTGGGTGAAGGCTCAGAATTGGGGGGAAGCTGGGCTGGGCTCCCAAGCCCATTTCTAGTCGTGGGATGAGACACGGAGCTGCAGTGCTCACACAGCAGCGCGGATGGCGGCCAGGGGCATTCTGAGGACCACAGTGCTCTACGAGGTCCCAAAACTCTGCAGCAGGAAAGTGGGGGCAAGGCCTCAGGAGCGGGACGTGTAGCTTCATGACGGGGGGCCGAACGGTGCTACCCCAAAAGATATGTCCACATCCTCGTCCTTAGTACCTGGGAATGTGACCCTATTTGGAAAAAAGGTCTTTGCAGATGTCATTAAGGATCTCAAGGTGAGGAGATCATCCTGGATCATCTGGGTGAACCCTAAATCCGGTGACAAGTGTCCTTGTAAGAGACATGCAGAGGAAGGACATAGAAAGAAGCCATGTGAAGACTGGCGGAGATTGGAGAGATGCAGCCACAAGTCAAGGCTGCCGGCAGCCACCAAAGGATGGAAGAGACACGGAAGGTTCCTCCCCTGAAGCATCTGTAGGGAGCGCGGCCCCAATGACACCTTGAGTTTGGACTTACAGCCTCCAGAACTGGGAGGATACATTTCTAGTTTTTTAAATCACTAGTTTGTACTTTGTGAGGGCAGCCTCAGGAAATTAATACACTCAGCTTCTCCAAAAGATCTGGACAGAGGGAAGGACCCACATTGAGAATTTTCTAAGCAGATGGCCCCAGTGACCACTGCTGACCCTCCCAGGCTCCCAGCAAGGTCCACACACTACCGTCACCAGGCAGTGAAGCAGAAATCAGAGGTGAGGCAAGCTATATGTACAGCAGGCAGGGCTGGCGGGCCCAGCCAGGGGGGAAGCTAGAAGTGCGGCAACATGCTCACAGAGGAAGGTCCTAGAGCTGCTTGGAAGCAGGAGGGAGACCGAAAGCCTGAGCCTGTGGTCCAGGAACTTGGCACGGATTCAGGGATGGACGTAAGGAATTGGGGAAGGTCATTTGGAGAGGCAGGGCTGGGGGCCGGGAATCCCCACATTTCGTGAGCAGACCCAGGAGACTCTAACTCAGGTGAGCATGGCATCGAGGCCAGGCTTTGGGTCCCAATTCCAGTCCCAGCAATTATTAGCCGGTGACGTTGAGTAAATTCCTTCACTTCTTCAGGCCCTCTCAGCACGGCCAGCAATGATGTCAGGCCAAGTGGTGGGAACCACGGTCCCTGACAGAGGTGCTCCGTAAGTGGATCAGGGAGGAGAGGCACCCACGCAAAATGCTCCAAGGTAACAACGAGCAAGAGAGGTGGAACCAGGCGAGGGCAAGGTGAAGGCCAAAGATGAGGCCGCCTGCGGTGCTACAGCCACAGACACGCCTGCCTACAGGGGGCCGGCTGCGAAGGGGAAAGTGAGCCAGAAATGAACAAAAGGCTTCTCCTCTTCTCCCAAAGTGCGTGGCTCTTCCAGTCCAGGCTTTACTTTCCTACTCTTAATAGAGACGTGGGTACAAATCAATAAATACCTACAATTTTTAAAACAGCAACTGACATTCGCACCTTCATGAGACAGACAACAGGGAGCAGTGGAGACTGTGGCAACAACTGCTCTTTGGCTCCAGCCGGGCGCTGCCACGCAGGAACGGGGCCCAGGGTGGCCAGATCTGCAGACTGCTCAAGGGAAGGCAGAATCTGAGGTTTTTTTTCACCCCAATCTTCTGAGTTTCAAAAATGTGTTGGCAACGAATTCAACCATGCAGGAGGAATAAGATACGTCTGCAGGCTGCATCTGGCCCTCTGGTTTGCAGCTCTGGTCTTCAGCCTGGAAACAGAACAAAAGCTAGATCACGCATCAGGACAGTGACAGGAGGGTTTGGAAATCACAGGGGCTGGAACTTGTTAGGAGCGGCTGCTTCATTTGAGACAACAGGGCAAGAGCAAGCAGCCGGCCAGGGAATGGGCCCAGATTCTAACCACCATCAGGTGACCTCAGCGTGCACTTCAAAGCGGAAAGGGACCCAAGACGCTGCTCCGCGCTGCACGGCTGCATGCTCCTGCATGCACAGCGGGCCCCTGGCTCCCTTCACCAGGCCCGCTGTGGGCCACCTATGGCTCAAGCCGGGAGCCAGCAGCAGCCCCCGAGCCGCCGAAATAATTGCGCTGGACAGTGCTGGCTCCGGGGTCCGTGCTGCTTTAAAGTTTTGGGTGTACACTCCCCCTACCCCCACGACTATTTCTTTTTCTTTCTTGTGCCTCTATTTTATTGGGATGACTAAATCTTTCAACTATGTTAGCAGTAAACACAGCTAATTTACCCCCTGCCTCTTTGAAACAGCTGCTGACAGCTGCACTGTAATTCAATCAAGGATCTTTGTAGTCGAGCCTACCAAATTCACATTTGTTGTTTGGTTCCATCTCTCCTGCCCGGAGCCCCGCACAGCTGCATCAAATATTGACGAGCGTCCCTCTCTCCCCAGGGCCTGAATGATAAACAGCGTGTTAATGGTGGAGGCCAAGGCAAAGAGTTCTCAGCGCTCCAAGAGAACTCCGATATCCAGGCGCTGAGAGAAAAAACAACACAGACATACACAGGCCCGAAACCAGAACCCTTTTTATTTTGTCTATTTATACAGCATTTTCTCTGAGGACTGCTCTATGCAACGGCTGAAGGTACATCGGGCTGACCATTAATAAATAGTCTTAAATAAGAAAATAAACAGGTTGGAGGGAAGCAGTAAGCTCATCGTCCTGAACAAGGGATTGGAGAGGGTCTAAAATGAGCTTCAGACGGACATAAATAATTTCTTTGTTTAGTAACAACTATTTACATGCTTCAGTGTACAAATGATGCGAGCCAGATGTCGGCTGGGGTATACGTGGTGACAAAACTTGCACCAAGAGGGAATCACAGCAAAACCCCCAGATCTGTCAACAGACAAAACAAAATGTAACAAAAACACCGACTCTTCCCCATTGACCAGGCAGAGTGAAGGCTGCAGCCCAAGCTACTGAAGAAGAAAACATAAAAGAAAATGAAAACAGCGTCCCTGTGTTTCCAGGAACCAACTCAATCAACATGGAGAAGCAGTTTCCCACTAGACCAGATCCCAGGGGCCACAGGCCTCACCGGGATAACCCTGTTCTCTGTTCACAGAGAGCCTGGTCGTCTCCAAGGCTGCACTGCAGCTGGAGGCTGGGTGCACGCCATTTAGGGGACCCACCGGCTAAGGCAAGGGGGGCTCACGCCAAGAGCCACGTCAGAAATGGCACCTTCGAGTCAGGACACTCTCACGACAGCTTCTGGAGGCTTCTGTTTGAGATTCACATCTGCACGCCCTGCATCCAGCAGACCTCCCACTGTGTCACCTTTCCCTTACGTCAAGGGGCCGATTCTTGCGCAGAGTCCTCAAAAAGGGGTCTGCGAACGAAAAGAGGTGACCACGGAGGCCCTCATCAGAGCCCAGACTCCACGACGCTGCTATCGATGACCAACGGAGGAGCTGGCTTGGGGGACTGACGGTCCCCCTGCCCGCCCACCCCTGTTGAAGGCTAGCGTGCTTCTGAAAGTAGGGCTATGGTGGCCGGAACTCAGGATCAAGCTGCAAGTTCTGTCCTGAGCTGTCCGCCTCCATCTGCCAACCCTCCCTCACTTCCTACCACGGGAAGCGTTGGAAAACCAATTCCAGGCGTCTGCCGGTGCTTCACGTGCCTGTTTTAATTTCTGCCACCACGCACTCAGCTGAATGATGGAACCTATTTATTCTTCAAGGTCAACTTCAAGCAGAAAATTTCCCTCTCCCCTGCTGGCCAGATCTTGGCTTCTGGGTGAGTTTACGTAAACAGTGGGCCTGGGCAAGCCTCAGAATGAAACCGGAATGGCACGGAGAGAGGGCCTCCCCTCCCTCCGCCGGCCACAGCTTCTGTTTATGAAATCAGAGTAAACCAAGAAATGGGGATAAATTGTTTAGGAAAATATATCTCTACCATCCTAACCATTTTCATTCATTCGTTTTATTGTGACATTTATTACAGGGACTTCCGCGTTAGTCTCCCTCTCGCACAGAGACGAACGTGCCCACCCCTGGCCGCGGCCCCTTCCCCCCGCTGCTGGTGGCCGGGCTGAAGGGTGTCATCATTACCCCTGGGAACGAGTCGGTGCATAGCTGAGACTTCACAGCCAGCGATCGGGGCCCAGCAATTTTTCTTGATATATGTTTTCCCTGTTAGGTTTTGCCTGCAGCAGCTTGTAGGATCTTGTCTGTAGGATGCCAACGAAAAACGGATCAAAAGCCATCTGCCTCTCAGATTCCTTAACGCTCCTACAGCGCTGCAGCTGGAGAGGGGGACGGGAAGGCCTCGCGAAAGGCAGCTGGGCTGCGGGCTCCTCGCCGAGGTGGTGGGAGACGCTGGGCGGCGAGGGGCCCAGGATCTGGAGAAACGTGGCCCCGAAGCGTCTGACTTCCAGGAGGGGCTAGTGGCAACCACAGGCCCGGACAACCATGTTTCTGTATTTCTTCAGGATGACGTTGGAACTGTCATCGAAGTAGAGCACGGAAATGGCATTGAGCTGAGTCGGGGCACAGCAAGGCTTGGGCACCGTTTCCGGGTTGATGAAGTGCACCTGGAACACACACCAAAACGGTGGCAGTGGTGAGACCCGGTGAGTCACTCCTCCCTGGCCTCAGTATTCCTAAAAGGAACAGGTACTGCTTGGACAAAAGTCCCCCGCAGGTGACACTCACCGGTCACTCCCAGTTCTAAGCGCTTGATGGGTAACTAACTCAGTTCTGGGGTTATTCTTGATTCACAGATGAGAGAACCAAAGCATAGAGGGTCACCCAGCACATGGCTAGGAAGACACTTGTGGCCAGGATGTGGGGCTGTCCTGTGCACGGTAGGATGTCTGACAGCATCCCTGGGCTACACCCACTAGAATTCGGAGGCACTCCACCCCACCCCCGCACCGTGACAACTAAAAATGTCTCCAGACATTGTCAAATATCCCCTGAGAGGCAAAACTGCCCCAAGTGGAGAACCACTGGGCTAGACGAGGGTTGGCCTGCAGGCCGATCCCTGCTCCACCGCCTGTTTTTATGAATAAAGTTTTATTGGCACAGGCCACGCCCATTCATCTACACGTCATCTGCGGCTGCTTCTGCTTCTGCATTACACAGCATCTGTGGTGAAGAGGTGCGGCACAGACTTTCCGCTCTCGAGGTTGAAAATATTTACTATCTGGCCCTTTCCAGAAAAAGGTTGCCAACCTCTGGGCCAGACCTGTCCTGTCCAAGAAAACTATCACGCAAACCACATGTGTAATTTAAAACGTTCTAGTAGCTACATTTTAAAAGGTGAAAAAGAAAGAGGTGAAATTAAACAGTATATTTACTCTAATCCCAGATTTCAAAAAATTATCATTTCAACGTATACTTAGCATAAGGAATCATTAATGAGATATTTTACATTTTTTTTATACTAAGTCTTCAAAACCCAGTGTGTATTTTGTAGTTGCAAAACATCTCGATTCAGACTGGCCACGTTTCAAGTACTCACTGAAAAGCCACCACACAGAAGTGGTCACTGCATTGGATGGTGTGAGTCTAGACTATATTAGACTGTTCTGCATCTTAAGCAATAAAAATGAGAGGCAAAGAATTTGGGCAAACCCTTGGGTGCACGTCCACAAGAAAGGAGAAGGTCCAGAGGTAAGAACGAGGAAAGGAGTCAGCCAGTTGCCCAGGTTTATTGTTCCGCCTGGCTCGTGGGCGCCTACGCACCTTAACAGGTGGTGGGGCTCGGGGACAAACTAATTCAAACGTCGGCAGCGGCCATGCAAGCGCCACGGATGACCAAACTGGGCCAGGAGTCAGACCACAGGGGACGGTGAGGACCGGGGCAAACCAAAGGGAGATGGACACAAGCTGCCCAAAGCCAGTGCGATCGGATGTGCCGAGTGCTCAGGCCAGCTGTCAGTCCTGTTTTGTTTTTAGGAGAAACTTCCAGGTTTCCGACACACCACGTGGGCCAACCGGAAACCCTGTGGATGACCCTCCGCCCCCAAGCCCCAGTCTATGACCTCCCACGTAGGTCAGCGTGCTTTTTAAACTGTTTTTTATGTTTAATCTCAAACCTTACAAATCTAAACCTTCCCCCATCTCCTCCATCCTTGAATAATGTGAAAGCAAATCCCAGATGTTAGCTCACTTCCTCTGTATTTCATTAGGACTCTCTAGAAAGCAGGGATTCACCTCCTTTTCAAACATGACCTTCGTTTCAGAATAATCAAAGGATTCATTCTGATCCTAGAGCTTTCTGGTGAATTGCAGATGGAGAGAGTGTCACAGGGCGGCCGGGCTTCTGCTCCATGGGCAGGGCTCAAAGAAGGGTGGAGGTGTGCTCCTGGCGGCCTGGGAGACACCCCCGTCACTCTGGTCCTTGGAGCAGGACAGAACAGGGGGACACTGGCATGGGGGACAAGTTCAGGCCAAGGAACAGGCTGGGGTGACTCTTCACTTCCAGCCTGAAGACCTTCAGTCCTGAATAAGGCTTCAGAGTTTACTGCTGTGGGAGCGGGGGTCCTGGCAAAGCAATGCTTCAAAAAAGAGGCCTTCCCTCAAAGGGCAGAGCCTAATCCAAATAAACGGAACAGGGGAGCGAGAAGTAACACACGGGGCAGGGACAGGGAAGAGGGAGGCAGGTTACTAAGCAAAAGAAGCACAGAGCTCTGCAACAGACAGACCCGTGGTACAGAGAAGACGGGCCTGGGTAGTGAGCTCTCTATCACTAGAAGCATTCAAGCCAGAGAGGATGACCAGTTGTCAGGGAAGGCCCAGATCATGTTCACAGCAAGGAGGAAGATAAACAACGTCTCTGAGCCTCAGGTTCTAAGCTAAAGAACAAAGTCTCTAACTCGTATCACTCTTGTTGTTGGTAAAGTAGTAAAAATAACATCTGTTGAGCGTCCTCTGTGCTGGATACCCTGTTAAGAGCTTTAATTGCATCATCACACTGAATCCTCCAATGACCCCGTGAAAGTTCAAAGAGCCCCATGGCTGCCCCCCATCCCTCTACCCTATTGTCTTATTTGCCACCTTCCTGTCGTTCCCCTCTCTGTTCTCCCTGAAGTTCCCGCATTTGTTCACTTGACTGTTTCCCTGCCTGGAAAATGAGGCTCTGAGTGCAGGGACCACGTCTGTGATGTTCCCTGTATGCTGTTCCCTGCAGCGTCCCCAGCTGTCAGCGCAGGGTCTACATGTAGGAGATGCTCAATAAACACCCTTGAATGGCTGAACCACAGAGTTCAAGGCCAGGAGGCAAAGCCACGAGCTCGGGGAGGGGATGAGCCCTCAAGCCTACCCGACCTGGAGGAAGCCCAGACATTGCAGGGCCTGTGGATGTGGATGCTGACAACCAGGAACAGCGGTCGCCTGACGGAGGTAGGGCCAGGGCGCCCGCCGTTACGCACAGTGGCCTTTACCCACGATACCTTTAGGAGCCCACGAAACTGTTCTAACTGCTTCTAAAATCAGGAGAAATAAATGCACTCTAGGGTTGAAGACATACACGAAGATTATAATACATGTTATTAACTATAATTTCTAGTCTTGTTTTATGGAGGTAGGGCCCACGAAAGCAAAAGTGCCCTGGGCTCCTGAAAGCCATGACGTGGTCTTGGCCAGAGACCTGCTGTGGCCCCCGCTCGGAGGAGCACGAGGCGGGATGTGGTGGCCCTGCTCCCCCAGCTGCCCACACCCCAGCCGGCGCGCGGGCCACTCACCAGTGTCTGCACGATGGCGTGGTTGGTGGCGTTCATGTAGGAGTTCAGAGGGAAGGCGCACTCCCCCTCGCAGTAGTAGGCGGCATAGCCTTCGGGCGCTATGATCCAGTCCTGCGGGAGAGAGCGGAGGACGAGGCGGGGGGCGGGTTCAGAACCACGTGGAAAGTGGGAGCCGCAGGGTCCTGCCCTCTAGGCCGAAACATTCCTCCTGTGGGCCAGACTCCGAAGCTCCCAGAGGTCAAAGGCACGGCCCACCTCCTCCTGTGCAGCTTGGGCTCCTACAGAGGCAGCCTTCCATGGTCCCAACAGACTGCAGAGTGAGGGAAAGACCACCGGGGGCTGGGCTGAGCCCAGAATGAACACTTGCTCTTCATCGGAAGGTGGCACAGAGAGGGGTGATTAGGGTGGCATCAGCCTTACCCCTGCTAGGTGGTAACCCGTGGGCGGTTTGCTTTAAACAAAACCTCCAGGCCTCACTTCACCCACCCAGGAGAGACATGACAGTACAGTACAGTACAGCCGACCCAGCACAGTGCCTGGTACACGTGTGCGACTGTAAAGGATGGACGTGGTCGGGTTAGCACAGAAATGTTGTGCTAGCGACACATATACCCCTCAGGGACTCGAGTTCATTTGGGGCTCTAGGACGCAAGCACGGCCTGGCGCCTCTTAGACCATGGATGCTGTCGTAAGAGTGAGGACAAAATCACAGGAGGACTCCAAGCCGGCTGTGTGCACAAGTGCCCTGGGGGTGTATCTGAGGACATGATGACCTGGGAAGAATCTGGACCCTCCCACTGAACTACAAGCTCGCTGAAGGGAGAACGACAAAACCAGTGGTCCTGAGGACCGTACGATGACAACACCCTTTCCGGGGATATTTGGGCTCCGTGAGGGCAGGCACATTGCTATGCCCAGGGCAGCACCTCTAGTGCCTAGAAAAGGGCCCAGAATGTCATAGATACTCATAAATAGTTGAGATACTCTTTTTCTAGGATTCATCCCCTGCCCTGCTCCAGTCAAATGATTCCAGAGGGGCAGCCACAGTCCTAGGACATGACCCCAGCCCTGAAACAGCTGACTGGTTCAGGAACAAGCACCTGACCCGACCCGGGCCAATCAGCACCTTCTCTGGGAACTGGAATCACAGACGGGGGAGGGACAAGCAGACAGGGCGGAGGGTGGCAGCCCGTCCTCCAGGCAGCTGGATTCCAGCTCACGGACTCGGCCACGTCTGAGGGAAGCAGCCAGTGCAGGATGGAAATGGGGTTCACGTGGAGAACGAGGTTCAGAGTCCACAGTGTTTGGGTTTCTGGGTCTAGCTTGAGTCTCAACCGTGTTTCTGCTCTTGGGTTTCATGGGGCATCCCTAGAGCCTCTAGTTAGGACGCGATACTGGAGTCTCAAGAGATGAGGAACACGGCTCACTGCACATGCGGGACCCAGCCCCACCACCGGGGGAGCCCACACTGGAGGCCTCACACATCCGGGGCCGATCCAGCCACCGCCGCCCTTACCTGCCAGCCCAGGTCCCGGAAGCTGACGTACAGCTCGTGCTTCTTACAGGCCTGCCTCTGGTCGCTGCTGCTGTTTTCTGAGGAGCGGCACCGGGGGGAGGAAAAGGAAATACACACAGATTAGAGTTTCCTCAGTCTAAGACAGCGGTGTGATCCCAAGCAAACTCCGAAAGCTGGAGGGTGACCTTCCTGACACAGAAGCCGTTCAAGCAACTGTAGCCTCAAAACTCATTTCCATCCCCAGCAAACGGCCTCTGTAAGGGAGGCACCAACGCCCCCGTCTCTCTCACGCAGTCTTAGCTCACAGCTCTCTCCGGATCCTTCTGTGGACACTGTTTTCTCTTGTTTGGATGTGGACGTCTGCGTGGATTCCGTGTGGGAGTCCATCTCCGTCCACATCCCACACGCTGGCTGCAACAGCCTGCCCAGAGGGGTTGCTTCCGCTCAACCTCACTTTGTGAGGCCCGCCCACCTCACGATGCTCAGCCCCGAGGAGCGGGCAGCAGGAGACATGGACAGGGCCTGGGACAAAGCCCCATCATCGGGAAGAAATGACCGGGCGAAAAGTCAAGCCCCACTGACCTTCCAGAAAAACAATACTGAGGTTTCTCTGAGGAACGAAAATGATGCACTGGGGTTTTCCAGAAGTATGTAAAGTTTGTAGGAACTTTGGGTTAGGAATTGAGAGCCCTTGTAAACATGGAGAAATCTGTTTAGCTCTCTCTTTGTGTCTATGTCTCTCTCTGTCTCTGTCTCTCTCTGACACACACACACACACACACACACACACACACAGCTGCCACTGCACAACCTCCCCTGAACCCAGAAGCTAGAGGGATTCATTTTTTTTCTTAACCACGACCTGTCTCTCCTCCGCCTAAAACTTCC
Source organism: Lagenorhynchus albirostris (assembly GCF_949774975.1). Classification (NCBI taxonomy): domain Eukaryota; kingdom Metazoa; phylum Chordata; class Mammalia; order Artiodactyla; family Delphinidae; genus Lagenorhynchus; species Lagenorhynchus albirostris. Next base: position 5,984,781 of record NC_083109.1, on the reverse strand, counting down.
CAGGGGCTTCCTATCAGCCTTTTTGAATATCCCCAATTGTACATGTATCTTTATATCTAGAGTTCAGAAGAGCAATTTTTTAAAATGTACAAACCAATGAGGAAAGGACACAATTGATGATGACAGAATTGCATGTGTCTTTCTAGGAGGGATCCTGGCTCCTAGGAGACACTCAGGACCAGTGAGAGGATCTCAGTGAGGGGGGCCAGGACTGGGGGGTGGGTGGGAACAGCCACCTTCGGGTATCTCGGGCCCTCATTACCTTGGTGCCTGGTATGTGATTCATTGATTCATACAAATTGTTAATGTCTACAGATTTGCAGGTGCTGTTTTGGGCAGTGGAGCTACAAGTGTGAACAAAACAAAGCCCTGCCACTGAGGGGCTTATCCTCCAGCGAGAGGCAGATAATGACCAAATGAGGAAACACCAATTCCATTCCATCTAGATGAGCGCCGTGGAGGAACTAAGGGAGGAGAGGAGGATGGGAAGGGCGGGCTGAGGGGTCTGTGCCATGGGCGCTAACCAAGGCCTTTCAAGGAGGTGATGTTCTTCGTGTAAGAACGAAAGGAAGTGAGAGGGCGGGCCAGGGAGGAATCCAAGGGAGGAGGTCCCAGGATGAGGACGGAGCAGGACGGAGAGGAGGGTTAGGAAGTCGGCAAGAACCAGGACAGGAGTGGCGGTTGGCAGAGGGACGAGCAGCAGGTACTAGAGCCTTCCAGGAATGAGGAGGCAGCGCTGGGGTCAGCGGCCGGCGGCGTGCAGGGGGGAGGTCTGCTTTGCTGGATTGAGCTCCATGGCTGGGGGTTGGGGAGGTTAGGGAGGATGGAGCAGGAATGGGGAGTCCTGGGCCCCCCTTCCCCACTTTGGGACCTAGCCTGAGGGCCTTGAGATAGAGAAAACCAGCTGCAGGGGTACTAGGGCTGCTGGAGGGCCAGGTGGTCACCGATATACAAAGGTCAAGCTCAAGGGAACCATCAGAGGCGAGCCCAGGAACCTCCTGGACCATTCACTGTGCCATATGGAAGGCACAGACACTGAGTGGAAATCCAGGAAGGCCTCCATTGCTGTGGCCATGCCTGTGGCCCCAGGCGGCCACCCCACAAGCCTTCTTCCCCTCCTTCCTTGTAGGGAGGCAGAAGATAGAGGGGAGGGGGGGGAGTAGCCCTCAGCCCAGTGATGTTGTGTGAAGCAACCTGAACAAGACAAAGGTCTGAGCACGTTAGCCTAGGCCAGGGATGTGGCAAAGAAGCTGTGCGTGGAGGGCCAACACTGCTGGCTGTTTGTTGCCCTGAGTAAAGAAGGATCTGAAGCTTTGTGTGGACTCAGTGAGAAGAATGTGCCAGGATTGATTAGCAATGTCTGCCATGAGCAGAGGAAGGACAAGTAGGGACCTTACTGCCACTTTCCCCAGCCCTGTCTGAAAACAAAGCAATGATACGTGGCTTCATGTTGAAGCCCAAGGCCCAACAGACCAAGGACAAGAGCAGCTCATGAAGCTAGTTGTGGGCATATCAGTACGGGGTGGGCCCTGGCCCTGCCATCAGGGACCTCAGACACCTGGGTCCTTCAGGCCTCCTTGGAACGTGGCTGCTCCAGGAAGAAGTGGTTGGAACTCCTATTTCACTCTGACCTCTTACTAGCAGAAAGACGAGGAAAGGGAAGAAAAGAGATGCTCTAGAAGTAGAATCCTAGTTCTCCTGTTCCTCCTGTCCTGCCCACCCATCCCAGGCCGCAGCAGCAGGCAAGCAGGAGTGGAGAGGCAACTGCTCACCCACCTCCGCAGACCCGGCCAGAGCAGCTGAGAAGTTACAACCGGTGCTGGGACTCAGCTCCCACCCCCAGGGTCATCTGGTGAAAATGGCTAATGACTAGGGAGTTGGGTCCATTCGTGGGTGAGAGGCAAGTGGAAGGGAGGCGAGGGACCCAGTTTCTCGCCCCAAACCACACGGTCTGAAGAGCAGCGGAAGGCCTTTGCGGGGTGGGGCTGGCCTGCAGGACGCGTCTCTCTAGCACACAAGGGCTGCCACAGCAGAGAGGATTCTACTCATGTGGCCCTGCAGCAGGATTCCCAGCTCATCACAGGAGGCAAAGCACTTCAACCGGGCATGTGTGTACAAACACACACTCAGAGATTCTGGTTTACTAAGCCTGCAGTGGGGCCCAGGCTTCGGTATTCTTCTAAAATTAAACTCCCAGGCAGGGTTTAGGTGAACTTCAAACATGGCCAGGAAGTAGAAATCCGAGCAAGGAAGTGGACCCCAGGCAAGGCAGAACGGCTGCCACATGAGATAGTGAGGGCCCCGTCCTGTGGGGTTATGTAAGTGCAGACTTGATGGGGTTCTCACCAGAGGATGCAGTGGGGGAAGCTGAGTGTCCAATTTTAAGATTTTGAGACCAGTCCCTCCCCTTTCACCACCTCGGTTAGACCGTTACACCTGACAGACCTCCGAGCCACGGGAGTCTCCGCGGGGCTGACGTTTGCTAGCCCTTCCTGCCTGATTGATATAGAAAAGCCTCTCATAAATCTTCCTATTCCAACCCTCCCTGAGTGCCCCGTCTGCTCCCCAGCATTCTCAGAGCAGCCAGAATGAGCTTCTTATCAACCCCACCCCGAATCATAGCTGGAAACTCTGCAAAGCCTTCCAAATTTGCTTTGGATGAAGTTCAAACTCAAGATGTGGCTCCCGAGAGGACACTTGACTGTGCTCATTCCCCAGCCCAGCCACATGGCCTGCCCCCCTCCACCCTCCCTCCCAGAGCTGCCCCGAAAACTCCCTCCACCTGCAGGTCCCACTGCCTGCAGCGCTGGCCTCCTGCCCACCGGGCCTGGCCCCTGGGGCACCAGCTCGCCTCGGAGCTCTCAGCTGGCAAGTCTTCTCTGAACCACCCCCTCAAGAGTCCCTCGTCACCACGTTCCAACTCCCGGGCCTGGTGTCAGTGTGGCTGTGAATGATGGCCGCCTCCTGCCCATCCTGAATCATCTCTGCACCACGGCTGGGCTTTCACTGGTGAATCCCAGCCCCCAAGAGCCCAGCGCAGAGGAGGCTCCTAATACAAATGAAGATTCAGTTGGGCTTTAATTTGGGGGATCACAGATTCCCTCGGAGCAGCCTAAAGAATAACGGATGCACCTGCCAGAAAAGAATCTAAAGATCCTTTTCGATTCAAAAGCTCTGCACACAAGCTCGGAAGCCACACTACCCACTAGTACCCACCCAGCAGGATGCCCTGCTCTTGAAAACGTCACCAACCGCAGTAACTGTAATTTTCTTTTTCCTCGAAAAGGAAAATGAACAGAAATTTCAAAATTGTCCAGGTAAGGCAGAAGAAGCCATTGACGATATAAGTGAATCTGAGGGTGGCGGCCACTTTCCCACCTCGCCATCACCCTTCTAAACACCCCCCATGTCTCCCTTCCACGCTTCCTCCGACCAGCCCCAGGCCTCTCCCAGCTCACGATGAACCCAGAGCCGGGACGGCTCCACAGGAAAATCGTACCGGCCGTATTCAACAAGTGTTAAAATTTGCCATGAGTTTCAACTGTTTTTCACTTGAAGAAATAAAACTAAAGATGCAGCACACTCCCCCCTTTTCCTCCTCCCCGCTCCCCGGGCAGCGGCCTCCCTCCCTCTATGTATTTGGAGCTATTGTTTCGGCCGCTTAGAAATTTACATGATTGGCATCTTGTTACACTCATGTTTTGCTACTTGCATTTCGAAATGAATTTATGACACAATTTATACCCGGAAGACGGTGAGCTCTGGGGTGGAAGGGATTCCGTGGGCTGTGCTTCCTGCTGCATTGGTTCCAGAACCATCTGTCAAGCACATGCGTGGATCCTGAGTCCCACCCCAGCTGGGGTCCCACAGGGGGCCCCCTGTGGGCTCCTCGGGGGCGGGGGGGGGCGGGTGTCCACGTGTTAACCCTCCCGCCCCCAGGCGTACCTGCGACGTTGGCCACCCGCAGGGCTTCCTGGTTCTTGGGTGTCTTGGAGCGGTTCTGGCTGCGCTGCTTGCCCCCCGTGGAACGGGTGCTGCGGAGGTGGACCTCGGTGGCCTTGAAGAAGGCCACCATGAAGGGCTGCTTGTTCTGGGGCCCCTGCCGCCCGATCAGGCCTGCCAACTTGGGGTTGATGCTCTGCCCTAGACAGGAAGGAGTCAAATGCACAGAGGAGCGGTTACGGGAGAGGCGGTTAGTGGGAAGGGCTGCACAGACTCCGTTTCAGCCGAGGCTCGCGATCCATCCGCGCGCCCACCACTCGTCCATCGCAAGTGTGGCCTCAGCTCTGACCCTACGCCAGGTTGCTTTAGGAGCTTGGAACACGGTGGGAACCACAGAGAGAAAACTCCCTGGCCCCTGGGTGCGCCCACTGGTGGGGAAGGCGGCCAGGAAACACGCAGGGCAGGGAGCCCGTGGTGATACGTGTGTGGAGACAAACGGAGCAGGGGAGGGGTAGGACGCTGATGTCTGCAGAAGGACTCCAGCTGGTGGAAGTTCCACTCGCATCTCATTGGCCAAATCAGGTCATGCGATCCACCTAAATTCAAAGGGTGGGGTCAGTCCCGCTTGGTGCCCAGGTGGGTGGGAACAGTCACAAGCAGCCCCAGTGACTGCCACCTTCTGCGCGGAGGGACCTCTTGAGCAGAGAGGTGGGTAACAGAGAGGGAGGGAGCCACATGTCAGGGAAGCGGGCAGTGCAAAGGCAAAGGCCCGGAGATGGCGGGGGCGCAGTGAGAAAACTGGCCTCCTCTTGGAGCAGAGACTAAGGGTGAGAGGGCCGGGGGAGTTCAGGGCAAAAGTGGTGGGCACAGCAGGGGGCAGAAGCAACGCAGGGTCCTGGGGGCATCAGCGAGCCCTTTACCTTTATTCCGTTTACTCCCGCAACTTCATGTCCACCCAGAACCTCAGGATGCGACCTTATTTGAAAATAGCATCTTTGTAGATGTAATTAGTTAAGATCATACTGGATTAAGGTGGTTCCTAATCCAATGACTGGTGTCCTTAGAAGGTCACGTGAAGACACGGAGATGCACGCGCGCGCGCGCACACACACACACACACACACACACACACACACACACACACACACGGCAGCCTTGTGAAGACAGAGCCCAAGGAACACCGACGGCCACCAGAAGCTAGAAGAGGCCAGGAAGGACTCCTCCCTGGCGCCTTTGGAAGGAGTGTGGCCCAGGACACCTTGGTTCTGGACTTGCAGCCTCCTGACCGTGACAGAATAAAGCTGTGCTGCTTTGAGTCCGGGACACACACCCTGTCTGCATGAAGTGGAAACCGCGGGGTGTTCGGCTGAGGAGTGGGCAGCTGCAACTGTTTGTAAAAGACCAACCCAGGCCACTGCTGGAGACTGAACTGCAGGGGGCGAGGCTGGAAGTGCGAGTCCGGGCAGGGGCGACGGAATAGCGCAGGAAGACGTGACAGGCACTGGACGGGGGGCAGTGAGGGCAGAGGCGGCCAGAAACCCTCAGACCCTCGATGGTTCATTTTGAAGTTCATCTTTAGAATTTATTTTATTTTCAGTGTCTTGTTTTGGAATAATTACAGATTCACAGGAAATTGTGATAAAAATATACAGGGAGGCCCCATGTACCCTTCAGGAGGTGGGGAAACCAAGGCGGAGGGTAGGGGTGGGGAGAAGACCTGGGAAGTGGAGGACAGAGGACAAAACAGTGTGACTGAGCAGCTCCTCTCTGAAATCCCCACCGGACGCACGAGGAAAACGGGCAGGGGACAGCAGGACATCCCAGCCCAGGCCTGGCTCCTGATCTAGGGGGAGAGACAGCCTTGGAGCCAAGACGTGCTCTGGCCCGGGGCCCGCCTTCCTGGGTTCACACCCCACCTCTGCCACTCAACACACAGATGCTCCTCCCAGCAGAGCTCTGCAAGCCGGAGGTGCTCACTAACCACCAGCTAAGGGCAGCGGTCCAGGCCGGAATGGAGACTGCACCCCGGGGAGAGCGTGTAGCTGGACAAGCAACGTGAGGACCGAGCCCAGATGCCCCGTCTCCACCTGAGAGACCCGGGGAATGCGGCAGAGGCTGTGCACGAGTGCCCGACGGGGAAGGATCTGGAAGAAGCTTGAACAGGAGGAAGGGGGATGCCGGGAGGATGTGGGGCTCTGGATTCTGGGGGAGAAGGCGGATGAAGCAGTCATAGTGTCCTGTGCTCTGCGGGCGGGTCGAGTGTGACGGGGGCCTAGAACAGGCTACCAGCTCCAGCAACGATGAGACCATTGGCCAGTATATACTTAACATCGCATCTGGCGGTGATAAGTATTCCAAAGGAAGGTAAAGCAAGAGGACAAAGAAAGCCCATCTCACTCATGACAAAACAGCTCAGAGAGGCTGAATAACTTGCCCGAGGACACCCAGCTTGGAAGCAGGGAAGCTGAATCTGAACCCAGGTGAGGCTGCTTAACCACAACAAATACGGTGCCTGCAAGTTGGGGGAGAAGGGTCAGAGGTCAGCGAAAGCAGTGCTTCTGAAGGCCCTGGGCCCGTCCACATCTGGAATCGGCTTCACCTGGAGCCTTCCAGACGGGCCAGATGTCCCGAAGCCCGGCCTCCCAAGGACCAGACCAGCATCGGGGGTTCCCTCTGGCTGTTTAACAACAAATGTTTAAAGAGCGAGCTCTTCCACTCACCACTACTTTACCTTAGTCGCTTTTAATGCCGGCTTTCCTGCATTCTTTAGTGGGGTTTCCTCGAGTTCACCCATCTATAATTTGAATGATTCTATAAAAGAAACCATTAAAGCCGAGCCCTTATGAATTGCGTCCCCCCCCCCGGAAGGCTTTTAGGGCAAAATAAAAATGCCTCCCTGAAAACCTGATCCTGTTCCAGATCCAGTAAACCCAAGCCCTGGGGGCAGTCGCTGGGCATCTGAGGGCGGGTGTCTGGCTCGCTCTGGCCACTGTCAGGACAGCCACGTCCAGGGACGCACAGCCTCAGCTGAGAAATGGGCAGACAGAAAGGAAAGAAGAGGGTCTCCAGGGGGTTGAAACCCACATCTGCCGCTGACCAGCCTGTGTGGGCTGAGAGAGGGGAAGTCACGTGCCGGGGCCTCCATTTCCTCATCTGTGAAATAGGGACGATGCCATCTGTCTCACCCATGGCCTCTTTTTTTCCCTACCCAACCCAATTTTTATTTAGGCAGCCGTGCCTTAGAGTGACTCCAGCCTGGCTATAGAGGGCAGGACCTGCGGCCTTATACGCGGCAACCAGCCCTCCAGCTACAGCGACTGGTTCAGGAGTGGGCACGTGACCCAATTTAGTCAATGAATGGAGCACAGGTATCCTAGAAGTTTCCAAGTCCAGAGCAGCCCTCTCTTTCCTTGGACAGGATTGAGGGAGGAGGGATGGAGAGAGTCCCAGAAACAGCTACCATCTGGCAACCGCGAGTAGACCACATTTCCAAATGGGGCTGACCTGCTGGAGGGAAGAGCAGAGAGACAAACAGACACGTGATCTCTGGTGGTATCACCGAGCCACTGGATCACACCATTCCTGAAGCTGAATTCTTGCCCCGGCCAGCCACACGAATAAACCCCTTTGATTGTTCAGTCCAAGTTGCCATTTTAGGGTCATCCTTGCCCCTTTTTCAGAGGCTGGAGAACTAGGGAACAGGGTAGCAAGCCATCTTGGGCCTGGTAGAGAGCAGGCACTCACAGGGCAGCTACGGATCATTCCCCTTCTATCACCAAGTATGAGAAAAGATGAGAGCTTTCAAGGTAAAACTGACTGTCACCACAACAGACGTTCACCTTCAACAAAAAACAGGGATACGGAAAACTACAGTGAAATATCACTTCGCTCCCACTAAAATGGCTAAAATAAAGGCAGACAAAAGACAAGTACTGTTGAGGATGTGGAGAGAGTGGAACCCTCTTACACTGCTGATGGGGTTATAAAAATGCCGCAGATGTTTTGGAAGACGGTTTGGCAATTCCTCAAAGAGTTAAACGGAGAGCTCTCATTCGACCCAGCAGTTCCATCCCTAAGTACGTACCCAAGAGAACTAAAAACATAGGTTCGCAAGTGCTCACAGCAGCATTATTCATAATAGCCAGACGTGGAAACAACCCAAGTGTCCATTAGCTAATGAGTGGATAAAAAAAACACGGTGTATCCAGACAATGGAATATTATTCTCCAGAAAAAGAAATGAAGTACGGATCCACGGTACGACATGTATGAACTCTGAAAACATTATGCTACGTGAAAGAAACCAGTCACCAAACATCCCATGTTGTATGATTTCCAGAACAGGTAAATCCATGGAAACAGAAAGTAGATTAGGGGTTGCCAGGGCCCAGGAGAAGGCAGGGAATGGGGGGAGTGCTAATGGATAGCAAGTCTCTTCTGGGGATGACAGAAATGTTCTGGCATTGTTTAGTGGGATGGCTGCACAACAAGGCGAATGTACTAAGAAGTACTAGACGGTACACTTTAAGATGGTGAATTCCATGAATGTGAACTGTATCTTAACTTTTGAAGTACATAAATTACAAAAAAAAAACAGGAGTAGGAATGACCCATCAACCAAACCCCGGGGGATAGTTTTTGCTAATAAACAGTGTAAGGATGTCCGTCATAGTGCCCGGCACTCGTGGGCTCCTGAGGACCGTTTACGAAATGAACAAACGTCTCCTGTGCCAACAGTGGGGCGAGAGCTCACAGCCCAGCCAGCCCTCTCCACGGCCCCACGGGGCAGACATCGTGATGTCACTTGTCAAAGAGGAACAGGCTCCCGCGATAAAGGCCTTGCGGCAGGTCAGTGGTGGAGCCAGTATTCGAACCCTGTTCTGCTGGAAGCCGAAGTCTGAGCTCTCAGCTTCACACCAGTGTGTCCTGGGCTGCCGCATGTGCTAAAAAGGGGTCAAGGTTCCCCGACACAGGGTGGGAGCTGCATGTGAGCTCGGAGGTTCCCCTCGCCCAGGACCGCATCTCAAAGAGCCACCTGGAGGTGGAGAGGAGACAGCTTTCTCCCAGGCTGGTCTTCACCTCCCTGGTATTCCTTGAAAGGTCAACTATGCGACCACGGTCATTTGGAAGAATGTGGAAAGAAGGACCCTGAACTGAGTTCATCCCCCCGGCTTCCTCTTGGGGTGGGAGGGTTATAAAAACTCTGCCTGGTGTCTGCAACCGGAGCAAACTGCAGAGAAGAGAGTGGGCCCTGCTGTTCACAGCCCATTTGGGGTTCTAGAAGATGCACTGACCTCCCAGCCATCCCCGGGCACCAGGACTGGCTGCAGCATCTGCGGGTCCCAGTGCAAAGTGGAAATGCAGGACCCCTTGACCTAATGTTATTAAAAATCGCAAGACGGAGACAGCAGAGCATCAAACCCAGCATGGGGTCCTAGTACAGGGTCCTGTGCGGGTCACACACCCGTGAAGCCATTCCCGCCATGCACGTATAGACACACGGAAACACGTGTGTGCAATTCCTCATAACTGAGATGTGTGTCCCTGCTGATTCACATAAACCTGGGTTGGGGGCAACGTACTGTGGGCATCTTCCCTCGTCAATGAAACACACGTTGATCTCGTGTCTTGCGGCTGCAAAGGGGCCTCGCGTCTGGAAATCCCTTTGCCTCATCCTCTTCCGTCCCAGGCTTGAACAAACAACTTGTTTATCCATTTAGCAGTTCAGTCAACGATTCATGAAGCCCCCTCTGTGTGCCAGGCACCGTGCCAGGTGCGGGGTGACAGCCCCCAGGAGCTGACCAGAGAGGGAGATGCGCTCAGGGGCAAGGGGGGACCGGTCAGGGGCCGGGTCACGCGGGGCCTCGGTTCATTTTCTAGGTCTGGCAGGGGGACGTGGCCAGAGTTCTGTGACGAGAGGCCCCCTGGGACTGGTGTGTGGCGAACAGATAGGGTGGGGAGAGAGGAAGCCATGTGGAGGTCCAGAAACCAGCCCCATCCCACCACGCCCTCCTCTGGACCCCCGTAACGCTCAGGGCGGCCTCTCGGGGCCCTGCACACATGTCGCCTTCCTCCAAAGGCTCAGCAACTCAGGGCAGGGATGGTCCCCTTCACCCACCGTCCCTGCACAGGTGAGAGCTCTAAGATGGGGCCCAAAGCACGTTCGCCAAGCAGGCGATCGCAAACACAGCCGGCCTCTCCACCGGGCACCGGGCGTTTGGGTTGATGATCCTCTGGGGCGCCGTCGTGGGCACTGTAGGATGTGCAGCAGCGTCCCTGGCTGCTCCCCAAAATGCATCCCCAAAATGTTTCCCGACCTTGCCAAGTGTCCCTGGGAGGCAAAACGTCCCAGGTCGAGAGCCAGGTGTTACATAAACCCTTCCTGAAGTAAGGCAGGCAGCAGAGACGTGCGAAGATATGTTACTGTGGTCAAGGTTTTCGCTGCGCAACCCACAGACAAAGTGGTGCTTTGTTACGACAGGATAATTAAATGAGGGGGTGCGGGCATGAAGTACCAACCAGCCACCTAAACAATTCACTCATCGATTTACCAATATTCCTGGCTCACACGCCCCGGGCCCAGCAAAGCTCTGCGCCCTGGGGGTTACCACGGGGACAAGACAGGTCCAGGCTCTCGTGGGACGGACAGAAGGGAGGGCTGCCAAGTGAGGGGCAGAACATGATACAGTGTGATTCCACGTGGGAGAAAAGAAATTTGAAGCATATACCAACAGATGTGGATATGTATATACAGAAAGTTTATTTCTGTTTTAATACTCCCACAAAGGGCAGAGAAAGGTTACACTGGGGGAGAAGACGTGTGGGTTAGCTGAGAGAGGAATTCCTTTTCATTTTATGCTGTTACAATATAAAGGCTTCACTTAGCACTTGCAAGTATTTGTTTGGATTATTTGTATTTAAACCTCCAGAGCAAGCCACACTGAATAGGGAGCCAGGCCAAACGTATCAGGCAGAGGGGCTGAGGTGGGTGAATTCATTCATCTAGGCAGGAAGAAAAGATACGCGTAATATCTGAACAGCGGTCTGTATTTTTGAAAAAGATTTATATTCTAGACAAGGATTAATAGGTTAAAAAAACCCTGAAGGTTTGCCCAAGGATGGGATTATCCGATTTTGCAAATAAAAATACTGGATGCCCAGTTAAGTTTGAATTTCAGATAAATGAATAACGTTTGCAATACGTGGGACAAACTTATGTTAAGCAATTATTTGTTGTTTAATCTGACATTCAAATTTAAGCGTGCATCTGTATTTTATCTGCCAAGAGGTGCTCCTTAAGTCAGGATAGAAAGCCTTTCCTGGCCTGTGATGGTAACTGACCCTGCTACACTGTAGCAACCATGATGGGGTCTCCGGCCCACCCAACAAGCAGGTAACGACTCTGCTGATTTCTTCATCCTTAGGATTCATGGCTTTGCCTCTAGCAGAGTGAGTGCTTTGCTTCTGTTCCTGTTTTCTGGCTTTTCTTAAATCTTAGTTTTCAAATTAACATCTAGTAAAATTGACTTTTATTTGGTGTCCAGATCTGTCCGTTTTAATGCGTGCGTAGGTTCATGTTAGCACCACTTCTCTCAGGATACAGAGCAGCTCCTGCGTCCCAAAGAACTCGCTCGTGCTGCTTTACCTCAGTGCATCCAACCAGGGGTGAGCCCGCCTCCCCCTCCACCCCAGGGGACACTGGCAACGTCTGGAGACATTTTTGGTTTTCGCAACTTGGGGCAGGGGTGCTACTGGCATCAAGCGGGTGGAGGCCAGAGATGCTGCTAAACATCGTACAGTGCACAGGACGCACCCCGTCCCAACACACACACAGAGCACACCCACAGTGCCGAGAGGGAGAAACCCTGCTTTCTCGGTCACCCCCTCCCCGACTCCCAGACTCTCAACGACTGACCTGTTCTAATCCCTACAGCTTCGCATTTTCTAGACATTTCATATACATGGACGCACAGTCTTTGTCGTCGGCTTATTTCAACCCGCGTGTCTTTGGGATTCACTCGCGGTGCTGCATGTTTCACGGTCCACAGTGTGGATGCACGACGTTTGGTGGCCCAGTCACCTGCCGAAGGATACCCGGCTGCTTCCAGTGTGCGTAAGCATGAACATCATGACGGACGTTCCCGTACAGGTTTCTGTGTGGACCTACCCTTTCATTTCCGTGACGTGAAGCAGAGGTGAAATCCTTGGTGTGGCCTATTCCCCACAGTCTTCGCACACTCGAGGTGTCCGTCGGTGCTGGAATCAACCCGCCTGCCATCTGGAGAGACCAGGGAGGCTGCAGAGCTGAGCCGGGAAGGTCCGACCCCAGGAGCGCGCCCGCCACCGTGCCCAGCCCCGTCCTGCCTGGCTCTCCTCCACCGAAGCAGGCTGCAAAGGAGACCCTTCCCAGCCTCCTGTGCCGCTCCTTCTAGGATGGGTGCTGCAGGCTCCTCCTAAAGAGGCAGAGAACAGCCTTCATCCGGCCCCTGCTCCCCTCCTCCAGGCTTGGGCACGTGGAGACAGCCACCTGCCAGCGGCGCTAAGGTGAGTCTCCAGACACGCAAGACGGGGGCCGGGGGAGAAGCCCTGCCTGCTGTTCACACTCCAACCAGGCGTTGATAACAACAGCCCGTGGGCCAAATCCAGCCCACCGCCTGCTTTTGCAAATAAAGTTTTATTGGACATTTCTCTTTCTCTCCAGAGAAAGAGAAATATGCGTAATCAAAAAAGAAAAAGAAGAAGAAGATACAAATGAACTTATTTACAAAACAGAAACAGACTCACAGACTTAGAGAATGAACTTACAGTTATGGGGTGGGGCGGGGGAGGGATAGTTAGGGAGTTTGGGATTGACATGTACACACTGCTATATTGAAAACAGATAACCAACAAGGACCTACTGCGTAACACGGAGAACTCTGCTCAATATTATGTAACAACCTAAATGGGAAAAGAATTTGAAAAAGAATAGATACATGTTATATATATGACTGAATTACTCTGCTGTACACCTGACACCAACACAACATTGTTAATCAACTATACTCCAATATAAGATAAAAAGTTAAAAAAGAAGCTTTACTGCAACAGAGCTTTGAACACCCGTGCACATACGTACTGTCCGCTTTAACGCACGTATGTACTGCCGCTGTAACGGTCGAGATGAGGAACCTGGCCAGAGAGTGTCTGACCCGCGAAGCTAAAGCCTTTACTATGTGGCACTTTAGGGAAGGCGTTTGCTGACCTCTGCTCTAACCAGCCCCAGATCCACTGAATTCTAGACTTGTAAAGAAAGCCATAAAGTGTCCCGATGAGATAAGATGCCTTTACTATCTGTTATTTGCCAATGAACGTATTCCTTGCAGAGAGGGTTCTGCCCGTTGTTGGTTCACAGCGAAGATTACTGAGTGTGTGCTCTGTACCAGGCACTGTGCGGAGCCCACCCCCTGCACCGCTCTCGGGCAGGACTACTGGCCCCACATTTACAGACGGGGAAAGCTGGCTCGAGGCTACGAACTTGACCCCCAAACCTTTGCCGAGGGAAGGTGGATGGAAATGCAGAAAGGAGAGATTGCCCAGGCATGGATGTGGGCAGCCTACGGGGGCCTCCAGGGGTAGGAAGGCTCCACCGAGGCTCTGAGGGGAGGCCCTTCCCAGAGGCGAACCAGGTGGGCAGGGGTGTGGATACGGGACTCTGGGAAGTTGAGCTGAGGACAGGGTCGAGCCAGTGCATCGGGCCACCACTGGCAGGCCTGGGTGGCCCGGGCAGAAAGAGCATGCCCAGTCCAGAAGAGCCCAGGAGCAGCCAGGGAGCACAAATGGGGCCTCTTAGGGAAGGAGGGGATGTAACTCGCCCAAGAGAGGGTGGCATCTTGGTTTTCTTGTGGTCTCTCTGTTTTCCAGGGCTAGAGCCATCGGATGCCCCTAGGAGGCCCACGGCATAAGAATGCTCCTCCTTAATTGTGCAAAACGCATTAATTCCAGCCACTTCTCCTGATGGACCGAGGCCTGAGTGACAAGTGAGAACGCAGTTAATACTTGTGACATCTGCCTGGCCCAGTTACCCAAGGCCACCGCAGCCGCTACTGCCCACCGGCCCTGGAAGGTCCCATCCCAGCCTCTGGGTCACCAGGGCCTCTTCTCTGCTCTCTTGCTTCGGCTTCTGGACGAACAGGATGTGAAGCAACCGCAAGGGCAAAGGCACCTGGGAGCCAGCTGTGCCGTGGGCGGGATCGCTCGCCAACCTCGGCTTTATGGAGCTTAGTCTCCGCAGCCTCCGCGGGCGAAGGCTCGCCCCCGGTCCCGTCCTCAGCTGCCGCGGCCGGCATCACGCTTGCACGGCATACGCCCTCAATCCTTTAAATGCCTCACAATCCCATCTGATCCCATCTGGGATGATCAAGAACAGTGATATGTGCTCTCGCGGGCCCCGGAGAGAAGCCCGAGGCCCTCTTTGCATGCAGACGTCCAGGATGTGCCTGTATCTGCCCTTCTGGAGGGAGAAGAAGGGGCCCTCCTGGTCTTGGAGCTCCGGGGGTGTCGAGCAGCGGCTGGAGGCCCCCAGCAAGGGAGTGTGAGGGGGGAAGCGAGGCCCCCAGGTCGTCTTCCTGGGTCAGAGAGCCAGGGCTGATCGACACCGCGGGCCTCCTGAGCCGTCAAGTGATTTCTTCTGTGGACAAGGGAGAGGAGGGGGACCCTATCAACGAGGACAAGATGTTGGAGTCCTCGCCTTGGGAACAAAGGACTAGGTGCTTCTGTATCTGCAAAGACAATGGAGTCTCCAGCCCAAAGCAGTCTTCACCTCCCCGCCACTTTGGGACGGACAGCGGCACTAGGAACACAGTGTGCAGGAAGCCCTCCGGAGCCATCCTCGGAACCTCAGAACTTGTCTTCACGGCCTCATCCCTGACCTTCAGCATATGGTCCCTTCACGGTCTGCCTCTTCCTATGAGAATGTGAGCACAAGCCTTGTCCTATCCAAGCCGTAGCCCCGGTGCCTGCAACAGTCCCAGGTCCATCATAGCTCCACACAAATGTTTGTTGAGTGAATAAATGTGCTTTCAACATGGGCAAAAGGCTCTGGACGGTAGGAAGCCGGTTCTGACCACCAGGTGCGGGGGCTGGGAGGGTTCAGCATTGCTCTGCAGGCTGGGATCCGTCAGGCACCACGGCCAGACCCACAGCACTTTTAGGGACCTGGGAAAACGTTATAGTGTCTCTTAAAATCAGAAGAAAAAACATGAACTTTTTAGTGTTGGAGAAAATGTTTTCATTTTTAATCCAGCCAGGATTATATTCATCGTTATATCAAGATGGTCATAAACCAAGTTTTAACATTTTTGAATGCAGGGAGGACCCCCTGGCCACTTCTGTGACGCTGGCTCCTCCAGTTAGCCCTGTGGGAAGCCCACTGTCTTCCGGGTCCTTTTTCAAACTCTCTTCGCAGGAAAGGGGATGTGGAGAGAAGAGCCAGGCAGAAACCAGGATGCTATAGGGTCCCAGGCTCTCTGTCTGGATGGCCCAGCCGTGCACCCAGCAGGGGCCTGTTAATTACACACTGCCCCTCAAGGTGTGGCCACTGGTGACCACATTCCTCGAAGGCTTTCCAGCAACGAGCAAGTCTGGAGTCAGAGTTGCTTGGCCTTCTGGGCCTCTGTCTCCTCATCTGTAAGATGCTGGCCATAACAAACGTGCTACCTGGGCAGGGTCATTGTGAGAATTAAACACATCGATAACAGCAATAATAATATCTAACACTCACGAGCGTGGACAGGGTGCCGGCCCAGGGCTCAGCACTTTTACATGAATTCACTCTTTTCTTCCTCCCAGCCATAATTATGCCCGAGGAACAGATGAAGGGACAAGGCATCAGGAGGCTGGACCAGCCGTCCCAGATCACACGAGGCCGCCCCGCGGAGCGTCAGGCTATCGGGCGCTGGAGTCGGTGCAGGAGCCGCCAGACTGCCCCCACTCTGGTCCCGGACCGGAACTGAGCACGGGGCCTGGCCGGCAGCGAGGGCGCAGCTCTCACCAGCGCCGCCTACACAGCCCCCTTGCCAGCTGGCGAGCCCTCCACACTGGTGTCAGGTCCCCTCTGTTCAGAGTGCCTCTTCTCCCCTCTCTCACTGCCCTGGGGGTCCAGGGGGGCGCAGCCTGTGTGGCCTGGGAGGTGGAGGGGCTGCCTCTCCTCTTGTCCTCTGTACAAGGAAAGACAGCAGACGCCAGCCCTCCTTCCCGCGGCGTCCTGTCCTCGGAGATGAGACGAGGCTCCCTACTGGGCTCCTGACGAGCCGCAGGTGCCCGGGGAGTTTATGGGCTTCTCCCCACACAGGCTCGCCGGCTGGCGGAGGCCTCAGCTGCACCGCTCCGCTCCGCTCCGAGGGGCGACCAACAGGAGGGCCGCAGCTGGAGGAAGAGGGGACAGACACGCGCTTCCTGGGTGGTCTCAGGCAGCGTGTGGAGATCCGGTGAGCCGGGGCTCACCTCACGCCGCACCAAACATCAGGAGAGAGGGTCTGTGACGTCTGTGCCTCACTAAGCAAGCTGGTCCGAATTACTGTCGTCAACACGCCCATTGTATGGGTGGGGAAACTGAGGCCCCGGATTCTGGCAGGTGCCCAGTGGCTGCAAGATGCTGCACCCCGACTCAGTGCCCCATCTCCTCCCCTCCCAGACGGGGCACTGGGAGCTGGGCGCGGGTGCCACGCCCTGAAACCCCGTCTTCTCCAGGTGCTGTAGGAGTTTATGTTAATGCTAGTAGGTGGTCCCAGGGCAGGGGCCAGGCTGTCCCTACAGGCAACACAGGGCTGGCACACAGTATGTGGGCACCAGCCGGCCCATCAAATGCACCCCAGAGTCCACGGACTCCCCAGCAGGCCTTGCTGGTCTTTCACCTGTGTAGGCATCCAACGTGAAAAGGTTCTGACCCAGGTTTAGAGCTGAATGGAGTTGGCCAGCCCAGGCACCACCTTATAAACAGGGTACCCCAAAACATGGGGCGGAGTGTTATCACTGGGCCAGACCCCAAGTTAGAAGGAGCCTGTGAGAAAAGGCAGATTCTTGGGCCCATCCCTGGGGAATCGCCATCAGTGGGTCTGGGGGTGGAGCCCGGGAATCTGTATGCTCAACGTGCCACCCAGGGGGACTGTGATGGACAACACGTGGGAGAAACACCATGGAGGGAAACGAGTTCCCAGCCAGGAGCCTGTGGTCTCAGAAATGCTGGGCTCACTTGCTTCGTATCTCATCCCCCCAAAGATGCAAAAACTCATACCCTCAGTTGGCCATTGAATACCTTCCTCCTCCCTGACGGTCTGGGTGGGTGATCCTTCCCTGACCCGGGCAACCAGCTTAAACTTGCTGCGTCGGCGTGCACAGCACCTGGACAGGCCGGGTCTCAGGGCGGCGGCATCCATGCCCAGCCCCCAGGGCCCCACTTAGGAGGGGAGGAGATGGGGCCTCAAGTCTGGGGCATGGTGTCTGAGCCTTACCCTGGCTCTAGGCAGCATCCTGCGGCCACTAGGCTACGCTCCCCCTGGCTGGAGAGGGGTCCCCAGGCCTCAGCACTCTCAGGGGCCCCAGTTTCGTCACCTGCCCTTCGGGGATGTTAATGATCGCATCTGCCCCGCTGGTGACGGTGAGGATCACATGAGACTATGGCAGAGAGCACTTACTTTGTGCTTAGCAGCTGCTACACGCTAAGCAATTAAGCTCTTCACTTGCATGAGCTCATCTAATCCTTTGCAACCACCCTGGGAGGTGGAAACTATTATTAACCCCATTTTCCAGATGAGGGACATTAAGTGACTCACCCTGCGTCATGTGGCTAGAAACAGCAGAGCTGGGACTTGAACCTGGGGAGTCTGGCCAGCTCCTGAGCCCAAGCCCACGTAACCATCAGGCTGTGCCACGTCAATAAACACTGAGCCTCAGCCACGGGTTGGGGGGGAGCAGACGCTAGAGGCAAAAGGGGGACAAAGGCCCTGACTGTGGGGGAGAAAGGGGATGGCAGGCCTGGGCTGAGTGTCGCTTAAGAGAAAAACCAAACCTGTGCCACGCTGAGCCAGAAAGGCAGGCAGGATAAAGGAGCACGTGACCCATTGGATCAAGTTGGCAGGTCAAGCCAATACCCACAAGTTCAGGGAAATGGTCACTCTGAAGAGGTCAATCAAGTCTCCCTTAGCCTCATTTGTGCCTCATCTCCACTGTGTTCCACAGGGGCTTTTAAGGACAAGCAAGAGTTGAATGATTCTATTGCCAAATAAGTTTGGAATTCTTCTATGCTGTATACCCTATCAGGAGATTCACAATGGACATCAGCAAAATAAAGGCTCTGATAAGTCCTGCAGTGAAACCCGTTTAGTTTATCCAACCTAGCATTTCTTGCACTTAACTGATCATGACTCTTCACGGAACACAGTTTGAGAAACTCTAGTATACAGCAGGGGCTGCAAACTCCTTCTGTAAATGGTATTTCTAAAAATAATATTTTCAGCTTTGTGGGCCATAGCGTCTGTTACAACTACTCAACTCTGCTGCTGCAGCACAAAAGCAGGACCAGGTGATACGTAAACCAGTAAGTGTGACTGTGTACTAATACAACTTTATTTATGGACACCAAAATGTGAATTTCCTATAATTCTATGTGTCACAAAATATTCTTCTTTTTAAAATTTTTCTTAGCCATTTAAAAATTTGAAAACTATCCTTAGCTCACAGGCACCCAAAAACAGTCTGGAGGCTGAATTTGGTCCACCGTGCATAGTTTGCCAACCCAGTATAGAGCAATGGGAAACTCCAGCATCTTCTAGGACCTCACTATAAAGTGTCAGGGGCATGAAAAGGGGAAGGTTTGGGGGGCTGGGGAGCCTGGGGGAGACCATCAGTAGAAAGAAGACCAGACTGGAAAGAAGACAAGTGTGGTCCTAAACTCTGTGGCCCCCTCCCACACAGCATGTGACCTTAGGCGGATAATTCTGGGGAAAAAATTATAAAATTTATTTACATTTTCCAAATCCACTTGGCCAAACCCAGCATTAACCACAGTAAAAAGAAGAACTAAAAGCTGGAACAATATCTGCAGCTCAAATCACAAAGGGCAAAATGTCCCTAAAATATAAAGTAGGAAAAGACCGACACCCTATGCGAGGAATGGGCAGAGGAGACAGAGGTTCCCAGGGAGGAAACTGCAAACAGCGTATTCGAGACAGGGCTCAGCCTCGCACAGAGGAGAGAAAAGCAAAGCAAAACTACAAGATCCCACGCATCATCTATCGGATTAGCAAAGACAGGTACATTTGAGAGGCTGTCCCAACAAAGAAGGGGACACGGGTGCCCTCGTGCATTGCCAGTGGGGGCGCAAATGGAAAGACCTCTTCAGAGGGTAAATAAATTGGCAATACCGATCAAAACTACAAACAGGGACTTCCCTGGGGGTCCAGTGGGTAAGACTCCGCGCTCCCAATCAGGGGGCCCGGGTTCGATCCCTGGTTGGGGAATTAGATCCCACACGCGTGCCATAACGAAGAGCCTGTGTCCCGCAACTAAAAGATCCTGTGTGCTGCCTAAACAAATAAATAAAATATTAAAAAAAAAAAAAAACTACAGACATGCCACTTTCAGGAATTGTTCCTAGACCTACACCTACTCAAGTGTCCAAGGACACGTGCGCTGAGGTTCTCCACTGCAGCCCTGTTTATAGGAGCGGAAGATGGAAAAACCCTAGACGTCCATCCCGGGTGGACTGGATGAGTTACTCTTGGTGGTAGTGAAACAACAAAAACAACGACAACAACTCCTCCTCTCATTTAGGGCATGTGTATTATGAGCCGGGTCCTGTTCTCAGCCCTCACTACTCAAAGCACTGTCCAGGGACCAGCAGCCTCTGCATCACTTGGGGGCTGTTTGGACCACAGCCTCCCATCCGTCCCAGACCTGCTGAAACAGAATCTGCATTTTCACAAGAGTCCCAGGGAATTCCTTTGTACCTTAGGGCATTATTTTTAAAACTCTTCCTGTATTAACTCACTCATTCTCAGAACAACCCAATAACCCAGGCTCTCTTATTACCCAAGGGCTGGAGGCGAGGAGTGCAGGCTCTGGGACGTTAGCGAAGTTGTCCAAAAAGTCACACAGCGGGTGAGCGGCAGAGCTGCATCCACTCCACATGTATACAAAAACACAACAGCCTCTAAATACTAAGGAAGTTCTTTAACGGTGGAAAAAAACCCAACCTCCGAGATACGTTGTCCGGTGAAAAAAGCAAAGTGAAGAACACTGTATATACTATGATAGTATTTGTGGGAGGAAAAAAAAAAGGACAGCAGAATCTATACGTAATTGCTTAGATACCCAGAAGGCATCTCCGATCAGAAAGACACCCAATAACATGGAGATAGCTGCCGCTGGGAGGTGGAACTCAGCAGCTGGAGGAAGGAGGTCAGAGGGAAACTACTCACTGTTGCACATGGCTGTAACTTTTGAATTTTGAACCAGGCACATGTATTACCTATCCTAAAATAATTCTTCTGTAAACTGGTGAAAGGAAGAAGTTACCCACACCCTAAAGGCATCCCCACTTAATAAGAAATATGCTTTGGGGAAGGAGAAATCGGCACAGCCGGGCCCACCCTAGTCCCGCACGTGCTCTCCTGTCTGCCCTTCTCAGAAAAGATGGGCGTGGGGTGAGGGTGAGGGGCTGGGGGAGGGCGGGCGGACAGCGCATTCTCCAAGTATCTGGGACTCGGCACCACGTTCAATCTCTTGGAAGACGGTAATGCCTCGTATCAGTGTGGTGGTCCTTAACTGGGGCAACTGTGCCCGCATGGGACACCTGGCAATGTCTGGAGACGTTTTTTGGGTGTCACAAGTGGAAGAGGCTATCTATCTATCTAGTGGGTAGAGGCCAGGGATACTGTTAAACATCCAGCAATGCCCAGGACACCCCAGAATGTCCTGTGTCCTGAGTTTGGGGAGCCTGCATCAGCACGTTCTACGTTCGGGCATCCCCGGAGGTTCAGCTGAAGTGCAGCTTCTGACGCCGCGGGCCTGGGACGGGCCAGAGAGTCTGCATTTCAAATAGGGGGAGGCCACCCATGCTGCTGTGAGCAACGAGGCCTCACCCAACCCAGCTCTGGCCAACTGTGTAATCATCTTATGCAAAAGACGTAGGGACTGCTTTCACTGTGGATCAAAAAGCTGGACAGTAAGTACTGATGGGGGAGGGGGCAGGGGAAGCCTGGTCCTGATGGAGACGAGCATGTGCACTGCCGAGATCCTCCTCGAGTCCACGGCTGCGGGCCGCACCCGCACGAGCTGCGGTGCTGGCGTGGACTTACCATCCAGAGTCTCCACCGAGAGCTGCAGGCCCAGGTTGTGCCGTGGGTTGACCACCCAGTGGTTGCTGGTGGCCGTGATGTCGAACACCAGCCAGCCCTCCTCCGAGGCCCAGAGGGTGCGGCTGTCGAGCAGAAACAGGTCTGACTCCCTGCAAGAGAGGAGAGAGACACAGGCTCCGGGTCAGCAGGTCATGGTTCGGTCTCCCCCCGCCCGCCGTCAGCCAGCCAGCCACTGATGGACAGGAGGACCTTGTGAGGCAGGGGAGCTGGCAGGAGGTCTGCCAGTCCCCCCAAAGTGGGTTCATCAGACCAAGATCCAGCCATGGAGACCCCCAGGTAGCAGCCGTGGTGGGGAGACAGAGTGCAGAAGAGGTGTAAAGAGATACGTGCAGGAGACAGACGCACCGCTATGAGACCGATGCGCCCTTCAGATTCATTAGGGGGGATGCCAATGAGACAGAGCACAGGAAGGCAGCAATTACACAGCCTCCATGATGCCACAAGTTTCAGGAAACAGAAGTCCCCTTTCGTTGGCTTATTCACCACTTGCCAGGCGCTGTCCCCAGTGTGGTACGCACATTCTCATTCAGTTCTCACAACCCTAAGCTGCGGGAGTACTATCATCTCCGATGAATCCATGGTAAAACCATGACATGCCCAAGGTCATTTAGCCGGGAAGTTGCTAGCCTGGGGGTTGGAGCCCAGGCAGCTGAGCACCAGTGCAAACACGCCTCATTTCCACACTGTGCCACTTCTTCATGAGCCCACCACGTGTTAGGAGGTGGACCCCCATGCAGACTGACATCATTAATAGAGGGAGTCCTTTAATTCTCTCTTCCTCAGATTTGTAGTAGCAAAATGGGTAAAACCACAATTGACCTTGTAGTGGATGGAGGATGAATGGATGGAAATGGATGGATGGATGGAGAGATGGATGGATGGAGAGATGGATGGATGGAAGATTGATGGACGGATAGAAGATTGATGGATGGATAGAAGATTGAGGGATGGATAGATGGAAGATGGATGGATGGATGGATGGATGGATGGATGGACAGAAGGATGGATGGATAGATTTTTACATTCCTAGGTAGTAGAATTCTAGTATGTAAGATATCTTAATGTCTCTTTTGCACTTTTAATTATAAGGATTCAAAGTTTAAATATTCTGAGTCCTTCGATAGCCAGTTAGGATATCTGAGCTCCTACACTCTACCAGGCTGTGGGTACAATGATGAACAGCACCCAACCAGCTCCTGCCCCAGGGTACTGACAGTCTCTGTCGTACCTGGAGGGATCTAATTTTCCTGGGAATTAAGGTGAATTTTCTCTGCTCACACCTTATCAGATGTATCAACTACTGATTGAGCACTTACCACCTGCCAAGCCCCGGGTTGCACTGCCTGCCCAGATCATGTCACTGAGTTCCTACAATAACTCTCTGAGGTGGGTAATATTAACTGTACCCCTGTGCGGGTCTCAGAACCGAGGCTCAGAAAGGCAAAGATGTTAGCGCAGGGTTACGCTGCTAGCACACAGCTGAGGCAGGACTGGAAGCCCACCGGGCCCCCTGGGAGGCTTGCAACCATACAAGAAGAGAAGGTCTTCTGGACGCTGCCTTTGCTCAAGTGTAGCTGTCATCATTTCAGAGCCTTTGGCGAATTAAACCCATCGTATATAACTCACTAAGCCCTCGGCCGAAGCGAGCGGCAGATACCCGCTCCTTGAGATGAGGCACGATCTCCCTATTGACCCCATCCCCCGCTCTCTCTCCTAAAAACTAGGGCTGACCACCTCTTCATCTTTCCTGTGTGGTCTGCAGACCTCCAAGTTGGTGAGGTCTCTGTTGCATCATAACACATTAGACATTTACCAAGCATATTAAAATGTATGAGACTCAGAGAAGGCATGCATGCAGAAAACAAACTGGCAATGTTACCCAGTGTCTCAAGTGTACTTTCACTCGGAACCCAGTGGCAATGCACCGGGCGATTAACAGGTCACTCAGAGAAGTCTACACAGGTTGGAGAAGCAGGCTCAGAAGCAGACAGGAGCCAAGACAGGTGTGAGGGTGCAGGGCTGTCTCATCAAGGCACAGCTCTGGGGAGTGAGGGAATGAATTTGAGCTGTATTTCCCTCTTTGACTGTCTCCATCCAAACGTCTGAGGGCAGAGGATCTAGTTGGCCTCGTCAAGTCCCTGCCCCGCCCTTGGCCACGGGAGGGCTGAGCACTCCACGGTGATGGACAACATCACCGGGACCACAAGATGGAAACAGGGGTTATCCCCACCTCACGCCCCCCAAAATCCCACTTTTTAAGTGATACTCAGTAATCGCCGGAACCCAATTCAGAAAATGCTGAATTATATTATGCCACGCATGTGAACGAGATGCGACTTCTGATCGTACGGCCGGCAGAACGGAGCCACACTACAAGACAGGGCGTGGTCTCTTGACCAGCCAAACCGCAGTCCCTTGTGACTGCAGGACACTTGCTGCCTCTGTAATACAGAGACATCAGAGGGGCAAGGACGTCTTTTTAGAGCCACCGAATATTTTGAGGACACTCACTTTCATGGCCAAACTGAATTAAAATAACGAGACAATCTTTCATGACCCGTTTACTTCTACTTCTTCCCAGTGCCTTTTCAGAGGTAGTTTCAGAACTGTCTTGGGGGCACGTCCACACAGATTTTAAACTTCCAAACAAGAATTTCCACTGTCTTCATCTCCAATCTGCCTTGATGGCTTTCCTGGCTGTGGAGATTACCAAGACTGTGAACGCACGCGTTCGCTGCTCTAGATAATTAACAGATGAGAGAGGAAGCACCACTCCGAAACCAAACAACTCCCTCCCTCGCTCAGGCACCCAGGGCCCCGGTCGGAAGCCTCTACAGCACAGCACAAGTCACAGACCTGGGTGGCAACTTCGCTGGAAAATTATTTGCCAGAAGATGTGACCAGATATCTGGATAGGCCCTGACTGACAGTCAAACAATGAATAGCAACTTAGGGAATGGAATTGGGCCTTTGAACAGTGAGCGCCTTGCCAAACGGTACTACACGTTCTCTTGTTACAGCCAGGACACCGCGGGCCAGATGTTACAGGCGCGCGCTGACTCATCACGAATCAACATGTGTGCGTGTGCGGACTCCCTCTCCTGAGTCCTAGCTTGCAGTGCGTTCCGGGCTTGCTGGGAAGAGCCAAACCTTCGTGGAAGGCATCGGGACAGGAAAGCCCTGTCGAGGCGGGAGGAGTGAGATGCTAACACAGACTCTGCTTTGAGACAGAAAGCCCAGCCCCAGGTTGGCCGCGTGAACGGGACAAGGGAGCAATTACCCAGCAGCTGTGTCCGGACTGACAGCTGGGAAAGTGGGAATGCCTCGCTGCCACCTCCAGCATCTTATTCGAACACAATGGTTCTTACAACTGGGAGGAACCAACAAGCCCTTTGGGATGTTTTTATTTACCATGAACATACTGGCCTCCCTGACGAGCCCAGGTGACAGCAGAGGCAGAACGGCTCAGGGTGGGAGCCCCGGGGAACCTAAATGCACTCCTTCCCCTTTCCCACTGCTAAGAATCTAGGTACTTTCCACGCACCAGCTCCCTGATCTCCAACAGTCAGGTTATTGTTCCCATTTTATAGATGAGGGAAGTGAGGTTCAGAGAGGGGAAGCCCACTGCCCACATCGATAAACCTTCTAAGTGACAGAACCAGGATACAGCGCCGGAAGCGTGACCTGAGGACTTGGTACTTAAGCCCCATCACCTCCTTAACTCACCCTCTGGCCAGGAGGGTGTCCAATGCTGCACGATGCATGTTATTGTCACAACACTGTGTGGAGTAGAGAAAATACCAGAGGGGGGATGACGTCCAGGTAGCAGGGAATAGAGAAGGCAAGTAGGGCAAGCTAGCTCATTCCAGAGCCTCACTTTCCTCCTCTGTAACATGGAGAGAACGCCCTCTTTTTCAGCAGCTGGGGAAGCCGACTGAAGACTAGCCTAGTGACAAACTCCCAGGGCTCCTGGAGCAACGCTATAATTACTACAAGTCATGTAAGTGCCGGTGTACACTCCCTGTTGGACGGTAGGAAATTCTGGGAGGGGAACTTTATCTATCTTGGGCCCAGTCATTACATGACTGCCCAAGATCCGTGCAACAACAGACCACACATCCATTCAAACAACGTTCGCCTTGGACGCCTGCACTCATCAGACAAGGATCTCCGGGTGCTCGCAGTCGGGAGATTTTCTGCAAATACGGCCGTCAACAATTCCTCCCCTCCCTCCCCACATGCAGCTCTCTCATAAATCGAGGAGGTCTGCTCCACCTCTGACGTCTGCACTGACCACCCGACTTGTCGTGGACTCAGTGGCAGGGAGGCCCTGGCATGTCCAGGAGGAAGACGGAAGAGGCTTAGCAGATCTGCTTCTGCTGCCCACTGCACTGGCAACCCTGACTCTTCTGCGGGAGAGATGACATGGAAGGGGAAGGGTTAGAGGCTGCGGAGGAGGGGGGTCTCTGAGGGGAGAGAGAGAAAAGCCAAGCCAGCCCTCAGCAGACATGCCGGCCAGGGTGTTCCAGCCCCAGCCAAGCTCTCAGCTTCCTCAGGGACTACAGCAGACGCTACCAAGAGTAGAAAAACTGCCCAGCTGAGCCCTGCCCAAATTCCTGAGCAATTAAATGATTGTTGTTTAAGCCACTGCGTTGTAGGTGGTTTGTTCACCACGGAGATAGAACCCAAACAACAGTCACACTGTTCAGAACAGAAAAACTGAAAATGAACCATCTACTGAGAGGGACGGGTAAAAACAGAGGGTGTATCCAAGCGCCACACAGCTGTGTCAAAGGACCATATAAATCCATACTTCTTGACAAGAGGGAAACACGGTATTAAGTAAAAAGGTGTCATAAAACAGTATGCAAATTTCTGGAAAAATACAATATGCTAAGATTGGTTAAAAAAAAAAAGGAAATAGAAAATTTGAGTCACCCAACATGCACTAACAAATTGAAATAAAAGGCCTTTCCCCACACCCAGATGGTTTTATACCGTATATTTGCCATATTATCAAGAGATAATTCCTTCTGGACTTCCTGGTGGCACAGTGGTTAAGAATCCGCCTGCCAGTGCAGGGGACACAGGTTCGAGACCCGGTCCGGGAAGATCCCACATGCCGCGGAACAACTAAGCCCGTGTGCCACAACTACTGAGCTTGCGCTCTAGAGCCCTCGAGCCACAACTACTGAGCCCGTGTGCCACAACTACTGAAGCCCACGCGCCTAGAGCCCGTGCTCCACAACAAGAGAAGCCACCGCAGTGAGAAGCCCGTGCACCACATCAAAGGGTAGCCCTCGCTCGCCGCAACTAGAGAAAGCTGGCGTGCAGCAATGAAGACCCAACACAGCCAAAAATAAAATATATACATAAATAAATAAATTTTTTAAAAAAGAGAGAATTCCTTCTTATACAAATTGGTCGAGAAAATGGAAGAGGGAAAAGTAAGAACCAGTATTGTAAAGCTAGAATGTTATTGATTCCAAAGATGGATAAGGCCAGTTTCAACAGACATTTCTTTAAAGATATACAAATGGCCAGTGAACATATGAACAGAGGGTCAACATGATGAGCCATTAGGGAAATGCAAATCAGAACTACAGTAAGTTAGTACTTCACAGCCAGCAGGATAGCTAAAACCAGAAACACAGACAATAGCAAGTATTGGCCAGGATGTGGAGGGACTGGAACCTTCAGACACTGCTGGTGGGAACATGAAACGGTGCAGTGAATTTGGAAAACAGAACGGCAGTTTTTTTTGTTGTTGTTTTTTTGTGGTACGCGGGCCTCTCACTGTTGTGGCCTCTCCCGTTGCGGAGCACAGGCTCCGGACGCGCAGGCTCAGCGGCCATGGCTCACGGGCCCAGCCGCTCCGCGGCACGTGGGATCTTCCCGGACCGGGGCACGAACCCGTGTCCCCTGCCTCGGCAGGCGGACTCTCAACCACTGCGCCACCAGGGAAGCCCAGAAGAGCAGTTTTTTAAGAGGTAAAACATAGAGTTACCAAATGACCCAATAATTTTACTACCCAAGAGAAATGAAAATCCTATACATGAATGTTCATAGCAGCATTACTCATAAGAGCCAAAAAAAAAAATGGAAACAACTCATATATCCATCACGTGATGAACAGATAAACAAAACATGGTAAGCCCATACCATGGAATACTATTTGGCAGTAAAAAGGAGTGAAGCACTGACACATGCTACGACATGGGTGAACTTTGAAATCATTATGTTAAGTAAAAGAAGTCAGACACAAAGGACCACATATCGTAGGATTCCATTTAAATGAAATGTCCAGAACAGGCAAATCCACGGAGACTGAAGAGATTAGTAGCTGCCAGTAGCCGAGGATGGGGAAAAATGAGGGGAGGCTGGCTGCCAATGCGCATGGAGTTTCCTCTGGGGTGGTGAATATCATCTAAGATTAAATAGGGTAACCTTAAATAGCACAGCTCTGAATATACTAAAAACCAATGAATAACACACTTTGCAAGATTGAAGTGGATGGGATGTGAAATAGATCCCAATAAAGTTATATTTTAAAGAGTGAATAAGCCCAAAATGTAGGGCACGGTGTCACGATGCTAACAATTTCTTTAAGGTCAACACACCTATGCGTGGAAAGCCTAGATGCACGTACTCCGGAGTTGCAGCAACAACCCCCCCCGAGGCTGTTTCTCGCCTCTACACACACACATCAATGTTGTCGCAAGTCAGCGAGCACAATCTATTTCTGAAAGAAGTGAGATAGTACGAGGTCCACATTGTTTCCATGTTTTCCTGGGGACAGTCCTGCCCGTTCCTCCAGGCTCACACAGGCAGCCGGGGGAGACCCAGAAGGCAGACTTCACCCCTCCTGAAACCCAGCCTCCCCCAAAGCCCTGCTCTCCGCGAGGCGTGAACCGCCAGTGACCCCAACTCCGTGGCAGAAGGGGCGTTAATATTTAACCACCGGCCTGGGGACACAGTGCTGCTGGGGCATGCGGGCTCCTCTTCCCAGGGACACCATGAGAGCGGCCGAAATCTAACCCATGGGGGAAGCAGGAGGAAGCCCACACCATCACCTGACCTAGTTTCCAGAATCTCAGCCCACCTTCCCCTGGAAAGTCCAACCACAACGGAAAAGTGGGTATTTTAAAATCTCCAACGTGGGAAGGCGGAAAGTCCTTTTTTTTTTTTTTTTTTTTGCCCTCTGGCTCCTTAGAGACTATTTAGAGACCGTGATCTCAAGGGCCTTCGCCCACGAGCCTCTCGGGAGTAGTAAGAGCCCCACGCAAGATGCCACCGGCTCCGACCAGGGCCTCAGAGACATTGTTAATGCTTTGCATACACTCAGCTCCCAGGGAAGCAGCCCCGGGACTGAGACTGGAAGCCTGGGGATTCCTCTGACCCCTGGGGTTTTCCAGGTAGGAGCAGGACCCATGGGAAACAAATTCCAACGGGGTCACCCAGTGCCCATTGCCTGGTCACCTGGGACTGTCTCTGTCCAGTCTCAGCATCCAGTTTCACTCTCCTTCCCCCTGACCCTATAGCGCTGTAGGAAGGACACCGCCTTCCACCTGCCAGTGGGGCCCAGCAGTGCAGGGTCCTCACAGCCAAAAAGGACCTTGGAAATCCACTCCGGATGCTTTAATTTTCAGCCCGGAAGACCAGAGTCTGGTGTACAGGCCGCTGGTGGCTGCACGGGAATTAGAACCCAGTCCTGGGCCTCAGTCTAGGCCAGTGTGATGGAGGCCGAGACCCAGCTTGACTCCCTCCAGGATCCCTCGGACACAGTCCATCACCGACAGGGTGCAGACGCAGGTTGGGGTTCGGAAGGGCCACATTCGGAGTCACCCAAGGTCTCTCCAGGAGGCCTCACTGGTGGCAGGGGGCATCAGCACCCCAGCTCCATATCCTGGGCACCCACTGTGCGCCAAGCTCTTGAGTGACGTTCTCTCACCTAATCATTCCTCTTCCAACCAGGTAGACATAATTACAGCCCCTACTTCATAGATGACACAACTGAGCTGCAGGGGAGTTAAGACAGCATCCTCAGCTAGTGACCGGCCGGCCCCCGACCGGAAGTGACATGAAGCACATGGGCCCGTTCTTCACATCCATGCCCCCAGCCAAGAATCCCTCCCTGAGGTTAGAGGAGGTGGAGAGGATCCAAGAGAGAATGCGGCTGGCCCCGTGCCAAGGTTCCCCCCAACGCCATTAGAAAAAGGGAAAAGAACTTGTGGTGTGCGGAATGATACCCCCCTCAAAGACATCCACATCTAATCCCCAGAACCCGCGGATTACATGGCAAAAGGGATTACATCAAGGATTTTTGAGATGGGAGATGACCCTGGATTATCCAGGTGGGCCCCGTGTAATTACAAGGGTCCTCATAAGTGAAAGAAGGTGACGGGAGGGTCAGAGAAGGAGATGTCGGACAGAGCAGAGGGCCGAGTGATGTGACTGCTGGCGGGAGCCACCAGCCGAGGGATTCAGGTGCCTCTAGAAGCTGGAAAAGTCAGGGAAACAGGGCTTCCCTGGTGGCGCAGTGGTTGAGAGTCCGCCTGCCGATGCAGGGGACATGGGCTCGTGCCCCGATCCGGGAAGATCCCACACGCCGCGGAGCGGCTGGGCCCGTGAGCCATGGCCGCTGAGCCTGCGCGTCCGGAGTCTGTGCTCCGCAACGGGAGAGGCCACAGCAGTGAGAGGCCTGCGTACCGCAAAAAAAAAAAAAAGTCAGGGAAACAGATTCTCCGTAGAGCCTGCAGAAGGAAGGTAGCCCTGGGGACATCTTCTTAGCCCAGCGAGACCCATTTCAGACTTCTGACCTCCAGAACTAAAAGATAACAAATTTGTGTTAAGCTACTAAGTTCGCGGTAACTTGTTACAGCAGCCAGAAGAACTTAAGAATTTCCCTCCTGAAACACACTCTGAACACCTCCTATGTCTCAGGAGTTCTGCTGGGAACCAGAGGTACAAAGGCAGCCACAGAAGGAGCTCTGGGTGCATGGGCCATGAATGCATCCCATAGTGAGGGCAAGTAAACACTGACTAAGTGGAGTGGAGGAGGGGAAGTGCCCTCTGCGTGACCAAGACAGAGCAAAGCACTGGATTGGGGGCGGGGGGGGGGGCGAGGCTGTCCAGGGAAGTGTCTCCTGAGGGAGGCCAGAGGGGTGAGCAAGGCCGATGCAGCCAACAGGGCAGGAAGGGCATTGCAGCAGAGGGAACAGAATTCGCAAAGCCTCATGAGAGAGGCTACCGTGGAGGGGGTGCAGGTACTTGGTGAGCACAGAGGCGTGCGGCGGCACGGAACTGCAGGGCGTCCTGGCCACGGGAAGGTTCAGATGCTGGGAGAACTGAGAGGCTGGCAAGAGTTTCAACCAGGGAGTGGAAATAACTGGCTTTGGGCAAACTCTCCCTCACCCCTGCTCTGACCCTCACCCTGTGGCTCTTTGGGAAACTGCATGGCTGGACATTTTATTTTAAAACCCTGCATGTTGCAAACCGCTTCTGGGCCTCAAGAACATTCCTCAGAAGGCAGCGAGTGATGGAGAAGCCAGAGCTTTCCCAGGCTAACATGATGTCACGGAGCGGGGCAGTCATGGCGCTGCTAAGGCTGAGTCAGGCTGGGAAGCCAGCAGCCCGCTGTGCACCTGGAGACAGCCCAGCCTGCAAACACCAGCCCTGCAGGGAAGCTGGGAAGGAGATCAAAGGAGCCGGCAGAGGAAGTGGGGCGTGGC
The DNA here is from genome assembly GCF_949774975.1 of Lagenorhynchus albirostris. Classification (NCBI taxonomy): domain Eukaryota; kingdom Metazoa; phylum Chordata; class Mammalia; order Artiodactyla; family Delphinidae; genus Lagenorhynchus; species Lagenorhynchus albirostris. Next base: position 5,953,713 of record NC_083109.1, on the reverse strand, counting down.
TGTCATGAGGCTCCCGGGTCAGGGAGGACCCAGCCCAGGTCCCCGCACCCCACCTGGGGCTTCAGGGAATGCCCCACCTTCTTCCAAGTCACCCAGACAGTCCCTGGTGTCCCCGGGGCGGGAAGGTGAAGTCAGAGAGGTCCAAGGCTTTTTTTAAACACTTTTTTTTTTTTTAAGGCTGCGCCTGTCCAGGAAGACTAAAATTAAGTCATTTCGGGAGAAAGGTGGAAAAATACACAAAGAAGCACAATATTCTCCTCCCGCAGCCAGAGCCCGAGTCACCAGCCCACAGCGTCCCTGCCCCAGGACCATCTGTCTGCCTGTCTGTCTGTCTGTCTCTCCCTCCTCTCTTCCCTTCCCCATCCTCCACCTGGGCATTCACAGAAGGGTCAAGAACACCCCTGTCCAGGGTCCAAGAGGCCTGTGTCACAGGAGTCAGGGAGCAAATCAGCAGCCGTTAAGGCCTGGGGCTCAATCTGTCCGTCTGCAAGAGGAAGGATTTGGAGTTTACCAAGGTCTCAAAAACTGCTTCCCGGGCTTCCCTGGTGGCGCAGTGGTTAAGAATCTGCCTGCCAATGCAGGCGACACAGGTTCGAGCCCTGGTCCGGGGAGATGCCACATGCCGCGGAGTAACGAAGCCCGTGCCCCACAACTACTGAGCCTGCAGTCTAGAACCCACGCGCCAAAACTACTGAGCCCGCACAGCACAACTACAGAAGCCCGCGTGTCTAGAGCCCGTGCTCCACGACAAGAGAAGCCACCTCAATGAGAAGCCCGCTCATCACAACGAAGAGTAGCCCCCGCTCGCCACAACTAGAGAAAGCCCATGTGCAGCAACAAAGACCCAACACAGGGAAAAATAAATAAATAAATTAATTTTTAAAAAAACTTGCCTCCCATGAATAAGATGTCCAAGGGAGTAAAATGACACGGCTGAAAATCACAAAGGCTCTGTATTCAAGTAAGGTCAGGAAGCGTCACGTGATCACTGCTTCTTAAGAGATTTCATAATGCACGTTGGCTCGTTAAAGGTTCTGAGAAATCCTGCTGCAAAGAAATGTCTCCTCCAGCCACGGAGTGTGCTTGCAGAGGCTCTCAAACTCGTGTGTGAAAGCAGGTCACGGGGGCAGGAGGGGAAAGGGATCAAGTCTGCAATTAAAAATGGGATGCAGCTCCCAGCAGGAGGCAACAGTCAGGAGGTCTAAGTGGAGCCCAGGAGCCTCTTTGTGATGAAGTCGCCAGGGTGGCCCTTGGGTCACACTTTGGGGGGTCAGGGATGTATGCATGACGACACAAGGCTTTGGGTCCTAGGAAAGCCGAAATCAAATCCCTGTGGAGTGACCCAGGGCAAGCCAACCTCTGTCCTTCAGGTTCTTTTGTTTGTAATGTGGGGGTAACGATGAGGACTGTTCTAAGAATGCATCAGCTGGGATGGGACAGTCGAGATGCCGGCACAGAGCTGAAGACTCAAGGCTGAAGGCTCCAGGGTGCAGCAGATTCACTCACAACCACACCGTTCTGACTCTCATTCGAGATGCAATGATCATAGAACAGGTCTGGCGTGGAGACGGCCCACCGAACCCTACGATACCTGAGAGGCAGGCAGGTGCTGTTGTCCCCTTGCACAGGTGGGAGACTGAGGCTCAGGGAAGCTTCCAAACGCTCCCGGGGTGGAGGGAGAGCAGCCACCTGGAGGAACCTCAGAGCCTTCCTTCCACCCTCCTCCTCCCTCACTCCGTCTGTCCCCAGCAGCCGGCTAGGCTGTCAGAACCCCGATTCTGAACAGCTAACTGCCCTGCCCTAAACCCTTTATTAGGTCTTAGGATAAAAAAGCCAAAATTCACTAATGTGTTCCATGATAAGGGAGATGATGTAACTGCCGGTCCAAACTGGGAGACTCTGGGGAGAGGAAGGAGGCCATTATTAATTCCAGGTGGGCACATGGGGGCATTTAGTCACCCTCCCTATAGGCTCTGGGTGGTCTGGCCCCCCTCCCTCCCCGACACCTCCTCTCACTCCACTGTCCTTCCACCTGCCCCCCAGGGCCAGCCACTCCAGCCTCCTTTCAGGCTGCCATCTATACCAGACTCTGGCCCACTCCAGGCCTTGGTACATGCTGTTCCCACTGCCTGGAAGACTGTTCTCTGTCCTTTCGCCTCTGTCGTCCCTGGGCACCCTGCGGCTCCTCAGGGAAGCTTCCACTGACACCCTGATGGGTACGTCCTCATTATACATCCTCGCAGCCTCTCCTTTCCAGCACTCAGGCTAGAGTTTAAATGTGTTCATGTGGTTCTTTGGGTTTTCCTCTTTCCCCAACACATTTTAAGCTCCTTATTGGCCAGAACCAGTCCTACTTTGCTCACCTCCGTCGGAGCCCCAGCACCTAGCAAACAACATAGCACATAGTAGGTCTCAAATAGAAGACCTCTGAATGAATGTGCTGGTATCTTTGGAGTTTCTATCAGTCAAGGAGGTTTTCTGATGTCACTCTCTGTAGCTTGTGTTATTAAAAAGGAAGAGTGAATGTTTTTTCTAATGACTCAGGTGCTTCCAGAGATGCATTTGCCTCCAGTGCCCTGGGCCTCCGCCCACCATCCACCCTGTACCCACCGGGAGCCCCCTCCCAGGTCACGGGCACTAGGCTGCCTGGTCACACACACTGGTCCGTCCCCAGGCACCTCCACGTTCCCCACCTTCCACAGGTCCTGGCTAGGTAATCACAGGGTGGCCAAACCTCCCCCAGCCAACCCCCAGCTGGAGGCTGCCCGGCTGCCTGGGCTTCACCTCCTCCATTTCTATGCCCTCAGCACACTGTCAAGGTCAGCTCCTTGGTCTGCACCTGTCAGGAGAAACCAACAGGACGCAGACAGGCAGGGGGCTGCGGCTGGGAAGAAAGTCAATCTCAAATTTACTTTGGGACCCAACTGTTGCTCCTCCTTACTTAAGATCCCAAGGTTTGGGCCCCAGAATTTTCCAGAACCCTGGAGACCTGGCATTCTGTTCACCCTGGGTGGGCTCCATACAGAAACCAAACGATGAGAAGTGAGCCGCGCTGGGGATTTCAGTGCTCCGAGGTGAAACATAAAGGTCCCTGGGGTCGCCCCAGAACAACCAGGCCGTGTGGGGAGCACCACGGAGCTCTGAGATGGGAAATCCCACGTGGCCGGGCAGCTGCCGGCATCTGGCATCGTGGAGGTGGGCGGGCGAGACGCCCAGGACGGGAGACTCATTTTTCAAGACTCTCCCCGGTTGCCCCATTTCCTCCGGCCTCCAGCTCCGGACGGAAATAGCACAAGGTAAGTGCATCCTCTTTCACGCACACTCAAGGAATAAACACACCAACGCAAACCCAGTTTTTGTGCTGTGTCATCGTTCCTACTTTTTTTTTTTAAAAACAACCACAGGCTGTTTTAAGATTCCAAACCCAGGCGAAGAAAAGTTAAGTGAACCAGGCAGACAAGGGAGAGAGGAAATGAACTCAGCAGTGGAGTCTGCAGACAGAAGCAAGTGTCCTGAGCACCACAGTCAAGGTTTTCGAGAACAAAGGCCAGACCCGAAGCTCGATGCAGAGGAGGGAGGGGGTGTCTGAGACCAGTGGCTCCTTAAACCAAAGAGTGGCGGCAGGAAGAGGCGAGGCTGAGGACACACCTGCTGTGCCAGGTGCCACAGGTGCCTTGCGCTGCTGGACCCCCGACAGCCTACCAGGTGCACACTCTCTCGTCCTCTGTCATGTTCTGGGGCCCCCCGGGAGCAGATCCTGAGTCAAGGGCTTGAATGCAAGTGGTTCGTCTGAGAAGTGACCCCAGGAACCACCTGAAGCGGGGCGGGAAGTGAGGCAGGGATGGAAAGGGGCCAAAACACGGAGCTGTGGGCCTCTGGGGCTCACACCCGCTGGGCCCCCGGGGCGCTGCGTGAACACAGCTCAGCGTGGGGCTTCCTGGGTGCGAGGAGGCTGGGCTATCTATCCACCTGCGATGGAAGGTGAGGGGCTTTGACTCTGCAGTGAGCTGCACACACTCCTGGGGCAGAGAAAGCCCTGGGCAGGAGAGGCCGGTGCTGCGCGGAAGTATCTCGCGTGCGGTGCCCGTCAGCCATTGCAGTGAGGAAGGACGGAGGCCCTGTCCCAGGTCACAGCTGGCGAGGCCAACACGGCAGGAGTTGCCCACCCTTGGAGGCCAGACATGGGCTGCAGGAGAAATTGCAGGGACCCCCTCTCCCACAATGGCTGGTAGGGGTGGGACCTGGGAGAGAAGACCCAGCGCTGAAGGGGAAGCCAGTGGGCGGTCCCTCTTCCAGCCCAGGAATCAAGACTGTGGGCCTCACAGATTCTTCTCCTGGGAACTCAGGGTCACTGGGATGCACCCCGATCCGCTGCACATGTAATGCCTGACAAAGCAGGGCTCTGCTGGAAAGCGCTGTCCAAGGAGAACCCCATTTCCTTCCCTTTGACGATGACCGACTCCCTTGCAGGCTGCTCGTTCTAACTCTCAGTCCCGCTCGAAAACCTGGCTCACAGACCAGCACTCCTACACTTCCCCAGCCTACAGGCCCAACCCTGGAGCCAAAGGTTGAGCTCAAATCCCTAACCTCACATCAAGGGGAAATAGGAAGTCTGCTTTTGGACCCAAGTGTCATCTTTAAAGAGTCCCTAACTAGGTTCTGAGGAAGAACCAAAAAAATTAAAAATCCTAACTCCGAAAAGGCTCTCATAATCTAGTTTCCATGCAAGAAGGGAAACCACAGGCTTTGTGCCAGGCACCAGAAAGGGGTGGTGTGCACTGGTCGAAAGCCCCAGAGGCCACAGGGCGCTCCAGGCTGAGGACCTAGCGAGCCTGACCACCTGCGTCCAGGTTCAGAGGGTGTGGGATTCGAGTTGGAGTTTGAAAGAGGTAAGGTTGAGACAGACGAAGCAACAGTGGGAGAGGATTATGTACAAACGCTCCGTCAAAAGCTGGCTGAGGGGCTTCCCTGGTGGCACAGTGGTTAAGAATCCGCCTGCCAATGCAGGGCACACAGGTTCGAGCCCTGGTCGGGGAAGATCCCACATGCTGCGGAGCAACTAAGCCCGTGCGCCACAACTACTGAAGCCTGAGAGCCACAACTACTGAAGCCCACGCGCCTAGAACCCGTGCTCTGCAACAAGAGAAGCCGCTGCAATGAGAAGCCCGCGCACCGCAACGAAGAGTAGCCCCCGCTTGCTGTCAACTAGAGAAAACCTGCGCGCAGCAACGAAGACCCAACGCAGCCAAAAATAAATAAATAAATTTATTTATTAAAAAAAAAAAAAAAAAGCTGGTTGACTGTCAAGGTCATCAGAAACAAGCAGAGCCTAAGAAACCCACAGGCAAGATGTGCCCAAGGAGACGTGATGACTAAATGTCATATGATGTCCTGGATGGGGTCCTGGAGCAGAAGAAAGACACTGGGTAAAAACCAAGAAAATCTGGGTCAATTATTGACTTCAGTTCATAACAATAATGCATCAGCATGGGTTCCTTAACTATAGCAAATGCACCAAACTAATGTAAGAGGTTAACAGGGGAGCCCGGGTACAGCGCGTATGGGAGCTCTGTGTGCCACCTAGTCAATGTTTCTGTGAATCTAAACCCATTCTGAAAAGTATGATCTAGTAATAAAAAGTAAATTATGTTTTTCTAAACTCTGGTTTCCAGGGGGGTGGAAGGATTAAACTAGAGTGAGGACTGAAGAGACAGGGAAGGGAGACCAGCTGGGGGAAAGCAGAGGCCAGAAAACAAGGTATCTCTGGAGAAAAGGGGGGCGTGCGAGAGCCAAGCTGGCTGGACCACAGGTCATGTGTGTGTGTGTGTGTGTGTGTGTATCTGTGTGTGTTGCGTGCCTGTATCTCTGTGTGTGTATATGTCTGTATGTGTATCTGTGTGTCTGTGTGTGTGTATACAGGCGGCAGCTGGAGGTGAGGCTGGAGCTGGACTGTGGAAGGTGTGCATCCCTGCAGTAAAGCACTGGACTTCCAAGGTACAGATGAGAAGCATTCGTATGTGTATAGACAGCAACAGATATCTATACCCAGGTCGCTTGCAGGGCCAGCCTCATGGGCATGTGACCTGGGCAATCACCCAGGAGCCCACACATACGAGGGCTCCATGCTTGGTTTAATGCTCTGCAGTCACTGCCTTGAAATCCTTAATGCATTTTTTTTTTTTTGCCCGCGCTGTATCGCATGTGGGATCTTACCCTGACCAGGGATCGAACCCGGTGCCCTCTGCAGTGGGAGGGCAGAGTCTTAACCACTGGACCACCAGGGAAGTCCCCTTTAATGCATTTTTAACAAGTAGTCTCATGTTTCCGTTTTGCACTGGGTCTCACAAAGTATGTGACCAGTCCTGGGAGCTTCTTTTTAACAATTAATAATAATAATTCCATACTGTATGATTCTAACTGTACGACATTCTGCAAAAAGCAAATTTATGGAGACGGTAAGAAGATCGGTGGTTGCCAGGAGCTGAGGGGAGGGGAAGGATGAACAGGCAGAGCACAGAGGATTTTTAGGGCAGTGAAAGTACTCTACATAAAGATACTGTGATGATGGATACATGTCATACACATTTGTCCAAAGCCATAAAATGTACACCAAGAGTCAATCCTGATGTAAACTAGGGACCCTGGGTGATAATGATGTATCGATGGAGGTTCCTCAGTTGTAACAAATGTACCATCTCGTGTGGGATGTGGATAATGGGGGGGCTGTGCACGTGTGGGGATGGGGGCTATAGGGCAAGTCTCTGTACCTTTCCTGCAATTTTGCTGTGAACCTGAAACTGCTCTAAAAAAAATCTTTTTTTAAAAAGAATACTAACAAAGACTTCCGGTCCCTACACCAGATTGGCTGCGGTTAAACACACGAATCTGTATTTTTCTCTTTAAACGTGGTCCCAGGGGGTCCTGACAACAGCTCAGCTTGGGCCCTCCCATCCCAGACCATGGGGCCGATGGATGGACCCGTGTGAGCAGGTACGTGGCTGGAGCTTAGTGGGCCTTTAGGGGGAGGATAGCAGTGAGCACGATGAATGGGAGGCAGGAAGGAGACAGGGTGGGGAGGGACTCCCCACTCAAGCCTGGGTCAGGGCCAGCAGCACCCCCTCCGGCTTATCCACAAGCGCAGCATCTCAGATGCTTCTGCCTGGGCTCCCCGGCTCCCGGGGGCTTTCCCTCCCAGGTGCCAGCACCCCTTCACCTGTGAACATCCAGGGTGGAAGTGCCCCTCCCCCTCCCCAGGGGTCCTGCAGGGGACATGTGACAACGTCTGGAGACGTTTTGGGTTGTCGCACCCTGGCAGTGCCATCTCACGAGCAGAGGCCAGGGAGGACGCTAAACACCCTATAGTGCACAGGGCAGCCCCAAGTGTCCGTGATGCCAGGTTGAGAAACCTGCCTGAGACAGCACTGGCGGATGAGGAGGTAGCAGCACGCCAGCTCCCTGACCCGTGAGTGCAGGGAGGGGTACGACTCACCCCTCCAGAAGTCCCCACAGGACGAGGGAGCCAAAGTCACCTTCCGCGGGGCTCTGCCCGGCACCACCCCCTTGCCTGGCTGCCTGTCTTTCCAGGCCCACTTCCCCATGCACCTGCTTTTTCTGGAAACGTTTTCTAATCGTGCACCTTCACACAGTCTTCAGCTCAGGGTCTGACTTCAGGGAAGCCTGACCTGAGACGGGTGGCCAGCAGGCTTCACTCGACGGCAGCTTCACTCAACTAGCAGCAGCTGCCTCAGCTAGCGGAGCTGTACTGAGGATTCAGGCCAAGGCCCGGGTAGGCAGGAAGGAGCTCTGTGATCTATTAGCGATGCCTGCCCTGGGTCCCTGAGGGGGTGTGGTGGCATGCTTGCTGGACTGCAGGCCAGGTGTCAGCTTTCCTTCCTCCATTTTTGGAGTGACAAAAGGCAAAGCCTTGGACATTGTGGAGAAAAGAAGAAAATGGTGCTGCTGGGGGCTGGTGGTAGGAAGACAAAGGAAGGACCAGTGTCTGGAAGAACCTTGAGCATTTACCCAGATGCTTACCTCCAGCCTGAACTTGAAATAACCAAGGGCTTCCTTAACCATGGTTGACTCCTTTCAAAATGTCCCTCTCCCGGTGAGCCTGCATTTCCCATCCTTACTGAGTTCACATCTGAGCAGGCACTTTTCTTCCCAGCTACAGATGACCCACTGCTCATGACCAAACTGAAAAATATTAATTCTCTCTGTCTCCTGCCAAAAAGGCTAAAGCAATTACGGGCCCTGATATGAAACACAGATGTTAATACATTTGGAAAAATAGACTCCTATGGACGAGCAGAGGTCCAAGTATGAAGTGCTTTTGGAATTAAAGCGCTGGGATCAAGTTATACAGCCAGCCCCCAGTACTGAAGCCCATTCTTCCAAAATTCATTCCAGTGTAGGGAATCCGGGGCCATGGCACACACGCTGACATGTCCCCTACTTGCAGACGAGAACCAATCCACCCTTGGGTACCCACTGGCACAAGCTCAAAATAATATAATTATAATCATCACAGGGAAACTTCCCTGGGATTGAAAAGTATTATAATTATGGGCAATTTTCACTTTTTGGAAATTGGGCTCAGATGCTGAGGAAAGGTTGCGAACGAGGTGTTCTCGGGTTTCAGCTCTGGAGGAGAGAACACGTTGGAAGGCTTGCTGGGACTGACGGGCCCAAGGTGGGAGGTGTGGGAAGTGTGAGAGGAGGGCCGGCGCTCCCCCGGCCAGCAGGGACCTGTTTCACACGGTCTCGTACCAGCCCCCGTGCTTGGTACTGAAACTCCTCTGTGCAAGACGCAGCCACAGTCTGTCAAGTCAGGAAGCCCACGGCTAGAAGGGCAGATCCTTCATGTACACGTGTTTTGCTGAGCACCTACTATATGCCAGCTTCCAGGTACTAAGGATACAACAGTGAGCAAAACACACTGGACGCCTGCCCTCATGGAGAGATCGTCTCTGGCCCTGCTGCTGGGCCACCATCACGGTCACCACGGCTCCCACTCAGATCTTTGTGGAAAAGCCCGATGAGGCTCATGCCGGGCCACGACCCATCCAAGTTCACGCAGCTTCCAAGTGGTGGAGTGGGAGGCAAATCCAATTGCTTCCAAAGCCCCTGGTCTTTACCAGCTGTCCACACAGCATCACTGGGGCAAGCGGGGCAGGTCTTCCATCTTCTCGGCCTCAGTTTCCTTGTGCAGAAAATACGTTTCCCTCCCATCACCCAATTCCTAGGATTGCCATGAAGGGAAAAGGAAATGTGTATCCATCAGCCAAGGAGGAAAACCAGATGTGACTGGGGACAGATGCAAACTTCCTTTCCTTAACCCTAACCTGCTACTGTGCCTCAGTTTCCTTGCCTGTAAAATGGGGTGGGTGATGGTACCTCCCTCAGGGGGTTGTGGTGGGAAGGACAGAGTGCTCTGAACAATCAGCTTTGTCATCGTCACCGTCAGCAAAGGCAGCCAACTCTTCTCTCAGTTCAGAGAACTGTTATCCACCTGGGAGCGTGTATATTACATCGTGAATTCGAAGGCATCTGCCTCATGGACAAGAGGTAAAGGAGCGGCCCTTTCCACAAGGCGGGTCTGCAAGGGGACTGACTGACGGGACATTTGGTCTCCTTGACCTTCACGGTCATTAAGCATTAAATCCATATGGAATGATGGGAACAGGGCAGGCACAGAAGAAGGTCCTCCTAAAGGCTCCCCAGCGCCATCGTCTGTAACCTCCTCTCCCAAAGAGGCATCTAGGCTGCCATCCGCTCACCTTGGGGAATCCCACACTGGCACTCACCAGCATCAACCACATCTCACGCACTCCCGGGAGGGGGCGCAGGGCAGGAGTCTCCACCCACGCTGAACGGATGACGTGACTCCTGCAAGGTCCCGCAGATCCTCAAAGGAACAGGAAAGGACAGGATCAAGTCCACTCTGGGGACTTTAAAAAAACCCAGTGTCAAGGCGATACTGGGACCCGTCACATCAGAATTCTGGGGGTGGGGCCCCGAAATTTTACCTAGTGCCTGGTTTTGAATTGCAGGGAGGGTGGGACCTTGGGAGGGTCATTTGACCTCTCTGTGCCCCAATGACCACATCCACAGAACGGGAGGATATAGACGTCTCAAGGTCGTCGTGAGGACTTAGCGTGCGTGCAACCTGCAAGCACTTGACGCACAGAGTTTGTCGCCACCGACTCCCTGACCACCGCTCGTATCTTCCCTGCGAAGCCAGTTAGGGGATGAATTACGGAAGGAAACAAAAGGCACCGAGATTTTAAAAAGCAACAAGGCCCACGATGGCCTTAGCCCGCAGGACAGGAAACCGACGGACATGTGGACATTTGGTCCCGGGCTGCTGAGCAGGGCAGCCCAACTGCGATTTGACTGGCGTGACGTGGGCTGGACACAGCAGATTGCCATCTGCTCAGAGGGGGGGGGGGGGGCGCCGGATGCAGGCTTTTTCCAGAGTGAGCCTGTTGGACACCTGAGTGGATCCCAAGGGGCCCTGGCTCCTGCTGGAGCCGCTCTGTGCTGGGATCTGGAGGGGGCCTGGGGGAAGGCAGCCAGAAGTGCCTGGGTGCCCTGGACCAAGCTGCTCTCCCTGGACCTTCCAGGACGTTCCGGCTGTGCCTGGGCAGTCAGTGCTCCCTCCTTGCCCTCTGCGGAGCTCACGCCCTGTGGCGGAGGGTCGTGATGCAAGGTGAAAGCCAGGAGAGTGGAACCGGGCATGCAGGCCTTCAGCAGGAAGGCTCCAGGAGATTCCGGAAGCCTTCAGAACCACAGTCCGCAGGAACTCCACCCTCAGCCTGCCCCTTCCCTGTGCCACTGACACTGTTAATCAGGGCCTGGACCACACTTGGGCCTCAGTCCAATGGGAGAGAAACAGCGTTCTTGGAGAGACCAAGGCAAGAGGAACTTGGGGGCCTGGGCTAGAAGAAATCTCTCCCCTTCCCTCTCCTGGGCGCATAGGACAGCCCACAGGGGAGGGAGAAGAGAGAGCTCAGCCACCTGTTCTCAGACCTGGCTACACAGAGAAGCACCTGGGAGCTCAGAAAATACTGAGGCCCAGCCACACCCCAGGCCCTGATGTAGCCAGAGTCGGAAAAGCCCCCCCAGCAGGTGGTTCTAATGCACGGCCAGGGGTGAGGACCGCAGCTGGGGTCACAGTCGCCCTGTTTGAGCCTGTTTTCTCCACGGAAGGAAATCCGGACAAGCAAGAAGCCCCAGGGTGCTGCCGTGGCCAGGAACACGAGCCCTGGAGTCCAAGAGACCTGAGGCTAAGTCCCGCCTCTGCCCCATTTGAGCTGTGGGATCTCAGGTCAGTTACTTCCCCTCTGAGCCGGTCTCTACACCTGTAAAATGGGGATATCAAGCCTTCGCAGAATCATTTCCAAGGTCCTCAAGGAAGGTAAAGTGCCCTGCGGTGCGACCACGCCCCTTGGTCCAGACATGCTCATGGTGACTGAAGTCAGATAGAAAGCAGTCTCGTGGGCTTCCCTGGTTGTGTGGTGGTTAGGAATCCGTCTGCCAACGCAGGGGACATGGGTTCGAGCCCTGGTCCGGGAAGATCCCACGTGCCGCGGAGCAACTAAGCCCGTGCGCCACAACTACTGAGCCTGCGCTCTGGGGCCCACTAGCCACAACTACTGAAGCCCGTGTGCCTAGAACCCGTGCTCTGCAACTAGAGAAGCCGCCGCAATGAGGAGCCCGCGCACCGCAACAAGGAATGGCCCCCACTCGCCACAGCTAGAGAAAGCCCGCGCGCAGCAACGAAGACCCGACGCAGCCAAAAATAAATAAATAAAATAATTAAAAAAAAAAAAAAGCAGTCTCGTTACCAAGTTCTTCACCTTTATCTGATGCGACAAAGACTTGGGAAGGGTCCGATGACCCGCCGCCCTGAGGCCACCCTGGGGCATGGGGACCACAATGTCCCCACAGTGGGAGGCCCTGTCCACCCGGCGCCTTCTCGCCCGCCTCTGTGCATCGCATCCCCTGGGAGCTTGTCAGAAACACAGAAGCTCAGGCTGCACCCCAGCCACCTGACTTGGAACCTGCGTTTTCATCTGATGCCGGAGGAGCCGTGTCACTGAGCTGAGCTTTTAAAGGGCGAGGATGGCCCTGGGCTGGGGTCAGGGAAGTTCTGGACGAAGCTTCCTTCTCGAGGGAAGGCAGGAGCTGCAGCAGGCGTGCGAATTCCTGGAGGGTGGGGACACCGGCTGAGGAGACCCGTGGCACCTCCTCTGTGCAGGGAGCTGGGAGCCCTGGGGCGGGGCTGCTGGCGGGGCTGCAGGTTACAAGGTCCCCACGTGGGCAGCACGGGCACAGCGCTGGCCTCCACCCTCCTCAATGCCCGCGGCTGCCTTGGGGTGAAGGGAACTGGCGAGCAGCCCCTCGGCCCCCCTCCCCCTCTGGCCCGTCACGGGGACGGTTCCCTCTTCCTCGAGTGATTCAGGCTACGGCTGATCCAATCTTGGCCCCAGAGACCACTCTGAGGTCACCTCCTGGCAGCCAAGGTCCCTGAGACAGGCCGAGGGACAGTTTTTATCCAGCTGTCAACTTCATCTCGACCTTGGCAGTGACTGACTCCCTGCAAGCGGGTTCTGCTGGCCCGCGGGCCCCAGGGTGTCTCACTGACCAGCTGGACCCCCTACCGGTGGGGCCGCACTGCAGGGAGAAAGCGTGGACCTGCGAGGAGAGGGCCGGGGCGGGGTGAGGCTGGAAAACACCCAGCCTGAGTTCCACGAATGAAGCCCGTTAGCTCGCAGGACGCCCACCTCAAACAGCCTCATCTTGAGCTGGAACCAGAGTTAGAGCCAAGGGGGACAGAAGTGGGACCAGCTCCTGGAAGCTGAGCCCCGACTGGCCAGCCCCTGACCCAGGGTTCCTAAAAGGAGGGCAAGACTCCAAGCCCTTCGCCGCCCCCCACCCTCCCCAGCAAGGCCACTGGAGCCAAGGCCACCATCCCCAGACCTGCCTCTCGGCCCCCGCTCACCCCACAGCCGGCCAAGGGCGGCCTCTCCAGCTGCAAGTGGAGCCCAAAGGCCGTGCAAGGCCTCCAGCTCGGCTCATTATCGGAATTTAATCTGGATTCCAAGAGATCAAGAGGAGTCTGTAGAAAGTGGCTGCCACAGGGGGAGCGATGCTGAGGCCGACCCAAAGCCAGCTAAGCCCCGGCACGCCCAGGGCTTTCCTGGAGCTCAGGCAGAGGCTCGCCAGATGTCCCAGCTCCGAGCTCTGCGCAGCTGGGCGGTTGGTGTCAGGGAGGCCACGGCTCCCTTAGCAGAGGGAGCAGGGGGCCACACAGCAGGGCGGCGGGGGCCGGATCAGAACTCCTCTCGGGCTCAGATGAGCCAAAGGCCTTCTGCTTGAAGAGGATGTGTGGTCCAGGCTGTGGAAACGCAAACAAGCGCTCCACCTCCAAGCAAGCTTAGGCCTGCATCCCCATCAGAAACGGCGAAATTAAGGGATTTAGCATAGAGGGCAAAGGCAGTACCACCACCCAGACCTGGAGCCCTTCATCTTCCTAAGCAGGTCTCTGCGTTCCCCGTGATGGTGGTGGTGATGGTGAGGATGGTGGTGATGGTGGCAGCGATGGTGATGACTCTAATAGCGGGGAAGCCTTTATTGAGAGCTTACTATGTTCTAAGTAGGTATGGTAACTCCCTTTATCCTCACCACAGCCCTGGGAGGTAGATTCAGTTATTATCCCCATTGTATAGAGGAGGAAACCGAGGCTCTGAGGGGTTACTACTTCCCAAGGTCACACTGGTACATAATGTCGGGATGCGAATCTATACTCTTCAAAGCTGGGTTATCCCACCTGGGGAACAACATAATAGGATCATTTTGCTCTGGAGTCAAAAACAGAACCTACCCAGAAGAAAAATCAGTAATTTTTTGGAAAAAATGTTCACCTTTTAACTCTTGGAGAATGAGGGCCTTGCTTCCTTCTTTCAAGTATAGATAGGGGGCTTCCCCGGTGGCGCAGTGGTTAAGAATCCTCCTGCCAAAGCAGGGGACACGGGTTCGGGCCCTGGTCCGGGAAGATCCCACATGCCGCGGAGCAACTAAGCCCGTGTGCCACAACTACCGAGCCTGTGTTCTAGAACCCACGAGACACAACTACCGAAGCCCGTGCGCCTAGAGCCTGTGCTCCGCAAGAGAAGCCACCGCAATGAGAAGCCCGCGCACCGCAACAAAGAGTAGCCCCCGCTCGCCGCAACTAGAGAAAGCCCTTGCGCAGCAACGAAGACCCGGCGCGGCCAAAAATAAATAAATAAAAAATAAATAAATTCCAGAAAAAAAAGTATAGATAGGAAGTTTAGAAATCTAAAGCAAGCAGCCCCTTCCGGCCCTCCTGCGGCCTCTCGGTCCACTCTCTGCTCTGCTTTATACTTTGCACCTGCCGTGTCCTCCTGCGTCTCCTCCTCTGTTTGAATGTGACCTCCTCAAGGGCTCGGACTGGGGTCTGGTCACGTCCACCATCGCCCAGCACAGCAGGTACTCAAACATTTGCTGAGGGGGGACTCGGTCTCCCAGCAAAGCCCAAAGCCCCCCGAGGCAGGAATTCCCAACGCTGGCCTGAGCGTCCCCAGAGGTGGCCTGTGGCCAAGCTGCTCTTCGGGGCAACCTGCCACGCCGGCCACAGAGCCACTGACAGCTGTCCTGTCCCGCCTGTCCCTCTTCCAACCACAGTGACTCAGGCCTTCTCCCCTCCCAGGGCCTCTGGATCCACCCCATGGAGCTAAGGCAGGGCTGAGGAGGCAGCCACTTCAAACTGTTATGGGACCAGTGCCCACGAAGTCAGCAGGTTGACACAGACAGAAGGCTGAGGGGCTGCCAGCAGGTACTAGGGAAGCCAAAGGCTTGTGTTTCTTCTAAGTGAGGACCCAGTGGCTCACACCCACCCCCGCATCATCACCTCCCTCTGTCCTTCTAACAAACATGCTTGTCTGCACCTTAGGACGGTGGCCCTTGCGGTTCCCCGGAGATACTCTCCCCGCACCCCATTTCAGTTCCTTCTAGTCCTTCAAATATCCCCAGCTCAACAGGCCGTCAAGGACCACCAGTCACCTTGTCTGGCCAGTGGGCCTATTTATTTGCTTATTTGCTGACTGCCCGTCTTCACCCCGTTATGGATGGAATTGTATCTCCTAAGAAGATGCGCTCAAGTCCTACCACTGGTGTCTCTGAATGTGACCTTATTTGGAATTAGGGTCTTTATGAACATGATCAGTTAAGTAATGAAAAGTCATGCTGGAGCAGGACGGCCCCTAAGCCAAGATGACTGGTCTCCTTATCAGAAGAGGAGAGAGGCACACAGAGAGGATGCCAGAGCCATGTGACAACGGAGGTGGAGATGGGAGCGGCGCCGCCGAGCGCCAGGAACGCCATCGACGGCAGCACCAGAAGCTGGAAGAGGCAGGAAGGATCCTCCCCTGCAAATTTCAGAAGGAGCACAGCCCGCTGACACCCTGATTTCAGACTTCCGGCCCCCAGCACTGTGAGAGAGCACATTTCTATCGTTTCAAGCCACCCAGTGTGTGGTGCTTCGTGAGGGCAGGAAACCGGTACACCCCTCACACAGAGTTGAGACGAGGTCCCTGCCCCCGTGAGCCGGGCTGGTTTATTCCAGCGGTTTAGCAGCAGTGGTTGAATAAGCAAATGGCTGGGCTCCCACGGGTCTCTCCAAATGCAGTGGCCTCTGCGCAGCCCACCCGCCCCGCGAGGGAGGCACGTGCACGCCAGGCCCGTCTCGCCCGTTGCTGGGTCTCCGCTGCTCTTCCCGGCGCGTGGAGTGGACCGGGCGCACACGGCAGGCGTGGGGCCGAGGGGTGGGGTGCCCCTCGCGTCAAGGGCGGGGCCTGAGGATGCTCCAGACACGAAGAAAGCTCCCACGCACGTGAGGGAGGGGCCCACGCCAGCAGCATCCCAGCTGACCCCAGAGACCGCCGGCCAGGGAGGACGAATGCCTTCCTGCGTGGAGAACTTGGGGGAAGAGCTGCACAGGCGACACCAGCCAACCCTTCCGGTCCCGCTCAGCCAAAGGCCATCGGGGCAGCTACGTTCCTGAGGTTAAACCTCTGGGTGGAGGTTTCTGAGGCAGCTTTGGGGAGCCTGCCAGGAGAGCCTGGGGTGTGAGCAGGGCTTGGCTTTTGCACAAGTGGACCGATCGAGTGCTACTGACAGATAGCCTCTGGGTACCTGCCTCGCCCCAGTTGGTCAGCCTTCAGGAGAAAACAGCCAAACATGTGCTCTCGTTCAAGAGTCCCGGGGGATCCGTCAGAGTACAGAGCAAACATATGTTACCCTGGGGGACTGAACTCAATGCTTCTTATTGAAATTGGGTCTGGGGGCCAGGGTCCAGCCCACCAGGGTGAAGTGGGGCACCTGAGTGCCTTTAGTAAGATTCGGAGGTGACTGCCAAGGCTGTCTGCTGCCCGCACCCCCTTCCGAGCCACACCCACATTCCAGAAAGGTGCCATCCCCTCAGGGAGGGTCTGCCATCCTCTCTAGCAGGGGAGCAGTACAGGGCAGTGCATTCAAGCAGGGGGTCTAAAATGCAAACTTAATCCACACTGAGATGCCACGTGTCACCCATCAGACAGACTAAGATCAAAACAGTGCAATAAGAGCCCATGCTGGGGAGCACATGGGGCCACAGGCCCCCTCCATGTGGCTGGCAGAAGTATAAACTGACACAGCCTCCAAAGGGAGCAGTTCAGCAAAATCTATCAGAGGCACCAAGGTATGCGCCCCCGACCCCACAATTCTACTTCTAGAACTATATCCGACTGATAGACAAGCACGTGTGTTATACGCCCCACCCACACCGTCTATAATTCGGAAAAGTTGAGAATCCACCTTGCGCCCGCAGGAAACTGGCTGAATACCTTAGAGCACAACCCACACGACTGGAGACGCGTGGTGATGAAAAGAACGAGGATGCCCCCTGGGAAGGGACGTGGAAGGATGGTCAAGGTTTACTGTCAAGACTGTCAAGGTTTAGTGATAGAAGTAGGTGCAGGAGAGACTCTATGACGAGATATCACTTGTGAAAAGATATAAATGCACACGTATCTGCTGATTTGAGACAACGCGAGAAACTGGGCGCAGAGGCAGTTAACGAAGGCGAAACACTGGAAACACTCAAGACAAGCTTGGTTTTCTTAGTATTTAAGATGACCTTCCAAATGACAGTGCCTGCCAAGCCAGGTGCTGAGAGTCGCTATGTCCCCAAACGTGCTACGAGGTCCCCTTTCCTGCTGAAGACGCTAGGACAGCCCAGCAGAAGGGGGCGTCCACACCACCTTTCTTCCGTCATGAGGAGTGGCAGGTGGTGCCGGTGGGAGTAAAAGTCCAAGAGCCCGCGATGCCCAAAAACCCAGCCACCAGGCAGCACCACCTCGGGACTGCAGGAGATATGGGAGCATACGTATATGTATAACTGAGTCACTTTGTTATACAGCAGAAACTAACACACCATCGTAAAGCAATTATACCCCAATAAAGATGTTAAAAAAAAAAAAAAGAAGAAGTTCCAGCCCATTCTCTCAGCCTTCTCACCTCTCAGAGGACTTTGAAACGAAACGGAAGGGTCTCAAGAAATGAAAGTCCTTCAACCCAAGCTTTTCGTTCCTGACCTCAAGATTCCTGGAAGGCTCAGAGTTCTCTGACCGTTTATTTTTGATTTGGGGATTTTTATCCCCTAGCATTTTATTACAAATGGCCACTTTCATTGGTGGCCTGACATCACATGGGAGAGAAGCAGACCGTCAAAAACGCTTCTTCCTCTTCCTCGTTCCCCCTAAACACAGGCTGACCCAGACTACCCATAATTCCCCACGGGGGCCACCCAATCCCTGGCTCACCTGGCTGTCCCCTATTCCTAACTCGATCTGCTGACGCTGATAGTTTTAAGAGGTGGAGACATACACCATACACCATCTCTAAAAAAAGATACTCCATCCAGGGCACGTGGCTGGTGATCCACGGGGGGAGCGGTCATGACCAGTCTGGTCGCATCCTCTGGCCACCAGCTCCTCTGCAGCTGAAGCAGCTCAGGACCTCTCCCAGGCACCAGTACAGCACCCACCTGCCCAAGTGTTCCTGCAGCACCTGGTAAACGCTGATCCGGAACGTCTCGTTACTGAAGTGTTCCCGGATGTGGTCCTTGTAGATCCGGAATTCGGCTGCAGTCACCGCTTCCCCTTCTGGGATCTTGGAAAGATCAAACCGGAACTCCCGGTGGTGGTAGCGTGGGTGGAAGAACTCTTTGTCGTGTTCCACTGCAAAGGGGAGAAAACACACATCGGCACCAAAAGCTCATTAGTGACTGGGTTTCACTCTCCCAGCTCAGAGTCCAAGCATCTTGCCTAAGCTCGATGGAGACTTGCCCAGAGCCGGTGACCCCTGGTGATGACTGCCTGTTCCAGGCTGACCTGCAGCAGAGTACAGGTCACAGGCTCAGACCCCGTGGTCACCTTGGACAATAAGAACAATGAACTCTGCACCAACTTGCTGGGGAGAGTGGGGTACTGACCAAGTCATCCCAGAGGCCCTGGACAGGCCTGGGCTCCGGGGACTCAGGCCTGGGCTCAAATCCAGACTCAGCCACTACCAAGCTGGGTGGGCTTGGACAAGTGGGCCAGGTTAGCTATCCAGACCTCAGTTTCCTCATCTGAAAAATGGGAATAATAATCCCCCTTCATGGGTTGCTGTGAGAGTTAAGTGATCTAATTCATATAAATAGCTTAACCACTGGAAGGGCTGGATAGCTGTGAGCTACAGTGTAAACGTCAACCTTACTATGCCTATCATGGGTTACCTAGGCCAGTGGTGCTCAGCCCTGGCTGCGTGTGACAATCACCATGGGAACTTTGAGAACACATTGATGCCCTAGCCCAGTGGGGGCTGGTAAACGTTTAATAACCGGCTCTCTAGGACCCGATCTGCGGTGTTTGCCAATTTTCATCTTGGAGGATTTCAAGCTACCGAAGTGAAGTCACTGAGAACAGTGGTGGGCAGACTGGCACCAAGTGGGCTCCAGCACCCCTGCCCCTCTCGGAACCAAATGAATCACTATCTTTGGGGAAGGGGCCCAGAAACCTGTACTTTTTAAAGCACCCCAGATGTCTCTAACAGCAGCCAGGGTTTACACAGCCTTAGACAAAAAGAAGAAAAAGAGGTGAATGGCAGCATCTTGGCGGGGAGGGTGGGGGGTTTGGAAGAGGACTTCAGGACAAAACAAGGTCAAGGGACCAAGCCCTTCTCCCTTATACTGGCAGTGACACTAGACTAAGCCATTATGTCCACTTCATAGACGGCGAACACCAAGATGGATGTAAGTGCAAGAGCGATGCTTCGGGGAGTGGGCCCCTGGTTCCCAAGGATCGTGCATCCTTTGGACTGACATGGAGCAGCAACGAAGGTGAGCATCGTCGGTGTTGCAAAGATGCAGGATGGCCAAGCCCAGGTGGGCCTGCAGCATCTGCAGGTACCCTTCATCTCCTGGGAGATACAGCCCAATCTCCACTTCCTGTCTCGGGGGTGGGGAACCAGAGAGACAGGGAGGGAGAGTGCAACCAGCTTGGCCAGAAGGAAGGAGAAACATGACCAGCGAGCTTCAGCTTTCTCAGCGTGAAAGCCCTCAGGCTGGGGGGTTAGGGCTGCCACAGGTACAAGCAGGACGAGAACGCGTGAATGCCTTTGAGGAAGGAGGTTCACAGCACTGGCAGCCCAAAGGCCCTTTAAAAACCAAAAATCTGTTTTAAACCTTAATAATATGACTGGCCCAGGGCATTTCCACTTTGATTTATGGAGAAGATGAGGATGCAGGGTCTACTGCGGCAGCCTCTGCAAAGTGCCCCCCACGGGGGATCGAGGGAGCCTCGGGAGGGGACCCCAGGGGAAGGGGGCCTCTGTCACTAGGGAAATGCCCCGGGCCAGTCTTGGTCACCCTTCTAGCTCATTCAGCCCTCACGTCACCCTAGGAGGTGAGCACAATGCCGCGTCGGTAGGGGTAGGGGTGCACCTGAGACCCAAGAGGCGTGGTGCGGCCTCCCAGGGTCGGGGAGCTGAGACTGAAACCGAGGTCCCACCCAACCCGAGGCCTTAACCACACATCTCAGTGGCAGTGCTGACAGCTCAGCAAGGGGAGTTCCTTGGCGTGTCTGTTAGAATGTTTTCACTGCATTACAACATACGTGTTGTACGTGCACAACCATAGGGGTGCGGTTCAGTGAACTGTCACAGTGAACCCACCATGGGACCTTCTCCCAGATCAAGAAACAGAACATTACCAGTGCCCCCTTCCTCTCCCCGCAACTTCTCAAACCAGAGGTTGGTTTTGCTTGTTTCTGAACAGTATAAACAGGGAATAATACAGTATCTATTCTTCTGTGCCAGGCTTCTTTCACTCAACAGCGTTTGTGCGATTCACCCACGTTGCTGTGGACGTTCATTCCTCCTCGTTGCTGTAGAGTATTCCACAGCTCGATTACAGCCCTGTTCACGGATCCATCCTACAGGACACGGGCGTTTGGGTAGTTTCCAGTTTGGGGTTCTGAGAGCAGTGCTGCTGTGCACATCCGGGCACCCGTATTTCCGGGGGGCAGGCACACCCGGAAGTGGAGCTGTGCGTGTTCGCTATCGCGCCCGAGCACTTTTATGTACAGGGGGTGGGGGTGATGAAAGAAGACAAGTCTGTCCTGCCAAAGACGTGGGCACAGTCTGGGGATGACTCCTGTTCTCCTCAGGTACTTTTCTGCAGGGGACTCTGGGTGGGGGGCTGAGGGGAGGCAACAACTCCTGGAGAGAATCCCTGCGCCCCAGTGAGCGGCCGGAGGGTGCCCCCCTGCCCCCCGAGCTCGCTCGCAGTGAACTCAGCTGCGTCGCCCCCCAGCCCCAGCACCCCACCCAAGCCAAGGTCACCAGAGACCACCCACAACCAAATGGAAAGGACACCCTGCGGTCACCATTTTTCTGGACCTCCAGGTAGCAGCGGCCAACATGTGGCTCTTCCAGCCTCGGCAGACCTTGCCCTCCTGCAGTCCCCTTCACTGTGAACACTTGGCTGTCTCCCGCCCACCCCGCCCCATCCTTCTGGCCACTCCTTGAAACATCCCCTTAGATACTTCCATTTACAGGAGTTGACATGCAGCTAAGGAACACCAGGAGTGGCCCCCCATGCTGACAGACTGCACAGATACAGTCTCTATTTCCAACCGTCTTCCCTTCGCCCGCAGTGGAGCCAAACCCCCAAAGGCCAGAAAGAACCCCTGAGGTGTGCGGTGCTTCAGTATTCAGCGAGCAAGCCAGCTTCGTGCCGTTGTGCACAGGAGCCTCGGGCACGGTGCCTGGGACTCAGCGAGATCCCGACAGACCCCGGTGCCCCTGCTCCCAGCGCGGGGACAGACCATGCCTCACCACAGCTCCTGCTGGCAAACACAGCCATCAACCCGAGCAGAGAATGGGACAGTGGACCCACAGTTTACAAATGCAGATGGCTGAGGAACCCAGAAGTGCAGAAAGGCACGTGCTCCGTGACGGTTCTCGCGTTGAGCACTCTTGGCCGTCACGTGGTGGATCCAGGCGAGGCAGGATTGAGCCCCATTCGACAGATGAGGAAACTGAAGCTCAGGGAGGAAAGGTAACTTGCCCGAGGCCACACGTTCGGTGAGTGCCTGAGCTCCGAAAGCCCACTCTTGACCTTTACACTCCCTGGAGCCGGGTGGCCTGAGTTCAGATCTCAGCTGTGCACTGCCTGTGGCCTTGGCCCAGTTACTTAACCTCTGTGCCTATCCCCTTCCTCCAGGGATATTACACTGGTCCTCTCTCACAGGGAAGGTCACAGGAGGCGGCACTTACAACAGTGCCTGGCGAACGGGAAGTAATTTGTATGGGTCATTTTTACAGGGCCTCTCAAACAATGAGCTGTAAGAGTGACAATCAGTACAGAAAAAATAATATGTGCGTGTGGGTATTTACATAGTTCAGCTATGATAACTTTATTTGAAAAAATTACAATAGATCAAACAGAAAAGAAATGTTTGGATAAGCATGACATTAACACAGGTACAGTCACTAAAGTCACAGGCAATGAAGAAAGAAAACACTGATATATAATCACAAATATAGTTTGCTGCAGCAGGTGTATATGTAACTTTTTTTAAGGTGTAAGATAAAACGTATCTTAACTGCTAAGACAATTAAGATATCAGGGTTATAAGGTTTCTTTTTTAAAAAAAGATAAATGGATAAAGTGTCCAACTAAATTTCTTGCAAACATTTACAGGCTCTTTGGCATGGCTTCCTAAGTGAAATTTTTACATTAATCATTTTAAGACAATGAGAGGGATGAACCATGTCATTATTCTGTTCTTCCTGAAACCTACATAATCTTGTGATTTATCAAAGAAAAAACAGTCATTTTTTAAAAGAAGAGCAGCGACTAATTCAAAGTTCAAAGCAAATCCCAAATCTCCTCTTCCCAAGGTTTCCATTTTATATGGAAACCGCTCCACCGTGTGGAGTCTACACCATTTCAGTCTCAGGGATCAAGATGGCTTAACAGGGCTTCCCTGGTGGCTCAGTGGTTGAGAATCCGCCTGCCAATGCAGGGGACACGGGTTCAATCCCTGGTCCGGGAAGATCCCACATGTCATGGAGCAACTAAGCCCGTGTGCCACAACTACTGAGCTTGCGCTCTAGAGCCCGTGAGCCACAACTACTGAGCCTGTGTGCCACAACTACTGAAGCCCGTGTGCCTAGAGCCTGTGCTCTGCAACAAGAGAAGCCTCTGCAATGAGAAGCCCGCGCACCGCAACGAAGAGTAGCCCCCTCTCGCCACAACTAGAGAAAGCCCGCGCGCAGCAACGAGGACCCAATGCAGCCAAAAATAAACAAATAAACACATTAATTAAAAAAAAAAAAAAGATGGCTTAACAGTCACCACTAAAGCAGATGGAAACATGCATGCATTTTAGGGAGAAAACTGTCTTCACACTTTGTTGTTAAATTACTGTAGTTGATTACCCAAGACTCGAGTTTTAAAATAAATGTCTAGAGTTGATATCTCCCTGAGCCCATTAAGAAAAGCAACCCAAGGAAACCCAGAACCCAGGAAACCAGCTTTTTCTCCCACTGCCCTTTATAGTCTAGAATACCACTGACTGAGTGAACTCACAGGAATGAACAAAGGACTTTCATCTTCAAAAGATTAAAAAAGTCCAAACCCCTGAGAACCAAAAGCTAAGTCCAAAGAAAATAGATTCCAGAAAAACCATCCTGACAGCAACCAGCTTCACGACTGTCCCCAAAGCCGATTCTGGTGTCCTTCTTTCACAAAAGCCTGAAATGATAACCCCAAAGCTGGCCCCGGGAGGGCAAATTTTGGGCTGGAGGGTGCCAATAAAGGGTAGAGGCAGGTGGAGCAGGAGGCGGTATCCCCTCTCATGACCCTCTGACATGTCAGGCAAGACCTCTGCCCCACATACAGGTCAAGCCTGATCCCCAAGCATCACCCAAGCGCGTTTGCCTCCTCTCAGCACCTAGGGTTTCTCCTCCCATTTACAGTCACACGATACGTCCAAGTGTGCCCCTCACTAAGTTAGGGTCCTCTGCACAAGCGGATTACGATAACCAAAGGCAGCTTGCCATGCAGACTTGCAGAGGGCAGCAGGCATTTAAAGGGTACCTAAGTGGGGCTTCCCTGGTGGCACAGTGGTTAAGAATCCACCTGCCAGTGCAGGGGACACGGGTTCAAGCCCTGGTCCGGGAAGACCCCACATGCCATGGAGCAACTAAGCCCGTGAGCCACAACTACTGAGCCCACGTGCTGCAACTACTGAAGCCCGCACACCTGAGCCTGTGCTCCGCAGCAATGAGAAGCCCGCGCACCGCAACGAAGAGCAGCCCCCGCTCTCCACAACTAGAGAAAGCCTATGAGCGGCAACGAAGATCCAACGCAGCCAAAAATAAATAAAATTTAAAAATAAATAAATAAAGGGTACCTAGGTGGAGGTTTCCAGAGCCACACTTTATAGAACTGTATTTAACACCCTAAAAATTAGGGGTATGCCCCCCGATATACACATACTGATGCGCATACGTAATAATACACAAAGATAAATGAATACAATAAACTCTTATACACATGGGAAAAGAGCTATAGAAGATGCAATATTTCTCCTGCTCCCTAAGGGTTCATTTCGTGCTGAGACACAGCTCACTGTGATGTCACCCGCGGGTGCCACGTTCACGCCATCTCCTTCTCTTGGAGAGCTTCATCGTGGCTCTTGCAATCGAGCCAAAGGGTCCCAAGGGAGCCACCGCCTTGTCCCCTGACCTACTTCCCCAGAGCTGAGGGATGGGAGGGAACGAGCCCCAAGCTGGGCCAGACACAAGATTTCTTTATTTTTACTGGCACCTGGTGGGAAGGAGCCCTGTTTGTTTTCTCTGCCTTAAACCCCAAGGATGTAATGTGGCACTCTGGGCAGCCACACACCATCACCGCACAGAGAAAGCTGGCCGGTGAGAAGACTCCAGGCAAGGAGGACAGAGCTCAGAATTAAGGGGGAAGCCTTCCAGGCTTGATCCCCTGGCCTGGTGGTCCCCATCCTCCCTGAAGTTTGAGGTTTCAGTTCTTCTAATTTGTGAGTCACGTGGAGACCCTTCAGACAAGTCCCGTGTAAGCTACTTAGAGTCAGGTTGCTGTCCTTTGCAACCAAGGCAGTTCTGAGCAAAACAATCGAGCCCAATTAGATACACACCCAGAAATGGATAGGCAGGAAACACACCCAGGTAATAGTGGGGATGCCCAGGTGACCATTTGCCGTGAAAGCTGCTTTCTTCAGACGTGGATAATTTCCAAGTACAAGATGACCCCCTGACGGAGCTCTGGGAACAGGGGCAATGACGTCTCGGTCGTGAGCCTCCAGTGCCCCGCACAGCCTGATGGTTAGTAGGGCTCCATTAGTCTATTGGATTCAATATATTACTTCATGTAATCCTCTTCTAGTCTTTAAATCAACTATTTTATTGATAACATACATGCAGTAAAGCACACAGATCCTACGTGTTCTTGAAGTTTGGTGAAATTTCTCAATGCAAACGCACCCAGAGCAGGACACGGCACATTCGTTACTAGCACCAAAGACACCCCCCCGGGCCCCTCCGGGCCCCTCCCAAACACCAGCCCCTTGCTCATCCCCAAAGGTGACCACCATCCGAACACCCAACACCGCAGACTCACCCTGCCTGCCTGGGGCTTCCCCTTCTGCCTCTGCTTCCTTCACTTAACTGTGTCCGCGCGCACCCTCTGTGGCTATGCGGAGCGGTTATTCACTCATTTCCACTGCTGTACTGGACCCCACTGTATGAATAGGCCACTGCTGATTTTTCTATGGGCATTTGGGGAGTTTCCAGTTTGGGACTATTACAAATCGGGCTACAGTGAACATCCTTCCTGTCGGTGAACACAATTCTATTGGGTAAACACCTCGAAGCAGGAGTGGGAATGGACAGAAGCCAAAGACTGGTCAAGGGCAAGCATTTTGAAGAGAGGGAGATGGAGAAGGGCTACCCAGTGCTGGCTAGGAACGCCTCGTGGGCAATAATGCCAGTGGTGGATATAAGCGCAGGAGGAAGAGCTCCACAGGTGAAGTAGGAGAGAAGGAAACACGTGTAGATGCAGAAAGCTAAACTTGAGGTGACCTGTGAGAAATCCAAGTGGGAAATTTGACTGGACAATTGAACGTCCAGTTGGGGGCTGCTGAATTGCACTTATGCATCTAGTTTTGTGGGAAAAATGCACATCCCATGAGAAAGATGAGCACCGCCTCGGACCACTACTGGGGGGCTGTGCGGGAGATGGAAGACACGGCCACCGCAAGACCTCGGTCCAGGGGAAGGAACAGGACCAGAGACAGGCAGGATAAGATGACCAGGTGGTAGCCAGCATCAGGTAACAGGGATACGGAGGCCACGCACGGGGTTTGATCGTCGGCAGCTTAGAGACCCCAGGACGTGGTAATGGTGGAGACGGCCACGCAGAGAAGGCAAAGAAGCAAAGAGATGGCCAGTTGCAGAGGACAGACATTTGCCTCGTGGAGGGGGGACTGTCAGCCCGTACAAAGCTGCCTTCATTCCCTCCTTGAGCCGGTCTCCCGGCCAGGGCTAGGAAGACCTGATAAATAGTAGTAAGCAAGTTAATGGCCCAGCTGTTCCTTCCAAAATTTCATGGTTTTTAGAAAAAGCTTAGTTAACTTTCCAGACTATGCGGTCCTCTGACTGTCCCCAAAAGATGCTGCCAAACTATGAGAGAGGACTTAAATATCTTATAAGCAAAGTGACACTTTCCAAGTAAAAACTGCAAGTCCAGCATTGGAAGTCTGCTCTTTACTCAGCGTCCGGTTTCCCTGACCTCAGACTGGACCACGAGCTCCAGTTATGGGCTGGGGGCAGACCCCTGGACGCCTTTCACGAGGTTCTGAGAACCAACCAAAGTCCAAAATATAACCAGAAACTAGAGCTGAGTTTTCAAAGACCCCTGACTTCTTAGGATCCTGTGGCCCGGCATCCCCCCACCCCGATTTCACTCTGAAACTTTCACCCCAGGCTCCTTCCTGTCCTACGGGGATACAATTCATCCAGAAGGTTCTGGCCCACGCCAGAATTCACTGGAGCTGATGTTACCAAGGCTGCTGTCACTCGGCGATTTATGGCTCTGCAGCTTCAAGGATGTGAAATTTGATGATGGTTCTTCATTCATTCCAAGATTTACACGGCAAGATTAAGGAGCTTGAAAAAGCCGCCAGAGGCATGCCATAAATTGGGAGTCCTAGAGAACTGAAGAGACATACCAATGACCCTAACAGGAAAATGTTCTCTTAATAACATGAGCGTTGATACACTGTGCTGCTCTTACAGAAGAAGGGAAACGGTCCTAAACATAGAGAAGAGGAAAACTGCATCAAAGTCTAACATGATAAACACTGCCAAGAAAATATTTCGGTGTCTCCTCACCCCCACTGTATTCATTCTACAAGTATCTCTTGACTGCCTGCTCTGGGGGAAAGAGCCCTCTGTTGACCTGCTAGAGGTGAGAGGTGGATAAAAGCTCACTTGGATTGCAGCTCTGTCACCTACCCAACCCGTGAGCTAGGTAACAGCCACCGTTTTAAAAGTTTTATTTTTAATTGTGGTAAAAATACACACAACATAAAATCTGCCATCTTAACCATTTTAAAGTGTACAGTTCAGTTGCGTTAAGTCCATTCACATGGCTGCGTGAGCAATACGCAGAACTCTTACTCTTGCAGAACTGAAACTCTGGCCCCATTACACGCCTCCCCATTCTGCACCCACCCCATCCCCTGGCATCCGCCAGTCTACTTTCGGTCTCTAGGACTTTGACAGCCCTCTGTACCTCATACAGTGGAACCACACTTTTGTGACTGGCTTATTTCACTGTGCCCAATGTCTTCCAGGTTCATCTATGTTGTAGCATGCTTCAGAATTTGTTTCATTTTCAAGGCTGAATAATATTCCGTTGTGTGGATACCCTACGTTTTGTTTATCCAGTCATCTGTCAGGGAACACCTGGCTTGCTTCCACCTTTTGGCTCTTGTGAATAATGCAGCTACAGATATGGGTGTGCAAATCTCTCTTTGAAACTCTGCTTTCCATCCTTTTGGATATATGCCCAGAAATGGTATTCCTGGATCATACGGTACTTCTACTTTTAATTTTTTGAGGACTTATCATACTGTTTTCCATAGAGGCTGTGCCATTTTACATTCCCACCAACAGCACACAGAAGTTCCAATTGGTCCGCATTCTCTCACCCCAACGCTTGTTATTTTCTGACGATTTGTTTTGTTTTGATAGCAGCCATCCTAACGACATGAGGAGGACAGGTACCATCATCAAAGCCCTCCCACTGGCCTGGATACCCCATCACATGTGTCACACACACATCGTTTCCTCGAATCCTTATAAAACCCCCCCACTCAGAAGTAAGCACGTGCATCGTGTCCATTCTACAGATGAGTACACTGAGGCTCAGAGAGGTAAAGTCACTTGCCCACGGCCACACAGCTGGTCTGAATGCTTCACCACTTAGCCGCACTCTCTCCCTCATGCCGGGAGCCACCGCCAACCTCTTAGCCATGGAGACGATTAAATAAAGACATCCCTGAAGCACACACCAAGCTCTCAGCACACACGACGCGGTCACAACATTAATCTCCTTAAACGCTAAACTCAGAGAGCGAGGACTCCGCATTCCTCTCAGGTCCCTCTGGTTTGTAAATACTGCTCCTGCTGGTGCTAGAGTCGCCCCAAGGGAGGCCGACCGCTTGAAGGTGGTGTAGCCTTAACCCATCTTCCCATCCTCCCTCCCCAGCCCCCCAAATCAGGGGGCGGGGCCCCGCCCGGCAGAGGGCACACAAGCGGCATTGTCTCCCCTGAACTGCCGCTTCAACTCTCGAACTTTCCACCAAATGCTTTGGCTGCCAGCGAGACCACCTGGAGCCCCAGCGCCGGGCGCTCCGAGAGGGTCTTCCGAGACACTGCCTCCTTGTTAGACGCAGGGGGCCGCGTCCCGAGCCGCGGGTGCGGAGGCGAGCCCGCTGGCGGCCAGGCGCTTTGTCATAAGCGTGGCAGCCGCGCAGATGTGGAGGGGGTGGAGCGGAGAATTGCTGCCCCGCGAGATTAAACACCCCGGCGTCAACATGTGTGCGCTGTTGCCTGAACAATGTTATCATTGTGAATTGAATGGACCAAAGCGTTTAGGGGATGGGGCGGGGAGACGGAGAAAAGATGGGTTTAATTATCTCTAGGGCCAAAGCCAGTTGTTTGCCTAAAAAGCCCCAGACGCTGGTAGAGCTGAAAAGAAAAACAGGCTGTGAGCTTACATCAACCTTTCCGCCATAAATCGAGGCAGTCATCCTTCATCCAGGGGTACCCGTCTCCCCAGAGCGGGGGAGCCCAGCCCTTAGGGACCTCTGGGTCCCCACCCCATCCTTAGCTAATTGAAAATGAGGGGACAGAATGGAAACTAGTTACTATTTCAGCTAAACTAGTGATTCTTAGCCGGGGCAATTTTGTTCTTCCCTCCCCTCCCCAGGGGCTCTTGGGCAATGCCTGCATTCCTTTTTGTTTGTCACAGCTTAGGGAGCGTGTGCTACTGGAGTCTGGTGGGTAATGGCCAGGACACTGCTAAGCATCCTACAGTGCACAGGACAGCCCCCGACTACAGGCGGTGGTCCAGCCTCAACTGTCAGCCACGCCGAGTTGAGAATCCGGGAGCTAACAGACACACAAGCCTCATGAGACCCAGGCAGTTCGGGTCCCACCTGGGCTCTCAATCGGCTGCGTGGGACCTGAGCTCCGTGGGCCTCAGTTCTTCCCTCAGTAACAAGAGAATGGATTTCATTGGCCTGAAGTCCCCTTTCACTTCTGTTAGGTTGTACCATAAAAAGTTGTGAAATTTCCACCAATTTTGACCTATATGTAGTTCGACCTAAACTCGAATTCTACATCTGCACGGTCCAGTATGGCAGCCACTAACTGCACGTGTCTACAGAGCACCTGAAGTGTGGCCGGTGTGGCAGTGTTTCCATTGATTTCAGTGTCATCGGTTTACATGTGCCCGGGGCGCCTGTACTGGACGGCAGATACAGAACACTTCCATCACCGGGGAACGTGCTATTGGACAGCGCTGCTCTGCAGCATCGGCGCGCTGGTTTCTGATAGCAGCGTGACGACATAAAGAGCTTCTCACAAACCAGGGTCCAAATACGTGTTCTCAGAGAGACGGGGAGGTTCTTCCTCAGAAACAGGTTCCCAGTGTGAGAAATTCCATGGAAGTAGGGAGAACTTAGTCCCGGAGCTGTGGGAGACGCCTGCGTCGGATGCTGGTGGCCCCTGGGCTCTCGGTTCCGTCTGTAAAATAGGAATGACGACCCCTGCCCCGGTCACAGGGCCACCTGGGAGTTTGTCACTTGCTGAGTGACATCAGGCTGGGTAATCACCAGACCCAGCAAGTTCAGGGGCTCTGCTTCAGGTGCACCCGGCCCCGAGACCCCTTCCCCTCGGCTGGCTGAGCTGGGCCGTTCACTCCCTCCCAGCCGCCCCTCCCCGTCCATGTCCTTCCTAGGGCTTAAGGAATTGATTGGTTGGCCCGTTGACCTGTTTATTAACCATCTTCTTTTCTAGGTTTTAACTCCCAGAGTAAGACCTGAGAGAAGCCAGGTACAGAACGTAAGAGGCTTGAACGTGGAGCCAGGCTGCGGGGGGAGTCCCGGCCCTGCCACCCACGGGGCGCTGGGGCAAGTTACTCTTCATCTGTCAAATGCGAGGACGATGAGACTAACACTGACTTCACTGGGTCGGTGTAGGATTAAAACAGACCAGGGATCCTCAGGCTTCGGCGTGTTCCAGAACCACCGGGGAGCCTGTCAAAACACAGACCACTGGACCGGCTCCCAGTATTTGTAACGTGGGAGATCTGGGGTGTGGCCCAAGAACTTGCACTTCTAACAGGTTGTCAGGAGACGCCGATGCCGCCGGTCCAGGGACCCCACTTTGAGAACCGCCAGAATAGAGCCCGTCCGTGGAGTCCCTGGCGTGCAGAAGAGTCTTGAACGAGGTCAGCTCTGACTGTTTTGTGGTTCTCCACTGTCCCACCCACCATACTCACTTGCGTGGCACTGGGCAGGTTCTCAAGTATCTCAGTGAACAGTCTTTGGAAACTTTCCCCCCGGGTTCCCTTGGGAGGGCAGAAAAGCCCCTCTCGGTCTCACTCAGCTCTAGAAGCAGCAGAGAATGGGGATTGAGATGGGGCCCTCTGGCCTGGGTTCAGACTCGGACTCTGCCAATCACCAGCAGTGACTCAGGACAAGTTAACCCATCTCTGGGAGGCTTAGCTTCCCCTTCAATAAAATGGGGACATGAAGAGGTCCCCAGTTATATGGGGCCGTCATGAGAATTCAAGAAGACAGAGGCCAGCGATCATGGGACATGACAAGGACAAGCGCCAGACCAGAGGAGGCCCCGGGAGCGGCCGGGGGTGGGAGGGGCAGTGCGGCAGCCCACGGGCCCCTCCCCAGGACAGGAGGGTGCCTGCTTAGACCTTCCCCCAAAGCAGCCAGAGACTCCTGGGTCAGCTGGGCAGGCACAGCTGGTTTAAGGTATTTTAGAAGCAAATCAAATCAAATGAGAATTTATAATCCTTCCTGAGGTCTGGGTTCCATCAACCTAAACTCATTAGGCCAGAGCAGTGCAGGTGCAGCTAAGGAAGAGACTGTTCTGCGTTTCCTTCATGCTGGACTCCCATCTCCCTTTCACAATAAGAGTCTCCTCTAAACCCCATACATGGAGCAAAACACTCATCACAGAGGCATCAGCGTCCACTTCTGCAAGTAGGACTGTAAAGAGATGCTCAGAAGCCGCCCCGGGGGCTTGCAGGGGGGAGTTTGGTGGAAACCAGCAAACTTCAAGACCCTCATTCGTTTCACGCTCCCATTGCAACAAACTGAACTTGACTTCCCAAGCTGAACTATCAAAACACCCTTAAAACTGCATTTTTGTCCCTTGAACCTATTTCTGGTAAGTGAAGGAGAATCCGAGGTCAAACCAAACAATGGTTCTGAAATTACAGTTTGGATTCTCTGTTGAATGTAACCGGCAGAGCGGCAAACAGATTTCCAAAGTGAGTCTCCTCTGGTTTACTTGAAACAGGTCTAAATGGAGTCATCTTTCCAAATAATTGGAAATGATCGGTAGTGATTTAAGGGAACACTTGTACAATTAAATGGATAAAGTTTTAAAACAGGCAACACTAGTCTATGGCGTTAGAAGACAGGATGGCAGTCGCCCTTGGGTGAGGCTGTGAGGGGGCTTCTGGCAGCTGGTCACGTTCTGTTTCTTGTTCTGGGCACCGGTACTTGGGTGTGTTCACTTTGTGGAAATTCCTAACTGTTCTAGATTCGTGCACTGTTCTGTACACAAGTTAAACTTCAATAAACAGTTTTATCAACAATACGTATTGGCTGGCTTTATCCATCTCCAGTTGTACTCAAGAAGTATCTGTCACCATAGCCCCCCTATAGTAAGAGCAATTTCATACCAGCTGTTTTGGGAAAAGATACTAACACCTTTATCAATTTTAAGACGTCTTGGTTTCAGAAGCATCGATAATCAAAGAAATGGGATATTATGCCTAAAGCACCTAATTGGGAAACGTGTATGTGGCATCCTACTGCCCTGACCTATGACCCTCCCGTTAGCAAGGCTGTTTATTCACCTGCTCCAAACCCATCCTTCAAGCCTGAGGAGCAGCTCGGGATCAAGTTTAAGAGGGAGGGCTCAGTAACTGGACCTCCAAATTCAAATACACTTTCTGGGCCAGCTACTTACTCCTCTGTGCTCAGTTTTCCCATCTCTAAAATAAGGGATAGTAATAGCTCCCACCTGTAACAGCTGTTATGAGAATTAAATTAGTAATATAGGTAAAGAGGATAAAGGGTACTTAGCACATAGTAAGCCCTTCACAAATGTTAGCTACAAAGATTATTATCATTTTTATGGCTAACTTAGCGATAATTAGATCGTATACACACCCCCAACTCCCCAACCCAGCCACAGGGGGCCAAAGGCTGACTCTCAGAAACCTTATTTATGAAGCATGATCCACCTTCTAGACCCAACCGATTCATGAGTGAACATGTAATTCAAGCTAAGAGTCCCTCCCGAGGAATTTTATTTGGGTGCAGTAGCTCAACCAAGTCATCAAGAACTCAAGTTTCTTCCATCTTTTTGCTCTGCCATCGCCTGCACATTGATGTTCAGTCCTTACGCTTGTTGCCTAATGGTCACAAGATGGCCGCCACAGCTCCAGACATCACATTTTCACAGAACCACATTCAAGGTAAGAAAAGGGAGAAAAGGATAGACTGTTCTGTTTGTTCATCTGTCACTCATCAGGAAGCAAAATATTTTTCAGAACCATCTCCCATCCCTTTCTACTCCCAGCAGATTTCCTCTGGTGCTTCACGGGTTAGAACACCATCCCATGTCCATTCCACCCTGCTAGGGAAGCTGGTAAGGCGAGTATGTGGCTAGCCAGAGAGCTGTGACTACAAGTTGCTGTGGGTGGCCATCTTTCTCCCAATAGGCAGGGTAGCAGAGGAATCCAGTGGGACAGAGAGGTCAGAGGGAAGCTATTCAGTGAGGGACATGGAGAGAAT
This sequence comes from Lagenorhynchus albirostris, assembly GCF_949774975.1. Taxonomy (NCBI): domain Eukaryota; kingdom Metazoa; phylum Chordata; class Mammalia; order Artiodactyla; family Delphinidae; genus Lagenorhynchus; species Lagenorhynchus albirostris. The sequence continues at coordinate 5,920,447 of NC_083109.1, read as the reverse complement.
AACCCCTGGACTCTCTACGGACATCCTAGTCGCTGTTATGTCCTTTCCCAGGTCTTGGGGATACATCGATTTCCTATTTATTCTCCTTAAACTAGTTTGAATATATTTTCTTGCCTGCAACCCAAAAATTCTGTTACATATAATTTTGTTCACACCAAACACGCACTGCACAGAAATAACACCTGAAAACACCTTCTACCTCCTTTTCCACTGATCATCTCTTCCAACCAGTGGGCCTAGGGATATACCCAGACCCTCTCACATCGGTCTCTCTTGGAAACAAGCAGTAGTAACCCATGTGCCCAGAACCCACTTACTGGAAAAAGTTCTTACAGGCTTTCAGGGTAAAAACAAGGTTCTACCAGGATAGCAGGGCTTCCATCCAAGTAGCTCTCCACCCTCGGCTTACCAACAAAGACACAGATTCTTAACATGCCTTGAGTATCTTGATCTGTTCATCCTCTACCCAGAGGGAAACAGGAGCCACCTGTCCCACAAGCAGAGCTCAGACCTGGCCTCTGTTTTCTTCCATGGGACAATGATTCTGACCTTTTCAGATCATTTTCAAGAAGTTTTGCCACTTGTCTAAGGAGATGGTGATAAAATATAGTTTTCAGCAGGCAACTGGCTGTTGGCCAGAATCCCACGCAGTCTTCAAAGTCAGGGCAAGAGGTATACCTACTCACAGGTTCGAGTTTAAAGAGGAACTGAAGTCCCTCCATGGGCTGCAGAGGGTCTGGTTGAATTAATGCCAACATGCAACCCAACTTCTGCATATATTCACTGTGGCACGCTATTATTTGGAGACTTTGGAAACTAGCTCAGGGTCCCCATTTATCTGGGCATAGTGAAGAGTTGAGTCAAATCACATGTACAAATAACTTCTGTAAATCCACCTATACACCACACAGGCAACAACGACAAAGAGGGAGAGAGAAACAACTTAGATTATTTGAATGTGGCTACATAACGAACACTTCCAATGCACTTTCCGTCCCCAAGCTTTCCCTGCTACTGTGTGGGCCAGAAGCCAGTTTCATTCCTTTCCATCCTTCCTTGTAGCAAGATCTGGCCTTGTGAACCGGTTTGGGCCAGGGGACTTACAGAGAAGACTTCTAGGGAATGTCTAGGAAGCCAGGAGACAGATAAGCAAGGAGAGCTCTTTGGACCCTTTCCCTTTCTCTTGCCTTGAACGTGAGATTATATGAAGATGTGATGTCTGGGGCTGTAGCAGCCATCCTGTAACCGTGAGGTAACAGACATAAGACATTAGAGGACGGTGAAGGCAAGGGGGAAAGCTCATGGATACCTGGATGATATTACTGAGCTGCTACCCCAAACTTGGAATCACTTCGCAGAAGACTTGCTATTATGGGAGATACTGACATGTTTTTAATGCTGAAGCCACTGTTAGGCAGGTATACTGTGACTTAGAACAAGTCCTAAATGAGACATCATTCCTCTCCACAGAAACAAGGAGCAGGCTTTGGGACTTATATATCTTACAGCACTTCCTGTTCATGAGAGTGGTGCTAGTGTTTAAAAATAAGTATTTTCGGGGACTTCCCTGGCGGTCCAGTGGTTAAGAATCTGCCTTCCACTACAGAGGACGCGGGTTCGATCCCTGGTCGCGGAACTAAGAGCCCGCATGCCGCGGGGCAACTAAGTCCGCGAGCCCCAACGAGAGAGAAGCCCGCGAGCCCCAACGAAAGATCCCGGGTGCTGCAACTAAGACTCGATGCAGCCAATAAATAAATAAATAATATATATACATTTTTTTAAAAAAGGTATTTTGGTATAATATGGCACTAAACTTAAGCCAACTGTTTCATCTCATGGGCCACGGAAGAAGTGGCAAACTACCCCAATGCTGGAAGAAAAACCAGCAGCAGGGACTTACACAGAGTGTGTCCATCTCCAACATGGCAGCTTCCTAAGGGATTCCAAGGGTCAATTTCTGTCTGACCCACTGGCCCCACAAAGGGGCAGATGCAGCATCACACTGCTCTTAAAATGTCCAGGCCTCGTCAAAATCTAGAATGGGATTTGAATAAATAATATAAATACGATTTTTCAAACGTGAAGCTACTTAGGAAAATGCTGGGTCTTAAGTGTGAGGACCCAAGCTGGACCTGGAGAGGAACTTACAGGCGTCCCCAGCGAGGACAAGTCAGGACGTCGGGCCGCACCCATGTTCACAGAAGGACCTCAAAGAGATTCTGCAGCCAGACTGGGCTCCAAAGGCAGGACCGGGCAGCCCCTGTTTACTGAGAGATGGCTGCCATCACCCCATTTAATCCCAGCTGCCCTGGGCCCTAAGCCACACCATATGAGAGGGGAACTGCTATGAACTAAATTGGGTCCCCCAGATTCATGTGTTGAACCCTAGCCTCCAACAGGATGGTATTAGGAGGTGCGGTCTTTGGGAGGTGGTCAGGTATAGATGAGGTCATGAAGCGATGGGATTAGCACCCGTATAAGAAGAGGAAGAGACTTGACCCCTCTCCCCATCATGTGAGGACACAGCGAGAGGGCAGCCGTCTGCAAGCCAGAGAGAACAGAACCCAGCCACGCACGCACCCTGATCTCGGACTTCCAGCCTCCAAAACTACAAGAAATAAACGTCTGATGTTTCAGCTACCCAGGAAATGGTGTTTTGTTATGGGAGCCCAAGCTGACCAAGACAGAAGCTGGGTCCCAGAGCACTTGAATGCCTCCGGTCACCTGCATGAGGTCACACACCAGTGACCCGGGACTCAAAGCCAGACAGACCTGCTGTCCGTCCCCAAAGCTGGGCAAATGACTTGTCACCCCTGCGTCCCAGTTTCCTCACACATAAGAATAAATGTGGAAATCGTGCTATTTGAAGAATGACCGGCATGGGTGGGTCCTCACTTCAGGTGGAGGTCAGTTGCCCATATCAAAAAATGTCAGGGGCTTCCCTGGTGGCGCAGTAGTTGAGAGTCCGCCTGCCGATACAGGGGACGCGGATTCGTGCCCTGGTCCGGGAAGATCCCACGTGCCGCGGAGCGGCTGGGCCCATGAACCATGGCCGCTGGGCCTGTGCGTCCCGAGCCTGTGCTCCGCAACGGGAGAGGCCACAACAGTGAGAGGCCCGCGTACCGCAAAAAAACAAAAACAAAACAAAACAAAATGTCGGGCACAGGAAATGCTACTAAGTCTGACATAAACAGAGTTCAGGGGAAAAAAAAAAAAGAGAGAAAAGGGTACAATTTTACTGTGAAATTTTTGTTATTCATTTTTTTAAGAGTAGGCCCGCCCATAGACAAGTGTCTAAATCTGAGGGGCTGTCTGTGCCCTAAGCTGGCGGACGCGCGGAGGGTTAGTCCTGATGATCTGGTGTTTTCCTTAAACCTCTGCACGGATAAACACAGATTATAATCAGCAAGAGGTAACTTTCTCGTATAACAGGACTCATAATAACAAAACCAGCTTCCTGCTTTGCCTCGTGCCCAGTCAACAGAGGCCAGCTTCCAGCTTCATCACGGGGCATCCCGGCTAAGGGAGGACCACCCCGACCCAAATCCCACAGCACTCAGTTGGTGGGACACGTGCCCACGCCATTCCCATCCCCAGAAGGGGCCGGGCGGTGCATCCCACTGCCCTACACGCCAGGGGGAGCTGCACGGAGGACCTGCACGGGCAGGCCACGCCCACAGTGGTCCGAGTTTTGGCCAGTGACAGCGTTGCTGCCGGCCGCTAACGTTACGTATGGGGCACCAGCTGCCACGTGGGCACCATGCTCAGCTCTCCTCCCGCCACCGCGGAGGGGACGGATCCTCACAGCAGCCCAGGTGGCAGGCACAAACACGAACCCAGAGGAGGAAATGGGGACCCAGAGTTTCATAACCTGCCCAAGGTCACAGAGCTAACAAGTAGCAGAGGTGGGATTTAGACTCAGGTCCGACCCCAGAGCCAGTCTTAACTATCACCTGAGACGTTTTAGGACAATTTTTTTAAAAAGAGAACATGGGACGGGGCTGCTGGGATGAAGCGAATTTAGGAAAAGCTGTGCAGTCTACCTGCTCGCTTTGGTGGGAACTTGTGACGCACGACCCACATGAAGGATGCCAGGAAGTCTTCAGAGGAGCAATCTGTTTAACTAAGAGTTTGTTCAAACTCAGAGGAGGACCTCCCACATCCGGGAAGAGAGAGGGTTGTCTATGTGTCACTGGACGTCTGCAGAGGACAGAGGGGTCAGATAAAACTCAGACTTTTTTTTACTATTTACCCTTCCCCAGGTAGAGGGTATGGGCAGTCTAAAGCAGGAGTCAGCAAACTTCCATAGCAGGCCAGATAATAAATATTCTAGGCTTTGGAGACCGCACCGTCTCTGTTGCAACCACTCAGCTCTGTGGATGGAGCATGAAAGCAGCCACAGACAAGACGCAAACAAAACGAGTTCCGATAAAGCTTTATAGACACTGGGGTCTGGATTTCATCTCATTTTCACATCATGGAATATTCTCCTTTTATCACCCTTTTTGAAAAATGTAAAAGCCATTCTGGCTCACAGTCTGCACAAAAATCAGCGGGTCTCCCTGCTTTATTTATCGTGGCTCTGGGCTGCAGTGAGAAATGGAAAATGCAGCTTCCTGGCTCACGCCCCTCCCCCCAGCAGGTTACCTGCTGGAGGGGAACAAGGTAAGAGAGAGGTTTGCCCTATTTCCTCCTGAGAAGCTGGCGGAGGGGAATAAAGAGAGACCAGTTCTAAGTGTGTGTTTAATAAGTTTTTAGTATCATCGGGCAAAAGGTGCTGTAAAAATATTCTGGTTCCCGGGAGACAATGCCTGCTCTTGAGAGATCTGACCTCCTTTTCGTCTCCAGGCTGTTTCAAATCCAGGCAGAGCTGGGTCCCCAGGAGAGGGCTCACGTTTTGCTTGCACTCTGTCTTCCTTTCAACCGGAAAACGATCCATCCATCCGAAAATGCCGCTTTCCCCGCTCACGGCCATGGGCCAATGGGTTTGAAGCAAAGGCTCCCAAGTCAATTTCCCAGTTGGAGGAGAGTTACCCCAAACCAGTGGTTCTCCGCCAGGGGCTCCTCTGCCCCTCAGGGCACATCTGGCTACGTCTGGAGACACTGTGGTTGTCAAACTGGAGGCCACTCCTGGCCGCTCATGCGTGGAGCTCAGCGATGCTCCTCAACATTCTACAGCGCCCAGGATGCCCCCCAGCAGAGAAGAGTCGGGCTGAAAATGTCAACAGCGCTGCGGGTGGGAAACCCTGCTCTACACCTACGTGAAAGGGCCACTTCCAAGTTCCTAGGGTGTTTGAGGCACATGAGATTTCTGGATCTCCTCTCCCATCCCCCCGCACCCTCACCCCCCCCCCCCAGTATATTAAGACAATTAGGAGCTCCAGGTTTGAGCAGGTATAGGGCAAGTGGCTTCATTTACTGTCTCCTCCTAAAGGAAATGACCAACGGGTGCCTCCACCCCATAAACGTTTACTAGCCCTGGAAGGTTCTGAGGCCCCACTGCCATTTCTAAGGGCTTCTCCCTCAACAAATGTTAGGTCAAGTGAGTCAGAAAATGGAACCTGGGAAGAGGGTGGGGGGACATTTCACAAAGTTCAGGACCAAGAGGAAAACTGAAAGACCTAAAACGACCCCCTCCCCTCTCTTTCTTGCTTATAAACGGAGGACTGCCTTACACGGGGCACCTCGTGACCCGAGGCAGGGAGAGTTTTGAAGGTCTCGGGACACTGCCACGTGGGGTTTTCATTTGCCGGCTGAGGCCCCGACATGTTAATGGGTCTGTGGACTGATGAGTTATTGGCCTTTGGGGCATGATACCCTGAATACACTCTAAGACGGGTTCCCTGGGGCCACACCACCAAGAGCCACCTCAGGGCTGAGCTTCTGGCCAAGACTCTCTTGTCTCCAGTAGGAGAGATTTCTGATTCACTGGTGCTTGGAAAAGTGTAATCACAAAGAAGAATGCAGAGGAAAATGTAACTAATATCCAGGTACCCACAAAACTAAGAATTTGCAGGAGTTAATATCACGGTTGCTTCCTGGTTTTCCCATAAACTTTTTATTTTAGAATAACTTTATAGAAAAGTTGCAAAGACAGTATAAAGTTCCCGTGGACCCTCACCCAGATTCCCCCAAGGTTCACATCTTCCATAACCGTGGGACACTTGTCAAAAATAAGAATTTGATATCGATGGGTTACTATTAACCAGACTCCTGATTTTTTTTCAGATTGCACCAGTTTTTCCACTATTGCCCTTGTTCTGTTCCAAGATCCAGTCCAGGATACCACACTGCACTTCCGAATGGTTTCTTATTATTAAAATAAAGGAAACTTGACCAGAACAGTTGGAATTTATTTAAAATTTCTCCCCAATCCCATCCCTTGCCTCCCTCCCCAAAGGCGGTTGGTGTGAGTCCTACCGCCATGTTTCCATAGTGTTTCCACACATATATGAGCCCACAAACGATACACAGTATTATCTGATGCTCTTGTGTGTGTCTGTTTTGACACAACGACAAACGCTTACACCCTAAACATCCTCCTACAACTGGCTTTCTCCCTCTTGACATTCTGAGTCTAAGTGGATACATAAAAAAGAAATTCTTGCATTCCCTTCTGGTTTCTTACACATTTATAAATAAATTTATTACAAATTTATTTCCCCAATCCCCTGCTCATGGACATTTAGGCTGGTGGTGACGATGCTATTACAAACAATATGCAATATTTATTCCAGTACATATGGTAAAAACCACCTCCATGATCTTTTCAATACAGTGTCTTGAGGTATCGCTATTAAAATACCAGTCCCTAGCTGCCTCTGGAATTTTCCCATCAAGTAGGTGTGGGGTGCATGCAGGAGCCCCAGTACATGGGCACTCGGGGCCCTTTGCCCCGTCGATAATTCTTAAGCCATAGAGACAGAGCAGAGGGGAGTTTCCACAAGCAGGATGGATAACTTATCTTTATCTTCCTCTTCTGAGCACAGAACCACAAAGTCAAGGTCAAGGGCTTGGAGGCTGTTCTGGTGGTCTCATCACCACTGCCCTTGTGCCCCGTCTCCCCCATTCATGCACCTCCACGGGGCCGGGAGGAAGAGTGAATGGGTTTACATTCAGCAAGAGCTGGTTTCAAATGCCAACCCCACCGTTTCCTAGCTCTGCAAGTTCGGGGCCCTTCCGTCTCTTCCTCCTTAAAATGGGAATGCTACGACTTGCTTTGCAGAACCTGAGAGAATTAAATAAGGAGCCTGATAAGGGAGGCTGTTATAAATCCATTAGTGCTACAGAAAGATCACAACCCTCCCACGTTATCACTGTGATTTACTTCAGCGATGCATTTAGATAATGAAGGAGTCTCTGAACTCAGTTTCTAGGTTCAGCCTTGCAAGATCAAGATCCTGCCTGGACGAGGACGTGCCTCTGAAGCCCAGGGAGAAAAAGCAAGACCTCATGACAAGACAGTCACCTGCACAGCCCGGACAGACCCCGGCTAGGGCAAGGGCCTCTTGAGCTGGGGCCAGAGTCAGGCTCCTTAATTCTCTGGGTAGTGAACCCGAGTGCCGCCGAAGCGTGCTTTTGCTGAAAGACAAGTCCTAAAGAGGCGAGTCATTTTACAAGTAGGAATGGAGAGAAGTGGTTATTCTTGTTGAACCACGTGAATACCTCAGTGATCAGGAAGATTCTAGAAACACTGGTCTTCAAAATGGGGTGCAAGCACTTGGGGGGGCAAGAGGGATCCACTGGGACGTGGGGCGGGAAAGATTATAATCGCAACTAAGTAAATTTCAAGGACTGACGGGCGTCAGGGAGGATGGGGACTTCCTGGCTGGGCTTCAACAAGCATCTCTGCATAACTGATGGATGAGACTGGAAAACACAGACCTTGTTTTCAGTAACGCAGCCAGCAATTCACCTGTTCTGTTTCCATCGTTTTACCCCGTGAGAGAGCCTTCGCCTGCGACAGTGTGGTCGTCATCAGTGCCACTTCCCAGGCGCTTTCTGGTGCTCCCCTTTCCAAGCTTGGGGTGGGGCTGTCATCTCCTGTCTCCTTGGGTCAGGTCTGACCGTGTGACAGGCTGTGACCAATGAAATGCAGGCAGAAGCGCCCGTGTAGCTTCCTGCTGGAAAGATGAAAAGCCCGTGCACAAGCCACACTGTCTTTCCCTTTGGGACCATAACTGGTGACTTTCAAGAGGGTGGCAGCTCCATCGGCCTGGAGATCTGAACACCCTCCCGCCCGGCCAGTGTGCAGAGCCCCCTGCCAACCCACGATGCAGCCATAACAAAAGAACAACAAAGCTCTGTGGTTTCAAGCTACCGAGATTGTGGGGCTCTTTGTGAACTCTTGATGCTGACTAGACGAAGGATCAAAATAATCAAAATTTAGGACCAGACCTTTAGCTCGCTGACCCCAAACTGTTGAACCATGAGCTGTGAAAGATCAAATTCCATCACATTGAAAATCTTAGGGACAGCAAAATTACATTTGTCTTGCTAATGAATTAAACTTGTAATCTTTGCATTAATTACTAATGATGCATGAGTTAAAATGTGTATTAATGAACATCAGAATTTTGTATTTTTTTATCTTTAGTGCCTCCTACTTAAACTTCTATTTTAGTCTTTGTTTCATAAAGTGCACACCATCCTAAAACAGGAGTAGTTATACGATCTATTTCTGTTTAGGGTGTGTACTCAAAGACTTCCTAGCGGGGATGCAAGTTCAAAACACACTTGAAGACGCTGCCATGTAACATCCTCACCCCTTGAACGCACGCAAGCTGCCAATGTCCGAGTACCTTCTGTGCCATGAGAATTCTGCAAGGCAGTGCTAGAGCGGGACGGGGAGAACGTCTGAGAAAATAGTCAAGAAAAAGTCCTTTATCAAAGGCCAAAACACAAGCCATCGAAACCACAGAAAAACCCTCCTGCCTTTGAGTGCACTGTTAAATTGCTGGGCAGACGAGCCCCGGGGCCATGCTAGGTGGCTGGTCATGCTAACTGCTTGGATTCTTTTTTTTTCTTCAAACTACATGAAGGCAAGAGAGAGGCTGGCATTACAAGACGGTACAGGCCTAACTCCAATGTTTAAAAACATGCAAGTCCGCAATTTTGGAAACAGTGCAAGTTTTTATTCACAGCCAAATTTAATTAAGCCAGACAACAAAAGAGTGAAACTTGAAAGCTACTCTGGGGAGATAAAGATGTGAAAGAATAACACGTGACCTCAAAGATGTGGGAACCTTAATACTCGCTAAGTCAGAGTTTTCTAACGGTACAGAAAGAGCTGAAGAGAATTTATGGGAAACCTTGTGTGAGAAAGCCCACCCCGAGACTCGAGACTCGGGCCCCGGAGGCCTTCACCATCCTCTGGTCTCCAGAGGCTTCTAAAGGCACTGAATCCACTTGGGACTTTGTTATCCCAACCGCAGCTGGGAGAGCGGGGGGCGGGCAGTCTTGCACCTGCTCCCATAAAAAGTGGGGAAGTTGTGCTGGTCTGTTAATGAATGCTTTGGGCTTGTCACTCCCTTGAATCAAGGAAAAGACAATTTGTACTTTGACCACCTTCCAGGAAGGGGTGGGAAGAAATATGTCAGTAATGCGAGTTTTTGAAATTAGAAGTTTTTATTTTGGAATAATTTTCGATTCAGAGAGAAGTTGCAAGGATAGTAGAGAGTTCCTGTGCACCCCTCATACGAGTTTTAGGTTCCCTAGTAGGAAAGTTTTTAAATAGCCATAGATGCTTAAAATCAAGAGAAAGTCAGCATTAGACTCTACTTATCCTCAAATGAGTTTGGTGTGCTCAAATGTCACTGATCTCTGAAGAGGAGGAAAATGCATGTGTCGTTGGGGAGCGGGGGATACACATATATACAAAGATATACATCTTTGGGGTCATTTTCTTCATATCTCTAAAACAACATGGGTGGCTTAATCTTGGTACTTTAAGATCAAGTACTTAAAAAGGGAAATTTGGACTATTATACCGAAGTGAATAGTGATCTGGCCACCAAAATACAAACAAGGTTTACCATTTATTGTGCACCTACTTGGTGCCCGACTCTACCCAAGAGAGATATGATTTTGTCTTCATGAGAGTCTGTGGAGGAGCGGATTCTTAACCAGATTTCTAAGACGAAGAAACAAACTCAGAGACGTTAAGTAACTTGCTCAAGGTCACACAGCTAATAGGCAACCATAGTGGAAACAGACACATGGGTTGAAGCTGTGTCTAAAGAGAATCAGTGTGGATGCCATTCTGTTCTCTCTTGCCAAGTCACACCCTCTGCTGTCACCGAGAACTTCCGTTACACGGCAGTGAAGCCCCCCAACCCCCCACTCCATATATCACCCAGAATTAGCTGCAAAGTGTCAGGAAACTTGGCCAGGCAGCCCCAAGCATCAGCGAGGGCTGGAAGCCTTCACCGTGAAGCCCTTTATAGAAAGCCGCAGTTGGCAGCCCCTGCTCCTGCATGGGAACAAATTAACATTGGCATTCCAAACACAGGAAAGGAAGGAAATTGGAAACACAGTTTATACTTGGCCAGCTCTTTGAAATACTGTACCATGCTACCGACATCAATTAATGAAAAGCAGGGTTGTGCTGAGAGGCCCTGGTTTGCAAATGCATTAACACACGTTAAACATGTTTGTACAGGAACCGGATTATAAGCACCCTGGCTCCAAAACAATAAAGCAATTTACCCTAAAACTGGTGCTCTTGGAGTTGTCATTAATTCAATCCACTCCACGCGGATCAGCAAAGGCTTTTCTCGGCTCCCAGCAATGCCTCCCGACACAAATGTTGAAAGGACGGCATCGCACATGCTACTCTGAGTTTCACATAAGTAAGTGTCAAGCCTCATGCACTGCTAATATGCCCCCAAATCATAAACACTCCGCTTTGGAGAGCGGGGGAAGCACACAGCGGCAGCCCTGGTATTCATCGGCACTGCCATTTCACATCGGGTTAGAGCAATTTTTCCCCGCAGAAGGTTAACTGGGAAATATCTGTTCCATATTAAGAAATACCAAGTCACATTTTTTGTCAAATATTATTTGTCAAATGCCATTTGCTGCAAAACCCAGATTTCAAGTGCAGCTGAACACACAGCTAATACCGAACGGTTCACATAATAGCTGTGGTTGTACATGGGATCATTTGCAGTGAAAGCACCCCCCTTCCTCTATAAACTGTTTCAGGAATTGGAAAGAAAAGCATCTGAAGCTCTGGAATAAATAAAGTACTGTGCCTTGAGCTGCCCAGTACAAAGGACCCAGCATGCTGGGAGAACAGACGCAAAACAACCAGAAAGGCAACTGCCGCTTCGCTTCACAATTTTGTAAGAATGCTTAAAAGATTTTACATCATGGGGTTGAATCGCAACGTATCTGGCTTGCAAAGACAGAGTCGCTAGTTTCTTGAAAGACCAGCCTCTTCACGCACTGCACCCACCGGTACAGGCACCTGCGACCACATCCTGGGTCCTGGGTCCAGGCGACAAACATCACTGATGTGGCCGCCCTGCCCCCTCGCCCAGGTGACATCACCCCACGACTCCACATTGATCCGGGATCCATCAAGTTGGAGCACTTTGGGTGTGCAAAGCTAAATGTGTTATCATTTTTACCACAAATTAAGAGTTTCTATGTAAATATTGGTATTTCCTCACCCCACGAAGGCGAGAGGGGGCAAAATGGCACCGGCGCATTTGACTTAAACTAATTAAAAGCAGAGGGTCATGCAATTCAACGTACTGATTTTACCAGTGGGACTTAAATCTTTTATAATAAGTGTACACAGCTGCAGCGCTCTCCCACCGCCACGTTTTACAGGCTAATCCATGCATTCCTTCTGACAATAACGTGACAGGTCCCACACATCCCTGCCTGTGCCCTAAGCCCGGTGACACTGCCAGAGTGCATTAAAGCAGAGGCCGGCCACAAAGTAGCCGTGCCGACAGCCCCCAGCTAGGTCTGAAGAGTGATCGCCAAAGAATGAACGTGGCCAGCCACTTGGTGCAAAGGGCTCTCCAGTCAAAATAGTCAGCTGGTGAAATGGATGGGCAGGCTGGGGAAGGGTGGAGACTGGGGGAGTGTTAGGACACTCTGATTCTTGCAATGGGCCAAATATGACCTTACCCAATAGGGGAAAAAAAAGATATTAAAGCGATAGGGGTGATCAATCAACTTAGATGAGGCTCTCCCTGGAATGAAGTCATCATCCTCTCCGAGCTCAGTGGACACGTGATATTCGCTCACATCGCAGGCACGCTGCTGGTCAAGGGTTCGCGGGCCAGCTGTGTTTATCCCGGCAGAGGCTTGACAGGCTACGACGCTACGGAAGGCCCCGACCCGAAGCTCGCAGGAGCTGCATCTCAGAAGCTGTTTCCTCTCTCTGTGCGTTCAGAGAAGCCCCCCCTTCGCTTCCCTAGGCCTCCTCCCTTACCCCTTCAAGGGCCGCCCCACAACCAAGTGACAACTCTGGAATAAACACCAAAACTGTTGGCCACGCGAGCTGGCATCCAGGCTTCGGCCTTAACCTGCTCTGATTCCAGAAGGGAAATACAAAGACCCCCCCAAAGTTCAAACCTGGGTCACATATATCCTTGGGGGGAGGGGGGAGAAGATCTTTGATTTATATAAGCAGGAAAATGAGGTTTAAAAGAAGTGATGTTGAAAGGGTTACTAAAAACACAGCTGTTGGTGCACTCCTATAGCGAAGACACTGCAGAAAGAGAGAAAGAAAGAAAGAAGGAGGGAAGGCTGTGTGACATCTATATTAACCTCTGGCTGCTCACCAGTGAGGGCCGGCACTCCAGTGCTGGAATGTGGGGCAGCCCCTTCCAAATTTTAACACAAGCCAGGTTACAGCTGCGAGCGCCTGCAGCCTGTGCTCCCTCGGCAAGCACTCCCTGAAGGAAATTTTTAAACTGTAACAGAATCTTTTTCTAATACTCTACAGTGGTAGGGCCTGTTCTGAAGGGGCAAAAGGAGAGATCTTAATGCCAAACACTTGTCAACAAAAAGGATCGCCAGATGGTATAAAATAAAAGTAAAACTGAACGGCCTTCTCCCCACTCCTCGGCTACATTAACAAAAGCCACTTTTAGACACTGAGCCCAATAAGGATAGGTTTCTAACTTCCCCTCTTTTTAATTTAGCTTCAAAGATTAAACAAATTTGGTTCCTTCAGAACCTGGACCAGAGATAAATGTGGATCGCACACCCCCAGTGCCAGGGGCTTCTTTAGAAGATACCAAAAGGAGCTGCTGGACTTCTCCAAAGAAAGAAGCGGGGGGGAGGGCAACTATCTTCTTCGGGATTCAGTCTGCAGAACTCACATTGCCTGGGGACAGTTTAAGAGAGGGTAGCCTGTTTTGAATTCCAAACTTAAGTCTGCACAGAGGAGTTGGGGGCTTGTTAATCCAAACCAGTTTACAAATCTCGCCATTGAACTTAAGAGGCCCAGCCTGGGAAGATGTAAGTCTCCCTCCGGCAGCTCAGCTAGCATTACAGGGGCTTTATTGTACAGGCTGGTCTTTGTCACAAGGTGCGGTCTGAGGTCCTCATTCTCAGCACCTGGTTTTGTCATAAATTCTCCTCTAGTTCCCTCTCTAGTTTAGATCCCACTCAGCCTGGCAAAAAGCTTGAATTCTGAGGAGAACGACTTAGAGGAACAAAAACCAGTTTGGCTGCAGACGGAAGAATAAACGCACCAGCTCTGCAAAAGCCTTCAGACTTCAGGCCGAAGTCCCCCAGAGCACTGCAGGACAGCAGCGGTATGCAATGAGGGAGGAGGGGGTGGTGGAAGGAGGAGGGGGCTTTGAGGGGAGGAGAGGGTGGTGGAGAAAGTCAGTCTCCCTTCAAGGTCTCCCCCAGGTCCCCTGCAAGGTAACAAGTAATAGCTGCATATGAACAAACGACGTTTTTCTCACTCTTAGTAAAAGTGTGAGACTAAACGCATCTTTAGAAAACTTTGTATGTTACAGGTCAGTATGATCTGCAATCCAAGGAAAAATCGTGTGCTTTTTCTCAGCTTCCAAGCAGGTCTCCTACACGCCCCCTCCAACCCCACTGCTACCCCCCGGCCCCTCCTGCGGCAAAATCCCAGAACCCCACAAAATGGAAGGGACAGGCGGTTTATTCCCATGCTGCTGCCGAGCAGAAATTAAAGGGCAACCTTAGAAACATCTACAGGAAGAGTCTTGCCCAACTGCGGTCCAGGTCTTCACCCAACTAATTACCGAGAAAGTTTTAGGGACTGAGAAAGAAAGCAAACAAGGTCAGTGCTCTCTGTTAAAAGCCACTCTGCCATCTAATTTGGAGTGATGCTCCAGAAAGCAAGACCTGAGAAAGTCAGGACTGTCCCACAAAGCCCAAAGCCAGCCTGACTGATTAAGAGGCTCAGACAAGCCGGTCTTTGTCTTTTCAAGATGAAAGAAATAGGACTAACGGGTTGAAAGGTGTGTGTACAGCCAGAGGAGGAAAACCACCCAGCTGTGGTCTTCCCAAACAAGTCCCAGCTTGCTCCCCCCTACCAAGGGGCAGCAAACAGCCCTGCCCCAAGTTTCCCAGAGGTGCCCAGTTGGCAACCTGGTCCTTTTCGGGCATGGGAGGAGCCCGTGTCTGGCCACGCGGTTGGTCCATAAGCAGCGGGGTGCTTTCTGCACTGCGTTTGCAGAGCCCTCCACAGAAGCCAGGGCTTACAAATACCTTTTTAATGACCTCAGCCAGGCTCTGAAGGCCGCCACTGGGACCTGCTGGCATTCACTGGGAGTCACAGGTATCCGACAGAACAGAAGATACCATAAATCCCCAGCCAGAGAAAGGGCCTGGTTAACCCCTGGCTTCAGGATGGAGACACAGCTCTGCTTTAATTAATTTATTTATATGTACGTATTTGGGATTTTTCTTTAGCTTCTAGTATAGGTCACAAATACACATGGAAAAAAAAATCATACACAAAACTGCAGACAATGAAAAATCAGGCCCCAGCTCCCAAATCCCTAAGGCCCCAGCCCCAGTTCTGCCCTGCCCCCATAAAATCTATTTCCAATCCATGGCGTCTTCCTCCAGTGGGAAAGCATGATATACAAGCACGTATGTAACCTCACCGATCTGCACCTTGCTTTTTTCCACCCCATACATCTTGGAGATTGTTCTAAATCAGGACATATGGAGCTGTCTCATTCTAACAGGCTGCCTAGTATAATTTAAACTTTCTTGAAGTCATTTTGGCATCTAAACCTCCCACCCCTTGCTCGCTGAAACTCGTTTCACTATTTGATTTTGGGCTATTATTAAGGACAGACAATGGCGTCCCGGGAACTCCAGGGACCTTATCTGGCGCGGGAAGCATTAAGGTTGATCCGCGCTTCCCGGCGCCCTCCATCCACGCCCCAGGTGCCCCGCGGGGGGCTTCAGGATCATTATTTCCCTGTTGACACAGCGCCGGGGGGCGTGAGTTTGCTGTCTTGACTTCGTTCGCATTTTCGCAGCAAGTGACACTTGTAGAATGAAAGCGGCTCGGGAAACAGCGCTATCGGGGCGTGTTATCTCAGAAACCAAATATTTGATCATGAGCTCTATAGCGCGCAGTCGGGGGTTAGTCTGAGCAAGTCCGGTGAATGTGCACAGATGGAGCGAGGGCACCACCCCCGCCGCAGCGCCAGCCTCCGATCCCCGGGGCCGTCGCGGCTCCAGTCGGAAGCCGGATCCCCTAGCCTCCCCCGGCGGCGTCTGCTGGGAGATCCCTCGCCACCCAATAGCCAGAAGCCGTGGTTTGCGCGCCACACGTGATAAACGCTGAAAATGGATTCTGCCAGTCCGGGACCTATCATTAAATATTTAAAATAGAAAGGTCGCAATGGCAACGTTTTTTCCCCCAGCTCCAGCCAGGAGAGCTGAGCGCGAGAGGGGCGCCCAGCGGTCAGGAAAGGGGCCCCGAGGCGCTCGGGGCGCGCAGCACGCTACGGCGGGCGCACCGCGAGGGGACAGGTAGGGCTTGCCAGGGCGGGGAAGGGAGCGCAACGCCCGCGATGCCAGGGCCAGGCAGGGCAGAGAGGGGCTCAGAAAGGGCGGGAAGTCAGCTTCGCGGAGCAGGGCCCTTTAAATCCAGGTAGCGCGGGCCCAGCAGTACAGGCACAGCTCACATGACCGAGCCCCGCGCTTTGAACTGAGCCGCGGCCCGCCCGGCGCCTCCCGCCCCAGAGGTGCAGTCGCCGACTAAACCCAGAGCAGGCTTCAGACCGGTCCTTACTTCCCCCGCACTCCCACAGGCCAGATGAGCCCGGCTCGCCCTACCTGGGGCGCGCGCAGCTTGGGGTCCACTAAGGCAGGGGGGTGGGAGACCCTCGGCCAGGCACTGCCGTTTTGAAAACTACCGGGAGTGGAAAGATGGGCGGGCTGGATGCAAGACGCGGCGCCCTCGCTGTCCCAAAGCGACTCCTGGCCGAGACGCGCACCCCTCCCTCCCGCCTTCACTCACCGAGGTTGACGAAGCTCATGACCATGTCGGCGTCGGTGAGAAAGTGGCTGTCTTGCAGGCTGGCCAGAGGGGGGCCTTGGGTACTGAAGACGGCCTTGTAGGGGTAGGAGAAGCCCTGGCCGTCGGGCCCGCCGCCCTCCTCCACCGCCATGGCATTGTACAGGTCCAGCATGAACATGGGCGCCGAGTTGTGCTTGCCCTGGAGGTGAGGACGCGGGCGATGGGGCAAGCCCAAGATGGACAGGATCTCGCGCTGCATCTCCCGCCGCTCCTGGCTGCGGAGGCGCCGGTGGATGAAGCTTGAGTGCACCTCGTTGTCCAGGCTGAAGTCGGCCAGGGCGGAGCGCAGTAGGAACAGGGGCGCCCAGAGCGCCACGAAGCTGTGGGGCGCCGCGACGCGCAGCGAGCGCACGTGCATCGCGCCGGCTCTACGCGCGACCCGGGCTCCGGGCACCCGGCACCGGGGCCCGAGCCGCCCCAGGTGACGGAGCGGGGCAGGCGGCCGTCCACGCCGCTCGGTCACTTGCTGTAGACGGGCCCCTCTGCGCCCGCGCCGGACATGGCCCCTCCCCGGCCGGCTGCGCTCTGCCCGGACCCCCGCCCCCGGCTCGGCGCTGGCCCCGGGGCCCCTCGCCCCGCACTCGCCCGGGCGCACCGTGGGGCTCGGAAACCGGCTTGAGCGAGCGAGAGCGCGAGCAAAGAGGCGGGCGCGGGTGGGAGGAGCAGCCAGCAAACCTAGGAGCCGGGAGAGCGAGCGCCGGGGTGGCAGCGAGGCGGCGGGCGAGCGGGCGCTCCTTCCTCCGGCTCTTCTCGCGCTCTTGCTCTTGGGCGGCGGGGACCCACCCTCTTCCGAACTCCGGCGCCCAGAAGAGGGGCCCCAGGTCGCTCTCCCAGCCCTGCGCGCCCTTGATCGCACGAGAGGCCGCCTCGGGAGCCCCAGAGTGGTGCGCGCTGGGGCCTGGGAGGGGGAGGGGGAGGAGGAGGACGGGCTTCCGAGGGCCCCTCCCGCGTCGGCGGCCTCCCACCTGCCCTCGGCCCCGCCCTCCCCCCAGCGGCGCCCAATGGGTTCATTCATTCCTTCTAGTGCGCTCTGCAAATATTTACCCAGTGCCCACAGGGTGCCCAGCGCCGGGCCGGGCGCCGCGGGGATGCGGAGAGAGGAATCCGAGCCGGCCCTGCTTTCTCCGCACTCGTAGTCCGGACAGGGAAGGAGGCCTGAGCGGCACCCATGGGATTTGCGCTGCGGTAGAGCAAGCTGGGGGAGCGTGGAGGAAGCGCGGCGATACGAGAAGGCTTCCTGGCGGAGGTGGCACCCGAGCCCCTCTCGCCTTTTGCCCCCCCTTCCCCGCCTTACTCCAGACACGCGGATCCCTCCCCGAACTTGCTGCCAGCTTGTTCTTGCACTTGCCAGCCCTTCTGCCTGGAACTCTCTCCCCTCCCAGTCTCCCTCCCCACCCCTGCCATCTGGCCAAGCCTCCACCTCCAGGTGCCACTCAGGTGCCACTTCCTCCCAGACCGTCGGAGATAAGGTCCCTTCCCCTCGTCACCCCCGCGCGCACCTGTTCTATTTTCCTTAACTCCTCCTCCCACCGTCTGGCATTACTGAGTTATTCGTACCTTCTTTATTGTCTTGCCTTCCCACTAGAAACAGAGCTCCCTGGGGGCCGAGGTGGGACTCTCTCAGATGTCCTCGAGCCCAGGGCCTGGTAGCCACTGTGGCTGCACAGTCGTTATTTGTTGGATGACTGAAATTGTGTGAGCTGGAGAATTCCTCCCCACCTCCCTCCTTGGGGGCCCAACCACTCCTCAGCCTGAGACCAGATATCCCGGCCCAGCACTGCCTCTTTTTTTAAAAAATACTCATTTATTTATTAATCTATCTATTTATTTTGGTTGCGCCGGGTCTTAGTTGCAGCATGCAGGATCTTTAGCTGTGGCGTGCAGACTTCTTAGTTGCGGCATGCGAACTCTTAGTTGCAGCATGTGGACTCTCAGTTGCGGTATGCACGCGGATGTGGAATCTAGTTCTCCGATCAGGGATCAAACCCGGGCCCCCTGCATTGGGAGCGTGGAGTCTTACCCACTGGACTACCACGGAACTCCCTCGGTCACTGTCTGACCTTCTCCACCAGCCCCTGCCTGGCCACACCTGAGAAGCACACAGCTGGCCTTGCATCCAGTTCACCTCTGAGTGTCTGTGCCTGAGACCTCACCAGATGCTCCTGGCCTCCTTTCTTCCGTCCCCTCATTCATTCATCCCACGAATGACACTGAGCTGCCCACTTGGGGCCCAGCTCACACTGGGCATGGCACACAGGCGCCCCAGACAACCCAGAACCCACTGTGGGACCTTGAGTAAACTACTGCTCTTCAGAGCCTCAGTTTCATTGTAAAACTGGGAGCAAAATAACACTTGACTCAGAGTGGCAGTGAGTACCGTGATCAAGTTCAATCTTGCCTCCGCCCTTTCCCGCCCCAAGGAGGCAAACCCACAAACCAGTGGTTGCCCGATGATGGGCTAGATGAAGGGTGACCAGAGGGACTCTGGGATGAAAGGTGAAGGGCTGAGTTTGGGGACAGGGGTGTCCTTTAGGGGGAGGGATCTGGCTAAGCCTCACTTGGGGGAGGCAGAAGCTCCAGGGCTGGTAAAGAGGAACCTGATCTTCTGGAGTTTTCTGCAGCATAGGTGATTCTGCCATGCAGCCTTTTGGGGGCTTCTGGACAAGATGGCAGCCTGAGGGTCCACATGGGTGGAGACAGGAGAGGCCAGAGGCCAGGTGAGGAGAAGAGAAATGCAAGGCTGGGGGTCCTAGCCATTCCAATCACATCCCGGCCCTGTTACACAGGCTCCAGGTTGTGAGGTGGAGCGGGTCCTGGGCCCCCGGCCCAGGGCTGGGCCTCTGCCCACCTGTCAATCAAGGCACTGTGAAAGCCCCCTCCACCTGCCTTCTTCCACTGCCGCCTTCCTTCAACAAAGGTTTGTTGAGCACTTCCTGGGTGTCACGCAGGGTGGGCTCCACGGGCCCCCACGCTCACACCTGGCTTAATGCTCTGCTATGGCCACATTGCAGCTCTTCGTGATCTACGAATGAAGGGTCCCCGCTTCCATTTTGCACTGGGCCCTGCAAATTATGTGGCCCATCCCAGTGCCAGCACCGTGCTGGGCTGGGGGCAGGAGAGAGTGAGCTCACCCGGTGGCCTCCGCCGCGAAGCTGGCTGTCAGGCCAGGGGAGACAAAGCGGGAAGCTGATACAGGTTAGGGGTGGGAGGGGAGGCTATGCTCGGCCATCGGTTCTCTCAGGTAGGATGCAGTGCGCTCACCTGCTAGAGCCAGGCCAAGCAGGGCACACAGGAGGGTCGAGGGGGAGAGCCCCGGGTGGGCACTGTGGAGAGTGAGAACCAACACAGGGACCTGCTGAGGCAGTCAGAGGGGCACTGGCTGGTCCAGTGTCCACCAGAGCATATGCAACCCAGATCATGTCAGCCTGTGATAGAGTAAAGGAGTGAATAAACAGGGAGAGGTGGAGGGAGGTGGGAAGGGGATCTCCTGGAGGAGATGCCATTGACCTGAGTCCTGGAAGGATGAGAAAGACACGGCTTTGCCAGGGAGAGGCATCCCAGGCAGGGAGAGCAGCAAGTGCAACACAGGCCCTGCAGAGCGAGGAATGGCCAGCAGGCTCTGTCTCCCCAGAGCTCCCTGTGCCCCCGGGGTTGGCCTTCCAGGGGCAAAGCCACTGCAACTGCTATGCCACCTCCAATGCCAGCTTGGATGAAGTAGGTTACTTTCGTCCAGTCTGAAATACTACTCCTCTGCAGCAGCCTTCTCTGCTTTTTAATCCACTGTCAAATCTCTTGGGGGGGATTTTAACGAGCAAGTGAGGCTGGGGGTGGAGGCCGCAGCTATTGGTGCTACCAGTCTACAACGAAAACAACTGATTGGCTGGCGTCTGCGCTGTTCGCCCTCGGTCAGGGGAAGGCCCCGAAGCAAGATCTGTGCCTCTCACCGGGCCTGGCACACAGCAGGCGCTCAGGAAGTACCTGTTGAGTGAAGAGCAGGAAGCACAGCCAATACATGAAGAGCGCAGGGGACTGAGGGCTGACTGCACAGGCACCAGGCTAAGGCATCTTGTGAGCCCTCACCCCGCCCGCCTTGCTCTGCTCTGCCATCTTTTCCCCTGCGAGATGGAGACGATACGCTTTCCATATCTGAGACCCGGAAGACACCAGGTTCCCTCTGAACTCCCACCACCCCCTATTTAACCTGATTTTTCCTGATTCATGCCGGGGGTTGGGGGGCTCTTTATTTTCCCTGCTTCCTCCCTTAAAGGAGTCCCCCAGACTGCACCAGGCCCCCACTGAATGCTTGCTTGATCGCTGAATGAATGAATGCACTCATGCAAACAAGAATATCTGCCTGGAAGCACATCAGATGCTGGTTTGAGAGCGGAGGCCACCAGCAAAGGCTTCGAGATTGTTTAGAGAAAGTCTTGGGTGGGAGCTGGCAGCCTGGGTTCACACGTCAGCCCTGCCACTTGCAGCCATGTACCAGGGGTTTAACCTCTCTGTGCCTCAGTTCCCCCATCTGTATAATGGGGGGACAAATAGCACCTGTTTCCTAGGGTTGCTGGGAGGATTCAGAAGTTAATTCAACTCATGTAAAGGACTTCGCAAGGTGCCTGGGGCACAGAGAAAGCATTTGATAGATGTTAGTTACCATCTGGATGAAAAGGAAAATATGTTAACAGGAAAGCCTCCTAAGCTTAAAAATAACAACGCAACTTTTCATGATGGTCTGTTTTTTGGCCAAACAGAGGAAAGCAAATGTATCCTGACTAGGAGAGATCCAGGGCAGGGGCAAGAGCGTGAGAGCAGGAGAGAGCAGGGCAGAGAGGGAGAAGGGATCAGAGATGAAAGGGGGATCCCCGCATTCTGATCCGTCTCATTGTCCCCCAGCTCCCCCCTCCTCCTGTCCCATGCCATCCGGGGCCCAGGAACTTCCCTGGGGCCTATCTCATTTCCCCAGCAGACAGCCCCCAGCCACCCGACCCCAGCTGTGGTTCCGCAAGCCGGGGCACCCAGCACTGGACTCCTGGGCGGTAACCCGATCTCCCCAATCTGCTCCACCCCAGGGCCAGCTTCTCCCAGATGAAAGATGGCCTGGAAACGTGAGGGGTGTTATTGTGTCTGGCCAGCCCCGGCCGAGTGTCCACAGCCCTCGCTCGCCGGCCTCCCAGCACTGGGTAAGCAGTTTTCATTTCATACATCATCAGTCACATCTTGCTGAAGCGATTTTGACCAAGTCAGCATATGTCTCCAAAGCAATAAAAAGAAGAAAAGAATTCTGCTGACACGCACATTCAGCGGGAGATAGGGACCTCATCTTCATGGGCAGAACTCTTATACCATCTGCCCTGGAGGAAGCGCAGCAGGCCTGAGGGCTCCCTGGGGGCACCCTACACAGCCAAGGGAGCCTGAGGGCTGCTCCCTCTGTCCACCCACCTGGCCAAGGCCTGACGACCTCGGCCTCAGACCCCAGTAGGGAAGAGGGGCCGAGAGCCTTCTCACGCACAGGCTTTAAAATCCTTGTGTGCAAAGAGATCTACCCTAGAGAGGAAATGATTTTAGCACACCTATAATTCAATGTTGCTTTCCGTGCAAATCCCTCATTGCACTGGAGATAAACTCATGCTCGCTCATGCTGGGACTTGCTCTGCACAATTTTTTAAACAGAGGAGTAAGATACTAAACAGTTTTTATCAGTCTTAAATACACGTGGCAGTAGCCACCGCTCCAAATGGAAAACACAGGCAACAAAGACACACACACACACACACACACACACACACACACACACACACACACACACACACACACACACACACACACACACACACACACACACACCTCCAGAGAAAGCTGATGCCCAAGGAGGGATTTCAGGGTCTCCCAAACAGCTAGTGGGAAGCTGCGGTTTTGTTTATTACCAGCATGGCTGTTAGTTCTTCCGATTGGAGGAAACCTGATTTGGTTTTGAGAACTTAACGATTCTCAATTCGGCTTTAGAGGGAGCCCTTTCCTCCCTCCCAGACATGAATAAGAGCTGCTGACAAGTCCAGGGCTTTCCCTTCTGCCAGGCACCTGCTAAGCCCAGTACTGCCTTAGCTCATGTCACCCTCCGGCACAGAGGGCCCCATTCGGCTTCTCAGACCGCAGGAAGGAGATCGAGACTCCGAGAGCGCCTTGCCCAAAGTCACACAGCTCATCTACGACGGAACCCTTATCCAAAGCCACATCCGTCTACACAGCCCAGACTCCTCACCGTCTGGTGGTTTCGTGATCTTTTCCCCCCTGCTTGATCCTAAAGCCACACTTCTCCATCCGGACTGTACACACACCCCTGGGGAGCTGTCAAAATGCAGATTCCCACACGGCCAGTCCCAGTGGTGCCTGAGATTCTGCACTTTGACCCAGTCCCCAGGGGGGACCGATGCTGCTGGTCTGAGGATTCTACACTGAGGGGCAAGGCTGTACATGTCTGAAGTTACGGCTAACTTTCCTCTAAAGGGGACCATAAGCACAGACATACTGACAGGTGGCGAGGGACCCAGGGCCCCGATACAACAGGGGAGGGGTAGGGACCAAGGTGAACTGGAAACCACATTACCATGGGTGATGCCATCCAGGAATTGGATCCCAATGTTACCAGATAGTCCTAATTCTCAAGAGAAGCTGGAAATCTGGGTTTGTATGTGAAAACTCTCAATGTGCATTTGTTGGCAACTAATTCCACTTGTTTTTGAACTGTTAGACCAAAGAAAACCCATCTACCAGTCTGATTCAGGAACCCAGTTTGCTTCTGGCCTTATAACGGGCTCTGCTGGATTTGAAGGGCTAACCCAGCCTTCCCCTTGCCCCAAGCCAAAGGACCACCGAGGCTGGGGCATCTCTAAGCAGCTCCATTTAACTCACTGTTCCAGGAACACTGAGTGAGAGGCGGAAAGGACAGAACCTGCCACTCCCTCGCCTCCAGGCAAAGTTAGACCCTCACCCTCTCCAGAGTCGCTTCCCCCTGGCACTCCCGCTCTAACTGATTTTTGGATAAACTCACCCTCCCGCCCAGGTCAGAAAATTCACCCAGAAACATCAAAACTCAGAATTCTTTCTTTAGGAGCAAGAGTGTTGGTCATTGTTGCTTCCAAGCACCTCCCTCCTACCAGCTACATCTGAACCCTTTTTTAAAAATTTTTTAATTTATTTTTGTCTGTGTTGGGTCTTTTTTGCTGCGCATGGGCTTTCTCTAGTTGCAGCGAGCGAGGGCTACTCTTTATTGTGGTGCACGGGCTTCTCATTGCGGTGGCTTCTCTTGTTGTGGAGCACAGGCTCTAGACGCGCGGGCATCAGTAGTTGTGGTGCGTGGGCTCAGTAGTTGTGGCTCACGGGCTCTAGAGCGCAGCCTCAGTAGTTGTGACGCACGGGCTTCGTTGCTCCGTGGCATGTGGGATCTTCCTGGACCAGGGCTCGAACCCGTGTCCCCTGCACTGGCAGGCGGATTCTTAACCACTGCGCCACCAGGGAAGTCCCTGAACCTTTTCTTATATTTGGGAATTCCCCATCTTGGGAAGCAGCCCCTGCCCCCCATCCCCAAATAGGAGCTGAACACCCTGACATGCACTGTCCCAGCTTGCTTTGCAGACAGAGCATTGGCATGTGACCAAGTCTCAGCCAGTCAGAGGCACCCACCCCAGAAGCTATTATCCTGCAGAGCATTTGGGGGGCATCTTCCCAGCTGCAGAGCCCCCAAGCCTGGTTCCCTGGCCTTTCTGGGCCTCCTGTAAGCCTCTCATGATCCTTTGTTGAGCACTTTTTCTGCACCAGTTAGCCCCAGATGGTTTCTGTTGCCCACAGCTATGAACCCTGCAGAATACAGCATCAGGGAGCTGGGAGGGGCCGTGGAAATCATGCTGATCTAAAGCTTACAGACCTTCTCTTTTTTTCAGCAGCTGAAACTTTTGGTCAAGAAGCTTTTCACAGATGCTCAACACAGAAAACAGAAACAGAGCTTCTCTGGTTCAATAGAGCAAGAAAGGGGTCTAGGGTTGCTATACTTAGCAAATAAAAATATAGGATGCCCAGTTAAATTTGAATTTCAGATAAACAAGGAATAATTTTTAGTTTAAGTATGTCCTATGTGTTATTTGGGACGTACTTATGCTGGAAGTTTATTTCTTTGTTTATTGAAAAAGACGTTTGATAGTTTAAGCCGCTATATACTGAGTTTCCAGTAAGTTACAACCAAAGTCCTCCCGGTGTGGGGTTCATTTCCTTCATCCTGAAGATAGAGAAATTGAGACCCAGAAGAAAACTGTGGGGCTGAAAACCCTATAGCAAGTCAGGGCAGAGCTGGGATTCGAACTGGGGCCCCTGGCCTTCAGGGTCCTGGGAGCTCTTCACTGCCCCGCACCATGCTTCTCTCCGTCCCTGTTTCTTCTTCCTTCTCTTCCCTCCCTCACTCTGTTTCTGACCCCCCTTTTTTGTTTTTTAATTATTCTGTCTTCTACTTTGGGTTTTATCTTTATTATCTCCCCTACCAGGCACAGCCTCACTCTAAATAGGTTAGTCCTGACTCATGTAAAAAGATAATTTGGGAAGATTAACAGATTTCAGCTCATCTATCACACAGTGAGACTAATGAGAGTAACATTAATGACACAGCTAACACTAACGAGAGTTACATTAATGACACAGCTAACACTAATGAGAGTTACATTAATGACATTAATTGAGCACATTACAGATTATCTCTTTTTTCTGGCCATGACGCACTTCGTGCTGGATCTTAGTTCCCCGACCAGTGAATGAACCCACGCCCCCTGCCATGGAGCACCAGTCTTAACCGCTGGACCGCCAGGGAATTCCTATTACAGGTTATCTTGAATCTTCGAATGGCCCTGAAATTAGATGCGTGTCTCCCATTTCACAGATGAAGATGCGGAGGCACCGACATCAAAGACCTTGGCCAAGACCACATGGCTAGTGAAGGCCAAAGCCAGCATTCAAATCCCGGGCAGCCTGATTCTGACGCCCTTATTTCTTCCAGCCATACCTCTCCATAGAGCCAGCCCACTACTTTTATTTCCATAGCTCACACAATGACTGACCGCTGAGTAAGGTTGCCAGATTTAGCAAATAAAAATATAGGTCGCCCAGTTAGATTTGAATTTCAGATACACATGATTAATTTTAAAATATAAATATGTCCCAAACTCTGTGGGACATACTTATACGAAAACTTAGTCATTGAGTATCTGAAATTCAAATATAACTGGACATTTCGTATTTTATGTCTGCCAATTCTACACTAAGGGGCTCTTCTGGGTAAAGCAAGAAGCATCAGTTGTGTCCTAGGTTCTGCCTTGTAGTAAAATGCCCACCTCAGGGCCTTTGCACTTGCTGCACCATCTGCCTGAAAGGCTCATCTGCCAATATCCCCACGGCTCCCTCCTTCACCTCCTTCAAGTCTCTGCTCAAAGGACTTCCCTGGTGGCGCAGTGGTTAAGAATCCGCCTGCCAATGCAGGGGACACAGGTTCGAGTCCTCGTCTGGGAGGATCCCACATGCCACAGAGCAGCTGAGCCAGTGCACCACAACTACTGAGCCCACGTGCTGCAACTACTGAAGCCCATAGGCCTAGAACCCATGCTCTGCAACAAAGAGAAGCCACCGCAATGAGAAGCCCGCGCACCGCAACGAAGAGTAGCTCCCACTCGCCGCAACCAGAGAAAACCCGCACGCGGCGGCGAAGACCCAACGCAGACCAAAAAATAAATTAATTTAATTTAATTTAAATAAAATTACAGAAATGGAAAAAATATTTTTAAGAATATTTTCTTAAAATATTCAAATTGCTCAAATGTCATTGAAGCCTTCCCCGCCCACCCTACCAGAATCAATCTCTCCCCACTCCTGCCTTCCTTTCCTTCTCTCAATGCTTTTTCTCTATAACACTTACCACCACCAGAAATATTATATAGTCACATGTTTATTGTTTCTCTCCCCCACTGGAATGTGGGTGCAGATTTTGGTCTGATTTGTTCACTAGACCCCAGAAGAGCGTCTCGTATATAGTTGACACTCACAAATAATTGCTGAGTAAATGAATGCACTCCCTGAGAGCAATTCTTGGTTTCTGTCAGGAACACTGCCGGACTCAGAATCAGGAGCTGGGATTGTCACTGGTACCCTGTCCCCGAGGCACCGTCCTTAATGTCAACTTATAGCCCAGCATCACAGGGGAGGTCAGGTGACAAAACAACCTCAACAGTGGCTACACATTAGAAAAGCAACATGTTCAAGTATTCGAGTGCGGTTTCCTTTTCTCATCCAAGGGCTCGTGTCCCCAGACAACTGAGTCCTGGAGACACAAACCCTAAAAGCCAACTTTTCCCATTTTTACCCAATGTTCTGAGTGTGTACAAGCTGCCCGCCCCCAGCAGCACTGCAGACAAGAGTGTGAAGCACTTCCGTGTCCGATGGAAGGAAAACACACTTACAGACATTCTTATCGACAATAGCTAAATAGTCTAGGTTTCCAGGCACTTTACCTGCATGTCCGCATTTAGTCATCATAGCACTTTGGAAATCAGTATTCTGAACTCAGTCCTTTTTACAGATGAGGAAACTGAGGTTCAGAGAGGGTAAGCAGTTTTCCCAGGGTTGCACTACCACAAAGCAATAAAATCAAACATGAGCTCAGATGGCCCGATATCAGGCTCTGAGCCCA
The DNA here is from genome assembly GCF_949774975.1 of Lagenorhynchus albirostris. Lineage (NCBI taxonomy): Eukaryota > Metazoa > Chordata > Mammalia > Artiodactyla > Delphinidae > Lagenorhynchus > Lagenorhynchus albirostris. Next base: position 5,893,175 of record NC_083109.1, on the reverse strand, counting down.
CTTCCTCACCTGTAAAATAGGTTTAATAACAGTACCACCTGGCTGGGATGTTGTGTGAAGTACCTCCATGGGCCCGAGTGCCCACCACAGGCAACCCTGTCCCTTCTCTAGCCAGAGATGATTAGGCTAGAGGAGGCCACCTAAGGGCCACCATTCCATGCTGGCCAGAGTGATCAATGACATGGCTTAGAGCAAGACACTAGCCAGGCTTATCAGATTCACTCTCTTGAGTATTCAAAGTAGAAAATTCCAGAAAAATGAGGCCTATCATGAGAAAATGGGAGTGAGTCCAGGTCAGGAGGTAGAAAGTGAAGTGAACACAGCCATGATGGGCTGTGAGCAAGCCGGCATTGCAAAGGAGCTCTGGGCCTCCATGTCCAGAGGTAGAGGTTGTGCACTACATTCCCTTGGATCACCATGCCCATCCTTGTCTGCGAGTGGTGACCTCTGGACTTGTGCAGTGCACACCCTGAGTGACTGTACCTGGCAGCCCTGAGACTTTATTTATTCATGATTCATTCGCATATATGTATTTAGTTTCTACCATGTGGCAGTCTCTATACAGGCCCTGAGGTAGCAGCTGTGGAAAGACATTCAAAATTTCTTATATTCTAGTTGGGGGGGGGGGTCAGACGAGAAACGAGTGAGTGAGAAGTTCCAAAGAGGAAAACAGAGCCAAGAGAGAGGCTGAGGGAAACAGAAGGGGGAGACCTGTCTGAAAAGCAGATGTCTGAGAAGAAGTCAGGCATGTGACAAACAGGGAACAGTTGCTCCTGGTAGCGGCAACAGCCAGTGCAAAGGCCCTGAGGTGAATCTCAAGAGCATCTGGGCTGCTTAACTCCAGAAATAACTTCTAACTCCAGTTTTTCCTGGGGTCTGATGGTTCCCTGTGCCCAGATCCCCGGACACGAGTGTCTTTACGATACCAACATATTCCCTGGGTTGACTTAAGCAGATGCCTAATTCTTAGAGCCAAGAGAACTCAGCCCAAACCAGCCTGGGCCTCTGTCCCCAAGCAGAGTTCAGACTCGGTGTTGCTGGGTGCTCGTCCATTTCTTCTGGTCTGAAGCTGAGCATCCTCACCAGCCAGACCCTGCCCAGCCACGTCTGAAGACCATGTTCCCAGTTAGCTATCTGCAGTTGCAAAGCCAGGAAGCATGATGTTCCCAGACATCAAAGAGGTTACAGAGATTGCAGTCACCTCAGAGCCAGACCTTTTCCTGCAGCTGCTGTTTAGACACTGAGTCTGACGTGTTTTCTTTAGGCTCCGGTGAAGGGTAGAAGCTGCTGGTGCCTCCAGCCACCCCCATCCCCACCGTCATCTGTGGCTCCCACGTCCCTCCATGTCTCTGGCACTATGGCCCTGATTTTGTTTTTATGGGGTAATATTCTTTGATTCCCAGATGCCTTGTGGGAATTTGCTGGGGCTGGGAGGTGGGAACCCGAGAAACAAAAGGATGATTTACAGTGGTTCAAAAGCTTCATTATAACCAGAAAATTTAATTTACAGACTTTCGGTTCTTTCATTTCCATTTCTGAAAGAGGAAAAAAAAAAATCCTTTGAGCGTGACCACACTGAGTCCCCCTTGCTCGGAGGTTAGTTCAAGGCATCTGTGTCTTCAGAAAGCCTTCTTGGCATTAAGCAATAAACAGGCCAAGGAGATAAAACCATCCTGTGTTTAAAAAGCTGGTCTGTCTCCGAGGCAGAATTTTTATAGATAAAACAACGGAATGTGACTCAGAGAAGTCATCTTGTAAAAATGGTCCCATGTGGACACAGATCTCTTCACTCGGGAAGTGAACCCTACAAGAGGCAGGAAGGTTTGGGGGGATTTAGATAATTCCCTACTTCTGGCTTCAAGAAGCTACCTCAAAGCCCCATTGCCCAGATGAGTTTTTATGTTGCAAATGTTACCTCCACACCTCTGCTGTCTCATCACCTGGAATGTGCTGTCTCTTTCTCCCTGGTCATCAAAATGTCCGCACGTGTCCTGCGGAAAAAGGAATTTCTGGTCAAGTAAGTTTAAGAAATGATGAGCTCAAGAAAGATAAACAGGTTTCTTCACTGCGGGCCTCCTCGGTCTTTAATTAAAGTGCAGAGTTTCCCTGAGCTGTTACAGTAAGTCAGGGGGTCTCTCAAGTCCCAGTGGTATCAGCCCAAATCCAAGTGGAGTCGCTAAAGGGAGCTCTGTCTGGGCTGTACTGGGGCTTACCGTGCTTTCTTCTCTGTGGCTTAGTTTCTCTCTGTCTCTCTCTGTTGATTCAGCATCTGTCTGAATGTTCATTTTTTCCTACCACAGACAAGCTTTTCTTTGCATGCAACACCAGCCATACAGTGTTGGCTGGTGACCCTGGGGGCGGGGCGGGGGGATCCACTCCCAGGAGAGGATGTCCAGATCTTGGCTCACCTCGTGGACCAGTTAGTGGAGCACCTGGATTTCCTGACTTGGGTCACCTGACTGCCCCTGGGTCAGGGTGGGGATCAAGGTACTGAAAGCCTCAACAGAGACCCGTGCCTGCCGTGGGGCAGCAGCTGTCCCTCCAAAACAAGGGGATGCTGTCACTAGAAAAAGCGGGGAAGGGATGCCAGGTGGGTGAAAAGGAAAGAGCAGATACCAGCACCACCTTTGATCAAAGAATCCCCTCTCTGGTCAAGCATCCAGCTGAGCTGGGGTTTTGCAGACAGACAGACACCCTGGGGAGCCAGAATTATCACTGCCACGTGGCCTCTCCATCCTCCAAACCCCAGCCCTGCTTGACTGCTGGCCGAACGTTAGGGGCGGACGCCTCGCGCCCATTGCTTTTTGAGGTCCCAGAGGCACACTGGATCCCGTTGTTTTATACTTTCTGTGTCTAACTAGGGACCCTGCACAGTCAGTGCTCCATAAATACCTGCTTGACAGAGGAGATGCAGAGCCCCCTGCACTTTTCCTGCCACAGCCTAACTCAGCTCGCTTCAGTGCAGCTCCTGGTCTCTTGTCCACCTCCCTCGCTAAAACGGCAGAGTCCGCCTGCCTTGAGCTCTGAGGACAGCGCCTGGCACATGCTCGGAGATGCTAATTAGGGGCGGATGTCATGTGCCAGTGGTTTTTGCTTGTGTGTTGGTTGGCTTTTCCCTGTCTTTGCTCCTACCTTGCACCTTAAAACTCTTTTCTTCCTCTTCTTCAAGAGCAAGGGTTCATCCTTCTAGAGGTTCAGCCTGTTTGCATGCAATAAATAGTTATGGAGCATAACTGTGTGCCCAGCAGGCACTCTCCTGAGAATGGTGGGTACAGGGTGAACAACAAGGACCAAATACAATTCCTGATTTGTTGACCTTCTATCCTAATGGGGCTGTCAGACAGAAGACCCAGTGAGGCAGAGCGTGGGTTCAGAGAGAGACAAGAGTGCTACTTTAGCTACAGTGGTCAGGTAAACCCTCCTGGAGGACATGTGTCTGACCAGAGCCTGCTGAAGGCAGTGGGGAGGGAGCTGCTCACATCCCTGCGGAAAAGCATTCTAGGTCAAGGGAACAGAAAGTGCAAAGGCCTTGAAGCAAGACATGCTTATGTGTTGAAGGTAGCCAGAGGTCTCTGTGGCTGGAGCATTAGGGAACAAAGTTGGAGGGTGGTCTTTGGCTAACGGTCAGCAAGGAACTGTGTCCTGTCAACAACCACATAAACTTGGAAGCAGATCTTTCCACAGTTGAGCCTTCAGATGAGAACCCAGCCCTGGCCAATACCTTTACTGCCGTCCCGCAAAGGACCCAGCTAGGCTAACAGAGACTCCTGACTCACAGAAACTAAAAGATAATAAACATGTGTTATTTTAAGTCACTAAGTTTGTAAGAATGTTGAACTGATTGGATTCTGGTTTCCTTTTGAAGACAGATAGCAGGATTTCCAGATGGACTGGATGTAGGGCATGGGGGAAAGACAGACTAAGGATGATGTCAAGGTTTTTGGCCTGAATTACCAGGTAAAGGGTGGTGTCATGGACTGAGGTGGGGAACGGGGAGGAAGAAGAGGTTGGGGGGTGGGGGACCCTGTGAAGAGCTCCGCTTACTAAACTTAAAAAGGTACTGCATAGAAGGTGATGCGTTTGCGATGTGTTTGGCTGTAGGGAAACCCTGGCTGGTGTCTTAAATGATACAGCTATTATATGATCTCAAAGAACAACAGGTAAGGAGGAAAATGGTTTTAGAATTGGCTCAGAAATTCAACAGAGTCACCAAGGACTCAGGCTGTCTCCATCTCCCTTCTCTGCCCTCCTCATCGGGTTGGCTTTTCTTTCTCTGACTTGTTACCTTAACGTCACAAATGGCTGCCACAGATCCAGGTATTATGCCCTCACACAACCTGCGCCAAAGACAGAAGGGATTGGGCATGGAAACCTCTCCTCTGCCCCTCTCTCTTTTTATTGGGACTGAAGATTTTCCCAGAAGTCCCCAGTGGACCTCCCTTTCATCCCATTGGTCAGAGCAGGTCACATGGCCACACCTGGCTGCAAGGGAGGCTGGGAAAATAAGTATGAGGTTTGGCTCCTCTGCTGTTGTAAGAAGCAGGTGGAGAGGGACTGCTGGAAGGACAAACAACAGTGATGCCATAGGAGTGTATTATTCAGGGTTCTCCAGAGAAACAGAACCAATATTTATCGATATTTATTGTAGGAATTGGCTCATGCAATGATGGAGGTCAAAAAGTCCCACAATCTACCCTCTGAAAGCTAAAGAAACAGGAACCCTGGCGGTGTAATTCAGTCTGAGTCTGAAGGCCTGAGAACCAGGAGTGAGGATGTCCAAGGGCAGGAGATGGATGTCCCAGCACAGGCAGAGAGACTGAATTGGCAATTCCGCCATATATCACCCTATTCAGACCCTCAATGGACCAGATGATGCCCACCCCCACTGGTGAGGGTGATCATCTCTACTCAGTTGACCAACTCAAATACTAATCTCTTCCAGAAACACTCTTACAGACACACCCAGAAATAACGTTTAACCAGCTGTCTGGGCATCTTTTAGCCCAGTCAAGTTGACACTTAAAATTAACCATCACATTGGGCAAGAAGTCCCCACCCCCGAGCCTCTACAAGCATGTGGTGGGTGAGTTGCAGGTACCAGTACCCAGGGGCACAGGGATGATTCAGACAGAGGTCAACTGTGTCTTTGGGGAAAGGAGAGAAACAGGCACAATTATGACAGCATGAAAAATACAAAGGCATTGTTCTTTCCACTTCTTTACCCAACCTCCTAACTGCTCACTGAATTAAAGGGGAGAAAAGGCATTAAAATTGATACCATGACAAAACATGCCACCTTACCACCCTACCCATCATTCAAGATGCCCAAGAGGTCAAAGATTTCACTTCTGACATTACCAACACTGAATATCAATCACTTATTAAATAGTCACTATTCATCCAGAACTGGACTGGTAGGATTGCACGTGGCTGTATTAACAGAAACCTGCCCATAATGGCTTGACCAAAAGAGGGTGTGGTTTTCTCCCATACTGGAAGTGTACAGGTAGGAAGTCCAAGGTTGATGTAGCTTCTCAGAAAACACCACAAGTACCTTCCCCTTCTTAAGCTTCCTGCCCTGCTGTCCGAAGCCTGTGGTTTGCTTCCTCATGGTTTCAGTGTCCTCCTGGTTGCCCAGCTCCAGCCATCACATCAGTCTTCCAGGCAGGATGAATGGAAGAAGGAGGGGGACAAGGGGAAACAACAGCCTTTCCTGATAGCAACATATCTCATCCTCACATCTCATCAGCCATTGCAGGGCCACACAGCCATCCTTAGCTGCAACAGAGGCTAATCAGCGGGTATTTTTAATTGGCATCATGTTGGTTCTGGTAGAAAGGAAGGAGGAGAGAAGGGATACAGGGCCAGCAACCAGCAGCATCTGCCTCAGCACATCACAGGCCGAACTCATTTCAGCCTCCCTACATCTCTGTGAGGTGCAGACTGTGCATCTAGTCTAGGGACTAGGTCAGGGGTCAGCAAACTAAGGCCCACAGACCACATTCAGTCACCTATTTTAGTTAATAAAGTTGTACTGGAACACAGCTACGCCAGTTGTTTACATATTATCTATGGCTGTTTTCATGCTACACAGCAGAGTTGAATAGCTGGGACAGAGACCATATGGTCTGCAGAGTCAAAAATATTTACAATCTGTAAACCACACTTTACAGAAAACATTGACCGGCTCCTGCATTAAATCCTTGATTCTCAACGTGTGGTTGGTGGGCCAGTAGCACCGGCATCACTGGGAGCAGAACCTCAAGCCCACCCAGGCCTGCTGATCAGAACCGTCCACCTGCTCACCGTGGAGGCCTGCACAGTTTACTGACCCTTGCCGAGTCTCAATTCTCCCATCTGTAAAATGGGGAGACTTATTTCTCTCATTTATCTCCCCCATGTTGCCAGGAAGAGTCAGCGAGAAAATCCATGGAAAGTGCCCATCATATGCTAATTACTTAAGAAATGGTGACTAAGGGACTTCCCTGGTGGCACAGTGATTAAGAATCCGCCTGCCAATGCAGGGGACACAGGTTCGAGCCCTGGCCCAGGAAGATTCCACATGCCGCGGAGCAACTAAGCCCGTGCCCCACAACTACTGAGCCTGCACTCTAGAGCCCGTGAGCCACAACTATTGAGCACTCGTGCCACAACTACTGAGCCCTCATGCCCAAACTACTGAAGCCCAAGTGCCTAGAGCCCGTGCTCCGCAACAAGAGAAGCCACTGCAATGAGAAGCCCGTGCACCGCAACGAAGAGCAGCCCCCGCTCGGCACAACTAGAGAAAGCCCATGCACAGCAACAAAGACCAACGCAGCCAAAAATAAATAGATAAAATAAATAATAATTAAAAAAAAAAAGGAATGGTGACTAGGGCTTCCCTGGTGGCGCAGTGGTTAAGAATCCACCTGCCAGTGCAGGGGACAGGGGTTTGAGCCCTGGTCTGGGAAGATCCCACATGCCACGGAGCAACTAAGCCCATGTGCCACAACTACTGAGCCTGTGCTCTAGAGCCCGCAAGCCACAACTACTCAGCCCACGTGCCACAACTACTGAAGCCCACGCACCTAGAGCCCGTGCTCCACAAGAAGAGAAACCACCACAATGAGAAGCCCACGCACCGCAACGAAGAGTAGCCCCCGCGCGCAGCAACAAAGACCCAATGCGGCCAAAAATAATAAATAAATACAATAAATACATTTATTAAAAAAAACCAGAAACGGTGACTAATCACAAGTACTGGTCTCATGACAGCCTCATAACCCTCACTGCCCAAGATGGGCACATAGGAATTCCACGGGGGATAAAGAATGACAGGGGCCTGGACTCTGGGGCTGCTGGGCACCAGGAGAGAAACATCCACCTGGCATTGAATTCCCTTTGGGGTTTTTATTCGACATCACACGGAAATGCTTCCACCCAGCCGTTCCCGTGTTGCTTTCTGGCTAGTTCTTTGATGTCTGCACAGGAGGGTCCTCCTCGGGCCTTAACAGACACATTTTCCCCCAAGTTGAGGCCCAAACAGTAAGACTTGTTCCTTTGACTCCTTTTGTTCAGAGCTACTCATGAGCTGGGATGAAAACGGTTCTGAGCTGCATTAGGCCCTGCACAGCAAAAAGAGCCCACAACCCCACGAGCTGCCCATTCTGGAAAAATCTGGACGAGGAACCTCGAGGTCAAATAAGATGAGCTTCTGAACCTCGTCTCCCTAGGAATTTCATCTTTGCCGATACAGAAAAAAATAGAATTAAAAACGAATTTTTAGAAAACCAAAAATTTAAAAATAACCTCTTTTAGATGGTCTATTCCAAAGAATAGGCAGCACTGAGCTTCCCTTGTGTCCCAGAAAGCCGGCCACAAAAATTCCCATCCCCTCACGACACACAAGCGGCTCCACTTCGGGGCAATTCTCCCTGTTTCCGGACGGTTCAGGAAGCTTACCACAAATGCCCCTACCTGTTTGGAACTTCTCAGCAGCAGAAAACCACTGACCACAAAGCTTCCAGGGCAGGCATTTAAAATCAACCGAAAGACACTCCCTTTCACATGCCTCTGCCTCTGTATCCTTTTTCACAATCGGGTTCCACACTGTTCCTCGCAGACAGGATGGGCATCCCAGCCAGGAATTCTTTTAAGGTGCTCTGTATGCATAAACATGATCACCTTGAGCTGGGGCAGCAAAAGGAGCACTCCAGTTACCAGGGGCTTTCGAAGGCTTTTAATGGGAAACATTTGTGCCAAATAAAAAGGCTTCTCCTTGCATTTTGCTTTCGTTGTAAATTATCTGCTCCAAAGATCCACCCAGAAATCTCTGTGGAGGGCGAACTTCGAGGCATGGCTGGGTCCGGATTTGTGGCTTAGTGCAGATAGATTTTCAGCTGCTGCATCCAAACTGCAACCAGGGGGACAATAAGAACAGAACTTCTTTTGTTCTGATTAAACTGTTTTTAATGGTCCCTTCTAGGCCGGGCCTTAGTGGAAGTCTCAACAAGGCCACTCATTGAGCCGTCCTTGAAAGAGCCAAGCGGGGCAGAGCACAAGGGAACCGTTGGGAGGGGCTGGCGGCCCTTTGCTCAGCCTTGGTGGTCCTGCCGCAAAGGAGAACAGGGCTGTTTTATTTGTTGTCTAAAATGGAAAAGGGAAGGGGGCTGGTGTGAGGCGGACTGTCCCACAGATTTCCATAATTAGTGTCTGCAACGTGTTAAGAGACTCAAACATGCGTGCACACACACACACACACACACACACACACACACACACAGTAACATCAAATGTCATCCCAGAGGCACAGGGGTTCCCAAAAGCTGAAAACCCAGGAGCTGGTAGAGCCAATGTACTAAGTGCAACATGTGTTTCCCTGGCCCGAGAACTCAGCCTGCATTGGGGGAGCCACATTCTGACCACTGTGCTTCCATATGGAGGCCTCGGGGTCCCATTGGTTCCTGCAGGATCTGACATAGAAGGGAAGAAACAGACTGAAATGTACCAGCCACTCACACGTCACAACGTGCTGCCTGCTCAACACCCCTGTTAAAACCTGAGGTCCACCTGAGTGTCCTCTGAGGGTCTCCCAGGTGGACCTGAAGGATGCTGTCTATGTAACAACAGGGACCAGAGAGACAAGAAACAAAAGGTGTGATTTATCCCTCCGAGAGAGTTTCCCCTCTTTTAATTATACATGTGCAAGTGAGATTTTAACTGTGCTCATTTGTTCTTTTCTAAAGAACATACTTTGGTTCTCCCCACATCAGTGAAGTCTGTATCAGTCGTTCTCAGCCAGGGGTGAAGATTCTGCTCCCAGGGGACAGGTGTCAATGTCTGGGGACATTTTTATTTTTTTTTTTGCGGTACGCGGGCCTCTCACTGCTGTGGCCTCTCCCGTTGCGGAACACAGGCTCTGGACGCGCAGGCTCAGCGGCCATGGCTCACGGGCCCAGCCGCTCCGCGGCATGTGGGATCTTCCCAGACCGGGGCACGAACCCGTGTCCCTTGCATCGGCAGGCCGACTGCCAACCACTGCGCCACCAGGGAAGCCCTGGGGACATTTTTAGTTATTCACAACTGCAGGGGGTGCTCCTGGCACCTGGTGCGCAGAGGCCAGGAGTGCTGCTCACCGCCCTACAGTGCATAGGACAGGCCACAGCAGAGAAGGAACGGACCCAAATGTCCACAGTACCGAGGCTGAGAAACCCTGGGCTAAGAGAAAGTGACCCAGATCCACGGCCAAGATTGCAAGGATCCGGATCCTCACTTAGTTAAAGGTTAGGAGAGATGGAATTGCTTTCTGATGGGGGTGGGGGGTGGGGGGGTGGGGGTGTGGGAGGGGGTGTGGGGGGGTGGGGGGTGGGAGGGGTGGGGGTGGGGGGATGGGGGTGGGGGAAGGCACAATTTCTCCCTCCCACATGCATTCGAACAGGAAGGGGGACTGCTGTTCTTTGAAGCAAGGGCTTTGAGGTTAGTCTTTATTTGGCACTAAATCATCTTAAATTGCATGGGGAAATGGAATACAATTCAAGTTATATTACTAATCAATCTTCCAGTGGAATAAATCATGTGGAATGATATTCTATTAAATCTGTAAGTAATTAAAGGTCATGTGGACTTTGTGGGGAAAATTCTGGACTTTCATCAAGTTTCCCTCATGCTCACCCCCTCCCAAAAAAACACACCTGCTTCTATCACAGGGGACTGTCTGGAGGTAAACCATGCTTATTATGTGACATATTGATTTATTAATCACTTCCCTTTTGCTCCAAGAAGTAATGGGAAGGGGCTGATATCAGAGAACGCTGAACAGAGAAGACGGTGAAACCTAGGATCCAGATCTCGAGATCTGAGTCTCGGCCCGGCCAGCTGTGTGACCTTGAGCTACCTGCCCTGCTCCCCCGAACCCTGGGCTTTCTCATCTATAAAAGGGGAATAAAAATAATTCCTTTCTCCTAGGGTTCTTACCAAGATTAAAATGAGATCCCGGATGCAAGCTGCTCTGCATACTCCCCAGCCCCTGGGAGGAGGTCAGGAGACGCTGGCTATCTTTCTGGTCCAGCTTTGTCCTTCGGCAGGTCCAGGGGAGCCTGGGGTAATGAGGTCCCCTCTGTATTCCTGGGGCACCCCCCACCTCTCTACATCCACGTGATTATAGTAGCCATTAGGACACTTGTGACTTGGAATCTGCCTTCCCCTCGAGAACGTAAGCTGTATGAGAGCAGAGCAGGTCTGACTCGGCGCCAGGCACAGGCACACAGCAAGCACTCAATCAATGCTTGTGAAATGAATGAACGGTGGACAACATTTGACCAATATCAAGAGCCTGGACCTCTAGTCCCCCCTCTGCAAGTTATTAGCTGTGGACTTGGAATAACAAAAACAACAGCCTTCTCTTTCTCACACACCTAGTCTATCAGCAGGTGCTGCCCCCTCTACCTTCAAGGTATATTCTGACTCCACCCACCTCTCACGCCTGCACCCAGACCCAGGCCCCCATCACCTCTGCCTGGATGGTGGCCCTGGCCTCCTCCAGAAGCCCAGGCCACGGTTCACAGTCGCTCTGCCTCTCTGGCTGCCATTACTGCTCTTACTCCATTCCAGATGTCCCAGCCACCCTGGCCTCCTCCAATATCAGCACCCAGACCACCCATCGGAAGAGCCTCTTCTACTCTGCAGTGTTACAAACTGAGGCTACTGCCCCTGAGGTAATCACTCTCGAAATTCATTTTAGTTAAGGTTCTTCAGGAATCTGGTGACACTGATCCACAAAATGAGACAACTCCTTCACACTATCCCCCTTGGTTTCAAAAGTTTCTTGACTCTTCCCTCCCCTCACATGGACTACTTTTTTGGTGACTAGAGGCCTTGGGGGTACTCTCTGTGGCCCCCACATAATTTTTCCTTTTATGGGTGGCTTTGAGGGTGGTAGCCAAGCACAGACTGACTGAAATCTGAGCTTTGTCTTGCATCAAGGTCCAGCCCAGCATTCTCTTTTAATTTCATTTTAGCTCTTACAGACAACAATAACCAAAGCATTATATTGAATATATTTTGCTTTTTTTCTTATTAGTTTACATTTCCTGATGCATCCAGTGAACCAACTCCCTAGGAGTTGGATCCAACTCTGAATTCCATGAGCAACTTTTATCTTTAGTAACTGACTGCAGCATTCCTGCTGTTCCACACCTTGGGTGACCACGTGGCCACCCAGGAATCAAAAGTTCCTCATCCCCCACCCTTTCATCCTCTCTCTTCTCAAGCCACATGTTTCCATGAGCCAAGACTGTTCTAACAAATCCCACTTCTGACACCAACTATATGCTCTGTTTCTACTCCCAACACTTCTGACACCAAATGTGTGTGTGGGTTTTTTCCTGCACCAACCAATTCTCCAACTCTCTGGATACCAATTGCGTATCCTACAATTCAATTCAATTCTGACACTAACGACCTGGAGTTAGACCCCACAGGTTAAGGGCTGAGTCCCAAAAGACTAACCTGACATTAGATATCAAACACAAGTCCTGGACCTCCTGCACTTCTGACCAACCAGCTATAAATTGGGTGTTCCCATGACCCCTCTCCTCAGGTTCAGTAATTTGCTATAACTGTTCACAGAACTCAAGGACTACTTACATTTGCTGGTTTATTATAAAGGAGCTTCTGTTCCTGTGGAGTTGGAGTGCTCCACCCTTCCAGCATGTGGATGTGTTCGCTAACATGGAAGCTCCCTCAATATCATCATTTAGAGTTTTTTATGGAAGTTTCACCACATAAGCATGATCAACTATTAACTCAATCCCCAGCCCCTCGCCCTTCCCCTGAGATGGGGAGCGGAGGTAGGGCTGAAAGTCCCAAGCTTCTCATCAAGATCCAGTCTTTGCGGTGACCAATCCCCATCATGAAGCTATTCAGGGATCTGCCCAGAGTCGCCTCATTAGAGCAAAACATGTTGCTATCACAAAATTCCAAAGGCTTTAGGAGCTCTGTGTCAGGAACCAGAGCCAAACACCAAATACTATAACAAAAGATGCTCCTATCATCCCTATTACTCAGAAAATTCCAAAGGTTTTAAGAGTTTCCCATTATAGATAGCCTCTCCACCCCACCCCTTATCTTCCTTCCTGTTACTACCAGCATCTGTAATACTTTTTACTCATCTGCTGTATGTTGTCTTTCTCTCTCGTAGGAGCAGGGGCTTTATCTTCCTTATCACTGTATTCCCAATGCCTAGAACAGTGCCTGGCCCATTTAAAAAACTCAATAAATATTTATTGAATGAATATAAAGACTTTAAAAAAAATAACTGATGATTGATTAATTAACGATGAAGAGCTTGGGTTCGGAAGCCAGACTGCTCGAGTTCAAATTCTGGCTGCTCTATGTCCTAGGGTATGTGATTCTGGACATATGAGCCTCAGTTTCCTCATCCATAAAATGAGGAACAGTTGCATCCATCCCTGGGGTTGTCGCAGGATTAAGCGGGGTCCACAGTACGTGCTGACTTAGCCGTGTTGGCCTCTCGGAGACACTCAGCGACTACCTGTGGGATGACTTAATGACTGTATCGGTACAACACTTAACCACTTTCAAAACACTCCCATGCTCTTTCCTTTTTAACTGATTCAGGTGGAACCTTATGGACTTACTGATATTTGGCCATTTTTGACCTACCAAAAAATAAAAAAGAGTTCAGTCTAAATACATAGGCAGAACAAGTATATTACTGATCCTGTTTTGCACGTAAGTAAAATCATAGTCAAGCAAAAGCCAGGGACCTTTCCCCAGGCCACATAACGGGGAAACGCTGGAGCCAGTCTGAATCCAGAACTTCTGCTCGGGGTTCTAACTGGGACCCTGTGTGCCTTTAGAAGAAGTTGGCATATGGTGCCAAAAGAACTTCAGAATCCCTTTGTTCTCTCCTGGGTGCAGGAAAGAGGCAACCGCAGAGGTGCCGGCAAGGGGTGGGAGCAACAGGGGGAAGGCCTGGCAGGGACCACTTTCCAGCTGAGTGGGAAATGAGCTCATTCTGTGATAAGAAGAGATGTTCCCCCCCGCCCCCCACCCCGGGAGAGCCCCGTCCTCTAAGCACATCACACGGTTTCCTTTCTTCCCTTCCCCATCCCTCTTTCCTTCCTTCCTTCCTCCCCTTCTTTCCTTCCTTCTTTCCCTTCTTCGTTTTTTAATTAAACAATGACGGGATTCCTTTCTAGCGGTTTCACAAGAGGTGAAATCACGTAGCAACCTTAATTATTTTCAACCTAATAACTTCCTGGGGTGGGGGGAGAGGCCAAGCCCCTGGTGGGTGAAATGCCTTGCTGGGTAAGCTGCTCAGAGGACGGCATTTGACCAAATACTTCTCATATTTTCCCTCTCCCCGGTAAGCGCCTTTGTTTGGAGTGAACCTTTTTTTCTCTTCGTGATAAACATGAATGACTACAGTTGACTACAATTTTTTCAGCTGGCTCTAGCTTCAAAGGTTTGCGCGTTTTGAATTCCAGGCTTTTAAATTACTTTTTTTTTTTTTTTTTGCTCTCAGACACACCTATAGTAGATAGTAGAAATATGAATTTCATCTTCAAATAAAAGAGAAAAACAGGGAGGTGTGTTTGGGGGAGTTGTTATCAATGGGGTCAGATCGGCGTGAACAGTTTCTAGTGATGGAAACCCTGTAGATCGCTGTAACCCTCTGAGGAATGACGGGTGTGGGGACAGAGGGGGGCATGTTGCCGGAGTCCAGCCCGCCGCTGCCCAATTATCACAGAAAACAAGTACTGAGCCCTGACCATGAGCCCCTCATGGAGATATAAAGTCATGGAGCCTCAAACCACCCTAGGAGGTAGGTGCCAGGATTACCAATCGAGAAGCTGAGGCACAGAGAGGTTAAGCAACTTATGCTAGGTAACACAGCTCCATAGTGAAGCTGAACCTGAAAGTGGTTTGCCCCAAAGCCAGCCTGCCTCCCCAAAGTCACTCCTTGTACTGAAGGACTAACACTCTATGAGCAAGCAGCTATGAATCAAGACTAATAAAATACCACTTTGAAGTGCTGCCATAGTGATTCAATGAGATAAAGGGCATGAAAGATTCTGGTACATGATTCCTTAAGAAACATTTGCCCATTTCCTGCCTCTCCCAGCTGGCAGGATACACTTTTAAATACCAAAGATTCAGACAGATTAGGGTTCAAACTGGGCACCCATCCTCTCCTGGCCATGTGATTTGGGGTGTCACTTAACCCTTTCTGAACCTCAACAATCCTCATCTGGAAAATGGAGCTGATGACAGAGCAGACCTCATGGGGCTGGGGTGAGAATCAAGGGAGAAAGACGAGGTGGTATTGGATAAATGTCATCTGTATTTTTTAAAAAGCAGTAACAAGCTGGCAGAACTCCAGAGAAGGGCTGATCCTGGCGCGCACTGCCCAGATGGTACCTTTGATGAACCAGGAATTTCATTAAACAGCCTGAATGTACCCCCGAAGATCCTTTACTCAGCAGCCACTTGTGCCAGGCGCTGTGCTACGCTCCACCCAAGAACTGACCCAAGAGCTTTGCTATGATTCTTTCACTGAACCCTGGCAACAACCCTGGAACTAGGTCCAGGTGTCAGCTCCGTTTTACAGGCAAGGAAACTGAGGCTCAGAGAGAAGTGACTTCTTCAAGATCGCACAGGGAGGGCGGGGCGGAGGAAGAGTTTAAGCCCAGGCCAGTCCACAGCACCCCTCCCACTGCCCACCTCCAGCTCTTGGTCACTCCACTGTATCACTTTCTGCCACGTTTCTATTCATTAAAGGCTCATTATCCACTACTCTGTGTCAGCTGCTGAGTGACCTGACACTGGCATGAGGCGGCACAGTCGTGACATCCTTACCCAACCCCTCTGTTGTTTAGAAATGATTCAATACGGAGGAGATTTGAGGGAAACCTCTGGGATTCTTTTTATAGCTACTTCCTTCCCAGTCCAGCTTGCAGCGCCGCTGCCGGAGGTGAACGTGGGTCAGGGTTCTCAAAAAGACCCAAATCCCACAAAGCAGCTGGCCTGAGACCTGGGCAGATATGCCCCACACCCCACCCCAAGCAGAGTCGAAGCAAATCCCTGAATTCCTGGAGCCTCCCGCCAGCCCCCGCCCCGCTCCCTGCCCCCAGAGCGCAGGTCTGGTGGGATCTTCCAACCTCCTATAGCTGGTGTCAGGAGACCAAGCCATTCTTTGTCATGTTAATGAATCATGTTAACAGGGTGTTTTAACAGAAACATTCATCACCTTTTGTGCAACAAGGCTTTCCTTTTTTGTTCGATTTAAATGGTTAAGTAGGTAATAAACGCCTATCAGCTCCACCACTACAGGCTGGTAATCCCTCCAAACCATAAATCATCCCCAAGATTATTATTGTCCTGATAAATCAGCACTTGGAGGAAACTGGTAGGTCAGGGTTGGGGGCTGTCTGTCCAAAGGAGCAAGGAAAAAAGCCGGGTTTTCTCTGAGAAGTTGATCTGCTGACCAGTGCGGGTCTGGGAAAAGGAGGCCCCAGCTCCCCCGCCCCCTGAGGCTGCGATGCCAGCCCAGCGATGGTCACGTCTCTCTCCCTGCAAAGCCCGCCCCCTTCTGTCAGCTACCAAAGGCCCTACAATGTGCCAGGCACTTTGCTAGGCCTGAGACAACAGAGAGAAGGAACCAGACGGCACGCTCGTCTGCCCGAACGAATGGTCTCCGGGGGAGCCGGCAAGAATGCCCAGTGACCCAACGCCACTTAACCATGCACGGCTGGCACCAGTAAGGAGCTGGGCAGGGGCCCAGCTCAGGGCTCCTCCTTGAGGTGGTGACGTTCATCTAAGAGGCTGGGTGGCTCTGATACACTGCCGCGGCCAGTCTGCGACCTGTTTCCTGGAACTCCCTTCTCTGCGGTGCCTGGGTAGGGGGTTGCACTCACTTCCTAGAGCTGCTATAACAAAGCACCCAAAACGTAGATGGCTTAAAATGACAGGAATTTATTCTCTCGAAATTCTGGAGGCTAGAAGTGCGAAATCAAGGTATCAAATTAGGGCCTAAGCCTTTAGGGGAGGATCCTTCCTGGCCTCTCCCAGCTGCTGGCGGCTCCGGTGTTCTGGGCTTACGGCTGCACCCCTCCGATCTCTGCCTGCATCTCTACGTCGTCTTCCTTCCATGTATCTGTGTCCACCTTGCCCTCTCCCTTCAAGGACACCAGTCCTACTGGATTGGGAGCCCACCCTACTCTAACAGGACTTCAACTTATCACCGCAACTAATTACCCAATAGGATCTGCATCAACCCCATCTCCAAGTGAGGTCACACGCTGAGACCCTGGGGGTTAGGACTTCAGCCTATCTTCTGGGGCGGACACAGTTCGTCCCATAACAGGGGGCTGCCACTGCCCCCCCTTCTCCTGGCTCTTCCTGCAGGTCCTCCAGCTCCTGGGCCGGGCGTGTGTTCAGCTCCTTGGTGAAGGTCCCGGCCGTAGCAAGACACCCCCATCACCATGGTCAGAGGGCACAAGAACCAACACAGGTTCCGGTCGGTCCTCATGGACTCCAGCTCATGCCTGTGGGTTCTGGCAGGCTCCTCCCCCACTGAACATCCATTTTCCTGGTCTCACTGTCTGCCCTGCAGATGCCAAGTGCCAGTGTCTGCCTGTGCCCCCTCGGACGCCCCTCTCTGCTTCTGTGCTCTCCTCCTGCAGCTGCTCCTGCTGTGTCACAGGCCCAGGGAGCCAAAGACACCTGGCTGTTGAGGTCCCAGCGGCCCTTAGCCGACGACCAAGAGTCCAGCCCTTGCCTCCAGGTAGGCTGAGCTCCGAGTGTCACTCACACTCTGGACAGAACTCCCACCAGGCGGGGTCCTGAGCTTGGCATTGGGCACGCCTGACAACCCCCCATGCTTGGCGTCTGCCCGCCCCGTCCAGCTGCCCTGGACACACATCCTCAGGAAGTCCCAGGCACGTGAATCCGTGTCTCAGCGTCTGCTTCAAGGGGACTCGGCCTAAGGCAAAGACGTTTAGCAAAATGGTTTCAAACAGCAGGTTACAGGTCAAACTGACTGTGTTAAAGGTTTGAGAAGCCAAAACCAGAAGGATCAGTGAGCCAACGAGTGTGTGTTTTGAGCCATTTCTCCATCGGGCCATGCTCTGTATCAGTGGGGGCCACACGGGGCTGGAGGACGGACAAAGGAGAGACGCTGACCCACAGGTCCGATAGGTCCAGTCACACAGGTTGCCCTGCCCTGGGGACGGGAAATCAAGCCCAGTAGGACGGAGGAAAGGGTGCCTTTTCTTGCTGACATTTTGTTTTGGAAGTAATTTTAGACTTGCAGCAAAGTTGCAAACACAGTACAGAGGGTTCGGCATGCCCCTCACCCTGCTCCCCCTACTGCTAACATCCCACCTAATCGTGGTACAGGGGCGTCTCATACAAATTCACACAAGGGTCCCCCTGGCTGGCAGGGACACTCTGCCCAGAGGGAGGGGTCACTCAAGGAAATTGCTGTTGCAGGAGGGGGTAAACCTACCCTGTCCCTGGGGCTGGGGTGAGGGGTGGTATTCTGGGAAGACAGACCAGCTTGTGCAAAGGTTCGGAGGAGAAAACATACGGTCAGTTGGGTGCAGCTGGAGGCTGGGGTGTGAGCAGAGGTGTGGGGATGCTCCAGGCGGAAGGACTGTCAGCCCCAGGTCCATCATACTGAGCAATCTGGACTTGATCTTAGATAGGGGGACACCTGGCCGTCTCTCAGGGCATCACCCGCACCCCAGAGCTTGCGGTCTTCACTCCGAGACAGAAAGAAACAAAGAAAGTGGGCAGGTGAAGATGTGCCAAAGAGGAGATACAAAGAATCCACTGAGAAGCTGGGTACACAGGACCCGTTGCATGCGGTGGGGTCACATCCTAGCTGGGGCAGCCATGGGCCTGCCTGACCAGTGCAGGAGTGACCCCGCCACCCTGAGGGCTTTACCCTTGGGACCCAAGCCATCCCCCCTCTCTTCCAAGCCATCCCCAGGCCTGGCACCTTCCTCCATCCGTCCACCCTCTCCAGTTACCTCTACCCCAACCTCCTCCCCGCGAGTGGCCGGGAAACAGCCTTGCCGTCTTCCTCCTGGAATTCCTGAGGGCAGCTCTGGCTCCACCCGTCAGCCTTGGGCTATCTTCCCTCAGAAATAAGTCTGTCTCCTCTCTGATAAGCCCTTGGGGGAGGTTTGGGCATCCAGGAGGCAAGGTGCTGATCTAATTAGCTGAGTAAAGCAATTGACACTCAGGTGTGAGCGACTTAGTGGCCTCACTCAGAGGTGGATGCCTGCAGGGCCCCAGAGGAGTCAAGACCACTGTGTGCTGCTGCTGCTGCGGTGGGACAGCGGATGGGGAGGGGCCCGGAGGTGGCTGCCCCAGGAGTGCTTGAAACTCCCACAAAGGACTCACGTGGTTGTTTCTGGAAGTGGGAGGTCACTCCCATCTACAACCTTTGCAGTTGTTCTCTGCCCCCACCCCATGCTCCTAACCCTGGGAAGAGTCTTGCCTTTTCATTCAGGAAACTCTGCTCAGCTCTGCGCCCAAATCACTCCCAGCCGCCCCCAAAGACCTCCAAAGGCACTGTCACTGCCATAACCAACGACTCAAATCCACCAACGACGTGTGCAGGGAATGACTAGGGAGAGGGGTCCCCTGGGGGGTCCAGGAAACCCTTGGGCGGCCATGGACGTCTTAAGACCATTTGCACATACATTTTCTTTAATTTGGAAATGAAACAGGTGTCATCATCCTCACTCTCCTTGTGCCAGCCGGTGACCCCCAGCGACCACTGTTGTTCCCCCATGGGGTACTTTTGAAGACTGCAGTGGGATGAAACATAGAGCACTGATGAAGCTCTGGGTAAATGGGAGCTCTGGTTCTCAGTTCCTGACAGCAGGGCATACTTGGAAACGATCTTTCTGGAGGTCAGTATCGGAATACAGATAAAATTTTTAAAAATCATTTATTTATTTTTATTTATTTATTTGGCTGCATTGCGTCTTCGTTCCTACCTGCAGGCTTTCTCTAGTTGCGGCGGGCGGGGGCTACTCTTCCTTGCGGTGCGCGGGCTTCTCATTGCAGTGGCTTCTCTTGTTTCGAAGCATGGTCTCTAGGTGCACGGGTTTCAGTAGTTGCGGCACGCGGGCTCAGTAGTTGTGGCTCGTGGGCTCTAGAGCGCAGGCTCAGTAGTTGTGGTGCATGGGCTTAGCTGCTCCGCGGCATGTGGGATCTTCCCGGACCAGGGCTTGAACCCGTGTCCCCTGCACTGGCAGGCAGATTCTTAACAACCACACCACCAGGGAAGTCCCTAGATCAAAATTTAAAACACAGTTCTTACTAGCTATGATCTCACATATACTTAACCTCTCTGTGATTCAGTTTCCACACCTGGAAACGGGACTAATAGTGACTGTTTTAAAGATGGCTGTGAGGATTAAATTAATTAATAAACGGAAAGCACCTTAGACAATGCCTGGGACCTAGTAAGTGCTTGATTAATATTATCATGGTTATTTGACCTAGTGATTCTACTTTTCCGATTCTAATTCCAATTTTCAGTTTTATGATTCCTCAAGTGCCTCACAATACATGCACGAGGCTGTGTGTTGCAGCAGTATTTGTAACAGCAAAGGATCAGCAACCGCCTAAACAGCTACCATAGGGGAGGGAACAATATACTACAGATCATCCAGACAACAGAGTCTTTGCAGCTGTTAAAAAAGAATGTCTTGATTTAGACTGATGTCCAAGATGTCCCTAAAGTTAAAAAAAGGAGGTGATGAAATAATATGCAGAGTGTTATCTCATTTTTGTTTAAAAAATATTGTCGGGATATGCAAAAAAAATTCTAAGAGAATTTTCACAGAATGCTGATTTCTGGGGAAAGGGATTTACTTTGACATTCACGTTTCAATATTTTTACGATAAGACTGTATGGTTTTTATAATCTAAAAATAGTAATATAATAATAAAGAGACATTGAAATGCAGATGGCCGTCATTGCCCTCCTCAGAGGAGGCAGAGGCTGAGCTTCTAGGAAGTGGTGGGAACGGACCAGGCAAGAGCCTGGCTCTGGAAAGGGGGAGAGCCGGGCTCCAGGGGTCAAATTCCACTGCAGTGACCTGGAAAGGGCTGTCGCATATTTTGCAAAAGGAACGTCAGCTCATCAAGTGTGACTTTGACCTCGGAGATCCGAGGGCCAGCCCAGGAGACACTTGCTATTCAGAGGTGCAGAAATGGGACATGCAGTGCCCTGTGTCAGCCAGCTCTGGCCACCTAGAGAGACCTCCAGGCTGCTCAGACCAGGGAGACCCTGGGCTCAGAACTGGCAGACCAGGTTCCTCCACTTTGGGATGTGGCTGCTTCAGGGTGGGAGAGGAAAGAGCAGACAGCGGGACAGAGGGCCAAGGTGGTCACAATCCTCCTTTCCTTCCCTCTCCCTCGGACATTCCTTCCCCTGCAACCATTCAGAATCCACTAGACGGCACAGAGCTGTCCAGGTCACAGGCATAACTAGAGTGAGAGTTACTGTGGGCTTTCTGTGGGCAAGCACTGTGTGCTAAGCACTTTTCAAGGCTCATTTTATTTCCTCTCCTGAACAAGTCTGTGGGTTAGGTTATTATCTCCCTTTACACAGTCAAGAACCTGAGGCTCAGAGACTTGAATAATTTATCCCAAACCACAGACATTGTAAACTGTGGAATTTACAAATTTGTAATGTGTACATCTATTTGTACATATTACAATTTTGACTACTTGTAAAAGCTGGAATTTAAACTCATATGTTGAAACCATCACACACACACACACACACACACACACACACACACACAAACATGATGAATAAACCAACCAATATCCAAGAATGTCATTGCTGGAAAGTTCTCTAGAGATTCATTTCATTGTCTGACAAATATCGATCGAGCATCTTCTACATACAACGCACTGCTCACCTGTTCTAGTCCTGAGATGCCTGCTAGTACTGTGAACAGTCCCTGACTCCTAAAAGGACTTCATCCACTGTTTTTGAATGAATGAAGGAGTGAAGGAGTGAATGAACAAACGTGAATGACAACTTTTACATATACTTTTAACATTGAAAAGCTACCCTAAAATTCCTGGGTCAAAAATCTGGTAGATGTACCCTCTGGATGAGAAGGGAAAGAGACAGACTTGTCCTAGAAGGCTATGACAACACATAGTTCAAAAATCTAAATGAATGAATAAAATAACTCTGCACTCTCGTCCTATAACACCTCAATCTATGAAACTTTAGCATTTATCTAAAAACTTTTCACAATAACTTTTAAAATTGGGCTGTCTTATACTAATGTCTGCGAGCAGGACAGGTAATGAGGAAAAGCAAGTTTAGTAAATGTTAGTGGTGGAACTTAGGCCACGGGGATACGGGCATTTGCTATCCACTTTTCTACAAAATCTATAAGATGTCAGCAGAAGTTGCTGGCTTGGGCGTCAGGAGTTTGAAACCTCTGAAGAGGACCAGATGCTCTGGAAGCTACCCTTCCGCCCCTGCCCCCGGCCCTCCTCTCCAAGGAGACTAAGGCTGGGATAATACGCCATGCTGGCAAGGCTCCCATATACGTTGCTGGTGGTACAATTCCTCTGGAGGGTCATCTGGGAGTATCCATCAAAATTCCAAGTTCACATGCCCAGCCATGCCACTTCTAGAAACTAATCCTAGAGACCTACCCTTGCACAGGAGCAAGACCATTTTTGTACATGGTTATTAAATGCAGTTCTCTTTGGAGCAGCAGCAGATCAATCACAATCTAAATATATCCAACAAGGGGGGTAGTTATGACACATCCGCAAAGTGAATTTCTTCATGTATTAAAATCAAGAGCTCGGGCTTCCCTGGTGGCGCAGTCGTTGAGAGTCCGCCTGCTGATGCAGGGGACGCGGGTTCGTGCCCCGGTCCGGGAGGATCCCACATGCCGCGGGGTGGCTGGGCCCGTGAGCCATGGCCGCTGAGCCTGCGCGTCCGGAGCCTGTGCTCCGCAACGGGAGAGGCCACAGCAGTGAGAGGCCCGCGTACCGCAAAAAAGAAAAAAAAAAAATCAAGTGTGGGTGAGAATATGGAGCAACTGGAAAGCTCATGCACTGCTGGCCTGAAAGCACAGTAGGTTGTACAGTTTGGAAAACTTTGGGCAGCAACTCCTAACACTAAGCACATCCCTGCCCCGCTCCGGGACCCAGCCACTCTCCCCGTGGCATGTGCAGGAGCGTGTGTGTCTATCCCCACAAAAGATAAGCACAGGACTGCCTAAAGCAGCTTTGTTCCTAAGAGCCGAGAACTGGAAACAACCCAAATGTCCATCAGAAATAGAATGGATAAATTACGGCTTGTTCACACAGTAGAATACTACACAGCAATAAAAAATAAACCAGTACACAACACCTATGAACCCCACAGACACTATGCCGAGAAACAGAAGCCAGACACAGAAGAGAACGTGCTGTGCGAATCTATTTCCAAAAGTCCCAAAACTAATCTATGGTGAGAGTGTTGGGGGGACGAGGAGAGGTACTGCTGGGGAAGAGATCTGAGGAAGCACCGTAGGGGGACAGAAATGGTCCATATACATGGAAAAATGTATCAAGCTGTGTACTAACGACGCGTGTAGTTAATATAAAAGTTGTAACTCAACTGAAATGAAAATCCCTCAGAACAGTTTGGCGGTTCCTCAAAAAGTTAAACATAGAGCTACCATATGACCCAGTGATTCCATTCCTAGGTATGTACACAAAATAATTGAAAACACATTCAGTTCTGGACCCAAACAAACGCTGGACACTAGTGTTCAGAGCAGCACTATTCACGATAGCCCAAAGGTGGAAACAACCCAAATGTCTATCAACTGATGGATGGATGAACAAATCGTGGAATAGCCGTACAATGGAATATTATTCAGCCACAAACAGGAATGAAGTACGGATACCTACTACAACAGGGATGAACCTGGAGAATAATATGCTGAGTGAGGGAAGCCAGACACGAAAGATCACATTTGTATGATTCCAATTAAGTGAAATATCCAGAACTGGCAAATCTGTAGAGACAGAAAGTAGAGCTGTGGCTGCCAGAGGCTGGGGCGAGAAGGGAGATGGGGAGTGAGCGCCTAATGGGTGTGGGGTTTCTATCTGGAGTGACGACATGTTCTGGAACTAAATAGTGGTGATGGATACACAACATTGTGACTATGTTAAAGGCCACTGAATTGTTCACTTTAAAATAGTTACTTATGTTACATGAATTTCATCTCAATTTTTAAAAAAGTAAACAAGCAAAAAAACTATGTAAAAAAAAAAAATCTCTCCGGAACATACACTGGTGGAGACCCCATTTGCTGCATCTCCGGAGTCCAGTACAGCCAGATTTTCCCCTGGGGATGGACAAGACAGACACTACATTGTCCAGAGAGCCCCAGCTCACTAGAGGCCCTGGCCTTAGGGCCCATGCTGTATGAAAGCTCCTCGTCTTCAGCCACGAGGGGCACAAGCACTGAGGGGACACGTGGGAGACGCAGCCGGCGGGCAGCGCGTCACAGCCGCTGCGTGTGGTCTCCTCTGGAGCCTACAGATCCCAGCTCTGCAGCTCTAGCTGGGTGATCAAGGGCAAGGTCCTTCCTTAGTCTCTCTAAGCCTCTTTCTCCCCTTCTGTAAAATGGGAGTAAGAACAACATTTACCTCACTGAGTCCAGGAGAATGCAGTGGGCTAGAACAAGTAAGGCACTTGCAACGGATTGGCCCATCCTAAGCTTGCAATAAATGGACCCAGGCTATGTTAGTCAGCATCAATGCCGCTCAGTGCTAAAGTTCCTGCTGGAACTCTTGTGAGATGCACTTCTTTCCACCGGAGTTGCTGAGAGCACTGGATCTAAGCCTGGGGCTGCTGACCACCGTCTTTCTTAGAGACCATCTGCCTAGAAAAGGAGACAACACAGGGAGAAGCACTGCTGGAGCACCCGGACACAGCCTTGCCTGAAGCCATCGACTCTGCACTTTTATGTTACGTGAGCCGATATTTCTTTTTCTGTTAAGCTGGTTTGATTAGGTTTTCTGTCACTTGCAACCTAGAAAGTCCTGCTGATCCTGAGGCAGAACACACAGAATGGCTTTTGGAGTTGCTTCGGTGCCACACCTCCGTCACTTGCCCTGGGAGTTCCGTAGCCGGCTGCCAGTGGACACTCCTGCCCAACAGGCTCGGGCTCCTCCGGGAGCCTTGGGGCAAATCATCAAGGCCACCCAACCTCACTCGTTTACACCTGAAACTCTTTCTTCCCCTGATCCTCCTGTCCCCTCATTTCTCCTCCCTCTTCCCCTTCTCAGAGACTGTCTTCTTTCCCGCTTTCCTAAGAGGATGAATTAAGGACCAATTAAGGCTGAGTGTGGAATTTGGAATCATCCACCCCAGACATCAGAGATCAAGCATCAGGTAATCTCTGCTGAGATGACTTAACCTCTCTGAGACTTGCTTTGCTTTTCTGTAAAACGGGCATAACACTTCCTATTCATGAGTCTTATAAACACGCCGTGCGCACCGTATGGCCCATAGGAAGTACTCATCCACGTTGACGACTATTATGAACCCTTACCTCCTCTACCCAGTCCTTGGCCCATTAATGCCCATTGCCATCGGTGACCTTGAGGACTAAAGAGGAGACCAAGCCCCTGGCCATCTCCCGGGTGGTCTCCATGAAATCATCTGCAGACACTGTTAGCTGATGACTTAACTCTTCAAACGAGGTCCACCCCAGTGAAATGCCTGCCTGCTCAGCCAGGTTTTAAGAATATAAATACCACCATCGGCAAGATTCAAAGCCCAGGGCCGGGTAATGACTACCCCTCTTGGGCCTTAGTCTAAGGCAGGTTCCAGCCTGCTATGCAGGGCCTGGAGCTTCTCTTAGGTGAGGCTGTAGCAAACAGCCTCGCCTTGCATGGAGCATTTCACCTCTGCTTAAGGAATAAGAAGCACGTGGGAACTCTGCTGCCGGCCGTCTCAGTCCCCAGGCTCAGCACTCTTACAGCAGAAATGGAACAGTCTATGTATGAATGGACATTAGCTAGAGAGGCTAGGAAACCCATAACTGAACTTAGCCTGTGAATGAATTGGAACAGTATGCCCACCCTACACCATCACTGGGGATGCTCCTGGGCTGTGATATTATTACCGGAGACTTTTCCATTCACAGAGCACTCTTCAAACATCCTGCTACTTGTGTAAGATGCTTACCATCACATGATGCTGAGGTCACACCCCAAGCGCCCTTGCATAACTGGGATTCTCTCGAAATGACACAGATCAGTCCAAGGCATTCTGGAAGTCATGGAATATAGTTGTGTGAGCTGGGTATAGGCTTTGGAGCCAGTCCCTCTGTAAGGATTGGGAACTGAGTGGTGAAAATGAAGTACATTGCCTGCATTTGACTTTTTTGAGCGCAGTGCAATGCAGAGCAGAGTTTTTTATACCGCTGTCTCCTCCTCTACCCTACACTGCAAACCCCTGAGGGGCAGGGTGGGTCTCGTTTGGCTTTGTCTGCTAACAAGCTGGCTTAGTTTCCTGTTCTGCTAAATGGGGATCCTAGCGGTTCCTGTTTAGTAGGGCTGCTGTAAGGATGAGTGACGGCTGCCTTTGCTGAGCCTGTATCCCGCGCAGGGCACCTTTCTAAGTGTGTTACAGGCATGACCTCATCTAATCTGGGCAACATCCCAATGAGACAGGTACTAGTGGCATCCCCAGATAAGAGGGATTTACAGATGAGGAAACTGACGCGGCGGGGGACCTGAACACCTTGCCTGAGGTCACAGACCTAGCAAGTGCTGGGGCCAGAACTGAACCCAGGCATTTGGACAGTGGAGCCCAGCTTTCTGACCACCAGCCCCACTGATCCCTGGTTCGACACGATGATGGATGTGAAACACATACATGGCACGGCATCTGCACCCAGCCGTCCATAAACTGTGCATCTGATTGTGATTCATGCCCTCCACAGGACTCCACACACATTGTGGGACATCCACTAGTCAATATTTAGTGAATGGACTAACGCAATTGGTCATGAAATACTGGTTGAGCTCGTGCCATGCCCAGGGTACTATTCTAGACAAAGGGAATGGAGACTTGCGAGGCCCCTGACCTCCTGATGCTTCCATTCCAGTGGGAGAGGACAGGCAGTGGCCTTAGAGTCAGCTAGAGTATCAGATATAGTATAATGTCAGAGGTGATGTGAAGCAGCCCAAAGGGAAAGAGATAGACAGGAGCTGAAGGGGAAACAATTCATAGTTTGTTTGAAAATGTGGAATTTTAGAACCAGAGGGGCAGTGAGAAAAGTCCCAGAGGGGATGTATTTGTGACTCTGTAATGCTTTGGTCAAAGTAAATGCCACCACATCGCAGTGAAAGTTATACCAGGGGTTTTGAAATGGCAACAGAGAGGGATGGTCGATGAGGTCGACCTGGGGGTGGACTCGTTACACACACACCCCTGCCCACCCCGGCTTTCAAGCCGACGGCACAGTGTGAAGACAGGACCAGGCAGCCCCCAGCAGATGGCATCCACGCACGCCTCCCCTGCCGGCCGAGCTGACCTGGGAAGGGGCCTCCCGAATCCTGTATTTTGCCTTCTTTTGAGTGAGTGGCCCAAAGCTCAACGCAGTCTCAATTAGGACGTCCTTCATCTGTGACCATTACATAAGAACCAAGACCACCGCAATGGAATTTCAACAGGGTAAATAAAATGTAGATGCTAAACCCTGAGTTGCAGCAGCTGGACGAGTGAGAGGCCAGTGGAGACGGGGATTCACAGGTGCAGGACAGTATGGCCAGCTTTCCTGGGTGCAAAGCATGCAAAACGGGGTGGGTAGATTTGCAGAACACTGGACAAGGAGAAAAAGAACTCAGGTCTGTGTGCAGTTGTCCTCCGACACCAAGTCTTGGGCCGCACAAGCGGCATCCCGAGGAGGCTGTGACCTGCAGGCTTCAGCCTCCCAGCTGCTCTCGCCTCTGAGACCCCCCGGGAGCTCGGTGGTGACCTCATTAGCATCCACTCCTGTGCTCCGGAGGGGATCCGCTGTGCAGGGTCCAGGTTGAAGCCGGCCAAGAAATCCTTGAAGAGAGCCAGGGACAGAATTTAAAGCCAACAGAAACAGCAGTTTCTGACCCAGGGTTCCCCACGGTTTGTGGAATTCCATGAAGGAGGTGATGTTAAGATGGTCAAGGAAGACCACCGGGGCCCCTACCCCAGATCAGCACCTTGCTGTCCCTGTCTTGGGCTGATCAGACCCCCAAAGAGGGTAGGGGCCACCATGTCATGCCATGTCCCAGCAATGGAGCTCTTGCAAGCTGACACGGAGAGTGGCCTCAGAAGGAGGGGAGAAATGACAGAAACATGGGAGGAAAGCCCAAAGTTATCACAATTATCAAAACTCTCCCAGTCAAGTTGGATTTGGAGTGCAAATAACAGGCCCCACTTCGCAGGCCCAGCCCGGCAGACAAAGTGTCAGCTGTGGTGACACATCATGTTTGTCCTCTGCCTCTGGCAGCTGAGTACTGGCTTGCTTGGCCATCCGCAGAAGAAATCCATCTTGACAAGAACATTCTAATTCTATTAGGAGGCGTCTGAGCCAGGCATTTTTGGCCCTTCCCTGCCTCTCTGGGGAGCACGTCAGGACCAGCCATAACACAGGCAGGGGAAGAGAAAGGACCGGAGGCCCTGAGCTGGGATCTACAGGAGCCGAGAGGCACTTCATTCTGCAGGGTTTATTGATCACACAAAAGTGCTTCCACCTGGGACGGGAACCAGCAGGGCTCCTGTCCCAGGACAACCAGTCCAGCACTGTGGACAAGCTCTGGAGTTTGGGAGACAGGCCTGGATTCAAGTCTCAGCTCCACCACTTTCTTGCTGGGAGCCTCAGCCTCAGTTGAGGCCCTAAGGCCTCTCTGAGTCTCAGTTTCCTGATCTGTAAAATGAACATAATAATGGCACCAACTGCAAATGATCTTCAGGAAGACTCGGTGAGATCGCGCTCATCAAACACTCACCAGAGCTTTAAACGTTGTATGTGCTCCACGAGTGCCTCTGAGGCCCTGTTAGCTTAACTGCGGTTGCCACAGTGAAGGGCTTCTGTGTTCCAGCGACTGTAGGGCTGCCCTTTGTCTGGTGCTCTCAGGCACCAGGGACCGTGCTAAGTGTTTTACAAACATCGTTACCTCACTAATTTTCCCAGCAAACCTACGACACTGGGACCATTGTTGCATCAGTCAGAACAGTTCTGATAGCAGGTCACAGGTCAGCCGATTAAAAGCAGAGAGAACAAGGGGGAAGGTGGGTTTTCTCCCAGCACTCGATGTCTGCTGGCAGGCTGTACCAGGTGGGATTAGTGTCCCCATGAACTCTCCGAGGACCAGGCTCTTTCCATCTTCCTGCTCCCCCATCAACTGCAGACTGGCTTCTTCCCTCATGGTCACGGAATGCTGCTGCAGCTCCAGGTGTCACACGCAGATGTGACAATACTCTGACGAGCGGCATTTGTCCTGTCCGTCTCTACTAGGAAGGGAAGCCTTTGCCCTAAACTGAAGGCACGCAGGCCGCCCGTGTCGTCTGCCAGGACTGGGGCAGAGCCCTCCACTGAGCCCCACCGTTCACTAGCAAGGAATTAGCCCGACTGTTCATCTCCCATAGTGGGAGGTGGGCTTTGCCAGCAAGGAGAAGGACTTAGGCGAGGGAGACAGTTGATAGCGTCTTCTCAAATGTTCCCCCATCCTTGACGAGGAGAGTCGAGGTGCAGAAAGATGAAGCTGGGTGTCTGACATCACACTGCTGGCAGGTGGTGACTCCAGACCCACAGCCTGGCCACTAGTCTTCCTGACCTTTCCGACCTACAGCATTTAAGAAATCCTTCCCTACCCAAAGTCATGTGCTTTCTTTTTTGAAGTTTTGTTTTTCATACATAGGTCTTTTTTTTTTTTTTTGATGTGGACCACTTTTAAAGTCTTTATTGAATCTCTTACAATATTGCTTCTGTTTTATGTTTTGGATTTTTAGCCCCAAGGCATGTGGGAGCTTAGGTCCCTGATCAGGGATCAAACCCGCACCCCCTGCATTGAAAGTCTTAACCACTGGACCGCAGGGAATTCCCACACGTAGGTAAACCACTTTGAAGTGAATTTTGAGTATGATACACAGTAGGAATCAAAAAAAAAAATTTGACGTGGAAAAATGGTTGTCATAGCAACTAGTTTTTAAAGTAGCCCATCCTTTACCCTTATCTTCAAGGTCACCTGAGTCATGGAACAAGTCTCCACTCATCTATTTATCCACCACTGTTGCAACATCAGCTTCTCTCAATAACTAGAGCTTTGTAACAAGCCTTATGCCTGGTAAGTTAAATCGGCCCAACTTCTTCTTCCAATTTATCTAAATTATTTTTGCCCTTTGTTTCTCCATACAGTTTTAGAATTGATTTGTTAAGTCCATTGAGAATGCAAATTCCAAAAAGAATTATTGGAATTTCAGGGGATCTAGGTTAATTTGGACACATTCTTCTTTTTATAATACTGAGTCTTACATCCACAAATATGGCATATGTCTCCATTGATTCTGGTCTTCTTTCATGACCTTAAACAATGTTTTATAATTTTCCCTGTAAAGGTTTCATCAATATTTTCTTAGTTATATTTTAAAAACCCACACTGGAGTGAAAAGGATCTTAGATGAGAGACCGAGTAGGCGGCCGGGTCTGCGTATAAGATTCTATGTAAGTGCTCCCAAAACTAGGAGCTGTAGGAACAGGAAGTGGCAAGAGACGGGGTGGGCAGGGGAGTGAGGAAGACTTATAGGGGAGATTGTCCCCAGGAATGGACAACACCGACCAGAGGAGGGAGGTGGCATTCTGCATGAGGATGAAGGATCATGTGGGAGACTGCAGGTGATGGCTGGAGCGAAATAAACAGGTGAGATTGCCAAGTTCTATGGAGGCAAAGCTGATGTTACAGTTAACAAACTCCAGGATCTTGAAGGGGGTCAGAATATAACCTTTAGCCAACACAGAAAGACTTTTGATCAAAGTGATGGAAATGGACAAAAAGATGAAAAGATGTGACCAGAGTTTTGAACATGTGCTTATACTGACCTACATTTTCATCACAATTGTAAGATGATGATAATAATAATAACAGTAGTAGTAATAATGACAGTTAATTTTTACTGATTACTTTCTATGTGCTAGGCCCCATTCTATGCTCTTTACTTATGAATGTTTGTATTAATGAATGAATGAGTGAAATGTGTTGATTCATTTAATCCTCCTAACAACCTATGAGGCAGATACTTTACCATCCTCCTCTTAAAGACAGAGAAAGTGAGGTCCAGAGAGACTGATAATTTGCCCAAGGTCACACAGCTAATAAGTGGCAGAACTCAAGTGGGAACCCGGGAACTCTGGCCACAGATCATATGCTATTAGCCACTACAAAAACCAAGGTGAATTGTACCTGCAGCTGGGAAGTTGGGCTGCTCTCAGGGAGGTCCTGGCTCCTGGTCCTGACTGCGGAGCCATGAACCAGTCCTTTGATAGAGACGCCAAACCAACTCCCCATCAAATGCGGTAGAAATAGAAGCCACTGGTCATTGGATGCCCTGTGATTTGGGGACAATCACCTGAGAGGTTCCCCAACCACAGATCTGGTGCCTGCTCCCCTCTGCCTGCCCCCCTGTTATTTTCTTTCCAGAATTTACCTTGTCTAGACAACATGCTAATGAGTTACCTGAGAAGGTCTGGATGGCTGGTAGTGTCTCTTAATGAAACCCATTTGCTCGATAGAACGGCTGGCATTGGCAAATGAACCTGAGTGACAGGACCGGGCAGGGATGCCGAGTGGCACTGGGCACTCCACATAGTGGAGTTCAAGGGTTGTCCAGCCACCAGCACCACCTCCACATGCAGGGCTAAGAAAACAGTTTTCAAGCACGTGGGTATGGTTTTCAAGGCAGGTAGAAGAAAGAGGTGTACGAGGTAGACAGGGTATGGCCTCATCTGCTGCTACCTCCACAGTGAGGGCTAGGGGACAACTCCCACTAAAGCCACTAAATAAGGCAGCACTAAACTTTGTGTAAAGACAGGTGGGCTGAGAACCGGCACAGGGCAAGTGAAGAGAAATGACTGATGCCCTCACGGCAGACTGTAATCAAACCTACAAGACCCATTTACTCTACATTCAGCAGCAAAACGAGTTCCAAAAAGCACCAGGAACAAGGATTTCTGCTTTAAGAACCCCAAACTCTTTGAAGCCAAGTCTGGGAAGGAGGGAGACAAAGTCTCAGAATACAAAGATCCTTTGCTGACTGTGATTACATGAGGTCACGTCTCCTTCCCTTTTTCCTATAGACAAAATAATCCCAATCTTATAAAATGGTTCAAACATTTCAGACATATATAATACAGAAGATGGAAGTCCCCCAAAATACAATGTACTAAAGTGGGATAATGGGACACAGCTGGCCTTTTCACCCAACGGGTAGCCAGGCAGTATGCACTTTGTTCCTGTTATCAGCTTATAGAGTTTTCCACTGTGTATACGGAAAGCATTGCATCAATTTTGCACTGGAGAATATCTGAGTGTTTGCAAGTTTTTTGCATTTCCAAACAGTGAGGCAATGAAAAACACTGCCGATTTTTATAGACACCGAATGTTTTAGCAGAGAAATCTGATACCACCAGAGGCCTTCGAAGTAACGATTGGTTCCATTTATTGAGCACTTACTGTGTGTGTCCTAATAGTGAGAATGCATTTTATCCTCACAACCCTCTGAGACAGGTATGATGGTTACCCCCACGTGACAGATGAGCAAACTGAGGCTCAGAGAGGCTAAAATGCTCAGAGTCAGAGGGCTAGGAAGGGGTGAGGCTAGAGACCGAAACCCTGCATACACTTCACGCGTATGATTATTGCAACCATGCGGCCACGCGGGTGTGACAGAGGGTAAGGAAGGGGTGGGGGGTGCGAGATGGAGCCCAAGGTGAGGTGAGGCACTGACGGGGGCAGAAGTACAAGCACGTGCGGGAAGAAAACATGAAAATTACTCTACTCTTCTGAGCTGGGAAGATAGAACTGCCCCTGCAAAGCAATAAGGCAACGTCCTGCATTATATCTCTATCACGGGGCTTCGGAAAGTCGGGTGAGGGAAGCCGGTCCAGCTGACTGCCGAGGGGCTGCAGGTGGAAATAAACGCATCTTTCTCGATGCCCTGGTTGCACAGGTCGGCTGGGAAGTGGGACAGCAGTGAGGTCTCCAGCCTCCACGTCTGGATGACTGGGGCCAAAGTCCCACTGTCCCTTCGAGAGTAGCATCACCCTGGAAAGTCCTAGCACCGCCTCAGTTTCCCCCTCTGCTCAGTGGGGATTTGAACACTTGCTCTTGTGATTTTTTTGAGCATGAAATAAGATGTGCCTCCCTGGTACCCACTAATCCGTGATACTTCTATTTCTTTTTAGCCACTGTCACTCTATCTTCTGCACATGCGCCCAGCCCCCGTCCCTGCACGCGATGGACACTGAGTTGCTGTGCCTGGATGTTGTGAACCTGCTCCCTGCTCATAAGCAGCTGGGCCCAGCAGGACGTCTCAGATCAAGAGGCTGGCTCTGCCCACCAACTGGCTGTGTGACCTTCGGCAAGTGTCTCAACTTCTCTGAGCTTCAGTTTCTTGTATGGAAACTGGCAGTCATAATAGACCTACATCCCCCATAGGACTGAAATGAGGATCGCATGAGTTAATGCATGAACAGTGCCAGGCACATGGTAAGCACCTTAGACATTAACAATTTGTGTTACTACTAATCCACTTAAATAAAATGTATTTGAGAACCTTTTGTATACCAGTCAGTGTTCTAAGTGCTGCAGGTACAGCAGTGAACAAAACCAGACAAACCCTGCCCTTACGGAGCTTAGATTCTAGGGGAAGACACAAACAACTAAATATAATATAATGTCAGGTAGGGAGCAGTGCAGGGAAGGGCATTAAAGCAGGGTGGGGTGAGCAGATGTAGGGTGATTAAGAAAAGGGGTAACATTGCGCTGTTCACTGAAAGTTTCTGCTTCTCCTTCTGGATACTTGTCACTGGCTTTGGCCACGAAACGTGAATAGAAGTGATCGGTGTTACTACCCGGTGGGACTGTAGAGCCACTGTGTGATTCTCCACACTCCCGTCCCGTGGCCACTGTGACCATGAAAATATAAGTAGAGACAGAGCCTCAGTCACCCTGGGCCTCTGAGTGACCACCAGAGCCCTCAAGGGATGACACCAGACATGCAGTGTGTGTGAGAGATGAGCACTGGCTGTGCCTGAACTTGGAGAATTGGGGCCTGTTTGTTACTGCAGCAAACTGAGCCTGATCTAGAAGTCCTTCAGGGGGCACTTGAGCAGAAGCCTAGGAGCAGAAGCCTAGAAGCAAGCCACAGGACGATGTGTGATGTGTGGGGAGTGCTGCAGGCAATGGGAACAGCAGGTGCAAAGGCCCAGAGACAGGAGTGGACGGGTGGATTTCAGGAACAGCACAGAGGCTGGTGTGGCTGGACCAGCCCCAGCAGGATCCGTGTGGCAGGGGAGAGGGGGCCTGATGATGTCCTCGTGGTCACTGTAAGGCCAAGCACAATGATTATTGGTGTCTAGGGAGAGGAGGCTCTCCAAACCAACCAGCACACCTGTCCTCCCGGACCTGTTTCCAATCCTGCCTTTCAAAAGTCACAAGGAGGGCTTCCCTGGTGGCGCAGTGGTTAAGAATCTGCCTGCCAATGCAGGGGACATGGGTTCGAGCCCTGGTCCGGGAAGATCCCACGTGCCGTGGAGCAACTAAGCCCGTGAGCCACAACTACTGAGCCTGTGCTCTAGAGCCCGCGAGCCATAACTACTGAGCCTGTGTGCCACAACTACTGAAGCCCGCACGCCTAGAGCCTGTGCTCCACAAGAGAAGCCACCGCAATGAGAAACCCGCGCACCGCAACAGAGAGTAGTCCCCGCTCGCTGCAACTAGAGAAAGCCTGTGCGCAGCAACGAAGACCCAATGCAGCCAAAAATAAATAAGTAAATTAAAAAAAAAAAAAGTCACAAGGAGAAGATGCAGCCCTTGGTGCCCATCCCGACCCTCCATGCAGGCAATGGGTTGGAGCATGCTGTTGGACCCTCCCCCAGCCCAGGGGCTCTCCTCCCTGGCCAGGGACCTTCCAGCTGGCCTCACATTTGTCTGTGGGTTCTCATTTGTTTGGGGCTTGGACAGACTTTCTGAGCTGCTCCTCTCAGCACCTGTCTGTTTGTGACAGTGACTCTCTATGGCATGAGCCTCCCAGGGCTGCTCCGTTGGTCCAAGCCTCTGTTCAGCTGAGTTTCTTTCTCTGGTTATTTCTCCAGTGAACAACCGGGGCAGAGGCAGGGTTCTGTGGTATTCCCACGACTCCCAATACCTGTACCAAGACCTAACAGGATGCAGAGATAATGAGGGGAGGAATGAGCACCCTGTGATCTGAGCAGAGCACGTGTGAGGTTCTGGAATCTCCGTGCAGAAGCTGCATCCTTGCTGCAGGCGCCCACAGTGCCCACAGCACCCAGAGGCACGGACGGAGCTGGCTGCTCTAGTGGACATCTGCCGGCTTTGCCCCCCAGCATCCAGACCCTTTTCTGCTGCTCACGGCACCCCAGCAAGCACCTAAAAGACCCCAAAGGACTCTCCCTCCCTTTCTCAGTTCAGGCCTACAGCCCCGTGCTCCCCTCCCCTCCCCTGTGCTCCACGTCCTAGAACAGGTACATGGCAGAGGCCTGATCACTGAATTTCTTGTACCCACCCCACCCCCAGCCTTTGTGACTGGCTCTGCGGTGGTCATGTGACCCAAGCTGGGCCAATGCTATCATCCCAGGACTCTTAGGGGAACCATACAGGAAAGATGGGATCACTCTGTTTGGGATAACATGGCAGGATGTGAGCTCACAGCTGCTGCTAACCATACCAGCCACCACGTGGGAAGAGCCTGCCTGAGAATGAAGACAGCAGAAGAAAGCAAAGTGGAGGGATGGAAAGATGCAGATTTCTGAAAGTATTCAATAATATTTGAGCTCCTGCATCCAGCTAAGCCTGAAGTCCCTGGACTTTGGGGTTAGGTAGTTTGTGTTGCTTTCCTGTCACTCCCAATCAATAGCGCCTCAACTGATTCACACATCGGTAGACGGACATCAGGCACTGGGGTGTGGTGGTGGAAGGAACACTGGGCAGGATGGAAAATGAGAGGAGACAAGCGTGGGAGCAGTGGGCAAGGAGGGCTGAGAGCTTCATGCTTGTGGTGGTTCTCTGCGTCCCTCAGCACAGATGCCAAAGTCCTCACCACCGCCTACACAGCCCTGTGGCATCTGGCCCGTCTTTACCTGTCGGGCCCCATCTCCTCTTTCGCCCCACTCGCGTCCTCCGTTCCAGCCACACGGCCTCTGTATCCATTTTCTCTGCTGTGTAACAAATCACCCCTGAAAGTTAGCAGCTTAGAATAACACCAACTTATTAGCTCACAGTTCTGGAGGTTGGAAGTCCAGCAGGTCTGACTGGGCCCTTCACCCGGGCAGAAGTCAAGGTGTTGGCCAGCTGTGCTCCTGTCTGGAGCTGAGGGTTCTCCTCTGAGCTCCTGCTGGTAACTGTCAGAACTCCATTCCTGTGGTTGCAGGACTGCAGTCCCCACCTCCTTCACAGTTTTCAGCTGGGGGCAGCTCTCAGGTCCTAGAGGCCACCTTGCATGTGCCTCCCTCCACCTTCAGCAAGCAACAGCACACGGCATCTTTCCTGTGCTTCAGTCCCCCTCGACTTCGCTGCCAGAGCCAGAGAGAGCTCTCTGCTCTTAAAGGGCTCAACTGATTAGACCTGACCTACCTGGCTTATCTCTGCATCTCAAGGTTAACTGACTTGGGACTTTAATTACCAATGCAAAGTCCCTTTACAGCAGTAGCTGGATTCGTGTTTGGTCGAATGACCACAGGCTGGAATCTTGGGGGGCTGCCTTTAGAATTCTGCTGACCACAGCTTCCTTGTTCCTCAAACATCCCAACCAAGCCCCCCACTCCCTGCAAAGACTCGCACTTGCCGTTCCCTCCTCCAAGAAAGCTCTCCCTGCAGGTGGCCACGTGGTCCACCCCTCACTTCATTCAGGTCCCCGTGCAAACGCCACCTCCTTCAGAAGCCTTCCCAACCTCCCATCAGAGTCATCACCCCCGTCACTCTGCAGCCTCTTAACCCTGCTTCGTTTTTCTCCCTAGAGCTGAAGTGCTCTCACAGGTTTATCTGCTCTGTCTCCCCCGCTGGGCTCTAAGCCCTGGGGACAGGGACTTCACTTTGTTTGCAGCATCTGGCACAGAGCAGATGCTCAATAAATGTTTGTTGAATGAAAAAGAAGAGCATGTTTCTTCAATTTCTTAATGGTCTTAAGTAGTCACCCCGAGGTCATTCTCATGTTCGTCTGCCAGTCCTGGCTCCACGGGAAGCAGAGTTAAGCTACAGCTGAGAGCCCAGGCAGCAGAGCCAGACTGCCTGCCTCCATGTCATAAGGGCCGCCCCCCACTTCATCTGTGACACAGGGAGAATTTTTGTACCTGCCTCACAGGGTGTCTGTAGGTGCTAAATGAAAGAGTCCAGGTGAGGTGCCTGGCACCCACATTAAAACCCTAAAGTGGCACAGCTTCCTACCCTCAGACAGGCAAAAAATAAAGAATACTGACATGATCAAGGGTTGGCAAGGATGTGTGTGACAGGGGCTTCCACTGAGACTGCACGGCAATGCAATCACTTCGAGATTAAAAAAAAAAAAAAAGTCACAAGGAGAAGATGCAGCCCTTGGTGCCCATCCCATTCCACCAGAATCTAGTGGAAGTGAAGAGAAGGAGCCTGTCCTATTCCTCCTGGGAGGCAAGCACAGGACTCCTGGTAACGACACTGTTTGCAATCACATCTACCAATATATAATGCTTATACCGATATGATCTGACCGGCACACTCACAGATGCTGCTAGCAAGAATACAGCTGCAGTTGATGGCCAGACATGAGAGTAAGAACGTTACATACATAATCTCATTTCATCTGTATCTCCATTTTACAGATGAGAAAATGGAGGCTCAGAGAAGTGTAAATTACTTGCTCAAGGCCACACACGGCTGGGGAGTGGCAAAGTTCTGACCCACGCCCTAGATGGTGGATAGGGTGGGGAGGGGAGGAGAGGCAGCGGGTGGAAGGAAAACAGCAGAGAAGACAAAATGACAGCATCAACACACCGCAAAGAGCACTCTCTCTGCCAAATGCTAAACAGAGCTACCACACGACCCAGCCATTTCACTCCCAGGTACACACCCAAAAGAAAGGAAAACACACCCACACAATGTTCATCCACAGGAATGTTCACAGCAGCATTAGTCATAAAAGTGGAAATGATGTAAGTCCCTCAACTAATAAATGAATAAATAACATGTGGTATGTCCATACAGTGGAATACTATTTGGCCATAAAAAGGGATGCAGCACAGATACATGCCACAATGTGGGTGAACCTTGAAAACATTCTTCTGACTGAAAGCGGTCAGTCACAAAAGGGCACACAGTGTATGATTCCATTTACATGAATTCTCCAGAACAGGAAGATCTATAAAGACAGCAAGTAGATCAGTGGTTGTAGGGGCTGGAGGAGGGGAGAATGAGAAATGACTGCTATCAGGGGCAGGGTTTCTTTTGAGAGGGACAAAAATATTCCAAAATTAGATTGTGATGATGGTTGCACACTCTGGGAATATACTATAAAAACCATTGAATTGTATCCTTTAAGAGGGTGAATTTGGGGGCTTCCCTGGTGGCACAGTGGTTAAGAATCCACCTGCTAGTGCAGGGGACACGGGTTCTATCCCTGCTCTGGGAAGATCCCACATGCTGCAGAGCAACTAAGCCCCATGCGCCACAACTACTGAGCCTGTGCTCTAGAGCCCGCGAGCCACAACTACTGAGCCCACGTGCCACAACTACTGAAGCCCGCGCGCCTAGAGCCCGTGTTCTGCAACAAGAGAAGCCACTGTAATGAGAAGCCAGTGCACTGCAACGAAGAGCAGCCCCTGCTCACCGCAACTAGAGAAAGCCCGCGCGCAGCAACGAACACCCAACGCAGCCAAAAATAAAATAATAAATAAAATAAATAAATTTATAAAAAAAGAAAAAAGAAGAAAGTGAATTGTATGATATGTGAATTATATTTCAATAAAGCTGTTTTCAAAATATGTTCTAAGGGGCTCTGGTTTTCTGAGCGTTCACGGGGAAAGGTTATGAAAAAATAAGCTCAGCAAATGCAGGTTGAACAAGCTTAGTAAGGTTTTTAATGCAGGACTTCTCAGAGCCTTCAATTCATAGATATGCACAGGAACACTCCTAAGAGGAACATGTCCTAATAATAGATAATGTTTAATGAGTTTTCACAATGGGCCAGACACACTAACTCATTTACACATATTAACTAATTGAATTCTTATGCTAACCCTATGAGGTAGTTACTATTATTACCCTCGTTTCACGCATGAAGAAACTGAGACCCAGAGAGGTTGAGAATCTTGCCCAAGATTACACAGGCAGCAAGTGACAATGTCCACAACTGAGCCCAACGAGCTTTGCTCTGAGATTCATGCTGGACTGTATCTCTCGATGTAGTATACAGCATTTCCAAGACATGTTTGACCACGGCTTACTTTAATAAAAAGAATTCCGAGATATCTGCCTTCTCTCCAGCTTCAAGGCCAGCACCCTGGTCCAGGAGCACATCCTCCTGAGCAAGTGCAGTTCCCTTCCCAGCCCCCCAGGGGCCTCCTGCTGCCTGTGCACCAGGGTTTCTCAACAGCGGCACTGTTAACCTTTGGGACTGGCTCACTCTGTGCCGGGTGGGGGGCTGCCCTGCGCCTTGTAGGGGGCTTCACAGCATCCTTGGCCTCTCCCTGCTAGATGTCAATAGCACCTTCTCCCCACGTTTGACAGCCAAAAACATCTCCCAACATTGCCAGATGCTGACAGGGACAAATTGCCCAGGTCGGAATTGCTGCCTTAGAAGAAAGTCCCAATTCCTCACTGTGGCTGAGAAGCTCCTGATGGTCTGGCCTTGCCCACCTCCTCGCCTACCACCTTCCGGTACCCACACCCCACAGCAACGGGCGCCTGCTCTCTGATCTTCTGACTCTCCAAGCGCGGCCCCTCCTCAGGCTCTTCGCATGTGTTCTTCCCTCCGTCCTTCTTTCTCATTATTCAGGTTTTCTCTGTCCACCTTCTTTGCTGTTTTCTACCCAGTCACTCACTCCCTTAATACTCGGATTTGTTTTCCCTGTAACACACCATTATTTAATTTATGATATGTATTTAGTTTCTTCCTTATAATCTGTTCTCCCCACCAAAATACCAGCAACGTGTGTGCGGACGCCTGGTGATCTTGTTTGTTGACTCTCCGGTGCCAAGAAGAGCCTGGGTACCCGGCAGCTGCTTGTCTCTGAGTGCCGGATGAATCATGACCCTGTCGACAGGTAAATCGGGAAGCCCTCCTGGCGTGCGCCTGGGCACGGTCAAGACTGGCGACTGGAGGGGAAAACACCTGAGGAGTTTTATCAGTTTTATCACCGTGGCTGTGGGCATGGAACACGCTTCTGGTCTTTTGTAAAAGGTCTCTTTCTTTCAAAATCGGTTGCCAAGAGGTCTTTAAAACGGAAAACACACAAAAAGGAAAAAACAGCAGAAAAGGAAGACGAGGATTACTTTAAAATTTTTAAAGTCTTCTTAAATGAAAGCAAGTCTCTGCTTAGTGTCGGCTGATTTTCCACACAAAGCAGGGACTAGACATTGGAACGGGAATGGAAAGCAGTGGTGGGGTGTCTCTAGGTCACACCTTCAGCAGTTCCGACAACAGGGGCTGGGTGGAGGAAAGCGATGAGCAGTCCACTTGGGGCGTGAGGAGGAAGGAAATACAAGGCAGACAGGATGAGTCAGCCTGGGCTGGGGCCACCCTGAGCGCCAGCAGGCAGAGAGAGAGCCGGCTTGAGGAACCTTCCTGGCACATCCACAGGATACCTCTATGCACTGGAAGGAACTGCAGCTTCTAAAGCTCTCCCCAGATTTCCTCCTCCGGGGTGGTCTTCCGTGAAGGAATTTTGAACTTTGCAAGGATTTTGCTGCGCACAACTAAGCCTCCTGAGCTTGGCTTCTCCTTCTGTTAATGAGAGGCTCAGGCTTGCTTGGAATGTCTTGACCTGGAAACCCCTGCCATAGTGGCCCTGGAAGGTTGGACTGGAGGCCCTAAATATCTCCACCCACCTATTAAATATTTTTATTAAAAAAAAATCAGGGGCTTCCCTAGTGGCGCAGTGGTTGAGAGTCCGCCAGCCGATGCAGGGGACACGGGTTCGTGCCCCGGTCCGGGAAGATCCCACATGCCGCAGAGCGGCTGGGCCCGTGAGCCGTGGCCACTGAGCCTGTGCATCCAGAGCCTGGGCTCCCCAACGGGAGAGGCTATAACAGTGAGAGGCCCGCGTACCGCAAAAAAGAAAAAAAAAGAAATCAAACCAGAAACAGTCAAGTCCCCAAGTCTAACCACCAATTTACAGGAACTACCAGGGATAGAAAAACATGTTAAATGACACCACAGGGATGCAACCCACAAACTCTCAATTGCACAAAGCTCTCTGGGACAAACGACTAGCTGTCTCCAACAAATAAACTGCAAGGAAGGAAAAGAGGGAATCCTGTGGAATTAAGGAGTCTTAAGAGACACATCAACCAACAGCCATGTATGCACGCACCTTGCTTGCATTTTGACAAGAACAAACTGTGAAAAAAATTCATGAAACGACTGGGGAAATTTCAACAGTGATGGGATATTCAGTGATATTAAAGGATGATTGTGAATGCAAGTTTTGGTATGATAATGGGATCATGGTTATTTTTTAAAGAATTCTTATTTTTTAGAGATATTTGTTCAAATACTTGTAGAAGAAATAATATGATGCCTGGGATTTGTTTCTAAATAATCTGGAATGAGGTGGGGGAAGGGGAGGATGTAGATGGAAAAAGTCTGGCTGTTTGGCCAATCCTGGCAGCTGCTGTCGGGTCTGTGGTAGTGGATTACACACCCCCTCCCTAAAAACAAACAAACATGACTTCATCAATCAGGTGACCTACAAGCTTACAAATACTTTGGTCCTCTTACTAAAATTCAGTTTAACTTTCTTTATTGCTCTGCTTTACATCATACATCCAGGTATATAATTCCTGGCTATGAAAAATGGGTGAATTCATTCATCAGTACTAAATTACCTTGACTTGGAGGCAATATCATATAGTGGCTGAGAGTAGAGAAACTATTCCTGTCCGTGCTTTGTCATTTGCATCTCTAGGAAACCCAGTAAATATACTTCTCGGAGCCTCAACTTTCTCTCCTGTAAAATGGGAGGGAGTAAGTGAAATGTTGCATGAGGAGCACTTGGCCCAGTGTATGACTGTCAGAAAACTGCAGTGACTATTATGACCAGTGGCAGCAATACCAGAAGAACGCAGAGTAGGGTCTATTCATATAATAAAAAAATTATGCTTCTTCAGGCATCTGTAGAAAGATGACTGGGATGAAATACTACAAAGAGATTACAGAGAGATAATCCCACAGGGAGTCATTCATTCATTCAACAAACACAACTGAGTGAGTACCTTCCGTGTGCCAGGCACGGGAGAACTGGGGCCACTGCCTGAGCTCAGCCCCTGCTCTCCCGGGAAGAGAAAGGAGCGCATGTCGAGACAAGGGGAAAACAGGGGTCAAGACTTAGGGGCAGTGCAGGGAGAGGTCCAGACCAGATCTGAAGGACACAGGAGAATTAGCCAGGTTGGCTCTAGGGAGGGAGGGCGGAGAGGTGGGAGAGAAAAAAGGACAAAGCATTCCAAGCTGTTAAGGGAAGAGCAAGTGCAAAGGCCCTCAGGGCAAGAAGGACTAATTCCAGGCTCAGAAGGATCAGAGTCCCAAGCAGGACGAATGGAGGTGGGTAGCGCGGCTGCAGCTGGGCGGGGGTTTCTTTCATTTTTACTTCATACCTTCTGAATTACGAAAATATTTCATGGAAGTATGTGTCATTCTTACAATTGTTTAAAAGTTAATAAAACATGTACAAAACACCTGATAAAGCCCGAAGAAGTAAAGAAATTATGATAGCATTTTCTCTACTCTTTTCCTCTCAAGAATTCTACAACATGTTAAAATTCATTCACATTTGCTTAAAAAAAAAAAAACACTTAAAAAAAAAATCTCACAAGCACAGCATCCTCTCCCGTCTGGTTTGCTGGAAGGGCCGCCCCATCCTTCCCCGCCTCCTTTCCCTTTTTTGGTGTCTTAGACATGGAAACGATAATTGCACCTAATTTCAACGATGCTCTTTCCAACCCTCATGGAGGCTCTGGCCCTCAAACAAGTTTCTAAGTGACAGGCTGAGCTTGGAGGAAAGACCCACTAATAAGGTTTGGGGAAAAGCTTTTGATTTTCCCAACGGAATGCAGTTTTAACACAATCTGGGGAGTCCCCCCACCCCCTGTCCCTGTGTGAGCACAGCCGGCCAGTAGGAAGAAAGAACTTGGTACTGGGACTGCCCTGCCAAGTGGTATCTGCAAGTTTCCCCTGCAATCTGTTGCTAGGGGTGGAATCTGTTTTTCTGGTTTCCTCTCAGCCCGGGGCTAGGCTTCACTTTGATGTGAAGGAGGTGCACAGTGTGCATGCGAGTTACCTGAGTGGAGGTGGAGACCTGAGGGCAAGGCTGCAGCTGCCTGGGAGGAGGGCTAAGGCCTCCCCCTTTAGTCTGCGCAGTGGGAACCCCAGCGAGGCCCTTTCAAGTCTGCACCTTGCGGTTTCTCCCCACAGGAAGGCCAGCTTTATTATGGGTTTGTTCCCTTCACTGTTTTGAACCCCTC
Source organism: Lagenorhynchus albirostris (assembly GCF_949774975.1). NCBI lineage: Eukaryota > Metazoa > Chordata > Mammalia > Artiodactyla > Delphinidae > Lagenorhynchus > Lagenorhynchus albirostris. The sequence continues at coordinate 5,849,678 of NC_083109.1, read as the reverse complement.
CCTGGGCCCCCGCCCAACTCAGGACCTTGCATTTCATGTCAGGTCTAGTGAGGCCGCTGGCTCCTGGCTGAGTGTAGCGCTACGTGATACAGAAGGGTCTGCCCTCCTGAGAGACAGAGATCAGTGGTCAGATGGTTTCTGTCCCAGCAGAGAGGTGCCTCCCAGCAGACAAGCCTCAATGGTGTCATTGACTCAGCCTCTCCCTTCAAAGGCCTTTTATTTGTTTATTTCTCACGGAGAACCCACCTGCTGCAATGCCTTCATCTGAAAGATGAAAAAGCTGAGGCCCGAGGGGTAATTCCACCACCAAAGAAACCCCCGCAAAATTATGATGCATTCCCAGGCAGACCCTCAGTGGTGCCTCATAATCTAGCGGTAAGAGCTCCACTGGGGAGTCAAGGTTTACCTTCCAGCTCCGTCGCCGACCACAATGCAATCTTGCCCAAACTGCTCAGCCTCTCCAAGCCTCAGTTTCTTCACCTGTGAAATGGGGAGAATAATTTTTACAGCTTAGGGTTGTTGATTTAAGTCACCCCGCCAATTTAATTATGTAAGTGTTCACCTATTTCTCCTCAATTCCCCCCTCCCCCTAGACTGTGAGTCCCCTAAAGGCAAGGACTCTGGCCACCTTGCTCACAGACGTGATCTCAATAACTACAACTGCCTAGTGCAGGGTAGGCGGTGAGGAAGTATTTGTGTTGATAATAACGAAGGCCCTCAGCGCCGGGCTCAGCACAGACACTCATCATTATGAACAGAGGGAGTTTGTTATTTATGATGGGAAAGCAGGTTTTGTTTCAACGCTATCAAATCACCAGGAACTGAGGGAACAAAACAGCTCTCTGGAGAGGGCCTGATGTCAGGTGGCTCTTCTGGGGCAAAGCCCCCAGGACCCCATCCATGAAGGACCTGCCTCCACAGGCTTCAGAGCCACCTTGCTCCAGGGCCTCTCCCCGCTGTCCTCTCTCTCAAAGAAATTGTCCCCCAGAGGCAGGAGTCCTTCCCCGGGGCTTCAGAATTCCTATCTTCTGCTCTAGAAGACAGCAGGGGTAAAGGCTCAAATCACCAAACCTGCAAGGGCAGGGTTGCTAGGTTAAAATACTGGACAACTAGTTAAATTCGAATTTCGGATGAACAATGAAATAACTTTTTAGTAAAAGTATATCCCAAAGATTGCATGGAACCTGGTTATCCTTAAAAAAAAGTATTCACTGTTTATCTGAAATTCAATTGTAACTGAGGGTCCTGTATTATAATTTGCTAAATCTGGCAAGCCAACAAAGTGATGGAGCTGGGATGTTAACCCAGGCCTGCCTGAGCTTGTGGACCTCACTTTCTCCTCTCCTGCAAAATCCCCATGATCATATTAGGAAACTCTTGGCGTGGTTATGAGAATTAAAAGAGAGAGGCTGAGTGAAATGGGCTTTTAAGCCCTCAACTACTTCATAAATGTTGGCAAGGGCAGGAATTTTGTTTGCCTTGATCCTGAGATGAACCCAGTGCCTAGAGCTGTAACTGACACACAGTTGGACAGCCACGACTATTTGTTTCAGTGAAAAATCGCTGGTACTACTTTCCATAAATAGCCAAAAAAAAAAAAAAGACGTAAAACCATTTCAACGGGCTTCCCTGGTGGCGCAGTGGTGGAGAGTCCGCCTGCTGATGCGGGGGACATGGGTTCGTGCTCTGGTGTGGGAAGATCCCACATGCCGCGGAGCGGCTGGGCCCGTGAGCCATGGCCGCTGAGCCTGCGCGTCCGGAGCCTGTGCTCCGCAACGGGAGAGGCCGCAGCGGTGAGGAAAAAAAAAAAACATTTCAAGGTCCCAAATCTAGGTCCCACATTCCAAGCATACCCTTCTGGCCCGTTAGGCTGGTCCTCATTCCTGCCAGACGGCGCCCAGGCAACAGTCCCCCTCTTTCCCTCCCAGGTAGGATTGCGCCTGAGAGAGCCTCGAGCACGCATGCCTCACTCAATGGAGGTGCTATGCGCATGCGTTGGTCCAGCTCCGCCTGGGGAGGGGTGAGGAGTGCACATGCGCGGTCAGCCCTCTCCGGAAAGCGCGGGAAAGGAGCTCCGTCTTTTCCTGGACGTGCTCTGTGGGTGCGGGGAAGGGCGCTATCCGGCCAAGTCAAGTTCCTGCTTTTGGACTCTTTCACTGCCGGGTGGTCCTCATGGCCTTTGCACCCAGAGGTCCTGAGGCCTCGTTCTTCCAGGTTTTGGACCAGCACAGGGCTTCCCTGCTGGCCGCCCTGAGGAAAGGCGGCGGGGAGCCCGCTGGCGGGGGGACGCGCCTGGCCACTAGGTATGAGGGCGCCTTCTGGGGCGCAGACACCGGGACTTGGCGAAAAGCTTCCTCGGTGCAGCCGGGCTTGAGGTGTTCTGTGGGGAAATGCTGGGCCCCCTTCCCGTCTCCCACTGTGGCGGCCACAGGGTGAAGCCTGTTGGGCCCGCCAACCCTGAACCCCGAGAAAGGCCCTTGTTTAGCGACCCCCTTTCTCTGCTGTTAACTTATTTTGAACTCAGAAAGCCTGGTGACAGACCACCCTCCCCCCATGTCTTCTAGAATGTTCCCCCTCTAGAACGGTCCAGGAGCATCTCCACAGCTGGGTTCACGAGTTTCTTGAAATCCTAACAGTTTGGGGGAGTTTAGGGCACAGTTTGGCCTTGTGTTTGTTTAAAAAAAAAAAAGTGTAAAAATTTAACTTTAGAAGTTTTCAGGCTTTTTTTTTTTTTGGAAGAGGGGAAAATCAGTGTTGTGAGTTCTCAATAAGTATGTTTTATCAAAATGAACAAGGAAGTCAACACATTTTAAATGGTTTCTAGTGAGACAATGGGGTTTTTGACTTCGAAGTGAAGAGAATGTACACTTCTTTAAATCGATTAGAGCAGTTAGAGGTTAGCTCAGAGTGCGGTGCTGATAACATCAGTTACGGGATCTCCAGCTGCCCAGCTTAGAGTTAACTACCGAAATTATGTTTACATTATTCATCACTTTTACTTGAAATGCTCTGTTGTTCTGCTTCCTTGATCTGCTTTTCCCATTTATCAGCAAACTTTTTCACTTAAACAAATTACTGCCTTTTACTTTTAAGCCCAAACCAACTATCAAAAAACCAAAAAGCCGGAAAAACCCACAAAAATTTTTTTACAATAGGATTTAGTTTAAGGGAGAATTGAGAGTAAAGGAAAGAAAGGGATGGAAGTCCTTTTTTACATTTCAGATGTAAATCTGGTTGTTTTAAAGTTGGTCATAATGTTATCGTAACTTTTTTTTTCCAGGCTGGAAAAATGAGATATTTGAATCAGGTTTTGCATCCTGTTATTAGAAAATATGGAATGTTTTAAAATTTATTTTCTGATACTTGCATTTTCCATGAAAACTCTGATGTTTCTGTGGAAATTAGAACACTACATTTTGTGCATTTTCTAGATTTAATATGCGTTCCCTTCCTAGGCAATATTCTTACGGTGTTTATAACAGAATAACATTTTTTGAAGCTGATGGCTTGTGAAATTAAAAGTCAGCTGACAGAAAACTGGGCTAAGTCTTAATAATTTTCTGTGGTGTAGTAGTTGCCAAGTCCCTTTATGGTAGTGATTAAACTTTTTTCTTTTTGTGTCACTAAAATTCAAAAGGGCTGATTTATGGCATGAGATCAATTAAGGTAACGTGCTACAGCACGAAGTTTTTCTTTTGAAATATTTTTGCTTTGCATTTTGGGGAAATTAAAGCAAGTATTACATCAATTTTAATTAAAAGATTTATCAGTAGTATTTCAAGTCAATGATTTTGTATTTAAAGTAGGTTGATACGAAGAGTAGATAAAAATATATTTATAAATTATATTGTCTAGTCATTAATTTAAAAGGGAGATATTACTTCAATTGGTAATTGAGAAGTAAAATTACAAGCAAATGAAATTTCTCTGTAATTCACCACTATGAATACAGTTGTTGTTTTAATGCATGACTGTTATAAAAATTTAGTGGGAGAGAATATTATTGACATGTATCACCTAGTCTTAAAAAACAACCAATGAAACTAAAAATTAATATTGACCTGGGGAAATGTTACATACTGTAAAGGTCTAATTTAGAATTAAGACTGAATCATGGTGTATTTGTTGTTTCAGTTCTGAGGTTCTTGCAGCTATAGAAAATGTTATCCAAGACATAATCACAAGCTTGGCAAGAAATGAAGCACCTGCATTCACAATAGACAACAGATCAAGCTGGGAAAATATAAAGTGGGCATTTTGCATTTTTTACTTTTAAATGCAGTATCTATGTCATTATTTGAGTTTGAGTTCGAGTTCTAGTTGGATTTAATTCTTTTTATTGCCTTCACCTTGCCAAAAAGATCTAAGGAAGTTTACAAAATACGTACCATACAGGCAGGTTTTATAAAGTAGAAGTAGGTGTGAAAGATAAGGCAAAGGGAAAACAATGCTAGGAACAAAAAGTGGAGCACCAAAAGGGGTTAGAATTCAAAATGCATATGATAAAGTCTCACAGTCCTGCTAAAAATAGGCTCCAGACTTGGATCTAAGCTTTCTAGCACTCAAAAGGGGGAAATAACACCAGTGGAATTCTCATCTATACTGCAAAAGCAAACCACTTGCTCAGGGGGGCTACAACCAGTCCTGATACTGAGACCAAAATAAATGTATCCTGAACACAGAGCATATTTTGATGGCTCTTTCCCCTAGCACATCTGCCCCTGCTAAGTCCTGTGTCCAAGAGGGTAAGATCAGCAAACAGCTTTATCAAAGTCCTGGAACCTAGTCACATAGTTTGTTGCTTTCAGATCGTCAACCTGTAGACACTTACCACGTAATAATGAAAAACACTACAAGAACAGTCTTCACTAAGAGTTACAGAAACAGAATTAAAGTAATTTTAAGGCTCTTTAGGCACTAAGTATTCTTTTATGATCAATGTAATTAATGTAACTGTAAAGTTTTGAATCATATTTTGCAAGCTGGATCTTGAAGCAACTGTCACCTGGCCTATTTGCCTGGTGCCTTCTGCCACCTTTAGGACAGGCTTGGCAGTTCAATTTAACAGCCTAGTATAAATTGTTATTTCATTTACTGTAACTTTGGGGGTAAATTAAACAAAACATTTCAAAACTTATTATTAAATTGAGTAAAATTATTAAATAAACCAATCAAGAAAATGAGCAAAATGCTAATAAAATTGTGAAATATTTGGTAATAGTTCACATACCCTAAATATCTTCCTGGGAAAGAAATACATACACACACACACACACACACATCATAATTAAAGGTATTTAATTCATGTATTTTACACACTTGCTTTTAGTGCCTCTGTATGTTGCAAAGCTAATTACCTAATTACCACCTGGAATTATCTAAGCTTATAAACGAGATTATCATAATATAATATATCAGTGCTTACACTGAGAAGAAATGGGGATTTAAATGATGTTCAGAAGAGGACATTGAGTGCATATTGTTTGGTGTTCAAAAGTTAATTCTTTTTTATTCTATTCCCTTGCTTTAAACAAAATGACAGGTTTGAAGATTCTGTGGGTCTTCACATGGTATCTCATTGTACCACAAGAAAAATCAAAAGTGATTCACCAAAATCAGTTAAAACTTTTGGTAAATTAATCTTTCTTAGCTTTCTGTAGTAAAATAAATAATTTTGGTTACTTTCTGGGTTATAGTTTTTCCTAGCTAAATAATTTTACTTGTTCTTTAATAGGCCACCCTGTACTTGAAATAAATTTATAGAATTTTGCATTGTGAATAACCATGGAAGTATTATTTCAAAAGAAATTTTCAAGATGCATGATTCAGTGGAAAAGTATTCTCTCAGTTTTGCTGTACATAGAGCAATTAATTTTATCTGATTCGTCAGGCAATTATTATTCTGTACTTAACACTTCTATTTTGGGAAGATAAATTTTGTTAATATTGTGGAAAGTAACTGAGGACAGTTAAAATCCTTGATAGCAGTATGTTTTGAATTTGTAAGAAAAATGATGAGTAACTTGTTTATTGCATCTTATTTTCCAGCGCTAATTCTTAAAATATTGTCCATGATTTATAAATTAGTACAGAGCAACACTTACGCAACCAAACGGTAAGTACATTGTGCTAATAAATTACTCTTTAAAATGCAGTGTGAGATTTAGTGGCATTAACTTTCATTATATGTTTTGAAAAGTTACATAAAACTAGGCTATGGGTCGTAAACTACTTCGCTAATATGTTGCCTTCATCCAGTTAAAGCTTTCTTCAATTAATACTCCAATACTTATATTCAAAGAAAATATGGTTAATTAAAATATATATTTTTAAAATTTTCATAGAGACATATATTACACCGACAGCCAACTCTTTGGTAACCAGACTGTTGTGGACAATATTATCAATGATATTTCCTGTATGTTAAAAGTGCCGAGGAGAAGTCTGCATATAGTAAGTAGCATTTAATACAAAACATTTTAAGACAAAACATACAAAAGTTGGGCTTCCCTGGTGGCGCAGTGGTTGAGAGTCCGCCTGCCGATGCAGGGGACGCGGGTTCGTGCCCCGGTCCGGGAAGATCCCACATGCCGCGGAGCGGCTGGGCCCGTGAGCCATGGCCGCCGAGCCTGCGCGTCCGGAGCCTGTGCTCCGCAACGGGAGAGGCCACAACAGTGAGAGGCCCACGTACCACCAAAAAAAAAAAAAAAAAAAAAAACATACAAAAGTTGTAATAGAAGAATAAATGTAATCTGTGCCTTCTTTCCATATTTTTGATACTACGTTTTTCTCACTATGAATTTAAATAATCTATTCTCATTGTATTCCCTTGGATAAATGAACCAAGACAGATGAATTATCAAATATTTTTCATTTCTAAATGCTCTTACACAGTTTCTCCTTTATTTCTTAAATCCCAGTCTGGGCCAAAATACATATAATTAAGAGGTGAACATGAGAAGGGACTTAGAGGCATAAAGTAAACTCAAGAGAGAGGTTTCAGATATGTCTATTATTTTTTCAGTTATCTACATCAAAAGGTTTAATTGCTGGCGATTTAAGGTATATCGAGGAAGACGGCACCAAGGTGAATTGTGCATGTGCAACAGTAAGCATCATTAATGTTTTCACGTGTTTTAACTCCATTTCAGATCGTTTGTTTCTGAAATGCATTTTATTTACTGCCTTGTTACGTAGTTTGGAGCTTAAGATTTTAGAATAAAATCGATGAATATGTATATGCTGTACTGGGTTGTACATTACATAGTTTCAAAACATGCCACTTGCCAAATGTCACATTGAAAGAAACAAACGTACACATTCCTTTTTAAAATGCACTGTTGTTTTCAGGTAGAGTGTGACCTGACCATTTTAGCATGGTTATTTATGTAATCTTCATGAAATTCTCTGGTTCTGAAATTAATGTGTGTTACTAAACTATTTGTTAGGCTTGGTACGTAGAAAGCCCCCAGTACTGAACTAGCACAGAAGTTTGGAAAGGGCCAGCTCACCATTTTGGAAAGAGGAGAATGACACCTATGAGATCCTGCATAAGGAAGTCTTTCCTTCATCTGTTTCTGCTTTTTAAGCCACATATCTATAAAATTTCCAAGAAATTCTCACCTTCTGGGAAGTAGTTTAGGTCATATGTCAGTTTTCTTACTGAAAAGTAAATCTGTGTCCTACTGTTTTTTTACTGAGGCATAGACCTCTGATAACAGGTGTATTTTTTTAATGAAAATATAGGATTTTTGTGATAAATTTTTAAATGTCGTTAAACTTGCTATTTATTTAAAATAAAAACTGTCTTGTTTTGTTAACTTAGGCTGTTGCTGTGCCATCTAATATTCAAGGAATTCAGAGTATCCTTTGGGAAAACTATTTAAACGTCTAGAATGTTCATTCATCCATGACTTTGATAAATCAAGCCTTCATAATGTGTAATCAACAAGCCAAACCCTGTAGTGGTCAAGGTGAGCACACCATGGTCCCTTTTTAAAGATCCTTTTAGGAGCTCACCATCTAGTAGGAGAGACAGATATCTAAATACTATGTGTGAATATATATCTGTTTACCTTCAAATATAACCGTTATTTAGTTAGTGGTTAAATTGAAATACGCATGCCTTAAATTTATCAGCCTTAACTTCACAGATTTAATTACAGATGCAAAATTTCTATTAATTGTAGAAAAAGATGCGACATTTCAGCGGCTCCTAGATGACAGTTTTTGCACCAAAATGTCTCCGTGCATCATGGTTACGGTATATTATCTACCTTTACCACAATTCCAAAACTAACACACTACATTGGTGATTGGTAAGAGGGGTTTATAACATCATCCATAAGCTTGGACAGCATTCTGTTATCAATATGATGCATCCTTCGGGATTATAGAACAAGAATTTCCAAGGTGTTTATTTAACCATCCTCAAATCTGACTGAAATCAAATAACGCCCCCCAGGAGGCATCCTGATATAGTGTAAATATCAGGTGCTTACAAAAGTGGATTGGTGAGAAAGGAAGTGACGGATTAGTGCGGCAGCCTCGTCAGTTAGACGAAGAACATCATAACTGGATTTGGGGAGCCTGTCCAGAGGCTCTCAGGTGGTTGCCTGGGTGGAAGGATGCCAGGGGAATGATTAAGGAGAAAGGGCTTAAGCAAAGGGCATTTCCAAGGCAAATCCAAAAGGACGTGGTGACCATGGGATGAGGGGAAGGAGTCAAAATGACTCTGGTGTGTGGAACTTCACCATGATGTCACCGTCGATACTACAGGACAACTGGCGGGAAGGCTCAGCTCTTCGCGGCAGAAAGATGTTGCATGTAGTTTTAGAAATATGAATTTGAGATGATAGCAGGAAATCCTAGTGGCCTCTGCCCAGTTTGAAGTGAGGGGAGAACGGTTGAGATGGAAAATGCAGGCTGAGAGCTCATAAGTAATAAAGGCGCTACCTGAACCCCTGAAGTGATCTCTCAGCGGGGGTGTCCTGTGGCTCACGCTTTGGTCCAGTCCTCCTCCGCTTTCACACCTCCCTGGTGAGAGTGCATGCTTGCTGGGCTGATAGGAAGCCAAGCCACTACCGACAGAGAAAGCTGCCCGGGCCCCGGCCTCTGTTCAGCTGTTGGCGTTTGAATCACGGCTGGTACTGGCGCATCGGAGACGCAAGTAAAGCTCGGCTCTCTGTCACATTTCTTTTTCTACCTTGTCTTTCCTCTTGTAGGCTGCCTCCTAGTCCTTGCCTACCTACATGTTGGTGCTATCATGGTGTCCACTGATAATTGCTGTCATTGCTATGGTGAAACACCCACAAGCAGCTGACCTGTAGTAGCTGTCTCTACAGAGGGGAGCTGAGAGCCGAGGGCCAGGCTAGGAAGGAGGCTTTGGTACTCCTCTGTGGTCTCCTCTACCACATACATGTGTAGTCGTTCCCAAAGGAAAAAATTAAAATATACTAGCATTCACTAAGTGCTCATGGTGTGCCAGGAGCTCTGCCGGGCACTGGATACAATAAGGGTTCCCATTTCAGTGCTGTGTTCCACATATCAACGTGTAAAGTCTCTCCAACCTTGTGAGGTAGGTATTATTATCATCCCCATTTTAACAATAGGACAATGGGACCCAGGAAGGTATTTTACCACAATCTTAAGGCTGGTCAAAACTAGGACTGGGTTTTAGGCAGTTCAGCTCCACGTCACTCTAGTCCCATAACTGTGTGGCAGGCATATTTATCCCAATTTTATAAATAAAACCACGGCCTAAAGACACCAAGAAACCAACCCAACTTTACCCGCTAATGATTGGCGGAGAGGGAGTTCAAACTCAGAGCGCTTGCCTGGAAAGCCCATTCTTCTCTCTGCCTGCTTTCTTCTCTGCTCCATGTCTCATTTGGTTTTCTGCTTTCTTCTCCTAACACTGTTGTAAAGCTCTTTCAATTACTTTTCCACATAATTATTGTTTTAATGACTTCATAATACTCTTCCACTGCTTAGGTTTATTAAATTCTGAATGTAAGCCAGGTACTCTTTTACATGCTTTATAATTGTTAAATAATTGAATTCCTATAGTAATTTTATAAGGTGTTAAGAAGCCCCAACTTCAGAGAGTCTTCGTGACTCTTTCAGGTTCATGCTGCTGAGAAGTGGCAGAGCCAGATGCCAGCCCAGGCTGTCTGGCCCCAAAGCTGGTGCATATCACCACCGTGCTCTGCTGCCTCTCCATGTCCCTGTTGTGAGATAGTTTGGCTATTTATCATAGTTTCTGTCCTGTTAAATAACCCTGCAGTGGACATCTTTATGTATGTCAGATTTTTCTTACCTCTGTTTCTGCTGAAATATTTCCTTAGGATTATTTTCTAGGACTGGGATAATTGTCAAAGGTATGAAGTTATGTGGGCTTTTTCACCCTGTTGTATATAGTGTACATTTTTTCACAGTCAAAACCAGTCTTCCATCACCTGAAATTTAAGGTGAGGGGATCTAACTTTTAAGTTATTAACAAAATAGGAATATAGTTTTATCAGTTTCATTCTACTAAATGATTTCAATACTTGCTTTTAGGGAAAGGGAGTACCTGATCTGAACACAAGACTTTTAGTCAAGAAGCTGTGGGAGACATTTCACATTCCTATTTTCACTCTTGTAGATGCTGATCCACATGGTAATTGATTGTTGGACTATTTGAAACAATAGTCATGATAAGTCATATCTGTAGTTGTCTTTTTCTGCTCATAGAACACCTTCATAAAATATTCTGGGACTTCCCTGACCATCCAGTGGTTAAGGCTCTGCACTTGCACTTCAGTGGGCGCAGGTTCAATCCCTGATTGGGGAGCTAAGATCCCACATGCCGTGCAGCGTGGCTGAAAAAAAAAATTAGAAGAATATGATTATTAGATTAAAATAAATGACTGTAATCATTTGGGGCAACTTATCGCTGTTTTTATTGTATTAAACTGAACCATAAATTTTCCATTGGTAATGTCCACAAAAATAAAAATTGCAGATGTTAGGTATAATTATCTAGCCTATAGTATGCAAGAAGACTAATTTTAAAGTTAACTTTCTTTTAACAGGCATAGAAATAATGTGTATCTATAAGTATGGATCTATGGTAAGTATAGAAAAATATTTTTCCTTTTTCACTATTGAGATATTTTATATTCACTGAAGTGATTTCTGCATTTACTTATCAACCCCTAGTAAGCTAAGGGCCCCCAAAATGTACCAGGGAAGCTACTGTCCTAAGTCTAGGGCCAGTCTATTTCAGACCTGTGATTCCAGCTTCCAACATGACCAGTGTGACTGCAGATGACAGAGTGGGATTACCTGTGGGCAAGAGGCATTAATTATCCTCCACTTTCTTGGCCTGCTGAAGTAACTGTGGGCCCTCAGCATAGCAACACTGATCACCAGTTATACCCTGAAAATATAGAGCCTTGAATTCTGACTTTTCCAATTCCAACCATAAGGAGAAATGAGAAGATCACCAAACTTCACCACTGGAGACTGCAACTACCACACATCAATGGTTGTCAAAAATGTGGTCCTGGACATCAGCATCATCTGGGAACTTGTTAGAAATGCAAATCTCAATCCCCATCCAGACCTCCTGAGTCTGGATTTCCAAGGGTGGGCACTCCAAGTGATTCTGACACGTGGTGAAGTTTGGGAACCATTGGTGTACACCTTGAGTGTCCTGATGTATATGTTTATAGCAGATGAAAAGGATGGTGGAGCAAGGTGTTAAGGTATGGAATCAACGATCCACAGTAAATGCAGGTCAGAGGGGTCATCTGTAGTTTTACTTTATAGAAAACCAATACAGAAATACTACAGAGCAGTTTTAAAACCTCCACTGAAAGTCAAGTTTAGCTAAGCCCCTGGTGATTTTCTTAACTTCTGTGGCCTCTGGGGGTGTGAAGTCTTCAGTACTGGTCCTTCCTAATAAGTTAAAAAATTGGCTGCAAAAACACGTATGGAGTTCTCTGCATACCTTAGCTAATACACTTCTGCTCTCTATTTTAGGCTATGTCTTTTGAAGCCCATAATCTCACAGTTCCAGCTATTAGATGGCTTGGTCTCCTCCCTTCTGATATCAAAAGGTTAGGCGGTTAGCAGAAGTAGGATATTTTAAATGATGATTCATTGTAATATGTAACACTCAGCCTAAAAAGTCACTACCAGGGAAAGCACTTAACGGTTTTTACTTACCGTGTTCCCAATGACTCGGGATTATATAATTATGAATTACATTTATCCATGTTTCTGTTTCAGCTGCTAAAATTCTTAAATATATTTGGTTAATTGAACCTTTAGCTAGCTAGAAGACATTTTTTGTTTTACCTTTATGGTTAAAGTGTTTAGTAATTTTGTTTATACTTAGACAGTATGAAGACATTGAATCTAGTTAAATGGTAATCATGACAACACCATTTGCCGTATGAATTAACTTTATCATAGATTTAAAATTTTAACTTCATTTAAAAATCTCATTTTAAGATTAAAGTTGGGAACTCTAAATTTTGTCATTTTTATTATCTATATGTTCATTATAGAAAAAATATCATTAAGTAACAAGATAAAAGTCACCTACAGATGAACAGCTTTACCCCTGTTGATTATTTGCCGTGCCTTGCCATAACTTCTTCCAAAAGAATGGAGTCATACTCTATTTTGTAGTCTGCTTTTCTCACATAACACAATGTGATCGCTTTTCCTTATCAATAAATACATTCCTAAGACCTCATTTGAATGTCTTCTGCTGAGTTCCAGCTCTGAGTGTGTTTATTCAGTCAGCCCCTTCCAGCTGAAAGTTTGGGTGGTTTCCACGTCTCTGTTCCAGTGGATAGTGCTTTGATGGACCATCTTGTAACTAAATCTTTGCCCCGTATCCTTAATTAGTCCCATAGGCCGAATTCCCAGAATTGCTGGGTCAAAGGGTATGCACATTTTTAAGGCTTTGACTGCCCTCCGGATAGGTTAATTATTTTGTTTTCCCTGGAGAGTAAGAGCCCATCTGTCCTCAGCATGAGACGTTATCACTTTATTCATCTCTGCTATTGTGATATTTTAAAATATTTTATCGTTTTAATTAGCCAGTGAGAATGAAATTAAACATTTACTGGATTTCTTTAAGCGGTGAGCAAACCGTGGTAACAGGTGCTTATTTTATAAATATGGAATAGGAACAGGTTTTGGGTAATCACTGCTTCTAGCAAAATGAGGGCACCAGAGAAAACATTCCGTTTTCGATTTTTGAATGTTTTCGCTCTAGTGAATCAAAGTTTTGTCAATTTGGTGTGTGTGTCATGGTCAGAATCCCTTGGGGGTCGTCTGTTCGTAGGAATATCATTTCTAACACAACCTTAGGACAGAGGATCTGATTACTGAGGTGGAAAACTTGAAGAAACTCTAGCTGCATCTCATAAATTCCAGCAGTGCCCTCAAAAGCCACTCTAGGTAAATGTACAAAGAAAAAAGTCTGATAGCAACACAGACATGGCTGCAAGGGAGACCCTCGCGGCCTCCCTTTCAATCAGATTGTCATCCTATTCAGGAGCTGCCGCTGGCAAATGGTCATAATTATGGGGACATTGAAGAAGACTGTTTGAAACTGGAGCTCTCCTGAGAAATCCAGGATTTGTGACTTCAAAAAGCAGTTCACAACATAAATCCTGGACCTCTCATGTTCTATTTTTAAAACACATACCAAGATAAAATTACAATCTACTTTTTAAAAGTGTTAAACTAAATAGATGTGTGTATGTCTGTGTGCATGCATGAATGCATAAGTGAAAATTGATAGACTAACTTCTTCGGCCCAGAAAATTCTCAATGAATTACAGAGAATTAAGTATTCAGTGGAACCTAAAATCCCACAGTGGATCTTGCTGCGGGCCACACATACTGGCGCTCACTGCTTCAAAACTGTGGTGCTCTGGGGGCTGCCTTGGTGTTGATACACATGATGTTAGTGTTCTCGGCATTTGTTTTATAACCAATGTCTGTCTTCCTGTCATCGTCCTGTGAGTGTGGCATGAAAGAAAACAACAACTTAAAACAGACTTCTGCTATGATCTTGAACATTTGCTGGTCTAAGACATGCCAGATCCCCCAAATTCTGTATTTAAAAGTGGATCTGTACTAATTTTCACATCTGTTATTTCTGAGTCTCTTGAAATAGTATGATAAATAAAAATGAAATATATGTGACCTTAAAGTTACAGGAGCACTTTGTTTTTACTGATTTCTTTCATCTATTTTTTTCCAGATTAAATATACCTAAAGGTACTTTAATTCCACTGACTAAACAGGACCAAATGAAACTTGACAGTGTCCTGAAGAGACCTTATATTACTTGCCAACCATTTTGGAGAAAAGAAGTATGTTTCTTTCTAAAATTCAAATGTATGTTTTATTGCCTTTTACTTTAGCAGTGGCTATTTACATAATATTTTGGAACTATCCTTCTTGAATTTTTTTTTTTTTTGCGGTAAGTGGGCCTCTCACTGCTATGGCCTCTCCCGCTGCGGAGCACATGCTCCGGACGCGCAGGCCCAACGGCCATGGCTCACGGGCCCAGCGGCTCCGCGGCATGTGGGATCCTCCCGGACTGGGGCGCGAACCCGTGTCCCCTGCATCGGCAGGTGGACTCCCAACCACTGCGCCACCAGGGAAGCCCCTTCTTGAATTTTTATGTAACCAACAACTAACGTGTGTGTTGTTCAGCAGTAAATGGTTGTAGAAACATTGAATTGTGAATGCTAATAGATAAGATCAGCTGGGTGGAGCTGATCTAGTTTCTCCTCATCATAGTTATATACCCATTGTCTATGGCTGTATCATAATTCATGGGGGAAAAAAGGAGAGAAGGAAATTATAAAGATCCCAGACCATTCCTAATTATTGAAGGAATCCATACTAATATTTTTAGCTGTAGCAGCTCCAGAATATTCCGGCTGACCTAAAGGTTATTGCCGATGGCTTTGGAGGATAAAACAAATCTAGATTTACCAGTTTGAGTTGACAGAACTGTAGCAAAGGACTCTGGTATGATTATATTTTACTTTTATTGACAGATGGAAATAATGGCAGACTCTAAAATGAAGGCAGAAATTCAAGCTTTGACCTTCCTATCATCAGATTATCTTTCCAGAGTGTACTTACCCAACAAATTAAAATTTGGAGGATGGATATAAAAATATATCAGAATATATCTTGTGATTGCAAGAGGCTTTTCATTAGTTTTGTTTTCAGCAGTGGATGCTGTTGTGGAAAGAACATATGGTCTTAATAAAATAATTTCCGTCAATTGTATTTTTTGTCAAAAAAATGCTGCACTCTAATTTTCTTCAGAAGGCTTTATTTTATCCTTCTCTGTAGAGACTAATTTCTATCCTATGTTCTAAAGTAAATCATAAAAGAATGTGTGTTATTTTGACTTTTAAATTTTGTTTGAAAAAAATGTTTACACATGTCATCAAAGTCTGCAGAAATATTCTATTTACTTCCTACAATACAAGTAATGTTAAGGCATGGAGTATCTTATTAGTAACAAAAATAATAATAACCTAACTTTGAGAGGTTGCAAATGAATGATAGTGCCCAGCAGTTTCTTCTTAGTTATATTTTCCTTTGTCTTCATAGTATAAGGGTCATACCTCATTCATTTACTGTGAAATTAGTAATGTTTATTATGAATAAATATTTGGATTGATGTAGTCTTCAGTGCTTTGTTTTGATTTTGAGCATACTTTTTTTTTAATAATATACTTATTTGAAAAATTTCCCCAGGGTTGTATCAGTTCTCACCCAAATTCAAGTCACCTGAATTCTTCTCTAGTCTAGGTTTAGAGAACAAAGAACTTGTTTTAAGATTAACAGAAACCTCAAGTTTTAATAAGGCCTTTCTATAACAGTAAAGATGTGATCTTTTCCTCTCATAAACTTATCTTAATTTTTCCAGAGATGAGTTTTATGATTTTATTCTGTACTTTCAATAAAGTTTTAACTGCACTGGAAAGTTTATTTTAATTGTAAGCAAGATTATGTATTTATAGGAGAAGTAAAGAAATGTTGGGTTAGTTTTTTATTGAGATAAATATTAATAATAATAATAGATACTTCTGGGAACTTGTATATGCCAATCACTGCTTACACGTTATCTTATTTAATTCTCCCGAGAAGAGCCTTGTCAGGTCAGTAGTTACACTTATAGTTTACAGGTGAGAACACTGAGGATGTTGCTTGTCCAAAGCCACACAGCCAGATGTAGGGGAATGGGGACAGTAACACTATCTACCTCAAGAGCAGGGCCAGGTGCTGGATATTTGGGGCCCAGTGCAAAAGGTAAGCGTAGGGTCCTTTGTTCAAGAGTTATTAAGAATTTCAAGATGACAGCAGCTGAGAATTAAACCGAGCATGGGGCCCTTCTCAGTCTGGTGCCCAGTGTGACTGCACAGGTAGCACAGCCATGAAGCCAGCCCTGATCAAGAGGTAAATAAGGTCAAATATAATAATGAAAGAAAATACTTGTATAGCACTTATTATGTGCCAGGTATTTTTCTAGGTGCTTTATGAACATTAATTTCATTTTCACAGAAACCCTATGAGCTAGGTACCTTTCTTATCATCCCCATTTTACAGATGAAGAAACAAACATGCAGAGAGGTTAAGTAACTTTCCCAAGGTCACATAACTATCAAGCAGTGGAGCTGGGTCCTAATCCCAGAGACTCTGACTCCAGAGTTCATGCTGTAATCGCAATACTGGTACATGTAAAGTGCTTCACGTTTGGCCGGGCAGGCACACCACTCAGGAAGGGTCTACAATTTCTGTTGTTGGCGAGGTGTCAAATCAAGGCTCCCTGATATCAAGCCTGTGATGTCAAGCTTGTTATGTTATATTCTCTAGTCACATCAAAACCAGGAATTTCATTCTGAGAACATTTTGGGAACTGTTAATTTGACTTACTTGCGAGACTATTGAAAATTCTAAAAACGTTTTATAAATCTCAAGTTTTTCTTTGAATTTATGCCATACTCCCTCCCTTAACAGCTAATAATCATTGAATTTTGACAAGTTTTGCAAAGGAGAAAAATACTAACTTTAGAAATACATGGTTAAGCCACAAAATGTCTGGATTAGGATATACTGTCAAAATGGGAAGGAATAAAAAAATCTATAATAGTCATTAAATTTGAAAATAAATTTGAAGAAGGCTTGCAGATACATTCAGTTTGGATAATTCATTTCAAGTTTATATTTGAAATTTACTTAAAATAATTTTCATTTATTTGGGAAATGAAAATGGGAGGAGAGCAAAATGCACTGAGTTTGGCTTTGCTCCCTGTCTTTATCAGATGCAGCTGAAAAGTTAATGTTAGTAGCTATTTGGGACCCAGCTAGAATTCTCATTCTTAAGATTTGTTTCTAAAGAGTATTACTGTAAAATAGGCAGCTGTTTAAAATGGCAACTGACAACAGACATCCCCTCTACCATGTGTATTTATTATTTATTTGTTTATTTTTTATAGTTTACTTATTAGATTCAACACATAAAATAGTCAACTATAAAAGTTTCTAAATTCTCAATCTTATTTTCTGAATTTATCATGGACAGCTAACAATTTGAGGACTACACTGACTCCATTAGCTACACTTGGAGCAGCTCTATGCTATGTCACTTTTTTTTTTGGCAGTACGTGGGCCTCTCACTGCTGTGGCCTCTCCCATTGCGGAGCACAGGCTCAGGAAGCTCAGGCTCAGCGGCCATGGCTCACGGAGCATGTGGGATCCTCCCGGACCAGGGCACGAACCCGTGCCCCCTGCATCGGCAGGCTCAACCACTGCGCCACCAGGGAAGCCCTATGTCGCATTTTGAGCCATTTCTTGAAGGAGCTTTCTAAGAAGTCTCTCATAATGAGTTTTAACCTATATAGATCTGTCCCTTCCTCTGAATCTCTCTTTCGGCTACGTTGGGTCTTCATTGCTGCACGCGGGCTTTCTCTAGTTGCAACAATCGGGGGCTACTCTTTGTTTCGGTGCTCGGGCTTCTCACTGCGGTGGCTTCTCTTGTTGAGGAGCATGGGCTCTAGGCGCGCGGGCTCAGTAGTTGTGGCTCACGGGCTTAGTTGCTCTGTGGCACGTGGGATCTTCCTGGACCAGGGCTCGAACCTGTGTCCCCTGCATTGGCAGGCGGATTCTTAACCACTGTGCCACCAGGGAAGTCCCTGAATCTCTTTAGCATCTGCTAGTGTTAGAGGGTCTCCTGCAGAGGCGGGGGGTGGCTGTGTCTCTCCGTGAGGACAAGGACACTGGCAGCAGAAGTTCTGGGAAGTACTCCTCGGCGTGAGCCCTCCCAGAGTCCGCCATTAGCCCCACCAAAGAGCCCGGGTAGGCTCCAGTCTCTACCATCTGTATTTATTTTTAATATTTCCATAATTTTAATCAAGAAAGAACATTTGGATTGGAGTCTGTTTATAATTAAAGTGAATAAAAACTGGTGCAACGAAAAGATGTTCAGAGAATCTTGGTTTTTTCCTTAAGGGTTCATAATCACCCTCGTAAAATAAAAGCTCTCGTAATATCTCCAGGTTTCTGGGAAATTTAACCGTCATCATTGATGATGCTGATTGATTTCAGAAGTCATGATTTCATGAAAAAAGAAACCCATATCGCACTTTCTACAAAATAGGCAAAAAACACTCCAGGATTTCTATCTATAACTTCCCTTAATGAATGTCTCAGTTGAACTGTTTGATGTAGATACCTGTTCAGTGGTGCTGAAAAGAATAGATGCTGTCAAAGCTAAGCCACAAGTACATGTATACTAAACAGTATTTTCAACAGGATGTTTTTGTAGTGAACTACTGAGAAACATTACATTTGTTTGGACTTCTGTTCACCATTTAAAGGTTATGTATCCCAAGAAAATCTTGTAAAAACAAGCCAAGGTCTCCCTCTGCTGGCAGAAGCTCTATGTTCTCTCAAATCCTTCCACTGTTTTGGATGGACATTTATTTAAAATATATTCGTCCCAAGAGGGAGGGGATAGGGGGATAATGTATGCATATGGCTGATTCACTTTGTTGTACAACAGAAACTAACACAGTATTGTGAAGCAATTATACTCCAATAAAGATCTATTAAAATATATGTATTCAAGTCCTTGTTTTCAGGAATGGGGTGGAAGAGTCTGGGACACAACAAGAGGTTGGGAAAACCATGAGGATTTCTGTGTGAGACTGAACACTTGTAGACAGGAGCCCATTTTGTATTGTCATCTTTGGATGCCCCCAATTCCTTGTAAAGCTACACTTAATGTGTGCTTCGTTGCAACCAAGCTATTTACAAAACCTTAAGACAACATATTAGGACTTTTTAATTAAAATAACAGAATTAAAGATCACTTCAAATGAAAAGGAACTGATACTAAAATTACAAACATTCAGTTTCTATTTACCTAGAAATGGAATATAAACTGTGTAATCATTCATAAATACTCCCTTGTGTAAAAAACTGCAGAAGGGTATACTAATGTGAATAATAGCCATGACCAAAATTTAATTTTACTTTTTATTTTTAAAAATTTTCACCTAGACTTTTGGCTTAATAATCATACCCATGGATACAGATTGTTTTGATCCTCCTTTTTGTTTCTGAGGGAAAAAGTGAGGTGAAGCCACAGACTGCCATCTCTAAAGTCACATTTTGAGGGGCAGACTGCTTGCATCCCACCTATAGTGTCATTGTGAGAACAAGTGTGGGTTTGAAATAACACTCTTTAGAAAGAGTCAGGGAGTGTTACTGTTATATGTGGGTACACATGCTGCTACCATTGTTCCACTGATGGTATATGCAAAACCAGCTTGTCGATTACATACCCCTAAACAACAGAAAGATTTTTTTTAAGCATGCTGAATAACCAGTATTGTACATAACAGAGGCTTCTGGAAGATTCCTTGGGCATGGAAAATATAATTCGACAAATATTAAACACCAAAATATGTAAGACTGTGCTTGGTGCTATATACATGGGCTTAAGACACAAAGTTTAAAATCTAGGAAGCTAGACAAGGCAAATACACCCACAATCTTATGAGACAGAATATGATAAGCACTGAGAGAGCTTTGAGAGGGCTTTGAGAGTTGAGAGATGCTATGAGATGATCCATTTGGTAAAGAAATTACAGGAGATGGAGTATCCAGTGCTTAAAGGAGCTATTACTATTATCATCATTATTTAGACGAGAGGTTCTGAACCTTGCCTGCATTTTAGAATCACTCGGAGAGCTTTTAAAAAATATTAATTCCCTCGTTCCACCCCAGAACAACTAAATCAGAATCTCTGAGGGTGAGGCATCAGTTTTTTTTTAAAGTTTCCCCACGTGATTCTAAACACCTCATCTAGATCCTCGGTGCTCAACTGCGGTCCGTGGCCTGGCAACCTCAGCAGGGAGTTTGCTAGAAATGTAGGTTCTCAGGCCCACACTGGACCTTCTGAAACTGCATTTTATAACAAGGTCCCGCGGATCCTCAGCCTCCCTGAAGATGTCAAGGCTTTTGGTACGCAGCCCACGGTGAGTAGTAAAGGAGAAGGGTCAGTGTATGTACCACAACCTCAGGAGATCCCTTCCTCTGTTTTTCCTTCAGACATTCTTAAAGGGGGAAAAAGCAACCAGCTGAAATATTTGGAGTTGGCACGTGTGCGTCATAACAGCCCCTTAATATTCCTATGGAACCTTACACTTAGTAAAAGGCCTTCATATGTGTTACTTTTACTTGAACCTAATTAAGAATAGCCCTGGAAGTTAGGCATTATTATCCCCATTTCACAGCTGGAAACTGAAGTCCAAAGAGACCAGTTGGCTCAAGATACCCCAGTCGCAAATAGGGAGACCAGGGCAGGAAACCAGGTAGCGTCCCATCAGCTTCTCGAAGGATGGCCTTAAGAACTGGCGGCAATCGTAATTTTGCTAGACTTGTCATTCACAAGAGAAAATTGTTAACTAACCTTCACCAGCCGGGGCCGCCGATTTATCAGAGCAGTCGCTCCGCAGCTGCGTCGGGTACACCAACTTTCGACCAATCCGCAAACTGCTGGCACGAGGACTTCTTCTTGGCGTCAATAGTGCTTCTGCGCATGTGCGATTCCCTTCAGGGAGGAGGAGCCTTTTCCTTCCTTTCCCTGCCTTCCGGACAACACAGGAAGTGGCTCGGAGACGCATGCGCAATGTCTCCGCGGTAATTAGGGCTGTTTCCTCAACCGGCGTGAGAAGACCTCAGGCTCCCGGGATTCCAGTCACCTGGTTACTGCCTCCTCCGCGCCCGAGCCGGGTCGCAGGCTCCCGAGCTCTTTCCGCTCTCCGCCGCCGGCTTCCCTCCGCGGCGCGACTCTCAGGTAGGCCTCGTGCCGCTTCCCCGCGTTCCCCGCCGCCATGGCGCCGCAGAGGCCTGGTCCTCCCGGGCGAGTGCGGCCCGCCGCGAGGTGCTGGGGCACGAGCAGGACTGTTGGCGAACTCCATTAGTGGCCCCGGGGAGGGACGTCAGAGCTGCAAGGGGCCTTACGGGTCACCTCCGGTCTAACCCCCTCGTATTTCTCGTGGGGAAACCGAGGCACCGGGAAGGATCACAGAGTGGATGGCAGCCTCTGTTGCCTCTCCCCTTCCTCGTCACACGTCTGGCTTCTCATCAGACACAAGCCGCCACCTCGTTGACCTTCCCGGACCGTTCTTCTGCGGAAGGCCATCCCCCTTTAGTCTCCCCCATGGTAACCGGTTTCATCTCCTTTGTTGCATTTATCCCTCTCTGAAACTGGTTGTTTGCTTCTGTTCCCTCCGCCAAGTAGTCCAGTATCCACGTGCACACACTGTGCCCTGGCAAGTATCTGTGAAGCGCCTGGCGCTGTGCTGAGGGCCAGGTGTGTTTTAGGGGAGCGTCCAGGTTGCTCTTCGCCGTGGTGGAGCTGGCAGTCTCCTGGGGAGGCGACTGACTGCCAGCAGGTTCCAGATGGGGACAGGTGCTGTGAAGAAGACGGAGATGCGATGGAGGATCCAATGTGTTACATTAGGAAGGCAGGGAAGCCTCTGGGAGGGGCCTTCCTTTAAGAAGATGCTTTTAACAGCTTTACTGAATGTCACTTACAATAATCCGTTGAAAGTGTACATTTTGATGATTTGGGGAAGTTTCATAGAGTCGTGTAAACATCATCACAGTGCGGTTTTAGACCGTTTCCATCACCCTCAAAAGTTCGCAGGAGGCCCCTGTTGAAGTGGGACCTGAAGATTCACACTGAGACAGCTGGGGGTTTGGGGGAGGGCGGATCACCCCAGGCTGGAGGAACAGCTGGTAGGAATGCTCCAGGGCTGGGAGGAGCTTGCATTGTTCACGGGCAGAGAGGAAGCCATCAGAGCTGGGGTGCAACAAGGAGGGAAGGAGCGCGCGCTTCGGTAGGCTGGAGACGTATGCTTGTCTTCGGAACTTCTAGAGGGTTCTCGGTGTCCTGCACAACATGTGGCCCACGTAGGCTGATTAATGCTCGATGGCCCTTGTTCTCCTCCCTTAGTTCGTCCCTAATGGCAGAAATGCTCTCTCCCAACTTGATGGTTGAAGAGAGGAAGGGACAGGCGTTTCAGGCACTGTGTGTACAACCTCACTTGGTTTTCGTAACTCTGTGAAGTGGATTTCAGGGTCTGTTTTTACAGGTGAGAAAATGAAGGCTAAATAATGTGCCCAAATCATATATGTAGTTCCTGGACTTGACTGCAGAAGCCCTTCATTCCTTTGTGTGCTTGTGCAGTTAACTGGTGTTTCAAATACATCTCAAACATTTGAGGCAGAGGTGGTCAGCAAACACCACGGCCTCGCACAGGTTGCTTTCTGAGATACTAATGCTTTCATAGACCTAGTAGGTCTACACTTGATTATTTTTCATAAAGCTCGGGAAATTCAAATATCTCCCCAGAATTCCTCACAGTTTTCCCATTCTATGTTGTCTTCTTAAGAGATGCTACTGTTGTTAACTCCTGTCACATGAGCTGTATGTTATTGGGTTAGTCACTTTTGTCACTCAGCTGCTAGCCTCCTTTGGGAGAGGTTGCTGATATGGTAGGCTTGTGGGTGTAAAAATTTACTACCCAATGACAGAATTGAAAATGTGGCATCAACGTATGTGAGGCATCAGAGTTATAATACACAGACTTTCTCCTTGGAAGGAAAAAAGGGAAAGTTGTTTATGACCCACTGTGCACTAGACACTGCGCTTTCTACATAGATAATCTGATTTGATCCTCAGAATAACCCTGGAGAAGCTGTTAATATTCTCTATGTTTGCAGGATAGGGAAAATGAGGCTTGGTGAGATTAGGGTCCCAGCTCTGGCGAGTGGCAGAGGCATGGTTCTAACCCAGGTGGGCCTACTAGACTATGGTGCCCAGGAGAAAACTCAAAGTGGGGAGATTCTTGCTGGGCAAATGTCCAAAACATAATGCCAAACCTTTTGCTACTTAAGCAGACCAAAATGGATTACTTTTTTTTTATTTTTATTTTTTTGCGGTACGCGGGCCTCTCACTGTTGTGGCCTCTCCCATTGCGGAGCACAGGCTCCTGACGTGCAGGCTCAGCGGCCACGGCTCACGGGCCCAGCCGCTCCATGGCATGTGGGATCTTCCCGGACCGGGGCACGAACCCGTGTCCCCTGCATCGGCAGGTGGACTCTCAATCACTGCGCCACCAGGGAAGCCCTGGATTACTTTTTTTAAACTCCTACGATTGCTGCCAGGGTTGGTTGTTTTTCTAAGTGACTTCATGCAGAGATATTGACCTAATCCAGAGTGCGGAAATTAGTACAAAGACAGTGAACTGTCACTAAGCGGGAAGCTGGAAGAATGGGGCCTTCTGCTGGTTTCCAGTTGTGTTCCTGGTGCTCAGCAGCGTGTCTCTAACTGTGTAAAAAGAAATGAGCGAATTTATATTTTACCTGGTGACTGAAAAATACTCTGCTGTAATGTGTCAATATTGGTGAATTAATTGTGACAAAGTTAAGAAGGAAACTGGATGTGGGGTGTATGGGAACTCTTCTTTTTTAAAAAAAATTTTTGTTTAATTTATTTTTGGCTGCATTGGGTATTTGTTGCTGTGTGCGGGCTTTCTCAAGTTGTGGCAAGCGGGGGCTACTCTTCGTTGCAGTGTGCAGGCTTCTCATTGCGGTGGCTTCTCTTGTTGCGGAGCACGGACTCTAGGCACGAGGGCTCAGCAGTTGTGGCACGTGGGCTCTAGAGCGCAGGCTCAGTAGTTGTGGCGCACGGGCTTAGTTGCTCCGCAGCATGTGGGATCTTCCCGGACCAGGGATCGAACCCGTGTCCCCTGCATTGGCAGGCGGCTTCTTAACCACTGAGCAGCCGGGGAAGCCCAGGGAACTCTTCTGTCTTAAGAATTTTCCATTAAAAACTATTCTAAAATAGAAAGTTTATTTTTAAAAAGCACTCTGCTTATCGCATATTTAGACCTCTTCAGGAGAGAGAAGCCTGACATCAAGCCATTTATTTATTTACGCTCTATTTCCCTTCCATAACTTAATTATCTTTATCTTGCCTCTCAGTGATGTTTATTACTTAAGAGAGGACCTGTCCTTAACTTTTCCCATTATTTTTTAGGGCCAAGATGAGCCTGTTTGGAGCAGCCTCCGGGTTTGGCACTGGGGGAGCCAGCATGTTTGGCAGCGCCGCCGCAGATAATCACAATCCTATGAAGGTACCGCCTAAGGCTTCATGGGTTTGTAGAGACACTGCAGGGGGCCCCACGCTTGTGACAGCGAGAGAAACCCAGATGGCTTGGGAGCCTCCTTTGGGGGTGAAAACTCTGAAATTTTGTCCAGGCTGCTTTCTCAAATACTGGAGCAGAGAAACTGTGTGTCCCCTGGACGAGTGTCCTATTCCCCCTGACATTCCTGATCACTGGAATCACTCGAGATGCCTGTTAAAATTGCATGTTCCTAGGGCCCAGCCCACAACTGTTGACTCAGAATTTCTGTGGCGGAGGGAGGCAGGTGATGCTGTGATTGAGCACTTCAGGGCAAGAGTGACCGGGTGGGCCGTTGTCTGGGAAATATGGTTGTGGGCCTGCCTTTGAGAGTGCTGCTTGTACTCCAGCAGCACCAGTGCTTTCACTGGTTTTGTTACACTCCCCCTTTTTATCAAAGTAAGAAAGGTCTAATTCACTTAGCTCTTGACACAAGGGAAGGCCACCATGAGGTGCTAGTGAGAAAGAAGGCAGTTTTGAATTGAATTGTGACGATGTATACATTTTAACACGGACTTTTTCCACCCCAGGATATTGAAGTAACATCCTCTCCTGATGATAGCATTGGTTGTCTATCTTTTAGCCCGCCAGCCTTGCCGGGGAACTTCCTTATTGCAGGGTCGTGGGCTAACGATGTAAGTGCTCCTTAAACGTTTGCGTGTTCTCTCTGGCATATCTCTTTGTATCGGCACAGTTAGTGTTAGCTGTTTTGTTGTTGTTTTTTTTTTTTTTGCTCCAAGTGAGTGAAGCAGAGAGTTCAGGCTTATTCATGGCTTTTTTTAAGCACCGAGTTTAGAGTGTGAACCCGTCTGAATGGCAGGCATCCCTTGTTGTGCCGATTTTTGTTAAGAAAGCAGGATCATATGCGGCATTCAAAAATTCCTACTCTAGTTCAGTATCTTGAAGTATATTCCCAGGTCTGTAGTATTCATTGAAAATAAAAGTTGTCCATGACGGTATGTACAAATTTCCCTTCTGGGCATCCTGCAAATGTTCTTCAGGCATATGTTAAAGTTTTTTCACCTTTAGATATAGCATAAATCCTGCACAGACACTATACTTACCAAAAAGAAATCATAGCATATGAAAAGAAAGATAAAAACTCTGGTAGAAAAATAGGCGAAGGGTGTTTAGAGGCACTTCACAAAGGAGTGCAAGTGGCCTGCTGGAGTAATCTTGAAACATTCAACCGCATTCCTAATCAGATAAACACATAGTGGCTTTGCCACTCTCTTAGATACGGGACCTGGGCCAGTTATCTTAGTTAAGCCTCGTGTCCTGTTTCATGAGATGGAGATGACAGTAAGTTCACAGAGCTTTAGCTGTTGTAGAGATTAATTCAGATAACGCATGTAAAGTACATCATGGGAAATCTTCAAGTCCCGAAATAGTTGAGACACAGGGTACAAACTTAAGGATTTCAGATAAATATCCTCCAGAAGAGCTGTACCAACTTACACATCTGCCAGTAGTACAAGTCTCAGCTTATCCGTGCTGGCGCCAAGTATTATTCATTTTATGTTTGTTCATTTGATCGGAAAAAAGTGTCTATAATGTAAATTTATGTTTATCTGATTATGGCTTGGAGCAAAGGGCTTAAAATGCATATAATGTATCATTAATTGGCTGTTTGTGTTAATTTGTTTTATTATTATAGGTTCGATGCTGGGAAGTTCAAGACAGTGGACAGACTATTCCAAAAGCCCAACAGATGCACACTGGGCCTGTGCTAGATGTCTGCTGGAGTGATGTAAGTTTCATTCAGTTTTTTCATGTTTTCAGAGTGTATATAAATGTATATGTTTTTATATAACCTGAAACACAAATAGCAAGTATGTGTACACATTGTAGAAGTGCTGTTTCTGAATTTAAATATAGTAATTTATTGATACTCATAATGTAGTCAGCTAACTTTAGTCATGTTAACTTTAATCTCTCTGAAAGCTTTTCTTGCATTAAAAAATCCATTAATTTATTGACATATTTCCTTGAGCAAGGGACTAGACAATTTTTTAAAGCCTTTCCTACCTCTACATGTGCCATGAGCTTATGTTGTTTTAAAATTAGAAATTACTGTCCCAGAAAATAAGTCCTAGGGAAAGAATCAATCCTTTTCCATTATTAAACTTCTGAAATAGTTTGTTTTTTTGGAAGTCTTTTTCCTCCCAAATCCTGAACATCAGCGATGTAAGTAAATGTGTTCAAGTTTATTCAGCTCTGAGCTCTTCTTTATTTTTCTTTTTGGGGGAGTGGGTGGGTGATTGGGGAGTTTAATGAAGGTACCATTTACAAGGAAACCAGCAGGGATGGTGAAGTCACACAGCAAGAGCTGCAGCTGTGGAGGACTCACCCCTCCCTACAGGAGGAGCCCAGGATTGACATCCCAGCCTTTCTCTCCTCCCTTCTGCTGACGGCGGAACCCTGCAGAAGTGAGAAAACAAAGGGGCCTGACTGAGAGTCTGGGGCAGCTGTGCGGAGGAAGCTAAGCCGCAAGGTCCCTCCTCAGGCTCATGCAAATTTTTTTTATTAGATGCGATTTGCAAACAGTAAAATTGAACCTTTCTAGTGTATGATTCTGTGAGTGTTGAGAAATGCATAGAGTTGTGGTCAAAATATAGAAGAGATCCATCAGCCCAAGGATATCCTCCTGCCCTTTGTAGTCAAATCCTCCTCAGCCCCCAGTCCCTGGAAACCACTGATGTGTTTTCTGTCCCTGTGGTTCTGCCTTGACTAGAATGTCATAAACAGAAGCCCTTTGAATCGGGCTGTTTTGAGCACACTGCATTTGAGGTCCATCCAGGTTGTTGTATCTGGCGGTAGTTTGTCTTCCTTATTGCTGAGTAGTAATCCATGGTATGGATGTATCACTCTTTGTTCACCATCCACCAGCTGAAGGACATTTGGGTTGTTTCCCATTTTGGGTCATTACGAATAATGCTGCTATAAACATTTGTATATTGGATTTTCTGTGAATATAAGTTTTCATTCCTCTTGCATTAATATCTAATAGTGGGCTTGCTGGGTCATATGTAATATATGTTTACCTTTATGAGAAATAGCAAACTACTCACACCGTACATTTGTGTGATCTTAGCTTTCAAATAGGAAATGATTCTACTATTTATAAACATTTTGAGATGGTTAAGGAGCCAGAGTTGCTCCCATTTTAATCATTAGCTCTGACAGCCTTCTCTAAAGCATTTTTGTTACCTGTAAAATGTATTTCTGACATGTCTGATTGGGTTATTATGAGACTAATAATAGTTTTAATTTACCTGTAGAAAAATAGCAACTTGAATAGATTTTAAATAATTCTAATTTATTTTGCCTGTCTTTCTTTACTGATCAGTTAACAGATCAGAATTGTAAGTTTCTTATCAAGTATGGTAAGAAATAGAATTAACTGACACCGGAATTCTGTTGCTCGGATGGTACTGAGCAGGCTGTTGGCTTTTACAAAGACGTGTACCGTCTATTTCCTTTCTCCATCACCATTAGGGTTGTGCGCCATCTAGTGGAGGCATCGAGACATAGACATGAAGAGTTCCTATTCAGTGAGCTGAGTTCTGAGAGAGGCAGGATGCGCTGTGCTGGGTAGACAGAACCCAGAAGGCAGCTATAAAGTTTGGGAAGGGGGCTGTGAATGCTCCACAGAAGAGGCAAGAATTGAGCTGAATCTTAAAAGTAAACCATCTGCTTATATAGCTTTAGAGCATTGTCTCATCCATTCCAGGCCTGGGTTCAAATTTCGGCTGTATCTCCACTTTTTGACTTTGCCAAGTTATTTAATCTCTGTGAGTATGTTTTTTCACTTATAAGATGACGATAATAATAGTTTTACAACAGGTAATAACATTATTTAGTTCAAATAATTGTCTGGCACCTATTGTATGCTAAGCACTTGGGATATAGTGGAAGTCAAAGTAGGCGAGGTAGGCAAATCCTGTGCTTATGGAACTCATGATCTCTTAAGACCGACAGAGAGGAACAGAAGGATTTCAGGTAGTGGAAATCAGTGACAGCAGATTCAGCCACGTAAAGACTAGCGGGGCACCTGTGGGAAGCGGTTAAGAGACTTGTTTGAGGGAATATAGGGGGTGAAAGGCTGAGCCCAGACTTGGACCTTCCTGGCTCCAGAGCCCACGCACTTAACAGCCTCCCTCACAGGGGCTTACAGGAATAGGAGCTAGCCTGGGAGAGAAGGGCAGGTGTGGAAAGGCACAGAAGCACAGAAGAGCCACAGTTAACGCTTGAGGCATAAAAGCCAAAACTTGGTGAGGGTGATTCTCTGGCAGTCTGAGGACGGTCAGTCTGGCCACAGCAGGTGGACCTGAGAGGAGCTGAGTCGAGAGCACTTGGGAATCTCGTTTCTGTGCCCCAGCCGTTAGGTAGACTGGCCTCTGTCTCAGTATGTCCACTGCGGCCTGGCATCCTGCAGCTGGTAGGACTGGCGTTTTATGAGATTAAGGGGCCAGTGTTTCACTCAGCCTCGGGGCATCCCTCTCCATACATTATCGTCTTTCCAAGGGTTTGTGGAGTTGCCCTCACAGCTTCATTAATAGGGAAGAAGGTTTTCTCTCTTCTTTCACATGGGGAACTGGCGACTGCAAATGGGAAGAAGTTTTTGCTAGGGGAAGATAGTGGTAAGTCTTTGAGCTGTGGGACCAGAAGTGAAGTACTGTAGGGCAGGGGTCAGCAAATTGTGGCCCATGGGCCAGATCTGACCCATTACCAATTTTTGTGAATAAACTTTTCTTGATACACAGCCACATCATTCATTTACATAATGTGTATGGCTGCTTTCAAGCTACAACAGCAGAGTTAAGGAGTTGCAACAGAGACCTTTTGACCTGCGAAGACTAAAATATTTACTATATGGCCCTTTAAGAAAAAAAATTTGTTGACAGCTGGTCTAGAATTTTCAACTCAGTACTTTTTGTTTTTAAATTACCTCGTGCTTCATGTTGACTAACCTACTTTATGAGTTCTGTGTGTGAGTATTTTAAAACCACTATACAGTGACTGCCAATTTTTTAAGCTATTCTATAGTTTACATTGGACCAGTGACTATCATAAATTAGTGTAGTTTTATTGCATGCACTTTCGAATGCTATGAGATACTGAGCTGAAAAATAATCATGATTGTACATGTGGTACAGAGCGGGAATGGGGGGTAGAAAGAGATACAGTAAATGTGGCAAAGTGTTTACAATTGGTGAATCTAGGTGATAGGTTTATGGGTATTCATTGTATTATTCTTGCAACTTTTGTGAAGGCTTGAAATTGATGAAAATAAGAAAATTTTGAAGTGGCCCCTGGTAGGTAATACACATCGATACAGGATGTACAAAGGCTGTTCTTGGAGGACATGCCAGTGGCTATGGCTGCCTCTGAGCGGCGAGCTGGGGTCAGGAGAGACTTCGTTTTCACTCTATAATTCTAAATGCTGTTCAAGTTTTTTTAACCTTTTTACATATTATCTCTTAGAAAAAATTAACAGTTAAAAAGAGCAGAAAATGTGTTTTGTATATGATACTGTAGCTTGCAATACTCTGGCCCCCAAATAATTGGAAAAATTAAAATTGCAAAATAAAACCTGCCTCGGTATGTTCAGTCTGATACCTAGATGTTCATATAGACGTTTTATTTTTCTTAGAATGTCAGATTTTTTTCTATTTTATTTTAGGATGGGAGCAAAGTATTTACGGCGTCATGTGATAAAACTGCCAAAATGTGGGACCTCAACAGTAACCAGGCGATACAGATAGCACAGGTAGTAAAAACTTACCCTCTGCAGGAACGCTGGGCAAGGCTGGTGTGCCCAGGGTTGCTATGATCCCTTAATTACAATAATTCTCTATTATAGGAAAGATGCAGTTTGACCATTCCAAATCAATTAGATTTAAATATACCAGAAACCTCTGTAGCACAAAAATGACACCAATCTTGTACACATTCTCGTTTTATCTAGTGTTTCATAAATTGTTGTCATGGGTCTTCCATAGTGTGTGGATGGGGAGGGCATAATAAGGAGCTAGTGACATTAAAACCTGTAAATAGTACAGCTCATTCTCAGCATTCTGACACCCGTGTGCGGCTTGCCTTGTACCAACTGCATTTGCTCACACATTCATTCGACAAGTCTGTATTGAATGAACGCCTGTGATACTGCAGGCACTGTCCTTAGGAGTAGAGATAGCGCAGTGAGTAAGAGGGACCCTTCCACACGCCAGGAGCTTTTACGGTCTGCTCGGGACAGCGGGCAGGTTCTGTGAGAAGACTGCTAAGAAAAGCAGAAATGAGGAAGATGAGAGAACCTGGAACCAGAGGGTCTGGCCTGGTGAGGAGGAGCCTCTTGACACTGAGACATTTTCAGGAAGGTGTTGCGTACCGTGAGGTTGCAGTACTGTGTGCTAGAAGCATCTCCTCAGTCTCTGAATGCGTGTCATCTAAGTGATACAGCTGTGGTGGAGTTCCCTATGAGTTATTCCTGAATATCTCCCCCTTTCACTCTCACATGCTAGTTAATTATGGTTAAAGTCAAATTAAATTTTGTTAGAATGGAAGGTAGATACATGCTCTTGATGTTACATTGAATGTTTTGGTCATGGGGAAGAGCTGAACTATCCTTTGGTTTCTGTTTGGTGTGACCTCAGTATTTAAGGTTCCTTCTCTTTGAATTTCCAGAACCAAAGCTGTGTAGCATATTATTACATTCACCTTGGTGTATTTTGGTTTTATCTTGAAAGCACGATGCTCCTGTTAAAACTATACACTGGATCAAAGCACCAAACTACAGCTGTGTGATGACCGGGAGCTGGGATAAGACTTTGAAGGTATAATACACTGTTGAGGGACTGCATGGCCTGACCAAGATTGGTGTTTATTTTATTTTATTTTTTTAAAATTAATTAATTAATTTTATTTTTGGCTGCATTGGGCCTTCGTTGCTGCGCGGGGGCTACTCTTCGTTGCGGTACGTGGGCTTCTCATTGCGGTGGCTTCTTTTGTGGTGGACCACGGGCTTCAGTAGTCGTGGCACACGAGCTCAGTAGTTGTGGCTCGCGGGTCTGGCGCTCAGGCTCAGTAGTTGTGGCGTACGGGCTTAGTTGCTCCGTGGCATGTGGGATCTTCCTGGACCAGGGATTGAACCAGTGTCCCCTGCATTGGCAGGTGGATTCTTAACCACTGCGCCACCAGGGAAGCCCGACATTTATTCTTGCACTATTTGGACTTCAGCTCTGAATGGTCACTTATTGGGTTTTTGTGGGTTTTTTTTTTTTTTTTTTTTTTTGTCTTTTAGTTTTGGGATACACGATCATCAAATCCTATGATGGTTTTACAACTCCCTGAAAGGTGTTACTGTGCTGACATGGTAAGGAATTTTTAACTTAATGATAATTATTTCCTTTAAAAAAAAAAAAAGGCACTTCTTACCTTATGATATCTTGCAATCAGAGGGTAACGTAAAAACCCTTCAAACTTTAGGAATAGATGTGGGATGTAGTTTGGATTGCCTCAGTCATCTTAAATCTGTAGATTTTTGTGCTGCATATGTTCCAGAATTACAGAAAACTAGATGTCGCATTTTTTTAGTCACTTGTATGAACATACGCAGATAGCCACATGCCATGCTGTCCCCAGAATGACATGCACTGTGTGGCTGTAGGAAGACTGGCAGTAACTTTGTGGTGTGGTGCTAGAGCTTTGGTGACTGTCTCTGAGTGAGCAGGATAGAAAGTAAAGAACTCTCTCTGTTGGTTTAGCAATAAGTTGAAGTTTTATACCAACTGTCCTAGTAATTCCACTTTTAGGAATTTATCATGAGAAAAGTAAAGATGCAAATGTTTTTTGTTTTCTATAATATAGTAAAACATGGGAAGTGACCCAGTGGGCCAACAAGACAGACATGGTTAAGTGAACCCTGTTGTGGGTTCATTTGAGGGAATGTTAGATACCTGGCCACTGCTAGTGTTCTGTGGAAAATGTGTGGGGCGGTGCTCACTAAACATGCTTTGAGTGAAGGATCAGCATTATACAGAAACATGCATATCCACACCTGTATAATGTTCAGGAAAAAAGACGGGGGTTAACATACCATAATGCTAACAACAGTTATCATTTGATGGGGTGAGAGAGGTGATGTTCATTTCTTCTCTATTTCTCAGTACATTTTCTAAATGTATACTTTGTAGTTTTAAAAAATGAGTCTTTTAAAAAGATATGAATGTTCTACTTTCAAATATGATTTCTCTAGGTTACCTTGAAATGTGATAATATCATTGAACTGTTAAGCTTGAAAAAAAATTCAGGCTTACTTTTTGCGACTCTAAAAAAAATTGATCTAATACTTTGGTATAAAAAAGAGTACAGTCCACTTTAAGCATGTCTCTGCTTTCCCCTGTTTCCCAGATATATCCTATGGCTGTGGTGGCAACTGCAGAGAGGGGACTGATTGTCTATCAGTTAGAGAATCAACCTTCTGAATTCAGGAGGATAGAATCTCCACTGAAACATCAGGTGAGTCACAAGTCAAATCAAGAAGCTCATGTTTAGCACTTGTCGCAGGCAATCTGGCCATGTGGCCACATATGGAAATCGTTGTACTTTCCGACATTCAAAAGGGGGTGAATTTAAACACAAATATTTAGTGAGTAAATACCATCTTCTGCAAACATCCCCCGGGTGCGCTGCATGTTGCTGAATGGGTGCACACCTCGGTGGATCGGTTCCATTGTGAATCCACAGCTTCCGTCTTTAGCTTGGTCTTCACCTGCCACGGATTCTTAGATCTCCTTCACTCTCTTCAGACCCCTGGACGCTCCCTCCGAGAACATAGAAGCTGATGGTTGGGAACTTCCCCGTCTTCCTCCTGCTGCATCTAGAACTCTGGCTACACCTGCATCTTCCCTGCCTTTTCCCAGCTGTTAGGTGAGCCTTCTCAGGAGCCTTAGGTTGTCAACCACCTGCCTCTCTCCTGTATCTCATCTCCCCTCTTCTTGTACTTCATTGGCACTGAACCAGGCTCAAGTCCAATCCTAGGAAACAAGCTTCTTCTGACCCCCACATCCTCTGCCACCTCCGTCCCTTTGTCCCTTTGAAGTCAAGTAAGTGTCTTACGTGAGCTTCCTTGGTTCCCTTACGTCCCATTCATCTCTCCCCCTCCTTTGAGACTTCTGCCCCCGTCACTCCGCTGGAACTGTTTCTGGCACGGCCAGTGATGGCTTTCTAATCAGTAGCTGCAGCGGGCACTCACCAACCCTCATCTTACCGTGGCAGCAGCATTCACTGCTGTTCTTATCCCATATTCTTAAACCTCTCCTTGGTGTCTGTAATGCCAGCCTCTTGCGTCCTGCCTCTCTGGTTGCTGCTTTGTCTTCCTTGCTGCTTCTTGCTGCATGTTGAGGTTCCCCAGGCATCTGCCCTTGGCCACTGGCTCCTCTACATCTGCCGGCCGTTGCTGTTGCTTAGGTACGCCTTGTGGGCTGGAGACTTGGATCCCCAGCAGGCCTTGCCTCTGTGCTCCTGACAAGGACACCCACAGTCTGGCAGCTCCTTTGCATCCTCCTCATGTCTCAGCCCCAGAGCATCCCATGCCAAACCCAGGACCACTTTCTGCAGATCATGTTACCTCTTCTCAGGATCCTCCCTGCTCATTCTCCCCAGGCTATATATAGAGAGATACGTGTGTGTGTCTTATATATACATACGTGTAGATTTTACTCATCTTGTTTTTTTGACCAGAGCATAGACTCAGTGAGAGCAGGGATTTTGTGTTTGTTGCTGCCTCATTCCTGGCACCTGCAGCCAGGCCTGAATAGAAGGCATTCTGTGTGTGCCGAGTGAGCAGTCTTTACCTGCCCCTCCCCACCACCCCAGCCTGCTCTTCCCTGTGTGCTCTGCACCTCCGCCCCTTAGCTGTCTAAGCCAGAAATCAGGAGTCGTCCTTGATTCACTCTCCCTCCTCTCCTCCTCTCCCATGTCATCAACCACCAAGCTCACTTCTACCCTGTATGTGGTTTCAGATCTGTTCATTTCTCTCCTTCCCTGCGTCCACATTTAATGCACCTCTTCTTGATTGACAATAAGAATGTGGATCTGTGCTCCTTTACCCCTGGAGGCTGGGCCGTGGGCTGTTTCTGTGGGATCTTCTGTGGAGTCCAGGAAACCCTCCTTTGGGCCCGCAAACTCAGCGTTGGATCGAGTGTAGTGTCTGGCTTTTGCATAGCTTATTCACGGTTTAGAAATTTCTGGCCGCGTCCACTGTATGCTTGACCCTTGGTCCCCCGTGCTCCACAGGCAGGCACTACTTCCCTTTTCCAGTTGGGGACGCAGAGGCTCTGGAACGTTGGGTGACTTGCTGGAGGGCACTCACCTAGTCAGTGGTGGGCTGTGAATCAAAGTGACATGTTCTCCCGACCCACCAGGGGGCCAGCACCAGAAAAGGACCTGGTGGGGCTCTGAGGGCCGCGTGCCCTGCTGCAGTGACAGCAAGGCCTTCAGGGTGGCAGAATAGGACCTGGCGGGGCTCTGAGGGCCGCGTGCCACGCTGCAGTGACAGCAGGGCCTTTAGGGTGGCAGAGGGAGAACGGTGCCTGGATGGAAGCACTTGGTCCGAGGTTTATTCATAAAATCATGTGGCTGAGTAAAAGGAAAATAACGCTTACTGGAGGAGTAGAAATTATTTTCTTTACCGTATTTGAGAAATACTGTTTCTGGTTCTTTCAAAACCCGAAAATGGGGTAAAAGCTGTGTACAGTCACGTTAGTTATGGAATGTTACAGCTTCCATTGTGATGATATACTTTTTCCCCCCAACTGTAGCATCGATGTGTGGCTATTTTTAAAGACAAACAGAACAAGCCGACAGGTTTTGCCCTGGGAAGCATTGAGGGGAGAGTTGCCATTCACTACATCAACCCCCCGAATCCGTAAGTGAGGCCTGATCAGCTTGAAGATTTTCACTTGAGGCTTTTTTTTAAAAAGGAAAACTAAGTTGGGCCTTTGTTTTTCAGTGCCAAAGATAACTTCACCTTTAAATGTCATCGATCTAACGGAACCAACACTTCAGCTCCTCAGGACATTTACGCGGTACGTTTTTAGAAACTGTAACCCTGAGAATGTGTCTAGAAACTAGACTTGGAGGTGGGTAGCTGAGTCATTATGGGGTCAGAAAAGATCACTGTCATTGTGTGTGTTCGCGTGCAGAGATAAATGGCTTACGTGAGAGGTTTCAGTTTTCTGTTTTTATGAACATATTGACCGTCTTCGTTCTCTCTGTTTCTGAATGCAGGCTTAGGAGTTTTGGGGGAGCGACTTCCACCTGTATGAGTGCTGGTAGACAGTTGATACACTTAGCTAAAACCGAGAAATTGCTGTTTGCTGAAAAAGAAAAAGGCATTTTCCTGAGGTTCGCTCCTTGGTGTCACTAGCTTACATACTTATTAACCTCTGCTGACTCGTGTTTTGAACAAGAGATGAGATTCAGTCCTGGGCTGCCGATTGGTTCAGGAAGTGGGGCTAGTTTCTCTTGTCATCAGCGGGCCGCCAGCTCTACTGAACTGACGGTCTGTTCCATTTTGTGTCCTGACTGAACCAGGAAGTCTGCATTGGCGAGAACCTGATTTCTCCTCCCTCCTCTGCCTCTGCTTCTCATTGTACATATCCATCATTTGTAGGTGAATGGAATTGCGTTCCATCCTGTTCATGGCACCCTTGCAACTGTGGGATCTGATGGTAGATTCAGCTTTTGGGACAAAGATGCCAGAACAAAACTAAAAACTTCGGAACAGTTAGATCAACCGATATCGGCTTGCTGCTTCAATCACAATGGAAACATATTTGCATATGCTTCCAGCTACGACTGGTCAAAGGTGAGAATTCCCAAACCTGCGTTGGGCCCCTTCAGGCAGCAGAGCCAGGCTCTGGAGTCGGAAGGCCTGGGCTTCAGTCGCAAGGCCTCCACAGACACGCTGTGTGTCTGCAAATGGCATGTCACAGTCACCTGACTGCAAAGGGAACAGCAGGGCCTCCCTCCCATCCTTTCTCTGAGAACGTGCCCACGTCAAGTGTTTGGTCACTGTAAACCCAGCGGCCGCCACTCTGGGGGGTCCAGTCGTCCAGTGATGCCAGGGGTTGTTGGGCGAGAGTGAAGAGGGCTCAGCAAGGCCGTGGGGCTTCCACCAGAGGCATTGGCTCTTTGCTTGTTTGCTGTGTGGGGAGGAGGGAAGTTAGGGACTGACAGGGTCCTGGCTGTGTTTTGGAGTCATCCCAGTGTGATGGTAAAGAGAGCAGACCTGGGTACTTGGGCTCCATAGCCGTAGTGTCTTCCTTGTTCACATCCACAACGTGTCTGTCTTCCCTGGCCCTGCCCCCCTCCCTTCCCCGAGACACACACAACACACAGCACACATCTTTCTCCCTCTCCCTCTCCCCCTCCCCCCTTCGTTCTTCTCTACCTGTCCCCTGTCTCGTTCCCCCGTCTGTAGTCACACCGGCTCTTCTAACACAAGTGTTAAGAAGCCTGGTTTCCCTTCTGTTAAACTTGTCCAGAGTGGTGACCCCCTGCCCTCTTTGTTCCCCCACCTCTGTCTCCTCCTCAGTTTCCTGGACTGTAGTCAGGTTCTTGCTGCCTTTCTTCTTGTCCAGTCCAGAAGCTTCCTTGCTGTCTGTGCTGGGCACCGGTCCATCCCTTCCTCTTTCCTTCACAAAGCCCTCCCCTTGGTTTCTCTGAGCTTTCCGTTGTATGTTGTCTTCCTACTCCTGTCTGCTCCTTGCCATCTCTGGTGGCTTCTGCTCTCTGCCCACCTCTTGTACGCAGGCCTTTTTCTGTGGTTCTCCTTCGGGTCCTCGAGGCGCGTCTGCAGTCACGAAGCAGCAGCTCTTCCAGCCTAAGCAGGTGACTCTTTCATGTCTAACTTGGCTCCTGACCTCGCTCCCCACTTCTTCCGGTGTTCCAGTCCCAACGGGATGTCCGCCCCTGGCTACCCCCTAAGCACCTTAACCTAGGAGATCAAAATCTGGTGGATTCCGCCCCCGCTGTACCCTCCCGCTTGCTGCTTCTCCTGTGTTCGTTCCTCTTTGAGGCAGACACCTCCTGGGCAGTGGGGTGTCGGTCTTGGAGTCGCCTTGGGTTCTCTTTCTCAGAAGAGCTGGGCAGTCACGGAGCTCTGTCCACTTCACCTGCGGTACATCTCGCCCGCTCAGCGCAGTGTTGTGATGCCTGCTCAGGCCTGTGGGAGGCGCACTCTCTCTGAGCGTTTGCTTATGTGAGCCGCATAGCTGCCTTTTTTTTCCAACAACTTTACTGAGTTGTAATTGAAAGGCAGTAAATTGCACACATTTAAAGTGTAGCTTGATCAGTTTCAGCATCTGTGTATATACCCAGGAAACCTTCGCCACAGTCAAGATAACATACACTTGTGTCTCCCCCAGAAGTCTCTGTGTCCTTGTAATCCTTTCCTTCATGCACACAGTGATCTG
Source organism: Lagenorhynchus albirostris (assembly GCF_949774975.1). Taxonomy (NCBI): domain Eukaryota; kingdom Metazoa; phylum Chordata; class Mammalia; order Artiodactyla; family Delphinidae; genus Lagenorhynchus; species Lagenorhynchus albirostris. Next base: position 5,811,397 of record NC_083109.1, on the reverse strand, counting down.
GTTTTTGTCATTATAGGGGATTTGCGGTTTTCTAGAATTTTATATAGGCGGCTTCATATACTGTGTACTCTTTTTTGCTCTTGTGTCACTAGTTTGTTTTTACTGAGTAGTATTTCATGGTATCTGGATGTATCACAGTTTGTTTATCCATTCACCTGTGGAAGCCACGCACTCAGTTTTGCAAAGTGTGTGCTTTTTTGGTTCTGCCTGGCTGGGGTTGGACCCAGATTGTGGCCTGAGGCCTCAGTTTCCCTGTGGGCCTCTTCGATGGATCTCCGCTTCTTCACCTGCTCAGCCTGCCGCCACATTAAAACTCCATGTTTAACTCACATCACACTCATGGCTCTGTGTGTTTCAGGCGTTGAAAAAATAATTGTAAATTGTAAGCAGTGTCAAATCAAAGCTCATCGCTTTGAATGCCACTCAGAATTAATTCATCTGAGCAATTAATGTCAACCGTGGAACACTTAAATTATAATCTTTTAACTTAAAGTTGCTTACGAATTTTCCATTGTTCTTAGTTGAAGGACAGTTATCCCCACATATGATTAATATTATTAGCTTGTTGCTTGAGCGTAACTGTTCCGAAAAGCTGCACTTTGTGTATTACGATGAGACTTCATGGTCATTGGGTGAGCAGAACTTCTAGAACTATCTTGGCGTAACTGTCAAGGAGTGAGAATAAAGCATATCGTTGCACTGCAGGCGGCAGAACGCACCCAGAGGCGCTTCCCACCTCCCTGTTCCAGGCCTTTTGGTTACCTCGGGTTTCCACTCATCTGTCTTACCCACACCACTCTGCTGTCTTCCTGAAACATAAGTCCTGTCATTGTCACTTAGCTTTGTGGCTGCCATTCCTTTTCCCTGTGGGACAGTTTTCACAGGCCTCAGCTTGTTCACAGCCCTTTCTAGCCTGGCCTGAGCTGGGTGCTTCCGACTCCCCCAGTGTCACACAGCCCCGCTTCCTCCTCAGCACAGGCGCAAGCAGACACGCTGACACCTGCACTTCACCTCCCTCCGCGTCTGCGATGGCGCATCCTGGGACTTGCCCCGCTCCCTGTGACGTCACAGACCAGAAGTCTCCTGTGCTGAGAAACCTCCAGCTCATCCTCCGCCATCCTCCCCTCCCCAGGCTGTGCTCACTGAGGGGGAGTCATCTTGGCATTAAAGCGGTGGAAGGTTGACAAAAGTCTCAGTGCTGAAAAGATAAATATGTAGAAAATCATCCTTCTAAGGGGCACATTGAAGACATTTCCACCAAGTCCTTAACCTTTACTCTGAGGATTAAAGTTTTTGTTTAACATTTGACTTTTATTTCTCTCCATTTACCTGTTTTATTCCTCCAGAGAGATTACACATCATGCATGGAGCACAGGACTTGGCATGTTAAAAGTGCCCACAAAATGCTAACCGGATTTTTAATCAATTTTTAAGGTACTGTTTTTTTTCCCCTTTAGGGACATGAATTTTATAACCCCCAAAAGAAAAATTACATTTTCCTACGTAACGCAGCCGAAGAGCTAAAGCCCAGGAATAAGAAGTAGTGGCTGGAGACTTGTGGGTTGTCCAGAGTTGTCTTCTCTCCACTCTGCCTCATCTCTGTACGAATTTGGGTCCCAGCTTTCAGTGGGTTGTCAGCCATGGATGTGGATTTCAACCCCTGAAGAAAACGATGTCATTGTTCAGCAGTCAGGAGCCTGGCGGCCACGGTGACTGTCCACCTCTCCATTCCACTGCCGGTTACAGGTTTTGTCTGTAACTCTAAGATCTTAGATTCATGTGGGCAACTGCCAGGTATTTTGCAGTGCTTCATTCAGCAGTGTATGTATTAGAGAACATTGGGAAACATTCTACGAGCCCTGTACTGTATTTTGTAATAAAATATTTAGAAGATTGTCTACTAAGCTCCCTTTGTCCGTCTCTCCCCTTGCCCACCCCGTAAGCTCTGAAGTGGTTGCCCTGCTCAGCAGCATCATTGGGTTTTGATTTGTGATTGCAGATGCCCTGTGGGAAATGCAGAAATTTTGCCCCTTTGGAGAGAGGAACCCCTGAGCTGGGAGTATTTCTGCTGTGTGGATTGTCTAGCAGCAGTCTCTCCAAGCATTGGTGGGCAGAGTTTGAATGTGTTTTTCTTTTGCTTCCTTCATTCCTGTCTTGGACATTCCAGTGCTTTTCAGTTCTGCAGGGCAGATGTCCTGGTGACTGGAACAGGGGTGTTCGTGTTCTGAGTGACAGGCCTTTGTGGGCAAAGCCCAAGTGGGTGATGCATGTGTGGCCTTCAAGTTAGAACCCAGGTACCCTGCCTGGGAAGTACTTGGAGCTGGTGCCCCCAGTAGCCATAGGTTTGAGGTGTTGCTTTTTTATTTCATGTAGTTCAAAATTCCTGATCGGTAAGTATCTGAAATGAGAGTCTGTTGTGTTTTTGCCCTGCAATCCCGAATGCTTTTTCTGCTTTACTCTTCGGGGCTGGTGTGTAAATTAACTTCCTGAGTGTGGAGCTCTGGTATTGATAATACTGTAAGACATGTTTGCCTACTCTTAAAAGACAAAATAAAGTTTTCTACTGAAAGACATTGCCAGCACTCAATGGTTTAAATTCTTTGGTAGTCAGATCACAGATGAATTCAGACCATTAACTCTCTGGTTCTTTTGGTCTGAAAAGTTTTGTTTTGGGTTGGTTGTTTTTTTCTTTTATTTTTTTGAGAGAGAGGGAAAGGCAAGTGCACTAGAAAAGTCTTAATATTCAGGTTAACTGTTTACAGCTAACTTTTTCCTTCCCTTTATGAATCAGCCCTGCAGCTCTGCGATCTCTCTGTATCGGCAGACGGCGAGTAGGAAAGATTGCCATGAGGAGAGCCAAGCTCTAGCCAAGCTCAGGCTATTTCAGTAGCCAACGTTCGTTGGAGGTGAGAATAGATGGATCACTTTTAGTTTAGCCGCAGTTATTTTTTTTTTTTGCGGTATGCGGGCCTCTCCCGTTGCGGAGCACAGGCTCCGGACGCGCAGGCTCAGCGGCCATGACTCACGGGCCCAGCCGCTCTGCGGCATGTGGGATCTTCCCGGACCGGGGCATGAACCCATGTCCCCTGCGTCAGCAGGCGGACTCTCAACCACTGCGCCACTAGGGAAGCCCTAGCCGCAGTTTTGTTACTCTTTTTTTACAAGCTAGTGGCTGGCTATGGTTGAAAATGACCACAAAATAGTGAGTCTTAAGTCATGAGCCTTTTAGAGTATTCTTTTCCAAGACTGGGCCTTGTCACATCACCAAGGGGATAGTTTTTCTAATTGGCAAATTTAAAACATTTGCTTAAGTCCAGGGTTGGACTTGGGGCTGCCAGAAACCAGGAGTAAAGTAAGCTCCTTGCTGGGAGACAGGCTCAGTTCTTTGTCGGCCTAGAACCCAGAACATAAAAGTCTGCTGTATTTTTTCTAATGATGAACCTGTAAGTATTTGTTGAAGTCATTAAACTTAAGATGCTTGTTCTCATGTTTCCTAAAAGGTATGCGAAGTCTGAGGAACTCTCCAACTTCAGCATCCTCATCCCTGCAGGCACCAGTACTGTATGTTGCATACAGCAGGTGCTCAATAGGTAGTCGTAAATTTGATGGCATCTTCTAGTTTGGAAAGATACAAGTGTAATCTTGACTGTGCTTTAATAAGTGTCAAGTCATACTGCCATTAAAAATTTACACCCAGTTAGAAATAAGAGTTCCTGCTTTTGCTGAAGGTGGAATATGTAAACCTCATGGAGAAGACAAGTTTTGTTTTCACTTATTTTTTTCCAACATTTTTAAGGAAAACTTTCAAACATACAGAGGAGTTGGAGATTTGTAGTGGCCATATATCTACCACCTAGATTCTACAGTTAACATTTTGTTTCCATTCAGTTTTCCACTTGGTTTTATTAGGCTTCTTCTCATCCCTATTTATAACATAACTTTCTTGATTAATTGTGGACATGATCATATTAAGATGCTGCTCAGGACCTCCATGGCGGTCCAGTGGTTAAGACTCCGTGCTTCCATTGCAGGGGGCGTGGGTTTGATCCTTGGTCAGGGAACTGAGATCCTGCGTGCCTCACAGTGCAGCCAAAAAAAAAAGATGCTGGACAAGGTGTCCTTACGGTTTTTCCCAAGCTTGAGTACAGGGAGGAGCACCTCTCTGATCCTGTTAGTTTGGTCTGACCCCAGGTTCAGAGGGGCAGATCCTGGAAATGGCAGGGCACTGTGGTTCTCCGTGTGTGAGTGCAGGTCTGCAGGCCTGCGTCTGAGCCTGCCTGGGAGAATCCCGCTCAGGCAGGGGGGCCTTCCGAACCCTCCCTGCCCAGGGCTGCTTTACGGGCGGCTTCATCTGTCACCAGCCCTGGACAAGCGGATGCAGGGGTTGCGTTGGGTGGAACTATGTGTGTGCCCGACTCCCTGCAGTGAGGGATTGCAGGCCTTCCAGAGAAGTGGCAGTTCCAGCAGGGGAGGAGCTCCTCAGAGGCGGGGCCCTGCGCTGGACAGCGGGTGTCAGTGCAGCTTCCCAGGCAGGCTGAGCCACCGCTTCCACTGGTATTTACTGATTTTTCTTTAAATCGATCCACTTCTTGAAAACATAGTTACCTTTCAAAAATGAATTTGTTGCTGCCATAAATTTAGAGAAAAAATTTCAGGATATGGAAAACTAATATCTCTTGCCCAAGGTATTGTAGAAAGTAACCATAAAAAATAATACAGTGAAAATAAAGCAATGAAAATGAGACAGGAAATAATACAATGGAAGTTAAAACGTACACCTGAAAGTCGTCTTCAAGGTACAAACATACCTCGCTGGAAAATTCTGTAAAGGTGACATTATTCCATGTGTTCTAGGCTACTTGGTAGAGTGGAGGGATACTTTTTTTTATTCAAAACTTGAGTTTCCTTTTAAGGACGGGCTCTGTAAGAAATGAACCTGGAATGCATATAGGAACATCTAAGCCAGCATTTTCCAAATTAAATCATGACTCATTCATAGGTGGTACAATGACTGTAGTTGTAGCATTTTTTTAAATGGAGCCACAAAAGTTGACAGAACCCATTCCAGTACGTTGCATACAGTAATGGTAAGTATTGTGCTACCATTACATGTGTATATATGAATCTATGTATGTATGTATGATATATTTTAATATCGGAGATGGGCATTTTTCTCTGTCCCTGTTAATTTTTATATGGTTTAGGGTGAGTTCTTGAGGTTCAATAATAACCTCAAGTAGTATTGCATGAGTACCAGTCATAAGTATGTCCTTGCCTTCTCCCCAAAATGGGAGGGGTAGTTACATCAATTCTAATGTGACATTTGAAATGGCTGTACAACGTTATAGTTAAGAACATGCACTCAGAGTTGGATTGCCTGTCTTCACATCTGAGCTCTGTCACTTACCAACTCGGCGACCTTGAGCATGTGATTAAACTTCTCTGAGCCTCAGTGACCTCATCTGTAAAATAGGAGACGTTAAAAGTAGCTACCGCAGAAGGTGGGTGTGAGTAAAGAGCTAGTGCATGCCACGGGCTTCTGTGGCTGGCACGTAATAAATGCTCCAATGTCAGCTGCTGCTATTGTAACTTCATGGGGGGATGGCATCGGTGGGAAGTTTCCTATCCCACGGAGTCTGCTGGAACGAAAACGTCCCTAAGGATTGTCGCAGGGGGAGGCTGTTTCAGTGTGGCCAGCAGATGGCGCCAGTGACGCCAGTGGCAGTATTGGGGACAAGTTTCTGTATTCAGTTTCACCGGCTTCAGCTGATTAAAAGAAGTGGCATGTTTACTCTCCGTTTGCTGCTGTCAGTAAGCTTGTCAAATAGTTGGAAAGTGGAGTCAAAGATTATTTATCCTGCTAGAAGACTATTCTTTAAAATAATACACTTTTATCTTTAGAAGATGGATGGCCTCCTTAGGAAATGCTGAAGGGGACAATTTTTCAGTGGTCAGATTCCTGACTTTTCTACTTAAAATTTAATGCCCCCATTGGTTTCCTCCTGGGACATTGAAGCCTTGTTGTGTGGGGTGCAGGGGGTTCTGAGCACCTGCTCACCCTTTAGCATCCCTGCCCTGGTTTGGGAAGGAAAGATTCGGAAAATCTCCATCCCAGATGGTCATTGGAGGCAAACAGGCCATTTTACAATGAGTTTTAGTAACTTTGGGTGCTCTAGGCCTCTGCGTGACTAGTCAGAATTGAGATGTAAAACGTACACAGAAGATTTCAAACAAAAAGAAGAATGTAAATATCTCATTAACTTCTATCAATTATACGTTGAAATAATATTCTGGATGATAAAATTAATTTCACCTGATCATACTTCTGTACCTGTAGCTCCTAGAAATGCAGATCTACTGCTCGCAGTGTATTTCCCTGGGACATTGGGGCTCCAGGCCCTCTGACTTTTTGTAGGTTTCCCCACTCATCACATCATATGTTAAAATACACCCACATCCCTCCTTAAATACACATTCTTGCTGCAAATTTTCTGAAAATTTTTGTTTCATGCGTTACTTCTGAAATTATTTGGCAGTCTTTAATTCACACTTGGCAATGATTTCTTAATGATCACCTTGAGTACCAGGAAATTTCTCATACATGTTTTCTGACAAATTTTTGGAACACTAAACCGTTGATAGTATTACATTTGTAGACACAATGAAATGTTAATTTGGGGTTGTTGTTTTTATATTTTGAAGCCAATTTCCTCTCTCTCTCTCTCTCTCTCTTCCCCCCCCTCACCCCCTCTCTCCTCCCACCCCCACACACTTTTGTAGGCCCTTGAACAAGCTGTATAGCCCCAGTCATTGCGTCCACAGTGCCCGGTGGGAAATCTCTCGGGGCTGCAGTGTTTGGGAAAGGCAGTTTCAACACAAGCGTCCTATTTCCTTGAGAGGTGCTGGGTTGATAGCCAGAGACTGCCACCGTTTCATAGCTCTGCAGGATGTCCTGCTAAGTGAGGTTACCCGGATTTCACAGATCTTGTTCAGCAGAAGGTGGGAGAAGGTGGCAAAACCATGCGGCTGCGGTTTTGAGAGTTTTTAATCACAACAGGTGTTACGTCACCAAAAGGCAAATGGAAGCAGAGTGAGTAATGTTGTAGCCTTTTGTATGTAAGTCTATTGTAAATTTTGCATTGATGTATGTTGGGAAATATTCTTTAAGGTGAGGGCCATTTCCAAAGCAAATAAGAAAAACCTGTTACACACTTGCTGAAATAATAAGTCAGCCCCTAAAAAGCAACTGGTGTGCATTCTTTTGGTTTTTTCCCCCAGGTGTGGGGCAGAGGCAGTGATGGGGAGAGGAACTGGACACAGTACTAAGAAGAAACTGTCAATCCCCAGCATCCCATGGATCCAAATCAGCACCACCCTTCGGGTCATCATGGCCACTGGCAGTGCCGGGTCACCCCCGCACCTTCAGTTTCTCTTCCCTGTCACTGGTCAGCAGTGAAGGTCTCTCCCTCTGCTTTTGAGTCTTGAATTTAGATGTGGCCGGGAGCCCCTGGGTACAGTGTCAGCACTGCTCCAGGTGAGTTTATGGGCGTCGGTCACTCGCCAGATTTCACAAGGCTGCCTAGGGACTGGGAGGGGCTGGCCGATGCTCCCTGTGACCCGGGCTTCCGGCCAGGACTCGCTGCTTGCAGTGGAGTCGGACCCCGCTTCCTCCTGACCCTGGGCGCCTCCTTGGCCACCATACCTGCCATCGTTTCCACTCCCTCACAGATCTTGCTGACTCCTGGGTTGGCTCTTAAAACAGAAGTGCAATGGAGACCGATTCTTTTCTGAGAGTGGGAGGTACCCGCTGTTCTCAGATCAGTGCGTGTCTCCTGGCGCCAGGGCCCAGGGGCGCCCCCAAGGCTCTTCAGCTCTCGGACTTCATGTGACGTGAGCCTGTTCCTGGGCCGCATCGGTGGGACTCCGCAGTGAGAGCCCTTGACCAGTGCGGAAGGCCCCGAGCGTGATTCTGGTTAACAACTCAGTCGCCTGCAGATGCAAAGAAGGTATTTGTCATGGGCTGAGCTGTGCCCCCTCATTGTATCTTGAAGTCCTAACTCCCCAGTACCTCAGAATGTGACTGGATTTGGAGAAAGGGCCCGAATCCAATATGACTGGTGTCCTTAAAAGAAGTGATTAGGACGCAGACACCACAGAGGAAAGACCATGTGATGACACAGGGAGAAGACGGCCGTCTGCAAGCCGTCTTGCAGAGAGAGAGGCCTGGCAAAATCCAGCCCTGCCCACGCCTTGACCTTGGGCTTCTGGCCTCCGGAACTGTGAGGAAATGAATTTTGGTGGCGCTTCGGCACAGCACCCTGAGCTAAGTGTTCCCAGGGAGCCATGTGAATTTCAGCTGTGTGACAAGGTGTCCCCCTTGGAATAGAGCCCATGTTCATGTTGCACCTACAGGAACCTTCACACACGCTCCTGGGCTCCCAGAGCTGCCAGGCTGCGTCTGCCGGGGCAGGGTCTCCCACCAGCGCTCACTGGGAAAGACCCCTGCCAGCAGGGAGGCGCCCTCCCTCCCCCTGCAGGGACAGGCTGGCCCTCGTCCCCAGTGTTGGTTCTCGAGGGCCACTCTGAGCCTGGGGATTAGCCACACGCCATCCTGGGGAAGGGGCTTCTGCTGGCAGGACAGGCTTCCCAGCACCCAAGGCTAAGACACGTGTAGCCTTCTGGGTGGGAGGGGGCTGACTGCGTTTAGTCCACACTTTCACACCAGCAGCGGCCGCTCTTCTAAGGCCGACAGAGGTCGTGTCCCAAGGTGTGCACTGACACACCATCCTCAGTCCCCAAGGCGTCCCCTGCTTCCCACGCCACCCCACATGGTAAGAGGGGCTTTGCAGGTGTGACCAAGGCCCTGGGCCTCGAGATGGGGAAATTATGCTGGATTACCCAGTGGCCCAGTGGAGTTGAAAGAGTCTTTAAAGTGGAAGAGGTGGGTAGAAGGGAGAGAGCGTCAGAGAGATGCTGTGGGAGAGACACGACTCTGAATGTGGAGGAGGAGGCCACGAGCTAGGGGTGCAGGCGGCTTCTAGAAGCCAGAAAAGGCAAGCAAACGGATTCCCTCCTGGAGCCGCCAGAAGGACCACCCCTGCCTACACCTTGACTTAAGCCCCGTGAGACCCGTTCTGGGCTCTGACCTCCAGAACTGTAAGAGAAGAGATGTCTGCTGCTTTAAGCCATAAAGTATGGGCACTCTGTGACAGCAACAACGGGAGCTAATGCAAAGGGGTCGTTACCTGGGACCCAGAGATCCCATATGTAGACTTCGGGGTCCATGAAATGGAAGGGGGAAGTGTTCATCTTCAGCAACCAGAGTCAGACTGAGGCACAAAGGAGCCACAAACTTGGCCGGGGCCCCACCACCAGCAGCAGCTGTGACCCAGCCACGAGGCTGTAGCGCACCGTGTCTCTGATATCCTGACACAGCCGTCTTGCTCATCAGGCCTTCACAACTACAGACTCACTAGCTGGATCTTATTGCTCAATGCACTAGTAAGGGAGCACATGCTTGCTTTTCACTGTTGTAATAGCTGTGTTTTAGTATGATTGTTTTCCTAGGCATTTTATTAAGTGTCTAAGGCCATCCGTCTGAGGAGGGTCCTTCAGTCTCAGCAGACCGCCCAGGGCTCCGTGGCCTACACAGAGCTGTGGGCCCCTGGGAGGGGACATGACTTGAGGAGGCTGGGCCCTTTGGCTCTGGTTTGGAGAGCAGGGAAGGCATCTTGAACAAAGGGATCTGGGACTCTGCCCCAGGGCACTGGGGAGCCACCAAAGCAGCACACGTGGGAGGGCTGCCAGGGTCCCTGGAAACTGATGCATGCCTGGTGAAAAAACCCAAACTGCAGGAGTTCGCATTGACCAAGCTCCCATTCGGTATGAGGATGAGCTCAGCACTCTGTGTGTGATCTCACTTCAGCCTCACCGAAGCCCTAGGAGGAAGTCACTGTCGTTATGCCCGTTTTACAGATGAGAAAACTGAGGCCCAGAGAGGTGTTGGCTAGCAAGCACGTGATGCATGCAGGACACAAGTGTGCCCTGCCCTCTGCCCGAAAAGAACGGGGAGGGACTTCACTACCTGACGGTGATGATCAGAGAGGAGCCCAGGGGTCAGGTTACTCTCGGAAGCGGAAACAGCAGAGCCCAATCCATGCCCGGCTGGCGCGCAAAAGTCTCTCGCGCTTCCTCTTTTGGTTCGCTGTGTCGGTTGTTTTATTTCAAGGCTCCTCGGGCCTCCGCCGGTTTGGGTGGAGGTGGGTGCAGGTGGCCTGCACGGCCCCAGCTGCAGCCCAGGTCTGGGATGCAGAGGGGGCTACCCAGGCTTGACTCCACAGGAACACTGCGTCGCGTGCATCTCGGTTAAGATAAACAGGCTTTGGGGATCCCTCCACGTTCCCAGTCTCAGTCTTCTGGAACGCGTTCATTCACGCATTTGTTCCTTCACTCAGCACATCCTTACTGAGTGCTTTCCATTTGCGAGGCCCTGGGTACACGTCAGTGAACAAAGCAGCCAGCAGCCCGTCCTCCTGGAGCTGGCCTCTCGTGGGGAGGCGGTCCGCACAGAAACAAACAGATGTATAAAGCAGGGTCGGGCAGGGACACGAGCTTTTGAGGGGTGCTGGAGGAGAGGCCTGGATGGAGTCCGAGTCCCAGGCCCTGAAAGCATCCAGTCAGCGACAGCAGATCCAAACACCAGGTCAGCTGCCTTCCAAGACGGGCTGGGAACTGAGAACCTGCGTCGTTCCTGGGGCTGCGGCCAGATGCCGCCTCTGAGATGCAGGTGGGGATGGACGGTGGGGTCTCAGCCTGGCTACTCGCTGAGTGAAAGGTCCAGACTCAGGAGACTGCCAGGAGGGGGGGCAGGGAAGGTGGGCGCGGGTTCCATTCCCAGCGGGGGTTGGGAGGGAAGGATGGGACCGGACATAAACTGGGGATGTTTTAAGTGAAAGGATCCTTAGTTGAACCCCAACTTTTCCCAGCTGAGCAGCTGAAGCCCAGAGAGGTACAGGGGTGCTTCCCAGTCCCCGGGGAGTCCCAGGACCGTCACGTGGCTCTGAAGCCCGTTCCAAACCATGAGTTTGACAGCCGTGATTCCACCCGCTCAGGGCTGTGGCTTCCTCTCCCCTCCGGCCGTGCTAGTCTTCTGGGGCTGCTGCAGCATCTGACCATGAACTGGAAGACTTAAGACAACAGAAATTTACTCGCTCACAGCTCTGGAGGCCAGAAGGCCGAAGTCAAGGTGTCGGCAGGGCCGAGCTCCCCGAGAAGGCGCTAAGAGGGAAGACTGTCCCCTGTATGCCTTTTGGTGCTGTGGGTTCCGGGGCCGCCAGCAATCATGGCACTCCTCGGCTTGAAGGCGCATCTCTCCAACCTCTGTCTCTGTTGTCACAAGGCCTCCTCTTGCATGTCTGTGTCTTCACGTGGCCTTCTGATAAGGACAAAAGTCATTGGATTAGGCCCCATACTGCTCCAATATGACCTCATCTTAAATGGATGGTAGTACAAAAATCCTATTTCCAAATAAGGTCACATTCACGGGTACCAGAGACTTGAATATATTCTTGGGGGACACAATCCAACCCGTGGCAAATGCCCACATCCAGGCACAGTCTCAGAGTAGGGTCCTGAGTCCAGGCTCCCCTCATGGAGACAGTGACAAAGCCTGTAAACCATCTCCTGAGTGAGCTGTGTCAGGCGAGGGTAGGCAGTGGGCAGGGGGACGGGGCTTTATCCACTTGCCACATTCAGAGCTGTGAGCCTGGGAAAGTGTCCTCAGGGGAGGAGAGGCAGCACGTGTGCTGGGCAGCAGCGGACAGACCCACACCCCGAGCAGCCTGGCCTAAATCGTCACTCCTGTGTCTTTCCATTTGGCTTCCCAACCCCCCTTCCCTTCTGCTGGTGTTGCAGGGATCTAAGGGGACAGAGGATGAATGAGTCAATGATTCAAACCTGGCTGTCCTCTTCTTGAGACACCGATGTTCCCCCGTCCCCTTCCTGGCTGGGCCCGAGTGCAAGGTGCATGCAGTGAGCCCACCCACCTGGGGGTGACCAATGTCCCGCCCGTGTCCTGCTCTGTCCCCTTGTAATGAAGGGCTTGGAACTTTAGAGAGAGGAGCATTGGCCCAAAGGCCCAAAGCGTTGGGACCAAGATCAACCTCTGGGCTGACCTCCCAACCCACCATGTGATGGACACCAAAGGAAGCAGGGACAAATGACCCCTGTCCAGCCATGCTGGCCCCTTCAGTAGAAATTATCAAACTGCATCTGCTTCATTTGGGAACGCTTTCAGTTGTCATCATGGAAAACCCAACTACAGTGGCTTAAACATGTTGGGATCTATTCTTCTTACCCAACAAGGAGCCTGGTTGTTGGCCTTGGTTTAGCCCAAGTTTTCTCAGTTTCAGCACTGCTGACATTTTGGGCTGGATAATTCTTTGTTGTGGGTGCTGTCCTGTGCAGTATAGAATATTTAGCAGCTTCCCTGGCCCCCACATTCTAGATGCCAGTAGCGTTCCTCCCTCAAGTTGTGACCACCAAAAATGTCTCCAGACATTTGCCAAATGTCCCCTGGGTTTAGCGGTATCAGGACTGGTGTCTGTGAGTCGCTTGCACTTTGCCTCAAGGTCGTAAGTCAGCTGCCACAGCTCTGAACATCCCAACCACGTTCAGAGCGGAAATAACAATAAGGGTCTGGTACCAGATACCATTGTTTCTTTGAGCAGAAGGCTGGAAGCCAAACAGATTTCTACTTGGTTCTCACTTCACTCGACCTCTCTGAGGTCTCACCTGCCCAGCCCTCAAAGCAGGGAGACAAGGCCTTCTCTAAAGGCTGTGGGAGGAAAAATGGGATCATGGATTGGCCATTTACTGCTCTGGGTGGCCTTGGGGGAGTCACCCTGAGCTTCAGTTCCCTCCCTCTTAAAACTGGGCTAATAGTACCTACCTGAGAAAAAAAGGTGTTTTGAGGTTAAATCACCTAATTACATGTGTCACCCAGTTCAGGGCTGGGCTCAAAACAGGAACTAAAACAACTGACCTTTATTATTATCAGTGGTGTGGGAGGATTAGCCACTAAAAGTGCCCGGCACTCAAAGGTTATTCCGTTAGTGATGGTGGCTGGATCTCCTGCCTCTAAGCTTTTGCATTGTTACCTGTGCTGTTCCCTATGCGCCAATGGCTCTGGCTCTCACCACTTGCTCTCACCAATTCCCAGAGGCCTTACCTGACTGTAAAGAACACCTGTCACTTTTCTTTGCTCCCATCTCAGGACCCGCCTGGAAAAATTTAAATGTAAATATAATATTCATTCATTCATTTTCTCTCCATTCCTCCTAGAATGTAAGCTCGTGTGTGTGTGCGCGTGTGTGTGTGTGTGTGTGTGTGTGTATTGGGGGTGGGGTACGTCATTAGTTTACTACTTGCAGTCTTCCCGGGGTCTAGAACCCTGGCCTGGCACCTAATGGATCATTAATAAGGATGTGTTGGGTGAATAGCTAATTCTCAGGCAGAAGTTGGTGACACGTGGGCACGTGGGGCCACCCGACGGGCGGAGAGATCGGTGACGCAGAAACTTAAGGGCCGGAGAATGAACACGTGAAAGAGCCGTAGCGGGCGCATCCGCCTTTTAAGAGACTGACGCCCCCTGCCCTCTTCCGGGCCGGGCGGGAGCGCGAGATGCACGCAACGAGCCTGCCCATCCCGGGGCGTTTCCCTTTTCTGACCCCGTGTCCCCGTCCCGGGCGCCAACCGCCAGGCTCGAGACCCTTCGGACCCCGCAGCGCCAGCACGTGCTCTGCAAACGCCCGCCGGCCGGCGCGCAGCCGCACTCCCCGCGGCGCCCCTCCCTGCGCGGCCGCTCCGCCGGGAGGGGCGAGGTGGGCGGGGCGGGGCGGGGCGGGGCCGGTCCGGGCGGCTCTGGGACTTGTAGGCCTGGAGTCTCGCCGCCCGCGCCCCGCCTGCCCCCGCCCCTAGAAGTCCTGTCTGTCACGGAAAGGGAAACTGAGGCCCGCTGATGGGACCCAGTGTGCCCAAGATGGAGCGGCCGCACGGTGACCGCCTTCCCTGGCCCAAAAAGTGGAGGTCACACTTTCGCAAAGTTTTCCAAGGGCGCGCTGAGTGTCCCTTGTCTGGTCGAGAGCTCTCCTCGGCTTCTTCCTTCCATCGTGCATTCACTCAACAAACATTTCCCGGGGGCCCTCTGCTTGCCAGGCCGCACAGCTTGAGCAAACCATCCAAGGGCCCACCTCGCAGGGGAGAGAGACCTTAAACCCATGAATAGGTAACCAGGGCTTGGGGAGGTGAAAGTACACTGAAGGAAAAGAAAAGCAGAATAAAGGGCGAGCGATGAGGTCCAGCCCCGAGGCAGGAGTGGGCCTGGGGAGTTGGAGGAAACTGGGAGCGACAAGAAATGAGGGGAGACTGAAAAGTGTGTCCCCGGAGTACTCGGGGTTCCATTCCCAGCGTGAGGGGGCTGGGGCGGGGCTTTGGGGGGAAGGAAGGTTCAGACCAATGGTTGCCGGGTGGCGCGCGGGGTCAGGGCGTCCAGGGGCTTGAGGCACAGCTGGTCTGGGCCTGGAATCAAACGCAGCCTGACAGAGAAGGTGCCTGATAAACACCTGAAAGACTAGTGAACGCTTCGCCTGCCTCCCTGTACCCCTCAGTCCGCCAGGAGCTGGGGTCACCAGGAGCGACCCCACTCAGAGCAGTGGTAACTTAAAAAAAAATGCACAACCTAAAAGTTAAGAATTATGTTTTACTTGGCGGACTTTCTGCGGACTCGAACCCTTGAAGCAGCTCTCAGGGACTGCTCCAGAGAGGTCAGGGAGGAGCCAGGATATAGAGGAGTTTTTGCAACAAAAACCAAAACGTGGGAACATCAAAAGATCACTGTTAGTTAAAGAAAAACCAGACATCTCAAGTTAGCGAATTTAGCGCTTTTCTACGTATGCGAAGATGCAAGAGTCTGGGCTCATTGAAATCATTCCTTTGATGTGCACCTTAACCATCTAGGGCCAGTATCCTGTTTTGTTCCACCCTGAATCCCCTCAGGGTACACAGTTGGGGGTGGCTGCAGTGGCTGATGGCCGCAACATCTTTTGTTTACTGACATGGCAGGTGACATTTTTCGCCCACAGCAGAGTCCCAACATCACAGGACATCACAATGCTGGTGCCTGGACATGTGGAGGGTTTGAGATCCTCAGGGCCTGGCTCTGCACGGCCGTGTGACCCACTGGTTGGGGGGGGTGCTGGTGCCAGGGCCTCGGGTTCAGTGCTCTTGTCAGACATGAAATTCCTAATAACTTTGGACAAGATGCCCTGACAATTCTGTAGCGGGTCCTGCTACAGAGACCCAGGGGTGGGCCTGTTTCTAGGGCTGGGGAAGGGAACAGAGGGAACAGGGCCACCCTCTGCTTGTTTTCCCCCAAGGATGGCCCATAGAGATGGAGGGATCCTTGGCACAGGGATGGACTTTTGAGGAGGCCAGAACTACTTCCCCTGTCCAGTCACCTTCTCAGAGGGGCCTCCGGGACCACTCTGGCCACTCCTGGATGGCAGCACCCTGATTTATTTCTTAATGGATAGTACATTGTATATTTACCTGTTTGTCTTGTTCATAGAAGCTCTGTGGGGTAGAGTGTGTTGCGTGCATTTCTGCATCCCCCACGCCCTGATAAATAGTCGTCGAACGAATTATATTTACATATAAAAACAAAGGCTGTTTCACCTTTAATATGAGTTCCTGTACCGTAAGCTGCGCTGGGGAAACGATTCAGACTCACTAAACATGGTCTGAATCGTTTACATCTCATTCGCTAGACGGTGCGCTCCTCGAGAGCAGGGGCCAGGAACCCAGTGAGCACGTATTGGTGCCCCCAAAACACCCGGATGCGCTCCCTACCCTTGTGCTCGCCCTGCCCCTGGGCTTCAGCAGGGCACGTGGGGCGTGGCGTGGCGGGGCGGGGCCGGACTACGCCTCCCGGCGGCCCCCGCGCGCCTGGGCGGGGATGAGGGGGCGGGGCAGGACGCCAGGGGCGTGGCCTGGGCGGCCGGGGGCGGGGCCGACTACAAAGCCCGGGTGGGCGACGGGGCGCAGAGTTCCCGCAGCGCCGGCACGAACGCGACGCAGCGCAGTGCCGCGCGTAGAGCGGGAGCGACCCGCGAGTGGACGGGCCCGGCGGCTGGGCCGGCGTCCCTGCTGCCCCGCTCGATCCCCGCCGCCCCCAATGAGCGCAGCCTCACGCGGCCCGGGTCCGTAGGCGGCGGGGCGCCCCCCATGCTGCTGCAGCCCGCGCCGTGCGCCCCGAGCGCGGGCTTCCCGCGGCCCCCGGCCGCCCTCGGCGCCATGCACGGCTCGCAGAAGGACACCACGTTCACCAAGATCTTCGTGGGCGGCCTGCCCTACCACACCACCGACGCCTCGCTCAGGAAGTACTTCGAGGGCTTCGGGGACATCGAGGAGGCAGTGGTCATCACCGACCGCCAGACGGGGAAGTCCCGCGGCTACGGCTTCGTAAGTGGCCCCGCGGCCGGGCGCTCCCCGCCCCGCACTTATCGCGGCCGGGCCGCTGAGTCAGCCGGCGGGCGCACGCCAGCCCCGGGCGCCTCCCGCCGGCTCGGCACCTGCTGCCCCCTCTCGGGCTCCAGCCGGTCCTGCCCCCGCCCCCCAGGCCCCGTCTCCCTGCCCTCT
Organism: Lagenorhynchus albirostris; assembly: GCF_949774975.1. NCBI lineage: Eukaryota > Metazoa > Chordata > Mammalia > Artiodactyla > Delphinidae > Lagenorhynchus > Lagenorhynchus albirostris. The sequence continues at coordinate 5,794,702 of NC_083109.1, read as the reverse complement.
CCCCACGCCCGGTTTAAAGGGAGAGCCGCTGTGTTCAGTTAGGTCTCCGAAGTTTGTGGAGAGGTTCTCGGCACTTCCTGGAGCAACAAGCGAGCGAGGAGCCGGGCTTCAGCCCCGGGCGCTCAGGAGCTCTGAAGCAACCCCATTTTATTTTCCAGTAGCTCCCTCAGACACCCCAAACAACCTAAGTAAAAATGGGCCTGAAGACACCTCTTCTACTTCCTTTCTAACTAGGGTGTTCCTAAACCCCTCCCACGAGGAGGTTTGTCGTCCCCACTGGCCGGGACCCCTGCCTCCCTTCAGGGTGGCCGTGTCTTCCCTGGTGGTTGTTTCCGTCCTTGAGGGCAGTGTTTCCTAGCACTTGAACTCGGGGGAGGAGCCGGGGCCCAGGGGCAGCTTTGGGAGGGCCCCAGGTTGGGGTCAGAGGGGACTGGGCTGGACGCCTTGGGTAATGGGCACCCGGGGCGGGGGGAAACGCGGGCCCCGTGCCAGGGCTCTAGAGCCCTCTCTCCGTTCCCCCCGCCGGCAAGGGAAGCCCCTGATGCGTCTGTGCTCCCCCAGGTGACCATGGCTGACCGGGCGGCGGCTGAGAGGGCTTGCAAAGACCCTAACCCCAACATCGACGGCCGCAAGGCCAACGTGAACCTGGCCTATCTGGGCGCCAAGCCGCGGAGCCTTCAGACGGGTGAGAGCCCTGTTCTCCTTCCCTGGCATTTCTGGTTGCTATATTCAGCGTTGGTATCTGTCGGGTGAAAAGGCAGCCGCCCGCCCCCCCGCTCCCCCCCCCTCCAGGGGTGGCAGTCGGCTGTCATGTGCTCCCAGAGAGCCATCTCAGAGTAGTCATCTCCCAGCTTGGAAGCTGAACCCCTTCCTCTGGCTGTGTGTGCCGGTGGGACAGGGCGAGGAGGGCGCGTCACCCGGTTGTCAGCTGTCCTCACCGGAGGGAGGAAGTTGGTCCCTGGGGCTGGAGGTTGGGAGGATCGACACCCAGAGGCTGCCGCCTCTCGGGTCCCTCGGCCTCCTTCGGCTGGGAGTTTCGGGGTTCATGTGGAGGTGGCCTGGGAGGGGAAAGGAAGCTGATTAACGCGTTGGGTTAGAGATGGGTGATTGTGAGGTGCTTTCCTGTGTCAGGCCGGGCCCCTAACTGGTCCCTCGTTTTAGGCTTTGCCATCGGCGTGCAGCAGCTGCACCCCACCTTGATCCAGCGGACTTACGGGTGAGTGGACAGGGCTGGCTGGGGTGGGGGGCGGTAGACAGGCCTTGGAAGCCAGGCCGGGGGCTGTGGGCTTCCCGGGTCTTCTAGTGCAGGCGCCCATCGGTCGGAGGGAGCCTCTTACCCTGGGACCGCCGACGCCACGGTGGTCGGTTGCGCTGTCTGCAGCCACCTTTCTGCGTCTGAGAACCGACCTTTGCTCCAGCCTTTCAGAAGCGTGATTGTGTTTTGGGAGTGGGAGGGAGACAAGCTGGGAGAAGGGGGAGAAGGCAGGTTGCGTTTCTCTGTCCCCCAGAAAAGGCCGCACCACAGAGACATGGGAGCATGAGCTCTGGAGCCTGTGGCCTGGGTTCAGATCCCGGTTTCTCCTCGCTGGGTGCGTGACCTCCGCTCACGCAGCCACCAGTGCCTCAGTTTCCTCACCTGTGATATGGGATGGTGACAGCACCTCTGAGTTCTGTGGGTGGAGGCCTGGCATGGGCCCCATGCAGGTTAGGTAAGTATGCTGGAAGGGTTTGCCGACTAGGAAGCAGGCCAGGCTCTTTGAGGGTGCCCCTCTGACCTGCTCCAGTGCCCGACAGATGGCGGCAGCAGGTCACTGCCAACCGGTCCAATGTTTGCGAAGCTGCAACAGGTGAGCCCGGATCAGGGCCAGATGTCCCCACCCGAGTGGGCCCGGCCTGTGGACGTTTCGTCTGATGCGCTTTAGAGCAGTGTGTCCGAGCCTCCTCCATCCGAAAAGGGCCTTCGTCGTTGTCTTTCTTTGTTTTTTTTTTTAAACGTCTAATAAGGTCTAGCAGGTGCTTGGGAAAGGACAGAAACTTTAGGGGCACAAAGGAGCCTGCCATGCTGGCTGACTTCCCAGCCCTGTGACTGATGCCGGCTGTGTGCCCCAGTGCAGGGAGTGTGCTGATGGGGATGGGGATTTGTTCTGGGGGGGCAGATATAGAACAGGCAGCCCCTTTTAGAATGTTAGAACTTCTTAAGCTATCAGAGACTGAATCCCAGACCCTGCGTTTTGTGCTGAAAGTTGCAAGTGTGTATGTGTGTGTGTGTGTGTGTGTGTGTGTGTGTGAGCGAGCGTGTGTGTGAGCGTGTGTGTACCTGCCCCAGAGGCTTGGTTTAAGGGGCCACCTTGCTCACTGGGGCAGCGTGAACCGGGCACTGGAGCAGGTTGGGAGTTGGGCTTGGGTGGACTGGGCAGGTCAACCATGATTTCGGGGCTGCTTACCCTGACAGGCAGCCTCTGTGGCAGCACAGTGGCCCCCACGTGAACTGGAGGAAGTGTGTGAGCCCAGGTCCCGGTCTGTTCTCCTGAGAGGAAGCCTGGAGGGCGGCAGGGAACAGGGGGTTCTGGTTTCCTTCTCGCCCTGGGATGTGCTTCACCTGTGTCTGCAGCCATCTTGGAAGGTGTTTCGGGACACCCCTGTCTTCCTGCCATCACCCAGGTTCTTCCTGTTTGGGTTCAGGCCATACGAGGAGGGTGTTCCTCACTTTCCACAGCCCTGGCTCTGTTCCCCAGGGCAGGGGCTGGGCCAGGGGCTGGCACGGAGATCCGGGCGTGAGCCCCGAGCATGTGCGGCTCTTTCCTGCTTGAGATGCGACCGTAGCTTCCCGCCCGAGCCTGGGCTCCCTTTTGATCTGTCACAACTGCCTCTGGGACTTGGTGAGCATCAGCACTGGGCCCCTGGAGCCTGCAGACCTGGGTTCAAACGCTGACCTTGTCACTTACCGGTTGGTCCATCTTGGCAAGAGATGTTCTCTTCTGAGCCTTCGCTTTCCTCATCCGGAAAATGGGAGTAATAACCACCGGAGGCAGTGCTGGCCCCTGGGCCAGGGGCTCCATGCCTGTCTGCCTTCTCTCCTGCCCTCGCGGCAGCTCTCTAAGGTTGGCACTGATATTACTCTTGCTTCTTAGGTGGGGAAACTGTGGCAAAGAAAGGTTAAGAAGGTTAACAACCTGTCCAGGGTGGCTGAAGTGACAGGATTTGAACCCACGCGGGCTGGCTCTGGAACGCGTGCTCTCAACCGCTGCTCTCTGGGGCGGGTGGGTGGGAAGGGTGCTCCGACCGTTTCCCTCGTGGTCCTCAGAGCACCACGCATGGCAGGGTGGTCAGGCGTCGGTCACCGATTTTACTGCCATGTGCTCCCGACTGCAGGCGACAGCGTTTTGTAAGTGAATCTGCTGGCTGGCCATTTAATACCTGTGACGACAAAGAGGCTGCTGGCCCTATTTGTTGGTTACCAGGGGGTGGAGACCCAAACAGGGACAAGGATCAGAGGGACAGTCCAGCTCTGCATTTCCAGCGGCCGGTGGACCGCAGCCTCTCAGAGCTGTGCCGCCTCCCGCCAGGCCTCGCTGAGACCCCAGGGGGCAGGAAGGGTGCCGGGCCGGGCTTTTGGGGTCAGCTGTCTCCTCCCAGCGCCCGCCCGCCTGGCTGGAGAGTTGGGCTGTCAGCGTCCCTTTTGATTTTGCAAACAACGGGCCTGGGCTCGGCTGGGCCTGACTCAGCGGTCGGTGGTGGTGGCTCTGGGTTGGCAGCAAGGCCTGGGCAGCCCAGAGTTTGCAAACCCGTTAACCCTCTCCTGCCCCGCGGAACTTTCCCCGACTTTCTGGCCCCGATCGTGTGCCTGGGACAGCTCTAAAGATTCCACAGCTTGCTTCTGGGCAAGGCCGCTGCGGAATCCTCATCTGGCTGGGTCGTAAATGTCAGCATGGAAAGAGTTGCCAAAGAACTTCTACACTCGCTGCTTTTTGCTTGGATTCCCTGCCCACAGTTTTTGTTTTCTTCAAGAACGGGATTTTTCAGGACCTGACGCGACCGGGACACTTCCGTCACGTTACCTACGTGGGGCCGAGGGTTAGAGTTAGGGTTAGGGTTTGGAGAAGGCTTCTTTGGCAGGTGGCAGGTGGCTCGATCCCGGCGGGGGGACTGCGGCCATAGACCCCCCAGCCGACCGGCCCTTTGCTGATGGGGCGGGACAGTCAGCAGGCTGCAGGCACAGGTCCAGGCAGAGTGTTGGGTCTGGCTTGGACGGGGCCTCCCAGTGTCAGGGCTGTCTGTCCAGGCCTGGGCCTGAGGCTTGTAGGAGCTGAGGTTTGTCCCAGGCCTGGCTGCACTGGGAGCCTCTCCTTGGGTTATTTCTGAAGGGCCAACTGCTTCTCCGGGCTCAGCTCCCCACCCCAGCTTCTTAAGGGTGCCTTGTTGTGGGCTCCACAGCCGTCCACCGCAAGCCGCCCCCCTCGGTGCTGGGTTGGGGCCAGTCTCTAGGTCCCAGATGGCAGGACAGGGTCCCGGGGCTGCTGGGTGTCAGGCAGGCCTCGTGCTGGAGCAAGGCCCCGGGCTCAAGGCCAGGCCCAGCCCCTTCTCTCTGGGCTCATCTCCCCGTCTGCGGGGTGGGGACTGTGTTGGTGCCCCTCCCAGGGCCCACTGGGGATGGGACCCTCTCCCCGGCACGTGCACACACTGTTCTTCCTAGAGTTTCAGGGCCCCTACACCCTCTGTGTGAAGGGCCCCAGTGCCCAGATGGAGACCTGCTGCCCTTACTGTGACCAGGCTGTGGGTGTGTGCCTGCCCAGGGGGTCTGAGCAGAGTGTCTGGGTCCCCAGGGCGGGAGAGGGGCCAGAGAGTGACAGGAAGATGTCACGGAGCACAGTGGGCTGGGCAGAAGGCCGAGAGCTGTTCCCAGAATCCTTCATTCATCCAGTATTTGTTGAGCGCCTGCTGGATACTTTGAATAAAAAAGGTGTGGTTGGTTCTCAATCTCGCTTTCTGGCGGGGAAGCCAGACCATTAGACATCCACGTGGGCACCCGAGGGCTGAGGTGGTGACGGGGACAGCTGGACAGGGCAGCTGGCCGGCGGAGGGCCTCGTGGCCTGGGACAGGCCTGTGTCGAGATTGTAACGGTGGGTGGGTGACTGTGCGTGCGATACAGAATCATGGACTTACACCCGAGGACACCCCTGAGCTGGTGGAATCCGAGCCAGGCCCGGAGCCAAGCTCAGAGCGACGGTCCGGCGTGCGCCTCCTGGGTTTGGTAGCATGTTGGGTTATGAGACGTCACCTCTGGGGACCCCACGGGAGGGCCCTTGGGGCCTCTCTCTGCTGTGTTTGTGCTTTCCGGAGAGTCTCTCGTGATTTCATGATACGAAGTAAATAAAGCCGGGGGGAGTCGCAGCGCCTGAACAGGGGGCCTGCGCCTTGGAGGTGTGGTAGGAAGTGAGGTCAGAGCTGGAGGATATGGGGGCAGAGAGGAAGCTGGTGCCCTCCCGGGTGGTATCACGTGGCTTGTTTTTACTTTCAGGGTGTCTGGGGTGGCCCTGCCCCTCCCCAGCCCGTCGCTTCCTGTTTGGCACTCGCTGGAGCGAGGAGTGGGCCGGCGCGTGGCCCTCCCTGGCGGGCGGCCCGCGCACACCTGTTGTTTGTCCCCGTCTGCTGTAACAGACACTGGCCTCAGGGGCGGTTCTCGGGCTTCTGTCCAAGGATGAGCTCTTCGCCGGCCCCAGTGGCCCTGGCAGGAGGGGCCCCCGTACCGAGGCCTCGTCAGGAAGCCTCTGGTCGAAGGGAGAGGCCTGACCACTCGCAGGCTGATGTGGGCGTCTCACTTGGCCTCACGGGTGTGTCCCAGAGCAGGGACCCGGGTGGGGGGCGCCCAAGTGGGCGGGGCCGCCCCTTCTCACTGCAGCGGGAGGAGGCTGTGTAAGGAGCCTGGAAGCCCCGCGACTTGTCCGTGTGACCCTTTGTTCTCACGACGAGTTTTCGTCCTTGAGCCTCAGTTTCCCCATCTGCCATGTGGACGTGATGCGTGCCCTGCAGCGTGCTGACGGGGGGCGGGGTGCATCTGGATCATTCTCCTGACCCCTCCCACGTGGCTGAAAGGAGGAAGCTGTGCTTTCTTTCAGCCAGTTTGTGGCAGGTTGGGGACTTCGTGGAGATGGAGGGAGCCCTGGCCCTGCTCGTGATTACGGAGCTTCCTTTGGCAGAGCGGTGGCGGCTCGGGTGGCGACAGGCGCTCTGCGGGGAGAGGGGCAGCTGGGCAGGGGAGGCTGGTGTGAGTGGTGGGAGATTGGCGGGGTCAGAGGCCCAGCAGGGTGGCCTCAGCTCACGTCGGGCCTCGGTGGCCCAGGGGAGCATTTGGATTTGCCTGAGTGCTGGGGGGCCGCTGTGGGCCCTGAGCAGATGAGGGCCAGGTCACTTGTGTCTTATAGCGTCTCTTCAGCTGCTGGGTAGGCCTGAACCACCGAGGCCAGGGTCGGGGCGCCACTAGGGGACCTCGCAGTGATCCAGTCCACGTGCGAGGCCGTGGTGGCCGCCCGGGAGTCAGGAGCTGTGGGGTTCTGAGCACATTTAAAGAACGTGTGAAAGAAAGTCTGAGAAGATTCCAGAACTTTGGGCCTGAGCTAATGGTGGGTCAGTTGGCCTTGGCAGTGAGGGGAGGCTGCAGTTTGGGGGGAAGAGCGGGCGTCTGGGTTTGGACAGGTTCCGGTGGAGATGCCGGGCCAGGGTCTGGCACTGCCCCGTGGGAGATGTGTTTTACCTGCTTTGTGGTCCGACGGCCCCAGGGAACCTGGATGTCCCCCCTCCGGAGAGCCCTGGGAGGCCCCTCCCCGGCCCGAGGATCCTGAGTTGTGCCCCAGCGGCCGCCGGCTTCTCCGACCCCTCAGGCCGAACCTCCAGAGAGCAGAGAAAGTGAAATGGGCTCATTTGCCTTTTTTCTTTCTATTTTTGGGGATAGCTGTGCATTCACCAAATGAGTGCTTGGGGCTGCAGCTGATCCCTTTCCGCTGACAGTTTTGCTCTGAGTGTGTGGGTGGCGTGCCCGTCTGTCTCCCGGGTGCCGGCTCCCTCGGCCCCCTCACCTGCCCCAGCGTCCCCGGACGCTCCTGCGCAGACCCCAAGACCTCTGCCTTCAGGGCTCCAGGGGAGGCTCTGTTGGACTCTGTAGCACCCTCAGTTTACCCATGGGGAAACGCGGCCAGAGAGGGCCGATAGACTTGGACAGGCACGGCCAGGACCCAGGCTCGGTCCTCGCCCGCCGCCCTGGTCTCCATCGGCCGAGGCAGCTGGCTGGCTCCTGGCTGTGTGCCGCTTGCCCTGGGTGCGTGGGTCTGGGCAGAGATCTCGGCCATCACCCTTTCAGCAGGGGGTGCTCAGCCTGAGCGTGTACCCCCCCAGGATGGTCTGGCCTTTTTTTTTTTTTTTTTTTGTGGCGGTATGCGGGCCTCTCACTGTTGTGGCCTCTCCCATAGCGGAGCGCAGGCTCAGTGGCCACGGCTCACGGGCCCAGCCGCTCCGCGGCATGTGGGATCTTCCCAGACCGGGGCACGAGCCCGTGTCCCCCCGCATCGGCAGGCAGACTCTCAACCACTGCGCCTCCAGGGAAGCTCTGGTCTGACCTTTTGAACCTGGCTGGCTGCAGCCCTCTTCCCAATCTGGGGGTTTGGGGGTTTGCTTTGCCCAGGCCCTGGGCATCGGGTCAACTGACTTTTAGGTTCTGACTCCAAACCTGACCGTCCTGCTAGCTGGTTTGCTTTTCCCTCCAGGGCCCCGGGCTACCCTCCATGGGGCTGGGCTGGGTGGGGGCTGATCTTGCCCTCCCTCAGGCTCGAGGAGGGGGTCTCTGGGGTGTGGAGAGGGGGCAGTCCCAGCCCCTGGGTCGAGGCCGAGGCTGGCAGGTGAAGAGCCAGACTTGAACTGAGGCTGCGGGTTCTGCTTCCCCAGGGTCCCCGGCTGTGTCGGCCGGGCTACTTCCTCTGCCTCCCCAGGGCCGTGACTCCCGGCCCAGGAAGCGGCAGCAGCCCCGGAGGGGCCCCTTTGCCACTGGGTGCCCGCAGGGCCCTTGGCATTTGGGTTGGCTAGGCACTTGGGACCCAGCCGTCCAGGCCAGGTTCCCGCCCTCGTGGGGCTTGCATTCTCGTGGGGAAGACAGCGGCGCAGAAGATGGATGACAGGGTAGTCTGGGGTTGTAGGAAGGAAGTAAGGCCGGTGGGGGGACGTGGTCAGGGAAGGCCTCCGAGGAGGTGAGGTTTGAGCTGTGGGAAAGAGCCTGCCAGCAGCGGGAGCAGCAGGTGCAAAGGCCCTGTGCTCGGAGAAGCAGGTGCAGTCTGGGGGACGGAAAGGAGCTCTGGGAGGCCGGAGTGGGGACAGTGGGCTGGAGGTAAACTGGGGAGGTAGGCTGAGGGAGGCCCTGGGGGGTGGGGAGCAGTCAGGGTTTGGCTCTGGGCAAAGGGGAGGCCCCTGTGGGGACGTGCCTGAGTGGCATGGTCTCCCGGACTGTTTTTAAGACGACCCCTGGCCGCAGAGTAGGGGGCTGCGCAGCAGGCCTGCCAGGTCTGGGTGGCATGCAGGCTTGCTGCTGGGGGATGGGGGGGAACGGGGGGAATTGGGGGACTGGGGGTGGGGTGGGGTGGACGTGGGCAGGGGAGTCCCCGAGGACAGAGCGTGCCAAGCCTGTGCCCTTTTCAGAGGCCTGCAGAGCAAGCACACGGAGGCCGGCAGCACCCTGACCTTTCTGGGGAGTAGGCGGGGCGCTGAGGAACCCGCTGGACGCCCACCCTGTTTCCCGGTGCCAGGCGCGTGAGACCTCCCCCGTTGTGGTGTGTGGGCCTGGGAAGGGGGCGCAGGGGCTGTGCTCAGATGGGGCCAGCCGGCGGTTTGGCTGGGGTTTCCTTTTCATCGAAGAGTCCAGTGGGTTCCCGTCGGGGGGCGGTGTGTGTGCACCAGCTCAGTCCCTTGGTCCCTGCCTGGACTCTTCCCAACCCTCTGCATGGGTGTCAGTGGTCGTGACAATGGTATTTGCCTTTTTCTTTGCAGTTTACAGCAGGGTCTCGACCTTACCGTGATGCTGGAGGGTTCTTCGTGGTCGGCGGGGGCGGGGGGGGGCATCCTGTGCACTGTTGGTGGTGTCCCTGGCCTCCACCCGCTGGCTGCCACTGGCACCCCCCAACCCCCAGTGTGACACCAGGAATGTCCCAGATGCAGCTGAATGTTCCCTGGGGGCAGAGCCGCCGTGGCTGAGAAATGCTGTTCTGGTGGAGGGTCTCGGTTCTCAAGCCCTGACGTCAGCCTCTGCCAGACCCCTTTTACAGATGGGAAAACTGAGACTCACAGAAGCTCTGTAATTTCAGCGCAGAGCTGAGGGCCCCGGTCCCCTTCCTGGGGGTGGAGGGGGAGCTTCGCAGCTTCCTCCCACCTTGACTCAGCAGTGCTTAACCCAGTGGCAGAACCCACGCCAGCCGTTGTCTCCCTGGCCGTGTGACTGCTAGTGCCTCGGCCTCTCTGAGCCTTGGTTTCCCTCTCTGGGAAATAGGGTAACAGCAGCACCTATTTTATGGCTGTGAAATGCTTCATAAGTCATCTTGGGCTTTTCACAAACAGAGTGGGGAGTGGGGAGAGGGTGCTTGAGGGAAACAGGTGAACAAATGCAGACACGCAGTGTCCCCGCAGGCCAGGAAGCAAGGGAGTCCCCCTTCCTGTCACCCTGAAGCTTATTCGCCCACACCGTGTCTGAGCGTCCCCCAGCAGGGCAGCTCTGTGGTGGCCAGAGCAGAGCTTAGTCCTGACGACGCTGAGTGTCAGAAACCTGGTAAACGTGACAGCTGCCTTGGCCAGCAGCCTTGAGGCAGGTGTGGCCAGAGCCCCGGGTACTTCTGCCGTGGGGACAGTGTGTGCCTGGTCCAGGTAGTGGTTCTGCAGTGTCTGTGTATCCGAATCTCCGGGGGCCTGTCAGATGCAGGTTCCCGGCCCCCATCTGACTTGGCAGTCTGCGGGGATCCACGTTTTTAGCAAATGCTGTCTGAAGCAGTGGTGCGCCTGCCCGTGTTGGGAGAAGTTCTGGGCTCAAAGCTTCCATAGCTTCCCACCAAGGAATGTTCTAGGGTTCCGGGAGCCGCGTGGGGCTCACGTGGTGGGGGCATTGATGATGCCCAGGGCAGCACAGTGGGCACCGCACCAAGACGTGCTCCATCGTGTCTCCACTGGCTCCTTTTCAGAGAGACATCCGGGCAGCCGGGGCCCCTTCCCTTTCTCGGAGGGGTCTGTGCCCACCGGCTGTTGGTCAGCACCGCGTGTCCAGCCCCTCCCGTGGCCCGGCCCTGGGCGAGGCACCACCTGCTCGTGTGAGGTCCAGTGGGGGAGATGGGCCAGGAGCTCGGGCTCCGAGCAGCTGACCCCTCCTCCGAGAAGCCTCCCCCGACCACTCCCAGCTCTGGCTCACGGGTTGGTGTGTTTGTTTCCTCTGGAATCCACGCGCCGAGAGGCCAGGGGCTGGGTCGTCTGCTCACGGCTGCCTCCTTGCCCAGAGCACACGCGCAGACACGTGAGAAGGCTGGTTGCAGCGTGGGAGGCCAAGGCGGGATTCGAACCCAGGCCCTGCTCTGTTCAGGGCTCTTGTTCCCACCAGGGAGGCAGGAGGGGGTGGGCAGCAGAAACTCCTCATAGGGCGGAGAGGGAGAGTGGGAGCCATGGCCTGGGCGCAGGGTTCCTGGCCAAAGCTGCCTGGCTTCCTGACAAGCAGCAGTGTGTGGCCTTGGCGACCATAGGAGTGCTGCCACCCAGGAGGGCAGACAACGGGGAGGCGGGGACCCGGTGTAGGCACTCCCTGGCCGGGGGGAGCTGGGGCCCTTCCGGGACAGGCCAGGTGTGCCCAGCCTCTCACCCCCAGGGGTTTGCTGCTGGATCCATGGGGCTGTGGTGCCCGTCGCCACCCCAGCTCTTTCCTCGCTGGGTCGTTCACCCCTCGCTCAGGATTTGCCCCTTGTATTTGTGCGTTTGTTGTGGTAAGGCACGCGTAATCTCAAATCTGCTGGTCTAGGGCATGAAATATATTCACACAGTCGTGCGGCCATCACCACTGTCTGATTCAGAACTTTGTCGACGCCCGGAAGGAGGCCCGTAGCATTCACTCCCCTCCCCTGCTTTCCGAAGCCCCTGCAGTGTAACCACTTTCTTCCTGGGTTTGCTTTTCTGGAGATGTCACGTGAAGGGAATCATTCAGTCTGTGGCCTTCTGTGTCTGGTCTCTTTTGCTCAGCATCGTGTCCTCAAGGTCCATCCACACAGTGGCGTGTGTCAGTGCGTTATTCTTTTTTATGGTGGAATGCTCCTCCTTGGCGTGGGTACGCGGCAGTCTGGAAATCCATTCATCAGTGCATGGGTGCTGGATGGGTGCTTGCTTTTCCTTTTTGGCTCTTGTGAGTAGTGCTTCTCATTCGCCTTTGTGCCTGTGAATCCATTTGCCTTTTAGAGATGCTCAGACCCACGTGCAACCCTGACACAGCCTCCTTCCAGGCCTTTTCTTTGCGTTCAGAACATTGCCCCACATAAAGTTGCCCTCAGTCAGCTCTTGGACCCATAAAAATGGCAGCTCCATGCAATTCCACCTCACCCGTCCTCAGCACGGATATAAATACACATGTGATTTTTTTTAGCATGAACATTATCACCATTCAGTATAAATATCACAGTTTTGCATAAACAGTATCTCTGTTCTGCGGCTTGGCTTTCTCTCCCGGCAGCGTGGAGGGGAGCGGCTTGGGGCTGAGCGTGGACCTCGTCCTGCTGCCACGTGGGGCGGTCTGGGGACACTGGACGCTGCTCCGTCCCTGTGGACGACACTCGGGTTTCTCTGCTTTTTCGCTGTTCCCAGGGGTGCCGCCGGGACCCACTGAGCCCCTGTGCTTATTCGGGAGGGAGGGCTGCTGGATGCCGAGGGGCCTGGCGGGGGCAGGGAGCCCAGCTTCCAGGGCCCAGCTTTCTGTCCACTTGCTCTCCCAGAGCTGCCCCAGTTTCTGCCCCTGCCAGGCCTGCGGGAGCACCGGGAGGAGACGGTTCCCTTTTTCTTTCAAAGCAGCTTCTCTTTGGAATGGAAGGGGGGCAGACCAGGGGTCCGGGGCCTGTCTCACAGGCGTGGAGGGACGCTGGGGCAGACCCCAGGTGTGTAACCACGTCAGCCCCATCCCGTGTGACTTGTGCGGGCCCGAGAGGAGGAGGAGGGGCTGATGCTGGAGGCCACGGCGTCTGCCCTGCCGAGGCCGCCGTGTGTCCACCGCTGCCGTGGGGCCCGGCGCTGGCTGCAGAGCGGGCACCTGCTGGTACTGCCTTCCCGACCCTCAGTTTCTCTGTCTGCGGCGTGTTGGGTTGCCCCTACAGTGGAGGGCTGCACGCACGGAGCCCGCGGGGGCATCCTGCAGGGAGGGACGAGTGCGGGGTGCAGCTCTCAGCTCCCAGGCTGATGCCCGGGGGGCCTTGGGCGAGGCACCTCCAAGACCAGTTTTTCTGTTGTAAAATGAGATGGTTACCTGAAGGCCAACCTGGGGGAAGTTTCAGCCAGTTCCTGCACGTGAGGCGTGGCCGCCGGCCTGCTGAGCCTTGTCCCTGAGGCTCTGGCCATCATCTTTTTTTCGCAGCACCGTCATTGCGGTTTTGCGGTTATGCTTGTACGACATCGTTGTCTTCGTTCACTCAGCAAGTGAGCCCCTGCCTGGGCCAGGGTCTGTGTTGTCAGTTCACGGGTGGCTGACGTTGTAGTCAGGGCAGACAGATGTGGTGAACAAGTAAACTGTGCAGGTGTCACTGCAGGGAGTGGCACATGCTGGGAAGATGAACCCAGGGAAGTGGGGGGACAGGACTGGCTTCATGGACATGTGACCTGGGTGATCACACAGGGACCTGTGCTCAGAAGGGCTTGCGCTGGATTTGATGCTGAAATTGTTCATCATTTTTAAACTCCCCACGCCTGCCCCCAAATCATGTTGTGTTGCTCCTGTGAGGGATGTGTGGTGTTTGGGGTGTAGGGTGGGATGGGGGAGGCTGCCTGGAGGGGTTCACGGAGGAGACATTTGAGTGCAGACTTGAAAAAGGGAGGTGGGAGCCCTGTGGGTCTCTGGGGAAAGTGCTGTGCAGGTTGTGGGCATGGCCAGTGCAAAGGCCCTGTGGTAGGAGCACCATTATTGTTGTGATTGCACCCATTTTACAGATGAGGAAGTAGAGATGCTGGAGGGGGGACACGGCATCACCCGGCTCTTCCGGCACCTCCACTCCACCCGAGCCAGCTGTGTTGCCCCGCTCTGTCGCCCGACCCTGACCCTCTCTGCTTGGCCCCACAGGCTGACCCCCCACTACATCTACCCACAAGCCATCGTCCAGCCCAGCGTGGTGATCCCGGCGGCCCCAGTCCCGTCACTGTCCTCGCCCTACATTGAGTACACACCGGCCAGCCCGGCCTACGCCCAGTACCCACCGGCCACCTACGACCAGTACCCGTATGCCGCCTCGCCCGCCACAGCCGCCAGCTTTGTGAGCTATGGCTACCCGGCCGCCGTGCCCCAGGCCCTCTCAGCCGCGGCCCCCGCGGGCGCTGCCTTCGTGCAGTACCAGCCTCAGCAGCTGCAGCCCGACAGGATGCAGTGAGGGCCGTTTCTGCCCCTGCAACTGCGGCACCATCACCACGCGCTGGGCGAGTGCCAGCTGAGCCCAGGGGTGCTCCCCGCACCTGTGCCTCGGGAGACCCTGCGGGACGCCGCCTGCAACCCGGGTGGCCCAGAGACCGCTTCTCTTTACACCCAGGACCGTCGCGCCTTGAGGGAGGACTTTGAGAGAAAAGAGTGACCGAGAGCCATTTGAAGATCAGCCTGAATGTCGCGCACCCCTGGAGCCCATGGGCGGTCCCCCCAGCATCCTGTGGGGCCTTCTAGACCCTCCACAGACCCCAGCGGCCCTCTGGGGTGAGCAGAGACTTTGTCCCGCTCGGAGAGGCCTTGCTCCAGGGAAGCCCAGGATCGCGACGTGTGTGGACTGTTGTTGCTCTGTCTGCACAGCTGTGAACCGTGCACGGGGGGGATCACCGGCCCCCTGAATTCCCATTTTCTAAATGCTGGCCCCGGGGCGCTCCCCCTCCCCCCGGCCCCCAGACACCCAGGTGCGGCAGGGCCACCAGTGACCAGCGACGGGGCAGCTGGCCGTGGTCCTTTACGTCGAAGCACTGCGACTTTTTTTTCTTATCATCATTGTTTTGCTACTAAGATGATTCAGAATTCCAGTCTATTTTTTCAGCAGAGACTCTCACCACCAAGAATCCAAAACCTGTTTTTGACTTTGAAAGACTCGCTTTTGTCGATGGCTCTACACCCGAGGAGCCAGTGATAGTATTTCTGTGATAAGGTGTCTGCTGGCCCGGGTGCCCAAGCCCCTCAGAGGGTGGGCGTCTCCAGACAGTAAGTTGTCTTAAGCTTGTCCCCCTCCCTGCGGCCATGACGGGGCTGCGGGCCGAGGGGCTGGACCGCAGCGCCCTGGCTGGCAGGGTGGAGGCTCAGAGTGCCCCCCGCGGTGTCGCCTGCTGTGTTTGTACCAGCCCAAGCAGCTGCGGGATTGAGCTGAGACACATCTGCTTGCCTTGGGGGTTCGGGGACGGGGGAGGTGACAGTTCCCACAGCCCGCGATGGGGCTCCTGGAGGGGGAGGGGAGAGTGAGATGAGGGGACAGGCCCGAGGGGGTTGGGGCGTGCGGGCCGCTCCTGCAGACCTACCTCAGGGAAGTGGGGGGCCTCGGGGCTGCTGCATGCGGGCAGGCGCTTCCCTGCACGCCAGGGCAGAGTCAAGGCCCGGAAAGCAAAGTAGCTCAGATTCTGATAATATTTTTATTAGAATGTTCTGATTATAAAAATAAAACTTGTTTTCTTTAAAGAAAAAGTGGGTCTGTAGTTTTTCCCTCGAAGTGGGCGCCTCTGAGCCCCATAGACACCGGGCTCAGTCTCCGATGTGCTCAGAGCAGGGCCCTGGGGGCAGAGGCTGGGCGGCTCCCCCAGAGCCTGGTGGAGCAGGGGGCGGCTCCTTGGAGAAGGCAGGGCACTGCTGGCAGAACCCGGGCAGGAGCTGCTGAGAAGGCAGAGGAGCAGGTGTCCAGGCCCCCTGCCCTCAGGTTGCTGGCAGCCGGGCGCGGCGCAAGTCAGGAAGGGACGTCTGGGTGTGCGGGAGAGGGGCTCCATCCCGGGCTGGTCCCAGCCTCTCCCACCATCCAGCTGGAGCCCCGACTCAGCACTGAGGGAATCACGGGGGCCTCCTGGAGGGGGTGTGAAGGCTGGAGAGGAGGTTCATTCACTCCTTGCCTCGCTTTCTCCCTCATTCGTTCACTGTAAGGAGTGGCGTGTGCCAGGTCACATGCAAAGCGCTGGGGATAGTCATGAAACGCAGTCCCGCCCGCTGGGTTTATAACGCACTGGGGGCACACAGCAAGCATGCAGACTAGGGGAGATGCAGCAAAGGCAGACGGGGCAATTTCATATACTGGTCAGGACGTATCACCGGGGGTGACGGAGAATGAGCGGGTTCTAGGCAGGAGGCACAGCAGGTGCAAAGGCCCTGGGACAAGGAGGCCAGTGTGGCTGGAGAGCCACAGTGAGGGGAAAGTCAGTGGGAGGTGAGCTTCGGAGGTGATGGGGGTGGGGCGGCAGCAGAGACCCGGTGCACGGATGTGCTGTGAACGCAGTCTGGGGAGCGGGGGTAGCAATGCACAGACACGGCCTGGCCAGCTCAGCACAGTGTGGTCGATGCCATGGGGGAGGGGAGGACTGCACAGGGGCGAGGGGCCATCGGGGGGGCTCCTGGTGATCTGGGGGAGTGGAGTGGGCGCTCCTGGTGGGGAGGCCAGTGTGGGCAGAGCTCGGAGGTTGCGGCTTGGCCTCCTTTGGGATGGTCGCTCTCCAGACGCCAGGCTTGTCCTCCCCGCGACCACCGCCCCAATCCTGCAGAGCGGAGCTCGGCCTCACAACGCAACATGTGCATCTGTCCCGCCTCCCACGTTCACCTACCACGCACAGCGGGTGAGCCAGGCTCCCTCCGGTCACTGTGAACCCCTCCCTCACCCTCCGGTCACTCTGAACCCCTCCCTCACCCTCACAGCCGACTCCTGCTAAGCCTGTCTCACATCTGCCCCCCTCCTCCCCTCCTTGCCCCCTCCCCTGTTTCCAGCCCCAGTCCAGGGCCACCCCCTCTCTCCTGGACCCTTGCAGCGGCCCCTTCACGGCTTCTGCCCCATCCTTCTTCAGTCCACACTCCACGTGCAGGTAGAGGGTCCTGTTGAACATGCAGCCAGAGGGTCACGGCTCCTCCAGCTCCCCTCTGCGGCTCCCCATCATCCTTGAGGAAAAAGCCAAAGCTGCCACTGTGGTCTGTGAGGCCCCTGCCCACACTGGGCACAGCTCACCCACCACAGGACCTTTGCACCTGCTGTTGAATCCTCCAGCTTTTACCTGCCGGCCTCCTTCAGCTCTCAACACGGAAGTGTCTTTGTCCCAGCGGCCTTCTCCGACCCCAGTCTCGGTCCAGGCAGCTGAACTGTGTCTCCCTTCATCTGCGTCCTCACCTGTCTCTGTCCCACCCCCTTTAGAACACCGATGCCAGGGGGGCAGGGGCTGTCTGCCTTGTGTCCCCCACACCTAGTGCTGTGCCAGGCACAGCAGCGAAGCTGAGGCCTGCCAGCACTCAGAACTTGATTCTGGTGGAGGACACCAGCGGGAGTTCTGGGACCATCCATCCCAGCTGGAGTGTGCTGGGCAGATCTGAGGCTGGGGCCAGGGAAAGGGGGGCGGGCAGAGGTCAGAGTTGCTGCAGGGAATGGGGCGGAGGAGATGCATGGGGAGCACAGCACCTGCACGGAGCTGGGCAGCTGGGTCTGACCCCCGAGTCCAGTGACAACTCCACATGGTCAGCCCTTGGCTGTGAAGTGAGATGGGCCACCCCGATTCGGGAGGTGGCTGGGGGTGACCGGGAGCCACCTTCTCTGTCCTAGCGTCCCTGTGGGATCTCCTCGGGCCTTTTCCGATCCCTTTGATTCTGAGATTTGCAAATTCCCCCTTTCTGTAGTCCAGACCTCCAGCCTCTGCCCAGGGAAGGGTCAGGGTTCCCGGGGTCAAGTCAGGTGGGATCCTGCCAGGCAGGGTCCCCTTTTCTTACCTGGAACCGCTGATGCCCCTCCCTGCCTGCCCCTGCCACCTGCCCATCTCCCTCCGGCTGGGTCTGAGTTCGCAAACACTGGCAAGGGGTCAGGGAGGTCAACATGGGGCTCCCAGCTCAGAGGAGACATTGCTGCAGCTGATAAGGGCCGTGGGGCCATGGAGAGAGTTGCAGGTGCTGCCAGGGTTATCGGGAGGGCCACTTGTGGCCAGCCCGTTTCCTGTCACTATCGGCCAGTGGCAGCCTCTGGGACAGACCTCGAGGACTCAAAAACATCCTCCTGGAGCCCGGGATTGAGGGCTCTGGACGGTGGCAAACCCAGGAGGGACAGAGCTTGCAGGGTCAGGGCACTGAGTGCAGAGCAGGGGCGAGCTGAGGGCGGCAGGGCCGAGGTCTGTGCCCGCGGGGGATGTGGTGACTATGATTATACATGATGATGGTGAGCACTGCTGACAGCGTCCGCGGTGCAGACTCGGCTCAGGCGCTCTGCAAGCGCTTTTCACGGACGGTTGGTTACCCACGAGGGGAACGCTCGGAGTGGCCCCCTTGCACAGATAGGGAAACTGAGACACGGGAGTGGGGCCACCACTGCCCAGGCCCCTGAGGAGTGGCGGTGGGAGGTGCTCTGCCGTGGAGCTGAAGGGTGTGGGCCTGACCCGCGGCCCTGGTCCCCCCCAGGCCAGCAGGGTGAGCTTGGCCAGGCCTCCACCTCCCTGAGCCTCGCTGGGAATGGGGCCATGACCGTCCTCTGAGGCCGGGACTCTGTCCCTTCTCCGCTGCGTCCCCAGCAGACAGTGTGGTGAGAGTGGCCCCAGTGATTGGTTCAGGGATAGGCATATGAGCCAGTGTGGGTCAGTGGGTCAGTCCTCCTGGACTTCCTGCTGGCACCCCTGGGGGAAGGAAGCTGTCTTTCTGCCGGGGAAGCCAATCTGGGAGCCGATAAGCCTGGAGCTGCTGGGGTGAGGGGTAGGGTGTGTGTGGGGGTGGGGTTGAGAGGTGGGACTGTTTGTGCTCATGGAGGGACTGTCTGAGAAGGAAGCCAGAACTAGGGAAAGTAGAGCTGAGGAGTGAAGATAGGGTCTTAGTGACATCTTTGGGGCCCCTTGATCCAGCTATGCCTGAGTTAGACACTGGACTTTTCCATTACAAGAGCTAATAAATTTCCTTTTTCACTTAAGCCTATTTAATTTTTTTTTTCTGTTCCTTGCAATCAAGACTCTGGATATATACAATCTCAAAGGGGCTGCATTACTTAAAAAATTAGGCTGAGTGACATACAATTAAAAAAAATCAAAATAACTGGTTTTTAGCAAGTTACAAGTTTTTTTTTTTCTCATGTAAAAGAAGTCTGAAGCAGAAGGTCCAGTGTTTAAATGAGAGCTCCAGTCACCAGAATCAGGTTCCTTCTAACTTCCCGTGGCACTATTTTAGTGCATGGTTTACTTTCTCAAGACCATCTCATAGAACAAGATGGCTGCCAGAACTCCAGCCATCGCGTCTGAGTTCCAGGTAGCAGAAGGAAGCAGGAGGAAAGTGAAGGAATACCTCAAGCTGGGAATTTCCAAGGAGATTTCTCAGAAATTGCATATTCCTCTTCCATTTCACTGGCCAGAACTTAGGCACATGGCCACACCTAACTGTTGGTGGGGGGGTAATGCAGGGGTTTAGCTGAGCATATAGCTGGAGTATAGAAAGACTTTGGTTACTAAGGAGGAAGGTGGGAATGTCCATCATGCAGTTTCTGTCTCAGACTCTCGCAGCACTTAGCTGTGAGTGCAGGATACTAATGTCTCATTCAAAGGGGCTTTGTGGAGACTGTTACTGACTCAGTCTCTCTTTCGACCTTCACACCAGCGAGGTGAGCTGGGTCTGTCATCATTATGCCCATTTCCCACATGGAGAAATCGGGGCTCAGAGTGCTCACAGAATTTGCCTGAGGTCACCTGGCTCCCCAGGGGCAGTTCTGAGATGGCAGCTGAAGCTTCTCCCTCATGGTGTGTTCAGGTCTGGTGAACAGTCATCACGGGGCATGTCACCCTTGCGCAGGACTTGCAGCCTGAGGTGCTTTCACATTTAGGGTCCTCGAGTGGGGTGCTGGGTCTGCTGCTGCCAGGGGAGAACCGCGTGATGTCTTCCGGTGTACTGGCTCTTCTCCTCCTGGTCAGAACCCTCCCACAAGGAGTGGGCTAATAGTCCCATTTTACAGAGGGAAAGACTGGGGCTCAGAGGGGCTACGTGGCTGAACGTAGCTGGTCCAGGCTTGGGTTTGTCTGTCTGACTCCAAAGCCTGTGTTGTTGGCTCTGTGGCCTCCAGGAGCTTGAAGTGGAACATCTTGGCCTGGGCTCCCGCCCCTCCCCTCCGCCCTGCACGCCGCCTCCAGGCAAGCAGACCCCATCGGGCCAACATGGTGCAGTGCCAAGGGCCGGATGTTTGGGCACCTCTGGCTCTGTCTCTGGGCAATAACTGGGTCGTGGTTACATCACCTGCACATGGGGTAATCCCCACAGTCGCCCTCCCTGGGCCACCACTGGGATGAAAGGGGGTGACTTAGGCAAAGTGCTCAGTGATAGCCCCCTGTGGGGTGGGCGCCCAGCTCCTGGAGCCCCCAACCCCCATGCCAGTGGGAAAGCTGAGCAAGCAGTGGAGGGTGGAGGTGAGAAAACCACCCTAATTCCTGCGAAAGCCGCCGGCTGCCTCTCAGAGTCCCGCCTGTGGATGAAGGACCCCATGTTTCCAGTCAAATGAGGTAGCTCCCACCTTGTGTTACCCTCAGCTCTGGAACTAAGGCTGTCCTCAGAGTCCCAGAACTCATGAAAACTGACATTCATTAAATACTTCCTATGTCTGTTCTTTCTCTGAACCCTCCCAGCAACCCGTGGGAGGTTGACTGTGCCCAGCTCACAGATGGGAAAACCAAGGCTGGGGAGATTCAGCTGCTTGCCCAAGGCTAGAGAGCTGGTGTGGCTGAGCCAGGATTTGTACACAAGAATCCTGAATCAGGAGGGCACATGCTGCCCTTCCCAGAGGGCTGGGCTCTGGCCTCCCCATCCCCGCCCCATTCTCCTCTCCTTCGTCACCGCCCCCCCCCCCCAGCATGTCCCTGCCCTGACTGCTGAGTCACACTTGTGCTTGTCCCCAGAGATGTAAACTCTGAACCAGACTCCCCCTAGGTTTGGGGACCATCCAGATACAGCGAGAGTAGCAGGGGCAGCTGTCCAGCGTGCCCTGGGGCTGGGTGTCTGCACAGGGCATGGTGTGGGGTGGGCACCTGGCCCTCCAGATACCTCCTGGGCCTCCTGCTGGGGCTGATAAGTGCACGGCCTTGCTTATCAGCCCTGTCTGCTCACCCCAAGCCTTGTGTACACATCGGGGTGCCCAGCAGCCTGGAGATCAAGGATGGGGCAACCCCACCCCCTGAAGCCCAGCCCACCAGACAGCTGAACTTGGTGCACTAAAGGCAACCCAAGAGTTCCTGGTGCCTCCTGCTGGCTTCTTGGCCCCGTGATAGGGATATTTTTAGAGAAATTAAAGTTTTTTTAAAAATAAATTATAACATTAGAACTGTTGGGGAAAAATTCCAAAATAAAGGAAATTTATTAAAATAATCTACACATGTGTATAAAAACGGGAGGAAGGAAATAGACGAGATGTTAATGGTACTAGGACTACAGGAGAGCTTTACTTTTTTCTTAACACGGTTCTGTACGATTTACAACTGAGCAAGAAAAGTTGGAGAATGAAGTTTGGCACTTGGTTGACGTTACATCTGTGTCACGTACCCCGAATACTAACAGGGTGGGGTGCCCGCTGGCTTGCCTGTGTTGCTCTTCTGCATGTCTCTGATGAGCCAGAGCTGGGTGGGGTCCACAGCTGTCCTTGCCTCCACCCGCCTCTTGCCTATGGGGACCCACTCGATCTTCTAAAAAGGTAACTCAGAGCGTGCTGTTCCCTGGCATAGGAGCCCCTGTGGCTCCCCACTGGCCTGGAAGAAAACCTCAGTTCCTTGCCATGGCTCAACTGGCCCTGCCACCTCTCACATGCCTTTCTCAAGAGCCACTCTCCCGCCAGGTGTCCTGTGCCAGGTCCTTTCTGTCCCTCAGCCTGGGTCCAAAAGTCACCAAGTCTCAGCTCAGATGTCATCCCCGCTCCCCACCTGCTAGATGCCTTCCCAGACCTTCTTGTCGAAGCTCTGGCCTCTACCCTGCCCCCCATCCGTGTTCTCTCTGATTTTTCTTTTGGGGCAGTGGTCTCTCTTTCTGTCGCCATCATCTGGGACAAGAGCCTGGACCTGGCCTCAGAGCGTCATTGGAATGAGGCTGGGCGGCCTCTTGCTCCCCCCTCTTCCTACTTGGGGCTGACCGGGTCCTCTGGGCTGCGTTCTCCCGACAACCCCACTCCTGCCTGACCCGAGGCCTCCCACCATCCCCGCCCACCAGTGCTCAGCACGCCCGGGACTGCCCACCCCTGTGCGGTGTGGACCTGGGCTCTGTCCCATTGGCGTACACGAGCTCTCCTGACCCAGGGAGAGGCGAGCATCGCAGGAGTCTGCTTGGCTCCCTTGGGCCCAGGATGAGGGAAGGACTTGTGAAAAAGGCCATAATCCGGAGTCTGGAGCTGTGGTTTCATGAGTCTCCAAGGTCACAGGGGGTGTGGGACCGCCGTGTTCCTCCTCGTGGGGAAGGAAGGACAGAGAATCCTGCACTTCCTGAGCACCTAGCTTCTGCCAGGCCCTGCGCCCGCCACTCAGCTGTGTCAGCTCCCAGCAACCCCGTGCAAGATGCATGTACACTGTCCCCATTTTGCAGATGCAGAAACTGAGGCTCAAAGTAGTTAGGGAGCTGGCAGAGCTGGGGCCCAAACCCCAGAGGGTCTGACACCAAAGCCCGCCCCCCCAGCCTGCTGCCGGCTTCTCCTCTGGAGGGAATGGCAACATGAAATACGGTGCAGCCGTGAAGAAGTACATTTATGACATGGAGAGATGTTCACGGAGCACTGTGGAAAGGAGAGAGCAACACTGGCAACACTGGGCCCACAGTCCCGCATAGCAATGATTAAACACGTGCTTTCCCCCTTTTCCACAGTCCCCACCAGTCCTTATTGTGCCTCTCACCAAGCTCTGGTGGGCATTTTAGTTTGCCAGCTAGGAGCCATGGGAGAGAGACAAGGGCGGGGAGAAAGCAGGGGCCGCATCAGATACACATATGTTTTATCCACCTCGATGTCTAACTAGAGGACATTCATGTGGTTAAGCCTTGATGGATGGATGGAGGGAGGGAGGGATGAATGAATGAATGGAAGAAAGTATGGACAGAGAGAGAGAGTGAGAGAAGGAGGGATGGAGAGAGAGAAGGAAGGAAGGACTGATGGATGGAGGGCTGGGTGGAGGGGTAGAGAGATGGAGAGACATGGATGAAGGGATGGATGGATGGAGTGACGGATGAAGGGTGGATGGAAGGATGAATGGTAGGTTAGATAGACTGCTACCCCCCATCCCCACTCCAGCAAAGTCAGCACAAGGGTCCAGTGCAAGGGTTTGGAATCAGACAGGCTTGAGTTTGAATTTGAGTTTCTTTCCTTACAAGCTGTGTGACCCTGGGTGAGTCACTCACCCTCTCTGATCCTCAGTTTTCTCATCAGTGCCTCCTAGGACACCAGTGGAAAAAGCAGTGAGGGCCAGGTTTGAGGGAGGAGCTCGAGGAGTGCCAGCCCTTTATTACAGTCAGTGCTTCTGTCCTGCTCGGTCCTGAGAAAACGGGTCGGTTCCTGGGGAGACTTGGCATTTCCCCCTCCAGTTCTGAGGATCTTGGGATCTCGCTGGATTGCTGCCAATGCTGATAGCACCCTTCGCTCACTGGCTCTAACCTCAGCTGGACGGATATAACCCACCCAATACACAAACAGTCTGCTGTGAACACGGGGAGGGTCCTTGCAGCACCCCCCCGACCCTGACCCCAGTCCTGGCTGCACCGCAGAACCTGCCTCCACAGGGCTTCCCAAAACAATACTGCATGGGCCCCACCGGGACCAGCTGAAGCCCAGTCTCTGGGAGGAGGGCCTGGGCATGTATTTTTTAAAGAGCATCTAGATGGTTCTAAAGTGAAGCTTGGCCTAAGAACCACTGTGTTTAGTACCTTTCAATTTTTTATATGTTTCCCCCTGTCCGTTTTTCCTTTGTTTTTCTCTCTCGTTTCTTCAGAGGTCAAAAAGGACTCTGCCTTCCGTAGCTGGAGAAAGAATTCAAATTTGTTTCCTTTTTAGGGTTTTGATAGTTCACTTTAAAAAATATTTTTTTGTGAATCCCCTTGGAGTACAGCTGGTTAGAGCGGGAGAGACGGGAGCCCATCTCTTTCCTTCATGTGGCTCTAAGACCCTCCATGAGTATAGCGTGGGCTTTTATTATAACTTAGACTGGTTTGAAAGGACAACGCTAAATGCAATCAAAGCCAAAAAGTGAGATGCCAGTTCACAGCCCCTAGGATGGCTAGAAGGAAAGGCCAGGAAAGAGCCCATGTTGGCGGGGTGGGAGGGGTTGGAACTCTCACCCTGTGGCGGGAATGTGAACGGAGGACAGGCTGGCAGTTTTCAAATGATTCAATGTGGAGTTACCATATCACCCAGACATTGCCCGCCTGGGTATACACCAAGACAAATAAAAACATACGCCCAAGCAAAACCTTGTCCATGGATGTTCTAGCAGCCCTATTCACAGTAGCCCCAAAGTGGAAACCACCTCAGTGTCCACCATTGAAAAATGGATAAACAAAGTATGGTATCCCATCCAAAGAATATTACTTGGTCATAAAGGGAACCGATGAAAAGGGAATGAAATTCTTTTTATTTTAATTAATTTTTATTGGAGAATGGTAGATTTACAATGTTGTGTTGGTTTCAGGTGTACAGCGAAGTGAATCAGTTATACGTATACATATATCTCTTCTTTTTTTTAGATTCTATTCCCATATAGGTCATTCCACGGTACTGAGTAGAGCTCCCTATGCTATCCAGTAAGTTCTTATTACCTATTTTATATCTAGTAGGGTGTATATGTCAATCCCATCTCCCAGTTTATTCCTCCCCCGCTTTCCCCCTTGGTAACCATAAGTTTGTTTTCTACATATGAAATTCTCATACATGCTACAACTCAGGTGAACCTTGACAACAGGATGACAACTGGCAGAAGACAGTCACAAAAGACCGCATCTTGTATGACTCCATTCATATGAAATGTCTAGAATGGGCAAATCCACAGAGATAGAAAGTACGTCCGTGCTTGCAGGGGCTGGGGGGCGGGGGTGGCCTGTCCCGTACCAGGCACACCTCACCAGGCAGGTCGTAGGAAACCAGCAAGGCAGTGGCTCTGAAACAATGAGAAAAGACAATGAAAGCATATTCCAAAAGAGCAATGGACGTCACCGCGGGAAAAGGCAGAACTCTGGGCCCTCCCCACAGTTCTTTATCGTTGAATATCACTTCTATTTTGAATGACGCATGCGATGGGCACCCAGTCCTTCTTGATGTTTGTACCCAGGGTATCGGCTTGACTGGAGCCATGGGGCAAAGGCTGCGACCAGGGCCAGGCCCGGCCCGAGTAGGGAGTCGTCCCTGTGCTGGGCTGTGTCTCTAGGACACAAGGGGAGGGGAGGCTCTGGGCTTAACCAATCTGGGGAGGAGACCCAGACCTCTCTGAGGCCTGCACCCCCACTCGCCTGACCCTGGGCCTCCACCTCTGTGGTCTGAGGGTGGACGTGGGGGCATCAGGTATAACCTGGGGGGCAGGGGCTCTGATGAAAGGGGCATTCATGGACTTCAGGGCGGGTTGAGGGGTGCTGTCTGGCGAATGTGGATTTTACTTTCTACTCTATACGTATCTTTGTTTGAATGTGGTACCACATTCACGTATTGCTTCTGTGATTATAAAAAACAAAAAGAGTGAAAAGAAATACAACCTCAGAGTAAAACATTAGATGGCTACAGAGTTCAGTAACGTACAAAGGAATATTCCCTCCAATCCCAGATAACATTTGTGTTTGTTTCTCCGGATTTCTCTGTAGCAAGGCAGTGACATAGTCGTAAATATTTTTAATGAGACCTCCCTATTTTTCAACGGGCTTGTCCACTGACCTTTGTGGCTCACAGCCCCCTTGTCGTTTCTGCATTCTGTGAACTCTGCTAACTTGTATTAGCGCCTACCGTGCACAGACTCTCTTCTAGGCCCTGCGGAGACAGCAGGGAACAACGCAGACAAATCCCCGCCCTCACAGGGCTTTCAGTTTACTGGGAGAAGTGGGCAATAGACAAGGAAACAGGTAACTAAGATCGTTATGGAATCAGCAGGAGCTGGGGAGGAAATTAGCTGGTGATCACAGGGCCTTTGCACGAGCTGTTCCTGCTGCCTGTGCCCTTCCCGCAGATGTTCACGCAGTGCCCATCCTTGGCCGACTCCTTGCCATCTTCCCACTCTGCACTTTGCTTGCCTGCCTCCTCTGGAGAACTTATCAGGGTTTGTACTTCTCAGTGCATTTTATTTGCTCATTTAATATCTGTCTCCCATCCTGGACTGTAAGCTGGGAGGGGCAGGAGCAGGCCAGAGACATCCATGCTGGTACGCAGCCTCTGCGCCCAACGCCAGGCACATAGAAAGGGGCTTCTAATACGTGCTGGCCATGTGAATGCTAAATAATTTAAATTAAATGATCTTCTAAGTTGAGGAGAGGCAATCTGAGGCAGTGGGGAGTGCATCTTCAGGAGAGGATGCATGGGGGCGTGGGTACCCTGCCTGTGGGCTCTGGACCCAGCCAGGACCTGACCTGGGAAGGGCCAGCAGAGTCCAGGCCCGGGGAAAGGAGGGATCGCCTGGTCTGGGTGTGAAGGATTAGCAGAAGTGAGCAGCCGTACACCTCCCTCCCCACCCAAGTCTTCTGGGAAGGATCAGGGATGCCCGCGGGAGTGTGGGAGGTGGACGCCTCCCGTGGGCCCCTCTGGGGATAGGCTCGGTCTCTTCTGAGGGCTGCATGATTCAGTTTTGACCATATTTGCCTCAGAGCCAAGTGGCCACCCCGCGGGGCCATGGTATAAATATCGGTTTGTTTACTCTGTGTCCCAGTTGAGCATGGTTCTGAGGAACGCAAGGCTTCCCTGTTGTTTAGCCCGTGAGTTTGGAAACCGGGCCCTGGGGGTGGGAGTTGTCCAGAGGTTCTGAGTCACATTCGCTGGGGCGGCTTGGGGCTTCTTGGCCCAGGCCACCCTGCGTGGTGCTCATCTCCAGAAAGTAAGACAGGCAAATTCTCTGTGCGACCTCAAGCCCCCTGGTGTGGTGGCTTCTGTGGCCCTCTGCCCTCTAACTGTGCCCGAGTGTCCCCCTGGGAACCAGCCGTTCCCTACATCTGTCCCCGAGTCTCAGGTGGCTCCACCCCTGACCCCGCTGAGATGGGCATGTGACCCAGACCTGGCCAGAAAGAATGTCGCATGCCACTGGCCTTAGTGACTGACTCGGGGGTAGGCACATGGTCCAGCTACAGGCAATGAGAGTCAGCGAGACTTATGATGGGACAGTTGGGAGAGGCAGGCCCCCTTGCCTGTGGATTTAACCTGGGGGATGGGAGCCTGGAGCTGCCAGGGTGACCCATGGAGCCTGAGCATGAACCAGCTTAGGAGGCAGCAGAGAAATTAAATCCCGAGGACAGTGTTTAAACTGCTGGATCCAGCCATTCCTGAAGTCAGGCTGAGAGAGCCTGTCAATTCTCTTTTTTCATTAAACCAGTGTATTCGTTTTCTATCAAATCGTCACAAACTTAGTGGCTTAAAACAACACATAATAGATGATTATGTCCTACTTTTGTGGGTCAGAACTCCAGACACAGCATGACCCAGCTTGGCCTTCAGCTTGGGGTGGCAGAAGTCAGGGTGCCTGCAGAGCTGTGACCCTTACTGGGGGCTCTGGGGAAGAATCCTCTTCCAGCCTCATTCAGTTGCTGGCTGAATTCAGTTCCTTGTGGCTGTGGGACTGTGGTCCTCATTTCCTGCTAGCTGACAGCAGGGGTAGGTCTTTTCTTCTAGAGGCTGCCCACATCCTTCTCGTGTTTTCCCCATGGCTCCCTTCAGCCACGGTGGGTCAAGTCCCTCCTAGTGTTCAAATCTCTCCAACTTCCTCTTCTGCTGCTCCTCTCTGCCTCCTGCTAGAGAAAGTTCTCTGCTTTTAATGACTTATGTGATTAGATTGACCCCACCTGGATAACCCAGGATACGCTCCCTCTTTTTTTTTTTTTTACTTTTGGCTGCATTGGGTCTTCGTTGCCAGGCGTAGGTTTTTCTCTAGTTGCGGTGAGCGGGGGTTACTCTTCTCTGCGGTGCACGGGCTTCTCATTGTGGTGGCTTCCCTTGTTGCGGAGCACAGGCTCTAGGCGCACAGGCTCAGTAGTTGTGGCGCACGGGCTTAGTTGCTCCGCGGCATGTGGGATCTTCCCAGACCAGGGCTCGAACCTGTGTCGCCTGCATTGGCAGGCGGATTCTTAACCACTGTGCCACCAGGGAAGCCCTGCTCTCCCTCTTTTAAGATCTATAACCTTAATCACACCTGCAAAGTCCCTTTTGCCATGTAACAATATATTCAAACTTCATATAGTCACAATTTCCCGGGATTAGGACACAAATGTCTTGGAGGGAGGGGCGTTATCCCACCCACCACAGCAGTCTGACTTGGGCTTTCTGTCATTTGCAAAGAAAAGAATCCTGAATGATTCGCCCTCCTTCTGGAGAATGATTAGTTGGACATGACTGGATTATGCAGCTGAATTTCTGACTTCAGGAATGGCTGGATCCAGCAGCTCAAGCACTGTTAAAAGGATCCAAGTTCTCTTTATTTCTCAGCCTATGTTGGTTTCATGCTCAGAGTCCATGGCCCCTGGCTCCCAACCTCTGGGTTATTCCATTGGAAAGAAAATGTGTCTCCTTCCCGCTGGTCCCTAACCTTAGCCAAGCCCATCACAAAACCAACCTCCTTTATCTTGAAGGGCAGTCTAAGTTTCTGCTCTAAAATCCCCCACGTCGGTTAGATTCTGGCTCTCCCTCTGACTAGCCTCAGAACCACTGAATGTTTTCCCCCAAGTGACAGCACGTTGTGCCCCAAAGATTCTTATTTTGTTCCTTCTACAAATGTCCAAGCTTATTCTCTGTGCTAGGCACTGGAGGTGCAACAGTAAAAAAAAAAAAAAAAGTGGGTGTGGCTACTGCCCTGACAAGGGCATAAGCCAAAAAAAAAAAAAAAAAAATCACTGCCTTACAAATTTGTGAAGGAAACAAGCAGGTGAGGTAATGGAGAAGAACCGGGAGAGTCCAGGTGAGAGGTGGGTCCAGCAAAAGTCACTGGAGGGCTTCCCTGTTGGCGCAGTGGTTAAGAATCTGCCTGCCACTGCAAGGGACGTGGGTTCGAGCCCTGGCCCGGGAAGATCCCACATGCTGCAGAGCAACTAAGCCCGTGTGCCACAACTACTGAGCCTGAGCTCTAGAGCCTGCAAGCCACAACTACTGAGCCCATGTGCCACAACTACTGAAGCCTGCACGCCTAGAGCCCGTGCTCTGCAACAAGAAAAGCCACCACAATGAGAAGCCCGCGCACTGCAACGAAGACCCAACACAGCCAAAAATAAATAAATAAATACATTTATTAAAAAAAACGTCACTGGAGAAAAGTCATGGAAGGGGGCAAGACGGTAGAGCGTTCCAGAGACGGTCACAGCCTGTGCAAACGTCCTGAGGTCGGGTGCGCTGGGCCAGGTTGAGGAACTGCGGGGAGGCCAGGAGGGCAAAAGTGTGGTCGGGGGAAGGCGGTTGAGGCTGGCAGAGTGTAGAGGGAACTGGGTGGGGATGAAACGCATTAACCTACCCCCAAGTCCTATAAAACAGAAAGTGGCTTGGCTTTGGACTAGCAGCTTCCGGGGGGGGTGGGAGCACCCCGTGACATCTTCCTCCCCTCCCCGGGGCACCCCTCCCCTCCCCCAGCACCTCCGCCTGTGCAGTGACGGAGCCAGAGACCATCGCCAGCGCAGACTTCCGCCCCTGCTTCCGCCGGCCTCTCAGAATAGCGTTTGGCACCTCACTGAGGTTTCCACCTGCCGCCCTGGCCCTGCAGGCTGTCTCCACCCGCCCTTCCTCTTAAGAGGAGGGGAAGCACTATTGTTCCTCGGGTGGTTGACTTAGTGAGAAAGGGGAACAGACAGGTCCAGCCCCAGGGGGTGTGCCCAGCATCCCCGCCCCCTTTGCCCCCTGCCTGGTAGTTTCTCCCACCTCCAGATGCCAGTAGTCACGTTCCTGCTCCTAAGAGCGGTGGCATTTTTATTCAGGATAATTGCACAGCTTCCATTCACCAGTGTATCGACTGGGAATTGTGGGGCGAGGGGGGCGGTTTGTGGGATGGGAAAGTCCCTCCCATCCCCCACCCGGTTCTCTTCCCTCCGGGCATCCAGGGCCTCCAGTTTCAACACATTGTATTTTAGGCTTCTGTGTGTCTGTTTCCAAGTCAGCACGCGCCATCCGCTCTGTGAGGCGCTTGTTCCTTTCCCTTAAATACATCTTGAAGATTCCCCGCTGAGCCCACACTGAGCTTGCTATCGCCTGGTTGTCGGCTGCCTAGTATTCCACGTGTGAGTGGGCGTGCTCTACTGCCCGCCCCCTGGGATGGAGGTGGAAGTCGTTTCCAGCCTTTTGCTCATTCAGGCAGAGGTAGAACGAATCACCTTGAGCAGAGTTGCTGGTGCACCTGCCGTTGTCCGGTGCGTGCACACCTGCTGTGTGCCGGGATTTCACCTGCAGGCTCCTTCTCAGCCCTCACACGGCACTGCCGGGAGGTCACACCAGAGGAGGTAACTATTCAGGGCCACGCTTTTAAAGTTCATGTCCCAAACTCAGTGGCCTGGCTAGAACTTGACCCCTGAAATGGGGTCACTGTTCTTTCCGGGGCATCTGAAGAGCGATCACATATGCCCCAAACCAAGCTTGGAGATCATCGTGGCGTCTTCCTGTTTTTCTTTTCCTGCTTCGTCCTCACCATGCCTGCTGCCCCCTCGCCTCTGGAAAAGGCTGCCCGGTGCCAGGCCCGGGTCCCTGCCTTGCAGGTGTCTGCAGAGCTCCGCCCTGTGAGCCGACCTAGTGCCCTGGGGTGGGGGCTTCATTACAACTCCACCAGCACCAACCCCCTCCTTCCAAAGAAATAAATACATTCTGTCTCCTTATTGAACTTATTGTACTTATTGAACAACTACCAGATACAAAGCCCTAGTGAGGAAGACAAAAAATTCGTAAGTCATCATTGGAATAATTATTTAATTTCAGTCTGATAAATACTACAGTGAAGTGCCAAGCCCTCCCAGGTGTTCCTCTGCCTCAGGGCCTTTGCACATGCTCTTCCCTTTACCTGGACCACTCATCTTCCAGGTATCCACACGGCTCACCTCTTACCTTGTTGCATTCAAACTCATAGCCCCCTACTCACCGTGCTCCCTCTCTCTTGCCTGTTCATTTTTCTCTGTAGCTCTTATCGCGCCTCAAACCTACGTTTACTTTATGTATCACTTATTATTGCTTATTCATCTGTCTATTACCTGTACCCCTGGTGGACTGTCAGTCCATAACGGCAGACATTCTTGTTTGCCTTGTTCACTGCTCTATCCGAGGTGCCCAGAAAAGTGCCTGATACACAGTAGCTTCTCAGTAAATATTTGTTGAATGAATGAATGACCTAACAGGGGATGTGACCTACTTAACTCTTCGGGGACCAGGAAGGACGGTGTCAGGGGATGTTTTCCTACCACTGGGGACAGACCCAGGTTTCATGGGGCCTGAAGTTTATACAATTTGGGGCACTGTCTTTAAGAAAAAGAGTATATAGTTACATGTACAGAGTAAGGGCCAGAGATTGAAAAAAGACTGGCATTGACGAAGGGAAAGACATTGCAGGCAGAGGGAGCAGCTTGTGAAAAAGCCATGTGTGGCCAAGAGCCAGGGAAGAAGGAGAGAAGGTGTGTGTGGTCACAGCATTGCCAGGGACCCCTGAGGGGCTGGAGATCCAGTGGGGGCCAGCTTGGAAGTGACAGGGTGTGACATGCGGGGCCCTGGTTTCTGCGGGATCCCGGGAGAAAGCCCGAAGAGGACCTCCGGGTCCTGCAGGACGGAGCCCTGCCAGCCGAAGGCATTCCCACTCACCCTACTGGCCAAGCAGGGGGTGGCCCAGCCCTTACACCCCATTCCACCCCAATCAGCCTGCAGGAATGCATTTCCTGGCCTTGGGGTCCCTGCTCACCCCTACCCCACCCAGAGAGGTCCCCCGAGGCTGTCTGGGGAGGCTCCACTCTGCCTCCCCCCCAACCCCCCACCCCACCCCCCACGCCCGGCTCTGCTCAGAATAAAAGCTTGGGGCCCTGGCTGGGGACCCTGTGCTCTGACCCGAAGCCTCTGCCAGCCATTTGCATCACAAATGAGGCTGGGTCAGGCTGTTGGGCCCTGGCCAGCCTGCCTGGTGCTGCCCTCGGTGACTTAAGGACACAAGCCACCATCCAGCTGCTGCACATTCTGCTCCCTCCCCCTGCTGCGTAGATTGTACCCCTGGGGGGGATGCCCGGTCCCCGGTCCCCAGCAGGCCTGGGATCCTCCTGACCAGCCAGCCCTCCCACCAGCTGGGAAGAACAATTATGGCTGACAAACTGAGCTCCTGTCCTGTCTCTGAATGTCAGAGGTGGGGCGGGGAGGGGAGGGGGGCTCAGCATGTGACATTCTGGCCTGTAGCTCTCACAGCAGCCCACTCTACAGAGGAGGGGACTGAGGCTCAGAGAGGGTGAGCAACTTGCCCAAGGCTGCTCAGCTAATAGCCGGCAGAGCTGGGACTTGAATCCATGCCATTCTGCTCTAGAAGCTGTGCTGTGAACAGGGGCCATCCCCTTGAGGGTCATCTGTGTTTGTCCACCATATGCAGTGGGCCCTGCTAGCTGCTGGATGAATAAATGGTCATCTGAGCTTCAGCCTTTCTCCCCAGCATGGTCGAGGTGAGTAGGTGGGCTGCTTCTCTTTCTAGACTCTGAGCCCGTGAGGTCAGGGCGCTGCCCATGCCTGTTTGTGGTCCTGGTATACAGCAGGCACTTAATCAGTGTTTCTGGAATAAATAATGGAATAAATCAACACACAGACTCTTTCTGAGCCTGGGTTGTGCTTTTCTGCTGCAGGTTCCTTTCAAGGAAGAGGTGGGTTGTACCCAGCTCAGGGTCCCGAGGGCTGAGCACGCGGCTTGGTCCTGGAAAGTTCTCAGAGGTTCAGCCATGACTTATTCTCCACAAGCCTCGCCCCGGGCTGGCTGGGGCTCCTGCCCCAGATCCTGGGGGCCTGACCTGGGGAGGAATTCAGGGCTCCCTCTAAGCGAGCCTGGGCACAGGGAGGCCCCTGTCTCTGTCCCCTGCCTCTCCCTAGCTCGGCCCTGGAGTTCTGCCCTGCCCCAGGGCCTTTGCTCCTGCTGCCCTCCTGCCTGGCCCTCTCCCAGCAGCTCTTCCAGGGCTGGCTGCTTCGTCACCTCCTCAGAGAGGTCCCTGTCTAGCTGCAGCCCTTAGATATTTGCTATCCTCACCCCGTCTGTCTCCAGAGCTCTGTGGATGCCTTATCATTCCTCTGGGGTTTTGCCGGTGTCTCCTTTAGAATGAAAGAGGGAGAAAGATGCACACACTACATAGAGCAAAACAGAACGAGAAGGGAGAAGATAGAGGGAGAGAGTCAGATGGAGAGAGAGACAGGGAGAGGCTGATGGAGAGGAGGGAGAAAATAGAGGGAGAGAGTCAGATGGAGAGAGAGACAGGGAGAGGCTGATGGAGAGAAGGGAGATAATAGAGGGAGAGAGTCAGATGGAGAGAGAGACAGGGAGAGGCTGATGGAGAGAAGGGAGAAAATAGAGGGAGAGAGTCAGATGGAGAGAGAGACAGGGAGAGACTGATGGAGAGAAACACAGAAATAGAAACGAATGTGAGAGAGAGACAGAGCAACTCAGAGGCAGAGACACAAAGAGAAACCGAAAGGAAACAGGACCAGCGTCCTGGAGAGAAACGGAGCCGGGGCAAGAGGGAGGGGACAAGAGAAAGTACTGTGCGGTGGACAAAAAGGGATATGGGGGCCCTGGGCTTCCTTCTGGGGTGATGGGAAGGTTCTGGAATTAGATCGTGGTGACGGTTGCACAACTCTGTGTATATGAAAAGCCACATAATTGTACGCTTTACAAGGTTGCATTTTATGGAACATGAATTTTGTCTCATTTGAAAACATGAGAGGACATCAGAGAAACCCAAATTGAAGTACGATCTACAAAACACCTGATACTCTGCAAATCCAGCAAGATCAGGAAGGACAAGGAAAGAGCGAGGACCATCCCTGGGCCTGCAGGAGACGAGATGACTAAATTCAATGCAGGACCCGGGACAGAGAAAGGACACTGGGGGAAAATGCGAATCACGTCTGCGGTTTAGTTAATGGTACTGCATCAAAGTGAATTTCTTGGTTTGGATCATTGTACTATTATGTAAGAGATTAATATTAGGGGAAGCAAGGTGAAGGGGACGTGGGGACTATCTTTGCACCTTTTCTCTAAGTCTAAAATTATTTCAAAATTAAAAAGTTAAAACAAACAAAGGAGACAGAAATGACCAGAGAGCAGCCCTGGGACAGAGGAACTGCCTGTGCTCCTGACCCCGAGGAGACCACCAGTCAAGGCCCCTTCGGGATAAAGCCCTGGGCTGGGGGTGGGGGCCTGGTGTCTAGTCCTCTGCCCATTACTGACAAAGAGGCTGCTGATGCCCCGGAGCAGGCTCTAGTTCCAGCTGAGGTACTTCCACGCCCGAGGCTGCAGACCCTGAGGCTCACCAGCAGAGGCTGCCGACAATTTGTGACTCTCCTGTTGTTCATTTAATGGTTTCAGCAGCATTTGGGGCAGACCCGGGCGCTCCCCTGCACCCATGACCATGCCTATTGATGTTCCTCTGTTCCACCTTCCCTCCACCCCTGCTACCCCAACACACAGCCCTTGGTGCCTGCCAGCTGACTCCCGCAAGGCTCCTGGCATCCTGGGAAAAAACGCCCCAGATCCTGCTTTCCTGCGAAAACAGCCAAGTGGCAGCCCCATGCTGGGGTTGGGGATCACTTCATGTGGGTCCCCACACAGGACAGGCCGGCCCCCCGTGTTGACCTCTGGGTTCCTGGAAGGAAAATGCTCATTTTTATTTCCCTAGAACCCATTCCTGGACCAGGCATGTAGTAGGTGCTCAACACTTGTGTGTCTCCCAGACACCTTACTCCCAGGACCTCAGCCAAAGGCAGCTCTTTCCTCACCCAATGCTTTCAAGCTTTTTAAAGTGGTGAAATCTACCTTTTAAAAATGAAAATATTCAGAGAATAATAAGCCCCTACTACCACTACCCAGAATTAAACATGACACAATGAGACACGAAGATTTTGTCACTAATCCTTTTTCTTTTAAAGAAATAAAATGTTACAGATACAGCTCAGCTTTGCTGTAACTCCCATCACCCTCCCCCCACAGCCAGCCTCAGTGGGAGCGAGAGCTGCAGCCTCATGCCCAGGTTTCTACCTACATGTTTATGGTGATGGTCAATTTTCCGTATTGCTGTGGGCACCGTTTAAGCAGCTTGCTCGTGAACAGTCTCCTACAGCGTGCAGAGCTCTGATTTTGTGTGTTCCAGTCAAATACACGTTGAGGTGCCCTCCTGACGGTGGTGGAGAGGGATCCATCCTTTTAAGGAGCCGTTCCCCACCCCCTCCCCGACCCCTGCATCTGCCCCAGCTCATGCATCTGCAGCCCTGGCAGCCACACAGGGCTCAGAAGGGCCCCACGCCAGGCTTAATGCTCTGCTGTCTCCGTCTTGAAATTCTTAGTAACTTTTGCACGAGGGGCCCGCATTTTCATTTTGACTGGAGCCCACTAATCGTGTTGATGCTCTGACAACGTGGAACACCTAACCGAGCCCCCGTCCTGTGCCAGGCCCTGGCCCAGGCTGGCCGGCAGCACAGACCACCTCAGCACATCCTCCAAAGGCTCTGTGAAAGGCGCGGTTGCCGTCAACCCCATTCTGCAGATGGGGCCACTGAGGCTCAGAGAGCTCCTGACTTGGGAGCCCATGCCCTGAAACAGAAGACCCACTTTGAAGATTGAATCTGCTCCAGACCCCTTTCTTTCCTTTTTTTTTTTTTGCGGTATGCGGGCCTCTCACTGTTGTGGCCTCTCCCGTTGCGGAGCACAGGCTCCGGACGCGCAGGCTCAGCGGCCATGGCTCAAGGGCCCAGCCGCTCCGCGGCACGTGGGATCTACCCGGACCGGGGCACGAACCCGCGTCCCCTGCATCGGCAGGCGGACTCTCAACCACTGCGCCACCAGGGAAGCCCCAGACCCCTTTCTTTTAAAACCAGGGTCCAGAGAGTTGAAGGCTTCCTCAGCGGACCTGGCCCCTGGGCCACAGAGCCGGTTCCCCGCCATCCCCGCGGCCACGAGCCAGAGCTGCCTGGCTTGTCCGTGCTGCCCCGGCCCCGAGGCTGAATTCATTTCACCACACTTCCTCTCCCCGTGGGGACTGTCTCAATATGGGGTGAACCAACCCGGGGGTTAATCAGAGCGCCACTTCCTCTTCCCAGAGACAACCTCTCACAGCCTGCCTTCTATAATTAGACCCCGGCCTGCCTTCCCCGGCTGGGCGTGGTTGGGCCTGAGGCTTATTCCGGCTCTACAGAGGGGTTTCCACACGGCTTCCCAAGAACCCCAGGAGCCTGTGGGGCAGGGGGCGTGTGCGGGGGATGCTCAGGCCGCGAGGCCTGGGATGGGGCCTCCTCCGGCTTCCTGGCGGGCCCTCCCCGCCACTACCCCTGCAGTCATGCGGGTGGACCAGATCCATTTCTAGGATCTGGGAGACGGGTTTTGCCATAGTCTAGAGCAGCGGTTTTCCACTGGGGGGCCGTCGGGCAATGTCTGGAGGCATTTTCTGTTGTCACAACTGGGGAGGGAATTGCTCCTGGAATCTAGGGGGAAGAGGCCAGGGGAGCTGCCACATAGCCCGGGGCGGCCGGCTCCACAACAGAGAAAGGCCCGGCCCCAAATGTCAACGGTGCTGAGTTTGGAGGAGGACGTAGTTTTGACCATGAGGACAGCGGAGGAGAGGAGGTGGCTGGGATTCGAGGTATATTCTGAAGGTAGAGCGGACAGGACAGGGTGACGTCTGATCGTGGCAAGTACCATTGTTGAGAAGGAGCGCGATGGGGACACCCGAGAGGGAAGGTGACAACAGCTTGTGGGAGGAGGTGACAGTGAGCAGAGGCTTGAATGATGAGGGACCTCCCTGGAAGATCTCCGGGAGAGCTGTAGGGAGAGGAAGACAGGTGCCAGGGCAGGTGGGAAAGGATTCTGAATCTGGGTGAGGAAGTGAGAGGAAGCCAGGAAGGAAGGCGGGGGTCACACCCTGCGGAGGCTTATGGGCCAAGAAGTAGGAGTTTCACTGGCAGCCTCTGAATGCAAAGGTGCTGGGAGCACAGGCCGGGGGTCCGGAGACTGGATTTCAGCTTGAATTGGGTACTCACTGGCCAGGTGACTTTGGAAAAATTACTCTTTTGGGGCTCCAGTTTCTTCTCTGTCAAAATAGGGGCAATGCTACCATCTGGTCCCCCCAGGAGGCTTCTGTACAGTCAGTGAGGTGCTGACAGAGGACACAGGATGGGGAGGTGACTCCCCATTCTAATCTGAGTGTTTAAGAGTGACCCACAAGAGCTGTAAGCTCGAGTCCCAAGTGTGGCTGACCTCCAAGACCCAGGCCAGGGTCCAACCAGCTCGGGCATCATTGCAAGTGGACGAGCGTCCACGGGACTCTTGGAGAGCCATCTTCAACAGCGACCTCATGTGGTGGTAAGACGCCATGACTGCAGTGAAGTTTAGTGGGGAACAGGCCTCACGCCCACCTGTGGGTTGAAGACCCTTCAAGGTGCGGGAGGACCCGAGAAGGAGGTTCTGGGCATCTTGTTAATACAGCGCCTGGAAGCCTGAGTGATTAAGGAACAAAGAGATGTAGTCATCCCAATATCATAACTTGGAGGAATTTATTCTCATGTCCTTAGTTTGGAAGGAAAGTCTCCTGACACTCGGGGACTCCGGGAGGGCTGGGGGTGAGCAGGGGTGGTCACGGGGGCAGGAATGGTGCCTGTGACACTCCTGCCTCAGTGGGCTGGCAATCAGTTCCTCTGGTCCCTCCTTGCTTTCTCTCCAGCCCGGGTGCCTGCAGTCCCATCCCAGGGAAGGAGTTCCTCGGTTGGGGAAGCTCTGAAGACACTCAGGTGAAGGGACGGCAGGAGATGGGGTGGCTGGGGGCGGAGGCTCTCACCGCCTTTTCAGGCTGCAACCTCTCCCATCTCCCTTCCTGCTCAGAAGACATTTCCCACGTGGACCCGCCAAAGGATGTCACAGAAACCACCCAAGAAACGTTCCAACGGGGTGAACAAATCATTTGTCCCCGAGAAAATATGTTACATGGAAGAAGGTGCAGCCTTGCAGGCAAAGAAAGAAAAAATGCCCACAAAACCCCACTGCGTGCTGATGCAGTTAGAAAACAATTTGGAAATGATAAAGCCCAGTGCTGGCAGGGATGCGGGGAAAGCAACACATCAGCTTTGCTATAAATTGATTCCGATTTTTTTTTCTTTCTTTTTTGGGTGCGTCGTGCAGCATGACGTGTGGGATCTTAGTTCCCCAACCAGGGGTTAAACCCGTGCCCCTTGCATTGGAAGCGCCAAGTCTTAACCACTGGCCCGCCAGGGAAGTCCCCAGATTCAGATTTTGAAGATCGACCTGTCTGTATGCAATAAACACTGAGAAACTGCACATACCCTCTCACCCGGCATTTTGTCTTTTGGCAAAGTGTGGCCTTATTTAAGAGTGGGAAATGGAAAAAACAAAAGCCCCACCCCCCAGATGCCCTGCGTTAACTTCTGTGGAGTTAACTCTGTGGAGTACTCACAGTATTTGAAACGCTGAACACGTGTTACCTCTTTAACCTTACAGCTGCTCGGCGAGGTGTTTTCTGAGCTCTCATTTCAGAGATGACGGCCTGGAGGCCCCTGGAGTCCAGCCCTCCCACCGTGGTCACGCAGGTGGTAAGTGGCAGAGCTGAGGTTTGAACCCAGGCTGCCCCACCGGAAACTTGGGGGTGGGGTCCTCACCCCACACTACTATCGCTCTGTACTGTGAAAGGAGAATCGTCCACCAAAGAGACGCTGCTGCAGCTGTGTGTGTGCGCTGTCACCAGGATGCGACCAGAGGCAAAAGAGCTCCTTTCTGCTCCCTTCTGGTGGCGAATGCATGCCTGCTGCCCGGCAGGCATGCCCCGGCCTGTGGTTCTGGAATGCGGGTGAGCCGCCACCCCGGAGGCCTGCTGTTGGTGGCCGGTGTTGGTGGGCCCGGCCCAGGCCACAGACCCCGCCGGCACGCACGCTCTGTGTTTGTCCAAGGAATCAAGACAACGCCCTTCGTGCCGCCTTGATGGGAGTCGAGCAGTTGAACCGATGCCCAGAACCCTCATGTCTCCGCTCGGGCAGAAATGCCAGTGGCCTCGCGGCTGGAAGGATAGTGACAGCTCCAGGCACCTGCAGCTTCAAGGAAGGCGTGACGTTTTGGAGATGCTCTTGGCACAGGCCAGAGCTTGGATCCTCTCCCTCCCGAGAAGGGGATAGGAGGGGACACGTCCCCGCGGCATGTCCGAGGCTGGTGTGAGTGTTGACGTGCTGCGAACTCTCAGGGAACAGCGGCTCGTGCTCCTGGGGTCTCCTCTCCCCATCTCTAAGGAGCAGGGTTGGCCCATGTGAGTTTGTTGAAAATATGGGGCCCAGGCTGCCACGGCCGCGGGATGCTGTGCGTGGGACAGATGTGGGGCACGGGCGAGAAGGCCATCCCTTTGCAACAGTTTTTCTGTCCATCTCAGTTCAGCTTGGTGCTCCCCTGTCTTGACGGCCGGCCACCCCCTGCCTGACCCCCTCTTAGTAGGCCTCAGGCTCAGAGCCAGGGGCAGGCAACGGCATTTTAATAACGTGATGTGTCGTCACCGTGCTCGCTTTCAGAGTTACCTTCTATGAGTGGCAAGTGGTACTGGTTTTCTGTTTACATGGGTGACAGAGAAGTTCCTTGTAAGATGAACTGAAGTAAAGCTAAAAGGCGAGTCATCCTAAAAACGTGAGGCAAATGGTAGCTCAGATGGATGTGCTCAGCCATAGAGGTGACCCCTGAAAGCCTGAAGTCTGGGGCCCAAAGCTAAGGGCCCTCCGTGGTCCTCCCTGACGACATGGCCCTGGACGGTGTGGGTCTTGCCAGCCTCTCCCCTCCTGGCTCGTCAGTCCTCTGTGTCTAGGTGGCCAGTTCTTTTTTTTTTTTCAGCCGTGCCACGTGGCATGCGGGATCTTAGTTCCCCGACCAGGGATCAAACCCGTGCCTTGAGCAGGGAAAGCGCAGAGTCCTAACCGCTGGACCGCCAGGGAAGTCCCAGTGGCCAGTTCCCGCGTCTCTGGGACCTTTGGCCTCCCCTTCCCTTCCTCCTCTCTCTTCTTCCCTCCTTCTCCGTCCTGCCAAGTCAAGGCCAGGAAGGATCGCAGTGCAACCCCCTGCCATTGCCATGTTGGGCTGAGGGTTTCCGTATGGGGAGGGTGGCTGGGCTGCCCTGGGTGCTGGCTTTCCCTTCCCCAACTATTTCTCTCCGCCTTCGTTAGGCCAGTGCGCCAGTTCTTACCTTGCCTGCTCATTAGAGAGGCTTCACAGGGTGAGGTGCAGCTTAGAGGAGAAAGCGTCACGTTTAATACTGATGACAAGAGCTCACGGTCACTGAGCAGTTAACTGCATGCAGGGCACTGTGCTAAGAACTCCTTAGGTATCAGCTCATTGGATCCTCACCATAATCCTGACGTCATCTTTGATCCCTCCCCCCTTATTCCCCATCCCCTGTCTCCCGCTGCACCCAGTCCATCAGTGAGCGCTACTGACTCTGGAAAACATCTCCAGGA
The DNA here is from genome assembly GCF_949774975.1 of Lagenorhynchus albirostris. Taxonomy (NCBI): domain Eukaryota; kingdom Metazoa; phylum Chordata; class Mammalia; order Artiodactyla; family Delphinidae; genus Lagenorhynchus; species Lagenorhynchus albirostris. The sequence goes on along the minus strand of NC_083109.1, from coordinate 5,754,481 downwards.
TCTGACCTCCCCACCTCGCCTGCTCCCACACTGGGCCAAGCCCCATCACCTCTTGTCTGCATGATTGCCTTCTCTTGGTTGCCCACAGGCAGTGAGACAAATCCTTTAAAAAGTCAGGTGTGGTTCTGTCCTTACTCCGCTTGAAACCCTGCAGCGGCTCCTCAGCCCCTGCACAACCGGAGCCCGGCCCGCCTCTCCGTCCCCACCTCCTGCTTCACTATGCTGCAGCCACTCCAGACCTGAGCCTGCCGCAGGACCTTTGCACTGGCTGTTCCCGCAGCCCCAAATGCCCTCCCCACAGTATCTGCCCAATATCTGCACGACTTGCTCCTTCACTTCATTCAGGCTCTGCTCAAGTGTCCCCCTCCTTGAACAGCCCGCTGTGCCCCCTCATCAAAGGGGACCCCCCTTCACTCTCTATTCCCTCCCCCGACATATTTATATATATATGTAAATATATATTTATATATAAATAAATATATATATATTTGTATATATATAAGCAAATATATATTTGTTTTTATATATATTTATATATATAAACAAATTATATATATATATATTTGTTTGTGTCCCCCCACCCAGAATATAAGCTGTAGGCAGGGATTTTTGTCTGTTTTGTTCTCTGCTGTACCTTCAACATCTAGAACAGTGTCTGGCATAGTGTAGACGCCTAATACAAATTTGTGGTATAAATGACCAGCCCTAGGAGGTGGGTGCCATTGTTATCCCTACTTTGTAGGTGGAAAACAGCCCCAGAAAGGTACAGCCACTTGCCCAGGGTCACAGGGATCTACAGGGAGGGATTCCCCAGAGCCCTTGCACTCCACCCCTGTGGAGTGCTGCCTCCTGTACTGGGTAAGGGTCTGAAGCAGACGTTTCTAGGCTCAAATCCTTGCTGTACAGTTACCAGCTGTGTGCCCCAGGGTGGCTGTCTCACCCTCTCTGGGCTTTGCTCCTTGCCTGCACAGAGTTCACAGCCCTTCCTTCCAAGGGTGCCCCGAGCCTTCCAGGAGTGATAATTGGCACAGCTCTTAACACAGGGCCTGGCATCCAGCAAGCCTCTGGCGATTGTCCCTCTCCCATTTTATAGATGAGGCAACTGAGGCCCGGAAGATGCCCAAGATCACAGAGCCTCTGGATTCAAAGGCAGGCCTGTGTGACTCTGGGTCTTTGCCTGGGGGACGAGCTCTCCCCGTTTGGCCAGTTCCCGGGCCTGCTTCTGCCATCGCGTCCCTGGTGACAGCCCCGCCCTCCCTTTGTTCTGCTGTCACTGGCTGTCCGCAGCAGGTGGCGTTGCCCTGGCGCCAGGGGGAGGCTGAGGCAGCCACACACAGGTTGCTATTTGCTTTCCTCTCCACGGCCCTTCCTGGCCTGGGCGGAGGTGGACGTGAGCTCAGGTGTGCAGGTGCGGAGGATTTGCGGTCCGCTCCTCCCTGTCTGAGCTCCTGGTGGTGCCTGGAGGCCTTGACTGGGCCACCTGCAGGGTGAGTGACCAACTGTCCTGGTCTGCCCAGGACAGAGGGGTTTCCCAGGAAGCAGGACTTGCAGTGCTAAAACCAGGAACGTCCTGGTGGCCCACCCTGTGTGGTGGTACGGTGGGCTGGATAGCACGTGGGAAGGAGACAGCATCAGCTACCCCGAGTACACTGCTCTGCACCCCTCTGGCCCTGCTGCCTGCGGGGTTCTATACTGGGCCTGGCTTTGGCATCAGGCAGAGCTGAGTGAGGAATCCCTGTCCCCTCCCATAACAATCACTTGGGCAAGTCATTTCAGCTCTTGGAGGCTCAGTAGCCTCGTTTGTAAAACGGGGATAAGATTCCACTCTCCTCACAGGGGTGCCGAGGAATCAAGTAAGAAAACAGTCATAAGCATTTAGCAGAATGTGGACATCTGATGCAGGAGAGCACGTCTGATTATATTATTAGATATCTGCTTAAAACCCAGCTTCCCAGCACTCTTGGAATAAAGCCATGGACCTTTGAAGCGCCTGTGATCTGCCTCTGTGACCTCTGGCTGCATCTCTTGCCCTTCTCTGCTCACTCTGCTCTAGTCACGCTGGTCTCCTGGCTGACCTAGACCTAACCCGCCCTTTCGCTGCCTCAGGGCCTTTGCATGTGCTGTTTTCTTTGCTTGCAGTACCAGACTCCCCCACACCTACCCCCTTCCTGGGACTGGCTTCTTCTCATCTTTGGGCCTTGGTTTAAAAGTCATCTGCACAAGAGAGCCCTTCCCTTTCTACCAAATTTGAAGGGATATTTATCTTCTTGGGAACAGAACGTTTCTTAGATGGTTCACTGCTGCTGCCTTAGGCCCTAGGATGATGCCTTGCCCAGAGCAGAGCTCAGGACACGTTTGTCAAGAGGATGAAGAAATGAATGTTGGCCTGTGAAGGTCCCCAGCAGGCTGGAGAAAGAACCCAGAGTCTTAAATGTCTTTCCTTCTCCGAGCCTCGGTTTGCTCATCTGTCCACAGGGGTGAGAGGGGCATCCAGCTCCTTGGGGTTTGTGAGGCATGGATGGGGGTACAAAGATGGACCAGTCTGGACTTCCCTGGCAGTGCAGTGGTTAAGAATCCGCCTGCCAATGCAGGGGACACGGGTTCGATCCCTGGGCCAGGAAGATCCCACATGCCTCGGAGCACCTAAGCCCGTGCGCTACAACTACAGAGCCTGCGCTCTAGAGCCCGTGAGCCACAACTACTGAGCCCATGTGCCTAGAGCCTGTGCTCCGCAACAAGAGAAGCCACCGCAATGAGTAGCCCGCGCACCGCAACAAGAGTAGCCCCCGCTCGCCGCAACTAGAGAAAGCCCACGCGCAGCAACGAAGACCCAGTGCAGCCAAAAATAAATAAATAAAATTTATTAAAAGAAAAAAAAAGATGGACCAGTCCTTTCACCGTGGCCGCATATAGTGGGACTCAGGGACTGGCGGCCCTGCCCACGGGGACCTCACATGCACCTCCACACCCACCCTCTCCCTGCGTCCTCAGTGGTACCACCACACACACTACACACAGATCAGAAAACTGAGTCCCAGAAGGAGTCGTCCCTGTCTGGTCGCCCCGAGCTGGGCAGCCTCCTCCCGAACGTGGCTGCCTGGCCCGGCCTCGCCTCCCTGGCCCGGCCTCGCCTCCCTCCTGCCTGCGAGGACTGGGCAGGCAGCTGACGCGTCACATGCTCTCGGCTCCCCGCAGAGACTCCAGCACGCCGTCAAAGCTGTCAAACAATGTCCCTGCCAGGTTTTTACAAGAATCCAAGGCCTCACTGCCCAATGCCAAACACCTCTTAAGACAATAGCTCCGGGGCCTGCGGGCCCATCCCGAGCGCACCGCCTCTGCTCGGCCACATATAGGCAAAAGCCTCCCTCTCCCATCACCGGACGGGCATCTGAGGGCGGCTGCCCCAGCCTTGGCCCGACCCCTGGCATCTTGCACCTCCAGGTCCACCAGCCTCTGGCCCAGGGGCCGGGTGAGGAGGCCAGGTGGGGCGGCGCGGGCCGCCAGGCCGGGCAGACACAGGGCCGGTTCAGGGGCCTCCCAGTGTCCTGTCCTCTCGCAGCCCGAGTGGCTGGCAGCACAGGCTCTTCTTACCAAATAAGGCCTGGGCCGCAGTGCTTGGACAGGCTCAAACTCCTGCAGAGCGGCGGGCGGCCCGCTGCCGGGTCACCTCTTCCTCCTCGAGCACGGAGCCAGCTGGCCCTGCAGAGTGCTGTCCCCGAGGTTCAGGGAGCCCCACCTCAAGAAGCCCGGGGGGACTGGTCAGCATCCCCGGGAGAGGCGTCCGTTGAGCACCGTTGGCATGTTCCATATGGAACCTTTGGAAAGCTCCGTTTAGAATCTGAGATAAGTCAAGGTGCAGAAAGATCCCGGCACTCCTGCTGTGGCCCCGGGAGCCCAAACTCGGCCACAGGGGTGAACTGCCCCCACCAAGTGCACACGCCTGCACCTGCTCCCACGCCCCCAGGGCTGTTCTGCTGTTGGGTGTGATCTGTGGGTCACCAGTTACACCCGTCAGCTCCTTCCCAGTGCCTGGTCCGTGCTATCAAAGGGCAAGGCTGGCCAAGGGGCGAGGTCAGGCGCACAGGGTCTCTAGGGAAAACTGAGGACCCCTGGGCACTGACCTGTCCCCAACCTGTGCCTGTAGTGGGGAGGGGGCGTGAGCACAGGATGGACTGGGAGGACCCCGTCCCTATGAACCAGCCTGAGCCGCACCTGGGGGAGAGCGTCCTGCAGGTGGGGAACGGGAAGAGGGAGGGGCGAGCCCGCTGTGGGTGACGGGGGCGTCGGGGGCTTGTCGCGTCCCAGGAGCCACTGTGGGGCGTGGAGCTCCCCCGTCTGCCTGCCTGGGTTCCAGAAAGCAGCTTCACTTCTTGGAACCTAAGTTTTGCCATCATTTTTTTTTTTTTAACATCTTTACTGGAGTATAATTGCTCTGCATGCCATCCTTAAAATGGGTATAATACAGACTCTGCCGTAAGGGTGGCTGCAGGAATTCAGCGGGATAAGGTGTGTGGAGGGGCTTTGGAGAGAGCTGTCTGAGGATTAAGTGGGATGCTGGGTGACGGAGGGGATCCCTCCTTTCCTGGGAGATAGGGGGAGACAGGGGCCCTCCCTCTGTTCCCGATGCCACCCCTGCCCAGTTTTTCACTGCCGTCCCTGCTTTCTCAATAGCCTAGGGGAGCTGGGGTGGCATTCTGAGGTCTCCTGAGCCACTCCCAGAGCAGAAAGCATGCGGCTGGGGGTGACACGATGTTCACGTGTGAACACGCATGAGTGTGTTTGAACGAGTGGGACCCCCATGAGCTGCCATGAGCACAGCTGTGTGATCGTGAACGCATGCTGGAGTGTGGGCGCTCGGACCCCTGGCCTGGGCACGAAGGTGCGGTTTCCGCTGATTTCCACTTCCGAAGCCTTTTCATGAGGTCTGGGAATCTCTGGGTGATGCGGCCCCTCTCCTGGGATTGCTTATGGAATTAGGGGCCCAGTGCAACATGAAAACGTGCAACCCCTTGTTCAAACAGTATCGAGACTTCCAAGGTGTCAGCAGCATAGCGCTGGACCAAGCGTGGGGCCTTTCGGAGCGCGCTGACCCCGTGTGACTGCCTCGGCCCTGCCCCTCCCTCTCCCTGGCAGCGTGAGCGTGTGCGAGCTGGGCTGGGCTGTGGTCACGCGATCAGCAGGAAGGGTCTTTAACGTCTGTAAAAGTGACCTCGCAACCCCCAGTCATGGAAGCAGCCAGGAGCCAGGTCGGGAAATGGAGCCCCTGATAAAAGCAGCTGTTCTCCATAAGTCCAGGTGAGCTTTGTTCCCTTGGACCAGAGGCCAGCGAGTGTGTGCAGCTCCTGCTTTTAGCCAGCCTGGCGGGACGCTGTGGGTGAGGCTGTCTGTGAACGGGACACCCATCGGGGGACCGGGATTGGCTCAGCTGGGTGGGCAGCAGGGGCAGAGCTGGTGAGCCCTGGAGGCAGAGGCCAGGGCCAAGGGGCAGGATGTCCTGAGAGCCCAGAGCCCCTCCCTCGCACGAGAACCGGACGCTGCCATCTGGGTGCTTCTCCAAGGGTCTTGGGGCTGCCCTGACGGCTGCCACTTGACACCGGCCCTAGGGTTACACTCTGCTGGAAAAGTGTGTTTCCCCACCTCTCTGCAAAGTTGTCTGTGATCTCCAGAAACCACCCACCCAGTGCTTGAACGTGCCCACTGGGAACCTCGGGGATTCTGCCCAGAACCTTCCGGGTCCTCCCTCCTGAGCTCTGAGGTCCCTCAGGGAGGGGACCGGGCTTAGCTTGTTCGCTGGGGTCTCCCAGAGCCCGGCACAGCGCTGCGTGGGAGGGACGAAGAGACTTTGCGTGGAGGGGAGCACACAGGCCCCTTTGTAGCCCACGCCATCAGAGCCAGGAGCTGGTGTTCATCAGAATCCTCCTCTGAGGCTGGGGTCACAGCGAATGTGCTATCTAGTCCTTTGACATTTTATTTTAATGGAAAGCCTGATGATTCACGTGCATTGGCTTATTTTTTGATGTAGAGAAAAGTCTTCTCTCCAAGGGTCTGAGGGGTCTGCCGACAGCTCACGTCTTTCTTGCATAAACCACACGCCTAAGTCATCTCCTGCTTTTTGCAGTTTCTTTAAAGTGGAGAAAGAAGGAATATGTTCACAGAGACAACCAACCAGAGAGGTTCTGGGCAGACTTCAGTGCTCTAAAGTAAACTTGTCCTTTCAGTTAATTAATCAACAGAGATTTATTTGGCATGACTGCACGCTGGAGCTGGCCGCTAGATGCTGAGAAATCAGAGGAAAAATGAGCTGAGGGACATTCTGCCTGAGTGCAGCGAGGTTGGTTTTCTGTTTTATAAATGCAGAAACCAAGGCTCAGAGAGGTTGTGTGAGTTACCTAAGGCCACACAGCATGTGCATGGCAGGCTCTGGCCTGCAAGGAAGCTGAGTGCAGAAGTTGGCTAGAAGAGATGGGAAAACAGGGTATCATTTGGTGGTTAAGATTCAGGCTTTGGTGCCAGTGGAGTTGGGTTCACATTCTGCCTCTGGGACCTTGGGCAGGACCTTTCCCTTCCAAACCTGGGTTCCCTCATCCTCTGAGGGTTGTACTTTTCTACGGGCCAGCTGACCTTTTGGAGCCTGTTTCTCACCTGTAAGATGGGGACAGCAAGAGTACCACTTCAGCCACTCAGCAGATATTTACTGAGAACCTACTACGTACCACGCACCATTCTAGGAGGTGGGATGCAGCCGTGAACCAAGCAGCCCCCACAAGTCATTGTGAGAGTTGATGGGGGATGTGGGCTGCGTGCCCGGCCCCAGCTCCCTCTTCAAGCCAGAGATGGGGCGCGTCCGGGCAACAGGGCTGCACTGCAGGTGGACTTTGGCCAAACCGATCCCCAGCTCTGAGATTCCATCATCTGTCCGCAGCCTGCCGGGCCAGGTCAGGAGACCTAGGGAAGCAGGGAGAGGACTGGGGGCCAGAAGAGGGGGAAGGACTGGGGAGAGGAGTCGGGAAGCGGGGTTGTCACCATCGTCGCCCTTCTCTGGGGTAGAAGCGAGTTGACGGGCATGTCTCTCCGTCAGCTCTTCACTGCCCTGTCCTGTGGACCCGCAGGACCACCCAGTGGGGCAGGGGCCCCAGTTGACAGATGAGGAAACTGAGGCACAGGGGGTGGTCACTTGCTTAGCATCACCCAGCTCGTGGTGTGGAGTCGGGGTAGTGTCCCTCCGCAGCCCGGTTTTTAAATTATAAGGTATTGAGAGAGGAGACGGATGGGGAGAGGATGGGAGAGAGAAAGAGACTTGACTACGGGAAGACGATGCCCCGCTTCGGGGGGCTTTCTGGACCCCCCTCGCTTGCCCTCCAGCCGTGCCTCTCTGAGGGGCTCAGCCTCAGGCCAGCTCCTGGGCAAGCTTTGGTGCCTGGACCCGTGGAAGCTGTTACTCTTCTCTGAAGATGGTGCCCCCTCTTCAGGGTTGGGTTTTCCTTCCCAGCCAGGGACCTGGCATCTCTGGAAGCCTGGGAGGCTATTTTAAAACCTTACAGCTGGTTTTTATCGAGGCTGCTGATACGTACGTGTGGAAACCTGGGGTTCGTTCTGCCAACACTGAGCGAACTTTGCAAATGAGCGGGGTGGTGCTGGTCAGAGCGGAGGCTTGGTGGGGGGCGTGCAGGGCTGCAGCCAGTGTTCTGTCCCCATCGGGACTCTGGGAGGAACGGGTCACCCACCGGGTCTCCGTGCGACCCCGAGCAAGTCCCTTCCCATCTCTGGTCCCCAGTCTCCCAGCAATGAAGACGGGGCAGCCAGGAATGGTTGCGCATGCCTGGCCTGCTCTCGTCTTTCAGGGGGGAAAGCGAGGTTCAGAGAGGGGCTGCTGCCGGCCCAGGTCACCCAGGAGTACCCAGAAGACGTAGAGTTTGAAGCCAGCTCTGGTCTGACTGTAGACCGCAGCTGCTCCGCTCCTTCGCATGGCTCCCAGGCCCACTTCACCCTCGCAGCGAGGAAATGCTTATAGTCCCATCTCACAGTGGAGGAAACTGGGGTGCAGAGTGCGGTGACGTCCCCAGGGGTCTGCCCTCCAGTCACTTGTACCGGGTTTCCTCCTGCTTCTGTTCCCTCTGTCTCCCCTCTCACTCCAAGCGCTGCTTCTTCAGGAGACCTTCTCTGACCTCCAAACTAGACTCCACGCTCCTTTGGGGCGCTTACTATATAGTTTTTCTATTTGCTGCTGTAACCCATCACCACAAACGTAGTGGCCGAAAACGACAGCCTTTATTAGCGCAGTTTGCGTGGGTCAGAAGCTCAGTGGGCCCCACCTGCTCGCTGTTTTGGGGTCTCCCAAGGTGGTGACAGGCTGCACTCCTTTCTGGAGGCCCCGGGGAGCGCCTGTTTCCTGCTCATTTGGGTCGCTGGCAGAATTCAGAGGCTTGGTTCGTGGCCCCCTCCTCCAGCAGCCTCCAGGCCAAGTCTTTCTCCTCTGCCGTCTCTCTGATTCTCTCCTTCAGTTCTCTTCCACTTTTTCTCTTGAGGTGTGATTGACATATAACAATATATATCTGTATATGTTATCTTCCACTTTTTTTTTTTTTTTTTTTTTTTAATGCGGTACGCGGACCTCTCACTGTTGTGGCCTCTCCCGTTGCGGAGCACAGGCTCCGGACGCGCAGGCTCAGCGGCCATGGCTCACGGGCCCAGCCGCTCCGGGGCACGTGGAATCCTCCCGGACTGGGGCACGAACCCGTGTCCCCTGCATCGGCAGGCGGACTCTCAACCACTGCGCCACCAGGGAAGCCCTATCTTCCACTTTTAAGGCTCTTTGTGATTACATTGGACCTGGATAATCCAGGATAATCCTTCATCTCAAGCTCAGCTGTTTATTTTTTAATTAATTAGTTTATTTATTTTTGGCTGTGCCTTGCAGCTTGTGGGATCTCAGTTCCCTGACCAGGGATCGAACCTGTGCCCTTGGCAGTGAAAGCGTGGAGTCCTAACCAATGGACCACCAGGGAATTCCCAAGATCAGCTATTTAGATAACTAAATCATGGGGATGTACTGTACAGCACGGTGACTATACTTCATAATACCATATTGCATATTTAAAAGTTGCTGAGAGGGTAGATTAACTTGAAGTCCTCACCAGCAGAAAAAAAAAAAAGGAAAACATTTTGTGACTGTGCATGGGGATGGATGCTAGCTATTGTGGTGATCATTTCTCAATGTACACAAATATTGAATCCTTATGTTGTACACCTGAAACGAATATAATGTGTGTCAATTATACCTCAGTTAAAAATTAACTAATAAAAAATTTTAAAAGATTTTCTCAATGTAACCTGAAATAGAAAATGAAGTGAGTAGAAATTTAAAAGAATATGTTTATTTTGTTTATTTGGTTGCACCAGGTCTTGGTTGTGGCAGGTGTGCTCCTTAGTTGTGGCCGGTGGGCTCCTTAGTTGTGGCAGGCGGGCTCCTTAGTTGTGGCAGGTGGGCTCCTTAGTTGCAGCAGGCAGGCTTGTTAGTTGAGGCATGCGAACTCTCAGTTGCGGCATGCATGTGGGATCTAGTTCCCTGACCAGGGATTGAACCCGGGTCCCCTGCATTGGGAGCACGGAGAGTTAACCACTGCACCATCAGGGAAGTCCCTAAAATGAGTAGAAGTTTCTCAAAAAATCTTTAACTTGTTCCCTTAAAAGTGGGTCCTTCTAATTTGCCTAGATGTTTTCATTCATTTTCTAATTTCTCATATATTTCTGTTTCCTGCCTAAGTGACTCCACAGTTTTAAGAGCTTCCAGTCTGTGCACATGACATTGTCACACATCCCAACTGTACCTAACGTTTAAAATTAAGGGAAAAAATCTAGTATGGTATGTGAAACAAAAAAAGGTCAGCTGTTTAGTAACCTCAATTCCATCTGCAGCCTTAACTGCCCTTTGCCACGTAACCTAACAAATTTACAGAATCTGGGGATCGGGGTTGGACAAGGTTGGGCGACCACTATTTCCTCCCATAGTTACCTTATTGGCCTTTTGCATCACACACATTTATCAAATTTGTTGTTATATATTCACTTGTTAGATTCTTGGTTTTCTGTCTCCCTCCCAAGACCGTTAGAGGGTTGGAGGTACTGAGTACAAATTCCCTGGACAAACAGAAGAATCTCCATGTTGTTATATATCAACAAAGAGGGTTGGATGCTCAGTTTCTCCCCTGCCCCCAACAGGGCTGCTGTGTCCAGTCGCACAAGTTGTGGACTGCACAACTCCAGGGCTCGGCTCACACCTTAAGACTCTGTGATCCTTGCGGTTGCGTGGGGTCCAGCCTTTAGGCTCGTGGGCCATGGCTCTGCCTCTGAACCTGGAGCCTGTGTTCTTAACCCTGGCTGCCTTTGGAGTCATCTGAAGGGCTTTTAAAATCCTGATGCCCAGGCCACACCCCAGACCAGTTGCCTTGGAATCTCTGGAGTGGACCCTGGCATCTGCATTTCCCAGGTGACTCCAAGGTTGGGCTGAGGTGCGAGCCTCCCTCCTGAAGGGTCAGAGAAAGAGTTATGTAACACAGAGGGCGGGAAGCCCACTCAGCTAACTTTGCGTAACTGAGGCCCAGCAGCTGCTGGTGACACATGTGCTTTCCTCTCCCACGGGCCCCATTTCCTCACTCTGTGTGGCTGTGGCCCAGCTCCTGGGTTTCCTGTGGCCAATTAGCCGACCTACACGGGCGGCTGCCCTCATGGCCTCAGGGACGATTTCGGATCTGCCAACATTCGGCTGTCCGTGGACATGGGCCGCTCTTGTCCATCAGCACTGCTCCATCAGGGGTGGTGATGTCTCTCCTGGGTGACCAACTGGCTGCAGAGAGGGGCAGGGAGGCTTGGGGCCGGGCAGAGGGGGAGCAGATTCTCTCAGGGAGCCCATGAGGGCTCTTGCTTGGATGTCACTTGAAGGTTGCGAGATCCTAAGTTCCACTTGGCCGCGGTCGATTTGCTGGCCCGTTAGTCGGGAATTATTTCCTCGGAGGGCGCCAAGCACAGCTTCCGAAGTCTGGGCGGCTCACTTTTGGGGCCAGGTGATGAAGTGTACTGGCAGCCGGAGTGAGACAGGGCATCACGGTCTGTTGGGGTAATGTGCTGTCAACGCTTTGTTTCCAGGACGCTTCTGCTCTGCCGGGCGCCTTGGGACCCAGTGGGAGGGGGAAGGAGGGGGTGGATTGGGGGAGCCCAGGGTGGGAGCCAGCAAGAGATGGGACTGTGGCCAGCACATCTCACCATTTCCCAGGAGTACTCGTGGTCCTGCCCCCGCCAGTGGAAGGCTGGGACACATGTCCGGGCCTGGCAGGTGTCTGCCTTTCTCCAGGGTCACCCAGAGCCTCACAGCCCCGGGCCTGGTGGCCCTCTGCCCTCGGCACTCAGCTCCTTGCCCTCCCCAAAGGCTTGTGTTTCTTTGGCCTGTTGGCCGGGGGCCTGGACACTTCTGTTTCCTGCTCAGTGAAGTTGGCGGTGCGGGTGGGGAGACTCAGGGTCAGTTCAGGGCAGGAAAGTGGAGGACCAGGGCTCCTCCCTGGCAACCCCCCAGGGGTGAGGCATCACGTGGTACACCGACCCCCTTGACGCTAGCACAGCCCCTCCACCCGTGGCCCTGGGGCGTTACCGTGCTAACAGTCTGCTGTGCCCTCTGCTCTGGCTTGGCCACGCCCCAGATGGGGCCAGTCAGACGCTGCAGCTTGCCCCAAGAAAGGGTGGAGGTTCTTGATAGAAGACCACCCTTCTCGGTGGTGCTGCAAGTTTGTTTCCATGATAATACCTGTCAAAGCTTGCTGGGCACCGGCTAGGGACCGTTCTCAACCTGGGTACGAATGAGTTCATTTAATCCTCAGAAAGCCTTGGGAGCCAGGTAAACTCTTGTACCCATTTTGTAGATAAGAAGACCGAGGCACGGAGAGCTCAGCTGACAGGGCCGCACACTCTTGGGAGCAGTGCTAGCGCGGGGACACAGCCTGAGCGCCTCGGCTCTGGGAAGAAGCCTGCTGACCCTGAGTTTGCTCGTGCTTTGGGAGGGGATTCTCGGCCCGGCCAGCCGCAGAGGTCACGGGGAGCGCTTCGGCCGCTCAAGGGGAACCGGAAATTTGGAAACCACATTCTTATCTTCTCCCCACAAGAGCTGCAGCTCGGCAGGGCTCCTGAGCAGCGAAAGTCGGCTGGTTCTTCATTCACTTGCTTGTTCGTTCATTCGTTCGTTCACTCGCTCATTCATTTGTTCAACCAATGTCGAGGCAGGCCTTCTCCTGCGCTGGGTTCTCCGCCAGCCTGGGTCAGGCCATGCTTCCTCTCCTGGAGTTCCATGTCCGAAGGGGAGACTGATAAGAAGTCAGCAAGCACGTGGTGTCCGTGCTGTGGCAGGTGGAAGGGCTAGAAAGACCATTAAAGTGGGTTATTAGAGACTGGAGGCTGATGGGATGGGTGCAAAGAGGTGGTCAGGAAGGCCTCTGCGGAGGTGACATTTGAGCAGAGACCTGAACGAAGAGAAGGGGTGAGCCAGGCAGAGGAGAGGTGTGTTAGTCTTCAAAGCTGTGGAACAAAGTACCGTAAACTTAGCGGCTGAAAGAGCACTCGGGGTGTCCGCGGGTCAGGATTTGGCACGTTTCAGCCGAGCTCTGTGCTCAGAGTCTGACAAGGCTGCAGCCATGGAGTCGGCTGGCCTGCGTTCTCATCTGAAGGCTCATCTTCAAGCTCCCTCAAGTTGTTGGCTAACTCAGAACTGAGATGCCTTTGTCCCACTAGCTGTTGGCTGGGAGCTGCTCTCAGTTTCTGAGGGACCTGGGAGCTCCCAGGTCCTTACCATGTGACCTCCTCCTTCGGCCCTCTCACACTTTCAAGCTCTGATTTCAGACGGTCCGGGTCCCTTTTAAGAGCTCACCTGATTAGATCAGGTCCACCCTAGGTAATCTCCGTTTCGAGAAACTCCAAGTCAACTAGTTAGTAACTTCCTCCTGGGATGGATATTCCGTCCCATTCACAGTGCTGCCCACGTTCAAGGGCAGGGAATTAGGCTGGGTGCCTGCAACAGGGAGACAGTGCTCTGCCACCCGCAAGGGATGCGGGCTCTGCTGTGTTGCCCGGGGAGACAAGAGCGCTGTCTGGAAGGACTCCTGGCCAAACTGCCTTAGAAAGAAATGTCAGTGAGAGGCACAGGCTCCATTCCAAAGCATTCCTTTGGACAGCTTTGGGAGTTTCTCCAAGTCCTGGACACTGTGTTTGAGAGCCAAGTGTGGAGCCTGCTCCTGTATGGCTGTATCCTTCCCAACAGAGAGAGACGGGATACTGCTCAGGGCTCTCTCTGTCACGAGTGACACAAAACCTGCCTCAACTGACTTAAGAAAAATAATTTTTATGTAACTGAAATGGTCTGGCTTCAGGCACAGCTGGATCCAGGAGATCAAATGCTGTCCTCGGGACTTGATTTCTCTCCATCTCTGGCTCTGTCTTCCTTTCCAGTCAGCTCCTGGCAGCTCAAGATTTACAGCCGCCCACCACCCCTTCCAATAGAAACGCAGATTATTTCTCTCCAACGGTTTCACAGAATTAACTCAGACTGGTTTGTTCTGGGGCATGTTCCTATCTGTGCATCAGTCGCTGAGGCCTAGAGGATGGGCTAAGCGGATGAGCCAGGCCTGAGTCACACGTCCACCCTTGGACCCTGGGAATGGGGTTCCCCTGCCCAAACCATAGGGAATCCAGTGGGGCAGAGAGGGTCCTGTAAGAAAATTCTAAGTGCTGTTTCCAGAAGATGTGGGGATGCATACCGGGGCATGGGAGGGGGGGACAGAGAGCGATGTCAGAGACCATAGCTGTCTCTGCATTTGATGAGACAAAACCAGGGGGGAGAGGTGTGAACACCCACGTCCCACACCAGCTAGGGGCAAGAAGCCAACTGAGGGGAAATTCTAAAGCCACTGCATGCGTCTGTGTGAGTCAGTGGGCGCTCCCTGAGGTGGGTGGATGGAGGGAAGAACTCAGGGGGCAAAGGGGATACAGCCATCCCCGGGGGAGAGGGGGACTTCTGGGAAGGGGAGGAGGCGTGGCCAATTCCCTGCAGTGATGGCGGGGGGTAGATAGCAGGAACACCCGGGGGCACCTTGGGGCACCTGGCGAGGCCTGACCCATCTCAGGGGCTCCAGCTCCGGCCCAGCAAAGGCTGCAGATCTGCCTCCTTCAGGTGGCCATGTGGGCTTCGACGATGGGTGCATCAGGGCAACGTGTGGGGAGTGTGCAGCCAGCACCTGGAATGTTCCACCTGGGGAGGGACCTTGGCTTTTCATGATACCTGGGACACTGGGGCAGTATGGGCAATCAAATTTGTGAGGCCCAGTGCAAAGTGAAAATGAAGACCTTTGTTTAAAAACTTAAGAGTTTCAAGACAGCAGAGCATCAAACCAAGCACAGGCCCTTCTGAGCTCGGGGCCGTGCGCCTCCCTGGCCGCGCCCACATGTGAAGCTGCCCCGCAGTGGGGGAGGAGCCCAGCACTTCCCTCCAAAAATCAAGTTTTATTTGACTTAGAAGAATTGAGTCAAGTGATGCCTCCTGCTTCCACTGCGGCATCCTTCTCCCCCCCAGGCACTCCGCCCAGAGTCGCGTCCTCTCTGGGCTGCAGTGGGAAGAAAGACGGACTCTGCTCACCTGTGCCGGGGGGAGAGATGCACTTGCTGGGCTCAAAGCCTCATTTCAAAGGTAGAAGAACCTGAATGTGATTCAAATCTGGGTTAAATACTGCTTTTGCCATTGATCAGCTGTGTGACCCCGGAGAGACAGTTCCTCTCTGACCCTCAGGCTCCTTCTCTGCAGGATGTAGGTTCTGATAGCGACAGGTTGGTTGAGCCCGCACGGAGCAGCATTGGGGGTGGCCACGTCGCTGGGCTCTGAGGTTTCTCCGTGTCTATTGGGAGAACTTGTGCAGGGTGTGGGGCATGCTTGCTGGGGGGCGCTGCCCGCCTGCAATCACCCCGCAGTCGGGACACCCTGAGAACGGGGCCTGGCCTCTGTCTGCGGCCACCTCTGCTAGCACCGCCTCGCGGGGGGGTGAGGTGAGGACTTAATCCCCCGTCGTGCACTCCCAGGTTCCTCCTGTGGCTCGGCCTCCCCGCGCGCCCCCGCCCCGCCGCAGGGCCCTGGCTGTTCTGCAGGGTCACCGATGCCAGAGTCCTTTGTTTTGTTCTGAGGGGCCCACCTCCTCCCCTCCTTCTGTGCGTCCCCATCTGAAGGCCTCCAGCGGGTCCCGGGTCCTCAGGCAGGAGCATCTCCACGAGTCTGCAGGCTGAAGGTCTGCTCTGGCTGCCAGTGGCCAGAGGCATCCCAGGGATGTCCTGAGAAGGTCGTCCCTGTGCTCCGTAGTCCCATCAGATGCTGGCTCCATTCTGCAGTGTGCCTGGGGGAGGAGGAGCTCAAAGTGCGCACCCACTGCCAGCAATGCAGCAGGCGTCCCCTGTGTGTGAGGTGATTTTCTTCCAAGACCACGGGAACCAGAGCAATGCCATTTCTGGCATCACGGCAGATGTCCGGCAGCTGCTGGCTGACGGCCTCTGATTGGCTTATCTCCTGGAGCTGCGTGGTGACACTTTGACTTTTCCCAGAGTCCCCTCCCCTCCTCCCATTGCCCCTCTTGATAATGGCGTGGGCCACTCTGACCTCTAGATCGATTTGCACTTTGACCACTGGGGAGCTTTTGGGGGAGGTGGGAGCAGGGGTGGCCAGGCTGCTTGGGTAAAGGCATCTGTTAACAGCAGTCTCCACATTTCGCTCTCTGAAGGCTGAGAGACCCCTGAGCAAAGGCTGGCTTCAGGAGCGTGTGACCTGGGTAGTCACACAGGTGCTCGAACCCTAAAGGACCCCACGCTTGGTTCAGTGCTCTGCTCTCACTGTTGGGAAATTCTCAATACGTTTTGAACAAGGGCCGGGCCCCGAATGTCCTTTTCTCGCTGGGCCCTGCCCTTGGATTATGGGGCTGGCCGGCACCCTGAGGTTCCCCCCCCCGCCACTGTGGGAAGAGCCCCTGTTTCTCCCAAACATTCTCGAATGTCTGCTTCCTCCTGAGAGCTATCTCATTGATGTGGCCCTGCTGGGGGCGGTTCATTCATTCTGGTTCAGGGGCCCCCTCAGAGCTGCTCCGCTGCACCCCATTTTTGATCCTCCAGCCTTTTCTTTAATTTTCGACCTTTTTCTGGCCATAGATTCATCGAGTCTGAGCCGGTGCCAGGCTGACCTCTCTTGCTACAGCACCTCACTTAGTCCTCACAACACCCCCAGGGGATGGAAACAATCGTCAGTCTAGTTTACAGAGGCCGGGAGACATGCAACAGGCTGAGACGGCCCTGAATCCAGGCTGCAGAGCCCAGACCCTTAGCAGACGTTTCCTGCCCACAAAGGGCAGAGGTCTCTGCCACAGAGGTCGGAGGAGAGACGAGCGTGTCCTGGGTCCACATCCTCCGCCCCTTTGCAATCTCCCTTCCCCAGGGCTTGCTCTGTGCTGGGGACGGTGCAAGACTTTGAGGGGCTCGGGATCCATGGCTGCATCATTGGGGTGGGGTTGGCCACCCGTGGGACCCGTCTGGGGGCCACGTGTTGTTAGTACCAGGAGCCAGCCTGGGCCTCGCCTGGGCTGGCAGAGTGGCCTCCCTGGGGACACGAGGCCCCGGCCGAGCCAGGGTTCCCAGGGCTGGATTCTACGGAGCTTTTTAAAGCCATTTCCTGGGGTAGAAATAGGAGGGTGCCAACTGAGTGCCTGGCTGAAGTGTGAGACCCAAACGTCCTGGAGCCCGGTCGTGGAGCCTCCTCGAGTTTCTGCCCCGGCCCGACACGGCATCTGGAGTGAAACGGGCCCAGGAACCTCTCCTTAGTGTCCCTTATGAGGGGAGAAGCTCTGATCAGAACTCTCCGGACAGTATGTGCCCACCAGTGTCCCAGGGGTTCCTTATGGTCCACGTTCTGGTGGTGCTAATGCTGCTGGTCTAGGGAGAGAGAGATAGAGAGAAGGAAAGAAAGTGGAAAAGGGAAAAAAGAAAGAGAGGTGGAGAGGGAGGGAGAGAGAGAGGAAGGAAGGGAAGGAGGGAGGGAGGGAGGAAGGAGGGGAGGAAGGGGGCATGTACTCTGTGGAAGAGAAGCCCCAGGGGGTGGGGGTGATGCTGTGTGGTGGTACAGGTTTTGCCACTGGAGTCCTAGGACCGAATCCCAACCCCATCACTGATGGCTGGGACTCAGGGCCTCAGTTTCCTTCTCTTGAGAATGGGCTAATGACAGTTCCTGCTTGGTGGGCTGGGGTTAGGAGGCAGAGGGCCTGGTTCCCGGCAGAAGCTCCGACTATGTGGGTTTTACGGTCATATTTGAAGTATGACCAAGTGTGGATCTTTCCAGAGACCCCGCCCTGATTTAGGACTTTTCTGCAAAGATGGGTTTATCATCAGGCATTGGAAGATTCTTTTAAAAGAACTCCTGAAGGCGGGGAAAATCACATATCATGTTTTAGCTACTGGGGAGTGGGTTTGCGGTAGAAGATTGGAAAGGAAATTCGAATTTGGGGCTTTGTATTCTTTTGTATGTATAAGCTCCCTGGGGCCCCTTGAGAACTTCAAGGGGTGCCCTTGAACTCTGAAGATAAGTTGCAAAGATAGCACAGTGCTTGCATACGTCCCTCACTCAGTTTGAATTTCCCGTAACGCTGTCATTCTACGTGACCGGGGCTCTTCATCAACCCCGATACATCATCACTCACCCAATGCTAGACTTGATTTCGAGTCCACAGCGTGTCCGCGTCAGGATTGCGTCCAGGATGTACTTCGCATTTAGCACTCATGTTTCCTTAGCCGTCTGGTCTGCGACAGTTTCTCCATCGTTCCTCGTTTTCGGTGATCTTGGCCATTTTGGGGAGTAGAGCTCAGGTGTTTTGTGAGATGTCCTGCGATCTGGGTCTGCCTGATGTTTTCCTTGTGGTTAGACCAGGGTTTGGGGTTTCTGGAAAGAAAACCACAGAGGTGAAATACCCTTCCTGTCACATCCTCCCACGGGCTACATGATATCCACATGGCATTGCTTTTACTTGTTAGCCATCCTGGAAACCTAATAATACTACATCTTTCCACCCAAAGTGTGGAGGTGTGTACATCTGTCTCTTGGAGCTGTGGAGGTCTCCACAGCAAAGTCATCTCCAAGGGTCACTCTGAGGGACGGCAACAGGGACCAGTAATGGGAGCGGTCGTTGGGGACTTCAACCCCATCTGTCGTATTTTCATTTTTACAAGCTATTTGCTTTTTCTATGAAATGGTAATTGAACATGTGAGTAGCCCCAGGAGCTTACTCACTGCACAGAACTAAACACATGCATGTATACACATACATACACATGTACACACACATAGTTACACACACGCACACATACACACACACATACACACAAGTGCAAGCACACTGGGGAATCTGAATAAAATGGGTGGCTTGTAGCCACGCCAGTATCCAGGTTGTGATGTTACACTATAGTTTTGCAAGGTGTTAGCACCAGGGCAAACTAAGTCAAGGTACACAGGATCTCTTTGAATTATTTCTTACCCCTGCATGGGGATCAATTATCTAAAAATTAAAAGCTTAATTTAAAATCAATGCTCCAAATGCTTCTGGTTGTCTCCAGAATTAAATCCAAGCCCCTCCGTGCTCTGGCCCCGCCCACCCCAGCACACACCTGAGCTCCCACCTGTGGTCCACACACCCCTTTCCCCCGGGCTGTTTCAGGCCCTCCTACCTCGGTGTCCTCCCACCTCAAGGCCTTTGCACGTGCGGTTCCCACGCCTGGATGGCTCCCCTGTCTGCAGGTCCACTTCCCCCGGGTCCGTCCTAGTTGTCCTTAAAGTTTCATTTCAAGTGTCACTTCCTCTGGGAAGGGTCTCCCTCCCAACGGCATCTGTCAGCTCCGCCTGTGCCACCCTGCAGCAGCCCGTGCCTCTCCCTCAATGCTCCCATGGCGTGATCGTGTGGATGTGTGATTATTGGCTTACTGTCCACCTTCCCTCTAGACAGTGAGGTCATGCGAGCCCCAGGGCTAAGTAGGCCCTCAGCAAATTCTTGCGGATGAATGAATGGATGAATGAACGAATGAAAATAGCCTTTGCTCCTCAGTTAGTCTGAAACAGGGCCAGAATTTTAATCCTGGTAGTGGAGATGCCAAACTTTCCACCGGAATAAAACTTGTGTTTTTCTTCCGGCCGCTTCTGGTGCGCCCTACCTTGGATGACGTGCCTGTTTGATTTGGGGAGGTTAGGGGCTCATGGGAAGGAATTCTGAAGGACTTTGTCTCCCACGGGGCTCTGGAAGGCCAGCAAGGCATTAAGAAATATCTTTCATCAAACTTTAATTCAGCCCTGAGAGCGGATTTAATCTTTGCAAGATAAGCTTATTCCAGGAGTGCAAACAGACGCTGTCTGTGGAGCGCCTGCCTGCACTCTGCCCCGAGAAGCAGGCCTGGATCTGCTCGGACACAGGTTCCGCCCAGGAGTGTGAGGAAAAAGGCTTCAGACGTGGGTTTTCTCTTGGAAGCCTCTCAACCAAAGTTTTGGGAGGTGTTTGAGGATGTCCTTTTGAGACCAGGCTCCAGGCAGGATGAAATGCCCCCGGGGGTCAGCCAACCTCACCTGGGCTCAGAGGCTGTCACTCTGATTCTCTGGCTTCCCGTCATCCTCCCTCCAGCCATCCCAGCCTCGTTTTCCCCATCTGTAAAATGACCAGATGCTCGGCTTTCAAACTTGTATGCGTGTAGGTGTGCAACGTTTTCCTCCCATAAAATGTCTCAAAAGGGTAGTGAATGTGTCATTGCAAGCTCCCTCCCTCCCCGCCCCCCTTACTCGGTGGTGAAGGAACCCCCAGGCAATGACTTCAACCGACACAGCTGCAGCTTCACAGCCAACTCACTGTTTTCTCCGGATCTCATGTTTTCATATACAAAACAGTGCCTGCAAATGAGACCTCTCATGTTTTCATATACAAAACAGTGCCTGCAAATGAGACCGTGCTCGGGAAGCCCTCCCTTGCGTGCTCAGCATCTGGTACACGGGAAGCGCTTAGTGGCGGGTTGAGGGTGGCCCCCAAAAGCTATGTACACCTGGAGCCTGTGAGTGTGAACTTACTGGGAAAAGGATCTTTGCAGATGGAATTAAGGATCTCAAAATGAAGTCGTCCTAGATCAGGGTGGACCCCAAGTCCAATGACGAGTGTCCTTAGGAGAGGAGGGGACACACAGGGAGAAGCCATGTGACAATGGAGATAGAGACTGGAGCGAGGCAGCCACAAGCCCAGGACCCCTGGGGCCACCAGAAGAGGCCAGGAGAGGACCCTCCCCCAGAGCCTGCGGAGGGAGAGAGGCTCTGCCGACGGCGTGACTTTGGACTCTCGCCTCCAGAACTGCGAGAGAATAAATTTCTGTTGTTTTAAGCCAGCCGGTTCGTGCTGCATTGTTGCATCAGACACAGGAAAACAAATACAGATGCCGTAAATGGCTGTGATGATAATTAATCTTCCACCTTCTGGTCCAACCAGAGCTCACATCCCCGTCTCAGTTTAGGTTGCGTGCGGATTCCCTGCGCTGCGGGGAACATCGTTCGTTTGTGGGTGTCCCCTTCCCCACGCCTTCCCGGGCTGCTCCCTGGAGGGTGTGTCGCCCACCTCTCTACCTCTCTTGCTACATGATTTTTAGGAAACTTCTCTGACATCCTGCCATCTGACTTGGCCAATTTCCTTGCTGAAATCAGACCTCAGCACAACACTGAACCCCCAGCAGGCTGACTTCCTGGAGGCTGCACCTCCCCAACAGGCCCAGGTGGATGCCCGGGGAGAAGGCTCCGTTGTGTTGTCCTGGGGAAGCGATTCCTTCCAATTCCAAGAAGCCCTACGTCCCGGGGACTTCCCTAAGGAGGGCCTCCAACTCTCACAGGCTGAGGAACTGGAGGGTGCAGGAGAATGTTTAGCACCTTTTGAGGGGATATGGATAAAAGTGAACCATCAGGGGAGAGGCCAGTGGGGTAGAAGGCATTTGTTTTGGAGCAGGACGGAGCTGGCCATGAATCCCTCTCCACCTGTATTAGCTGTTGACCAAAGTGCAAGTTACACCACCTCTCAGAGCCTAGCCTTACTCTATTCAGCTGCAAAAGGAGGTAATAATGGTGCTGACAGCACAGATCAAGGAGATGAGGCTGATGTTCTACGGAACAGCCTGGGCCGGTGCCCCTGGAGTTGTGCAACCCGGTGCTGTGGACACAGAGGGAAGGCATCCCAAGATGGTGCACCTTAAGACGTGTCAGCCCTGTGTGACTTAAGGAGACGCCCCCTGGGGCCACCTCTGGGGAAGTTTGGGGGATAATCACCCAGACCAGGCCCCCAGCAGGAACCTGCTGCTTCCAATCCAGAGAACAACTTGTCAGGCCTGTCTCCACCCCACATGGGGTCCCTGCGGTTCTTGAAACTCAGAACGTCTGAGGCTGCAATTTCCGAGGTTGGCCACCACTGGCTCCTTGTCTCCTGGTGCCCATTGTCAAATCCTCTGCTGTGTATTTTCAGTTTGTTTTCCTGCATCCTGGCCACCCTGGTCTGTATCTCCCTCCCTCCAGGCCTGGACCATCAGAAGCACGTGTTCTCACCTCTGAAACGGCACGTGGTGTTTATGGCAAAGGAGACTGTGCTGGGGAAGTCCTTCCCTAACACTGAGGCTCTGGCATGTGGGCCGGTTGCTGCCGGCGTGGTGACTGCTCTCCACTGTGATCTACGCTGGCCTGGGACTTCCCCTCCCTCCCGGTCACAGAGAGAAGGACCTCCGTTGCCGATGTGTGGACACGCTGAGCTCCGGCTGCCCCCCTGCGCGTGGCTGTCTGCGTCCCGCCTGCTGGGAGGACTCCTTCCGCTAAGCCTTGCCCTCTGAGGGCTCCCTCACCCGAATGTCTTTCTGGATTGTCTGAGCCCTTCTTTATTCCTTCAGACCCGTTTCGAGAGTCACCTGCGATGACTCAGCTCAGCCCCACGAAGGTTTCCCCGGATTTTCTTGGCCTCCGTGCCCTGGATGTGAACTTGACTTTGCTTTCTAGCTGACAATAATGAGTATTTTTCAGCTCTCTGAAAAGCTTCTGCCTATACTATCTCATTTAATTCCTGCAGTATCCCTGCCAGTTTGGGTGGTGTGAGCCTCACTGGCCCCATTTCACAGGGAGGAAACTGAGGCCCCAGAGCTCAGGCTGCTGCCCAAAGCCACACAGCCAGCAGGGGGCAGAAGTGGGGTGTAGTCACAGGGCAGTGTCACATCTGAGCCCCTGTTGGTTCCATCCGGGGGCACAGAGCCCTTCTGGAATCCTTCTAGCAGGGCTGGGGCTAGGGTGAGGCGAGTGAGGCATGGCCCTGCTCACAGAAAACGCTGTCATCAAGATACACACGATGCCAAAGTAAAAAGTATCAATGCCAAAACCATCCGTGATGTACAAAGGACGAAAATGTTTAACCCAGGCTGCAGCCCTGCACCGGCACCATCCCGCCTTATTTGCCTCACCTTAAACCCGGCCCTGGCGCCAATAAACATGACTTACACAAACAGATGGCGGCCTGGGGGCCGGAGTTTACCAATTTGAATTTTCAAACTGAAGACTTCATGTATGTGCTGCCTCTGACAGCCACCTAATTTTTATTATGTAAACTTTCCAGCATGCGGAGAAGGTGAAAGAACGTAGTACAGCAGATGCTGTGGTGTGTGTCGTTTTTATCTCTGCTCTGGACCATAAGCACCTCAAGGCCACGGGCAGCCCCGGAGGCCGTCGAGCGCAAGGGTTCGTGCACTTCATACAAGGGCCGCATCTCGGGCCCACCCCAGACATGCTGCATCAGATCCGCACCCAGAGAGCCTCCCGGGGCAGCCCTGGGCACAGTCAGGCTTTGCGGTCAGACACACCAGAGTTCAAATCCTCGTCCTGGCACTTCAATTCGACAGTGAGCGCCAAGTGCTGGGGGTTCTGCTAAGTCCTTCGCAGGCATCGTCTCATTAGTCTCCATAATAACCCAGAGGCTTTTTCAGCCAGTGATTTTGTCCCCCAGAAGACACTTGGTGATGTCTGGAGACATTTTGCTTGTCACCGCCGGGAGGGGCTGCTACCAGCATCCTGTGAGTAGAGGCCAGGGATGCTGCAAAGCGCCCCCAGCACAGGACAGCCCCACAGCACAGAATGATGCAGCCCAAACGGCCGTGGTGCCAAGGCTGAGAAACCCTGCCTAGGGAGCCAGTGACTCTCGTTATCTCTGTTTTGCAGAGAAAGAAACTGAGGCTTAAGAAGGGGAGTGTTTCAAAGCCACCACCCAAGTGGTAGGTGGGGGGCCATGACAGCCCCCCAGGAGGGTTGCTGTAGCAACGGGAGAGCTCATTCAGGCAACTGACTTTTTACAAATCATCTCCTCTGGGTGAAGTGCTGGAATCACAGTCAGCCTTCGATCAGTGCTGCCGCTGATCAAACCAGAGGCTCATAATGTTTGCTGAACGCTCTGGAACTGCATCGCGGCCGTTACCCGTTCGACTCCGAAGAGTCCAGCTCTGACGTCATTCCCGTTTTGTATTTTCATTTGGACACAGGGAGGTCCTTGTGGGGGGTTGCTTGTGTTTCCCACTTCCTGACCCCAAGTTCCAGGTCTTGGTGCAGAGTTGAGCTGCCCTGGGGAGCCCCCAGAGCCCTGGGGTTCATGCTGGGCAGCAGCCCGATGCGGCCCATCTGGGGAGCAGATGTGCTGTTTACAAACCTCCACCCGAGGCCATGAGAGGTGACGGAGGGATCCCACTTCTTGGGGCTCTGGTTCCCAGTAACACGCCTCGTGGGTCCAGCAATATTCAGGACCTACTTCTGCTAAAAAATGATGCCTTGTTTATCCGAAATTCAAATTTAACTGGGCGTCCTGTGTTTTATCTGCACCCCTACTTCCCGGACCACCCCCCTCTCTCCACTTCCCTCCTCTATTATTTTATGTAAACTTCTTATTGAGGTGTAAAATATACAAACAGAAAAGTGGACAAATCTTAACCGACCAGATGCACGGATCTTCACAAAGGGAACACACGAGGGTAACCAGCAATCACATCTGGAAAGAGGACGTGACCCCAGAAGCTTCCTCGTGGCCCTCTGGTCCCACTGTCCCACCCTGGGGTTACCCCACTGTCCTTATTTGCAGCTCCACACATCACAGACTCTTCCTGTCTTCGAATGATCTAAGCGTGGAAGCACACAGCGTGTTCTCCTGGTCTGGCCTCCTTCTCACGTGGAGATGCAGCCCTGTGGCTGGTGCCTCATCTGTCCTCAGCGACCTGGAATATTCCACCATCAGATACACGACCCTTTGGTTGCCCCTTCCCTGTTGATGGGCATTTGGATTATCTCTAGTTTGGGGCTCTTATAAATAAGAACGTTCTCGCACAATCCTGCTTTAGGCGTCACCCTCGCCCTTCACATCCATCCCCAGTTCACGTATCAGCACGTGGTTGATCTGTCTGGCCGTCTCCCCTTTGGCTGGAAGCCCCAAGGGGGCTGGGCTGGCCTCTCACTCTAGCACCCAGCCCCTAGCACATTGGCTGCACATGGTAGGTGCTTAGTATGGACTTGGGGGATGAAAGAACATCTGCTCCCTCTCTCCCCGGGCATCTCGGGTCAGGGCTGTCTGGGAGCTGCGTCCTTCACAAGTTAAGGTGGGGCACAGAGCTTGGATTTGCATGTGCACTTTGACTGTGGACCCAGACAACTGCCATGCAAACGTTAGGGAAATGGGCCCCCGAGGCTCCGGCAGAAGAGATGGAGGTACCTGCTTCCCCTGCAGCCTGCCGGCCGATGTCCTATTTTTACCTTCCACGGGCTGCCTGGACTCGGCAGATGTCGCCAGTGGTAACATTCCTGGGCTTCTCGAATGCTTCCAGGCACCCCGAGTGCAGCGGCTCAGAGCTGGATGATAAAGGCCGATAAGGATTCCAAGCCCAGCACCGGCCTGGCCCTGGAGCTCCTCAGACTTGTGCTATCAGAGTCCTGTAAAGGAGCCCAGTCCTAGCTATTCTGGGTCCTGGAAAGCCTCGGGGGGACACGCTGCTCTGAGAACCAAGAGGGAACCCAGAGCAGCTGGAGATGGAGGCCCACAGGCAAATCCAGCTGCAGACGGCATTTTCCAGCCAATGCGATTGTTTCTGAAAATTGCAAATTAGCTCCTAATATGTGAGAATCAAGAGGAATGTTCACGTGAAAATGCGGTTCCTGCCTTTCTCTACTCACCCATTTTGCACCTGCCTGACCCAGGGGGCATTTGAATTGTGGCCCTGGGGTGACTTGGTCCTCTGGGGGTGGGATTGGGGGTTCAGCTGAACCTCTCATTTTACACGTGAGAACTCTGGCCGCGCAGAGGTTCGCAGCTCAGGTGTGAGGTCCCTTTAGAAATCCTGTCGCCTCCCAGCTGAAAAGTTCTCCCTTCTGTTTAAACACCTCTCCCTGCAAATTAACTCTGTCTCTCAAAGTCTTTTTCTCTGTTAAAAAATATTAAAAGCAAATTTAAGGGCATTTTTATAAAGGGGAGCGCTGTAAAACGCCCCCCAGGCTCAGCTGCCTTTGAATATGCAAATATTCCCTTCCTGTGGCGACACCAGAGCCTCAAAGCACCAGGATGAATAACAGGTCTGGTCAAAGTGGCTGCCCGACCGGCTGCTGTCACTGTCCTAAGATGCACACGTGGGCAGCGGCTGTTTTCCGAGGGGGTCCCCAGCATTGGTGACCATGTCCTGGGTTCTCCGTCTTCTTTCTCCCACTGGTGAGCCTCAGTTTCTCCATCTGTGAAATGGGCATGGCGACCTGCCTCACAGGTGGTTGCGTGGATCCAGGAGATGATGTGGTGGTGGGCTGGGCTCAGGGCTGGGGTAGGCAAGCCCACCCCCCCAGGTGGCATCCTCAGCTCGGCATCCCTCCCGCTCACTGTTCAGGCTGTTTTGACGTTGCCTTGCTCTCCTGCAATTGCAGTGCAGTCCTGCACCCACAGCCTTCCTTCTCTTTTCTTTCCTTCCTTCCTCTGCCCTCTCCCCCTCCTTTCTTCGCTCCTTAGGTGAGGTACTTGGGAGGCACGTAGAGTGACTTTTTGTGGTAGGCCTGGCTTTAAGGTCAAGTAGCCTTGTCGGGGCCAGACTGAGTGTAAGGACAACAGCTTGGGGGTGGGGATCTCTGGGGGGGGGATGGGGGCTGAAGATCCCTGAACCAGCCCCCCAACATCTGCCAGACTCTGGCCTGGCCTCCCCTCTGGACACGGAGCCTCTTTGCATATGCAAAGGAGCCATGAGCCTCCCCAGGCCAGGGCAGCACCATTCCTGCCACCTGCTCTGGAAGGGGAGGCTGCGGCCACTGAGTCCTTCCAAGGAGCTGAGTTAGGGACCCGCCATCAAGGGGAGGAGGGGAGCCCGCACCCCGTGGGGTGGTGGAGCGAGCCGCTGCTGGCTTTCCCTCCAGCTCTGCTTCCTCTCTCCTCTCTGTCCCTCTGTCTCTGTGTGTGTGTGTGTGTGTGTCTCTCTCTCCGCTTCCCCTCTGCCTCTCTTCCTCCCTCCCCTCCCCACCTTGTTCCTCACCCTGACCCCTTCTGGGGGGACCTGACAGTCCAGGCTGTTCTTTCCAAAGGATGCCTCCACGTGGAGAAACATCAGGATTTACTCCGGAGAACACGAGATGCAACACGAGTGGAAGCCCTCTGGCCTCCTCTGCTGCCCAGCAAGCGGCTGGAACTCTCTGCGCCCCCTTCCTTCCCCCACAGGCTGTGGGACGGGGGCGGGTGGGGGTTAGGGTTATAGTGATGATGCTAATTAACTTGCAGGAGGGGCCAACCTAGCCTTCAGCAGAGACAAGATGACACCTGGAGAGCCCAAGTTCGAATCCTGGCTTAGAATCCCACTGGCTGAACTTGGCCTAACTATTCAGCCTTCTTGAGCCTCTTTGTCTGTAAAGTCAGGGTGGTCATTCTACCAACCACAGGGTGCTGTTGTGATGAGGGCATCATGGGTATTGCCACTCCCACCCCAGGGCCTTTGCACGTGCTGTTCCCCCTGCCTGGCATCCCTCTCTCACACAACTCACTCCCTCTTTGTTCAGATGTCAAATTCTTGGGCCATCTTTTGAAAAAAACACATGAAATCCATCCTTCCCTCCCTAGCACTCCCTACCCCATCCTTGCTGTATTTTTCTCCACAGCACAGACCACCCTCTGCCCACCAGGCATCGTACTTCTTTCTTTACTTCTTGGGCTGTAAGCTCTGCCAAGGGAGAGGGTCTCAATCTGTTTTCTCCCCAGCACGTAGTGTTCTGCACACACCAGGTGCTCTGTAAATACTTGTGGACACGATCGGCACATTGAATGAATGGCTTGCTTCTTTCTCATCGTGAGTAACGAAAACACACTCTGATCCTGCATCTGAGTTACCAGGACATTCAGATGTCGGCACCCCTCTCAGGCAGCAAAGGAGCAATGCGGAGGTCTCCCGTCTCGGGAATGGAAAGCAGAGAGGACCCTGATCACTCAGAAAGCAGCCAGGAGGGGCTCCAGGGGGCATGAGAATAGAAGAAACGGAGGCTAGTTTGCCAGGCACTGGTCTGAGGAGCCCACCCCAGCCACTGCAAAGGATCGTGTGAGTGCTGGAAGCTTCCGGAAGGGTCTGCTCCACAGCCCTTGACTTCAGATCTCAATCTTTTTCTCTCTGAGTCGCTGAGCAGATTCTGAGGTTGCCTGAGATCTGACCCTCAGCGAGCATCTGAGAATGCCCTAGTTCTTGGCCCTCGCCATGGCTGGCATCCCCGGAGAGCTTCAGCAATACCAAGCTGGGTCCTGCCCCAGAGGGTCTGGTCTAGATGCAGCTGGGACACTAGGATTCCCTAGGGGATTCTACTGCACGGCCACACTTGAGGATCCCCGTGTTAACGGATCTTTGTGAATGGGAATAATGTTAACTATTGTTTATCTAACATCTTCTTCATACTGGGTGTTTTTTGGGCAAATGTCACAAAACTGGGCTCCCTCTAGGCGCCAGGCAGGCCATTGTAGGAAGCGGACTGAGAGGCGATAGGGAGTGGTGGGGACTGTGGTGAACTGGGGAACCATGGCCCGTCCTAAAGGGGCAGCAAAACTCAATGCAGATGATGGCCAGTGTCCTGGGAAGCAGGCCCAGTGGGCGAGGGCTTCTGATGAGTCAAGAGAAACAGGAACTCTGAATTTTAGTGGGAAATTAGCTCGTTTTAAAACACCAGCAATTGGGCTTCCCTGGTGGTGCAGTGGTTGAGAGTCCACCTGCCAATGCAGGGGACACGGGTTCGTACCCCGGTCTGGGAAGATCCCACATGCTGCGGAGCGGCTAGGCCCGTGAACCATGGCCGCTGAGCCTGCACGTCCGGAGCCTGTGCTCCGCAACGGGAGAGGCCACAACAGTGAGATGCCCGCGTAACGCAAAAAAAAAAAAAAAAAAAAAAAAATTAAAAAAAAAAACACAAAAAACCACCAGCAATTAATTCAGATTAAACGCGGGGGTGGGGAGTGAGTAGTCATGTCCATTGGTTGGATGTAGCCTGTCAGTGGCCAGTTTGAGATCTTGGCTTCATGTCTATTATCGCTTTTCTTCACTGCAGTATCCATGGGGGTTAGACATTATTGCTCTTTTTAGAGAAGAGGCAAGAGATTCCGAGAGGTGGAGTCATTTACTCAGGGTTGCCGTGGTAGGCAGAAAACCGGCCCCCCAAAGATGTCCCCGCCCTAATCCCTATAACCTGTGACGTCCCCTTATGTGGCAGGGAAATTAAAGTTGCAGATGGAATTAATGTTGCTAATCAGCTAACTTTAAAAGAGGGAGATTGTCCTAGATTATCCAGGTGGGCCAATGTCATCACAAGGTCCTTTAAATGTGGAAGACAGAGGCAGGAGAGTCAGTGTCAGAGTGAGAAAACCAAGACCGGCCTTTCCTGGCTTTGAAGATGGAACGGGCCATGAGCCAGGGGGTTTGGGCAGCCTCCAGACGCTGGAAGAGGCAAGCAAATGGATTCTCCCCTAGCGCCTCGCGCAGAGTCTCACTGCCCAGGTTGCAATCCTGGCTCCATCTTTGAGCCGTGTGACCTGGGGCGTGTTTCTTAACTTCTTCTGAGCCTTGCTTTCTGCATTTTCAAAAGGTGAATAATGATGGCATTTCCCCTAAGGGATGGTTGTGAAGATGAGGTGAGATAATCAGTGTAAACCCCTTGCACTAGGACTAGCCCATCACCCATGGGCTTCTGATTACTATTATTACTATTACAGGACAACGCTTAAAGCTCTGCGCTCACACTCCAGCTGTGGGCTCGGTGGGCACCCTGCATCAGCTGTGGGCTTCATTTGGGCCACGTGTGTGCACGGTGGCCGGGGGTAGAGGGTGGGTACAGGGAAGTTGAGGGGGGCACTAGTGTCTCCCAGGCTTGCATTTCCTGTGAATAAAAGTTCTAAAAACCAGCAACCTCTGTCCTCTTTCTGTTGAACTCTCTGCCCTTCACAGTCCACCTGAGATGGCTTTGACCTCAGATTTCCACACCCGCCTCAGCGCTGCGGATGCCTATTCATGGCTCTCTCCAAAATTCTAGAGTTGCTTCTAAAGGGCAGGTGCCCTCCAGCATCACCCCATGTCACCCTCAAACCCCCTGCAGCCACGTGGGATCGTCCTCAGGCTATAGATGTTATTAACATAATAACAGTAACAGAAAACATTCGCTTGGTGTGAAGCACCAGGTCTGTGCCAAACACATTTCCCTGTATTGTCTCATTTCACGACCTCAAGAGTCCAAGCGGTGGCCTGTCCTACAGAGAGGGAAACTGAGGCACAGAGAGGTTTAGTAACCTATCTCTTGGACGAGGAGATGAAGCTCAGAGGCAGTAACTAGTTTGTAATCCCTTACAAATGGGAGGTGGGAGCTGGAATCCTAGGCCAGGCTGGTCTTACTCAGAGCCTGTGCTCACTCTTCCGTCATCTGATTAAACAATACTTCCAGATTTTTAATTTCCCCCCAAATACCACCTTCCTCACAGACACCAGGTGAGCACGTTTGGAGGCAGGAGAGCTGAAGAAAAACTCAGCTTCTATTGGCTACTCCAATAGATGTCCTTGCAAAACCATGTGGCTTTGCGAAGAGAAACTTTAGTCATAAAGATAGATGTTTCACAGTCTAAATCAGATCACCCCACGCTGTGAACTGTGCTACTTAGAAATATTGTTCATTATTAGATTGCTGGTGCCATTTGGTAAGGAATTTAAATCCCCCATCAAGTAAATGAATTGCTATTAGTTTGAAAGAATGGTGTTGGGTTTCCACTTCTTTCTAAATAAAGTCTCAGGAAGACAAAAGGACAGGTGGAAGTTACAGGTTAACTTTTTGTGTGCTTGTAAAATTCAGGATGTATGCAAATGAGGACAAACGTGGTAATACGGATATTAACTTAAACTCACTGCAAGATGGCCACTTTTATTTTTTACTTCTTTTTTTTTGAATTATAGTCGGTTTATAATATTGTCTTAGTTTCAGGTGAAGCATGACACTTTTAAACTCATTTATTTGAATCAAAAATACTTAAAAAGGGGCTTCCCTGGTGGCGCAGTGGTTGAGAGTCCGCCTGCCGATGCAGGGGACGCGGGTTCGTGCCCCGGTCTGGGAAGATCCCACGTGCCGCGGAGCGGCTGGGCCCGTGAGCCATGGCCGCTGAGCCTGCGTGTCCGGAGCCTGTGCTGTACGCAACGGGAGAGGCCACAGCAGTGAGAGGCCCGCGTACCGCAAAAAAAACCGAAAAAACAAACAAACTTAAAAAGAACTTTTCAACACTGCTTTGGTAAATGGAAATCACTATCACTTGCCAGAAACAGTAATAATTATCTTCATTATTATTAGTGACATTTTGAGCATTTACTCTGTGGCAGGAACCGCCAGAATGCTTTACAAACTGTGTGACACATTCATCTTCACTGATGTAACTCTATGAGGCTGGTACCATTATTCCCATTTTACAGATGAGGAAACTGAGGTTTCCTTCTTTCAGTCTGTTCGAAATAGGGGTCTCTGGTGAGGACATGAAACTGACTTGAATTCATCTTTTGAATGCACCTGAATCACCATGTTCCCCTCTCCTCTTCCCTTATTTCACCCAGCTCCTATTCTTCTTGAAAAGTTTAGAAGCTTGGTCCAGCACCCCGACCCACACCTGAAGCCTAGGCTGGTGAATGCCCTTTCCCCTGTCCCGCACTGCGGCTCTGAAGCACCCACCACATGCACCCTCTCCACTACCAGACAGAGCTCATGGAGGGCAGAGACAGAATCCCCCCACCCCATCCCCAGCACGCAGCACACAGTAGGTGCTCAGTAAACACTTGTTGAAGAGATGAATGAGGAATGAGTGAAGCAAATGCTGGAAGCAAATTCAAAGTCCAGCACAGCTGAGGTTCCCCGCCCACAGGCACCTGGACGATCGAGGGGGTCCCTGTCTTTGGTTTTGGTAGTGACCTATTTTAAGGTGCTGCTACTCTGAACCTCCTTTTCTCATCTGCAAGATGAGGGACAGTAGAAAAGGGGTCACCCTGCACCTCCCTCGGGGAGCTGTTGTAAGGATTAAATGAGTTCACATTTAGATTAGAACAGAGCCCGGCACAGAGCAAATGCTCAAAAGTGTTAATAACAACAATATTATGTACTATCGTGATGTACATTATCTAGTTATCTATATATCGTAACTATTTATGACAAGCAATCTTGGTTTTCCATTTATTGTAGTTGTGAAGTTTTATTTAAAAATAAACGTATTTGATTTTTAAAAAGTGAGTTGGAAATAAGTAAGTATCTGTGCAGCGGTACCCAGATATGGCCCAAATCCTGAGTTGGTACTGAGTGACAGGTTAACATAACCATCGGGGGGGCGGGGAGGTGACTCAGTTGGGCACAGCTTCTAGAATACGTACCCTGGTCACCTGGAGACAGGCACCACTGTGGCCTGGGGCGTGGGTTTCAGAGCAGAGGGGCCGAGGCTCTTTGGAGAAGCCTGGAGGTGCTTTGCCAAGGACCGCAGATGCGCTGCCGCCCTGGGCGTCCCCATTTTGCCTTCTCTGAATGTGCAGCCTCCATCCCAGGCCCGGGCTGGTATTTTTAGCCCACAGGCACCCTGCACAGCCTCATACACTCTGACCAAATTTAGAAATCACAAGAGGTCTTTGCACTTCCACGCCCTTGGCAGGAGTAATGAATGAAAAGCTCCCCTTCCCCCCACCAGTCCAGCTAGAGCCCACCCTAACGTATGCTGGGGTCTGTCTACCGACTGGTGAGACGCCCAAGATTTATCTCACAGTGAGAGAAAGCAAGTTGCAGAATCACATGTGTGTCTGGGTCTACTTCTGCAAAAAACAAAACAACCCCCCGTGTGTATGTGTGTCTGGGACTGCATAGCCCAGAGAGGGGCATGGGGCAGGCTGCTAACAATGGGAATTGCGGGGTAGGGTGGGTTAGGGTGTGGAGTTGGAGGCGGGGGAGATGAGTAACTCTGTCCCTTATATTTATATAAGCAAAGCTTTACATTTACTATTTACAGTTAGCTGAAGGTTTCTGAGGCTCTGTGTGATGGTTCCTCACTGTTTCTGACAACCGGACATCCACTGCCCATTCCCTAATGCAGGGGTCCCCAACCCCCAGGCCGGTACCGGTCCACGGCCTGTTAGGAAACGGGCCACACAGCAGGAGGTGAGCGGCAGGCGAACGAAGCTTCATCTGTATTTACAGCCGCTCCCCGTTGCTCGCGTTACCGCCTGAGCTCTGCCTCCTGTCAGATCAGCAGTGGCATTAGATTCTCGAAGGAGCGTGAACCCTACCGTGAACTGCGCATGTGAGGGATCGAGGTTGTACGCTCCCTAGGAGAATCTAATGCCTGATCATCTGAAGTGGAGCTGGGGAGCGGCTGCAAATACTGATTACCATTAGCAGAGAGGTTTGACTGCACAGAGACCATAATAAATCAGTTGCTTGCAGACTCATATCAAAACCCTATCAGTGAGTGGCAAGTGAAAACAAG
The DNA here is from genome assembly GCF_949774975.1 of Lagenorhynchus albirostris. Taxonomy (NCBI): domain Eukaryota; kingdom Metazoa; phylum Chordata; class Mammalia; order Artiodactyla; family Delphinidae; genus Lagenorhynchus; species Lagenorhynchus albirostris. The sequence continues at coordinate 5,721,380 of NC_083109.1, read as the reverse complement.
CTCAGGGCTCCCACTGATTCTGCATTATGGTGAGCTGTCTAATTATTTCATTATATATTACAATGTAATAATAATAGCAATAAAGTGCACAATAAATGTAATGTGCTTGAATCATCCTGAAACCACCGCCCACCCCGGTCCGTGGAAAAACTGTTTTCCACGAAACTGGTCCCTGGGGCCAAAAAGGTTGGGGACCACTGCCCTAATGCTCTCAGATGTGCCAGGGACACTACTGCTCCCTGCTCTGGTCCACTGGGTGCTGACTCCACCCCCAGTTCCAGGGAGGGGCGTGGCCAAGGCTGGCCAATCAGAGCACTGCATGGCCCTGGTTCTTCAGGGCTAGGTCTCACAGCTAGCAGAGAGGTTACTGCAGACATTGTTAAAAACGGAGAACCCAAGACCCTCTGCTTAAGAGCTACTCTGGAAGCTCTGTCACACCAACGAATTCATTCCCGTTGTCCAAGCTTGTCTGAGGTTCGTCTGAGGTTCTTCTGAGTCGTGATTGGGTCTCTGCAAGCACATGAGGCAGCACCCTTATGAATCCACATAAGCTGATGGCTGAATTCTCAGGAGTCTCGCATAGCAGTTGTCAAACATGGCCAATATTAAAACTAAATTATATAAACTTACCATTAAATGAGTTATATTAAAACCACTTACCTCTCCCTAGTTATTTCACTACACTTTGCTATTATCCATGACCTTGGAAATGCTGTAGGACAGCGTGTGCCTGTGTGTCTCCCCGCTCCACACACAGCGAGTCACGCTGGTAGCTTGAAACCCGCCATGGTTGGGAGTATTCACACCATGGAAATTGGCAAACGCTGCAAATATGGCTCCCCCGCCCCAAACTGTGGTTAAACATTTACGGGCATGGCGCTGAAAGGAGGCCTGATAATGCGTGCAGGGCCCCGTCTGCTCTTCAGGGACCCCAAGTAACAGGAAGGAGAGATTGTAGCATCCTCGGGGCAAGAACCACAGTTGATCTCCTTTGGTTTCCCCAGCATCTAGCAAGGACATTCCATTTATGGGTGTCAACTGACTTGAGGAAATCAGGGTCCAAGGTCACCTGGTGGTGGGGTAGGGTCCTGAGCTCAGATCCCCTGCCCCACCTTGGAATCAGCCCTTCTTGTACATTCATCTCTGACACCTGGAAGACCGAGAGGCCCTGCTGGTATCTGAGCCCAAATGCTCTGCCGCCAGCAATGAAGGAGACTCTGCCCCTCCCAGAGGCCCTAATGTTCAAGGCTTTTGTTCTGAGCACTCATTTCTTAACAACTTGCAACTGTGCAAGATGGTTTTAGCAAGTGATGGGCACGGCATTTAATAACACAAGGTCCCAAGCTGAGGCAGGTATGCCTTTCCAAAATATATGAAGAAAAACTGAAAGGATAAATAGACGAACCCACAATTATGGTTGAAGACCTCAACACTCTTCTCTAAGTTATTGAAAGAACAAACAGACAGAAAATCAGTAAAGATATAAAAGACCTGGATGGCACTATCAACAATGTGACCTAAGTGACATTTTAGAACACGCCACTCAGTAACAGGATACACAGTTTTCTCAGGTGCACATGGAACAGTCACCAAGATAGACCATATTCTGGGCCACCAAACAAACCCTAACAAATTTAAGAGAAATGATAGCATACAAAGTTCATGCTCTGACCGTAATGTAATAAATCTAGAGTTCACAAACCAAAAGGTATATGGAAAATTCCCAAATATTTAAAAACTAAATGCACTTCTAAATAACCCATGGGTCAAAGTGGAAATCTCAAGGGAAAGTAGAAAATATTCTGAACTAAAAATAAAAATATAACATATCAAGATTTGTAAAATGCAACTAAAGCAGTGTTGGGAGGGAATTTTATAACATCAAGTGCGTATGTGAGAAAATAAGAAACATCTCAAATGAATTATCCAAACTTCTACCTTAAGAAACTAGAAAAAGAATGGCAAATTTAACCTGAAGGGATGAAATTATAAAGAGAAGAGCAGAAATCAATGAAATTAAAATCAGGAAAAATGAGGGAGAAAATTAATGAAACAAAAAGCTGGCTACTTGAATCAAGACCAACAAAACGGATAAACCTCTAGCTGGACTGACCATGACAAAAACAGAGAAGACAGAAATTAGCAGTACTGAGAATGAAAGAGAGAACATTGCTATAGACTCTACAGACATGAGAAGGATAATATAGGAATGTTATGAACAACTTTACGTCCTAAAATTTGACAACTTAGGTGAAATGGACAAACGCCTGAAAGACATGGACTACCAAAGCCCACTCAAGAAGGAATAGTTAACCTGAATGATCCCATAGCTATTAAAGACATGGAATCCACAGTAAAAACTTTCTAACAAAGCAAACTCCAGACAAGGTGGCTTCACTGGTAAATACTACCATTCAAGGAAGAAATAATCCTAATTCTATACAAACTCTTCTAGAAAACTGAAGAGGAGGGAACACTTCCCAACTCATTTCTTGAGGCTAGCATTACCCTAAAACCAAAGATATTACAAGAAAACGACAGACCAGTATTGCTAGTGTACGTAAATAAAAGAATCTTCGGCAAAATGTTATCAAGTCAAATCCAGCAAAATATAAAAAAGAGAATACATCATGACCAAGTGAAGTTCATCCTGGAATGCAAGGCTGTTCAACGTTGGAAAATCAGTCAGTGTAATCTATAATATTGGCAGATACATTAAAAAGCATATCATCATCTTAATTAATGTAGAAAAAGCATTTGGCAGAATTCAGTACTCATTCATGATTAATTCTCAGCAAACTGGTCATAGAAAGAAATGTCCTCAGTGCAGTAAAGGGCATCTACAAAACACCTACAGCTAACATCTTACTTAATGGCAAAAGGCTCAGTGTAAATTGAGTTCCCTGTAAATTGGAAACTAGGCAAAGATGTCTACTCTCACTACTCCTATTCAAAATCATACTGGAGGCCCTAGCTAGAGCAATATGGCAAGAAAATTAAAACATAGATTGGAGTGGGGAAAAAATAAAATTGTCTCTATTTGCAGATGGCATGATTGCCTATGTAGAAAATACCAAGGCATCTACAAACAAATTGGCAGAACTAATAACAAGTGAGTTTAGTAAGGTTGCAGGATACAAGGTCAATATACAAAACTCAACTGTATTTCTCTATGCTAGCAATGAACATTAGGAAACTGAAATTCTAAAAACAGTACCATTTACAATAGTACCAAAAAAAGAAAAACCTCATGAAAAACTCAGGGTAAGTTCTAACATCTGTGCAAGGTCTGTACAGTGAAGTCTACAAAACAAGGATGAACAAAATCGAAAACCTAAATAAATGGAGAGATATATTGTGTTCATGGATTGGAAGACTCAATGTTGTTAAAATGATAAATTCTTCCCCAACAGATCTGTAAATTCATCCCCTCCAAAATGTACTTTTGTCCAACAAAATGTACAAATTTGTACTTCTTTTGTACAAATCAACAAATGGATTTGTAAATGTATATGGCGAGGCAACAGATCTAGAATAACCAAAACAATTTTGGGAAAGAAGTACAATGTTGGAGGACTCACATTTTCTCATTTCGATGCTTACTATAAAGCCACAGTAATCAAGACAGTGTGGTACTGATGAAAGCCTGGATCAGTGGAACAGAATGGATTCCAGAAATAGATCCCACGTGTGGCCAATTTACTTTCAACGCAGCTGCAAAGGGAATTCAATGGACAAAGGATGGTTTTTTCCACAAATGGTGCTGGAACAATGGGTCATCCATATGTGAAAAAGAAACCTTGATCCACGCCTTGTATCATATACAAAATGTGACTCAAAATGGATCCTTGACTTTCACGCAAAACATAAAATTACGAAACTTCTAGAAGTAAACCTAGAAACAAGTCTTTGTGACCTTGCGTTATGCAAAGATGTCTTAGCTAGGACACAAAAAAATGATTCACCACCAAAAAAAGGATAAGTTAGACGTCACCAAAAATTTTTTTAAAAAATCTGCCCTTTGAGAAACACCACTAAGAGAATGAAAAGAGAAAACAGAGAGAAAATACTTGCAAAATATACGTCTGGTAAAGAACTTGTGTCCAGAATCTATAAATAACTCTCAACCCAATTTACAAAATGGTTAAAAGATTTGACCAGATATTTCATCAGGGAAGATATGCAGATGGCAAGTAAGCTCATGGAAAGACTTTCAAACTCACTAGATATCAGTGAAATGCAAACTAAAACCACAATGAGATGTCACTACACACCTACTAGGACAGCTCAAAACAAAACAAGACAACCCCCTGACAATACCAAGTGAAGGCGAGGATGTGGGCAACTTGACCACTCATACCTGGCTGGTGGGAATACAGGCGTGTCCACTTTGGGAACTGGTTTGGTAGTTTCTTGTCAAGTTAAACAACTTCTGTCTTATGACCTAGAGATCTCCCCTCAAGAGAAATGAAAATATGTATTTGCGCAAAACCTGTACACAAATGTTTGTAAGAGCTTTATTCACAATCCGCCCAAAGTGGGAACAACTCAAATGTCCTTGACCTGGCGAACAGACAGGTGGACTGTAGAATAGCCATACAGTGGAATATTGTCCCCCAGTAGAAAGAAATGAACAAATAATCCAGGAAACAGCAAGGCTGAATCTCAAAGTCATTACATTGAATAGAAGAAGCCAGACTCGGGCTTCCCTGGTGGTGCAGTGGTTGAGAGTCTGCCTGCCGGTGCAGGGGACACGGGTTCGTGTCCCGGTCCGGGAAGATCCCACATGCAGCGGAGCGGCTGGGCCCGTGAGCCATGGCCGCTCAGCCTGCGCGTCCGGAGCCTGTGCTCCGCAATGGGAGAGGCCACAACAGTGAGAGGCCTGCGTACCTCAAAAAAAAAAAAAAAAAAAAAGAAGCCAGACTGAAATATATAGTGTATTTGATTGGAAACATATGATTGCATCTACATGACATTCTGGAAATGACAACTGTAGGGTCATAAAGAAACCAGTGGCTGCCATGAATTGGGAGCCGGGGAGCAACAAGGGAGCACAGTGGGATTTGGGGCCGTGGTTACATGGCCATTCGTTTGTCAAAACTCAGAATTGTACACTTAAAAGGGGGAATTTCACTCTATGTAACTTATACCTCAAAAACTAAAAATATGTAAAAAAATGTATTGTTGGAAAATAGCACTAAGAAGAATTCTAATATCCAATTCACTTAGATAAAAAGTTGTGATTAGTAAATTAATTTCTATTTGGCCAACATTTAAAGGCCCCATATTCCCATGACTAATTTCTGATTCTTCATGAAATTTTTTAAGAACAAAATTTTTAAAAATGTGAGCAAGTATCTACCCGTACACATGCATCCATCCGTCCTGACATTATCCTACCCGTTGCAATAACTGGTAAGGATAATTTTTAAGAAGATCCAGCTGTTCTTATTCTGAAATGGGTCTGTGTTATCCAAAGTGGACTCTTAGCCTGACACAGGACACATGCAAAGTTTGCAAAGTCAGACAAATGCATTTTCAAACGTTCGTGCTCTACGTGACACATTTACCGGCAGCCTGATAGTAACTGCCGTACCGTTGGCAGGTCCCGGATCTTCCTGCCATCTCCCTCCCCTTGCCGTGGGTCACGCGCTGCCACCGTGAAACAGCTGTCCCAGGCCACCTGAGCGTGCGATCTCGGTGCCAAACCACGGAGGAGGCCCCGCAAATTCCAGAACACAGCTCACATGTCGCTTCCAGAGGCTCTGTCTTCTTCCGTTCCCTGTGGGACAAAAACCAGTTAACAGGACACCTGAGAGCTGCTGAGTTGCTCTTTGGGGTAGAACCACCCAGAGTGAAGTGCTTAGGTCCCGGTATTAAAAGCATCTTCACTTTTCCAGACATTGGTGAAAACAGGGAAGAAACCCAGCCTGGAGGGCAGACGATGCCGAGGTGGCGTTGCCACAATACTGCCTGATTCTCCGGTGCCGCTTGGAGCTGCTAATTCCGTGGACTGGGGTGTCCAGTTCACAAGCCCCTGAACAGTCCCAATGCCCAGAGAGATTTCTGAAGCTCAAGGTCAAGGGCCTTGGAGGAGCTGGGATTCCACCCCCGCCCCCGTGACGGGAGCAGGTGACGGTCAGGTGTGTTGTGTGGTGGGACACAGAGCCACGCTTCAGGAGGGGCCTCACGCTGGCCGAGGCCAGTGGGGGACCAGGCGACCAGTGCAGTGAGAAGTACACGCCCAAGCGACAGGCGACGCTGCTCCGAGCAGGACCCAGGCCCTCTGCAGAGACAGGCTGCCACTGGAGCAGAAGCCCCCCAGAGAACTGGGGTGTTGCCTGCAGACACAGGCTTCAGTCCAGGTGGGGCTGTCCCGCTGTCCGCACTGCCCACCTGCAGCTCCAGCCACGCCATCCATCCCTGAAAACACCCCTCCCCACCGCCTCCAGCAAGGGTGCCAGGCTCCCTCTGTGGCTCGCTGCTCTTCCCACGTCCTGAAACATCACTTCCGTTTCGTGCTGGGGCTTCCGAGGGAATTCAGGAATCAGAGGTAACATGGGTTCACGCATACGGTATTGAATAGCCACAGCTTTGGGATCACATTCTAAAATCCAGGCGCACAAAGTTGAAAAAGAGTGGTCAACAATTGCGGCCGCTTCTAGGGAGACGGTCATGCCGGGTGACACTTCAGTCTCCAGGGCTTGTCCCAGCAGAAAATGTTCCAGGGATTGCACTGCTAAGTTGGGCACATCCATTAATAAAATTTCAACTTCCTCTAGCTCCTTCGAAAGACTCCTACTTTCAAATATGAGCTTTCTTATTTAGGGAGTTGGCATCAGGCTTGCTAATGACACTCTGTGGCCAGGACAGAAAAAGCCTAGTTGTTCCTATAGTCCATTTAAAATTGATTTTTGACACCTGGGGCAGCTGTACTTAAACCCTTCTACACCAGCAGCAAACCTTGGGCGTGCCTGTGTAGTGAAACTCTTTTTTCTGCTTAAATGATTTAACTGACAACATATTTTTATGTTGTTGAAAAATCCTAGGATCCTTTTTTTTTTTTTGTGGCACGCGGGCCTCTCACTGTTGTGTGGCCTCTCCCGTTGCGGAGCACAGGCTCCGGATGCGCAGGCTCAGCGGCCATGGCTCACGGGCCCAGCCTCTCCGCGGCACGTGGGATCTTCCCGGACTGGGGCACGAACCCGTGTCCCCTGCAACAGCAGGCGGACTGTCAACCACTGCGCCACCAGGGAAGCCCCCTAGGATCCCTTTTAGAATTATTTTGTCAGCATTCACCGACGATTTCAATGCCATAAGCATGTTACTCTCATTTGTAGGGGGTAAAGCGGTTCTCATGCTTTGAAATACTAAATGAGCTTCTCTCCAGAAATTCATTTAATGTTTTCAAATGGCCATTAAGTGAAAGGGCTACCTCGGAAAAGGTTAAACACAGCTTTTCCAATCACGTTACTGACCGATGCTGATTGATTTAAAGTAATTCATTGTCTGGCGTGCTGTTTTCTGTTATTACTTTCCTGACACTTATAGTTCAGGCCTTGGGATACAATTATAATAATTATCTGGATGGGTCTTTTAATCGGCGACCTTTGGACTCTTCAACAAACTGTCACACTTCATTAACAGGAAATGACATCACGTGCCGGTGGTCGTCTGGCTGCTTCTCTGAGGAATATTCCACCATGAGCACTATTTGTCGTCTTCCTATATGGTCTCCCGTGGCTGGCTCCCAGCCATTGTGGCTCAGTTAAGAGGTATCTTTTCCTTTACTGCATTTTTTTGGTCTCAACAAGCATGGTGAGCATCCCGTATAGTACTTACCTGCAACTGCTCAGAAAAATAAGCACGTATGTCCTTTGACATCCTAAATTGTGCATACTATAAAAGACAATGATTTATGGAAATGAGGCTCATCATGGCAGCCATGCTTTGGAAATGAGACAAAAGCTACTTAAGTAGCGCCGTAAACGAGGCTGCCCCTTAACATCTGTTTTATCTGATACTCAATTAAAAATAAACTGCAATAAAAAAATTGGGGAAATGTAGAAACAGTCGGTTTGATAAGCCAAAGGTCCTAAGGCTGTTCATTGAACATGTTTAAGTATAAATAACACTGCCCACTCAAGACGGATCGTCATACAGGATACATTCCCAGGGGCTGTTCAGTAAGATTATCAACGGTTAGCCAAATGCATAACATTTATACTGGAAATAATACCTGGAAAATAAGAAATTCTTGCCATTTTCACAAGGCTGTCGAACTTTATAATGTAAGCTGCTTGAGTGCCATCAGGACTTAACCCCCCTTGTGGTCCCAACCCTTTCAGTGACTGATCTCAAACAATAGAGCCAACAGTCATGCCTCAGGTGTGTTTCAAAAGCATCCTTTATATAGTAGAACTGTTGTCAAACAATGTTGTAATTTGAACACCCTTGCCCCAAAAAAGAGGCATTAAATTGTGCAAGAAGTGTCCATTCTAGAATCATTTCCTGCTGGATTCGCAGAACTATGTCGAAGGCGGTGTCTCTCTGGGCATCCTGACCCCGGGGCCGTGAGTGTCTTCTCTTCCAGGTCCTGGAAAAGCCCTTTTCTCACTGAGCAACCTCAAGGACCAGAAACCCTCCTGTTAAAGACACAGCTTTTTACTCACTTTTCTGTGTTGTATGAAAGTGATCAAATGAATCGCCAAGACTGTTACGACTTGGGTTTGTTAACTCGTCTCCAAGGTCTGGCGTCCGTCTCCGTGTTTGAAAAGAAAGAAACCACTGCCCTCTTGTGGAGACTGGTGTCATTGCTCCTGTCACAGAAGTCAAAGGCATCAGGAATTTCTCCTTCGATCCAGGCGTCAGTGGGAATCTGGGCACATAACGGAGTCAAAGCCGAGCATCTGAACTTAGTTCTACCTAATAGCTCATCCAGATGTTATACATGCAAAACACTGAAAATTACCTATGCAAGACTGTTTCTGGGGAGTTTTTGATGGTGTCTACATACCAACTGGGCTTACATTTTCAAACCGTGTTTCTTATGTTATCTGTTCTTTTTAAATTAAAAAACGTACATGCTAGTAAAATACATGACATGAAGTTTAGCATCTTAACCATTTTCAGCGTACAGTTCAGTAGTGTTAAGTACATTCACTTTGCAACCAATCTCTGGAACCCTTTTCGTTTTCCCAAACTGAAACTCTGTCCTCATTAGACAATAATTCCCCCTCCCCCACCCCTCGGCCCCTGGCAGCCACCATTCTGCTTTCTGTCTCTTGACTTGACTCCTCTAGGGAGCTCACATAAGTGGAATCATACAGTATTTGTCCCTTTGGGGCTGGCTTATTTCACTTAGCAGAATATCCTCAAGGTTCATCCATGCTGTAGCAGGTGTCAAAATTTCCTTCCTTTTTAATGATATTCCATTGTATGCACAGACCACATTTTGTTTATCCATTTATTTATCTATGGACATCTGAGTTACTTCCACCTTTTGGTTATTGTGAATATTGCTTCTATGAACACGGGTGTACAAATATCTCTTCAAGACCCTGCTTTCAATTCTTTTGGGTCTATCCCCATACTGCTGAATCACGTGGTGATTCTATTTTTAATTTTTTGAGGAACCACCATAGTGTTTCCATAGAATCTGCACCATTTTACATGTCTACCAACAATGCACAAGGGTTCCAGTTTCTCCACATCCCCACCAGGCAAAGAAGACGTGTTTTTAGAACCATCATTCACATAAAACAAAGAAAGGCAATTTTAAGTCATTTTATTTTATTGAGTTTTGCAAAAACCTCTTTAAACAACAGTCAAAGAATAAGAAACTACTGCAAAAGTTCAAATAGGCCCAATTATAGCATACAACAGACCATGGGGTTAGTCTTATTATGTGATTTCAATTAATTCACTGTCATAAAATGAATATACTGCCTTTCCTGCTGGGAAATTGCTTCCAGATGTTCACCTGACGTGGGGCTTCTGAACTTGGGGTATTTTAACACCAGATCAGCATTTTAAGAATTTGAATTTAGTCAACTAGATGGGAGAAATTCTTTCACAATGCATACATACATCAAATTGTATATCAAATCATCACAAGGTACACTTTACAGTTTTATTTGTCAATTATATCGCAATAAAGCTGAAAAAAAAAAGAATTTGAACTTAGGACCTATCAGTGATTTTAAAATATGGGGTGGAGGGGAGTTCCCAGCAAAAGCAGCTGCTGAGCTAAAAAAAGAAGAAAAATATGACTCAGTATAAAGATAGACACTAGTTAATTCTAAGTACTAAAGAGGCATTTCATGTGCTGCTCGAATGTGGGAAAACCTCTTTGGCGTGGCCAAAAAATACTCATTATAGGTGCTCTAAAAAAGTACCAGTTCTCTGCAAGTACACATTTTCATCATCAGATTTTTCTGTTTCTTCTCACTCGGCCAATTATTCAAAAAATATAAACAAAGGCGTTTTAGCAAAACAGAAGGGTGACAAACGGATATACTAATAAGCTATAACGGAATGTAATAGGGGGACTTCATGCCTGCCACAGAAAATTAAGAAAGAAACAAAATCTCAAAGCGAGCCCTGCTGATCTGCCCCAGTAAACAAAATTGCTCATCACTTTCCGGTCTAATGTGAGGTTTCTTTTTTTCTACTCAGTTTTTAAAAATACCATTAGGATCCTTTGCATTGAATTTAGAACTAATTAAAAGTATTATGGTAGCTTTAAATTTTATGGATAACTCATTTGTATAAAAAAGGACATAAAATTAGTCTTTTATGTTTAAAACGCGTAATATCAGAAATATCACGGGTGTGTACAATCCAACCTGCAGTTCCCCAGCTTTGCCTGTCTGGTGAAGCACTAAGTAGTCTACGTCATCATGGAAATGACTATTATCCAAAAATCACTGCTCATTCATTGGGGGTCACCCTGCCAGTATCAAGTGAATGAATTCATAGGTCTGAGGTTTCATCCTCCAATTCAGGTTTGGGGCCCTTTATCAAATGCCTGCAGTGTTTCTGAAATACCCAACTGAAAATAGGCAACCAATTCTAGGCACTACCACAAGCTCTGGAAAAACTGTGACCATCCGTCGTCATGAATTTAATTGTTTCAGAGACAGTGCTAAACCCTCGTAACGCGCGTTAAGAACGACACGTTGTCACACCGAACCTGGACTCCCCATCAGTTCTCCATCATGGCCAGGATCATCTCACAGGTCATGTCTTCATCCGGGTCCTCGCCTCCAGCCATGGCTTCTCCGAAGTCGATGGGAACCAGCCCCCCCGGGTACTGCTCTCCGCTCACCAGGGAGGCCTCCTCAGCAGCGGCTTCTTGGGGAAAAGGCACAGCGTTGGCAAATTTAAAATAAAGCAGCCACGAAATCAGAATTGATAAACGCTGCGATTGTATTTTGGAAACAATGGCTGAATTTTTAGCGCAGCATTTTAGAAAACAATACTTCCATTTATAGGACAGTACAAATACCCTGATCTCAACTGTTCAAGGCAGGGCTTCTCAACCCCAGCTTTAAGGCAGGGCTTCTCCACCTCAGCTCTGCAGACATTTAGGGCCGGAGGGTTCCCTGCTGTGGGAACCTGTCCTGCGCACCGTTAGGCGGTGAGCAGCCTCCCTGGCCTTGACCGCGGGGTGCCAGAAGCACCCTCCCCCAGCTGCGGCAGCCAGAGATGCCACCAGACACAGGCACCTGCGCCCCGGGGGGCAAAACCACCCCCCGCTGAGAACCGCGGCTTGACGTGAATGCAGATCCTGTGAGTTACTGGCCGGACGGCTTACACAAGTCTTGTCCTGGTGCCCACGGAATGACACTGATGACATGAAAAAGGCCAGCTGCTCTCGGGACACCTGTCCCATCAGCTAATCAACATACCCCGAGTCACCTCCGGGCCAAGCGTCCTGCTAGGTACACGCCATGAGCCACACTGAGATCCGTGACCATCCCTGCCCTCCTTCCAGCAGCTTCTAAACAGTCAGCCCAACTTTGGGAGTCTCAAAACAGAGGCTCACATCCACATCCAACCCCCTACCCATCTTCCAAATTCCTCCCTGAGAAGACCCGTGGAAAGTCACTGACGAGGCACCGGGAATGAGGAGGGCCCCGCGCAGAAGGCGGTTTTTATCCATGTGACTTCAAACTTGTTGCAACATAGTTTTGCTTACGGTTCCTTGAAGCATTTGGGAGGGGGGAGGGGGGAGAGGAATAAGACTCAGGCCTTGTGTACGAAGATGAACACAAGAGTCGCGGAATAGGTGCCGTCTGACAGTAACTTGCAGAAATCTACCGAGGACCTGGTGAGGGACACGCTGACCCACTAACACAGCAAAAGTAGAAATGAAACGATGACCTGGAGGATGTAGGTTCAAAAAAGACCCTGAAGTGCAAATCAAGTCCTGTTTCTGGCTAATACAAGTCAGGTTACTTGTCTCAATTCACACTTTGCTTTGAATACGCAGCTGACCCTCTTCGATACGCAAAATGTTTTAATATATCCAGTCTTTTCATCCCCGATTTTTAAAACTGCAAGAGTTTTGCCCTTTCTGCCCTTCTGGCTCACGAACAGTCAACGCCAGCCGTGTCTCCAGGGCCCTTCCCAGAGCTCGTCAACAGAACGGTCCTGTTTCAAAGACTAGTGTAAGTAAATGGGGGAGAAGGCGCACGTGGGGACCTACTCTTCATCACTAAAAAAAATTTTTTTCTGTTCTTTCAATGTCAACATCCAGAAAGCACGTTGGGGAGAGGTCAGCTCAGGATTAATGAGGGTGAGGTGCTGCCTCGCAACTGCGGAGGCCGGTGCCCAGGCTGGAAGCCCACAGGCTTGAGCAATGGAGGGGCCGAGGGGGCAGGGGAGAGGGGAGTCCATGGGAACAAGAGGGAGCAGAGTGGAGCTGGGAGTCCTGCCGGTGTATTTATTTTTTCTCAAGACACAAGTATATTTGAGGCTGTCAAGAAGGATCTGGCTGAACCGGACGAGCTGGCCGCTGGGGAGGGAGAAGAGAAACGTGGAGGGGTGAGCAGGTGGGAGAGGTGCCACGGGGTGTCCACGGGAGCCCGGGGCGGGCTGTGGCCTCTGCCATCCAGTTCTCCACTGGCGGACGGCACGAAGGCCTGCGGTGTGGGGCTGCACTCAGGATAAAAGGGACCACGTGTGAGCTCTCGGTGGGACATGGTAACTCCTGCAGGAGATAAAACAGGTGCTCCAGAGACGGGCCGTGGGTGCGATTCTGGATGGTTGTAACTGAGCTGGGCAGCTGTGCACCGACTGAGGACCCCTAGGTCCTGCCAGGTAACCCGCCCTCCAGGACCTGGCTCCCACGATGCCTCCAGAGTTTGAGCTTTGCCAGATGGGTGAGACATGGAAAAAGAACCAGGGAGTTTGGCATGTGGACAGTTACTGAAATGAGGGACGCTGCACAGAGGGGAAAGGGACGGACTGCAGGACGCCCTGTTAAACGTGAGTTTCCGAATCATTGCTTAGCATAAGTTTATCCCAGATAGTGTGTGGGATATACTCAGACGACAAAGTTATTCATTGTTTATCTGAAATTCAAATCTAACTGGGCGTGTCCTCCACTTGATCTGACAACCCTTGGAGGAAGGAAGAGGCTTCCAGCTCTCCGCGGGAACATTCACAAGTCCAGGATTGGGGCTGGAATCAAAATCTAGGGAATTTAAAGGATGAGGATGCCATGCAAACATTTTCCATTTGTTTTTGCTGACGGTTGCCTTGGTTTCCAGTCACACTCTAAGTCTAAGATTCTCATACGAAAGGAACAGAACAGCTGCACAGGAGCTAGGGCCTCCCCCTCGTGGAGCAGAACCTTCCACAGGGCCGACAGCACACGGACAACCCCTGTGTTAACCTGGGGACTCACATCTGCTCCCTGAGGCTGGAGGGAAAAGACTGACGCCTGGAGTGGGTTGAATGGCAGCCCCGCAAGAGACACGTCCACATCCCAACCCCCAAACTGAGACTGGGACTTTATTTGGAAGAAGGGTCTTTGAAGATGTAATGAAGGCCCTCGAGATGAGATCATCCTGGATCTTCCAGGCAGGCCCTAAAGCCAACGACACGTGTCTGTATGAGACAGAAAAGGTGAGACGCAGAGACAGGGGATGCGCCCACGGGCAGACAGAGGCAGAGACGGGTGATGCAGCCACAGGCCCAGGGGCGCCTGGGCCACCGGAGGCCGGAAGAGGCAAGGAAGGGTGCCCCGCCCCCACCCCGCCCCAGAGCGGGCAGATGGAGCGTAGCCCTGCTGATGGCCTTGATTTAGGGCTTCTGCCTCCAGACCTACGAGCAAATCAATTCCCGTTCTAAGCCACCCAGCATGTGGTCATTTGCTGCGGCAGCCCCAGGAGATGGACACAGGCCCATAGCTCCACCAGGCACAGGGATGGTCCACCAGCACGACCAGGGACAGCGGGGGCACATGCAGCGTCATCGCCTGGCTCTCACGTCCCTCCAGGACCCCACGTGACGGGGGGTGTGGACCCACCGGGGTCCCCAGGCTCACTTCCTCTGCGCATCCTCCCACTTCACCAACCCGCCCGTTGGGGCAGCAGCAGCAGCAATGGCTGCTGGGAACAGGCGCCTGCTGGGGTCGGACACTTAGGGTTTCTGGATGCGTCCCCTGCACAGCAACGCTCAGCACCCAGGGACACGTACAACCAGAAAACCACCGTCAAAATAAAACCTGATTCATTTAACACGAGGTACCGTCTTCCTTGGCTGTCTCTTTCGGGATGGTCGGCTTCCTCATTTTCGTTCGTCTTCCTTTTTCCAAGGTGGCTGTCTCTTTCGGGATGGTCGGCTTCCTCATTTTCGTTCGTCTTCCTTTTTCCACGGTGGTTGGCCTCTCTTGCCTGGAGCCACACTTTTTCAAGTGTCTCTGCATGTTATTCTGCCGGAGAAAGGAGAGCACAGGGAAAGCCAGCATCACTGGGAATGGCGTGGAAAACCCACGGCTAAAGAGACGGGAAGCGGGGAGGAACGCGCGCCTTGGGTAATCTTGTACAAAAAAGATGGTTCTTTTAAAGGTGACCCTTTTCCGTTGTGTTTCGGTCTAGCCGAAACCCAGCTTATTTTTAAATATTTTTAAAGTCATGGACGTCAGTGAGAAGACAAAATTCATTTTCCTAGACTGCTTCTACTGAAGTGAGGCTTGAAAAATTCAATATCCCTTCGATTTTATAAAAATCAGTAATATACCATGGGCATTTTAGTGCCCTACCAGCTTCCCTCCAGACCCACTATGCACGGAGGTATTAAGACTGTACAACATTTGGAATGAAAAAGGCAGCTCAGAGCTTTCCTATCGAACCTAGTAACGATCTATTTTTGTCTATGAACACGCAGGATGGTTTAAAATAAGTGAGAACACTTACACTAAGTCCATTTGCTAAAGTAAGATACTGGCGGCATGTCATTAAATATGGTGATTATATAAAATGTGACCCCTAGTTTCCACTGAGACTGCAGTGTGGTGGTCGGGGCTGTCTTGGTGCGTCGGGGGAAGTGGAAGGATCCATATATAAGGGGGGGGGATGGTATTTAAATTTCTTCCATTTTATGCTTATCCATACGGGTTGGCAAACTGCTTTTGAGCTACAACGGCAGACTTGAGTAGTTGGGGCAGAAACTGTTCTGTGAAGATGAAAATATTTACTCTGGCCCTTTACGGAAAAAAGCGTGCCAATCCCTGGTTTATAGGATGACGAAGTATATAAAACCAAGCCTTTTGGAGTCAAGGATTCCTTTGTGAATATGATAAAAAGCAAGGCTCCTTCCCCAGCAACAGGCACATGTATCTCCACACACAGTCTCCCTACGATTTCACAAAGTTCATGGTTAAGAACTCCTGACACAAGTTTGGATGAGCAAACAAAACAAACAAAAACACATCCAGCCTTTACAAAGTAAGTGGGGTAAGATTTTAAGTAAACCTATGGACATTGACGGCCCGGGGGCAAAGTAATAATACAAACCTCTGTGTCAGGGAAATGTTTTTCAAGAGAGGAGGTGCCCAGTATTCTGAATCCAGAGCAGGGGGTCCTTACTGGGGAGGAGAGGGGTGGCCCTGTGACATTCTGGTCTAGAGATACCCTGGGACCACTGTGGGCTAAAGAATGGAAGTTTGTGATCCTATACTTTTTAAAAATTAAATTGAATTTGAGTATCCAGATATACTTTCATTTATTTGTCTGTTTTTAAACACAATTTTTAAAGAGCAGTTTTAGGTTCACAGCAAAATTGAGAGGGAGGTAGATTTTCTTCCCTACAAATCCTCTGCTGTCTGCCTATTCTTTCTTCCCCCAAACCCCAACCCCAAGCGACCGCCGGTCCTCTTACTGTCTCCACAGTTTTGCCTTTTCCAGAGTGCCACAGAGTTGAAATCATACAGTATGGAGGCTTTCCCGACTGGCTTCTTTCACTTAATGCACATTTAAAGTTCCTCCGTGTCTTTTTTTTTTTAAGATTTTTTTGATGTGGACCTTTTTTATGTTTGCTCTTTCTAAAATATTAATTTAAATGTTTATTTCCTCTTTTACATTTTGTATTATAAACTCATTTAAAGCTACAACTTTACAAATATTGACGAGCTAATCCTAAAATTCAAATGGCAACGCAAAGGACTCGAGTAGCTGTAGTTTTTGGCTGCATTCCATTAGTTTGGACACGTGCTATTCATAAGTTTTAAGTATCATCTTAATTCTATTCTTGATTTCTCCTTTAGTCCTAATCATGTTATAAAAGAGGGATTTTAAATATTCAAATTGCGCTCAATAATATTCCACCGTCTGGATGCACCACAGTTCGTTTATCCATCCACCTACTCAAGGGAGTCTTGGTTGTTTCCAAGTTTGGGCAATTATGAGTAAAGCTGCTATAACACCTGTGTGTAGGTTTTTGTGTGGACATAAGCTTTCAGCTCTTTTGGGTAAATACCAAAGAGCACGACTGTGGAATTGTGGGGTATGAGTATGTTTAGTTTCGTAAGAAAGTTCCAAACTGTCTTCCAAACTGGCCGCCCCATTTTACACTGCAACCAGCAACGAAGAAGAATTTCTGTTGTCCCACCTCCTCACTGGCGTTTGGTGTTGTCTGTATTCCGGATTTTGGCCATTCCAATAGGTGTGTCGTGGTATCTCATTGTTTTAATTTGCATTTCCCTGATGACATATGATGGGGAACAATTTTTCATATGCTTATTTGCCATCAGTATATCTTCTTTGGTGAGGTGTCAAAGTCCTTAGCCCATTTTTTAACTGGGTTGTTTTCTTATTGTTGAGGTTTAAGTGTTTTTTTTTTTTGCAGTACGCGGGCCTCTCACTGTTGTGGCCTCTCCTGTCGCGGAGCACAGGCTCCGGACACGCAGGCTCAGCGGCCATGGCTCACGGGCCCAGCCGCTCCGCAGCATGTGGGATCTTCCCGGACCGGGGCACGAACCCGTGTCCCCTGCATCAGCAGGCAGACTCTCAACCACTGTGCTACCAGGGAAGCCCTGCCTACTTTTTTTGTTAGCGCCCTTAGCATATGAATCGTAGTTGTTTTAAGTTCCTGGTCTGATAACTCCAACATCCCTGCCATTCCTGATGCTTGCTCTGTCTCTTCAAATTGTGTTTTTTGCTGTTTGGCACGCCTTGGAATTTTTCTTTTTTTTGCATAAAAGGAGCTGCTGTAAATAAGCCTTTAGTAATGTGATGGTGTGGGGTGCGTTCTCCAGCCTGTGTTGAGGGCTCACCCTTTCCGTGAGCCTGTGCCTCTGGGCTGTGGTTTCTCAGTTTCTTTTTTCTCCCCTCTTGGGTGGGACAGAATGTCCAAAATGGGGTGGACTTGGGTATTTCCCTTCCCCAGGTCAGTTAGGCTCTGATAAAACCCCAGCAGATTAGGCACTGGTTAACTAGTCTACCCCTAGAACAGGCCTCGGTAAGAAGAATGGTTCCTTTTCCACTCCCCCTGAAGGAAGCAGAAGGAGATTTTTTTGTTTTTGTTTTTTAGATATTCGCTGTGGGAACCTTGTTGAACTCCTGGTGGTAAAGATCCCCAATATGGTGGGGATCCCCCTATGACTGGATCCCCCTGCACCTTTCAACACTCAGTTGTCCACACCGAGCCTCCAGCAATTCATCAGCGACAGCTCTGGTTTTCCTACACCGGCACTGGCTTCCCCAGCAGTTCCTGCTTCCAAGTCTCTGCTCAGGTAAGAGGGGACTCCCTGCATTCACCTGTCTGTGTCTCCAAGCTTGGGGGCAGCGGTCTGCCCTGTGGCCTCGCCTCTTTTACGGATCCTAAAGAGTTGTTGACTTTTCACTCTATTCAGTTTTTTACTTGTTAGGATGAAGTAGTGACTTCCAAGTTCCTTACACATGGAACCAGAAATGGGAAATCCCTTTCTTTTATTTCTTACAAACAGCTTTATTGAGATATAATTCCCATACCATAAAATCCACCTGTTTAAAATGTATAATTCAAGGTTTTTAGTTCATTCACAGAATTGTGCAACTATCCACCACAATCAATTTTAGAACATTTCAAGAAGAAATCCTATACCGTAAACACTCTGCATTCCCCCTCCTTCCAGCCAGGCAGCCACTAATCTACTTTCTGTCTCTATGAATTTGCCTGTTCCGGACATTTCATCAAGATGGATCATATAATATGTAGCCTTCTGTGTCTGGCTTTTTTCGAGGTTCACCCACGTTATATAGCATGTATCAGTGTTTCACTTCTTTTTGTGGTTGAATAATATTCCAGTGTATGGGCAGGCCACGTTTTACCTGTTCGTTAGTTGATGGACATTTGGGTAGTTTCCACTTTTTGGCTATTATGAATAATGCTGCTGTGAACATTTGTGTACAAGTTTTTGTGTGGCCATATGTTTCAACTCTTTGGGATACATGCCTAGGAGTGGAATTGCCGGGTCACATGGTAACTCTATGTTTAACTTTTTGAGGAACTGCCGGACTGTTTTACAAGGTGACTTCACCATTTAAAAATCCCACCAGCAATGTATAACAGGTTCAGTTTTCCCACATCTTTTATTATCTGCCTTCTTTGATCACAGCCATTCTAATGGCTCGTCCTAGGGGTATCTCACTGTGATTTTGATTTGCATTTCCTTAGTGACGAATGTTTTCATGTGCCTATGGGCCATCTGTATATTTTCTTCGGAGAAATGTCTACTTAGATCCTTTGCCTGTTTTTAATAGGGTATTTAACTTTTTATTATAGTGTTGTAAACATTCTTTCTATATTCTAGATGCAAGTCCCAATGTGCTTTCTTGAATGGAAGGAGAAGTTTCGAAATTTCTGACTTCATGCTGAAGGATTCTGTGAGGTTGACTTACTCTTTACTCTGCTTTCTTGTTTCTCACACCAAAGGGCAGCTTCTTTACAATTTTAACTCAGTATGAATGACACTGTTCTTGGAGCACTGCCACCGCTTCTGTTTGAAAATTTCAACTAATAGCATTAACACTCCAGAACTGTCCCACACACTACCCAAAAAACACAACTACCCTACCATCTTCCTCTAAGAGAAAAGATAGTTTCTTCCATAAAAATAGTCAAGTTCAGATAATTTTAAACTTCTATAAAGTACACACATCATCTAGGGATCTAGCTAATCATCTGTGGTGGCTTTAAATGTCCACAAATTCTTTGGCGCTCTTTCTTTCAAAAGGGACTTTACCCCTCACCCCTTGAATATGGGCTGAATTATATGCTGCATTTCTAATGAACAGAAAAGTAGGGTCGTGTCACTTCTAAGATTAGGGGACACTGTGGCTTCCTCCTTGCTCTCTCTCGCTCTGGTCACGAGGACACTTGAGCAGCCCAATGGAGAGGTCCACGTAGCGAGGAACTGAAGCCTCCTGCCAACAGCCATGTTGAGCACGCCATCTTAGAAGCGGTACCTCCAGCTCCAGTCACGCCATCCAATGACTACAGCCCCTGACAACATCCTGACGGCAACTCACGAGAGACCCAGAGGCAGAACCACCCAGCTGAGCCACTCCCAACTTCCCAATCCACAGAAAATGAGAGGTAACAAATGTTGGTTGTCTTAAGCCACTACGTCTCGAGGTAATTTGTTATGCAATAGATAACTAATACGACACCTAAAAAAATAAAACTGAAGAGTAAATGTATTTCTGAGCACAGTACCGAGAACCCTATTCTAAGAATATCTACAAAACATATTAAAAACTGCATTCTCTCTGTGAAGTAGCCTAAATCTAATCCACAGGGACAATTTTTAAAATGTTACCCTAAAAGCAGGGGTTCTTGGTAGATTGTCTGGGAGCCTGAGAACTCCCTAAAGCCATTCGCAAGATTCTGTCTGCAGGAGTGTCTTTTTTCACGGAAGGGAAACCACGTTTATAAGATTTTCAAGAGTTTTGTGACTCCAAAAAGCTAATAACCACTTTCTTAAGGCATGACAGATGCTACCTTAAATCCTGGCAAGTTTCTATAATCAGGATAAAACTGCCCAAGTGTGACACCGTGCCTGGGGACACAGGGATCTTTTCAAGGAGGATTTACTGGGACTTGAGGGAGCTTACCAAGCGGGTAAAGCCTTTGCCACACCTGGGGCATTTGTAAACAGTCGGGACGAAAGTTGTATCATGGTATTTCTTGAAGTGCACGTTTAGAAGTTGCTTCTGTGGGAAACGTCTATTGCAGGAGAGGCAGGCAAACGGCTTCTCTCCAGTGTGGGTACGTATGTGAACTGTCATATGACGTTCCTAGAAGGGAAGGAAAACAAATGGCTGAGCTACTGACAGGGATTTTTTAGCATCAGATGTTATTTATTGTATACCTTTTTTTTTTTCCTCCCCAAAGATGTGTGCATTTTTAAGAAAAAACAAAGCAAACGCATTCTTGACACAGCACTGCCGTGGAAGTAGCGCGGTCTGGCCTCTAGGAAACAAGCTTACACAGTCCCTGCCATCAGGTTACCAAGTTCTCAAGATTAATCCCAGCTGGTCCTACAGTCCCAGGAGGGATGGAGTAGAACATACCTTGGGGAGTGGAACCATCATCAATTTCCCCTCCAAAAGAGCTTATGTATTTGCAGCCCTATTTCTATAATTATTTGCCATGATCTGAGTTTACAAAGGGCAGATGGAACCTGCAAACTTGAAAATCTATTGTTAGAGTTTCAACTCAGCAGACTTTTGGGGTCTGAAGGACATTAAGCATCTAAACATCTTCCCGGCTACTTCCTGATAGTGTTACAAATCTTCGTATCGATTTAAAGGCATAGTGGGGGACTTCCCCAGTGGCACAGTGCTTAAGAATCCACCTGCCAACGCAGGGGACACGGGTTCGAGCCCTGGTCCGGGAGGATCCCACATGCCGCGGAGCAACTAAGCCTGTGAGCTACAGCTATTGAGCCTGTGTTCTAGAGCCCGAGAGCCAAAACTACTGAGCCCATGTGCCACAACTACCGAAGCCCGCATGCCTAGAGCCCATGCTCCGCAACGAGAAGCTACCGCAATGAGAAGCCCACACACTGCAACAAAGAGTAGCCCCCGCTCACTGCAACTAGAGAAAGCCCATGCGCAGCAATGAAGACCCAACGCAGCCAAAAGTAAATAAATTTAATAAATTCCTTTTTTTTAAAAAAAAGAAACATTTGGGTGAAAATAATTGTTCTTGGCAAAGAAATCGCCAAAAATTTTAACTAAGATTTATATGAGTAAATCATTTGGGGCATCAGGACAAGAATATAGAGAGAGCCAAGCAAAAGTACACATTTAATTTGTTTTACTTAAAATGGCATGATTATTCAGATGGAATATACGACCACTTCTGCATTACTGTTAATGCCCTAACTGATGGCTTTCCTTGCAATCTTTCTCTCATGAACATACGTCTCCCCGCCATGCACCTTTCACCTCATCCCTCTCTCCCAGGTAAGCATCACCTGGTCTCCTGCTGGGAGTCGTGGTCCAACCTGGGAGGGCTGCTCTCCAGGACCAAAGCGGCTCAGTGCACCCAGCAGTGCTCTGGCCTCATCCCTGGCCTCCAGGTACCCCTGTCTGCTCTCTGCTCCCCAAACACCTGGGGCTCTATCCTCCCTGGGACCACCTCCCAAGTCTCATCCATCTTCCGGGAAGATCTCTTAGCTGATTTACACAAATTTGAGCCTGAGACATCCAAACAGTCCAAACCTCAAAATCTACGAGAAAAACTCACTCTCCTTTATTCAAAGCATATGCTATTTCTAGCCCACACTTTGAAACACAATAAGAACTGACCTCCACCTTTGGTGACCAGTGGCAAGATATTCACAGTAGCACAAAATGCTTCAAAACCGCTGTTCGGTTCCTCAGCTTTTGGTCTTAGGACCCATTATACTCATAAAAAATCATGGCCAACTCCAAGGAGCTTTTGTTTATGGGGATGATATCTATTAATATTGACTGTATTCGAAATCAATTGAGAAATTAAAAATATAAAAAATATTTATCACTTCATTGAAAAATAACAAATCAACTATGTTAACATACCTCTGTAAATGTCTGTTATCTATTTTTTAATTTTTATTTATTTTTTGCGGTACACGGGCCTCTCACTGTTGTGGCCTCTCCTGTTGCGGAGCACAGGCTCCGGACACGCAGGCTCAGCGGCTATGGCTCACGGGCCCAGCCGCTCCGCGGCACGTGGGATCCTCCCGGACCGGGGCACGAACCCGTGTCCCCTGCATCGGCAGGCGGACTCTCAACCACTGCGCCACCAGGGAAGCCCTATTATCTATTTTTTTAAAAAACAAAAACATTAACGTCTCGCCTCATATATAAGATGGCGCTATTTGGGACACACCTGTATACAAAAGTACTTGTTGTTTACCTGAAATGCAAATTTAACTGGTCATTATCTATTTTTATTTCTAAGTCTGGCAACCTTATTCAAAGGAAATAGCTTCTGCCTTCGGTCTGCAGGGCTGTGTTATTGTGGCCGAAATAGATGAAGAACATCTGCTCTCCCAGATACGTAGCTGGGAAAGGGAGAAGAATTTTTATAGTTTTTCTCAAATAATTGTGGGTATTCTTCTCTATTACACCAACATTCAACAAGCAGTGATTTCTTAAAAGTTGGTTAAAATGTGGGGCCTGAAACCACACCAGTGAACTTTTTGTACTTTGTTATGTTAAAATGTGTTGATCTTTTTATACTTTGAATGGATCTTTAACCCACGCATGATTTTGTAAATAACATGCATGATTTTGTAAATAACAGGTGGGTCATTTGGAAAACATCAGAAGCTCTGAGTTATAAAGAGCTTCTAGATGTTGAGTACATACTATTAAAAATGCTTTCTTAAAATCACTTCAGTCTCATTTGAAAAGTCTTAAGTATTAGAAAGCTGCCAGGTTCACGCTGATGGATGTAAGTTTTCCAAGTGGGAACTGCTTTCTTGGCAACCCATTTTCCTTGACGTGGCAGGACCACTTCATTTGCTTTCAAGAGAACGTCTACCAAATACCCAATAATGGAATAAGTAGAGTTTGTCATCTGTTCTTTCAAGAAAAAATAGTGATTCACGAGAAGGTGGCTAGTTGAGCTGGCAACTCAAAAGTCCCACAGATGCCTCCTCCAGATGACCACCGTGCTTTGGAGGACAGCGGAGGTGCTTTATGCCAACTTCGTAGTTCATCACGCAGACTATTAAAAAGAGCATTCAGGGTCAATCAAGATGGAATAAAGTGAATAACTTTCACGGCTTTGTCAAGGACATTCTTAAGTAAACTGCCCTTCCTTTTTGCTGCCAGTGTACAAAGAACAAGAACACAGTGGTCCTGCTTGGTGTGGCCGCACTGACTCACGTTAAAGCAGCTCCACTGTTCTTGCACCATCAGTGCCAATGTCACCTAGTGAAAAGGGCGAATAATGTGTTGGCATTACAACTAGTTAATAACAGTGATCTTGATCTTATGATCCTGATCGGTTTCAAGGACCTCTAGGGGTCTGTGAGCCACACTTTAAGAACGCTTGCTTTCAACTCTCGGCTCCTCCCCCAAGTGCCTGAAACACAGTACCTGCTTGCAGGCGTAGCTGCAGTGTTCACACTTGAACCTCTTCTCGTTTTTGTGAGTTTTCTGGTGCTGAATGAGAGCATAGCGCTCGTGGAAGACAGCAGAACAGTAGCGGCACTTCATCTCTGCAGCTTCGTACGTATGCAGCTTGAGCAAATGGACGCCTAAAAGAGTAACCGAACATCACGTGGGAGAATAGGGTTACTTTCTGTGAGGCCGATTTCCCCCTACGCTCCAAATAGGGTTTCTCACCCTTGCTACTACAGGCAGACCTCGGAGATATTGCAGGTTCTGTTCCAGACCATCACAATAAAGTGAATCACACGGATTTCCTTGTTTCCCACTGCGTATAAAATTTATGTTTATGCTATACCGTAGTCTATTAAGCGTGCACTAGCACTATGTCTAAAAAACAATGTACATACTTTAAAAATACTGCTAAAAAATGCTAATCGTCATCTGAGCCTTCAGCAAGTGATAATCTTTTTGCTGGTGGAGGGTTTGAAATATTGCGAGATTTACCAAAATGTGACATGGAGACCAGAAGTGAGCAAATGCTGTCGGAAAGATGGTGCCCACACACTTGCTCAACGCAGGGTTGCCACAAACCTTCAATCTGTAAAATACGCGGTACCTGAGAAGCACGAGAAAGCAAAGTGCAATAAAACGAGGTCTGCCTGTATTAACGCTTGAGGCTGGCTCATGCCTTCCTGGGTGGGTGTCCTGTTCTCTGCAGCATCCCTGGCCTCTACCCTCTAGTGCCAGTAGCATCCCTTCCTCCCCACTTGTGACAACCAAAGTGCCTCCAGACACTGCCAAATGTCTCCTGGGAGGTAAAACCAGTCTCAGCTAAAACACTGCTGCTCTAAATGCACGGCACGCTGACATCTCATCTTAATATTCGTTCATATAGAGTCAAGCGTTACATAAGCTAGGGCATATCAGACCTAGTGTGTTCATTTAACAAAGCACTTGGAGAACCTTACGGTGTGGGCGGACTTTTAGGATAATGTTAAGACGGTTTTACATAACGAAGATATAACTTCTGTATTCTGGCTTAAAATAGAAGCCCCGACGTTCTGTTAGAGGCCAGTGCTCTGTTTTTCCCTACGTCGTACTCGAGAGGCGCGCTCTAGGATAATTTCGGCTCAACTAAGTCCAAAGCGTGGTGGCTTTGTGGTCCTTTGTGTAAGACGTCTCTGCACCTCATACGTGCCGACTCGGTCATTTAAAGAGCTTGGCGTCTCATATAGTGACAGGAAGGAAGACTTAGCTTGTGTACAAAGCATCTTACGGGTATATGGAGGCATAGGGAGTGCGCCACCGACTTGGATGGGACATGACCTGTATTTCTTTGCCGTGGTGTCGAAAATGTCCTTTCTTGGCAACTGGCTCAAGACTCTTGTGCCCTACAGGGTCTCACTGGGCTGTGTTTTGCAACTGACAAAGGATCTGGATGCAAAGTTAAGACTTCATTAAACACCTTTACCCTTTCAGAAATGTTTGCAAATGTTTGTGCCTCTCATCTCCAGAATTTCTCTGGGCAAACCAGGGACTCTATTTCTGCTGACATATTCTGAGTGTCACAGTGTTATGTGTTTTAGAAAGAAGAAAATGAGAGACCAGGAACCCCGAAACAAAGGAGAGGGGCTGGTTCACTCACCGTCACCTCCACCACCACCCCCGGCTAAGTAGGGCCGGTTTCCTCTGCAGGCGACATACAATCCCAGCTACCAGTCTGGTACTCGGACCTGCTCAAGGTGCCTCGTACTGTTAGGAGGGTTCACCTTGTCACAGTACGGATTTCACGTCACATGAAGCGGGCTGTTTTACTGAAGCAAGTCCCTTATGGAAAGAACCATGTCGTGCTTCCACCCTCGGTTCCCAGAATTGTTTAGGGTCACAGCAAGGGTTTAAGAAAAATTTGTTGAGTGTCACGGGAGAGATCATTTAATAGAGAGTCAGAACCTGAAATCAGGCCACCTCCTGGCACCTGGTCACGAGACTCTGGGGCAGTTCTCTTTTTGTCCCTTATCCGCTTCGTCATCTGTAAAAACAGGCCCACTATGGAATAAAATAATACCCGGGAAGCCCTTTAGGAGCTCAAATGCCCATGAGAGCTCATCTGTGTACCTGGACCGGGCCTGGGCCAGACTCTGAAACTGCACTTACGAGATCTAGCCACAAGATGGCATCACAGCACGTCCGGAAAAAAAACAAACACACACCCAGGAGCGGCACCTGAATCCCGCTGCCTCCCTGGAATCAGGCCCAGGGCTCCACAGGCTTCCCGAAGAGCCGGCCCACGGGGCAGCTAAAGGAAGTTCTCTAAGCCAGACACTCACGCAGGTCGCTCTTCCTTGCAGTGACGGTGTCACAATGCGGGCACTGGTACTTGGGGACGTTCTCGCCATGCTTCTGCAGGACGTGTATCTTCATGGTCCCGCTCTGGGTGAAGCGTGCGTGGCAGATGTGGCATTCGTAGGGCCTCTCACCTGGGACACGGATGACAACAGTGACCCTCCGCCGAGGGGCTTCACCCCGAAACCCCTGGTGCTCCCCAAAGGACACCTGGGGCTGAAAGCCTTTCTTTCCCCCCAAGACTCCCTTTGCAACTCCTTTCTCATATGTTTAACCCCCAACTAGGGCCAGGTCCCTAAATCAAGCCCGGACAACGTGATGTCCAGCTGTGTGGACAGCAGCCCAGATGGGCGACTCTCCTAACATCTGGCGGTGTTCAAGACCCACACCTAGTTCAAGACCCACACCTAGTTCCTACCCTCGGTGTAAAGAACCCAGAAGCACACATAATCATAGTCCTTATACAACAAAATATAAAGACGGTGCTTTACGGAATCAGTACACTTTGTTTTTTGTTCTGCCTTAACGTTGAAGGATGAATTAAGGCGCCGACTTTGAAAAACCTGGAAAACCTATGGGAGCAACTAGTTGACGGTGTTTACTCTTCACAGTGGGGTCACCACGGGGTATCTACGTGCTGTGTTTATGTGTTGAATTATGCTCCCTTAACGCTAAATAAATGCAGAGGCAACATCCCTGTGTCAAAACTTCGCTTTGACATTCGACCTCTAATTCTGCACCGAAGATAACTTTGCCAAGGTCACTTGTAAGAAGGAAACTACGCTTTACTTATTTGGCCTTAAAGCGTGAGAAACTTTTACCGGAATGCGTCCTCATGTGCCGTTTCACCTTGCAGGCGTCTTTGCCGGCGTAGCTGCAGAGATGGCACTGAAAGGGGCGCTCGCCCGTGTGCGAACGGATGTGGCGCTTCAACTTACTTGCCTGATAAACAAATGAAAGATATTTATTGCAGCAGAAACTCCAAACTTGTGGCGTCTTCGATAAACCAGCGTTGTAAAAGAGATCTAAACGAGTCCGATCTTAACAGCAGAGCCTACCTCCCATCCCGGAGAAAACCTGCTAAAGCCACTGCCGCTTCCTTTCTGCGGCGGATGACGCTCTGCATTTGATGTGTGTGCGTAAGACCCTCGGGCGATAATGAACGGGACGTTCAAGAGACTCTCACCTCAGCTTCACTTTAAAAAGGAAAATGGAAATCTAGCTGCTCCGTGGCATCCACAATCTTATTTTCATTTCTAAGGCAACGGCCTCTCAATAGCTGCAAAGTTTAGATCATGCTGCGGAAGTGCAGAGGCCAGAAAATTGTTTGCTTGCATAACAGAGAAACTTGAAAACATGAGCTCTTGAATGGACCGACATCTGTCAGACGCACTTCACAGTTCCAAGTTCTGTGGACCCTAAACGGCCCAGGGACGGAGGAACACCTTCCTTGTCATTAAGAATAGATTCTACGCGGGGACTTCCCTCGTGGCGCAGGGGTTACGAATCCACCTGCCAATGCAGGGGACATGGGTTTGAGCCCTGGTCCGGGAAGATCCCACATGGTGCAGAGCGACTAAGCCCGTGCGCCACAACTACTGAGCCTGTGCTCTAGAGCCCACGAGCCACAGCTACTGAGCCCGCGTGCCACAACTACTGAGCCCATGTGCTGCAACTACTGAAGCCTACACGCCTAGAGCCCGTGCTCTGCAACAAGGGAAGCCACCGCAATAAGCAGCCCGCGCACTGGAACGAAGAGTAGCCCCCGCTCGCGGCAACTAGAGAAAGTCCAGCGCAGCAACGAAGACCCAACGAAGCCAAAAATAAACAAATAAATACATTTATATATAAAAAATAAGAATAGGTTCTACGCGGTAGCAGTTTGTAAGAACTTTTAAGTAGAAGAAAATACATTCTAATTTGATTAATTATGTATCATAGGCAATTAGTTAAAAGGCAAACATGCCCATTTTATCATGTTTTGGGCCTATTGTAGTGACCTTCTAGGACTGTTCTTATTCTGTATTCACTTCTTTCAGGCTCTTTTCTACCTTTAGCAGAAACAGAGGTAATGAACCATGCTTGGGCTACAGACGTGGGAAAGCCCTCAGCAGCCTGTCTGTGATCTCAGGAAGGCTCCACTTGGCCTGGTTCCCTAATGTGCAGCAAAAGTACCCAGAAGCCTAAAGAACATTCAAGAACAAAGGAAGACTCGGAATGGAAAACAAGACCCAAACCAAAATATTTAGCTTAGATTTTTAGAAGAAAAAAAGATAGCTTTGAGTGTATCAGAAAGCAAAACAAAAGGAATTTTAAAAATTGTAGCATGAGAGGTTTGAAAAGCGGAGTGGTGTGCATGATCAAAGAAGGCTGTGTGTAAACCTTCTCTGGACGGCTTTGAAAGGTAGGAGGGGGAGGGAGGGGAGTTCAGAAGTTGGGGTACTCTGCATCCCAGCTTCATACATTCCTGCTGGCATATGTGTAAAGGGGTGGCGTCAGGGTGGGGGGCTTTGGCTACTCCCCCTTAGAGCAGACCAGCATGCTAGGACTTGGAAGATGCAAAAAACAGGGTGAGGGCAGAAACAGAGGGTCCATATGTTGAGGTCGACCCTGGAGAAGGGTCTCAGCGAACGTGGGAAATTTGTGCTGAGAACTGGCAGGACACCAACCAAACGTCTATTCTAGGCGTAGGATTCTCAGATGGCTTTGTTCTTTGAAACCCTCATTTTGTGTTTTCAGCGTACAGTTTCAACCTTTAACTCAGATGACAAATAATTTTTGAAAATAGTTATAGCAAAAAAAAAAAAATTTTTTTTTGGAATCAAATTCTGCCCTGTCTGTGAAATTTCCTAGTTGATGAAACACAGTTTCATCACGACTGTATTTAAACTTTAGCCATCCCCTTTAACTCAGTTCAATTCAAGCATATCGTCCTTTCCCAATGGGGCTCAAAATCAGGACCCAGCATGCGCTCTGCTAGATAGTGGAGTTCTTAAAGATTAATTGTACAAAAGTGACACTCAGAAGTAAATATAGGGCTTCCCTGGTGGCGCAGTGGTTGGGAGTCCGCCTGCCGATGCAGGGGACGCGGGTTTGTGCCCCGGTCCGGGAAGATCCCACGTGCCGTGGAGCGGCTGGGCCCGTGAGCCATGGCCGCTGAGCCTGAGCATCCGGAGCCTGTGCTCCGCAACGGGAGAGGCCACAACAGTGAGAGGCCCGCGTACCGCAAAAAAAAAAAAAAAAAAAAAAAAAAAGAAAGTAAATATACCGTTCTGTTGTTTCACTGAGGGTGTGCTAAATCTGCTGGAAGGTATAAAGAAACTGATCTAATTGAAATGAACATGACTTATAACTGAAGATTTAACAAGTTGGCCTCTGTCATTAAGAGTGGAAATGGCCATGTTTAAACCTTTTTTTTTTTTTTTTTTGCTGTACACAGGCTTCTCCCTGTTGTGGCCTCTCCCGCTGCGGAGCACAGGCTCCCGGACACGCAGGCTCAGTGGCCGTGGCTCACGGGCCCAGCCGCTCCGCGGCACGTGGGATCCTCCCGGACCGGATCACGAACTCGTGTTCCCTGCGTCAGCAGGCGGACTCTCAACCACTGCGCCACCAGGGAAGCCCCGCCACGTTTAAATCTTTAAGCACATTGCTTTGTATCAAATCAAGTGCCACTGAGGAAAGCTCAAAACTCTCAGCGAACATTCAGGTTGGGTCTCTGTTCTGTCAGAGCAAATACACTTTGATTTTGTGGAACGAGTCCTACAGAGAATGCAGGGTAGAACTTTTTAACAAATATGAGAATTATTTCTCCAGGACCACGTGTTATTTGTAATTTGTACAGCTCTGCATACTGCTTTCCCTAGTCAGTAATCAAAGAAATCACATTTAAAAAATTAAATGTAGGAAACAAAATGAGTATTGTTTCCTGCAGAGATGTTACGAGAGATTCTACTGGTAGTTGGACTTACACGACTGTGACAGCAGCTTCTTAATGCAACACTACGAAACCTGAAGAGTGAACTTA
The DNA here is from genome assembly GCF_949774975.1 of Lagenorhynchus albirostris. Lineage (NCBI taxonomy): Eukaryota > Metazoa > Chordata > Mammalia > Artiodactyla > Delphinidae > Lagenorhynchus > Lagenorhynchus albirostris. The sequence continues at coordinate 5,690,909 of NC_083109.1, read as the reverse complement.
CCTCTACGCTAGCGTACTTGCACATGGAACATTTAAAGGGCTTCTCGTGAGTGTGTTTATAACGTCTGTGTCGGGCACGTTCTCCACTGGTGACAAATGCCATGTCACAGTCACCACACTTGTAGGGCCTGGTTCCTGTAAGATCACATCGTTTATTCTTTCAAGCAAGATTTAGCCACACTTTTCCTAGGGAATCATAACTTATTAATGACACCCAGTCTCAAAATGCTTTAAAAATTAAGAGGCTCTTCAAACCACAAAGGCCCCGGAAAGATATGAGAAAAATCTTGGGAACATCCAACGTTTTTAACTAAAACTGAAGAAAAAAGACAAAATTAAAGTCTAAACAAATGCATTATTTTAACATACAAACAGATGGATTTGCATTCTTACCTAAGCCTCAACACACATCATTCAAGGTAAACGTCCCTCTCAGCTGTTTACCTGTATGGGTGTTGATATGATTCCGAAGGACAGTAACAGTACGGAAAGCTTTCAGGCAAAGGTGACACGTATAAGGCTTTTCATTGGTGTGAGTTTTCAGATGACGATTCAAACTCGAAATTCTAGAAGAGGTGAACGTGCAGATGTCACAGTGGAAGGTTCGTTTTCCTTCTGTAGGAGGGAGAGACAACATTTATGTATTGGTAAAAACCTTTCTTTAGGTGTTCAAGTTCCACTTAAATACAAAGTAACTACACACATCCTTTTCTCACCTAATGTGGTAACTGAACAAAAGGTGCTCCATGCAAATGGTAAGCAAAAGAAAGCTGGGTGGCTATACTAATGGAGAAGACAGACTTCGACAAAAATTGTTACAAGAGACAAATAAGAACATAACGCAATGATAAAAGGGTCAAACCATCATGAAGATATAACAATTACAAACATACGTGAACCTAATAACAGATCCCCAAAATACTTGAAGCAAAAACTGAAAGAACTGAAAGTAGGAAGAGATGGTTCAATAACAGTTGGAGACTTCAATGCCCCATTTTCAACAATGAAGAGAACTAGACAGAATATCACCAAGGAAACAGAAGACTTAAACAACATTATAAACGAACTGGACAGAAGAAACAGCTGTAGAATACTCCACTCAACAACAGGAGAACATACATTCTTCTCAGGTACATAAGGCACCTTCTTCAGGAAAGACCATATGGTAAATCAGAAAACAAGTGTCAATTAATTTTAGAAGACAGAAATAATTTGCTCTCTGACCATTATGGAATGAAGTCAGAAATCAGTAAAAGAAGGAAATTTGGAATATTCACAAATATACAGAAGTTAAACAACATACTCCTAAAGGACCAATGGGTCAAAGAAGAAATCACAAAGAAACTGTAAAATACTTTGAGATGAATAAAAGTGAAAACATGGCATACCAAGCTTACAGGATATAGCTAAAGTGCTCAGAAGGAAACTTTTAATTGTAAACACTTACGTTAAAAAAGAAAAAATATTTCAGATCAATAACCTAACTTTACATCTTAAGGAACTAGAAAAATAAGAGAAGTCTAAACTCAAAGCTAGCAGAAGGAAGAAATAATAAGGATTAGAGTGAAGATAAATGAGATAGAAAATAAGAAAACAGCAGAGAGGACCAATGAAACTGAAAGTTGGTTCTTTTAAAAGATCAACATTGACACTTTCTCTAGACTTGTAACTAAAAAAAAAAAAAAGATAAGTCAAATAACTAAAATCAAGAAGCAAAGTGTACTACTAACCGTACAGAAATAAAAAGGACTATAAGAGAATACACAGATGTGTGCCAATAAACTAGAAAACCTATACAAAATGGAAAATTCCTAGAAACACACAAACTACCAAAACTGACTCAAGAAGAAATAGAAAATCCAAATAGCCCTACAATCAATAAAGAGATTGAGTCATTAATCAAAAAAGTTCAACAAAGAAACCCCCAGGGCCAGATGGCATCATTGGAGAATACCACCCCACTTAAAGAATTAACAGCAATCTAAAACTCTTAAAAAACATCTAAACTCTAACATCTAAAACTCTTAAAAAAAAAAGAGAGACGAGTAGGAAACACTTCCCAACTCATTTCATGAGGCCAGTATTACTCTGATACTGAAAAAAAGACACCAAAACAAAACTACAGACCAATATCCCTTATGAATACCGATGCAAAAATCTTCAACATACTAGCAAACCAAATCCAGTAGCATATTTAAAAGATTGTGCACCTTGACTACGTGGAATTTATCACAGTAATGGAAGAGAGGTTGAACAGATGGAAATCAATCAATGTAATACACCAAACTGACAAAAGGAAGGGAGAGAAAGCCCTACATGATCATCTCAATAGGTACAGAAAAAGCACTTCACAAATTCCAACACCCTTTCATGATGAAACACTCAACAAACTTGGAATAGAAGGTTTTGGGGTTGAGTTGTGTTCCCCAAAAAGATCCGTTGCAGTCCTAATGGCAAATATCTATGAATGTGACCTTACTTGCACATAGGGTCTCTGAAGACAATTTCAGATGATCATACTGGACTAGGACAGGTCCTAATCCAATATGACTGGTATCCTTATAAGAAGAGAACAGAGACACAGAAAGAGACACACGGAGAACTTTATGTGACAACAGAGGCAGAGACTTGGAGGGATGCACCTACAAGCCAAGGATGCTGTGGTTGCTGCATCAGCAGAAGCTAAGAGAAAGGCATGGAACACATTCTCTTTTAGAGCCTTCCAACAGAGCATGGCTGTATCAACACTGATTTCAGACTTCCAGCTTCCAGAGCTGTGACAAAATATGTTCATGGTTTTTTTTTTTTTTTTTTCTTTTTAAGATGTTGGGGGTAGGAGTTTATTAATTAATTAATTTTATTTTTGCTGTATTGGGTCTTCGTTTCTGTGCGAGGGCTTTCTCTAGTTGTGGCAAGCAGGGGCCGCTCTTCATCGCGGTGCGCGGGCCTCTCACTATTGCGGCCTCTCTTGTTGCGGAGCACAGGCTCCAGACGCGCAGGCTCAGTAGTTGTGGCTCGTGGGCGTAGTTGCTCCGCGGCATGTGGGATCTTCCCAGACCAGGGCTCGAACCCGTGTCCCCTGCATTAGCAGGCAGACTCTCAACCACTGCGCCACCAGGGAAGCCCTGTTTATGTTGTTTTAAGCCACCCAGTTTGTGGCATTTTGTTATGGCAGCCCTGGGAAGCTAATACAGGAACCAATTTAAAAATGGGCAAAGGATTTGAATAGACATTTTCGAAGAAGACACACCAATAGCCAATAACACATGAAAAGATACTCAACATCATTAGTCATTAGGGAAATGCAAATGAAAACCATAATGGGATACCCCTTCACACTCACTAGGATGGCTGTAATTTTTTTAAATGGAGAATAATGAGAATGTGGAGAAAGTGGAACCCTCCTACATTGCTGGTGGGAATGTAAATAGGTGCAGCTCTGCAGCTCCTCAAATAGTGAAACATAGAGTATCCAGCAATTCCACTCCTCGGTATACACCCAAAAGAACTGAAAACAGGTGTGCAAACAAAAACTTGTCCATGAATATTCATAGCAGCACCATGGACAATAGCTAAAAGGTAAAAACAGCCTAAATCTGGATCAACAGATCACTGGATAAACAGAACATGGTGTGTATCCATACAATGGAATGTTATTCAGGGGTGAAGGGATGAAGTACCGACACATGCTACGGCGACGTGGATGAGCCTTGAAAACGTTATGGTATGTGAAGGGATCCAGACACAGAAGGCCATGTGCTACCTGGGTATGATTCCATTGAAATGAAATGCCCAGAAGTGACTGTTTGATGGGTACGCTTTTCTTTTTAGGGTGATAAAAATATTCTGGAATTAGACAGTGGTGACGCTTGGCACAGAATTGTGAATATATTAAAAAACCTGAAAATGAGCTAGGAGCTGGGAATTTGGGGGTACAATCTCTTGATTTAAATATATGAGAAACTAATATATAGCAAAGGTTACGAATGCAACCAGCTACTGAAGCCAGAGGCAATCAGCCTAAATGAATAACGTTAACCCCACGTAAGAAGGAGGGACAGTGGTGGCAGTGTGGCTTTCTAAACTGAGTCTCTTTCTAACCCCGACTAGCTGTTGCTAGAAGGAGGAAACAGCCGAGGGTGGCCAGATATGACTTTTTATAAATGAGCTAAAAGTTGAGACTTCAAGGGTGGACTCTCTTGATTTAAATAAGGGAGAAAAACTAATACTTTAAAAAAAGCTGAACAAATACTTTTCGAGGGTCAGAGTCATCCTCTTTCCTGGCCTCACCTAAACATCCCCTCCCCTTAAAGGGAGCCTCTGCTGCCCTCTGGGCATCACTCCTTCCTTCCTCAGGGCCTGAAGCACTTGCTCTGGTCTCTGTCAGACCCCCTAACCCCCCGGGGATGCAAACTAGGGAGCAGATGGGGCCCGAATTTCTATTTATGTGCACGGCCCTTTTCGGGAGCCTCTGTACTATGCTTTCAAAACATCTGCGCACAAGATGCAAAACTCTTTTGGATTTGACTCACAATACAGAACGTTAGCTCGAAACTTCTCCCATTTCCTGACATTCTGAAAGCGACTAAGGCAGCCACTTCAAACTTCAACTACCATCCCCTTCCCCTAAACAGAATCAGCAGCCCTGTTGTTTGAAGAGCCTCTTACAAAGGAACTGGCCTACCCTTGGTCTTTTTTTGACTTTCTGTAGCGTTGGCTTCTTCAACATGCGCTTGACCCAGCGCAGGTTTCTCAATATTTAAGGGTGAAATTGTCAGAACAATTTCAACTCTTCCTTCATCTCCTGGTCTCACTTCCAGAAGAAGAAACTGCCCTTCTGTTTCTTCACTGGATCCACCTTCAGCCAGCAGCCGTTCCTCTTCCTGACCTTTCTCAAGCTAATACACAAAAACAGGTATTCAAACAAGTACAATACTAGTAATTACAGCCTGATTCAACTCTTTGCTTTGATGAAACCACAGAATCCATAGAGAAAAACACAAATTAAAGAAGCACAGAAGATTGTCCATTGCAACCAAAATGCTTAAACTGTAATTACTGAGCATCGAGGGTCTCGGTGGTGAAACAGAACACAATTTAAAGACTCGATGCGTCTCATCGTATTCTAATTAGCGTAACTTTTTAAACTCTTCAAAAACAACATGAGGTCCCCCCAGATTTTCCTGGGAAATATTTTTACTGTATTTAATTTTAAATTGCAAATTTTAAACTGCTTGTCCATACATAATACTGCATGAGGGGTAACTCTAAAAAACAGTTTTCTGGCTTCCTCCCCTGCCCCCCATTTTATTAAAACTAGTTGTACCTTTCTAGATCCAGAGCTTTCTGCCAGGCTCACTGCACACTTACTGCCTTCACTGGCCCCGGTCACATTCTCCTCCAGAACATGAAACTGCATCACCTCCACCTCCTGCAGCAGGTACACCTCCTCCTGGATGCTAATGGTGACACACTGATGCGGGCTCTGCTGGGACTCCTCCCCAAGGCACACCAGTGACTGCAGCCCACTACCAGCCTGCTGCACCATCCCCTGCACCTCTTCCTGGTGCTGTGGTGCCAGGTCCTGCAGCTCTGCATCTTCGGAGGTCAAGTGCACCATCTGCAGGGTCAGGATGTGCTTCTCGCCCTCCTCAGGGATGGCCAGCAGGAGCTCCAGCTCGTCCCCTGGGAGCTTGGCCTGGAGGGCCCCGTGGGTGCTCTCGGCCTCTAACTCTTCAGAGCTTGGGTGTTCCCTCGCTCTGCACACCCCTTCTTCTTCCTCCTCCAGGGCTTTTTCTGTTATCAACCCTGGTTCTTTGCTTTTGGTGAACTGCTCCGGAGGGACAGAGATCTCGATCCCTGCCATTGTGACTTGGTCTGTCAGAGAAAGAGCAAGCCGTGTGGGTGGGCACAGTGGGTTCGTCCTAGCAGGCTTTGGGGCTGGTCAAGGCCTGACAAGGTTCCAGCCTCAAAAGGCTTTGGGGCTTACACGGCTCAGGACTAAGTTAACTCAGCCTAGGCCTACAAGGGGCTGGACTAAGTAGGACTGAGACTAAAGCAGGTGTTTGTCCAGAAGATTCTAGAACCAACAGATGTGGGCCTGGGCAGGCTTTCAACAAATGCACATTCCAGGCCTGGAACGCTTGACCCTGTGCAGGCTTCCAGCAAATGCGCATTCTAGGCCTAGAAGAGAGGCCTGGACAAGCTTCCCACCAGGGCACAATTCCAGACTCAGCACCCTTTGAGCCACGGAGGCCTTTTGCCTCGAGCCTCTACCCACGCACCCTTGGCCATGCAGACCTCAGGTCTAGCATGAGCCCCTCCTGGTCTGGGGCACCTCCCCCCTCCTGGCTCCACCCTGGCCGACCCCCTCCTCGCCACCCACCGGAACCTTTCCTGCCCACACCCACGCGGAGCAGCTCCGGCTCTGGAGGAGGCTGCAGTCTGGCCCCCGGGGGTGGTCCCTCACCCGGGAGGCGTGGCATCGGCGCCCGGCCGGCCCAGTACCGGTGGGCTCCACCTCGTGCCGCGTGCTGCAGGCCACCGCCTGCCGCCGCAGACAGCTGCCTGGGCTCGAGGGTCAAGAATGGCAGTACGCAGGCGCAGGGCAGGAACGTGGCCGCGTGCAAGGGGCGGGGCCGGGGGAGGGGTTGATGGGGCATGCGGAATCTGGAGGAGGGGACGTGGGAGCTGCAGGGGGCGCTGCAGGTAGTGCTGAGAGACCGTGGCGGGGTGGGGATGGATGAGGGGGGGAGTGGAGGGGAGGGGGCGCTGAGACCTGAGGGGAGGTGGATGAGGGGGGAGGGGAGGGGGACCTGCAGGGGGCGCCGAGACCTGGGGGGAGGTGGATGAGGGGGGGATGGGAGGGGGACCTGCAGGGGGCGCCGAGACCTGGGGGGAGGTGGATGGGGGGGATGGGAGGCGGACCTGCAGGGGGCGCTGAGACCTGCGGGGAGGTGGTGAGTGGGGGGAGTGCAGGGGAGGAGAGAACCAACTGAAAGGGGTTTTGAGAGATGGAGTGTGTGGAAGGGGGAGGAGGGAACCCGCTGGAGGCTACGGAGAGATGGCGGAGGAGAGGAAGAGCGGGAGTAGAGGGAGGGAGGGGGGAACACAGCGGGCGTGATGGAAAACAGGAGTGAGCCCAGGACATGGCCAGGGGGTGAGAAATGGAGGTCAGTGGAGTAAAAGACGTTGAGGGGTGAAGGGCGGGCTGTGGAGGAGATATGAGGAGGCCAGAAGGAAGACACGGCTATAGGTGGAAGCAAGAGGGAGCGAGAAGGCGAGACGCTGGGAGGGGGCTGGGCCCCGTACAGTCTTACATCCTTCCCGGCTCTTTAGACAGTCTAAAGTGCTTCCCAGAAGCTCTCCTATAAGGCAGCTGGAGGGCAAGGGAAAGTGAGGGAGAAACAGAGAAGGGGGTGGGGGGAGAGGTGAAACTCAGAAGGACCTGTGAACCCACCACCTGTCCTTGAATTGTTCGTTTTAAAGGGGTTACTTTCTCTTGTACGAATTTCATCTCAATAAGTTCTCTTTAATGGAGAATAATGGTTTTGATGGTCTCCACAAGGAGTTGGTTCTCCAGCGAGATACAAAATAAATACAAGTTTGGGGCCAACGGAGGATTAAAATCATTTGCAGTTCGCTGATGTTTTTAAGGCAAGGTTTACACTATTCCAGGAAATTTCATTCTGTTTTATTTTTACTTTTTTTCAAAATTTTAATGAAAATTTAATGTCTGCTGATTGTGTATAAATATATTTGGATGCCGGGAAACAAAAAATAACTCAAAGAAGAAAGCATTTTTGAGGACAGGATTGGGGTGGGCCTCCAGAACCTTGGGGGGATGGCCTGTCGTCTGGCCTGCCTTTATCTGAGCCCATCTTCCAACAAACCGGTGACGGGTTTTTCTCCCATCCGTAGCCAGAGAATCGTTGATGTCCATCAAAGTGCTTCCTGTATGTCTGCCCGTTCGTTCTCCACAGCCCCTTCTGGTAGCTCTGTATTTTATTTCACATTATCGTGCAGAGCACCTATGCAATTTTTTTTCATTTTTGATAGTACAAAGGATAGAACTGAATTCACTTTTAAAAGAAACTCATTTGAAACTAACACAGCACTGTAAACCAACTCTACTCCAATAAAAAAACAAAAAAACAAAAACTCACGTACCAACAGTAATGGGCTTGTTGGTTAAAATCTTGGATGGCTAGTCTTAACGTTGTGTCTGGGTTTCTATTACAGTATGTGTGCTCTATGGGTGAAGATAAATATTTGAAGGTCACTGGGAAAAGACTGTTATAATAACTTCTTTTGAATCATTTAAATGAGTTTTTCTGCTTGAGCAATCACGACCTATTTAGTGCCTTCTCGAGTAATTCTGCATTATTGCTCTCACACTCATGAAGCTAGAAAGTTTTAACAGGATTTATATAATAAATTCATGTTTAGAAATTTCAACTACGGATTAAAAACACATTTTTTAAAGGAGAGGAGGGACATAGAAAGGGGAAACCGAGGTAGACTTGGAGGGAAAAGTAGGGGCTTAAAGAGGAGAGAGTCGGGGGGAGGGGCGAGCAGGGGGAGAGCGTCCTTGAAAGGGAGAGTTGGGTGACGTGGATGAAGCACTCAAAGGAGGTAGAGCAGAGCAGACAAACCTGCAGTTTTCCAAACTTTGGTTCTGATGTGGAAAGTTCCAGCAAAGATTGCACCTGTTTCCTTTCCTCTTTGCAGGCACCCCTGGGACTCCCTGGCAAACCTGGACTCCCTGGCAAACCTCCCACCGAAGGATGTGTCACCTTGGAGCCTCTGCGGAGCCTTCTTTCAGAAGGTGGAGGTAGGAGGGACACCCCAGAAGATTGTCTTCCTTTGAGAGTCTCCAGGCAGCCCTGCTGACTGGGGGAGGGGGAGGAGATTGCACACGTGCAGGACCTGCGAGGCGGCGGGTGTCGAGGCAGCCTTCCTGGGCCAGGCTGCTACCCGGGCCGTGTCAGTGACTGGGTTCAAAAGGTGGGCAGTATTTGGAGCCCACCGGTAGGCCAGACACGATCTCAAGACAGCAGGCTTGGCTGGCAGCCTCTGGAAGAATCCAGACTGTCGAAGCCTCATTTCGGCAGGGCTGGCTTCTTTGCGGATGCAGGTGACTGTCACCTGTCCATTCCTTATTCTCTGTGGAATCTGAACTGACCCTTCCTTTCCGATTCCGTAAGCCTCCCTGCGTTCTTGGTTAATATAATATTCGGGGGGAGACACCTCCAGAAAGAGATGCTGGATTTCTGTAAAAGGCCCGTGGAGCGCAGGAGACTAGCAAAGTAAGAGATGTGACCTATTTCAGCCCGGGTGCGTGGAGCAGTTTCTACCAGTTACACTCTCCAGCCCTGTTTATTAGGGGCATCGAGGTAAAGCGCAAGGCAGGTTGCTTGCATGTAGTCTAGAATGAAAAGAGCAATCAACTCGTGGGCCTGCAGCCGTCTTGTCAAAAGCCTAAACTCCTCAGATTCGCTTCAGTTGCCTCCTTTACCCCTTCCCGGTCCCTGCTCCATCCAGACCCATCTCCTGACGACCTCAAGTGGCCACACAGGGTGTAAGCTGAGCCGTGTGTCTGTCCTAATACCCAGAGCTTTGCGCCTGGCTTGGCTTTGCTGTCGTAGGTGTCCCTGAGAGCACTGACGGGTACAGCGTAGCCCTGCCGAGACCTGGCATCCTGTCCCGGAGGGATATGCTGCTGCATCTCCTAAAGATGCTGCGGTTGGCACCGGCCGGCCTCAGGCTCCTCCAGCACCTTTGGTGTAGTTGTTGGTCACTCGCCTCCTTCAGGTGACAGGGATGCTCGCCACGCCTTTTGCCCAGTATGTCAAGGGACTTGTGTGTGGCTGTCAGCTGCTTGCTGGATGGGCTCCTGGGAGAGGCCACAGAGGCCTGTAGCATCGTGGGCGGTACTGTTCCTTGGCTGTCCACATTATCAGCTTTTGACCAGCCAGCGTGGCTCCAAGGAAAGAAGGGTCCCGGCCAAGTATATGGCGCTTACCACGTCAAATGGAACAAGGGTAGGAGGCCACGTTAACACTTGGTTGCAGAAAGCAAATGTTCGAGTACCTCTACTCGGCTCTCTTGGCCACAAGTTCTACCTCCAAGGTCTGCTTTTGACCCAGGAGGCATGGATGACGGGGGCAGCGGGGGGAGCAGACGTAATGTATAATTCTATTCAGAAATGTAATAAATTTACCCAGAGATATATACATGATCAATATAAAAATATTTTGAAACAAAAATATAATAAATGCATGTCTTGCAGGACGGCATTGAATGAGGCAGGCCGGCAAGTGCTGACGACATCTTTAAAATTTATTCTCAGTCTGCTCCCTGCTTCCAGAGTGAGTGTCATGAGCCTTGCCACCTAATGAGTCCCCGGCCCCCTAACTTGAGTGCAAACTCTTCATAAGGCACGTGGTACGCACTTAAATAGTTGAGCTTCCCAAGTGAAAAAGGAGTTTGGTGGTGAAATGCTATGGGAAGGTTGGAATTGTCAGAGAATCTGCGGCAAGGGGTCTTTGTCAGTAGTTTGCATCCAGTGTGCCTAGGACAGGGAGGGCCCTCGGCAGTGTTTTGTGGAATTGCTGGATGCTGGCATCCATAGCCCTTCCCCATTCTATTTTTCTTGCCTCTTTAGCATCCAGGAAGGGTGAATTTGGTTTTTATATCCTGGAATCTTACCTAAATAAACGTCAGAGTGGTTTTCTCCTGTTGCCCTGAAGCGATATTTACCTGAACAATTGAGAGACATCTCTGACCGCTTCATTTTAAGAAGCCTTCCTGAAACTTTTTACTTTCTTCGACAGTTGTTCATTCATGCCGTAGGTGTTTATAATTAGCTAACTCCATCGTTGGGAAATGGGGTACTCAGAGGACCTTTCTGAAAGGTGATCTGGCGCCCCAGAATTTCCAAACTCCACACTGGATGGGCCACTTCCCGAGACGGGCGGTGGGCCTGCTTTAAGGTAAAGAGAATTTAACCCATGATAGGTTAGGAGGAAGCCCTGGTACTAACTAAGGTACGTTCGTACTGCCTCAGCTGCGTGTGTTACTATAATCAGTTCACTTCTAAGGAAGAGGAGATGGAAAGTTAATTTCTACTTTGTCAAATATTAGAATTTAAGAGTAGATACCAAGTTCTTCTTCTGCATGGTTGGGTGTTTCTGTGTTTATTTGCTTATATTGCACTGAAGCCTGACTAGCAAGTGGTAGTACATTATTATTTAATCCGCTGTGACGGTGATAAGGTTGGCCCCTCCGTGTGTCATAGAGATAATTCATGCCCAAAGAGTACATAAACAGCCTGGCTCTTTGGCCTGAAATGTGATTGCTGTCATTCTGGCTTCAACCGGTGGGTTGCCAAGCAGCGTCCACTTTCGAACCTGCCAGTTAACCTGTCGGGCAAACGATGTTTTTATATGGATCATTACCCTTTGACCTTTGGTATGAACACAGACCGAAGGTACTTTTATTTAATGAGCAATTCAGCATTGCTTGTGGACTTGGCCACAGGGTGAAGAGTTTGGGGACAAAGGAGGCACAGGGGAGAATTCTTAAAACCATGCGGGGTGTTTATGAGAAGGGAAGAGGCAGGATACCAGCATGGGAATTTGACTGTTAAGCAAAAGTGCAGTAGGTGTTCTGGAACTCTCCAGAAGTTTATCATTATAACCTCTACCTTGTCCTGCTTCCACATGAAGAGACGTTCGGGAAATAAGTAGATAACTAAATAATAAAAGCTTTATTACATTAAGTCTGATTAGCTGGAGTCCAAAAACAAGCATCTTGGGGGGAAAAAACCTGGAAATGTGTACTCCAGCCCATGAATGGTAGTTCACCTGGGGGCTGGGGTACTGAAGAGGCCGATGGGAAAGACTGTTTTATTCTGTGCATAATTTCTTTAAATAGTACCTAAAACGAGTGTGAGAGAAAAGGTGATCTACTTTTTTGTTGTTGGGAAAAAAAACCCTGGAGGATCCAAAATCTGAAATAAATGCTGAGGGTTTATGGACTGTGTTCCGTTTGTCTCTACAGCCCAAGCTTCTAACTGCTGTTCAGCATCCAGAGGAAGCATAACTTAGCAGTAAAAGTGGTGCACAGCTTCTCTGCTGTGTGGCCTTCGACTGCTTACTCACCCTCTCTGAGTCTCTATTTTCTCATCTGTAACTTGAGCCTAATAATAGTGCCTTCCTAATTTTATTATTATGGGGAATAAATGAAATACTCTATATCCAGTGCTGAAAAATAACACAGAGCTTGGGATACAGTAAATACAAAATAAATGTTAGTTATTTTATTAGTATTTTTCACCAATTTATGCAACAATTGTTATTTATAATAGAAAATTTAGGTTGTTGGAATTTTGCAAGTCTTTATCTATCTATCTATCTATTTATTTATTTTTGGCTGCATTGGGTCTTCGTTGCTGCGTGCAGGCTTTCTCTAGTTGCGGCGAGCGGGGGCTACTCTTCGTTGCGGTGCGCGGGCTTCTCATTGCGGTGGCTTCTCTTGTTGTGGAGCACGGGCTCTAGGCACGTGGGCTTCAGTAGTTGTGGCACATGGGCTCAGTAGTCGTGGCTCACGGGCTCTAGAGCGCAGGTTCAGTCGTTGTGGCGCAGGGGCTTAGTTGCGCCGCGGCATGTGGGATCGTCCCGGACCAGGGCTCGAACCCCTGTCCCCTGCATTGGCAGGCGGACTCTTAACCACTGCGCCACCAGGGAAGCCCCTCTGCAAGCCTTTTAAACTTCACTTTTTAGATTTCTTTTGCTAGGTCTAAACTTAAATCTGCCTTAAAAAACTGACATCCCTGAATCTTCTGGCACTGAACGGATGAAGAGGGATTATTTTACACTTTTATGTTTCTCCAGTAGGTTTAGCGTCAGAAAAAGGTCCGAATTCAGTGGCATGGTTAGATCATACCTAATGAGATGCTAATTAAAGGCTGGTAATTCTACTCTCAAATCTAAGAGGACTGATGCCCTGTGCTGTCCAGTACCGAGGACAGCTTGGGATGGCCTAGCTTTTGCAGGAGCTGTTCCATTCTTGCTCTTGTCAAGGTCAATGCTAACCACACTGATGGGTCCCTGCTCAGCTCCCAGTGCTCTGACCACCCCTCCAATCCTCCCCTGCCCATCCCCCAACACAGGCCACTAGGATCTCGCCTCCGCTCAAAACACCACCCCGCCCCACACAGAGCCCTCCAGATGCCAGGAGAGCTGGTGACCCCCGCCCCCCAGACTTCAGGCGACCACCTCTCTCCCACCTGCTCCCGTCACACAGCCCCTTACTGCCTCTCACACCCCAAGCAGGCTGTCCCTCAGGGACTTTGCGCTTTGAAGGGTGGCAGAATGCCACCCCAAATACCCCACTTTCGCATAAGGATTATTTTGAGCTAAAGGCACTTGGAAAAGAGCAGATGCAAGAAGGGCCTCCTGACCTCTCCTTTTCTTCCTGAAAGCGGGAGATGAAACCCCCCCGTGAATGGTGCCCTCCCGGTACCAGGAAGAAAGAAACAGTCTTGTCACCAGAGGTGGGGCGTGGAGGCCGAGAGAAGTCCGAACAAGCAGACTTGTTAAAATAATTCCTATTTTCCTTTAGTCTCCCCATGTATTGTTACTTTTCCGTAGTTTCCTGTCTCTGCTCAGCTCGGTGGATAAACACCCAGACCTGACCCGTTCACTGGGTCTTTGTTCCCTTGGGGGGCGCCCATGTCCGTGGAACAATCTGTGTGTGCTTCTCCTGCTAATCTGTCTTAGATCAATTTAATTCTCAGGCCCAGCTGGAGACTCTAAGAGGACAGAGGAAAAGTTTTGCCTCCCCTAAAGTTTGATCTCTGTTCCACCATCCCTTCTCTGAGGCCTTCCTGACCTTCCTGTTTATTTATTTATTTTTTTGTTTTGTTTTGTTTTTTGAATTTTATTTTTTTATGCAGCAGGTTCTTATTACTTATCTATTTTATACATATTAGTGTATACATGTCAATTCCAATCTCCCAGTTCATCCCACCACCACCACCCCTGACCTCCCTGTTTAAAACGGACCCCCCAGTGCCCCTTGTCAGCTTCCTGTTCCCTAGCATTTAAGAGTAGTTGGCATGTCCTCCAAAACTTGAAGGCTCATGGTGTGCTCATAACAAATGTCACTAAAATGCATGCTCCCCCAGGGCCAAGATCGTCCTGTGTTTTCTTCTGCTGTCTGTTCCTTCCTGGTACTAGATCAGGCTTGCCCCTTGCAATGCACTCAACAAATATCTGTTGAATGAATGGACCTGAGTGAATAGTTGTGCTATCATTTTATGCAATAATCTTACCTGGTTCTGAGAGCCAAGCGTTCAAAGTCAATGCGTAGTGGGTTCCGTTTACCTTTTAAGGTTAGTTGTCTGTATCCTTGTAACGTCACACACGTCTAATGCTTCTTTAACTTCTCCATTTGGAGGATTTAGAAAGGCTGCCTGCCGTAATACAGCAGTAGGAAATAGAAGCCCCGAACGGAAGCTGAGAGTCTGTTCATGGTTTACCACTTATGCCCAAAGTACCTCTGGCTTTTCGTTGACACATGTTCGAAAATATATGTTCTACAGAATTAAAATTAAGAATCATTACTTTGGAAAGGGGAAGAGATGGTTTTCACTTGGAACAAGGGCTGCATTTAGGGTGACAGAGGACTCAGAAGAGTCTCCGTGTGTGGGACACCTGCCGAGATGCAGGGCAAACGGTCTTCTCTTCAATTTGGGGTCGTCAGGGCTGCACGTCAGCCAAATATTTGTGAATGGATGGATGGAAGGAAGGAAGGAAAAGGGAAGGAAGGGGGAAGGAAGGGAGGAAGGAAGGGGCTTGAAGAGCAGACTAGAAGCCCCGATGAATGCGTGGGAGGCTGGCGGATAGACCAGGTTTCCCGAAGACTGCTGTTCAGGCCAGATGCCCCTCCGGCCAGGCCGCCCAAGGGGAGACACATTGTCTGAAGCAGCTGGCCTCCTCACATCTCTGGAGAGCATGACTGTCATGAAGTGGAAAATCCCCTTGATAAGTTGCCTGCAGGTGGAAGAGGTTCCCGGCCAACACCCTCAACGAGATAAAGAAACTGCTCTGTATCAGACGTGGAGAATTCGCCTCTATTGTGTTCGCCTTTTCTTGTCTGTTTGTTTTCGAAGATGGGGGGCGTGCAAGGAAGAGAGCAGAGAGGACGGAAAGAGGGACGGCCAAACAATACAGCTGACCCTTGAGCAACGTGGGGGTTGGGGCACTGACCCTCTGCAGGGTCGAAAGTTCTGGTATAACGTACAGTTGGCTGTACATAACGTACCTCAGGGGTCCCCTGCATCCACGTCTAGGGATTCAACCACGGTGGACAGTGCAGCACTGTTGTATTTACTACTGAAAACACCCGCCTGTCAGTGGACCCACACAGTTCCAATCTGTGTTGTTCAAGGGTCACCTGTACCGCGAAATGGCTAAGGTGTTGCTTCGAGGTGCATCTTACGAAGCTGCAGGTTGCGCTTCTCTCTCCCAGCCGTCAGTGAGCTCTCCCGCACACACAGGGGCCTCGGTTTGGGGGCGGTGTGTGTGGTGTGTGTGTGATGTTTGTGTACATATAGAAACCAAGCGGCGGGCTGGCTTCCACGTGGGCACGTGTGCAGTGCAGGCCAGCGTGGGTCGGGGGAACGGTCCACAGGTGAAATTAACCCAGAGCTGGGGTTTGGACGCAGAGGCCACCATGAGGATGTTGGTTTTGAAAATAATTATAGATTGACGGGAGGTTGTCAAACAAGAGCGTACGGGGGGGTCCCTTTACCCAGTCCCCTGCAGTGGTTACATCTGAGGTACCTGCAGCGCAATATCAAAACCAGGAAGCAGACATGGGTACAATCCACAGAGTTTATTTAGACTTTCACAGTTTGACGTGCACTCCTCTGTGTGTGTGCATGTGTAGTTCTATCACACGTGTAGATTTGTGTAGCCACCACCACAATCAGGATAGCAAGTACCATTGGCCCCGGGATGCCTCCAGCTACCCCTCTGTGGGCACACGCACCCTCCTCCCCTACCCCATCCCTATGACCGTAAGAATTTAAGCCCCTTGCGAATTGGCAGGAATCTTGGGAAGGATGTTGTATTTTCCCACAAGACTGGCATGGGAGGCTCATGCTTATCTTATCTAGACATTACGGGGCCGTGTTGGCTCCTGTACCGGAGCCCTAGAACTATGCTGATGTGACAAAGCGCCTCTGACTTCCGTCCTGAAGAGCTCACACTCCAAAGTCCTCTCATTCCCAAAGTCTGTGTGTGGACAGCCTCTGACGAAGCGGGTGGGGATGGCGTCTGAGAGCTAAACGTTGTGAGCTGGGTCCTCGAGTGCCAGGGGTGTCCATGGACAGTGGGGAGAAAGCCTCGTGGGGTCCGGAAGCATTGGGGCCCTGCGTTACCAGATTCGTTTCCTCTGCAGCCCCGGAAGCGTACTCAGTATCCTGTGACAGTAGCGATCACTTCCATGAAGCATCCCAAAGTGCCTCTGTTACGGATAAAGGATCCATTTTAAAATCTAGAACACAGGTGGCAAAGCCATTTGCCTTTAGGGCCCAGGCATGTCGGTGACTCTGGCGGCTGGAGATGGGTAGGTGTCCTCTCCCGAGGGAGACAGCGCTCCGAGCACCGCTCAGCCACAGCCACAAAGAGACGGATGCCGAGCGTCTTGTTTTTCTAGACAAGCCAGGGCCCGAGTGTGCAACTAAAGTCCTCTGAGTGTTAAACGGTGGCAACTAATTCAAAGAAGTTTTCAGTCCTCTTGTCAACCAAACAGAATGGATGCAGGAACCAGATTGGCCCAAAGCCAAGGGGGCTATTTTCCCATCGGTTCCCATTACTTAGTCACAGAAGGAGGGACGGGGTGGTTGGCACCGTGGACCATTCTGAGAGTACTTGTAAGCGCTTTAGGAACTTACGACGTCATTGTTTTTCTCAAAAGAGAGCCCTGGAAGTGATAATAATTAACCTTTGTAGAGCGCTGTCAGGCTCACCACACCCACGTCGGTGCAGGCGTTCCCGATTCACCTCCTGGTACGACGGGTACGTGGATGTTTGTCTGAGGTCACGGGGCCGGGAGTCCAGGCACGGCCTGAGCATCTGAACCACAGATGTGCACGAAATCAGGGTGGACTGGGGGCACCCCAGGGCTCTTGCTACAGCCCCCAAGTGCGTGACAGTTACTGCAACGCGGCTAACCAGAGAAAAGTGACTTTTCCCAACTTGGGAGGGGAAGCTGGTGGTGTTGGACCTATTGCTGCTTCTTGAGGGCCTTTCACATGGGTTTAGACTATATTGACTTTAGACTGTGTTCAGAAGCTAACCCCCTTCCCTCCGCATCGCTCCCCGGGTTTTTCTCACCACCATCAAAGACGGCTCTCACCGTCCTCCCCGATGCACGCACGCACACACACATACGCTTGCTCCCTGCGTGTGTTTTCACTTGCCTGTCTCTTCACTGGTCCAACTCTGAAGCAGCCCTCAAGACTCCTTCAAATCTGCCTTTTCCTGTGTCTGCCTGGGCCACACAGGCCCCTCTGAGCGCCCCCTCCTTCTTCCCTGTTCTCAGGGCTCCCAGGAGGTGGAGGAGGGCAGGGCCGGTTCCTGCAGGGCTGTGTGGATGGTCCGAGGTCAGGAGCTGGACTCTATTTGGGTTCCATAGGAACCCACTGGAAGGGTTTGCCCCTGGGAGTGACACAACCCAATTTATATTTTAGAAAGTTCTCTCCTTTCCTTATCTCTCGTCTCACAGCTCCTTGCACCCTCAGGTGCCTAGATTCATGCTTTCGACTTCATCATGGTAACCGTGATTTTTGCTGATGGGAAGGTCTGCTGCGTTTCCACTGACTTGGCAGGAGAAAGATGCTAAAGGTGTCATTCTGGTGAGGGTGACGGGTGAATGGCCAGGTGATGGGGGCAAGCTGTCCCCGGCATCTTGACTTCTCAGGGAGCAGAAATGATTTTCTTACGGCCAGAAAGGTCACAAACGTGACCAGCTCATCCCCATGTCTCTCCCTTGAAAGACACGTCTGTTATTACAGCTGAAACATTTTTCTCATCAGGTTGCTGTTTGTGGAGATGCTCACTTGGGAACTGTTTAGTCTTGATGGTTCTAAACAGCCTGGGCTGGAGAGTAAGGGGATCAGTCTTCGGTTGGTCGAGCTTGGACACTTGATCTAGAAGGAGCCCGAGATGTTCTTTCCGGATTGCAACCCTTTGCCCTGGCCTGCGTGCCCGCCTGGTCCAGCTCCTGCCAGCGGCCTCTGGGCCATCACACCACCTCCTTCTCTGCCCCACTGTTTCTGCGCTGCAGCGTCCCTGGCCTCAGCTTTCCTTTTAAATGCCAAAGCCATGCCCATTTTGGGGGGTCTCCTCCCTCAGACATAAAAATGGCAACTCCTTCTCAACGGAAGTGTGCTTTCCCCAGTGTAACTGCTGTCTAGAATACTCCCCCGCAGCACATGATTTCTGTCACCGTCACGTGTTTTATTAGCTCTTTCATCTCAATTCTTGTTTATGAGTTTGCCTGTTTATTTTTGTTTCCCCTTAGGATGTGGGTGGCTCCAGGAGAGCAGGGCTACCTTGGTCCCCTCTGTCCCACAGAGCCGTGAACAGCGCCTGGCATTCATCTGCTGAGCGAACTTGAAGAGTCCAAATGTCAATGTCCTTTTTTAAAAAAAGAAAAAACTTTTTAAATCTATTAGTTTTTTTTTTTTTTAATTTCAAATATAGGACGTCCCTGGTGGCGCAGTGGTTAAGAATCCGCCTGCCAATGCAGGGGACACGGGTTCGATCCCTGGGCTGGGAAGATCCCACATGCCGCGGAGCAACTAAGCCTGTGCGCCACAACTACTGAGCCTGTGCTCTGGAGTCCACGAGCCACAACTACTGAGCCCTCGTGCCTCAACTACTGAAGCCCGTGCGCCTAGAGCCCGTGCTCTGCAACGAGAGAAGCCACCATGACGATAAGCCCGTGCACCACAATGAAGACCCAACGCGGCCAAAAATAACTAACTAAATAATTTTAAAAATTGAAGTATGGTTGATATAATGCACTTTTAAGTCTTGAGTTCCTGCAGTGGGCAGAGCGAAGGCACTGCTGGTGGTCTTGACCTTGACAACGGCAGACACAGCATTCGTAACTCCCCAGACTCAGTCTTCTCGTTAACCCTGTGCAAGCGTTGAGCTCTTGCAAACGAACTCTCCAAGACATGGAGCATTCCAGAGAATGGAGGTGCAGGGCTCCGGAGTGGACATGTGCCAACACCCCTTATCCTACTGTTTGCTTTGGCACCGTATGCCCGCTTGCTTTCTGAGAATTTCCTCTGGCTTCTTTCCAGCAATCTGTCAGGAAGTTATAGACTAAGCACCTTTCAGCAGTTAGACTAGACTTCAGTTGTTTTTTGAAAGATGAATTTAGAGGTAATTTCCCAATTACCAGCAGTCGTCACATAAACTGAGACAAAAGACCGCTGAATCTTTGCTTTGGTACAGACCAGCCCTCACTCCAGCAGGAACCGGTTGTTGTGTCTTAGTGATGAATGCAGGGAAACAGCAGCTTAAAAACCAATTAGCTTTGCTGTGCAAAAGCTTTTAAGTCTCATTAGGTCCCATTTGTTTATTTTTGTTTTTATTTCCATTTCTCTAGGAGGTGGGTCAAAAAGTATCTTGCTGTGATTTATGTCGTAGAGCGTTCTGCCTATGTTTTCCTCTAAGAGTTTGATAGTGTCTGGCCTTACATTTAGGTCTTTAATCCATTTTGAGTTTATTTTTGTGTATGGTGTTAGGGAGTGTTCTAATTTCATACTTTTACATGTACCTGTCCAGTTTTCCCAGCACCACTTATTGAAGAGGCTGTCTTTTCTCCACTGTATATTCTTGCCTTCTTTATCAAAGATAAGGTGTCCATATGTGTGTGGGTTTATCTCTGGGCTTTCTATCCTGTTCCATTGATCTATATTTCTGTTTCTGTGCCAGTACCATACTGTCTTGATCACTGTAGCTTTGTAGTATAGTCTGAAGTCAGGAAGCCTGATTCCTCCAGCTCCATTTTTCGTTCTCAAGATTGCTTTGGCTATTTGGGGTCTTTTGTGTTTCCATACAAATTGTGAAATTTTTGTTCTAGTTCTGTGAAAAATGCCAGTGGTAGTTTGATAGGGATTGCATTGAATCTGTAGATTGCTTTGGGTAGTAGAGTCATTTTCACAATGTTGATTCTTCCAATATAAGAACATGGTATATCTCTCCATCTATTTGTATCATCTTTAATTTCTTTCATCAGTGTCTAAGAGAAAAACAAATACTATATGCTAACACATATATATGGAATCTAAGGAAAAAAAAAAAAGGTCATGAAGTACCTGGGGGTAAGACGGGAATAAAGACACAGACCTACCAGAGCATGGACTTGAGGATATGGGAAGGGGGAAGGATAAGCTGTGACAAAGTGAGAGTGGCATGTACGTATATACACTACCAAACGTAAAATAGATAGCTAGTGGGAAGCAGCCGCATAGCACAGGGAGATCAGCTAGGTGGTTTGTGACCACCTAGAGGAGTGGGATAGGGCGGGAGACACAAGACGGAAGACATATGGGAACATATGTATATGTATAACTGATTCACTTTGTTATAAAGCAGAAACTAACACACCATTATAAAGCAATTATACTCCAATAAAGGTGCTAAAAAAAAAAATAAATAAAAAGAATTCCATAACCAAAACAACAACAACAACAAAAAACCAAAAACCAATTAGCTTTCTGCTTCTTTGCTAATGAGGGGACAGTGCCGGGCAGAGTTTGGCTGCTTGAGAATGGAGTTCAAACAGGGCCAGCCGTGGAAGTCAAGCTAGCAGAACTGATGAAAGGAACACACTTCAAGGACGTCTGTGTTCTTAGCAATACCAAAATATTCATCTTCATTGGATGGAACGCTTCTGAGTCTGCATTGTCAGTATAGACGTTAAGGATATAATAGCTATTGATGCCTATTCTAGATAATAATGCCTAAAGATATCACTGGGCCATTTTTCATGGGAGCTTTACTCTGCAAGTGGAAGTTTTTCTGCATGGTTGCTATCTGCAAAGATGTCAGACTTATACACGCTAATATTTGTAAGGTGGCATTGATATTATTTTTTCCTGCAGTCGTTTGTGTGGCATTGTGCTTTGTTAACGAGTGCATTGTGTCATGGGTTGATGTCACAGGGCGATCGGTGGCACAGGGGGACGGGGGGTCACCTTGAGGCTGTTGCTTGGGCTCAGGGTCTGATTTGCCGCCATGAAGGTCTAGGCATTTGATTCTGTCGGGACTCCACAGTGGTCTCGGAAGGCACTGGCATATCAATCAGTGCCAATTTCTTAATTTACGACAAAACACGACCTTTCTAGAAAGATAGACCCCAACTCTACCATCCAGGCTTCCTCATTCCTTGCGGCTACTGTGATGAGAGAGAACTGTGGCTGATGGAAAGACAGACTGGGGCAGAGTCCCAGCTCCGCTAGTGACCTCCAGCAAGACCCGACCTTTCTGAGCCTCAGTTTCCTCATTTGTAAGATAGCCACCCTGCCTCCTACTCACAGGGCAGTTGGGAAGATTAAAGGAAAATATGTATGTAAACTTCTGGGTCTAAAACGAAGCACTGAATGATTTAAATGAGACAGGCAAATGCAGTGGTTAAGCATATAGACTTCAGAGTCAATGAGGGGGTTTCTCTTAACAGCTGTCATACCCTGAAATACGCTGCTGCTTTTTTCTGAGATTCAGTCTTCTCATCTGCTAACTGGGATCAGAAAGTTATCTACTGCATAGGCTTGTTGTTGCATTGAGTGAGATACTGAATGGTGATCATGGTGCCTGGACATGGCAAGGGCTCCAGTGAATGGAACTCACCACTGTCATTAGGAATCTTAGTAGTTTGGGTGGCGGAGATCATAGCAGCGATTGTGGCACCGCCAGCAGCCACAGCAAAACAAGCCAGGAGGTGAAGATCGCTTGATGAGCACAAAACCGAATGAAGAGGTGGACGGTCACGGGCAGAGCTTCTCTGCCCTGACATTTATTGGTGTTTCAGGCGGAGATTCTCTGCTGTAGGGCTGTCCTGTGCATTCCCTGGCACTGAACTGCATCTCTGGCTTCTCCCTCCAGATGCCAATAGCACCACCCAGTTGTGACAACCAAAGATGCCTCTGGACACTGACCCATGTCCCCAGGGAGAGGGCAGAATCGCCCCACTTGAGGAGCTCTAGTCTAAGGGACAACTTCACCCAGACCAAGGAGAAGCCCACGGTCCTCCATAAGTTGCTCCGTTGCCCACACGCGTACGGAGGCCTCCCTGCCCGATGTTGTGCTCTGATCCTCCCTTTTCTAATCTGCGCTATCTTTTGTCTGTTTGATGACAAATGTCGAGCGACTACTCTGAACCAAGTATCTGGGGGATAATCTACGGGGGAGCAAGGCTCAGCCTCTCCCTCGGGGACGCTCCCTCACACAGACCTTCCACCTTGAGCCCTTCCGTCCGCACACTGCTGCTCACGTGGTCTGGGGCCTTGACCCCAGGTTTCTGAAGCTCCCTGCAGCCTGGAGCCTCCCTTGGCCCCTCGGAGACCAACCTTCTTTGCACAGAATTACCTCTTTGGAGAGCTTATCTTTTTCCTTGTGCGGTTGCCCACGATATTTACTAGCATTACGATCTTGGGGATGAGAATTAACCCCTCTGGACCTCAGGTTCCTGTGCAAAATGAGGGCGACGATAGGTTCCCCAAGTGGTACCCTGCACGCAGGTGAACCGAGATTCCCGGGCCTCTCCCCTCTTCTCTGTCTTTTCTAGTGATAACTTCATTCTCAACTGTACCTCGCCCTGCCTTTTGATACTTACCACAAAGTGGTTTTTGAGGACAGAGCTTAACTTACCGTGTCAAAGCTTCAGTTATTTTTTTTTCTATTATTCCAGTGCCTATATTGGTCTGCGTTACTATCCAATTTCAAATGTTCCTTACCAGTGGAACTCAGTGGTTCGTAAATCGCTATATCATGGCCAGAACAGTTTGCCCCGCTGTAATTTGGCCTAATCTCTGAGAAGGCCTGGCTGAATGCGTAAAAGTACAAATAATTTTCCAACTAAAAAAAAAAAAAAGAGGTACTTTATTCCTTTCAAACCAAGCAAGAACCGGGCTAGAAAACTATGACTGAAGAAAATTCTTTAGGGAACTATTAAGTAAACATCAAGAATGACTGAGAACTTCATTTCGTAAGGTCTCTGTTGCTTATTGGTTTTGTGAGCCTATGCAACGCCCGCCAGGAGATAAGTGCATATATAATCCCCGCTGTGCTTGCTGTGTTGGGTAACAGCTTGAGCCCTTAAGTAGCTTCAGCAGTCGCCAGAAATCCTCTTGGCACTGTTCATTTGCTTAGCAAAGGCTTTCTTTAAAGATCTTAGAAGGTAAACTTCAACCCGGCCTCTGTCAGAATTCCTATTAGAGGTACACAGTTGATGAGGTTTACTTAGCTCCTTTCCATTTTTGCTGTACTTACCAGGGCGACGGTTCCATATTTCCGAGATACATAATGTTCATGTCATGACACTGGTCTTATAGCTGCTTCACATAATTTAATTTGGGGCACCCAATTTTACCTATTGATTTTTCAAAGGGAAGTAAATAATTTTAAAAGGAAATTTTCATTCCTGTTCACCCGCACTAGCTCCCTGTCTCTGTCTAAGACGTTGAATCATTGCCATGAGGTCTCCTGGAAAGCTTGCAGGACTGGACGTCAACAGAACTGGGCCATATTTGGATTTCGTCTGTAATGCACTATGTTCATTTCTTCAATATGCAGTGTCAGTATTTTGGAATAATCTTCGATTTTCCTACCTCTCAGAATTGTGAAGATTGAATTTGGGAAAGAAGGAAAGCAGAAAGGTTTCATACAAAAATCTGTGCACAGGGTCTGTCAGATCTGCAAAATGAAAATGGATGGGTTGGCATACCAGAATTCTAAAAAGATTTTTTTTCCGGACGCGCAGTCTCAGCGGCCATGGCTCACGGGCCCAGCCGCTCAGCGGCATGTGGGATCTTCCCGGACCAGGGCACGAACCCGTGTCCCCTGCGTCGGCAGGCGGACTCTCAACCACTGCGCCACCAGGGAAGCCCTAAAAAGATCTTTAAGAGAGAGTGTACAGGGAGCGAGCTGTGGAGGAAAGCAGAAGTGTCACAAGGGACATTTCACAAAACACATTGTGGTTTAGAGATAAGGTCAGGTTTCAGGCAGGAGAGGCAGCGTCTGCTACAGAGGATGGGGGGTCAGCCCAGCGATATTTGGTCTCTAGTTTATGCCATGACTTAGGGCCAGACAGGCAAGATTAGGAGAAAGGTGGGCCATCACAGTCACCAAGGAAGTTTATATAGTATTGTTACAAGGGAAAAGAGAACAGCCAGCTACTATTATCCCCCAAATGGAAACAACCCAGATGTCCATCAGCAGAGGTCTGGATAAACAAAATGTGGCATAAACACACAATGGAATACTATTCAGCCCCGAAAAGGAAGGAAGTACTGATATATGCCTGAAAATATGATGCTGAGTGAAAGCAGCTCCGAAAGGCCTACATCTCGTATGATTCCATTTATAGGAAATTTACAGAATAGGCAAATCAGTAGAGATGGAAAGTGGATGGGTGGTTCCCAAGGGGTTAGGAGGTGGGAATGGGGAGTAGTGAGTGGTTTCTTTTTGGCGTGATGGAATGTTTTCAAAGTGATTGGGACGATGGTTGCACAATTCTGTGAATATAGTAAAGCCCACTGAACTGTATACTTTTAAAGGATGAATTATTTTAGGGTGTGTGAATTGTATGTTATGGGGGAGAGAGAGAGACAGAGAGAGAGAGCGAGAGAATTAGGAGGTTATGATCATAAGAACTTGAAATAGGATTTTTAAACATCATTATTTCTGTTAATAAAAGTGATGCCTCCAGGTGCTGAGTTGCTGGAAAGAGTTTGGGTTTTGGAGTTCGGAGACCTGCCTCTAGGCCTCGGGCAAGTCTCTTAAGCTTTCAGGGCCTTAGTTTCTTCATCTAAGCCTCAGGGAGTTAGAGAAAATGATCCATGTGCTCCTTTCCAGCTCTAAATACCCTGTGATTTCCAAGATTCTCTTCCTGTCTTCTTTCTTGCCAGGCATCGCCCCAGAAAATTCGACCCGACATCTCCTTGCCGGCACTGACACGAAGAGCGCTTATGGTGTTGAATAACTTTGGATGTTCTACATATTGGGTTTCCTTTGAACGGGGCGTCCTTGAAGCAGAAAGTTCCTAATTCTTCTTAAATCATCCCATACGATTCTAAAAATACTTAGAAACGCCATGCATGGAGCATGGGAATTGTGACCCTTGACCTACATTTATGTAACCTTCTGGTTACACAATCAGGCAAGGTGGGGTTAGAAAAAGGAATGTCCTTTGTCTCGAGTCTGATACCTGCCCATGGGACCAATTTATCACCTTATTTTCTTTCTTGATTCCTGTTTATCTCTCCTGACCTTATTCAAAGCGACTTGAACACATTAAGTACAGCTCTCGATTTGGTTAAACTGATGGCTCTAAGTGAAAAAACAAGACTGTCAACTTGGAGCTGTAGATAAGGCCGTTTTCTGGGGGACGTGAGGAGACCGGGCTTTACCTGCAACTGACATCTGAAAGTTAAAGGTGGAGGGGGCTGGTGGGGGGGAAGGAAAGAAAGGCAAAGGAGTTATGTTACCGTCGGTAAAGGTTAGAAATGAATCACAAGATCAGGGTAGGAAACCGAGTAATAAAATAAGTGCATTATAGTGGGTTGCCAGGCAGACAGTGGGCTAATACTGAAGTGACAGTTGAATACAGCTGAGGGGCTCAGCGAGGGAAGAGTGGGCGAGATGGAAAAACAAACGAAGAAATCCTAAAAGCCAACACAGAGGGGAAGAGCAGTCTGTCACTTTGTCTTAGGAGAAATTAAGAAGCCTGACAAATTATAAGTGTACTTTCCCTGGGAAACACGATCAGACAATCTGAGATTGGCGCTCCTGGCGGGGTGGTGCGTGGCACGGTGGGGTCCTGTGGGTTGACCTCTCTGACTCGGCCCAGGGACGGTCGGGACTTGATGAGGTTTGCAGGTGTCAGTGAGGCGCCGGAGTGGGAGCAGGGTGATGTTTGGGGGTTTCGCTGGATCTCCTTGATTCTTCTGTTCAGAAAGAGAATAGCAGACAAAGGTAAAGACACGTAACGTTGCCGGGGGCCCGTGTACCCATCCGTGGGCTGCCATGCATTCCGCCCTTTGATTTCCCCGTGACCCTGTGCAGTTAGAACTGTCCTTATCCCCCTGTTCCAGACGAGGACCCTGCGGCAGCTTTGCTCAGTCGCACACAGCAAGGACCCTGTGCTTCTAACTCCCTGATGTCTGTGTCCCTCCCCGGCTTTTCAGGGACCACCTAGACTTGGATGACATGGGTTTCACTTGTCCTGTCACCATAGAGGAAATGGACAGGGCCATTCTGAACATCTGCTCTCCTTTGCAGTTGGGTGTCTTCTTCTTCTCTCCATTGGCAATGGCTTCGCCAGGCTCTCGGAATAACACCTTGGCAAGAGTGTGCCTCCGTGTGTCTCGGGAACAAGCTGCACGGAAACCCTCCACACGCCACACCGGCCTCTGCCCAGCCAGCCTGCGGCGCCGGCCACGGCCTGCGCTTCAGGCGGGCCTCAGGTGTACGGGGCAGCTCAGCTCAGCGTTCAGACGAGGGTGGGGTCTTGGAAGGCTGGGGCTCCTCCCCCTGTCTCTCTC
This sequence comes from Lagenorhynchus albirostris, assembly GCF_949774975.1. Taxonomy (NCBI): domain Eukaryota; kingdom Metazoa; phylum Chordata; class Mammalia; order Artiodactyla; family Delphinidae; genus Lagenorhynchus; species Lagenorhynchus albirostris. The sequence goes on along the minus strand of NC_083109.1, from coordinate 5,664,055 downwards.
CAGCCCACGCAGAGTCAGGCAACCGCTCTTAGCCACCGTGGACCTCTGCAGACTAAGAAGGGATTCAGTCTCATTCTAGAAGGTTCTCTCCAGTTCTCAAATGTTATGACCAAATGAAGAAAGAAAGGCTGACTTTGAAATCAATGTCTCGACAGGGCAAGGCGGAGAAAGTTTCTAGCGGACGGCCCAGGCCTAGCTAATGTTCCGTGAAGGTAGTGGAAGGCATCATTTGTTTTCAGAGTGTAATTTTATTGTATCTTAATGCAACGAAGGTAAGATAAATTCCCTATTATTTTATAATAACCCTATCATTTTTATAATACCATACCATTATAATAACCATTTCACTGCAAGTGATGAGTATGTAATTGCATTTCTTATATGTTAGTATATTATAATTTACCACCACAAACTTGGCTCTTTTTTCCCCTTAAGTTTTTATATTTTCACTATTGAAAAGCTTCTAAAGATTTTCTGAAGTGGCTCATTCAGGCTTATACTGCAGACTTTCTGCTACAGATCTTCTGCCATCATCTCTCTTTTCAGATGGTAAACTGCTCTGAAAGGTTTAATGAATAAATGAATAAATGAATAATGACCAGAGAAAGGTCCGGGTAAAGCAGTGCGTGTTTGGGGTGCCTGGCTGACATTTTATGAATGGTGACGATCTTATGATCTTATGATAAAAGATGAACTTAAGCCCCTCCCCCCCATCCCAACTCTCCTTCCTGACTCCTAAGAGTTTTCCCTGGCGTGGTTATGTAAATGTGCAGAGCATGAGGGAAATTATTACCTAATTTCAAAAACAAATGAATCACCAGTATAAAGGGTGACTCTGCCTCACGCTTTTATGTCTACAGTGACTCATGACGGTGCTGCGTTTGCAAAGAGATGGAGTTTGGAACATGTTTGCATGCCTGCCAGAGGTCATTGCGTTCCTCCCTTTAGCCGTGTGGATGCAGGATGCCTATCCCCCGCCCACTGCCCTCCACCAAGAACTCAGATGTGCAGAGATTCCCGACGGGGCCCCGGGGTGTCGGGACAGGACAGGTGTGCGGGCCCGTCCGGCACTTGGCAGGATGTGGCGCGTCCCTGGTCCCCATGCAGTAAATGCCATTCATGCTTCCGTTGTTTTGTGACAACCCCATAAGCTCCACACGTTTCCAAAGGCAGCCCGGTGGCCAGGGGTGGTGAGGGTCCTGCCCCCGGCAGAGAATGCGTTTGAGACGGTGAGGTTCTGCTAAGCTCTCGTAGATGCTGTGTGCACGGGCACCTAAATGCTCATCTGCGTCTCCTCTGTTGAACACGTGGCCAACTTAAAATCGATCACCTAATTTAGTGCTGCCCTTATTTATTCCTGGCAAGACACTTGTTTGAGGTTTTCGTATTTTGTTTACTCAAAGAATTCTTGTACAAATAGGCTCTGAGGTCTCAGGAAAGGAGAGAGGTAAAGTACTTCATACAAATCAAACCCGGAGGCTTCTCGATCTGCTTGGAAGTCCAAACAAGATGTAACAGTGGCAGAAGTGGGAGGCCCAGGCGAGGCCCCCAGGGCTGCCCCTGTTGCATCGAGGGGGACATTTACTTCTGACTGACTTTTCTGTAGCCCAGTGTTACGACTCCAAACTCCCATCCTTAAACCCAGTGTTGTAACCCGGAAGTAGATGGCTCTCAGAGCTGGGCTCATCTTAACCAAGCTCACGAGACTGTTGTTCAAAACAAGAACACCGGGCTTCCCTGGTGGCGCAGTGGTTGAGGGTCCGCCTGCCGATGCAGGGGACGCGGGTTCGTGCCCCGGTCCGGGAGGATCCCACATGCCGCGGAGCGGCTGGGCCCGTGAGCCATGGCCGCTGAGCCTGCGCGTCCGGAGCCTGTGCTCCGCAACAAGAGAGGCCACAACAGTGAGAGGCCTGCAAACCGCAAAAAAGAAAAAAACAAGAGCACCAACATGCTGACCTGCAGTGAGACCAGAGCTGTGCTGGGACTGAACTCCTGGCATCTATGACCTGCAAGGCCTTCAGAAACCAAATCATAGTCTCATGGTGCTCAAGACTATAGAACTCAAGCAAAGAGGTCGGTTAGGTTAAACGGAGTTTACCTTCTTATGCAGCAAGTAGCCCTGAGCATTTCCCACGGTCAAGGCTGGGACACAGTCCCGACCAAGGCTGACAAGGTGTTTGTCCGGCACGGAGCTCATCACATTTGAATCAGGGAACCTGAAGTTTAACCCATAGACAGATAAAGACACTAATGTCAAAGAGTGATAAATGCCAAGAAGGAAACACACCTGGGGACAGTGTGCTGGGGGTTGCTTGGAAAGGCTGAGCGCCAAGTGACAGGGAGGCCCAGCCACCCACAAGCCAGGGGCAGTGCTCCAGGCAGAAGGAAGAGCATGTGCAAAGGCCCTGAGGTAGGAACAAAGGTGGCTCAAGGACGTGACCAAGTTTAACTCACAAAAAGGAAGCTGATTTTGGAGTTCTGAGGGCAGACCACAATCTGATACAGAGGGTTGGGTAAGCAGATGGAGCAGGTTACAAAAAAACAATGCACTGACATTTCTGGGATTCTTCTGATTGCTGTGTGGACCGTCCCACACCCGTCTCACCCCTCACATCAGTTAGCACAATGTCTGGCCTTGTGAGTTGGGCTCCAGTATGTGTCAGTAAATGTCCCAGGCACTGCAGAAAGGGAAGGAGCGGCATGGGCCAACCCCAAACAAATAAATGCCTTTCTGTTAAAACGTGAGTGCCTGCAGCCAGAGATAGTAAAGGCCATTTCCCCGAGATGACCTGTCCATGCCACGATGTACCGTGGAGACTTAGATTTCATCTCTGACTTAGACTTTTTTTTTTTTTTTTTTGCGGTACGCGGGCCTCTCACTGTTGTGGCCTCTCCCGTTGCGGAGCACAGGCTCCGGACGCGCAGGCTCAGCGGCCATGGCTCACGGGCCCAGCCGCTCCGCGGCACGTGGGATCTTCCCGGACCGGGGCACGAAGCCATGTCCCCTGCATCGGCAGGCGGACCCTCAACCACTGCGCCACCAGCGAAGCCCTAGACTTTTTTTTTTTTAAAGGAAAAACATATGTCATATGCAACTTCTTTTTGACATGACAATACCTGTAATAATTAGATACATAAAGAACAATGAAACAGCAAGCGTTTCTAAGTATATTTTGAGCGATTATTATCTACCATCAGTGCCTTTCAAATGTCACTTTGTCGAGGGTTCCTCTGTCGCCAAGCAGGAAACTTTCTCGCTGTTCTTCTTTAAAGTAGTTGAGAGTATTTTAAATCTCTGTGTCGAACTCTGCAAGTCACTGCAAAGTTAAAGTGCTCAAAACCTTTATTTTGAAAAGCCCAAATGGTGCCCATCAAATCAGCGGGAACATTCCCTTTTCAGAATTTAGCACGTGCTTCTGGAAATGTCAGATGTGCTCTCATTTAAATAATGTGACATCTCACAAGAAGACATCTGATGAGCATTGCATTCAGTTGTTAAAAGTACAACAAAGAAAGTCCAAGAAGTTCCCCCCCCCCGCTGAAATTTATCATTAATAATTCACATGAGCTACTTTGTGTGGACGCCTACTGAATGTGATTGAATTTCTCTTTCTCTCTCTGCAAATGGAGGCTGTGAAGGACTCATTTGAACTGAAGGGACACCTGAAATTTTCACCTGAAAGGAAGAAAGATGAAGCATTACAGTTACTCAGCTAGGCTTCACGCACTCAAAACGTATGCAAAAATGTCTAAACACAGAAGTGCTTGAGATACATCTTCAAATACAGCTATTTTCAAAACGCGTGGTGACCCCAACACGGGAACTTTTCACTTACCGCCATGGGCCAACTCACAGAAAATCCAAGCTCGCTCGTTTGCGACTCATCACATTTTTTACAGGTGTGTGCAGGGTTCAGAATGCTCGTGCATCTCTTGCAACTTTGAACCTGGAAGTTGTAGTTTGCTGAACAGAAGTAAACACGAGCCCCCGAAGGACTGGTCCGTGGCTACCGTCTTGTTCCCAAGGTGCCACGGGCCCAGGAAGACAAAGGTTGGCCTGAATACAGCTTGGGTTGGTGCAGTGGGTCAATGGGAGGGGTACCAGGGAGCTGTTTCTGGGCCTGGTATTCACCCTTTTCCTTTTCCTTTTCCTCTGCTCCCCACCCTTGGTCAAAAATATGGAGGCTCGACTCGAATGAATAGCTCAGGGAGCAAAAGGCCGACCTCGGTGCCAGGTGAAGTTTTGAGACAGGTGGCTCACCCTTGCCCATGGACTAGCCCCTGGCACCCAGAGCACCAGGGGCCAACAGCCTTCCCAGCGCCGAATGAGATCAGGGATGGGAAACAATTAAGGAAACTTTGCTAGCATAGCCCCCTAGCCTAGGAAACGGCTCTCTGAAGGAGAAACTGTCCTCTCTCGGAGGAAGTCGAGGCAGGTCGGCCTGAGTCACCGAGCATCTTTGTGGTGCGGCCAGTGACACAGAGTGCACTGGGGAGGGGAAGTGTAATGGGCTGCCATGCTTCCTCTCGCCAGGCTTAAATTAATTTCTTTTTATGTTCTCGTTCGTTAACAGTGATGGATAGAGTGAAGATATTATTAATAAAAATTAGGTAACCAGCCTGGGAATGGACTTTTGTTCGTGCCTCAGCACTTAGCAAAGGGCAAGTGTAAAAAGGATATTTTCAGCAGCTTGTGATTGGAACGAGTCGGGCCAGGTGGAAGATGATTCCAGCCATTTATCAAAGCTGTCAAGACGCGTCTCCCACCAGAAGTGTTTACCAATATTCACAATGAGCTCCTGCGTGCTGCTCATAGGAGCCCGGTCGGCCGTAACTCAGGACTTTGAAAACGACTCGGGTTATTTAGTGCCCCTGTTTGATCGAATGTGCGTCCGTCCTGTGGTTCCTGATGCTCCTCATTATGAGAAGGCACTGTGGAACTTCTGGAAAGGTAAACAGCTGCTCAGAAAGGCTGCTCAGAAAAACGCCTGCCTGGCTATAGCTTCGAACGAGCCCAGGCAGAACGTGCTCCGGGGAGCGGATGATGCCGGGGAAACGGCAGCATCAGGAGTGAAAAATGAGCTGCTTATTCCACACACGTGATAACATAAATCTGACTCAAGGAACTGAGAGAGAAGAGTAGACAGGAGAGCATATGGAAGAAGTTAAATAAAAACCCGAGGTGGTACTGCCGTTACTCCACGAGGGGGTGGATGCATTGATGGGGTGTATTTATTGCCGGCACCCTGTACTTGGTACTTAGTCACTGTCGCCGAGGGGGGCTCTGCGCCTCTGTGTGTAGAACTCGTCTTCCAGCTGCGTTTATTTAGCGGTTGTTTGCTGTGTGCCTACTGTGTGCCAGGCATGGTTTAAGGTGCAGAGTTTGCCGAAAGGATTGAGAACACAGACTCCTAGAAGTCAGGCATTTTGCGTTTGCTTTTCTGTCCCTTCATAAGCCCACAAGGATGTTTATTTGGGTTACCAAGTATGACCTGGGCTACCCTCTGATGTAAGTTCTGTAATAATCCTCACTTGACAGATGAGGGACCTGAGGAAGCATAGAAAGGGTATGACTTGAGGAGGGCCACATGGTCCAGATACGAATGGGAGCCTCGGCCTCCGGCGTCCATGCTGTCGGCTACGACACTGCTCTGCCCCCAAAAGGACACCATAGGCCCCGCCTGCAGATTGAAATGCTGAACCAATCCCTGTTTCCGATCACCGGAATGGTCAAAGAGGGGCCACTGCTCGGTGAGGTTGGCCCACGTCTGTACATGTAGAAGCTGGTGTCTGAAAGCCCGGACTTCTCATGGCTTTCCAACCCTGGAGCAGTGGGCCCTGCCGCTTGGAGAAAGGACCCACAGGGGCTTGTGTGCGGAGGCCAGCCCCTGAGACAGACGTCCATGCCCTAGACCCTGCTGGTCCTGGCCAGGTCAGCCCCCAACAAGGCAGAGAAGGATTGAGAAAGAGGCCTGTTGCGTCACACCTTCCTTGCACCAAGCCAGGGAAAGAGAACTTGCCTAACCTCGGCTTTCAGCAGAGCTGCAGGATGGAGTTCTGCCTGACTGAAAATTAAAGAATGCCAGAGACATAAGCAGGGCAGAGGTCTCCCCAGCCCCTGCTTCCCATTTTCCCGGCTGAAACACCAACTTACTGACGAGACAAATCTTCCCCATCTGTGTTGGCCTGTGATTCTAGGTACCCACGACAGATTTCTCACCCCCTTGCCAATTTTATCTTTTCTTGAAATATCCGAAACACCAAAATGAAAGTTTCTTTCCACCTTTACCATTTATTTTACTTGGTTGCCTCTTCCAAGCAACACAGACTAGTTTAGGCAAAGGGGCTCGTGGGCTGGCATCTTTTTCCATGAGACTCTGTGGTCATTGTTCAAACAGGGTTTTCTGCGTGTGGGTAGAAGGGCTCTGACTTGGTACTAGGATATGAGAGCAGCATCCTGAGGGGCCTCCGTTTCCTCTGTATTTCAATTTGGAAGTATTTTAGGGTACTTACGGCTAAGTTAGATGCCCCAGTCCCTGATGAGACATGCTGGCTGGACCCCGATCCTGGGGGATGTGTCCCGAGTACCAGTGCTGTGAATCCCACCTCCCACCCTTGGGAGAGGAGCTGAGAGTGTGAGATTTACTGAGTTTTAGGAATTATCCCCAGCACGGATCGGAAAAGACATTTTTGTTCTGAGCCGCAACACTGCAGGCATGTGGAAGAACTTGCTTAGTTACCAGGGAGCTCTAGGAAAGAGAGCGTTCAGTTCCCGAGCGATTATCGTTATTTCCGATAGAGTTAACTGCTCTGCAAAGTGGATCCATTTTCTCGCTGCAAGATAAGTGCGTTGGATTGTTTTTTTTTGGTAACTATGCAATTAGTTCTTCTTGCCCCGTGCTTTGCCTGATGGTGCTGTCTTTTCTCTGTGAGTGTGCTTGGAACGGTGTTTGGCGGTGAATCTGTTCTCACTCTGCTGCACACGCTCTGGGAAAATGGACTTGCTTACCCCGTAGCACCTGAAATCGAGGGCACTGTGAGTCGGAAGGACCGGCTCAGTTTAGAGATAAGGAAACTGAGACCGTAGAGGGTAAGTGACCGAGCCAGGGACGCTCAGTAACGACGGCACAAGCATTTTCAAAGACCTCCTGGAGCCGCACCACCCAGCTAACGGCCTCCACACTGCAAGTCATGTGAAAACACACAGGAGGAGTAGAAAACTGCTGGGGGACGGGTGGGTGTGCCGGAGACCCGCCTGCCTCCTAGAGTGGCCTTCAGGTGAGCGCCCCTCCCCCCCCACAATATCCCTGCTCCCACACTGGGCCATTGTCCCACATCTTGCACATAAAAACGGCACTACATAATCTTTTTTTTGGTTTTTAACTGAGGTGAAATTCATAGCATGAAATCAACCATTTTGGAATGGAATGGGAAAAAAAAGGTCATGAAGAACCTAGGGGCAGGACAGGAATAAAGACGCACACATAGAGAATGGACTTGAGGACACGGGGAGGGGGAAGGATAAGCTGGGACGAAGCGAGAGAGTGGCATGGACATGTATACACACTACCAAATGTAAAACAGATAGCTAGGGGGAAGCAGCCGCATAGCACAGGGAGATCAGCTCGGTGCTTTGTGACCACCTAGAGGGGTGGGGTAGCGAGGGAGACGCAAGAGGGAAGAGATATGGGGATATATGTATATGTAAAGCTGATTCACTTTGTTATACAGCAGAAACTAATACACCATTGTAAAGCAATTATACTCCAATAAAGATGTTAAAAAAAATAAACCGCTTTAAAGTGTAAAATTCAGTGGCATTTCGTACATTCACAATGCGATGCAACCACCACCTCTATCCGGTTCCAAAACTTTCATCACCCCTGAGGGAGACCCCCAACCCATTAAGCTGGATTAACATCATCTTTTAAGGACCCTTTCAATGATATGATTCTATGGCTTTAAAATAGGAACTCAACTCATTCAACTCTGTAGAAAACAAACAAACGAACAAACAACAACAACAAAAACCCTCCACGCTTCAGAGACTTTTAAGATTTCCCCATAAAAGTAGAACATCTAAATATTTGTCCCTAACAAACACAGCCGGGGTGGGTGACTGGGATTGCCAGGGGCAGGTGGTGCTGCACAGATCATTACACGACTGAACAGTGTTTTCCTGCCGTTGGAAACTTCCACGCCTGGGCCAGTTGGTGCCCACGGAGTCGCATCCCTGGCAATGGACACCCAGAGGTGATTTGCGCACATGCTTTTGGCTTCAGGACAAGATATGGGACTTACATTGTTGGTTTCTTATCACCTTCTGGAAAACTGCTGTCCCTTCGATCTTTACCAGGAAAGGGGCATGCTGACCTACGAATTCAGATTCCTGAACTGAGGGGCATTTTTGTGGTCATTCCCTGGGTGTCATGAGCTCTCCATCACCCCCATTGATGGTGGGGTGGAGTGGGGAGGTCTCGGGCTTGCAGTTGACAGCCCTTGCTTGGGAAAATGGCTTATTTGCCCTCTCTGGGTCTCAGCGGTTCCACCCCTCCAATGAAAGAATTGGTTGTGAGTGGTGAATTTCCAGTGTTTTCTGAAACTCCTTGTTCAAACAGAGATCCAATGTGGCAGTCTAATATAATACTCACCACGGGTGAAGTCAGAGATGCTGCGGGTGAGGAAGGCTCTGAGCACATCCCACCTGGTCATTCCCCCTTCCTTCTCCGGGAGGCTCAGAGGGGTGCCCCCAAATCCCTCAGAGCACAGGATGGAAACCACAGATCCTGGCTGTATAGGAACTGCAAGCACTGGTATTGATGGTCTCTGGAATTTTTATTTTATTGGCCTCAAGGTAACCATTGACCAATGGATGTCAACCAAACTGTCCTCAGAATCCTCTGGGAGACGCCACCCAAGTGCATGGCTTTGTTTTCCATTGCTTATCTGGAATGGAGCTATTCCTCACCCCTCGCCTCAACTGCTCATTCGTCCTGGCCCTGCCCTGGTTTCCATGTTGCCCTCCTGATGGCTCCATCCACGCAGGCATCCCGTAGGCTTTTCAAAGTGTTTCTCCCTCACTCCTCAGGACCCTGGGGACAGCTAGCTGCAGCTTAGGACAACAGAAAATGTGTATGTGACCTCAGGAAGGCGTAGGGAAGATGATACCTTTAGGTTTGAAACTATTTTTTTTTTAGTGTCTGGTCTTTCTCCTTTCAACAAAGAGGTTTTGTATGTGGACTCAACGCTTTAGATGTTTCTTCAAAAGAAGAGCAGCTTTGTACATTAGGACATATGTGCTTAAGTGGCCCCAGGAAAGCTGGGGCTGGGGTCCCTGCTGTGTTTGCAAATGCAGAAACGACAAATGCAACTCACAGGGTGGGCTGGCCAGAGGTGGCCACCCACCCTCCCCAGCCACCTTGGAGTGTGTTGAAAAATCCATGAGGGGGTTTGACTGAAGGTCCTCAGGGATTCCAGCAGCAGGGTGACAGTAGAGCTGCCCTTGCAGGTCCCTGTGGAAACCAATGGCTGGTACTCAGTTCTGAGACTTACTTACAACTAAGCCCGTGGGTAAATGGGGAAGACGCAGTGTCACTGGTCAGCCCTTTGAAGACATTGCTCAGTGAGTCCCCTTTGGAGCAGGGAGTCTCCAAGGACAGGGGCAGACTGGAGCCCTAAGACATCATCAACAGAGGGATTAGGGAACTTTGCCTGTGAGTCCTCAAAACCCTAGCTTCTCTCTGTATCACTCTTTTCTTCTAGAGAACTCAGTACTTTTAGGTAAATCTGGGTCCAATGTTTACTTTTAACATTTTGACAAGGGACACTTGCAAAGGAATAGTACCATCCTTCCATCATGTACATGTGCGTAAGGGGAACGTTGGATGACTCACTGCTCCTACGTGTTAACTGAACCAACTTGTTCTCTCCAGGAGACTCAGAATGTAAAAACCTTGTAAGTGTTGGTAGCATGTAGAACTGCGCATAAATTCTAGTTTCTCCTTTTTGTTTTTAATCTAGGTACTCTTCAAGGGAATCTAACCTATTGTTATGGAGCAAGGGCTCCTGTGCCCATGGTATAGAAAGCCAAACTCTGACAGCTGGTGTTTGCAGCACAGTAAGGGTATTTTTTTGCAGGGCACCAAGCAAGGAGTGGGAGACAAGCCTCAGACCTACTCCCTCTTGGTCTTTGAGTTGGGGGTGTTTTTAAAGGGGAAGAGCAAAGAAACAGATTAACCGTCGTTTTGTGGCATTTCCTACTCATAGTTTCAGGGGTCAGGATTCTCTGGCTTACGACTCTCTGGCCAGGTGGTCCATGGCTCAGGGTCTGTGAGCTCACCCTGCTCTGGAGAAACAACCTGAGTTTGTATGTTAGTGATGAGACCCACGGCAGCACCTTCAGTGCGTTAATGATGCTACCGATGATGACGGCAGTCTTAGTCATCTGATTCTGGTTGATTAGTGTTCAGTTAGCATAGGATTGTGGTCAGAGGAGACAAGAAAGGGAATAAAGTTTTGGATAGAGAGATTAGTCCTAAAGTCGGTAAGGGGGGCTCAGTTTCAATCCCCACTCTTGTTTTAACTTTTCCCAAATGTTTGAGGGAACAGGGTGATGACCACTCTGGCCTACTTCCTGCTGAAATGAGGCATAGTCCTACCTTAATTGGGGGAATGAAAAAGGAGGAGGGCTTCCCTGGTAGCGCAGTGGTTAAGAATCCGCCTGCCAATGCAGGGCACATGGGTTCGAGCTCTGGTCCGGGAAGATCCCACATGCCACGGAGCAACTAAGCCAGTGCGCCATAACTACTGAGCTTGCGCTTTAGAGCTGGTGAGTCACAACTGCTGAGCCCACGTGCCACAACTACTGAAGCCCGCGCGCCTGGAGCCCGTGCTCCGCAACAGGAGAAGCCACCGCAATGAGAAGCCTGTGCACCTCAACCAGGAGTAGCCCCTGCTCACCGCAACTAGGGAAAGCCCGCGCACAGCAACAAAGACCCAACACAGCCAGAAGAAATTTAAAAAATAAAATAAATTTTTTTAAAAATGTAAGGAATCATTAAAAAAAATAGTCTAAGAAAAAAATGGAAAATTATTAAAAAAAAAGTTTCGGCCCTCACCCTTGTGCCGGTTGCTCACCCATAGACATCTTCCAATCCCCAAACCATTCCTTCACGACAAGCCTAAAATATTTCCTAGGGGTGCTGATGCTTGGTCCAGAAGGGGATTCTCCAGCCAGATCCCCAGGCCAAAGGGACCTGGGCTGCTGCTGGATCTGCAAAGGAGAAGCCGCGCACCAGCAGAGGGTCCGCAGCCCATTGGCACTGATTGTTATCAAGGGAGGTGCAGAAAGGCAAACTCTGACAGCGGGTGTTTGCAGCAAAGTCAGGGTTTATTTTCAGGGCTCCAGGCAAGGAGATGGGAGACAAGCCTCAGATCCACTCCATCTTGGTCTTTGAGTCGGGGGTGTTTTAAAGGGGAGGAACAAAGAAATGGGATTAATCATTGTCTTGTGAGGTTTCTGTGACATTTCTTAATCGTAGTTTCAGGGCTCAGGATTCTCTGATATGTGACTCTCTGGCCAGGTGGTCCATGGCTCGGGGGTCTGTGAGCTCACACTGCCCTAGAGAAACAACCCGCGTTTGTAAGTTAGCGATGAGATCTAGAGCAGCAGCTCCCGTGCGTTAGTGATGTTATGACATCAGTGTTCTCAGTCATCTAATGCTGGTTGATTAGTGTTCAGTTAGCAGAGCGTGGAGTTCAGAGGTGACGAGAAAGGGATTGAGGTCAGAGAGCAAGGGAACAGTTTTGGATAGAGTGATTAAGCATAAACTCAGTAAGGGGACTCGGTTCTGGGGGGACTTGGTTTAACTATTACAGTTTTTACTGGCAAAATGGGAATCTCTACCCACTCGGGGAGATCAGCCATACTGGTGTAAATGTGTGTCCCGTGTATGTATGCTTGTGCCTTTGAATGGCTAATTTCACGGATGTCAGATGCTGAGGAAGTGTCCCCAGTGACGGAGCATCACATTGTGGTTGAAATTAGCCAGGACACTCACTTCTGTGTGGCTGATAGCATCATTAAGAATGAATTCCAGTGACCATCTAGGCAAATGACTTTAAACAGAGACATCTTCTGTCGTACTTATACTGAAAGATTCGGCTGGCTGAATTAAAAAGCTGGGTAAATGAAACCTAGCGATGGGCTGATAGTTTGGGTGGAAGTTGGTGACACGTGGAAGCAGTGGAAGCAAAGTCCCGCAGGACGGTCCTCCAAGTACTCCCGGTCTGAGATTGTCGTCCCCGACGCCTCGTGATGGTCACGGCGCCTTGCAGACACAGTCCCGGAGCCATCTCAGCTCAGCCTCCACGGGGGAGGCGGGCAACTCCCCACCGCCCTCCTCCGGGGAGGGGGCGCCCACTCAGCTGTGGAGCTGGCTGGGGGGGGGGCGTCGGGCCTTGGCCCCGTTCTCCCGACTTCTCACCTAGTGTTCTCGACACTGGCCAGCAGCTCCATAGGTCATTAAATTCGACTGACGTTCTGACGGCTTGCAAAGCAGATTCTTTGCAGCTGTTATAAAGGTCTCATTGCTCAAGTGTAATCTAGCAAAACCAGCCCCCTCCACTCCCCGGACGCTAAGATTTGCAAGGGCGACAAAAAGTGTATAGTCGACTCCAGAAATAACTGCACCCAGCCGGAACTCCTCGGACAATACATGGAAGGTTCCAGAAGGGGCAAAGGTTCCTCACAAGGGGCAGTCCGGTGTGCCGCTCCGGGGCCCAGCGGCTCCTGTTCCAACCCTCCCTCTGCCACCCACCAGCCCCGGATTGGGGAGTAGCCGCTGGGCCCCCTGTGCCTCAGTGTCCTTGTCTGTACACAGACTGTTTGTGGGCGCCACCTCAGATGGTGGCAAGGAGTTAAGTCGATACAAAGCGCTTACAACAGTGCTCTGCACTTATTCATTCAGCGCCTACCGTGTGCCAGGAACTGTGCATACAGAACAGGGACAAAATAGGCAGAAATCCCTGCCCTCGCGGAGTTTCTTTCTATTTGGAGTGAGGGCAGGGGGCACACCATGGACACTCTATAAGGTTAATCACCCCTAATTAGGTCAGACAATTGCCAACAGCCGCACACCATCCCGTTGCATTTGGGGGTGTTCTTCCCGTTGGCCTTTGACTGTGGGGTGATACCTCACCACTGTCTCGTTCTACCAGCCAGCAGCGGTCCGTACACAAGACGTACTGCCAAAAGCCCTGAGGTCCCCCCAAGTCGGTGCTCTGTCCCACCTGCCTGTCAGAGGGAGGGCCTGTGTTTTGCATCAGCAGGGGACTGGGTCAGAGTTTCGTCAATCAGCAGTTGTGTAAGGCTTTGCTATGGCTGGGCCAGGGGCCGGAGGCCTCCAGCACTCATTAACAGCTATCTGTTCAATGATTATCTCCCTGGGGGTTATTGTGGTGAGTCGGTCCAAAGCATAAGTGACCGTGGCCGTGATCCAAAGACCAGCCCTTGACGTCAGAGATGAGCCTCCTTGGGTGTGGCTGAGGGGCTGGCCCTCTGTCCTTCATGGAATTTAAAGCCAGGAAGTTCTGCCCCCAAACACCAGACAGGGCCTTCCCACTGGGAACGCACACTCACCCGCGGGAAGAGCCTTGAAAGAGACCTTTGGGTCCCTGATCTGGATCGTCCAAAGAGAAGAAAGGTAGGTAGAGCTGTTCGTTTATGTCTCTCACAAACTGCAATGCTAACAGGAACTGGCTTTCTTTTCTCCTCCCAGCCCCGACTGTCTGGCGAGGTGCAACCCGGACAAGGCGCGTGGAGTTGGGGGGCCTCCGTGGTGGTTTTTGTTCAGGAAGCCTGTGCTTTTTCTATGGCAGGAAACTTGGCGCCCGTGCCCCTCAGCCCCGCCCCGCAGAGATGCCTCCCCAGCTCTCAGGTGGTCTCAGCTACTCAGCCAGAGTTGTCCAGGGCACCCTGGACAGCCTGCCCCAGGCCGTGAGAGAGTTCGTGGAGAGCAACGCCAAGCTGTGCTGGCCCGACCAGATCCACATCTGCGACGGCTCCGAGGATGAGAACAGGCAGCTGCTGGGCCGCATGGAGGAGGAGGGTGTGATCAAGAGGCTGAGGAAGTATGACAACTGGTGAGCACAGCCTCGTCGGGCCCTTCCGCACCGCCCAGGGTGCAGGTGGGGAAGTGGTGGAGGAGGGCCTTGGGCAGGGCCGGGCTGGGGCTGTGTGGTTTGCAGACTCTTGAAAAGCTTAGGAAAAGAGCCAGAACCACAGAAACTTAATTTGATGACGTTTGCAGAGCAGCCCAAGTCGTCAAAGAGGGGGCGCATGCGAACGCTGTCTGCAAACTAGGTCCCCGATCCAAAGGAAGGTCGGACAGTCCCTGTCCTAACAGCCTAGCTCCTGGTCTGGTGTGTGTCTCCCTGACTGTGTCCCCGGCGGCACGGCTGTGTCCACATTGATGGAGCCTCGCTAGCGCGCCGGGCACCGGCCAGGTGTGGGAAGAAAGTGATGATGAATAACTGGTCCCTTCGTGAATGGCGCGGGGCTGAGGGCGTCCAGGGCGCAGGTGCCGTGCAGAGAAGCAACCCTTCCTCTCCAGTCCTCACCTGTGTAGTTTTGCTTTTTGCAGCTGGTTGGCTCTCACTGACCCCAGGGACGTGGCCAGAATTGAAAGCAAGACGGTCATCATTACTCAAGAGCAAAGAGATACGGTGCCCATCCCCAAAACCGGCCTCAGCCAGCTGGGTCGCTGGATGTCCGAGGAGGATTTTGAGAAAGCGTTCAATGCCCGATTTCCAGGGTGCATGAAAGGTGAGTGAAACGTTTATTTGAGCAAAATGTCAGCGAACCTTTTCTTATTGCATCTGCCCTAATGTTACTCGTCATAGAACCTTTTCTTATTGCGTCTGCCCTAATGTTACTCGTCATAGAAACTCCCCCGGCCCCAGAGAGCCTTACATTCCACATGTGAACTTGGCCGCGTATTGAAAATGTACGTCTCAGTTCTTGTTTTATGGACTGTCTTATACGACCAGGAAAACGCTTTCTACACATGTGGACTTAAGATAGCTTGGTGGAACCCAACTGCACATTTATGAAAACTCTTTGATTTTGGAGTTCTGGCCACTTTTCAGTGGACTCTGCTAACTCGGGGGCACTGGTGGCAAGCAAGGCGTGATGTTGTCAGAGGGGGAATCTTGAGAAGGGTCCACCGAGGGAAACAGTGGTGGTTGTTTGTGAGTCCGGGGTCATTTCTCACCGCTTCCCACCCACCGGCCCCGCAGGTCGCACCATGTACGTCATCCCATTCAGCATGGGGCCCCTGGGCTCGCCTCTGTCCAGGATCGGCGTTGAGCTGACAGATTCGCCCTACGTGGTGGCCAGCATGCGCATCATGACGCGAATGGGCGCGCCCGTCCTGGAAGCGCTGGGGGACGGGGAGTTTGTCAAATGCCTCCATTCCGTGGGGTGCCCTTTGCCTTTACAAAGTAAGCATATTGTTTCAAAATCAAAAGCTAGAACTGAAAAAAAACAAACAGCAAAAAGCAAGCTTCGCCTTAAACCCAGGCGGGGGCGGTGCACACTGATGTGGGCGTGTCCTCCCGTGCAGAGCCTTTGGTTAACAACTGGGCCTGCAACCCGGAGATGACACTCATCGCCCACCTGCCCGACCGCCGAGAAATCATCTCCTTCGGGAGTGGGTACGGCGGGAACTCGCTCCTTGGGAAGAAGTGCTTTGCTCTCAGGATGGCCAGCCGGCTGGCCAAGGAGGAGGGGTGGCTGGCAGAGCACATGCTGGTAAGAAGCAGGAAATTCTAAATGCGCGCTGTAGAGGGTCGGGCAGAAGAGGGGAAGTGGCGAACCCCTACCGCTTTAGAGTTCCGACCCTGCTCCAAGGACAGGTCTAGAAATTCCATCAGTAACGATGATGGAGACACCCTCCCAGACTAAAGCGTGCACCTCTGGGGCAGAAAGGAACGAAGTGCTTAAGGAGAAATCTTGCCTCCGACAGATTCTGGGCATAACCAACCCCAAGGGCCAGAAGAAGTACTTCGCTGCTGCCTTTCCCAGCGCCTGCGGGAAGACCAACCTGGCCATGATGAACCCCACCCTCCCAGGGTGGAAAGTAGAGTGTGTGGGGGATGACATCGCCTGGATGAAATTTGACCAACAAGGTGACTCTTTTAGGCCCAAGTGTTGATGATAATAATTGAAGCTAAGTGAAGTTTTGGCTTTCAGAACGTACCAAATTCTCTTAAATCCACAGCGTTTGGATTTTTAATTCAGTTATTTCAGTTCTTGCAAAAGCTCAGACAGATGTATTCCATCAGCATTCTTTAATCTCATATCAAATCTGGATTGAAATGGGACCCTATATTGCTGTTTGTTTGTATAATAAATTGATTAAAATAGCTTGCTGGGGGACTTCCCTGGCGGTCCAATGGTTAAGACTTCACCTTCCAGTGCAAGGGGTACAGGTTCGATCCCTGGTTGGAGAGCTAAGATCCCACATGCCTTCGGGCCAAAAACCCAAAATATAAAATAGAAGCAATATTGTAACAAATTCAATAAAGACTAAAAAAAAAATAGCTTGGTGGGAAACTGGTGAGGAAGAAAGAATCAGAGTTGACTGGTAATGCTGGGATGAGAAAAGAGAAATAGATTCTAGGCAGGAGGATAAAAATAAAAGACTTGAGAATTTGGTACAGTAATTAGCCTGGCGAGATATGAGAATATATGTTATGTTTGCTTGGTATTTACTTCTACTACCTGGTTTAAAACTTTCCAGGTAACTTGCGGGCCATCAACCCAGAGAACGGGTTTTTTGGTGTCGCTCCTGGAACCTCTGTGAAGACAAACCCCAATGCCATCAAGACCATCCAGAAGAACACCATCTTCACCAACGTGGCCGAGACCAGCGATGGGGGCGTTTACTGGGAAGGCATTGACCAGCCACTGGCCCCGGGCATCAAGCTCATTTCCTGGAAGGGCAAGGAGTGGGACCCCAAGGATGGTAAGCGCCCCCCGCCCCCCCCCGGGAGGCCCGGGGCCCCAGCCCACGGGCGTGTGTGTCGGGTCAGACGCTCAGGGCCTCTCCTCTCTTGCTGCTGTAGGGGAGCCTTGCGCCCACCCCAACTCGCGGTTCTGCACCCCTGCCAGCCAGTGCCCCATCATTGACCCTGACTGGGAGTCTCCGGACGGCGTGCCCATCGAGGCCATCATCTTCGGGGGGCGCCGACCTGTTGGTGAGGCTCCCCTGCATTCGGGCTGGGGACCAGAGGACGTGGCGCACTCTCCCCTTTGCCGTGACCTTGTCGGAGGGTGTCAGGGATGCAGAGCTTCCTTTCCCAAACAGCAGGGTAATGAGCAAGCCCCAGGCTAGAACGTACTTTCTGGCCACCTTGGTCCTGTGATGCCGCCCCCAGATTGACTTCGGCTGCGTGGCCTCCTGCCATAACTTGACGTGGCGGCATCTGCCCTTAGCTCTGGGGATGCAGAATTAGCTCAGTTAGAAAGACGACACACAGCTGTGTCTTTCCATCTGTGAGATGGCATCGCCAGCCGAGGGGTCTGGGTGTCAAGGCCAGTAAAGAACGTTTCTTTCTCCTGCTAAAGGTGTCCCTCTGGTCTATGAGGCTCTCAGCTGGCAGCATGGCGTGTTTGTGGGTGCGGCCATGAGATCGGAGGCCACGGCAGCGGCAGAACACAAGGGTGAGTCCGGCCAGAATCTGGAGCTGCCGAGAAGGGAGATGGACTGCTCTGTCTCTGTGGCTCTCTGTCTCTGTCTCTGTGTCTCTGTGTCTCTGTGCCTCTTTGCCTCTGTGTCTCTCTCTCTCTCTGTGCCTCTCTGTCTCTGCATGTCTGTCTTTGTCTCTCTCTGGCTCTGTTTCTCTATCTCTGTCTCTGTGTCTCTCTCTCTGTGTTCCCTCTCTGTCTCTGTCTCCCTGTGTCTCTCTCTGTGTAGAGAGGTAGAGGAAGCCAAGTGGCGGTGTCAACAGTAAACGTGCCAACAGCGTCCTCTGAGGCATCATTTACCAACAGAGCCCCTCTGTTAACAGGCAAAGTCATCATGCACGACCCCTTCGCCATGCGGCCCTTCTTCGGCTACAACTTCGGCCAGTACCTGGCGCACTGGCTCAGCATGGCCCAGCGCCCCGAGGCCAAGCTGCCCAAGATCTTCCACGTCAACTGGTTCCGGAAGGACAAGGCCGGCAGGTTCCTCTGGCCGGGCTTCGGCGAGAACTCCAGGGTGCTGGAGTGGATGTTCAACCGCGTTGGCGGGGAAGGGGGCGCCAAGCTCACGCCCATCGGCTACATCCCGGACGAGGACGCCCTGGACCTTCGGGGCCTGGGGGACGTCAGCGTGAAGGAGCTCTTCCACATCTCCAAGGAGTTCTGGGAGGAGGAGGTGGAAGACATCCAGAAGTACCTGGAGGGGCAGGTGAACGCCGACCTCCCCCACGAGATCGAGAGCGAGGTCCTGGCCCTGAAGCAAAGAATCAGCCAGATGTAGTCACACCCCAGACCTCACCTGGTCCTCCGCCTCCAATCCGTACAGTGCAAGCGAGAGAGCGAGAGAGCGAGAGAGAGAGAGAGAGAGAGAGAGAGAGAGAGAGAGAGGGAGGGATGGGGCTTCCTGAGTTCTCACTGCTTGCAGCACCGCAATGACCGCACCCAGAGGCCGATCGAAAGACACCCCTTAATTTTTCTGATAAGACCACAGCAGAGTAAGGCTAGTCACTAATGAGGCTGTGGAGGGAAATCTCGGCAGCTCCGGAGTCCACTATGCGATGCACCTTTGTTCAGCTTAGGGACCTCAGGCTCAGAGTCTTTTTTGTTCCTTCTCTTCCGCTGTATCAGTTAGCCGGAATGCACACAAGAAGATACTTGAGCTGTATATATGTGTACGTGTGTGTGTGTGTCTGTGTACTGTTGTCTAAAGCACATTTAATAACTCTGGAAAAATCTTGGGCAAGATTACCTACTAGTAGTTGCTAGAAAGCGATGTTGCTTTGTTATCAATGTGTGTGTTTAAATTATTTTTATATACCGTAGTTCCTTACCTCTACATGATTTCAACGTTTTCCCTTAACACTTCTTGGAACAAGAATCACAAAATAAACTTTTATAGAAAAGGTGAATTTGTTTGCTGTGTTTTTCTTATTTGAACCACCACAAACAGGGAACTCTGATGACGCCCTTTGTGATGGAATCCCCTGCAAAGAATCCCCTAACCCCTGACGGAGGGGTTAGGTGGGGTTGGAGGGGGCAGGACAGAGCCAGGTGGGGAGGTGTGAGCAGAGAGAATGCTACCCAGAGGTGACACGGTGCCACGCTTTGGATTTTCTGAGTTAACCACTGGTTAGTGCCTAGAAGCCACTAGTTAGTGTCCTTGAACAATTCCACAAACCTTTCAAGGGTGGATCCTGTGTAACTGGAACGGGAATGTTTAAAATGTGCTTTTTGACAAAACCTTGGGTCTCGGCTTTCCACAAGAATTCTATCGTGGCTAACTTCACAGGTTTTTGTCAATCAATACTTCTTTTGAGCAATGCTTTTCTCCACCGTCATCCATAGGGGAAGAGAGTAGAGAGAAAAAGGTCCTTCAGAAGAAACAGCAAAAGGGCTCTCCAGGCGTTGACGGAGCGCCTTCTGTATACAGAGTGTCGTGCCACTGGTGGGCTCACAATGGGCTGCCTCAAGCCCTCCGCTGGTCCCTCTGTTCCAGATGTTCGTTTATCAGGTCCTCCGGGCAACCCGAACGAACCACACACTGGACGGGGCCTCGCATTCTGTGGACGCACAGGGCCTTCTCTGGTTGCCGTTCTCCTTTCTGGGCCGGCTCTCCTGCTCAGCACACCCCAGCCGTGCGTGTTCTCAGGGGGGTCAGGACGCCTTGGCTTTGCTCGCTGCCACAGCTCACAGACTCGCCGGTTCCCCAAAAGTCCTCTGTGCCTCGCAGGCACCATGTGGAAGGTCAAGCTGAGACCCCCCTATTTGATAGGTGGGGAAACCGAGGTCAGACGGGTCCGTCGGGGAGCCAGAGTTTCCTTCTCCTTTAAGGCGTTGAGAGCCACCGGGGCTCTGCCCGCAAAGTGTCAAGTTTTGATAGCAAAACCACTGATGGGAAAAACCATTTAACTCAATTAAACGCTATCTGCTGTATTAATTTAAATCAGTGGCTTTCAGACCTGTTTTTCCTTTTCGCTGCAGAACACTTGCTTGACATGTACTCTGACTCAGAAACCCAGCAGCGAAGGGAGACACGACAGGAGGCTGGGTGGGTGTCGGGACCCGGGCCCCCTGGCTTCCTTTCTTTCACCCCCTGAGGCAGTTCCTTGGACCCCTGAGAGGCACTTCCAGGATATAGCGTGGGCACCATTTTTAAAATGCATGCTCCCGGCCCCGGCTTCCTGTTCCAGGCCCTCGGTAGGCTTCATCCCTTTTCGAGTAAAGCCAGCCATCTCAGAATTCCCTGTGCACAGCATCACTCACCCAGCCAGCAGACTCTTATATGACCATGTTGCCACCTGGCCCAGGAAGCCTGGAGGACAGCCTGGAGGAGGTGCCTTAAACAGAGTAAGAGTTTTCAGGGAACCAAAAGGACTCAGCACTCACCATTGGCGCCTAAGTCAGTTTCCGAAAACAGTGCCCACTGTGTTCCACCTCGAGGTCCTAGTTTCTGTGCTGGGCCCTGTGGCCACAATCATCAGGACGCTATGACCTTGATGGCTGACATTATAGTGTTCTGCCTGAGCCCGAGCCAGGCGGGAAGGCAGGTAAGGCCAAGGCCGTGTGCAGGTGGTCAGGCTGAGACCCTGAGAGTGGCCCATTGGTCAGGTGGGATGGGAGTGAGAATGAAAACTCAGCCCCCCAGGTCCAGGTCAGCCCTCCCCACAGTACACACGAGTCCAAATCAACACAGGGACTGACGTTCTCTACTGGAATCCAGTGTAGGAGCTGCCCCCTGACCTCCATGGGTTCCCGGAGCCCTGCTGGGGTCTGGGTTAAAGACCAGAACACAGTAGGTACATAGCACATATTGAACCAGGACAACAGACCTGTCCCTATGTTCACCCGAGGTTCTGGGGGAGAATCCAGGGTAGCAGGGCAGGTGAGGGGGCGGGGCCGGGGGCTCTGGGAGTCGGGAATTGCAGGGCCCTGTCCCCTTCCTCCCTCTCTGCTTTGGCCCAGCCTAACCCAGAGTCCCCAGTCTGCCCCTGCTCTCGCCCCCCCGGGTGCCACACAGCACGTTCCTTCCCGGGCTTTAAGGCCACAGGCGGGGGCCCTGGAGGCTCCTGGACCTGCTCCCCTGCCAGAGCGGTGACCTCACCTCTTCTTTGTCCTCACTGCCAGCAGTTGCAGCAACAAGGGACCGGGTTCCATCATCTATGGGAAAGGGCGGGCTGCCTCATCCCTCCCTCCTGCACTCCTTCCTTTCCTCAGGGGTAGTAAATACTGGTGACCTTGGACACATCCCAGCTCTGCCTTTGGCCAGCAGCGTTACCTGACATGACACCCTGATCGATGCCGTGACACAATAAGACCTCTGCTGGAGTCCAAGGAGTATAAAGCGAAATAGCCCAACTCAGCATAGGTGCTGGGGCCCAGAGGGTCTGGGTGTGAGTCCCACGCTACCTCTTCACAGCAGTGTGGCTTCAGGTGACCGCACAAAACTCTGAACCTTAGTTTCCTCAGCTGTAAAATGGCCTCCACTCCAATCAGGGCTGACATTCGATACGGTGGGGTTGGAGGTGAGGAGCTGAAATCACCCCACACAGGCTGATGGGGAGCTGCTGCCCCAGCGCGCTGACTGCCCCTGGCCCACCCACCCCCAGTCTTCCCTCAGGACCCCCAGACCTCCGCACACAGCTGAGGGGCTCCCAAATCTGGGCTCAGGATCCCCTCTGGGTGGTCATTGCTCCCACTGGCTTTTCAACATTTTGAACATCACCCCTGTCCTAGCCCCGCCTCAATGCTTTGACGCCACACAAATCCCCCAACTCAGAACTTTGCTGCAAACCGTGGAGCTTGGCCGGTGGAGAGGAAACCCTCTAACTGAGGAAACCCTGAGTCCTCTGACCTCCCTGCAATGGACTGAGATCAAGCTTCCTCCGGGGGAAAACCGGGGCCCTGAGATGGAGGCAAGTTTCGGAGGGAGTGATATTAAAAATGGGACTTTTTCCTGCTTTTCTGAAGCTTTCCTTGAGTCTTTCTTGCACAGAAAGCTGAACAGAGTGGGACCCTTGGGAGATGCTCCACGCGGGCTCTTGTTAAGTATCACCTCCCGGGACCACAGCATGGGTGACAAGGACAGTGACGCAGGCAGGGTGGCTGTGGTTCTGATTATTACAGAGCTGCTCCCACGCACGATGTTCTCTCTACCATCTGCCCCCCCCTCCTCCCCAGAGCCCAGAGGTTTCTTTGATGACACAGAGCCGGGATTCAGGGCTGCTACGGAGGAATGACAGACGTCACTGGTCCACAGTCACATCCGGGGCGGGGCCCAGAACGCACGTCTGGCTGACATCTGCCACATCTTTGCACTGATGCTTGCTCCTGGGGGCTTGCTTGTCTGCCACCTGCTCGGCGCCGGGAGGCCCCCTGGTAGTGCGGTCTGCAAATGTGTGAATGCACACCAGACACGCCAGCCCCAAAGGCAGACCCTTTCTCCAGGCGAAGACATTTTCAGCAAAATATGCTGTGAATATTTGCTCAGCCCAGGAAAATGACTTTAACTGCATAATTAAACTCGATGTAGATGCTGCTTCCGGACGGAATGACTGGGGAGAAGTTGAGACCACAGCTGTCCCTCTGCGTTTGCTGAATACAGGGAGGCACTGCTTGTTTGCAGAGACTTTGCCCTGGTCCCTGTCTTTCCTCCGAGAGATGAGGGTGTTGAGAAAAGTCAGGGAGGATGGAGGAAGGGGCTTGGTGGCTGCTGGAGAGAGGAGGGAGAGGAAAATTCCCCAAATCAGAGAACCAACAGCAAAGGGACCCCGCCTCTCAGACGGGGTTTGCGCTGTGTGTTCCAAACGTTCTAAGGCACATCCCACCTTCCCCGGGTAACTGGTCACTTGAGAAAACGATCAGTACACTGAAATGGGGGAAACGCACTAGATTGAATGAAGAAGAAAAGGTTGCATCTCAATCATTAATTAAACGCAGCATTCCTCACTAAGGTGACCACATAAATACAACCCTAAGTGGAAGAAGCTAGCCACAGAAGACACATGCATTGCGTGGTCCCAGTGATATGAAATGTCCGGAGTAGGCAAATCCACAGAGATAGAAAGTACATTTGTGGTTTCTGGGGGTCAGGGGTCAGAGGCCTTGGGGAGAGATTGCTAACGGGTGCAGAGTTTCTGATGAAAATGTTCTGAAATTAGATTGTGGTGAAGGTTGAACAATCCTGTGAATGTATTCAAAGCCACTAAATTGTGTATCGTAAGTGGGTGAATTTTATGGCATGTGAATTAAAGCTCCATAGAGTGATGTGAAAAAAAGAATAAATACAATAAAAACAAGAGTCTGTCTTAACTTGCGTTAGAAACCGGTTGTCTGCCAAAGGCTCTGAGTCGGAGGGCTGCGTTCACCTTGTCAAAAAGGGAGATGAGGGGTAGAGGGAGGCGGCAGGGGCAGAGGCAGCTCACTGGGACGCTCTCCCGGAGAGTATCAGGAAGACTCAGGGAAAATGGCAAAGGGACGGACTTGTTCATTATGGGGTTCAATGCCATTTAATGCCCACCTGTGACCCTCTTCCAATGATCCTGAGCGCTGTAAAAAGCATCTCTGCCCCTGGCAGAGGAGGAACAGGCCAGAAGCCTGCAGGAGTCATGGAGACCAGCGGGTGGCAGAGCTGAGACCTCAGAGTCCAGGTGTCGAGGGGCCTTCAGCAGAGGGAAAAATCCCAGCGTCAGGAGTCCATGGGCCCCAACCCAGCTCTGACGGTAGGTCAGGAAATTTGCACAGCGGAAGAGAGGGCTCATGTCACCTCACAGGGGAGGGTCGAGACGCAGGCGCCCGGGACCCAGAGCCTCCAGCCCTGGCAGGAGGGCCCTCTCCCCTCCCTGGGAGCAGAAGCCTGTGGAATGGACTCCAGGTCAGGAAACGAGGCTCCTGGGCAGCCAGGCGGCAGCTTTCTCCCCGAGCCTCGGTTTCCCCAGCCTTGCCCCCGGGAAGTCTCTCCCCCTCCAACCTGCCCTGATGTCAGAGCCGGAGGCCTTTTTGACGGGACCCTTAGAACTGGGATTGAGTGAGTCCAGGCCCAGGTGTGGGGAGAGGGACAAGGTGGAGAGCGCGGCTTCATGGACAGGAAGGCACGCTCTACCCACGGACAGCTCTCCTGGGCTCGTGCAGCATGCCCGCAATCCCACCCCTGGGCGCCCCCCGCTCCCTGTCTCTCCCGCTGCCCCTCACATATGGCTCAATTCTTCCAGTGCCAGGACCCAGGGAAGACAGGGGAGAACAGGAGGTTCAGACTCAAGGGCGCACCCCCAGTCCCCCGGCCCCTCCATCCGGGCTCAAAGCCTGGCTGCCCCTCAGGCCACAGAGGAGAGACAGAAACTGACATCCTGCTGCTGGTTTTGTCTTCAGGGCACGAAGCTTAGACGGCGGGGTATTCAGCCCTTAGCATCTGCTGGGGAGGGAGGGGACACGCTCTGTGGCCCAGGGGCAGTTCCGGGACCATATCAGCCGCAGGAGAGCCAGCATCTGGAAGACCTTGGCTGTCCCTTAAGTGCCAGACCCTGGAGGCTTCAAGGCTACTTTTCGGATCTGGGTGAGGACAGCTCCCTGTGCCCAGTGGGGACCCCCGGCTCGTGGTGAAATTCTCTGCCAGGGCTGAGGCTCTTATATGTGGGGGAGTGGGCACCCCAGGAGACTGGTTTGGCCCAGTTGGGGCATCCTGGACTGAGCAGAGCCCCTGGAGTTGCCATTATCCCCCTGTCCCATGGTCCCCCCCCCCCGCCAGATAATACAACACTCTGCCCTCCAAGGTCGACTCCGGTCTGGCCTCAGTGGGCACGGGGGCTTCAGCTGTCTGAAGCCTGGGCGAGGGCTTCGTCACCATGAAGAGCAGAGACCAGAGAGCCGGAGGCCCGGGGGATTCATGTGGCAACTGCCCCCGTTACGTAAAGCGGAGCTCAGAGCCCGTAGCCGATGGGAGATGACAGTTACATTTGGAATTAACTGGGATCATCAGATTGCTTCCTCTCGACCCAGGGAAATTAAACAGAGAGTTGGAGGGAGCTGTGGGCTGGAGAGGTAGGGGCCCAGCCAAGCATGCCAGGCTAGCTGCTTCTTTTTATTTTTTTCAACAGGCTGCAAGCAAAAGGGGACAAGAGGACACTGCCTGCGGCAAAGTCAGCCTGGGAGAGAGAAGGAGCTGGAAAGTTGAGCTAATCTTTCTCTCTTTTTCCTCCGGCAGAAACACAATAAATCTGCGTGGCAGAATTAAATTCTGACCTGTCCGATTTCCTCCATCTCTTCCTCTCCTAATAATGGTTATTTATTGAGCTCTTATTATGAGCCTGGCACTTAGCGAAACACTTCAGAGATAAGGCAGAAGTGAATCTGTCCCCCTCCAGCCCCCCACACCCCTTTCTTTAATTTCCTAGTGGGGAGGGAGTCTGAGGGAAGAAGTAAAGAGACAGTTTCATTAACAACACAAAGCTCAGTGACTTCCGTTAGGAAGTTTTGTTTGTTTTTCAGATGCTCCACTCGGGACCAGAGGCCCGAAGACCCCCTCCGACAATGGAGGACACTGAAACCCACCACCCTCCCTCCTGGTCACTGCGAAGGGCACCCCCTGGGGTTGTGCAGTGTAACCTTCTCCCAGGCGCCCAGGCGAGAGTCTGCAAGACTGTCCCAAGTCAGAACAGACCTTGCAGGCTGGGATGAAGCCTCGGTGGGCAAACAGGTGTCTGCACCTTCCTGGGCCTCTGAGTGCATCTGTGATCAACGTCTATCGAGGTTTATCCTCCCTGGAAAGGGGTCCTAACTTGGTGTGGGGGAGGCCCACTGGCACGTAACCCCACTGCCGCTGCCCCCCCACAACTCCACGGGGTGGCCCTTTATCTACAGGGTCTTCCTGGCTTCACAGACAGATCGAGCCCTGAGAACAGGTTATAACTCAAGTGGCCTTGAACTGGTCTGATGCAACCTCGGGTCCTTCATGACTGAACCCAGACAGTCAGAGGTTCATCCTCCTGGAACCATGCATGTTGGTTCTCGTCGGGAGGCGTGTGACCCAGGGCCCCTCTGACGTGTGGGTTACAGTCACTGCACAAACACGGGGGCAACGCCTGAACCCTGGGGTCTGGGCTGGTTGCAACAGGACCAACTTTTCCTGCCGCTGAGAGTGAGGGAACGGGTGCTGACGGGTGAAACACCAGTGCTGTCGCCAGCCAGCCGTGCCTCCCTCGGATGGCAGGTCTCCAAGATCAATCCGTCACCTTCCAGTGAACAGTTATTGAACACCCTCTGACGGCCTGGCGCTTAGAGGCGGCCCAAGCGCTTAGATGAGCTGACCAGGACTGTCCTTCCGATGAATTCGTCCCGCAGGAGCCCTTGTCCTTCTCCCAGGGTCGCTGAGAAACTTCAAGCCTCAAGTTATCCGGAGCATTATTTCCTGTGGAAAGGAATTTACAGGTTCACTTTCTGCTCCCGTTCAGAATTTCCGGATCACATCCCCTCCTGGCCCACACCCCCGACTTTGTGATTCTGCCTGGACAGTGGGATGCACCTCCCTCCCTCCCTTCCTTCCATTGATCCAGCCCTACCTTCCATTTAATTATCCACTCCTGTATCCTCCATCTCCGTCTCCACACATCTTCCATCCACACACCCATCCAATGGACCATTCACTCAGGTGCTCATCTAACCTCCACGGGGTCCATCAGCCGTAAATTCTGCATTCACCCCCAAGCCACCCTTCTGTCTTCTTACCCAGGTCACACGGCTACCAAGCTGGGAGAGCCAGAATCTGAAGCAGCTCGGCCTGGTTTTCCCCTATCATGTGCCTCCAGGACACAATAACTGCTCATCTGGACAGAGCAGAAGAGCTGAGTGCTCCCCGAGGTGGAGACAGGTTGCTACAAAGGTTTAGAAAAAAGGGGAGGGGGGTCAGGAAGGCTCTTTAGAGGAAGCAGCCTTTGAACAGTGTTCATAAACGGCTGTCAGACTTGGAAAGCCAAGATCTACAGGGCAAAGTAAAGGAATTCCAGGTGGAGCAAGGGACGTGAGCCAGGATCAGGGCGGACGGAGCGTGGAGTGTGTTTGCGGACGGGTGGAGGGTGAAGAGAGGGGGGATGCTGTGTAGGTGGCTGGAGATTGGATGGATGGAGTGCGGCTTTGGGCAAAGTGAAGGGTGTGGATAGCGGAGAGTGGGAAAGGGAAAGCAGGCCCCCGTGCCGGTGCACACCACAGAAATCCAGGCCACGGCTCCAGCTGGGGTTCAGTTTGTTGGCACAGGGAGATAGGAAGCCTGCTGGTAATGGGGAGCACCCAGTGGGAGAAACCCGAACCAGGGGTAGACGCTGGAATCGTGCACCGTCCCCTTTGGAGGTGCTGCTGGGCACTGTCCTTCTCAACCCGGGGAGATGGGCCCAGGTTGTCAGTGAGTGCAGCCCCAGGCCATCCAGCCGTGCCCGGGGCGGGAGCCTCTCCATCCAGCGCTCATAGCGGAACTCAACAGGGCTTTGGAACAACCTGAGCCAGAAAACAGGCTGCTCTCAGGAGCCTGGCTGCCCGCAGCTCCGAAAATGACACCTCGGTGGGATTTCGTAATGGCCTTTGCAGTCCCTGCTTTTCCACCAAGAAGAAAGTGGCAGAAGAAACCGAGCAACGTTCCAGGGTCTTGCCTCTGGCGGGGGAGGAATCTACATCTTTTATGGTTTCCGACACAAGTGCTAGCCTGCGGTTATGCTAAAAATTTCAGCATCTGAAAAGTTCCAAGCTAATTTTCAGGGGGCGAATTAGACGCGAAGGGGCTTTTAAAACCCGGAGGATCTTGGGTTTAAAAACTTGGTTGCCAGGGAAACTCCTTCTCCGATACTTCCTCGCCACCACGTTATAAATTAAAGCCCCTAACTGAAGGGTAATTAAGGTGATTGGTGGTACTGCTGCAGACAGAGGATGTGGCAAGGCAGCTGGGGAGAAGGGGCCCCCAACATTTTAGGACACCCCCCCTCCCCGCCCTGGGGAAGCTGGACCCATTACCAGCCTGGGGGCTTGAAGGCATCTCTGGAAGAGAATGCAAAAGCCAGTGAACGTGTTCTGTGAAAGGCCAAGCAAGCGATTGCTGAAAGGAAACCTGAAATGTCAGGCTGCTCCCCTGTTGGCATCGAATAGGTGAAAAGCTTCATGAGTCAGTTAATGAGCAGATTGTGAAGGCTGCAGTGTTCCGGCCCCTGTGGCTGTGTCCATGTATGTGGTACCAGCCAGGAGCTGAAGTAATTGTCATCTCCACCTTCCGCAGGGAGGCCATTTAGGTTTTCGTTTGTGGTCCCAGCCATCCAGCAATGTGTCTGCCCATTCATCTCTCTCTCCTTCTGCCCATTCATCTAATTATCCATCGGAACATCCATCCACCCATCAAGCCAGCCATCCACCTGTGTATTTACTCATCTACCTATCCATCTATCTGTTTACCTGTCCACCCACTTTCCGTTCACCTAGGCCTCCCTCACCACACACACACACACACACACACACACACACACACACACACACACAGAGTTGGATGGATAGTTAGTAAACATCTACTGAGCACTCGTGGTCCAATAACAATAGCTTCTCCTTACTGAGCGCGTACAGCGTGCTGGGCACTCGCCAGGCGTCCTCTCTTTAGTTCCTCCGCTCACTGCTGAGGCTTGGGAGTTATCATTATCCGCATTCTATAGATGAGGCACTAGAAGAGTTCTTATGGCTAGCAAGGGTGGGAGTTGGATTTTTTTTTGTGTGTGTGCGGTACGCGGGCCTCTCACTGTTGTGGCCTCTCCCGTTGCGGAGCACTGGCTCTGGACGCGCAGGCTCAGCAGCCATGGCTCACGGGCCCAGCCGCTCAGCGGCATGTGGGATCTTCCCGGACCAGGGCACGAACCCGTGTCCCCTGCATCGGCAGGCGGACTCTCAACCACTGTGCTACCAGGGAAGCCCCTGGGAGTTGGATTTTAACTCTTCTCTCCACCCTGGGAGCAAATCCCCAGAGACGGGAGCTGTGGGTTTGGCGTCATCCATCCACCCGTGTTTCAGCCCTAAGAGCAAGACTTGAAGGAGGATGGGGACAGAGAAGGTGAGGGCATCAGGGGAAAAACCATATCCAGAGCTTCAGGGGCCAGAGGCTCTCAGGGCCCCGGGTCAAGCTGTCCTGGCTCTGACCCCTTGCCCAGGGGCTGGGCATACACACACTTGCCCCCCATTTCTGGCCATTTCCCTTCCCGCAGGGTCAATACTGCCAGCGTGGTCAGGCAGCTGGTGCCAAGGTGAAAAGTCCAGGGGTCAGAAACCTTAGCAGCTGAGGACAAGCCCCCTGGAAAGTGTTCCCAGTAGCTGAGACCTTTCCTCCAGTGAGCTCTGCCCCCTTTCAGGGGATGCCCAGTAGGCAAACTGGTACCCTCAGCTTTGGCCTCTGCCTCCCCTTTTCCCTCCTTCCCTCCTTCCAAGATATTCCGTCCCCAGAAACAGTTTGGTGGTTGGTGGACTCCTCAACCGCCTGACTCTTGATACACGGGGAGGGGGTTCTGGTCCAGAGCAGAGGAAGGGGCAGGGGAGGGCATGCTTGTCGAGCGGCCCCCCGACCCAGCACTGCGCTGGGGGCCCCCGGTGCCTCTTAGTTAACCCTCCGCCACCTCGATGTGGGACTAGACAGAAGCCCGGAGGACCCAAGCCTTGGGGAGGCCCCAGCAGGGCACTGGAAGGGCTGGCGGTCCTCTGCGGGCAGCAGGTCACAGCCCCGGAGAGGTTCCCTCATCACAGAGACTGCTGGGAGCTGACACGTAGGGAGGGGCGCCCGCAGTGTGTCCTCGGGCACAGATATCACGAGCTTTTTGTGATCCAAAGGGAAACGAGTGTTTGTTGAGTGACCCACTGAGGAGCAGGGCGCCCTGCTCGGTGCCCAGCGCGCTGCCAGAGGTCGGGAGGACAGTGAACTGACATTCCCGCGGGCTCGCGCGGGTCAGTGGACGCACTGGCCACAGGTGGCTTCTCCAAGCTCCTAGCCAGTCCTCTGAGGGAACCATGGCCCCAACGTCCAGCTTTCGGGGCTGGGGGGCTGGTGCCAGGCAACTTATCAAGGTCACCGGATGCTGAGGGGCAGAGCGGCTTTGAACCCTGACGTGTCTGGGTCGGGGAGGCTGCGTCCACCACTCTGCCTCGCAGCCATCTGAGGACCAGGACGGAGCCAGGCACGGGTTTCTTCCAATGCTTTTGCAGATATTACTAACGTCTTCCTGGTTGGCGAAGGTTCGCTCAACCCCGGGAACATTTGCCAAGTGTTCTCCCCATGGCAGGTGCTGGGGATCCCGGCTGAGCCAGACTGGCTAAGGCGTCGGGTAGCAGCTTCATGGCCAGGGGTCCCGCCCAGGAGTCAGCTCTGCAAACACTTGGGGGCTGCTTCCTGAACCAGGGCTAAGCCTGTGACCTTTGCTTCTTCCTGGATAAAAATCATCACATCTACTCCCTATGGACAGGGGCCGGGTGTCCCACCTGGAGCCCCCCGAAAGTCCTGGAGGGAAACGCTGCCTTGATTCCCACTCTGTTTATGAGAAAGCCGAGGGGAGTTTGCTGTGAGGACCGCCACCTCTCCCGTTCTGTGAGCATCTCCAAGTCCAATAGTAGCGAGCGTCCTGCATTCCCGTGAGCTCACTCACCTGCCCGCCCCCTCCCAGGTGAGCAGACAGAGGGGATGCCCAGCCCCTGTCTGTCTCTGCAGGTGGGGAAACTGAGGCTGGGAGCTGGGATGGGGCTGATGTGAGGGCGCCCGAGTTTCCCTTCCCCGCTGCAGACAGGCTGAGAGAGTCATCCAAGGTTGCCCGAGCCGCCGCGGCATGACGGCAGCAGTGTTTTGACTTCTGGTCAGGTCCCTCTCCCATCACGATGCGCCACGCGAGGGGAGGGAGGCGTGAGGGCCGCCGGGGGCCTCTTTAATTCATGAGTTACTGGCAGGAGCACAATCTCGGGGGAAGATTGGTGACCGGCTGCAGGTATTGGTGGGCGGATTCATAAAGCTGTCGGCGGCGGCGGGGCCGTAAATCAGATGAATATTCAAGATTCCGCCTCGGGAGCAATTCTCGGGCTCTGGCAATAACACGATGGAAGCAGGAAGGCAGGCGCGGTGGCCTCAGGAGCCCTCAGCGCCGGAACAAGGCGCTTTCCACCTGCACAGAACTTCTGCTTCTGTCTGGGGAACTTGGGCAGCTTGAAAGAGAGAGGAGGGGGGTCATGGACCCCAAACCCCACTGCAGACCCCGTTTCATGGATCCTTTTCACTCAAGCATGTTTTATATGCAGCAAAACCCACAGTCTTAAGTGGGAAGTGGGATGAGTTTGGACCCCTGGGTGTAACCACCACCCGGATCAAGATCTAGAACATTCCACCTTCACCCCCAAAAGTTCCCTAGTGCCCTTTCCTATTAACCCCCACCTCCCCAAGCCCCAGGGAACCACTGATCCTTCTATCACTAGAGACAGGGTTCGCCTTATCCGTGGTAGACAGAGACCGGGGTGGACCTGGGTTCATCCTCTGTGTGCCGTTTTGGGTTCTGCCTGTTTTGCCCAGCGTCCTCAAGGGGCTGTGCTACCAGCAGGTCACCCTTCTGCTCAGCTGCGTGGTCCTCCTCTGCTGGAGGCGACGACCGCAGCTGGTTGAGCCATTCCCCTCAGCACGGCTGCCTGGTCTGCTTCTGGTTCTGCCTGTTCAGGGTAAGGCTGCTGTGAGCGCCTGACCTGGTCTTTCTCTTAGGTGGAGCGGATGCACAGTTAACTTTTTAAGGAACCATCAAGCAGACTTCCAAGTGGACGAGCGGTCCGAGCGCTGCCTCGGCACCCTTGCCAGCACTCGGTGTGGTCTGCCGTTTCTATCACCTCCCCTAGATGTGTGGTGGCATCTGGCGTGGGACTCCCCTTTGTTTAATCCACAAAGTCTCTGCTGGTCCTACAGGAGGGCAGCATCTCAGGCCACTGTCCCACCTGTTAAGCAGGTCCAGCCCCACCCCAGGGCCTTTTCACTGGCTGCTCCTTCTGCCTGGAGAATGGTAGGGACGAGGGTCCTCCCTTGGAGATGTCTGTGTTTTCTTCTCTCTCACCCCTGCGTCCTCTGTAGCTGCCCCATCCTGGGGTCCCATAGGCTCACTCGGGGCGGGGACGGGGGACAGCCCTGAGGATGCAGAGGCTGCAGAGAGGCCCCGCTGCCCTCCCATCTGCCAGCCCCATCTGTTAGTAAACATGTGTCCAGGGAGAAGTCGCCACTGTCTCCTGTAGCGGGGAGATTGCTTGCTGCGGGTGAGGTCACTGCGGGTGGTGTCGTCGTGAACAACCCCATCTGACAGACCAGGAAACTGAGGTCTCCATGGTGCCCACGCCCCCCGTGTCTCTAGCCCATGGAATCTGGCTTTCCTTTGGGGAGGAGACCTGAGCAGTCTGGGCTGGCTTTAGGCAGAGACTAGACTTGATGAAACGCTTCCCCCTTGGGATTCACGGCCTCCCAGTAGGGCAAAAGGAAAGCCCTTGCCTTTTCTCTCCGGAGGCCATTTCCCCACCTCCCAATTCTCATGAGATGAACTCCTCTGCTAACTCGGGGCTCTATTGCTTCACTGGTATCAGTCAGCACCATAGGTGAATGTTCTATGGATTGGGAACTTTACATGTTAATACCTGAAAGACCTCCTCCACCCCCAGGCTCATCCCCACGTGTCTGGGGACCCCTGGTCACCCTGGTATAAGGCCAGCTTCTAGGTCTCAACAAAACCCCGGATGAGAGCCTCCAGGAGTGGGGAAACTCAAAGCAACCTTTGTCCACGGAAACTGCCCCGCCCCAGTTAGCTCTGTCTTGTCTCCCCAGAGCCGAGAGCACTAACAGCCCTAGTCCTTAAAGAAAGGGAGCTGGGACATCCCTGGAGGTCCCGTGGTTAAGACTGCGCACTTCCAATGCACAGGGCACAGGTTCCGTCCCTGGTTGGGGAAGTTCTGCATGTTTCTCGGTGTGACCAAAACAAATAAACAAACACCGAAAAAAAAAAAAAAAAGAAAGAAAGGAAACTGTCCCCAGGTTATCTCTGGAGGATCCTGCAGCAGCTGTGATTTCTATTTACCGTTATCAGTGCCATCCATCAACCCCTCAAATCAACTCCCCCAAAAGGCAGACGCCCCAGATTTCCCCCATGGAGATAAAGGTTTCTTGTTCTAGACTCTCAGAGTCCAAGAAGGGGCCTCAGCAGCACAGTCACGTCTGCTGGCAGACATGTGCGTCATGGAAAACTTGGAGGCTGCCGATTCGGCCGCCCCTGCTGCAGCGCGTCAAGTCCCTGAACGCTTGAAAAACAACATAATGTATTCCTGTCGGCAGCTCTGAGCAAAAGCTCATTTCGTGTCTTGTGTTTCCATTTCCTGAGGATTAATAAGTGTGGAGGGGGACTCGGGCTTCGTGCCGAATATTTATTTAGTCAATATACACACCAATTTAGCAAATTAGAGATTGCAAGCCATTTCTAAGCAATGCTGCAAAAATAATAGCTGTACTTTAGATTTGTAATGGATTTGGGTGTGTATGGGGGTGGCGACTACGTGCCTGACACTTCATAAGCACAAAGTTGAGCTCTCCTTAAACTTCCGTGAATATCGGAGCCATCGTGGGTGTTTGTAAGAAAGCAGACGTTTGAACCCCATTGTCTGGGGGACAAGGAAGGGGTCTGGGGTGGGGATTCTGAAACACATGTGGAGAAGACAGAGAGTGGGCTTTGGGTGAAGGGACCCTGCCTTTAGACCCTGACTCTGCTCCTTCCAGCTGGGCGACTGCAGAGGGCGGGGTTTCTCGGGCTCGGCACTGTTGACTTGTGGGGTCTATGATTCTCTGTCCTGGGGACTCTTCTGGGCATTGCAGGACGTTTCTGGCAACATCCCTGGCCTCCATCCACTGAATGCCATTCGCAGCAGCCCCCTCCCCCGTCGTGACCATCAGAAACGTCTCCAGACATTGACACATGTCCCCTGGGGTGCAAAATCCACCCTCCTACCCATCTGAGAACTACTGGTCTAGAGCCAGGTTCTTCAGTCTCCGTAAGCCTCCATTTCTTCACGGAGACCCCCAACGTGCGAATAAGATTCCACCCCACTAACCAGTGAGAGAGTGGCTACCGTTCACTTTGCAGAGGACAGAAAACAGGCTCAGAGAGGTACTGGGACTTGCCCAGGGGTGCACAGCGGGCACGTGGCTGAGCGGAGGCATGTAAGCCATCTCCTGCTTCTTGGAATGGTCAGTAGCTCCATCCAAATGTCTCCTCCCCAGAAAGGCTCACTCTGTGTCCCTCGGCTCGGGCAGGTTTTCACCCCCTCTCTCCCCACTGCTCTTTCTCTTTCACTTCCTCTCTCCCCAGTCCCCATTCTCTTCGTAGGGCTTTGCCCATAGCCACCAGTTCATGCGTGTGTTGGTCTGATTCTCTTCTGTCCCCCTGCTCTGGAATGTGGGTCCCATCAGTCAGCAAGCAGGGCTTTCTTCATGTTGTCCCCTGCTGTTTCATCAACACATACTAGATGAATCAAAGAATAACAGAATGGCAGAACTGCTGGGCAATTGCTTGTGCAGCCAAGCGCTGGCCAATGAGTTATAAGTGGAAGTCTTACGTGTGGCATTCTGGGAGGTGTTTGTATCAGGAGCGAGCAAGGTCTTCCTCACCTCTTTCTTTTAACTGATGGCTAGAATGCAGACACGATGGCTGGAGCACAAGCAGCCATCTTGGACTATGAAGTAGAAGCTCTGTGTTGAGGATGGAGGGGCAACAAGGCAGAAAGGACCTGGGCTTTGCTGACTTCTGCGAGTGACCTTACCCACTCCAGACGTTCTTCCTCTGAGCCTCTTCTACATGAGGGTAAAGAATCTATTGCATTTAAGTTACTCTTACCTTGGTTTCTTGGTTCTATGTGCCACACTGAATCCTAACCCACGTTCTGGGCTTTTGGGAGTGCCTAGGATGGAGGAGGAAGCAGATGTTGTTCATTCTGTCCAGGTTGTCCAGGTTGTTCTCAGACCTATGGGGCTCATGGGTCCCTTCAGCTAGAAGGAGTCCCACCTAGACTGTCAAGGTCAGTGCTCCCAGCTGCCAAGGTGGGAGGGGTGTTGGTGGTCCCACAAGAAAAGTGAAGCAAGAGGGTCAGAGGAAAGATGCAGGAGGGAGAAATGGGCTGGGATTCAAGCCTTGCAGCGCCAGCTCAGGAGCCCATGTTCCTTAGACGACATTGCTGGTTCTCTGACTCTCAGCCAGGTACTTCTAGTCATTCATTCATTCATTCCTTCACTTGTTCAGTGAAGGCCATTCTCTGTTTGCTGGAGTCTGGAGGCAGGATGGTAAACACGACTGCTTCTGGAATCCAGGGTGAAACAGACTAGCTGGGGGAGACAGACTGTGAACCAGTAAGCAGGGAACTGGACGAGGCGATTCTGGAGTAGGTGTGCTAGGCTGGGAGCGCAAGGGGAGGAGGAACTGAGAGGGCCGGTGGGGCTGGCTTCACAGGAGAGACAGGAAAGCGCTCCCTGAGCAGGGATGGTGTTGACACACGAGGAAGTGGGAAGAGAGGCCTGTGAGAGCTGGGGATGATGCTCGGGGCAGAGGACACAGCCAGCGCAAGGGCTCTCGGGAGTGCACAGCCAGCGCAAGGGCTCTCAGGAGTGTCAGGGAGCAGGAAACCGGCCGGGGGGCTGGCATGGGCCAGCCAGCCTTGAAGGCGATTCGGATGGGGCTCAGGTCATGGGGGGAGTTAGGAAAGGAGCTGGAGCTCCACCAGCTCTTCCTCAGTGCTCTGCCTGCCTTGCTGGGATTTTCGGGAGGTCCCCACGTGCCCCTGGCTCTCTCCCAGTGGTGAGCATGACTCACTGGGCGGGGGGCTTTCTGGGACCACTGGAGTTGCTCTTCCAGCTGTGGGGCAGGCTGCTCACACTGCCTCACACCCACACTGGGGGCAGCTGTCAACTCGCGGCTGCTCCCTGTTGTTGGATAAACACCCCATCTCCCTCACCTCCCAGAGGGAGCAGCCTCGATCTCAAGGTTACCAATGGCATGTCCTGCACTGGCTCCCAGGGCTCCCCTGAAGGGCCGGGTCCAAGCTGCCCAGGGGGATAACCCACCCTGTCCAGGCCCCTACACTGCCTGCCTCCCGCTTCCGGGTGTCCCTTCCCCACCCCTCCCTCAGGGCTTCCGGGATCACTCTCATCTTCGTCTCCAGTCTGCCCTTGGGAGAACCCGACCCAGACACAGGATGAGCTCTTTCCTTCCTCACAACAACCCTGGAAAGAAGATACTTTATTGCTCCCATTTTGCAGAGAAGAAAACTGAACGGAAGCACAGAGAGGTTAAGTCGTTTGATCAAGGACACACAGGAAGCGGCAGAGCCGGGACTTGAAACCAGACAGTGTGTGTGTTAACACCCTGCCCTGTGGCGTAGTTGACGTGTGGTTCTGATTTCGGTTTGGAGGCAGGATAAGGCCCCGAGCAGACCACCGTTCTCCTCCTGGGGTCTCTCGGCACCCGCAGCAGCAGAGTGGCCCTCGGGAACTCATTACCGAGGCTGACTTGGAAGCCCCACTCCTGATCTGCTGAATCAGAAACTCGGGGTGGGCCCAGGATCTCCCCCCAGGAGACTCTGGCCCACACTCACTCACTTCTGAGAGCCACCAGTGTAGACAGCGGTGTAGATGTGACCTGACATACGGTTTGAAAATCTTCCTCTGGCTGCCATGTGGGAGAAAGGTGGGAAGCAGCAGAGAGCTTTCCATCCTAGGGAGGAGAGTCTTCAGGGGAGAGAGGAGGGTGGAAAGAACCTGTCAGAGTCAGGCTACATTTAGGGCTGAGCCACAGACCTGGAGATGGATGGGCTGGTGGGGGGCGCGGACAAGAAGCGTCAAGGATGCCCCCTAGGTTTCTGGCTTCAGCTAGGGCGTGGACATAGGTGCCAGGGTGGAGAACACCGGGGGTGAACCTGGCTGTGCCCCACTCAGGAAAGAAAAAATCAATAGCTGTGTTCCACAATTGCATTCAAAGCTTTAAAAGAATGGTTGTCCAGCCGAACATGGAGCCCTCCAAGGACGGCCACACCCTGGCAGTACCAAGGTACGAAGGGGGCTTTGGCTGGGACACCAGTGGGCTCACCGTGAATTTCCACGTCGGAGAGCAGAGCTATCCCCACACGAGAACCAACTTAAAAACCAGATGATCGCTTTTAAAAAGCGTTGAAAAATAATTCCGTTGTTTGCACGTGGTATTCGTATGCTCAGGAAACCGATGTTTGATATGGCCCGAGGACGCTCGCACAAGATGGAGAGGTGGGGAGAAAGGAACGTGTTTAGGACTTACAGAAATCTGGAATGAAGTGCAGAGCTGTGAGGACAGACCGATGGCAGAGGAAGGAGCAGAGGTGGGAAGGACCGTGTTTGGGGACCAGCTGGCCAGCCGGCTCCCTGAGCTCAGGAGAAGATGCCTGGGGATGGGCTGGGGAGAGGCCTGTCAGGCTGGGGAGGGACATATGGGTTCACTGAACGTAGGAGCTCAGGAATGGCAAGTAGAGAATGAAAACGTGCTTATCTCTGGAAGAGGCTTTGATTGTATGTAATCTGATCCAGCGCATATTAATTGAGCGCCCACCATGTGCAGGAACTTTGCACATGTGAAGACACAATGGAGAACCGGACAGATGTGGCCCTGTCCCCATGGAGCACATGCTCTGGTGGGACGGCCCAGGGGTCATCGTACAAGGTCATCGTTGAGAAATGACTCCCTGGGAGCAGGTTGAGGGCGCATCAGGGGCCTCTTCTCTCCTCTAGGGCAGCTGAGGTGCATCTCAAGCAAAGGGGACTGAACGGTCCACCTTGTGGTTTCTTCTGGAAGGAGGAGACACACCTTCTTGCTGCCATAAGGAACCTCTTTGTCTCCCATCTTTCTCCATCCAGAAAGAGGCTTCTCAGTTTGGGACTGACTCTTGGACAGACAGAGGACAGAAGGCCCCCAGGCCACCTCCCCCTTGGATGTCCTCGTGCCTGTGTCCTGTGTTCAGAGTGTAGAAGGTGACAGGGTTTAGCCTCCATTTTTGGCCCGAGCAGGTCTGCGCCAGCCCCAACGTGCTCCGCTGAACACGAGGCCTTTGGAGCATGGCTGCATCTCCTTAGAAGGAGCTGTAGGGGCGCTTCTATGGTCCAAACACATCTTTGGAAAAGAGGTTTCATCCCCAGACCAGTTAGTCTGTCCTGAGATTTCTCGCGATCACAAACACGCTCTCTCTGAGAGGGGCTCTAATAAATATGAATTTCTCCAATTGGTCACGTTTCCACGGATGTTCTAGCACGCAGGCAGCCGGAGCTCAGAGATGCTTCTAGACTCGCTCACTCCTTAATTGGTTTCTAACTTAATCCTTAATCCTGCAGCATTTTCTCGCCTGGTGTCCCTTGTTCATGCTATGCACTGGGGCACATACACAAAGCCACAGACTCATGCAATTTAGGACAGGAAGGGACCTTTAACGAATAACCAGCACATGGAAGGCGCTGTGAGCCAGACGCTGTGCTAATGCTTGACAAGGTCTTAACTCACTTACCCACCCACCCTCATTGTCAACCTGCTGCCTTAGGGAACTGTCTGGTTCACCCTCCCACCCAGGCAAGCCACCTCAGGACCACGGGCAACGGGACGCACATCCCAGCTTGGTTTCTTCCAGGGATGGGGAACTCCCTCCTCTCCCAAGCAGCTGCAGAATGGCTGTGCCCAACAGCGCCAGCAGCCACGAGCCCACTCTAGTCCTCAAGGGCTTCGAGTCTGCGTCCCAGAAAACACTCCTGTGATTAAAAACAACCCTTGATGAGCCCAGATGTTCCTCCTTATAGCCTGCTAGCCTGATGTGGGTGGCTCTGCCCTTGCTTACCTAACCCAGTACCTGAAACAGACCTGGTCTTCCAAGGAAGCTTCTGGGGTTTAGCCTGCAGCATCCCTGGTGTCACTCCACATTCTGCAGGGAGTAAGAAGAAGCAAGAAGGAGAGAAGGGCACCTATCCCAGTGGGCTTGGACCCTTGGGCTGGCTCTACGGATGCTGGCATATCCTCGGGGGTGCCGGGGCTGGGGAGCAGTTAAGCGAAGCATATGGCTCACCTCGGGAATAGTGACAAAGCCGGCCGCGCTCGGCACTCTCTATGTGCCAGGAGGGCTCCAGCCTCTTAGAAGGACTGACCCGTGTGCTCTTCTTAGCAGCCTGGGGAGGTGTGGGCCACCCTCCCCACACCTGTACTCACGGGGCCTGGTGCCTTCTAAGTGCTTGAGAAGTGCAGACTGCTATTAGTCCCATTCAACAGATGAGGACACTGAGGCCAGAAAGCGTGATTTATGATCAACCCTCCTGAGCCCTGGGCTGAACCCTGGATGTTAACCCTGGACACTAACCCAGACATTTCAAGGGATCAGTTCAAGGACATGAATGATGAAAGTGAGGATGATTCTGGGGGCTGTGGCCCCAGAGGTGCTTTCTGAGCACCCCCCACTAAGAGGGGCTATCGTCCTCATTACGGATGGGGACAGTATGACCAGGGAGACTAGACCTGCCTGAGGCCACACAGGGAGGCAGGATTTGAACTCAAGTCTCTCGAAGAGCAGAGCTCCAGTAATTACCAACCACACAGTACTTCCCTACTGCTTCCTCCTCATGGGCAGCAAAGGCTGGCTCCACCCTAAGTCAGCACCCTTTACACTGACGCCCTGTGACATGCCTAGAGGTTGCTGTAGTGCAGGCAGCCTCTGCAGGAGGGGCAGGGCTGCCAGTGGTGGCCGGGGGAGTCATGGACTCCAATCCTGCAAGGCTGCTCTCCAGCTGTGTGACCCGTGGTCAGTGGCCTACCCACTCTGAGCTCTGCTCTCTGAATTGGATTACTGTGCCCATTTTGCAGAGAACAAAACCATGGCTGGGGTTGAGCCCAGCCAGTGAGGCTTCCAGTCTGCCCTGGTTCCTCCCCACCGCCCTGTCCTACCCCTGGGGTTGCTGGGAGGAGGAATTGGGGCAACTCTCACACCGCTCCTCGCCCAGCTTGGCACACAACAGGCCTGGCCCATCCCGACCCTGCACGGCTGCGTTCTGGGCTGGGGCTGTGGCCCTGGGGGGAGAGCTGCAGCTCAGAGGAGGGCTGCCCAGGGCAGAGGGCTGGGCTGGGGGAGCTGCCCTGCATGAGTCCCCAGCTGGCCTGCGGGGTGCCTGGGCTCAGAGCCTGCGAGTGAGCAGCCCCCTCCCCAGGAATGCCTCCAAGTTCAAAACCAGTCAAGGAGCAAACCAGGACAGAGCTGCCTCGTGCACTTGAGGTCACCAGTCCCCCTCCTCCCTCCTTGGATGCCACCAGCTCTGGCAGGTGGGGGGAAGTCCAGCCGGTGTCCCCTGCACTGACCCCTGCCCTACCAGGACAGGGCTTGGCAGGACCTGGCTTTTCGTTACCAAAGTCCTGAGCAGTGGGGGCAGTGAACCCAAACCAATCTCTCTGAGAGCTCAGGAGTTTCCAGCCAGAGATCCGGCCCAAGCCGGCTCTGTGAAGCATTCCCCGTCCATCAGAGAGCCCGCCTGGATGGATTTTCCAGGCCCCGGCATCATGCCCGGCCGCGATCGTTCCAGTGGGGTGTTTTGTGAGCACCCGAGAATGGGGGAGGTTTGGGGTCTGTGGGGAAGGCCTGAGCTTCCGTGGCTGGGGTCACACCACCTCACGGTCCTTCCAGAGCCAAGATGCGGTGGGATGAGATCAGATGAGAGACGGGGTCTGGTGCACAGGAGCTGGGCAGCCCCAGAGACGCCCCCTTCCCGTCACAGCCTATAAAGAGGGGCGGGGTCTTCTTGGAGCCCTGGGGACCACTGCTTATTCACCAAACACCGAAGGAGCACCTGGTGGCGGGAGACTCCAGATGCGGACATGAATATGAAAATAAAATCTTGGTAAAAGGATGATGCGATTGAAAAGGAAATGTTCACATTTATTGAGTTTTTACTACACATCAGGCACGGTTCTGGGCGCTCAACATCTGCCTGGCTCACACCGGCCCCGCTGGGTGGGGAAATTATCCTTAGCTCCACACGGGGGAAGGGGGGTGCAGCTGAAGCTCAGTGGGGTCAGCCCCCTACCCAGGGTCCCACGTGGGAAACGGTAGAGCAGGTGAGCTCTGAGCCCCTCGGCCACCTGTGAGCCAGGTGTGGGACAGGCCTGGGATGGAGATGGAGAGAGACACTTCCTCCTTCGGGACCCCAGGCCAGTGACCAGTTCCCCATGAGGTGATCCGGTGGGAGGCGCCGCTGGGGACTCACACAGATCCTGAGGGCAGGACCAAGACCCACTCACATCAGCCAGAGGGAAGAGTGAGGGGATCTGCCGGGAGAGGACCTGAGCAGCGGGTGGAATGTGCCCCACGAGGGCCGGGCAGGGAGCTGGACCTCCCTCCGCACTCTGCTGTGTCTGGGAGCATACACAGCCTCTGCTGCCCCAGGCCCACTTCGGCCCAACACAGCTGTCTCCCATGGAGACCCGCGGCTGAGAACCAATCCCAGGGCCACCCGCGGCACCAAGACGGCACCTCTGCGGGGACAGTGACAGGAACCTCCTGCCTGGAAGAGGGACGCCCAAGCTGAGCCACGTGAAGAAGGAGGAAGGGCGTCCCGTGAGAGGGAATGGCCTCGTCCCGTGGCTCCGAGGCCAGGGTGAGGCCGACACACGTGGGGAACCAGATGCAGCAGCTTGGGGTGGCGGGCTGAGCTGGGGGAGGGGCGGGGAGCAGGGAGAAGAGGTGGAGGGGGTGGAGGGTCTGGCCGGCCCAAGGGCCAAGTTCAAGGGGGCAATGGGGAGCCATGGAGGGTTGCAGCGGGAGAGCAGCAGAACCGGAGCGGCATTTCCCCAGTCTCCCGGATGCTGCGTGGAGAATGGGCGGAGGGGTGAGAAGGGAGGGCAGTGGGGAGGCTCCTGCAGTGTCCCTAGAAAGACGGTCCCAGCCAGAGTGGCTTTGGAAGTGGGAATTCTGGTGGGTTTGAGGGCTCTAACGAGTGAGTGTTGTCGGGACCATCCCCGGGGAGACTTCTCAAGGGAGAAGATCTGCGGGGTCCTGGGGGGGACGCAGGAGCCCCCTGGCCAGGCCCTTGCCTGCTCCTGGGGTGCTGGGAGGGCCGAGACCCAGGGTGCCGGGTCCTGTCCCTCCGAGGACATCTGTCTCACCCAGGAGGAGGCGGAACAACCTCAGAGCTGCTGGAAAGGCGGGGAAGGCGTGGCTCAGTCCCACCCTTCTCCATCCCTCACAGGGGGAGGGCAGGCTGGAGCGGGGACACAGTTGGGCAGAGGAGTGGAGGCACACTCGGGGTGCAGGTGGGGGGCTGGGATGGCGGTTTGGGGCCGAGGGCAGAGAGGAGGGGCTTGGTCTGGGCCTTGAATGCCAGCAAAGGAGAGGATGGGTTAGGAGTGGGAGGGGTGGCCCCCGCCTCAGGTGGAAAATCTCTGGACCGTTTTCACCACGTCCAGCCCCTGGCAGTTCCCTTAGGTGTCCCCTGTCCAAAGCCAGAATCAGCCAGAAACATCAATGCTTAAGCCAGGGACTCTGACGGAGACATCGGCCACGACGTCAGCGCTGGGAGCGAGCCCTGGGTCTCCGTAACCACCCCAGCCTGGAGCGAGGTCCCAGCCGCCATGGGATTCAGCCCCACACGCCTGGCTCTGCATGTGGGTGCTCGGCGGCTGGAGCCCGAAGGGAAGTGGGCGCAGAGACTGTGGGGTTCCCAGGGCACCCGATCTTCCTGGAGCCTGACCGGGGCCCCCAAGGAATCCAAGGTGCAGCCCCGCCGTGATGGCTTCATCGGGGGGCTCACAGACTCCCCACACAGGGGCTCCCCACACAGGGGCTCCCCACACAGGGGCTCCCCGAGGGCACAGGGCCGTCTGGGAACATGGACCGGGATGCGGGAGCGGGCAGGACCACGTGGGACCGCGCACAGTGACGGGGCCGTGGTCTTCAGGAGCTCACTGTCCAGCGGAGGGAACAGCTGCTGAGTCCCTCTCTTCCATCCCGGGCGGAGGTCGGATGGATGAGGGACCCTGTCACAGGTGAGGGAAGCGCCTCGGAGGGTCACCAGCACCCTCGCCTCTCTGCCTTAGCGTCATACGGGGCCGCGAGGAAGAGCCCGCTCTCTGCTTCTGGACTGACTTTCCCTTCTTCAATAAACAAACAGCTCTCGCTTCCCTGTGTCAGGCCTGTCCGGGCGCATCAGGTGTCTGGGATCCCTGGACCCACACAGCAGCCTGCGAGGTTGGTGCAGGGGGGAAACCGGCCACAGAGAGGCTGTGCGCTTGCCCACAGCTGCCCAGCCTGGGAGAGGGTTTGAACTGCTGAGGCAGCTCTGGGGCAAAGCCCCTGCCCTTGGCTCAAGCTGGAGAAGGAGGCCTCAGTTTATCCTGCTGCCCTGGGTCCTGGCAGGGGGCAGGGGGCAGAGGGCAGGAGCTGTTTATTCTGGGTTCTGGGCCCCTGAAGATGTGAGTCACCGAGTCCAGCCAACCACAGCTCGCGTCAGCTCCCAGGGAGGAGGCTGCTGAATGCTGATTCCCGGGGCCACACTCACCCTACACCTCTTAGTTGGGAGCTCCGGAACCAGCACTTCTATGGAGTCCACACTGGGGTCTGAGGATGCTCGATACAGGCCGGGCCCCGGGTGGGGCTGCCCCTGGAGAAAACAGCA
Organism: Lagenorhynchus albirostris; assembly: GCF_949774975.1. NCBI lineage: Eukaryota > Metazoa > Chordata > Mammalia > Artiodactyla > Delphinidae > Lagenorhynchus > Lagenorhynchus albirostris. The sequence goes on along the minus strand of NC_083109.1, from coordinate 5,620,112 downwards.
AATGCCTTGGGCGGAACCCCTAGAAACCCATAAAGTGTGGGGTGGAGTTTATAGGACAGAGAAATAAATATTGACTTAGGGAACAACCCAGGAAGGCTTCCTGGTGGAGTTGGAGGTTGGGTGGGACCTTAACAGTTGAGTTTAGTGGGCAGAGTTGAAAGAGGGCATCCAGGTGGAGGGTGCTGCCCAGGCAAAGCCTCGGTGGCTGGAAAGGGTGACCCCACACTGGAGTAATCAGGTCTGGGGAGCCCATGAGGGAGGCGGTGTAGGGAGTGAAGCCTAGTGGTGAGGCCATATCTTGAAAGGCCCTGAAGGGTAGGCTAATCGTCCAGGTTTCCAGCCATACTGGACATCAGTCACCTGTGGGAGTTCATTCATTCATTTATGAAATACATACACATTGTGTCCCTACTTGAAAGCCAGACATAGTTCTTGAAACTGAGGGGACAGCGGACAAGCTGACAGACGAGATCTCTGCCCTGGTGGGGTGAAAGTGTTGTCCAGGGAGAGAGACTGAAATGAAAGGAACAGGGAAGTAAAACGATGGCCGATTGCTCTGGGAACTTAAATGGAAATTGCTCAGTGGGTGTGACAGAGAGGGCCTGGGTGACAGGGAGGGGGCCTCTTTGAAGAGGGGACCCTCTAAGACCTGGAAGATGAGCCAGCCAGAAGAGACAGAGCAAGGAAGCCAGAGGGAGTGTGTGTGCAAAGTCCCTGAGGCAGGAGGATTGCAGTAAATTCGAGGCTGGTGAGACTGGGGCTAGGGAGGGAGACAGGAGGACATCAGGAGATGAAGCCAAGGGGCGGGCAGGGCCAGGTCTGTCCTCCACCCCAGGTTGGGAGGGATTCTGAGCAGTGAGCTCACCACAGACGGTTTTCAGCAGAGAAGAGTCTGATGAGATTTACATGAAATGCAGATTCCGGGGCCCCACCCAGACCTGCTGGCCTGAATTCTCATCGGTGGGGGGCTGGGAGGCTACCTGTGCAGACACATGGACTTTGCTGGACCATAAGATGTCATGTGGTAGGAGGGGATGGTGAGCGGGAGACAGAGACACAGAGACAGAGAGAGGAAATCAGACAGAAGGCTGCAGAGAGACGGGCGGAGAGAGACAAGAGCTCTTAGGGCTCTAGGCGCGCCTAGGAGATGATACCTACAAGAATGAGGGGGTCGGAGAGGGCTGGGAAGGGGCCAGAGAAGATGGGGCCCCCTGAGGAACTGAACACAAAGGCACCCGAAGGTCACTGTGAGGACACACACCTCTGGGCAGACGGGATACACAGGCAGGGTTGTCACCCTTGCTCTGCAGAAGAAATGCCCAGCTTGGGGGTGGCGGGTCCACAGAGATGAGGTGGAGATCTTAGAGTCTGAGCTCTGGACCTCAGGAATCAGTCCTCACCCTAGGAGTCCCGGCTTAGCTGAGGCAGAGAAGTGGATCCCATGACCCCCTGTCTCACTGCTCAGTTAATTCCAAACTTGGGCTCATTTTGCAGAAAAAAGATCGGGGGTGCCACCTGGTGGCCAGAGCCGTGGCCATGGCCCGCGTCAGGGCCCACAGTGTCCGGGGGCCCAGGAGTCTATGACAGATGCTTATAGTTACGCAATTAATGCACGTGCCCTGCAGGTAAAGTCGAAGACCCAAAGTCAAAAGAAACTGACCACCTGGGATTTCAGCCAGAGAGAGCCTTTCTTCACATGTACACCGACTTCCTTCAATCCCTTTTCCATGCATCCAGACATTTTTTAACCCAAAAAGTGCATCACACCCCACACAGAGCTCTGGGGCCTGCTGGGATTGTCCCTATGCGCCACCAGATGCCGGATCTCTTTCCGTGTCGCTGAAGATTCTTTCACAACATAACTTGAGCAGCTGCACACGCCCTCTGGGTGTGGCCAGGGCGGGACTCAGGCTGGCTGAGCGCTGTAGGTTGGATTTATTGGAGCAAAGTGAGCTTTCCAGAGTTTTTTGGTTTTGTTGTTGCTTCCCTTGAGGAAGATTGAAACTTCAAAGCCCTCGGCTCTGTGATGAGAAGGGGGTTTTGACAAATCCACATTCGGATACAAACCTCATGGCTCTGGGGACCAGGCCCACCCAGCCTCCCAGCGTCGCTCTGAGTTACCCCACGACCCACCCCAGGCTCCTCGCAGAGTCGGAGGGTCCTGACGCACAATGGGACCGGTCTGGGCCAGTCAGACCTGGATTTGATCTTGCTTTCCTGGGCCTCAGTTTCCTCATCTGTGCAATGGGCAAAATCTGTTTGTCCATTTCGTAGCGCTGTTGTGAGTGTTAAACAGCCTCCGTCTGTGTGGAGGGACAGTGCCTAGGCCTGTGTTCAAATGTAGATTCATGGGCTGTGGGTCGGGCAAACCCTGGGACGGCCCAGCCTGTCCTCTTCCTCTGCAGAGGGCTCGGATACCTCCTACCCCTGAGTGACAGATGTCATTAAGTCACAGCAGGTTACACTCACTGTTTGCTGTCACTGTGGCCGTGGCCTTGTGGGGAACCGTGAGCACAGGGATGACAGCAGCCACTTCCACAGATGTCCACGGCACGCTCGCTGCGTGCTAGGCACTGCCACGGATTCTCTGTTAACCCCCCGCTTTGCAGATGGGGAACCGAGGCTCAGGGAGACTGCACAACGGTTCCAGGGCCAAGCCTCTGCTAGGAGTCTGAGCCCTGACGGGGCCCAGGCCTGGCTGCCCCTCGCTGGGCAGGAGGAGGTGATGCTGCCCAGTGGCCCCGAGGTGTGATGTGTGTGTGTGTGTGTGTGTGTGTGTGATGTGTGTGTGTGATGTGTGTGTGTGAGTCATGTGTGTGTGTGTGTGATGTGTGTGAGAGATGTGTGTGTGATGTGTGTGAGTGATGTGTGTGAGTGATGTGTGTGTGAGTGATGTGTGTGTGATGTGTGTGAGTGATGTGTGTGTGTGATGTATGTATGGTGTGTGATGTGTGTGTGAGTGATGTGTGTGTCATGTGTGTGAGTGATGTGTGTGTGAGTGATGTGTGTGTGTCATGTGTATGTGTGTGTGTGTGATGGTGGGAGGGGGCTGCCCTGTCGGGAGGTCCCCCCTCTGTCCCGGACACTGAGCTGTGTGTGTGCTGGTGGGTCAGGCGGCTGAGGTCACAGCCCAGAGGGAGAAGCCGCTGCCTGCTGGGCCTGAGCAGGGCTCACTAGGGGCGGTTCAGCTTCTGACCATCCTATCCAAACTGATGTCAGATTAAAATTAGGGAGTCAGGGAGGGAAGATGGGGTCTGGGGGGGCAACATGGCAGGGGGGCGGCCTTTGAGATGTGGGCAGCTCGGGAGGCCGTGTGGCAAAGGGCACACTTACCAACAGCACTGACACAGGGACTCCTGGTTCCTATGAGCCAGACACTGATTTCATCCTGCAAACCATCTTGAGAGGGAGGGGCTATGATTATCCCATTTTACACGTGTGGAAACTGAGGCACAGGCAGACTAGGTATCTGCCCAAGGTCACACAGCAGGAAATGGTGGGACTGAACTTCTAACTGGGGTGGCCCTGAGCTTGCTCTCTTCAGTCCTACACTGTCGCAGAGACCCGGGGGCATCCACCTGCGTGGTGGGCCTGCGTGAGGACAGGGCCCCTGACTGTGCTCAGATGGGGTCCTGTTCCACTCACCAACGGGGGGCCCCACCCCCATATGCCCTCCCAGACCAAGGCGTTGCCCAAACATGATGTGGGCCTTCCACGCAGGAAGGTTTTCTTTTACATCCAAGGGGGTTATCTTATCCCACTTTGTCCCCTGGATTCAACCCTGGCTGTATGACCTTAGGCAAGTAGCTTAACCTCTCTGTGCCTCAGTATTTTCACCATGTGAAATGGGTTGAGAATCCCTTTCTTCACAGGCTGGATGGAAGGATGAAGTGACTGAGTACAGGTGGGAGTTCCACAAACGTCAGGGCTCAGGGCTGCAGGCAAGGTCCCTGGGACTCCTGCAGGAGCTGGTCTGGGGTCTTCTGGGGGTGGGTCCCAGCTTACAGGGGGGTTCCTCTTGAGGGAAGAAAATCAGCTCTTGTGGGGACTGGGTTTCTGACTTTGGGGTGCTGGCATCTGTGGGAAGGGAGGGCAGTGCAGGGACTTGACCTGGGGTCTGTGCATAGGCTTAGGGTGCAACGCAGAGCCCCAGAACCCTAGGGGAAATGCCGTAGGTCTGGCCACTTTGGTGGGAGGGAATGGTCCCATCCTGCCTGGCCCCAGACTGGGACCCTGGGAGTTCACAAGCCCTGCCTGGTGAGGGGCTATATCCAGCCAGCAGGTGGCGCTCGGACCAAAGCCGTGACAGGCTGAGCCCCGAATCCTCCACTGCTGGCTCTCAGGCTGAGGTCGTCTGGGACCTGGGACCTGGGACCTGGCTGGGACCTGGCTTGGGGCTCCTCTCCCCACAGACGCTCTCCTGCCACAGAGACCAGCCAGAAAGTGGTGCTGGGTGGGGGGTTTCTGGGGTCCCAGCTACGGCTGTGGTCCATTGGTGCCCTGGGTGTGTCCACCTGGAGCCAGGCAGGGACATCTCAGCCCCCAAGGGGCTCTTTGGGATCATGGAGGAGCTTTAAAAAATACTGCTTCCCAGGCCCCGCTCCCAGAGACTGTCATCAATCGATCTGGGCTGGACCGGGACTCAGCATTTGTTAGACGCTCTGAGGGCTGAGAATCACTGTGTGAAATACCCTTTCATCCTCCCGAGGAACTCCATGGAGAGGGTGCTGTCCTTATCTCTGCCCATCTCACAGAGGAGGAAACTGAGGCTCAGGGGTGATGGGACTTACCTGAGGTTATGCTCAGGTTACACCTAGGGCTGCAATGCTAAGCCCCACTCATTCTTTTATCTCCAGGATATTAATAATAATAACATCACCGATGCAGGGTTTCTCAACCTGGCACTGCTGACATTGGGGTCCTGACAATTCTTTGCTGTGGGGCGGTGCTGCCTAGCGGAGGGGCAGGTGGAATACATTCCCACCCCCACCCCACAATGATGGCCAAGCCCTGATCCCCAGAAGCTATGAGTATGTCACCTTACGTAGTGAACCAGGCTTTGTGGTTGTGATTACGGATTTGAGGGGAGATTATCCTAGATTGGCGGGGTAGGCGGAGAGTAATCACAAGGGTTCTTAGAAGAGGGAGGAAAGAGGAGGGGGTGGAGGGGAGATTGGAAGATGTGATACTGCTCAATCTGGGGACAGAGGAAGGGGCCATGAGCTGGGAAATCAGGTGCCTCTGGAAGCTGGAAAAGGCAAGGGAGCAATTCTCTGCTGAACCTCCGGAGGAACCAGCTCTGCCCACACCTTGATTTTAGCCTGCTGAGCTCGTGTGGGACTTCCGACCTCCAGGACTGGAAGATGCTAAGTTTATGTTGTTTTAAACCACTCATGTGCTGCAATTTGTTACAGGAGCAACAGGAGACTACTTCCCCTGCCCCGTGACAACCAAGTCTCCAGACATGCCACTTGTCCCCAGGATGGGAGGATGCGGGTAGAATGGGCCCCAATGGGGAACCACTGAACTACTTATTCTTTTTTTTTTTTTTTTTTTTGAACTACTTATTCTTTACTGAGTTCTTCCCACGTGCGGTCCAGCCTTCGGAGGCCCCCATACCGTCCAGCACTCTCGCACACCTGAGCTGTGTGCCCTTAATCGCCTCCCCGGCCCATTCTGCAGATGAAATGGCTGAGGCTCAGATCCTTTAAATGGGCAGTGAGGGATGGGGGTCACACAGATAGGACAGTGAAACGGATTCCCCTTTAGAATCTCGCAGTCTCCTTCCCAGACTCTGCGTCCCTGCACCCTCATGCCTCCCACCAGTGGGCGGAGCTGGGTCTGTCTCCCCACGGAGATGCCAGGCCTTTCGGGGGCTCTGCAGCCCAGGTAAGGGGCAGCCCGGCCCTCACGCCCACTGTCTGACACCCCTGATCTCTGGGTTTTGTGGCCTTTTCCCAGCTGGGCCTCTTCTCCAGCAGCTGATAGAGACTCAGCTGAAGGAGGCAAAGGCCATAGGGTCTCAGGTTGGGGTGGGAAAGAGAATGTGCAAGTGGGTCAAAAAACGTGGGCCAGGCAGTGAGAGCCAGGATGCCTTCACCTCCCCCACCATGGAGGTGAGCACATTTGACTCCACATTAGCCAATCAGAGCACTCCATTCTCCCTGATTGGTTCAAGGATCAGCATGTGATCCATGCTCAACCAATCAGAATCCTCCCTAGGACATTCTACCTGTTGTGTTTGGCTTGAAGAATTCTCTTTCTGCTGGGGTTGCTAAGCTGACAAGCTGTAAGTCTTGGGTGGCTGGCAGCCATCTGGAAAGAGTCTCTCAGAGAGATGGAGAGAAAAGGCCTGAAAATACTGCTTGAGCCCCTGGATCCAGCCATTCCTGAAGCTAGTTATCTCTTGATTTCCCAGTTGCATGAGTAAATAGATTCCCCTTTTAGGTTTCTGTCATTTGCAGCCCAAATGCTCCTGGATTTCTCCCTAGACTATTTTTCTTGCTCTAAGCCTCTAATCTTGGCTGTCTGCTAAAGCCCCACAGGTGAGGAGTCCTGTCTAAGCTTACTCTGAGAGGAGCAGAGAAGCTGGGATAAGAAAACAGAATTGCAGGGTGTGGAGAAAAGGGAGCCCTCTTGCACTGTTGGTGGGAATGTAAATTGGTGCAGCCACTGTGGAGAACAGTATGGAGGTTCCTTAAGACACTAAAAATAGAGCTACCATATGATCCAGCAAACCCACTCCTTGGTATCTACCTGGAGAAAACCAAAATTCAAAAAGATACATGCACCCCAATGTTCATTGCAGCACTATTTACAATAGCCAGGACTTGGAAACAGCTTAAATGTCCATCAACAAAGGAATGGATAAAGAAGATGTGGGACATATATACAATGGAATATTACTCAGCCATTTAAAAAAAACCTGAAATAATGCCATTTACAGCAACATGGATGGATCTAGAGATTGTCATAGAGTGAAGTAAGTCAGACAGAGAAAGACAAATATCATATGATATTGCTTATATGTGGAATCTAAAAAGGTATAAATGAACTTATCTACAAAACAGAAATAGAGTTACAGGTGTAGAAAACAAACTTGTGGTTTCCACCGGGTAAGAGGGGGGAAAGGATAAATTGGGAGATTGGGATTGACATATACACACTACTATATATAAGATACATAACTAATAAGGACCTACTGTACAGCACAGGGAACTCTACTCAATATTCTTTAATGGCTTATATGGGAAAAGAATCTAAAAAAGAGTGGAGATATATATGTATATATATAAATGGATTCATTTTGCTGTATACCTGAAACTAACACAACATTGTAAATCAACTATACGCCAATAAAAATTTTTTTACAAAGAAAAAGAAAATAGAATTGCATTTGTGACCAGGTCATGGTGCTTTTGGAAAATCACTTCCAACTCTTGTAGCAAATTCCTCCTCCCCCATCCCCACCCCGACCCCATCCAACTCCAGGGATGGCAAGTTCTGTGTGCACAGGTATCATTGCAGAAAGGGGGGACGGTGGATGAGCTAGTGAGAGCAAAGTATTGGGGGGTGGATGGACTTAATCATTCTTTGCTTTTAATGGTAGCTAGTTCATTTCCTTCCTGAAGAGACCAGCTTTGACCTTCACCTCCGGCCCCTATTAACAGCCAGCAATGCTTTGTCAGCGAGTTTATGACAAATTAATTATACAGAGAGGGGAAATCTCGCAGGAAAATTGAGTGTTCTGGCTTGGGCTGCAGGTGGGAGCTGAGGCTGAGTTCTGAGATGCATTTTGATGGCCCACTTATACGGGCCTGGTTAGCCACAGACCTCAGGCAAACTTTGAGGCAAGCAGTTAGTTTTTAGCTCACCCCAGAGGGCAGACAATGCCCGAAGCAAAGAGTCAAACCTGATTTCCAGCCCCTTACACCGTGTGGCACGTCTGCGAACTGGATATCCCAGGCAGGAGGGATCTGGGGGCCCCAGGTCATGGTGGTGGCCGAGATGCCTTTGCCCCCTGTAGGCTGGGCCATTCCGGCCCATTGGACAAAAGCCTTCCTTCCCTGTAATGAACCCAACTTCCTTGTTGCATGGACTTGCCCGGTTCCTCCTGGAATATTTGCGCAGGTGGAGCCGTGCTTGTCCAGAGCTCATCATCAAGTCCAAACTCCTCTCCAGCCAAACTCCCACTTGCATTTTCTTTGCATTGGGCTTTCTAGCAACACCCAAACTGCTGTGCTGCTATAAGTCCTCTTGTTCTGACCATCATGCCTTTGGCCAGGCCGAGCCCCTGCCTAGAACACCATTCCCCGTCCAACCTCCTCCCTCTGCCAGATGTTGAAGAATGAGCCCTAGAGCTTTCTCCTTCCCCGGGGAGCCTCCTGGGCGCTCCAGACAGTGTCTGCATTGGTGTTCTGCACTCCTTTAATTCCCCATGATGGTTCCTGCTCAGGGCTCACTGCCCATGTCCCAGGCTGCCTCTCCCACTGGCTGTGAACCGCTCCCCAAGGGCAGGGCTTGGTCTTCCTCTCTCTGTAGCCCGACGGCATGGTACTCAGGAGGTGGTCAGTGGAGGGGCCGGTCCAGCGTGCACCGGAGGTTCAAGAGTGAAAAGACAGGGCCTCTGTACCTAGTGAATTCACTGGCCAGCGCTTGGGGAGATACAGCCGACTTCTGAGGTTCTTACCTGTCTGGTGGTATCCCTTTTCTGGCAACTTTAGAGAATGACCCATCCCTAGCCCTCAAGGCTGAGGTAGGAAGGTTCTAGAAAGGTCAGGTGGTTAAGTGGTCAGGTGGCCAAGATAGGCCTTGAGGAAGTCAGGTCCTGAGTGAAGGGCAGAGAATGGGTGGTCCTGATGGACGGCAGGCCCGGGAAGGTGACCCCCTGGCAGGCTGCTCCTGCCACCAGCAGCCCTGCCCTTGCCCCACGCCGGGCCCAGCCCAAATGCAGAGGCAGGCTGGCCACGTGTCAGGAGGCGAGAAGGTCAAAAACGACAATGACGGCAGCAGAGAGCTCACTGGCTCCCAGGCCCTTCCTGCAGGAGTCCGCCTACAGGCTGCTTGCACTGAGTTCCACCCTCCGGGGACACTGGCTCTGCGATTCTGTCACTCAGCAGGTGTCTTCCGCACTTCTGGGACCCCTGCGTTTTGAGCGTCATAGCCGCTAGCTCTTCTGAGATGAGCGTCTCAGCGTTGACGGGGGCAGCCTGACTGCTGCCGGGAGGGACCTCGCTTCTGGATCCTGCAGCTCCGGAGGGAGGGTCTAGGGAAGAGATGGGGCCCCAGGAACACGTGAGCCGCCTCCCCTCGAATTACCGAATAGCCAAGTCGATTTGCTTCACCGGGACTGAGGCTGCTGCCCCGGACACAGGCTTCCCCGGTGGGTGACCTTGTGTCCCCATCTCCGAGGCCCCGTCCTTTCTCCCCTCTACCGTTGCTCCCGCTTCCTCAGCCCCCTTTGCTTTCCCCCGATTGTCTTCAGCCAGACTTTTAAATCGTGCCCCACATCAAGTTGCCCCTGGTTGAACCCTCCAGGTCTCGCCAGGTCATTTCAGATAAGATCCGGACCTTTCTTCTGGGCTTCCCGGCACAGAGAGACCTGGCCTTGCCCACCGGATCTACTCCCTTCCGCTCCCTGGGCTCGTGTGTGTGTGATTCTGGACGTCACCCTTCTTCCCACCGCGGGGCCTTTGCACTTGCTGTTCCCTCCACTGGCAATGCTGTTCCCACATCTGTGCTTGGCCAGCTTCTCCTTCCCCACAGGCCTGGGCTTAGATGTCACCTCCTCCTGGAGCCTCTCTGGCGGCCTGGCTAAGGCAGCTCCTCTCCGTCATGGCGCTGCCCAGCCATCGCCCCAGGTTTTATAGTTTTTTATAGTGTTGGTCTTCAAAGCCTCAAAAGGCTTGGTTTGTGACTGTCTCTAGTCCCTGTACTGGCCTCTGGCCCCTGTGAGCGGGTAGTGTTTGTCTGTTTGTGCCCTTAGCTGTATCTCCGGGGGAGGGAGCGTTTGAGGGCGGGAGTGGGGCCTGAGCAGGTGCATGAATGAATAAACGACCTCTTCCTAATAATTGAAACGGGGAAGAAGCGTAAGGTGGCTACCGCATTATTTGGGGGGAGGAATCGGTGAAGTGGGTGACTAAGAATCGAGGAGGGATCATGTTCCAGAAGTTTCCAGGGAGGCCCAGCTTCACGGGCATGTGGCCTGGGCAGTCACACAGGCCCGTTCAGAGGGGCCTGTGCTCAGTTTACTGCTCTGCTGTCTTTGTCTTGAAATTCTTGCTAAGTTTTGAACAAGGAGCCTTGCTTTTACTGGTTGCGCTGGGCTGGTCCGGTCCAGGTGTCCCAGCAGCGAGGGGAGCGTATCCAGTCCTCACTCCAACTCGGGAGCCACAGGCTAGTCTAATCACCCTCATTTTACAGACGGGGAAACAGGCTCCAAGCTGGGCGGTGGGTTAGGTGGACCCCACACGTTCTACCCTAGAGCCCCCGCTCCTGCTACGACCCTCTCCTGTCTCCCAGACTCCAGAAATGGGAGGCTCGTGAGTGTTGAATAAATGAATGAATGAGAGAGGGAAAGAGGACACACGGGGTGTCCCAGGCTCACCTGTGCTCCCTCCTGGCTCGCCAGCCCTTGCGACTCCTCTGGGATCAGCCGCCCCTGGGTTGACAGTCATCTTGTTGTTGTTGCCTACGGTGGTCTCCTCCAGGAAGCACGAGCGGATGTGGACTCTCTGGGCCACGCCCCCTTCGGAGTGAAATCCTGGTTCGGGGATTTGAATTTTGATGGAAGCTTCCGGGCCTGTACCCAGGGCAGAGACTGCAGGTCAGCCAAAGAGAGAGATGCTGGGGGGGGGGGGGCGGGAGGGGAGGTGGACGGTGAGAGCAGCTGGACGGTGGGCCTGACCCCCAGCCTGGTTCTCAGGTCCTCCACGGCTGTCCTCCTGGAACCTCCCCTCAGTGGCCCATGCCGTGCTCTGTCACTGGCGGACGCGTGGCCTCACACGGCGTATCTGCGATGCCTTTCACCTGCTGGGGCTGCCGGCTCCCTCGGCCCCCGGCTCTGCCAGCTTGGGTGCCCCTCCTCCTGCAGCCCAGCCCAGGTGAACTGGTCCTCTGGGCCTCCCCTGGGACTCAACCCCTCCCCCCACTGCCTCCTGCTTCCCGTCTCTCTGCTGCCTGCTTCCTGGCAGCTCTGGAACACCCTCTCCATCTTTGGTTAGAATCTCCCTGTGGCCCCCCAGTCCGGCCCCCAGCCGCAGCTGTCTCGCTCCTGCCTCTCCCGGCCAAACGTCAGGAAAGAGCTGCCCGTGCTCTGTCTCCCCTCCTTCCACTCCCCGTGCCCCTTCTGTCCCCTCAGGTCACCACTGACCCCTTGTTGCTGGACCCTACAGCCCTCCCTTGATCTCACCGGCCCCGCCTCCTCTGGAAACCCGTCCCCTGGCATCCCTGGTTCTCCTTCTCTCTCTCAGGCCTCTCTGCTGTGCTCCCACACCCCAGCCTGTCTCTCGATGACCAGTGCCAGGGAGGACGCGGCCTGGGAGCTCTGGTCACTGGTGACAGCGCCTAGGTGGCTCCTTAAATGCATGTCCAGTTCCAGTCCAGCCATCTCCTCTGTTCCCGCTTCAGCTGGCCCAGGAAATGACCCCTGCCCATTGTACAGATGAGGAAACTGAGGTTTCCTGAGGGGGGTAGTAGGGAATGGGAACCCAGGTGCTAACTCTAAAAGAGGCCCCCACTCTACAGCCTCCTGGTGGGAGGGAAAGAATTTCCCATCATGCCTCTCTCCCCACAAGGACCGGCTCAAGTTCCATCTAGCCAGGAGCCGAATGCAGTGGGCTGGGGGTGGGGCGGCAGCCTGTTCTCCAGTTACCTGGGGGGCTGCCACAGGCGCTGTGGGCAGGGCCCTTGGCTGGGTTGCCGTGAAGACTCATCTCGTTGCCGTGTCCCATCTGTACATGTCTGAGCACAGACTTCTCCATCCGGATGTCCTGGGGCCCCCAGGATCCAGCCAGGGGACCCTGAGTTGAGGGATCAGTGGGTGCCATTGGAGGAAGGTAGAGGGGAGCCGAGGAGCCTGGCAGGGAACACAGAAACGTGACCCCTGACCCCCCCTCTGACCTCCCCCTACCCCCTACCCGCCCCCCCCCCCACGCACACTAAGTCCTGGCCGGACAGAGGAGACAGGCTTCGGGATTCTTTCTGGACCCCATCAGACTGGGAGTGATTACTTCAGGGTCTGGACTGGAGAGCAGGTGGGCCGGCAGAACAGGTAGCGTGGGGTTCCGGGGTTTTTACCACTGGTGCCTGGGGCGTCACTGGGGCACTGAAAACCCAGACAATGGTCACATCCACTGCTTCCTAGCTGTTCTCAGTCCTCTGGGCCCATCAGGAGAACGTCTCCTTTGGGGTTAACTTGCTGTTGGCATGGGGCCCTCAGAGCTTCTGACATTGTTCTGTTTTGTCAGCATTTGTTTTGATGGTAACCTTCGTAGTTTTCAAGGTGATGTGTGAAAGTTTACTTTAAAATTAATTTGAGTAGAATAAAAAGTAAACCATTTAGCAACATGGCGTGAAGAATCAGCCATGGGCGTGGTCAAAATGAGGGAGGTGGCGCTCAGAGGACCAAAGCTGGGGAAAGGTTGATCTAGATTCTAGAAGGAAGTTCCTCATTTCACAGTTGGGGAAACTGGGGCCTGCAGCAGGGAAGGGCTCTCTCGAGGTCCCAGGGAGCGTTCCAACTTTGGGGCCCGCGCTCTCACTCACGTCCCATGGCTGGACTGGTGGCTGGCCCTGGCCCCTCTGCCCACAGTGCCCGCCATGTAGCAGGCGCTCATTTGCTTACTGTATCTCACCAAAGCTCGGATACACCCATACGATGCATCCCAGTTTCTGAGATGTGAACACATGGGAAAAAAGAGTGTCTCGGGACACACAGAATGCTCAACGACCCCTTGTGACATCCTAGAGAGGAAGAGCGAACTGAGTTGTTTCTTGTGGGAAAATATTGGGTCCCGATGAAAACGAGGCAAAAGATGTCGGCAGGAAGGGGAAGCAGGAGAGGTTTGATCCAGGCACAAGCAGGGACATCCTTATTCCTGAGAAAGCCAGGAAGGACCTTGGAGATCTGAAAGCTGCCCTTCCTCCCTGGAAGGTTGAATGCCCCCCACTCCCTGCCCCCACCCAGATGGAGCAGATGCCCCGACAGGTCCCTTCTCCTGGACATTTCAGAGGACTCACCGTTTTCCCCAGAGGCCATTTGTCCCACTATGACATTCCTGTGTCCAATCTGGATGGCTTTGGAGTTCTCAATGGAAATGTGGCTGTTTGGTCCATTCTGACTGATCATGTTGATTGGATTTTGCTGGTAAATGACTGGGGTGGACTGATTTGTAGAACCTTCTGCAAAGTAACATTCCACTCAATCCCTTTGTATCTCTCTAGGAGTCAGAAGTTCCAAATACTAGTTGGCAGCATCAGAATCTCCTGGGGAGCTGGTTAAAACACAGATTCCCAGGCCCACCCCGGGGCTCTGAGTCAGCAGGTCCAAGGTGTGCCCCAGGAAGTGGAGTGTTTACCAAACACTGCAGGTATCACAGACGAGCCTTGCTTGGACTTTGTCCCGCAGGCCACCCTACCCCTGTGTCCTCCGCCACCCTGGGAGGATGGCAGGTGCCTTGATGCTTGCCCACCCTCTGTACCTCTCACTGTGAGGAACCCACAGCCCTAACCATTGCTTCCAGGGTCCTCTCTTCCTTCAGGGAAGGATGCAAGGTGGCCGTCCACAGGCTGTTTCTGGCCATGGGATAAACTTTGCCTGACTCACAAGGCATTTTTAAGAATTTGGATTTGTCACCAGTGTTTAACATCCAGCCTAGGAGGCTGAGACCCTCCTTGGGTACCATAAGCAGGGGTGTCAGCCCCACGTGGGCTCCACACACGGGGCCACATTCCCACCTTCGGGAGCCCTCGGCTCCTGTGCCTTTGTGAGCCCCTACATCCATCAAAAATATTTAAAATTACATTTTATGACTGCATTGGGATATAGACAAATATAATCTTGGCTAGAGTCATTATTAGCTATTCATTGTTACTATAATACTCATTTTACTTCTGATTTTAAGAGAAACTAGAGCATTTTTGTGACCCCCTAAAAGCACCGTGGGCTCTAGGCCTGGTACCTGCTGCATGTAATGGATAAGTCGGTTCTGGGACTCTACCCTGTGGGTATCTGAGCTCAGCCTAGCCTATTCCTTCAGCAGCCTTAAAACTCCAAGTTGGGCAAAGGGCTTACAGAAGACTTAGCAAACTCAGGCTGAGACCTGTGCCCCAGGACTGATACAGTCAGGGGTGGGCCACACCTCTAGGAAGCCCTCCCTGGTTACTCCTGCCAGCATGCCCCTCCCTCCTGGAACCCTCTTCCAGGGACGGGTCAGCAAGAGCACAGCAAGCTTCTGACGAGGTGGGGCAGGCAAAGAGCTTAGCGGGAGCCCAGCAAGGACCAGGTGTTGGGTGTTATACCCTCTGCCCCGTCCAGGTGTGGGCAGCAGGTAAAGGGCCTACCTGGTCGATAAATAGCCCAAGTGTTTGATTTCTGGTCTAAGTCCAGGAGGTGCTTGTTCCTCATCGCGTACAAGTCTGGGTTGACTTCCTTTGCTGTCTTCATTCCCAGGGCCTGGGCAATGATCAGGGCTCTATGGGGCCCATGGGCTTCCAGAAACCGGAAGATCTCTTCCTCTGGGAGGCAGAACAGCAAGTAGTTAAGGAGGACCCCGGAGGCCGAATCCGCTCCCCTGCTTACCAGCTGTGTGACCTGGGACAGACGCAGCCTCTGTGCCCATTTTCCTCATCTGTAAAATGGGCATAATTCTAATGGACCACAGAGGTTGTTCTGGGGGTTGGGGATGTTCGTCAAGGGCTCTGAACAGTGCCTGGCACGTGCTAGGTGCACAGTAATTGCCAAGTACCCATCAAATGGTTTCTCAGCCGTTTAGCTTCTTTCGCCGAAAGACAGAGTCTTGCCTCCGAACGCTTTGTGGGGACCTGTTAGTGGGTGGGCCATGGCCCCTGAACACTTGTAACTTCTCGAGTGGCCAAGGAGAGTTTGGGGTCAGAGGAAACAAGAGCTGAAAGGAAACAAGATGCTTACGCCGCTGACTGAGCTCAGGACCAGGCTTCCGGGGAATTGCAGCTGCATCTTTCTGGGGCCTCTCTGCTGGGAGGAAAGACGGTCAGGGGTCAGCCGAGCGGGAGAGGGGATGGGGACCCTACCAGACAGAGGTGGGCTGCTCTGCAGAAGCCCCTAGCGCATGGACGCTCCAAACTCGGAAGGAAATTAGCTTCAAAGCCCGCCCCACTCCCTTCCAGCTGTGTGGCTTGGGGTTGGGGGAAGACCATCTACTCCCTCTGGGGTTGTGTGCGGGCTAGAGGACCCCCGGGCGCCGCACCAGAACTAGAAAAGTGGATCTCGTGCGATGCTACGGCTCTTCTATTATTATCATATATCATTACTGCCATCGTCATCATTATTAATGTTTTGCTGAGCACCTACTACATACTGGCACTAGGCTCAGCCGTTTGCATCAAATCCTCTCACAACCCTACAAAGCAGCCCTACTGTTACCTCCACTGGCCAGAAAAAGAAATCAAGATGCAGTGAGGGTACATCATGTGTCCCTGAGGGCAGAGCCTGTATTTGAACCCAGGCCCAAATCTGGGCTAGGCCGTTGCCAGGACTGCTCGTGCTGGGTCCAACACCCGCCCCCTCCAACTGCCCCTGTACCGGGGTGGCAGGTTACCCAGCTCTGCAGGAACCACTTCTTCGGTCCCACCATTGGCCAAGCTCCACGTCGCGGGGCCTACGAGCAGGACTGCCTTGGACTCCTTCTGCATCTTGTAGAGGACCTGGTTGAGTTTCTTCCTGGGCACTTGGCATTTCATTACCAGCTGGGCAGTCTTCACAGGGGAGCCAGAGTCCCTCAGCACCTCCAAAATCCTCTGCTCAATGTCTGGGGGAGGGAGACAGGGGCAGAGACAGAACTGAGTCCCCCCAACTACCCAGCCTGGGCTGGTGGCCCTCCAGGAGAGGGATCCAGGGCAGAGGCAGGCACAGAGGTCTGAGCAGACATCCACCAGCATCTCTGTACAGGGAGGGGCACGTGGGCTGCTCAGAAATGACCTTGGCTGGACAGCCTGGTGGCCAGAGGCGGTGCCAGGCCTTCCGAGCGTCCCCCACCTGAGTGAGTGCTGGAGGGCAGGTGGGAACGCTCAGCTCTCAGACGTCCTCAGAGAGAGGGGAGTGGAGGCGGCAGGATGCTGGAGGGTGCGGCAGAGCACAGGAAGGGGGGAGGGGGGGAGTGAGGCCCAGCCCGGTGTCCTCCATCCCCCATCCTTCTCCTCCCGGTGGAATCTGCCCGTCCTCTTGGGCTCACAATCCACTCGGGCGATGTCACTATTCATCCCCACCAGGAACCCAACGGCCGCTCAGAAATGGATCTTTCACCCTGATGCCCAATCCCAGAGTCCTAGCAACACTGTCCCTGGCTGCCTCAAATCCTCTCTTCTCCTTTCGCTGCCTCTACCTTCTACTCCTTGTCACCACCATCTCCCGGATGACAGCAACGCCACCAACTCGTGGTTCTGCCAGCCTCGTCTTCACCCGCCCTCAGCTTCCCTTCAAGGGCCAACCTGTCTGCATTCCCTTCAGACGCACTCACCCCTGGGCCTTTGCACATGCACATCTTCCCTCTGTTAGGAGCAACGTTCCCTCCCTCCACCTGTCCAACAGATACTCCACCTCAGGTCTTGCTCAGACCCCATCGTTGGGAAGCTGTCCTGGATGCCCTGCGTGGGTGGGGTGCTGGGTGTGTGTGGGTCCCCTGCAGAGTGTCCCCAAGGATCCCCTGCTGTGATTGCCAGGTTCAGTGTAGTGGTTCAGTGTCTAGCATGGGGCCGGGCACACAGTGGGGTCTCAGGAAATAGCATTTGAATGAAGGAGTGACTGAGTGAAAAAGTGAGCGTACACTGCTGGGTAGGTGTTTGCCCAGATGACCTGGGCGAGGGATGAGTAGCTCTCCGGGGCCTCTGTTTCCCACCCCCCCTGAGTTAATGGTCCTAAGCAGGGTGCCTCGAGGCTCAACGAGGAACTTTCCAAATGGCCCCTACTCCTCCCAGACAGGCTCCCGTAAACCTAAGCCAGCTGCCCTGTGGGGAGTGAGAGAACTGGTCAGACACGGGGCCTGCAGCGCCAGGGGCTGGGGAGAGGAAATGTCTGCCCCGAGAACTCTGAGGAAAATGCAAAGCAGGGCCCTTCTTGGGAAGACCTAGGTCCCCTTCCAGGGCAGCAACCCAATTCTTTACCTTCTGGATTTTTCCTGGATTCCTAGTGGGCGGCACTAGCGGGGGAAGGGACAACCCATTTGCCAACTCTGCGCTGGGCACCGTGGCCTTGCCCTTATGGTCGGAATGTTTGCGTCCTTCTGGGCGCAGG
Source organism: Lagenorhynchus albirostris (assembly GCF_949774975.1). Lineage (NCBI taxonomy): Eukaryota > Metazoa > Chordata > Mammalia > Artiodactyla > Delphinidae > Lagenorhynchus > Lagenorhynchus albirostris. The sequence goes on along the minus strand of NC_083109.1, from coordinate 5,602,624 downwards.
TGATGTGCAATTAGAACACGTGGGTTCACCCACCCCTTCACCCACCAAACCACCCCTCAACCGGGATACCCGTCCAACCCACTGTGGCTTTGCCTAGTTTTAAAAAGAGTTTTGATTCTTAAAAAACCTGCCCCTGGGGGAGCCTCTTCCTCCCCCTCCAGTGCCCTGACCTCAAAGGGGAAATGGGGTCCATGGCGGGGCTGGCATCATCAGCTGAGTCTTCAGGCTGGTGAAACGGATGAGGTGTAAGTGACACGTCAGTTAAAAGGAAAATCTGCCGGGGGGCAAGTTAAATTCAGTTACCGGGTGCCCCTGACATGTCTCGTTGGGGAAGTGCAACAGGAGCTTGGGAACCAGCCTGGGGTCCTGGGTCACACCCAGTCGGCACCCCTCCCCAGCACATCCTATTTTCCTGGTTTTGAGCCCCAGCTCTGCCACCTACTAGCTATGTGACCTCTCTGGGTCTCAGTTTCTCTATCTGTGAAATGGTGATAATAGCAGCTACTTCAGAGATTGTGGTGAGGATTAAATAGCTAACAATCACAAAACAAAGACAAACAGGGCTTTCCTGGTGGTGCAGTGGTTGAGAGTCCACCTGCCAATGCAGGGGACATGGGTTCGTGCCCCGGTCCGGGAAGATCCCACATGCCGCGGAGTGGCTGGGCCCGTGAGCCATGGCCGCCGAGCCTGCGCATCCGGAGCCTGTGCTCCGCAGCGGGAGAGGCCACAACAGTGAGAGGCCCGCGTACCGCAAAAAAAAAAAAAAAAAAAAAAGGCAAACAAAAAGCGTCCCAGCCCACAGCCCTCGCGCTTTCAGTGGGGACCCTAGAAAAAGCACTGCTCAGTAACAGTTAACTTGCATCATGTGCTTCCAGGAATAGAGTGCTATCCGAGGAATGAATGCAGCAGGAGGAAAACCACATACATGCACTTGCCCCTCTTAGCAGACAACTTCTGTCCTTCCTCAAAATGAGTGTGAAGACGGGTGTTAAGGCCCCAGGCTCTGCCGTGGTCCCCTGAGTCATTTCACCTGCAAGCCTCAGTGATCTCACACGTAAGATGGAAACCTCATCGGGCCTGCGGGTTATTGCAAAATGCACACGAAGCATGTTGCAAGAGGCCTGGGCAGAGCAAGGCTCTGAACCTGATGCCGTGCCCTCTGTCCCTCTTTCTTACTACCGTTGTGCTTTCAGATACTGTCCTCTCGTGACTCTAGTCTGGATCAAGAAAAGGAACCAGAGAAAAGGTGCAAGTCCCACCCGGGCACTCCCACTGTTCCTTAGAAGTAAGAACGTACCTGCGTCTCCTGGGCAGGCAGGGGCCTCAGCCATGCTGGCAGCTGCGAGCCCAGGCGACTTGAGGGCAGCGGCAGGCTCCCCGACCCCGTGGCCTGGAGAAGGTGGGCCCGGTCGAGGCTGGGTGTGCTTTGTGGTCCTGGCGGTGCTTTGCCAGCTGTGGAGCTATTCCAGCTTCACCCAGCCAGCTGTCAGCTGTTCACACCCCCCGGAAACAGATGCCTAGTCAGCCCAAGCTGATCAGATTTTGGAGAAAAAGAAAATGAAACTTCTGTGTGTGGCTTTTGAAGGAAACAAAATCGAAAATGAAATTGATAAGTGAGACACAGTTAGGCCTCCAGCTAGATGCTAGCAGGAAACAGCTGAGCTGGGCAAGACCAGCGCTTCCTCTGGGGCCAGGGGACTTCCCACCGCTGCCCACCCTGAGCCCCACACTCAGGCCAAGACACCTGGGTGGGTGGATGGGTGGGTGCCTGCGTTTGTGCATATCAGAACAACAACCCTCTTTAATGAGTACTTACTATGTGCTTTCCAATCTCGTGTGCCCCTGAATCATCTACAGGGTAGGGGCTAGTACTGGCCTCTTTTCTTAGGAAACTGAAGCTTGGGTCAGTGAGGCCACTTGTCCAAGGCCACAGAGATGCTTGGGTTCTAACTCAGCCCCACCATTTACTGTCTGTGGCGCCTTGAGCAAGTTATTTAACCTATTTATGCCTCAGTTTTCTCATCTATGAAATGGGCTAATACAAGTAGCAACCTCAGGAGGTGGTAGTGAGGACTAAAAGGGTTAATTCATGCCTTCTACAGTCATGAACACAGCTGGACACCCACTTACCTGTTTCTGGAAGAAGGATGCATCGCTTTTGTAAATTCTCAAAGGGGCCATTGACACCCCCCGCCACCCCAAGCAGTTCAGAGCCACTGTTCTGGTCCAGGTAACAGAACGGTAAACTGAGGTCTACAGAGGTGAACGGCTTTGTGTGAGGCAGCCCAGAGTGTCAAGAACTCAACCCTGGAAGCCCCTGAGCCTGGGATCCCAGCTGCAGAAGCTGGGGAGGGGGTGCCAGGCCCAGGCTCCCAGGGGTCCCCATCCCTAGCGTTTCTGCAGAGGGAGGAGCTCAGGAGCAAGTATAGCCATGGAAAGGGCCCCGGAGACTTGACTCAAAGCTGTCCTTGCAGAGCAAGCAGGAAAAATCCTGATGCCCAGTCCACACGCAGACCACTTAAACCCCAATCTCGGGAGGCAGGGCCGAGAGTCCCAGGTGATTTCATTCCAACCAAAGGGGGAGTGTTGGACAACTCAATAAAAACAGGAAGCCACGATGATGCTTTTGTTCCTTTTTTCATGTAAAACCAAAGAAACGTGTATCTCTATGTAAACTGACAGTCTTAATGTTAAATGCGAAGTCATTGGAGGTGTTGAGGGAGACTGTGGGGCGCCCTCCGGGCTCTTGGTGAGCCCCTGCGGGAGGCTGGGAGGCGCCGTGCCTGGACCAGCCACTAGATGGCGCCCGCTCACCAGCCTGCGTCCCGGCTTCCCTCGTCCGGTCCCTCTGATTTAGGGGGGCCTCTCACCCCGTCCCCCACCCTAGAAAAACCCCAACTCCATCTGGCTGTACCCCAGCTTCTCCCCATTCCCCATGCCTCTCCTACACAGGCTCCTTGGCTCCTTCCCTGCATGCTGCTGACCCCTTAGTATGGACACCCCGACCTAGGCCTTGACTAGGGTGCCTGGCGGGCTTGCAGGTCCGGCTGAGGAACTCAAGCTTGATTTGAGGGTCAACTTTGCTTCTGGCCCGTGTCTGTCTGGACATGTTTGGATGGCCCTTTCCGGTGCCCCTGTGTCTCCATCACCCCCTCCCTACCTGTGTGTCACTACCTCCCTGAGCCTTGGTTTCTTTAATTATAAAACAAAGATAATAGATAAGAAAAAGCATGTTTACCTGACCTTTAGTTGGTGTTCACAAAATTTGCATCATTTAGAAAATGTGATGTGGTGGAGCTCCATAACTCCATAATATAACTTCTAGACATTAGGGGGGGAAAAAAAAGCAAGAGAGAAAGAGAAAGAAAAAACAATTTAATGTGGGTGGGCTCCATCTTCCATAGCATTTTGTGGCAATTTGGAATTCATGGAAGCCATGTACCTGCTGTGAGCATCTCACCACACTGAGTGGGGCTCTCGCTTTTAAAGTTTTAATTAGCTTGCATTTCCTCTTCTCAATTTAAGAGACTTTCCAGGTAATTTTGACCATGAGGTTTGTCTTCAACTGCAATATCAGTGGCTTAAACGATACAGAAACTTGTGTCTCTCTCCTACAACAGTCTGGTAGGCAGTCCAGGTGTGGTGTGGCACACCATAGTGTTGAGACCCAGGCCCCTTCTATCTTGTTGCTCTGCCATATGTGGCCTTATGTTCTAAGACGGCTGCTCAAGCTCCAGCCATCACAACTGCATTACTTACAGCAGGAAGGAGGCAAGGGAAGAAGAGTAGGCACCTCTCCTTTAAGCATAATCACAAGTTGCACAGACATTCCCCTGACATCCGTCAGTCCCATGGCCCAGCAAGGGAGGCTAGGAAAGATCTTTATTCTGGGCCACCAGGCACCTAGCTAAAATTAAGGGATCGACTAACTTCCAAATAGGTGACAACAGATATCAGAGGATACTTATCTGTCCCTGCCATTGCAAGGCTCTGTTTCCCCCTAAGAAAGGAACGAGGAAACCTCCTCTATGCCTTGAAGTATATCTGTTCTCCCAAGCAGGTCTGAGGCTGAGTTCAAAGGTAGTTCCTACACTCTCAGAGACTCCCGTCCAGCATGCAAGACAAAAGGGGAGAGGAAGGGAGACAGGGACTCTGGTGACCCCCGACACTGCCTGGGAAGGACCTCAAAGCCCACAGGAGTTCCAAGATGGCGTTACTGCCTGCTGGGGCCCAGATCCCTTTTTGTCTTGGAAAGCACACTCCTTTTTCATGGCTTGTGTTTTTCTGGAAACTATTAGAACTCTCCGCCCAAACCAGATGATAATTACATGTTACTGATCTCTAGTCTTTAAATTTCTCTCTCTCTCTCTTTTAAAAGAGAGATATTTTTACTGCACATTGTGTTGGCAAAACCCAGTCTCCTTTCTACCCGGCAGCCTGGATGTTACGATCAGGGTTCCTCTGTGAATTCACCTCGGGGGGAGGGAGTGGAAAGGTCTGAAGGCACCAAACGGGGACAATAATGTGTCTTTGGCCAGGGGCAAAGGGCAGAGAGCCAGAGGTGGCCAGAGACAGGGACTGCACGAGATCACAAGAGCTACCAGCGGAGGGCGAGGGGCAAAGACCCAACCAGGGGCTGCAGCGGGCAGCGGGTTCTCAGTGCAACCCCCAAAGGCATCTGCCTGGGCTCCATTCACTGACCTTCAAGGCAGAGCTCAGTGAGCCTCCTTGGGTCATCACGTCGGAGAGACCTGGGGTTCTGATCCCCGGGCCCCGATCTCGTACCTCTGCGCCTGGAGCCGGTCACTACTCTTTCTGAGCCTCCATTTCTCCTTTTGTAAAAGGGGATCACAGCAGCTCCACCCCAGGCTTGTAGCAAAGCTAATCCGAGATCTTGCTCTGGAAGGTCCCAGCAGAGCACCGCGCACGTAGCATGTGCTCAATAAACAGGAGCTAGCGTATCTTCATGGTATGACCCACCTGTCCCTCTCTGAGTGACAAGCAGTCCCATTTACTCATCTGGTCTTGCACCAACTCATTCCTTGTGCCTCCTTTATCCCAGGCGAAGTGCTGGAGCCAGTGGGGGGGCGGGGTGGGGTGAGGGCGCTGCAGGGAGAAAGCCCCGACCCCCTCCTAGTTCCTGGCTCTACTTCCCACGTCGGCGGCGGCTGCAGAAAAGGCCACACTACCCAATCGAGGGATTGACGGGTGACTCAGGCCAAGTCCTGGGTCCCCTCCCCCAACTCCCAGCAGTGCTGGCTGGTAAAGGGGAGCTGGGCAGGGGTCACATGAGTTAGGGAGCTGGCCAAGGGCCAGGGCATTGAAGGCAGTGATTGAAACTTGTGATCTTCCCTCGGGGCAAAGGAAGAGTTCCTGGAAGATTTTCACCCAAGGTGGGCTGGGGATTGGGAGAGACCGCCAGGGGTGCCAGAGAGCGTTGGCAGGAGCTTGACGGGGGAGAGGGGCTGCGGCCACAAGGAGGCTGTGTGGAGTCCAGGGGAGGGACCTGTGGCCAGCACCAGGCTGCTTTCACACCCTTCCTTCCCCCACTAACTCTATTTAGAAGTCCTTCCCCACATCCCCCAAAATAGATTGAAATGAATTCACAACTAACTTTTATTTTTATAATCAAAAGACTTTTTGATAATGCTGCTTCCAAAATTCTTTGCCTACAAGAAATTCATTTAATTACAATTGGCCACAATTCCTCCACCGAGGGTCCAGTATTCTTGGGAATTCTTGCACAACGAAGAGAGCTCACCTATAAATTTGTTTCAAATATAATGAAAAATATAACGTTTCAAATATAACGAAACATTTTGACGACCAAATGGAACAGCTAATGAACTTGACATAATGTTACGTCTTCTAGTTGTTTAATTAAACATGTATTGATTCTGATTTTGCCAGGTTTTTCCCCCATATTTTGGAGTTCATTTTCAAAAGCTCTCGAAGCATCCGTAGGCCTGAGGTGCTAAGACTTCTACACCTAGAAGATAAAACGGGGAAAGGCAGAGAGACAGATCGCGAGGGCCAGGATTCCTGGTCTTTTGGGGATCGTGGCCCAAGGTGAGTTGTGGCCAGGGTATTGTCAAGTATGGGGTAGAAGATGGGGCACCAGCAGAATACTTTTATGAGTTAATTCGTAACTTCTTTTAGTTTTAAATGGGTAACGTACTCTAAAATTTGACCCGAAGATGTTTCTTAAAAGACTCATCAACTGGATAGCAACTGATTTATTTAGAGCTTACTGTTTCCAGTGCTTTACATTCTTTTATTCAATTCTTCCAGCAATCCGACAAGTAATATTAAATCTGCATTTTAATATTAAATCTGATAAGAAAACTGAGGTACAGAAAGATTACTAAGTAACCTGGGCAAGATCACGTGGCCAGTGGGTGAAATTGATGGAGTTGAAACCCAGGCTATCAAGCTCTAAAAGCCAAGCTCTTAGCAATTATTTCTATTGTTATGAACAGGTACGTTGTCATTCTGCCACAGGATAAGGAGCAACGCTTTCTATGCTGGACAGCTTAGTGCTGCCTGCTGTGATTTATCAGATCTAGCAGGAAAAAGGTTGGTATTTTATTCTTTTTTCTAAAGTTTCTTTGACTGAGTGTGCCTGTCTCAGTCAGCTTAGCTGCCATAACAAAATACCATAGGCCAAGTGGCTTAAACAACAAATATGTATCTCTCAGTTCTGGAGGCTGGAAGTCCAAGGTCATTGGAAGATTTGGTGTCTGGTGAGATCTACCTCCTGGTTCTTAGATACCCGTCTTCTCTCTGTGTCCTCAGATGGTGGGGGTGAGGGGGAGCGAGCTGTCTCCTGACTCTTATAAGGGCACTAATCCCATCATGGGGGATCCACCCTCATGACCTCATTTAATCCTAATCACCTCCCAAAGGCCCCACCTCCTAACACTGTCTCATTGTGGGGTAGGGTTTCAACACTGAATTTGCTGGCGGGGGGACCCAAATATTCAGTTCCTAACAGTGTCCATATGAGCACAGACCTGTCCTAAGTCCTCGGAGACACAGAAACCTAAGTTAGTAGAAAAGAGTCCAATGTTTAAAATTTTTGTTCTCATTAACAATTTTTGTATTGATTGATTGAAATGATATTTTGGCTATATTGGGTTAAAAACAAGACTTGGTGACTGTATGTCCACACCTGAGCGGACACACAGGACCCCCTCCATACCTTCCTCACAGGGAGCTCTTCTCTCTAAGGTGCTCTGATCTCTCGCTGTACCCACCACCACTTTAGAGTTTGTAGTCTGAGGCTGGGTGCCCCAGAAGCACACTCTGAGGCACAGAGTTGAGTGCAAGGAGTTATTTGGGAGGTGATGCTAGGAAACCCTGGGAAGGTGGTGGGGACCTGGGACAGGGGAAGGATGGGCTAATCGGGGGCTTCGCCGTCAAGCAAGCCCCCTGGGGGCACCTGGGGTTCAGTGCCACAGGGAGCGCTGGGAATGCTGGGAGCATGGGGAACATCTTCTCAGGGCTCCCCACCGAGGTTGAGGGAGCTGGGGTGCTTACCCTCCACTCCCATCCCTGAAGGAGGCTGCTCCCAACTGTGCCAGCCTGCCTGGCCTGCAGCATGGTGGGCAGCATGGTGGGCAGCATGGTGGGCAGCATGGTGGGCAGCATGGTGGGCAGCATGGTGGGCAGCTGAACCCACATGAAAGAAATGGAGGCCAAGGAGGTATGATGGGGTTACTGATGGCTTTTGCTGCAGTTCTCTGCACAAGTAACTCCTCTTGGCACTGAGGCCCCAAGGGTTAACTAGCTGGAGAGGGACAAGGGGTGGATTTGAATCCAGATCAAATGATCACAGAGCTGGGCCCTGAGTCCATCCTTTGCGGCTTCCCCTGCATTTGCCCACACCTGTAAAGAGCAGGCAGAAGTCTAACTCCATGAATTTTAAAAATTCATTGTTACATTTGCTCACTCAATCAAGTTAGATGCTTTTAAAGGCAAATTTAATTATTTTGAGCTCAATAAAAGCCTTTTAATAAGCTGAAGAGCATGGTTTCAGTGTTTTGCTTCCAGGGTTATCAGTCACGGCAGGGAGGGGCCACAAAGGAGAGGGGAGAGTGGGGGTGAGGGGCGTGGGGCAGCGGGGAGGGGCAAATCATGCCAGCCCACCCACACAGGCATGAACACGCACATACTCACACACGCACACGCATGGGTGGATATTTATTTTAAACTTTTATTTGCACATTTAAACCCATCATTTATTCCAAATCGTTTAATTGTGAAGCTTTGATAATATTTTGTTTTATTTTTAGAAACAGTTCTTTTACTTCGAGACAACTGTACAACGTGTTAAAGAAAATGCGATGCTGATTTGGCACAGACTTCCTGTGTGTTCTGTCTCCCCCGTTTGGCTCACACATCCTTCCTCACTCTGAACGTTCCATCTATGCCCGCGACTGAGACAGGAAGCCAGACACACATGCTGAAATAATTTCAACAAATATCAACTTTAAACCAACTTGAAGTAGTCAAAATGGCAGGGCTGGTTCAGGCACCGCGGCCTTCCCCAGCTCGGTGCAAAGGAGGCAGCGCAGGCTACACATGGCAAAAGTGTTGCTGTGTTTATAGAAAGTTTTCTGTTTTCATTATTAAGGCCTTTACTTGTCCAGTGTAATGACACCTGCTGCTTTTGGCTGTCCAGCACCCAGCCCCCTTCTTCTGGAACGATCACTCCAATTTTCCTTTGGTGAGCCACCTCACCCCCTTCTCAATCCACATGGATGGGAGGAAGCTGACCCCACCTCTAGGTCCAGAGCAGGGCATGAGACTCAAACCAGGCCAACCAGAGCACTCTCTTCTTTTGGCTGTAGTGATTGGCTCAGGGATGGGCACATGACCTGAGCCAGCCAACGGGATTCTATTCTGGGACCCGTGATAGAAGATTGAGAGCTAATTTCTTCCCACTTGACTTAGAGCTGTCAGGAAATGCACCTGGAGAAAAGGTGGTGGGAGAGGAGGATCTACTTGAAAGGGAAATCGGTAGAGGTGGCAGTTTGATGGAGACAGACACCTTCCTAACACCATGGTGTGCACATCTGGACCTGGAGGGCATGTGATCTAGCCCAGCTCCCAACCAGTTGCAAGAGTCAGTGATTCCCTCTTCTGCTGAATTCAGTCTCAGTTGTTTTGGGTCATTTATTATACAAAGAATTAACAAGAACATACACTTTTATCAGACAGAAGACTAAAATACTGGATGAATTGATTCAAGGCTACTTGGTGGACATCTAGGAATGGAAAGCATTTTTGAGGGAGGATAGAGAGGGAGAGAATCCTTTTGCCATATGCTTGGCATGTGACCTCTGCTTTTTCACCCTCAGTTTGAACTACTGTGTTCTGTAAAAACATTAATATTAGGAGCTTCTTTCTTTTATCCTGATGAAATAATATCACCTGTGTACTGAGACGTACGCCTGAGCTGTTCATCACAAGATAGTTTATAAACGTGAAGGAATTATAAACAACCTAGATGTCCAACCAAAGGGGACTAGTTAAGTAAATTAGGAAATCTGTACAATAGAATTCTCTGAAGCTATGAAAAAAATGCCATATAGAACTGTATTTATGGATAAAGAAAAGTGTTTATAGTGTATTAAGGAAGGATGTTTATAAAGCTAGAGGATGATTCCATTTTTAAACATATGTGATTACCTATAACATAGAAAAATGCCTAGAGAGAGTACGGATTATCTCTTAGCAATACATAGGTGATTGGTTTTCTATATTTTCTACAATATAATTTGTATTCTATAATTTTCTACATTTTCTACAATAAATGTGGATTACCTGTGTATCTTGTCTGCTGGGGCTGCCATAACAAAATACCACAGAAGACGGGGGGCTGGGGGCTTAAAGAACAGAAACTAATTTTGTCACAGTTCTGGAGGCTGGAAGTCTGAGAGCAGTATACCAACCTGGTTGGGTTCTGGTGGCAACTCTCTTCTTGACTTACACATGGCTGATTTCCAACTGTGTCCTCTGATGGTTGAGAGAGAGAAAGAGAGAGAGAAAGAGGGAGAGAGAGCATGGGGTGGGGGCTTGGGAGAGTTCTCTGGTATCTCTTCTTCTAAGGGCACTAATCCCATCATGGGGGCCCCACCCTCATGATCTCACCTAAACCTAATTACCTCTCAAAGGCCCCATCTCCAAATACCAACACATTGGGGGTTAGAGATTCAACACATGAATTTGGGGGACACAATTCAGTCCATAGCACAGTGTAATAAAAAATAATATCAAAACTCAGTTCTTTATATTGAATGGGACTTTGCATGCAATGAACAATATCCACATAGTCACAACAATGTAAACAGCATTTACTGAATTTCAGTTTTAGGATCAACTCACAGATAAAGCACAGAGGACTGAATTATGCTACGGGCAGAATAGAAGTGTCACTCATCTTGATAAGTTGGAAGTAAAAATGGAGAGAACACAGGTAGAAAGGAAATGAAAGGAGGTTGGGAGGAGGGGGTGAGCTGAAGACCAGCCAGGCCAGGGGTACAGTCTCCTCAACTTGCCAGGTGGGGAGTCCAGAAACAGTGTCCCCATAGAAGGAACACAAAACAGAGGTGTAGATAACAGTACTTGAAGTCATAAAGACAATCATAAAAGGAACCCAAGTAAGGACACTTCTTTATTGGGAAGTAGGGAGGTGTGTCAATGTGCTAAATATTTGTCTGTCAAAGCAGGAAGTCAGTAAGTAACGTCTTGACTTTGGGAAACCGCAAGCTAGAGGTAGAAGATTATTGTTTTGGAGATGAAGTAGTCATTCTCAGAAGGAAGAGGTATAAGAACGGTTGTTGCCTCCAAGAACTGGGCTGTGGGTTTGGAAAAGATGGGGCAGGAGGCTGTTGCTTTGGACCTGCTCTTTTACTTTGATAAGAATGTAAAATATACACAATAAAAAAACAAAAAACAAAAAAACAACCACATCCCTGCCTGTTACAGACTATAAGGGACAGTGTCCTGCTGATCTCAGTGGGCCTCTCAGCAAGAACCATGGGGCAGGACTCACCTCCCAGGCCTGTTTCCCGGAAGAAAACAGGACTCAGGTTGGTAAAACAATCCATGTTTGCAGGACCTTGAAGGGAGGGGAGGTGGAACAGGTGAAGCCCAGGGGAGTTTTTCAGGACAGTGAATTTCTTGTGTATCATACTGTAATGGTGGATACATGACACTATGCATTTGTCAAAACTTTACAACACAAGGGATGAACCTTGGTGTATGTAAATTAAAAAACATTTAGGAGGTCAGAGGATCCCTGGATGGAAGGCAGAATGTGACAAGACACTGTGACTGTCTTACAAACATGTGTCACTGCCTCAGGGAAAGGGGTTGGGGGAAAGGGTGCTGACCTAAGTATCTTTGGAAATGTATGACCCTTGATATGATGTGATGAGTTCCTCTGGGTTCTTCCTCCCCAAAACCCATCACCCCAGTCTAAACTATGAGAAAAACCTCAGACAAATTCCAATACAGAGACATCCTACAAAATAAGCCTACAAAATAAATACCTGACCAGGACTCCCAACTCTCAAGGTCATCAAAAACAAGGAAAGTCTGAGGAACTGTCAGAGTCCAGAGAAGCCTCAGGAGTTGTGATGACTAAATGTCATGTGGTGTCCTAGGTGGGGTCCTGGACCAGGAAAAGGATGTTAGGGAAAAGCTAAGGAAATCCGAATAAAGTTTAGACTTTAGTTAATGATAATATATCAACATTGATTAATTAATTGTAACAAATATATCACACTGGTATAAGATGTTAATAATGGGTGAAACTGGGTGTATGGAAAGCCCACTATTTTCTCAATTTTTCCATAAACATAAAAGTGTTCTAAAAATAAAGCTTATTTTTTAAGGTTTATTTTTTTTTAAAAAAAGATACAAAGAAGAATGGGATTCTTTTCTATCTTTGGTTGTGATGCCTGGAGCTGCAGCAGCCATCTTGCAGCCACGTGGGGTTCTAAAGCAGAGATCAGAAAACTTTTCTGTAATGGGCCAAATAGTAAATATTTTAGGCTTTGTGGACCGTTTGGTCTCTGTCGCAACTACTCAACTTTATCGTTATTGCACAAAAGCAGCCATAGATGATGTGTAACTAAGCTGGTGGGGCTCTGTGGCAATAAAACTTTATTTACAAAACCAGACAGCTGGGGATTTGGTCCACGGGTCATAGGAGAGTAGAGAAGGCACTGGCTCTGGGTGATGGGGGAGACCAGTTGGCCTGTTGATTTTTAGGTAACTGCTGAGGTCCTGGCCTCACAAAGAGCTACCTAAGGCTGCCCCCCGCTACTGCATCTCAATGTCAGACCTGTGGGAGGCCAGTCAGGGGCTCTTCCCATCACCTGCAGCACACACCAGCCTGGAGGCTGCGGAGGGAGGACGGGGTCTTTCCTGTCATCCTGTGTCCCTGGCACGGGCGTACAGAGGATGTGAAATACCTGCTTATCAGATCGGCTCTAAAGGAAACTTACGCCCTTCTCTTGGTCGCATGATTATCTTTCTGGTGTTTCTAACCGCGCTGGGCTTCTCCGTGCCCCCACTCCCACCCAGCCAGGGGCTCAGCCTCCCCTCCAGGGCATGGTTTTGCCAGGCTGCGCAGGTGCCCTGCCGAGTGCCCTCGCGGCCTCTGCTCACGCGAGCGCCTGGTTCGGTCTCTGCTGTCCTCGTCTTCCTTCCTCACATCCGTGAGCTCCAAATCCAGCCTTCACAGACCTCTCCCAGCTCCTGACAGCACACTCTCCTTGCCCTCACCATACTGGGCTGTGGTCCCAGGCTGCGAGTCTGTCTCTAGAACCAGAAGGTGAGTTCTTTGAGGTCAGGGTTGGGTCTGATGCGCCAGCATCCCTCAGCAGGGCTCAGAAAACGTGGGGGGAGTGAGTGCAAAGTGAGGCCTCCCGAAAGGAGATGCCACCTTCGCTCAGAATTTGGCGTTGTGCTTGGAGCCTAGTAGATGCTCAGTGAGCATTAGCCGCAGCGACGTCAGTTGTTAGCCTGGACCCACGTGGCGACTTCTGCTCGAGCTAAACTCAAAGTGGGGCAGGGGTGTCAGCTTTTTGGTTAGAACCGCAACTCCCCTCTCCAGTGGGGCAAAGCTCTGTTCCGACCGACCCCACCACCTGGGGAGGTGGTGCTGTCTGTGTGCTCAGCCCGGGACATGCAAACTCATCCAGAATCTTCGAGGGACATTCAGGTATAGGGAAACTGTCCCAGGGAGCCTGTGACTAATGAGAGTGGCTAATATTTGTGTCTGCCAGGCACCCTTTGGCATCATTGAATCAGACACCACCTCACAGGCACTGCTGTCAACCCATTCTACAGACCAGGTGACTGAGGGTCAGCAAGGGGAGTGACCGCCAGTAAGAGGCACTCGGGTTCTGGAGCCGGGCCAGGGCAGAGCACCGCGGTCCCTGCTCTCACCAGCCAAGAGCAATGAGCTCTTTTGGTGTCTCCCCAGTTCTCTGTAATCTTTTCACCAGAGAGGGAAACAGGAAAGGCAGACGTGTGTCCGGTTCTGCCCCAATCACAGGGCTCTACGGCCCAGAAGATTACAAGACCTGGAATGAGGCCGAACAATGTTCATCCCTGGGGATCAGTTCTGTTTTGGCTGACTTGAAAAAAAAAAAATCCTTGACCAGACATGAAAAATGGATCAATTTAGAGAAATAAACAAGAATTTCTGTAGTGGGCACTATGAGTGTCCCACCCAGACCCTCGGGATCCCATTCCCTGCTTCCATGTGGGTCGCTGCTAAGGGCTGGCATCTGGGGATGTTTTCAGAGGGCCACCCTGGGGCCTGGGGGAGTCCTCTCTGCCCCACTCTCAGGCAGGAAGAGCCAGGAGCATCTGAGAGCCTGCCTCTCCCGGGTGCAATCTGCATCCCAGAGCTTCCCAGACTCCCTGCGGATCAGCCTGAGGCTGGGACTTGGCCTAAAACAGTCCCCCTCGCACTTCTCCTCCCTCTGTCCTTTTCCCAGCTCCCTTCACTGTCTCCCCTGGGAGCAGAACTTTGATACATCCCTTCACACAAGTCCACGCCTCTGGAAGAGCCCCATTTAAGACAGTTTCTTTCTCGCAGCCCTTACCAGAGCTTTCATCGTGCCACGGTGGCTGATATCCCAAGAGGGGGGAAAAGTACGCAGTATTTTGCAAACTCTTTTACCCCAATGTCACCAGACGCACCCCCTGCCCGTGCAAGTGTTTTCACTGGGCTCCCTGAACGCTGCCTGAATTAAAACAGAGAGGTTGATGGAATTGCTCAAGGCCACACAGCAGCTCCGAGGGATCACTTCCTTCCCACTAAAGGCATCCAAGTGTTGGTGCTGAGGGCGGTGGGGTGGTAGAGGGAAAGCAATGCAGCCCAAGAAAGCGAAAGAGTCTCGTTCCAAAGAATTGTAAAATTTATTGTATAAGTATTGCAGCTTTTCAGAATGTCATCATTGCCACTAATGATTATTGATACACAACAAGCGATTTCATCAGGCCTGTGGACTGGCATCCAAATACAGAGTCTTACGCAGCAGCAACGCGGGCGCCGCACCCAGCGTGCCACGGAGAGTTTACATACGTGTAACTTGAACAAAACTTGGGAAACAGGGCTGCGAAAGAGAGCGGTTCCAACGCCAAGGGAGCAACGTGAAAGCGTCACCATCAGCACAACCACCATGGAACCAGGCAGGCAAATGAGAACGCAGCAGGTCCTTCTGAGCTCTATAGTACAGCAGAATTTGAAGCGCAGTTTCCGGAAAACCAAACAAAACGAACATTTTCTCTCCTTTGTCATCAGCATGTTCTACGGATCTGGAAGCTTGGTGTTGCACGTAGAAAAGAAAATTCTCTGAAAAGTACAATTCACAGAGCAGACAGAAAAGGACTGGGAAGGGTTCGGTCCTCGCCCCGCCCCGGTGTTTGCTAGCCGTGGGGAGGCGTCGCTCTCAGCTCCTGGCAAAGACACGGGAACGTGGACGGCTCTTAGGGCACTTTGCTAAGTCCGTCTGTGTGGACCTGGGCTTGGCGGGGGAAAGAGTTTTCCTCCGGAGGAAATGTGATGATTGACAAGCGGGGAAACAATGAGAGGCTTAGAGAAAGCCAAGCTCTGCCACCTTCTCTGAGCCCAGCCCGGTCCCCCTCCAACCGGCCACTGCCAAGGGCCACCCCCCACCCCACCAACTTTCTACTGAAAAAAGGGGGCCTCCCGAGGGATGCGCAAAGGCTTTTCGAAGGTGAGGACACGACAGCTAACACCTAGTGGAACGAGTGTACCCTCAGGGCTCTGCAGAAACACACCCCATGGTTTTCTTGGGAGGTGCCCTGGCCTTGACGAGCTGCTCCACCATGAACTTCTGCAAATGTCATCCGCTAGGCACGGAGCCCAGGGACAATGCGGCGGCCTTGAGGCCTGGACCGCCATCCTGGGGCGTAATGGGGGCATGGGGAGGGTGCTCTGCCCTCAAGCCAGCTGAGGTCAGTAACCCCCTCACCTGCTTCCTTCTTCTACCTCGCTGCTCATACGGCAACGGCAGACCGCACCACCCAGCAACGAGATTCAAGGTTTGGTTCGAGGACCTCGGGAACACTTCGGCCTGGCTCTCGTCTGCTGCTACGCTACTCACACAAACAAGATCCACGACTAGGTTTGTGACCCAGGTGGGAGATCAACGAGTACTGACAAGAGGCTGGAGGGGCAGGAGGGGCGGCCTGACCCAAGGGAGGCACATCCAGGGTGGAGGGTGGGTGGGTGGGACACGGCACGAGGCGATGGGGATGTTTTTAAAGAAGCAGTAGCCCTCTGTCCACCTCGAGCGGGAAGGCCGGGCCCGGGTGAGCAGGGCGTTGTCCAGGAACGCCGCTGCCGGGGGACAAAAGGGGTCCACCGCTTTCTCAGTAAGGCACTAGGGAGACGTTTCACATAAAGGAACGATATTTTTTTTTTTTTTAAACTTTATCTATAAATGTGTCCCTGTACCTTTCAGGACAAACTATGGATGTCTCTGCATGAATGACCTTTTCAAAGAATCTTTGAGAGAGAAGCAAAGGTTAGGCAAAGGTTAGGCTGAAGACCCCACGGAGAGGCAGGTTTTATTGTCAAGGTACCAGAACTTTCTGCCAGGCTGGTGAGCGGGCACTCAGACACCTCGGTCATCTATTGGTCACCGTGGTCTTAAAAGGTACGTATAGAAATAGAGTTCAAATGGTCAGAACTTCAAAACTGTTCTCGAGTTTTTGTTTTTCAAGTAATAAAAAAGTTGTTTAAAATCAATACTTATTGCCTCTTATACCTTTCTCTTACGTTAACCGGCTAGTTGGCATTCTGCCGAAGATGAAAAGACCCCTCCGTGGGATGCAGGGGGCAGGGGGCAGGGTGGCCTGCTCTCCCGCTAAGGGCGTCACCCCATGGAGTATTAGCCCACCCTTGGTGGGAGGGAGGACCCCGACTCCACTCTCTCCCCGCCTTCTCTACTTGCACACACGCACGCCACCAGCAAGGGGTCCCGCCGACATCTACTCAGTAAAACCCTGGTAAACAAGAGTTGTGTCTGATGAAGACGCTTATGGAAACACAGATACACAAACACATCAAAAACGACGGTTTCCACGGGGAAGGGAATGAAATGCGAAAGAGGGGAGAAGGGAAAGAATTCTGCTTCTACACCCTAAAGCTCGAGTTCGCGTTGGTTCAACTGTCTTTCTCGTTATAACCCTTTTGCAGTGTCCTGGGAGAAACCTGGGCGTGTCACCTTTTCATCTCTGGTCTTCTGGTTATGGGCCTGTTCCGTGAGAATCAATACATAAAGACAGGGATGAGGTCACATGGCTAGTCCTTTGGGCCTTTCCTATACGCCAGTGGGCTGCACCCACCTCAGCCGGTAGAGTCTGAATCACCAGAGCATCCTGCACGCGCGAGCCACCTAACCGCCTCTGGCGTGGCCCTGGCGAGGCAGGCAGGGGGCAGAGAGCACCTTAGCGAGCCCCTTCCTACAGGGACCTTCGTGGTTCGGAAAAGAGGAGAAAATACTAGGATTCCTTCAGTAACAGTGTATCTTCATTTTGGGAAGAGCAAAGCCCACCTCCTGGAACTTGGGGCCTCGAGTAACTTTCCTATTTTCTTTGCGATCCAAAGGCTGTCCTGGCCCAGAGGGGAAAAAATGCGTCTCCTTCGGGAGGGAATGTATAACGAGGTAATAACCTATCACTAGACAGAAGCTTCCACTCTGCTGGAAATCAGCCCCTCTGGGAGCCTCTCTCCAGACTCAGCGTGGAGCCCACCCTCTGCCTGACGTCCACCGTGAAATTCCAACATTTCTCCCTTAAAAGTCTCGACAGACGTTGATAGAAGTTTCCATCAAACAAGCACTGACATATTTATATTAAAAAATAGTGCAAAAGCTCAACATTTATATAAATAACTCTAAACCCCTGCTTTGTAGTTTTTTTTCTTTACAAGGTAATACACACTTTCTGAGTTGGCACTCAAAAATGGCCTTTTTTTTTTTCTCTTCTAGCTCAGAAAACAACTTTTTTTTTTTTGTAATAGGCCTCTTCTAATACAAAAATACTCCTGCCCTCGCACATACAGTCTCTCTTATTTTATATATATTTATATTTATATAATATTGCAGATCTTTAAACAAAGGTTTTGTGCAAATATGTCTTTAAAGTTAAGTGAAATCATCATAAACAAACAGAAGAAAGTAAGCATTCACGCACGCAGCTCAACTAGAAACAGGAAAGACTAGCGTAGAATTTTGTTTCCTCTTTTGCCTTCAAGACGCAGCTCAACAGAGAAACATGGTTTTTTTTGCAAGTCTTCTTAGCTTTGTGCATTCAGACCAGACAGAACATGTAAATATTTACACACAGAGAGGTGGGGAGAGGATGGTCATGCGTCGCAGTTTCCTGTGTGTCGCCCCGTCCTCCTCTCTCTTTTCTTTCAAGAAGTGCGGAGTGTTTTGCTGTTTTACCTACTGCGGCCCCGGCCCTGGCCCCCCGGGACTCCTAGAGGGGGTGTCCCTTCTGTTTATCCTTCTCTTTGCTCCAGGCCGCTGTGCTCTCCAGGGGGGCGATGTGTGCGGGGTGCAGCCGGGTCCCCTCCAGCAAGGAGGCCGGCCCGCTGCTCTGCTGGTGCTGGAAGGTGGAGGCCCCGGGGTAGTGGCCGATGACCTCGCTGTAGGTGGGGGGTGGCCCCTCCATGCGCCCACCGCCCCCGTAGCACGTGGCGCTGATGCCCGAGTTACTGCTGGGAGGGCAGGGGCCGCCCAGCATGGCGCTGTCCATCAGGTCGCTGTCGAAGATGGTTCTGTTTGGGGGCGCGCGCACCGACTCTCGGTTCAGCTCCAGCTGCTGCTCGGGGTCCCGCAGCTGGAGCGTGCAGGGGCCCTGGTAGGGCGGGGGCTCCTCCCCGTCCGACAGCGAGATGGTGGGCGGCAGGTCGATCTCGTGCTGCAGGTACGGGTAGGTGGGCTGGAAGCGGTGGAAGCGGTCCCGCTGGGCGAAGGCGGGCACGGCCAGGCGGTCGGTGGGCCGGGGCGGGGCGTAGACCTGCGGCTGGAGGGGAAGAGCAGAGTGAGTGTCCCCCCAGCGGCAGGGCCCCTGTGACTCTGCTCTCTGGGGAAAGGGAGAGATGGCCGCCGGGTGGCGGGGGGAGGAGCCAAGCCCAGGGTCCAGCCCCCTGATGACTGGCGAGCCCTGGAGTGTGAACATCGTCACACAGTTGGAAGAGGGCAGCCTTTGGCCTTCGGTGTCGCAGATACTGAGGGCTGCTCCCCGGGGGTGGGGAGCGTATGATGTCCCGGTAGGGACGATGCCAGCAACCAAGGAGGATTCTTCAGAGAAGGGCAGGTGTGGGCCTCCTGTAGCCACTCTACTAGCAGGGGAGGTGCCTCTGGTCCGGATTAGGGGAGCTACTGGGTAGGGGGCCTTCGGCGTCCACTACAGCAGTCTTGGGTGGGGGGGTGGGGGGGTGGGGGGGCGGGGGGAGGGTAGTGGTGGAGGGGAGGCGGCGCTGGGTCTCACCTCCGGGATTCCACTGCCTGACACCGTGCTCTCCGAGGGCCAGAGGCATCCTTCCTGTACGGGGAGGAAGAGGACAGGGTCAGCGGGACGGGCAGAGGTGGGAGAGCCAAGGGGCAGCCTGGCGTGGACTCTGAGAGCCTCCACTCGGCATGAGATGCTGCACCCATCCCCCTCTTCAGCCCCACTGCAGCGACCCCAGCCCGGGCCTGGACGTTTCTCTCGGACATGACACAATCCCAGGTCCCAAGGCTGCCCCCCGAAAATGCATCCTCCGAACTCACACTTTCCAAAACATACATCTGATTCGTGGGTCCCTCCTTCTCAAAACCCTCCAGCAGCTTCCGTGGGCCTTAGAACACATCCAAATGCACGGGTGAACCGGCTAAGAAAGCCTAGGTACTTGCTGTGCGACCTCGGTCAAGTTACTGCATCTGAAAACGTGCATAACTGCAGTATCTGTCGAAGAACTGAAGGAGGCGAACATGCAAAAGCCCCCAGGGTGCGCGCAACGCTCAGTGAGCCTGTGACAGTGCTGGGTGCCACCACCACTCTCCCTCCTGTCGCGCTGACCCGCTATTTAGTGCATGGAAGTCCTAACTGTGCACCACGGGGCCTTCGCACTGGCTGCCCCACTGCACAGCTGGCTCCTTCTCGCTTTTCAATTCCAGTGCCCACCGCAGGCTTTCTCTAGCACCATTATCTGAAGGGCCTTCTCCCATTAAACATCCCGTCACCTGCTTATCTCCTTCAAAGCATCCGTCATGTCTGTAATCACCTTGTCCGCGTATTTACTTAGCACTTACTATAGTCTGTCTTGCCCCCGTTGTTGGGGGCCCAGTTTATAGATGAAGAAATACAGGAGAGTTAATCATGCAATCATGCAGCACCACTTCTGTTCCGGTGATACACATGGATAGGCCCGGGCCTATGGGGAGGGATGCCTTCCTTCCTCTAATTTTATAGTTTTATTGAGATGTAACTGACATATAATCAACTGCACCTATTCAAAGCATACAATTTGGTTGTTGTGGCATAGGTATCTACCAGGAGCCCATCACCACAATCAAGATAATGAACATATCTATCACCCCAGAGTTTTTTGGGGGACATGTTTTCTTGAGGGTTCCCTTGTAAGACGATTCTCACCGGCAGTCTGGGGAGGAATTGCCAGGAGGGCTGCAATTTCCTATATGGCCACTAGGGGAGCTCTGTGTCTCTCATGAGGAAAGCACCCCACAAAGACTCACCGGGGTCTAGTTTATTCCAGGCATGGGGACACGGAGGGCAGACATACACGATTACTGTTAATATGGTCATCAAGGGCCATTCTGTTACTGATATTAGGAACGCCTTGGCGTCAGGCACTGTGCTACGCTCTTTAAAGCACTAACTCAACTCTCCCAACAAAACCTGCAAGGCTGAGGTCAGGTGGCTAAGCTGAGCTGCTCCAGCTGGTAGCGGGCAGTGCTGGGATCCAAACCTCGCCCACCGCCTCCAGAAGCATTCGGGCTCAAGCCGACCCTGGCGGGCTCTGTGGCCCCCAGTCGGGCCCCTGGCACAGTCCATGTGAGCACCAGGAAGCAGATGGGGGGACATCCACCTGCTCCCCATTCAAGTCGGGAGTCCTGGGGAGGGGTGCAAGCAGCCAAGGTCAACTTGGATAAATGTGACCCAGACGGGCCCCTGCCTAAAACCCCCCTAGGAGGCCCTCTGTTCGAGGTCCCCACAACGTCTTCCCACCACTGCCCACTCCCCAGCCCTCCGTCGAGCCCTAGCCCGGGGAGTCTCCACCCACAGTGCTTAGGAAAATACCAGTCACTGCTTGGGAGGCCCCACCGCAGACCCCAGAATCACTTCCATCCTTGTCACCTGACTACCCCCAACTTGTGCACCTGGAGGTCACCTCCTCCTCCAGGGAGGCCTCCAGGAACCTCCTACCTGCCGGATGCCCCTCCCACAGCATCTCAGCTCCTGTATCAGCCTGGCCCTGCTGTGAGGAACCCGGAAGCCAGCTGGCTGCACTACACCTGCCCACAGGCCGTGTCTTAACTCACCTTGTTCTCTTATTCAGTGAATGGCCCTGACGCCTTTCCGGGCGCCAGTGCCCACAGGGCTGCTCCTGGCAGCTCCTTCTCTCGCCCCCGCTCCACTCCCCGACACCTCCTTCTCTTTCTAAAAGCTTCCTTGGAGAGTTCGTCCAGCTGCCCATGGCTTCCCCATCTAGACCAGGGGTCCGCGAACTGGCTCCATAAAGGGCCAGACAGTCTGTCACTCCACCAGGAAGGCTGCTGCAGGGCCACTGCAGCCACAGAAGAGATCGCGGGGATGAGCCCAGAAACCTGACTCACAGAGGGGCACCCGGCCCTGGTCTATGTGGACCTGGCTGACTCCCGCCCGGCCTTCAGCTGCAGTCTGTACCCCTGCAGTATTTTCCAGCTTCTCTGGCAGCAGCATCAGGTGGGGAAGTGAGGTCCCAGGGCCACAGGGCTTTACCTGCACCTGAGCCCCACCCTCTTGACAGATGAGGAAATGAACTCCCAGAGGTTCACCCTGAAAAGGGGCCACGGCAGGACAGCCATGCCAGGGGTGGGCCCAGCGCCAAGCAGACGGCGGCTGCGTTTGGGTCTCTCTGGGAGGTCATGGGCCCTCGAGACTCCTCAGACACGCCCTGTCTGGCAGGGGCCCCAGGGGAGCCGCCACACGTACTTCAGGCCTAACAAGCCTCCATGTTTACCCAGCTGGGCATCCCCGGGGGCCTGTGCAGGTGTCTGGTAGAAGCCGGCCGGGGGCAGGGGGGCAGGGGAGACTTTCTTTTAACCTCAGATGTTCAGGAACCAGAACCCGAATCCCGACCTCCACTTGGGCACGAAGTCCCAGTGCTGCCTACAGGGCTGTCCCCGCTATGGTGGCACGGGTCCCTCACGCCGGAACCTCTGCCATCTCCCCAGCTCCCTCAGCTAACTTCACCCTCCCTGTGACCATGCAGGGTAGGAAGGAGAAAGGCTCGCTCCACCCATTTTACAGACGCACACACTGAGGCTCAGAGGGGGTAGGATGCCCCACCCTGGAGCACGGCTACCAGGCTGACGTCTTCTCATTTGTCCAAAGCTTGCCCAGCATCCGAGGTGGGACAAAACGGGTCATGGGCTCTTCAAGCTGTCGCTTAGAAGCTGTGTGGCCCTAGGCAAATGTTCCCACCTCTCTGAGCCCCCGTTTCTCCTCTGTAAAATGTGGGAGGGATTACTGAGCGCGGACGTGGCAGTGCAGCTGGTGGCGCTGTCACTCAGGCAACAGCGACAGCAAATAAACACGCAGGTAAGCCCTGCAGGGAGCTGCCGAGCGTCCTCCGGACACACCGGCCTCGGGTTTGGGGCACCCAGTGCTCCCGTCAGAGGGACCAGAGCGGATGCTCCAAGCCCTGGCAACCTGGTGACATACTGAGGCCTGACGCAAGCGGAGATGCCCAAATTTGCCAGGGACAGGCCTGCCAGCCTGACTCAGCTCAGTCCCACAGACTCTGGGCACCAGCGCTGGCCCCAGGCGTCCCCCAGAGCCGGGAGGCCATGCCTGCTGCCGCTTCCCCCCAGCGCCCAGTGAACACGGGCTCAGAGATGTGCTCCCTGCACAGCCCCGGGGCCGCCCACGGGCCCCCCTCTCCGTGTCATCTGCAGCCCGTCCCTCAGACAGCTACTCCTGTCCAGGTTGTTAAATTACACCTGACAGGCGTGGAGATGGAAACTGTTTAGTGATGGACTCTACACCGCCCCCTGGTCCATCTGCTGAGGAACACGGAGCGGCGGGCAGGGGTGGCACCGAAGGTGCAGGTGAATGAGGGGAACGTGGGTGCTCAGGTCTGGACGAGGGCGAGTTCCCAAACCGCTGGGAGCTGCTCCACCTGCCCCAGTTTGTGGAGTTTTGTGGGGATATTCCTGGGTTTCCAGAATGCCCAACAGGGCACACAGTTCTAGTAACATATCAAACTGCAGTTTTGTAGGGACAGCAAGGGCCGTGCCACGTTTGTCCTTCTCACCCTTCCTGCACTCACCCACTCTGCACCCCACCCTTGTTTCTCCCTTCAGAGCTCGGCCTCAGGGCCTCACCTCGACTGTCCTGGGTAAACCAGGCACCCTGGGATTCCCGGTGATTCCTTTCGGCTTTCTTCGGAGCAGCCGGCGCTCCTGTCTGTCTACATCCCTCCCATCAGGCAGCACCCCCCCGCGACCTGCTCGAAGCTGTCTCCCCCCAGTGCCTGGGAAGGCTCTAGACACACAGAGGGTGCTCAGTAAATGTCTGTCCAACGGATGGATGGACGGATGGATCTGGGGGCCAAAGCCCCACTGCAGGGACTGGTCCATGGGCTCCCTTCCATCTGGGTCACTGCCTATACCTAGAAGCCCCCCCCAGCCCCCCCCAGACTGTCTCCCTGCCGTCAGTTCCTGTGAGCACCCGACCCCGACACCACAGGCACTTGATCGGGGCGTCCACGGGCCCCCGGAAGCTCAGGGAGGGCAGGCACTCACCGAGGACAGGGCGTCTTCCCTCCTCCTGCCCTGGCTGTGCCGGCCAATGAAGGAGCGCGCGGACAGTTTGTAATGGCTCAGCAGACACGTGATCACCACCACCATCACCATCACCACCACCACGATGACGGTGATCTCAACGAACTCCAGCTCCGCTGCAAGACCAAGGGGACACGTGAGACCTCAGGGACGCTGGTGCGGGCAGAGGCTCGGGGCGTCTGAGCACCCACACACCCCAACACACATGCACACCTAATACGCAAAAGCGTCAGCACCCCTACACACCCACACACACGCCAACACAAACGACCACAGATAACACAGCCACGTACAGACACATCTATCACACACGCGAGACGCACGAAGACACACCACCCTCCACGGGACAGAGTGTGTGCGGGCCACCGCCGGGAAGAGGCCTCAGAGAAACCCCATTCCGGGCGGCTGCAAACACTGCAGCTCTCATTTCTTTTTTTCGGGTTTGTTTTGTTTTTCCCCCAGAAGGCGGAAAAACCCTCAAGTGCTGGAAAAGGAAGGAGGTTATTTTGATCCTGCCGGAGTCGGGCGGTTTCTGCTGACTCGAGCGGGTCCGTGTCGGGCGGCGCGGCAGCTGGCCGTGCCCAGTGCGAGCAGAGTCCCCAGCAGCGGCGGGCGAGATGCCGGGGACCTGGGGAGGACGGGGCGGCAGAGGGGGCGCAGCCGGCCTCCGCCAGCCTGAGGCCGCCCACGGACGATCCCAGAGGGCAAGCAGGAAGGCCCCCCTCCCCCGCTAACAAGCAACTGGCGGAGGGCTCCCCAGGGGCACAGGTTCAAGCTCAGGGCCACTAACTCAGCTCTTCTTCCCCCCAGAGAGACGCAAGGAAGCTGGGGTGCGGAGGGCGGGCCGCAGGTGGGGACTGTGTCGCTCGCGGGTCGCTCAAGCGGGGCCCCGCCAAACCCGGCGAGGGCCCACCCTCCTGCCGCCAGCCTCGGTGGCCCGCGGGAGATCGGGGCATCCCGGGTGGGCGTCCCTGCTGGTACAGCCGCGGAAGCTCCTCCACACGCAGCCTGCCCGCACGTCCTCTCCGAAGCCCCGGCCACCCCTTCTCCCCCACCCAGGGCTCTGCAGGACGCCCACCTTCCTCCACCATGTCAAGCCTTTGCCCAGCTGTGCCAATGTCTGCCCGAGGCCGTCAGTGAGTCGGGTTAGTCTAACCCCCAGGGGACACGTGGCAATGTCTGGGGACACTAGTGGCTTGTCACAACTGGGGGCGCTCCTGGAACCTTAACATCCTACAGGGCACAGGGCACCCCGGACAAAGAGTGTGCCGGGGCTGAGGACCTCTGCTCAGGGCTGAGCGTACACACGGGTACTTTTTATCATCCCGTCTTGCAGGTGAGGAGACCCAGGTTCAGGCCTAGTGACAGACTCGTGTAGCCCCAGGGCCCAGCGCTGGGCCCCCTCCCCCCGCCCCCGCTCGACCACCCGCTGGACGGCCGCCTCTGCACCCGGGAATTCGGTCTGGAGCCAGGGCCCTGGCTCCGGCCTGTGTGGAGCTGCAGCCCTCCCTCGCCTTGGGGGGCCCAGGAAGGAGGAAGAAGTAGCCAGGGACTTTGGTGAGACCTTCCCGAGCCCCAGAAGGCCGTGCCCCGCCTAGCGGGGAATCGGACAAGCCTCAAACCCTCTGAGGGGCTTCTTCACTTTCCCGCCAGGAGGACGGCAGGGCCTGGGCTGGGCAAAGGCCAGGTCTCTGGCCTCAGCCCCGATCTCTGCGGCCACACCTCTCGCCTCCCCAGACGGGCTGGTCCAGGGCCCGTCCGCTAGGGCCTGGGATGAAGCTGCCCATTCAGGAGACACAGAGGCTGGCTTTGTGCAACACCCACGGCCCACCCCAGAGAGGCCCGCACCCGCTCCCCCCAGGCCATGCACTTTTCACCCCGCCGGGGACCTGGGGGTGGGCACCTCTCTGCCCCTCCCCCCGCCCTCTCCAGGCGCCCTGCCCGCCCGGGCCTGCAGCAAAGGAGATGTGCGCTGCCTCCGTCTCTGTCCCTGGCCCCGGCGGCCTGCAGGGCCCTGGCCAGGCCTCTGCCCTCCTCCCGGTGTGTCCAGCGGCCAAGGCAACAAGGCCGGTAGGGCCTGAAAGAGAGCAGTGGACGAGGCCCCAGCAGGCCGAGCGGGTGTGAACAAACCTCACAGCTCTCCCGACACCAAAAGGGCCGGAGGACCTGATTTCTGGGGGCCGGGGTCCAGCGTGAAGTGTCGCCCCTAGGAAGGAGCCCAGGGAGCCGAAAGCGCCAGTGTGACCACCCTGGTCCCTGGGCCACAGCCCTGTGCACATCCATGTGGGAGAAGAGAGGGGAAAACGCTCAAAAGAAGAGAAACCACGAATCATTTCTAGGCTCCATTCTGGAAGCCAAAGGCCTGGGGTCTTGGCCAGAGGAGGAGGGAGACTCCTGCGGGCTCCCGAGACCCTTGGGCAGGTCCCCAAGGGGACCCCCAGGCTGGCTCCAGGACCCTGACTCGCTGAATCCATCCCAGCTTCCCTGTGTGGAGGAGGAGGTGGTGCGAGGGCGACGTGCCCAGCGCGGAGAGCACTCCTCAGGGTGACCACAGTTAGTGGGGGGCCCTGCAGCACTCCAGCCACGGCAAAACAAGGGCGGCCCGAACCCGTAAGCCTGAAAAGAGAGGGTCGAGCAGGACCGAGCTGGGTATTCCGGGCCGTGCAGAGACACGGACTGGGGGGGGGGAGGGCGGGCACTGAGGGGTGCAGGAGAGGCCCCCCCGGCCGGCAGGTGATTCACCCCAACCCATGAGGCAGAGAACACCCTGGGCTGGGTGTTTTGACCTTGGCCACGGGGTGAGGGGGCTCTGGTCCCGCCGACAGCACCACAGTGTACTTTCACTCTCAGGGTGCTCCTTCTGGCAGACACTGCCTTGGGCGACAGGAACCCACCTTTCCGGGAAGTGTATCGGAAAGGACCTGCTGGGAACGGTGGCAAACTGGGGACCTGAGGGTGCTTGCATGCACAGTCCCCTGCCCCCACTCAAAGGAACGGAGCTGCAGGGCAGCCACCCTCACTACACAGGCTGTGCTGTCCACTTGGCCCCAAGCTCCACCTCGGCCCCCATTCTGCTTGATAGCATCTGCCTGGCCCCTGTGGGCAGCCTGGGTTTCAGCATTCGTACCCAACTCCTCAATCCTGCTCCCACAGCAGGCATCACTAATCGAGCAGGAGGTCCTCCTCACCAGGTCCCCAGAGCACTCTAGACAGGCACTGCTAATTGAAAGCCCAGCAGGCCAAACAGGACAGCCCCCAGGCAGGCTGGCCCAGTGCAGCCACACCTCCCCATCTCCCCAGAACTGCCTGGGCCTTAACGCCGGCAACACATTCTGGAGTTCTGAAAGCACCGGGCAGGCCAAAGCCTGCAGGACGGGCAGCTTCGGGAGTTCCAGCCAAGAGAGGAGCCCCCAAGATGTGGAGCCACACCGATCCTGCTGGACATGCGGCCGAGTGCCCAGCACAGTGGTGGAAGGCGTGGGTCCAACCACTGCCCCCCACTCAGCTCAAGTCTCCTGTGGCCATGGGACTCACAGCAAAGCCTGGTCACAGACAAAGGGAGACTAGAGCAAGAGGAGATGGCAGGCTGGTCCACAGCCCAAGCTCCCCGTTGTCGTGGCGACTACTCACTGGGACTAGTCAGGATGATAACATGTACAACACACGCACGGCCCTGCTTTGAGTCCGCCTCCCCCGAGTCTGTGGGGTGCCAGCCATCACCACGGCCATTTTACAGATGGGCAAACCGAGGCATAGGGAGAAACTGCTCTAGATCAAAGGGCAGGGCCGGTCCCAGAGCCTCCCTCAGGGAGCGAGAAGGGGCAACTGCTAAATTCTCCCAGCGTTCCCAGTGTCTGTTAGTTTCCCCTTCCCACGCCGGGAATACCTCTGAGGATGCCCAGTCCTGTCTCCCTGCATGTACCAGCTACCAGCTGTGTGACCCTGGGCACAGGCACCCCTGTGAGGTCCCCGGGGGATGAAATAATAGATGTCAAGAGCTCAGGACGGGGCAGAAAACAGCACGTGATCCTGTCACAATTCCCAACATGCCTTTGGGGACAACAGGCACCCCTCACCCAGGCCGATGCCCTGGAAACGCTGAGCATGCCTCACGGGCCTCTGCCCCAGGGTCAGTCCAGAAAGGTCACCCAGGGTGGCGGCTGGACTTCTGGGCACTGGTCTCTGCTCCAAGGACAGGAGCCTTTGGGGAGGAAACATCACATTTCCCTCATCCTGTTCTGGGCGTCAAGTCCGCTCGCTGTTGAGGGGTGGGGGTGGGGGAGAGGTCCTGCCACTTTTCTTCATAATCTCCCCCTTGGGATGGGTGATGGATGTGGCACGCTCTTGGGGGTGGCCAAGCCCATCTTCCACATGCAAAGTAAGGTCATTCTAATTTGAGTGTCTTCTTTCCTCGTGAATCATTTCAAATTAACAGGTTCGTCCGCCTCATTGGAGCGGCCTGACCCTCCTTTTGTCTCCTCCTCCAGAGACAGACGCAGTCACGTCGAGACGCGTGCACGGGCATCTCTGATCCTCTCCCAGCCCCTCTGACACTAGTGAGAGAGGCAGCGTCGCGGAGAGGCCCCTCAAGGCCAGGCACGGCCCAAATCCGTACAGGCATCGTCTTACCGAACCGTCACCAGCATTCCGTGAAGTAGATACTAACATGACCCCCGCCGCCAACTTTACAGATGGGGAAACTGAGGCTGGGAGAGGGGAGGTGACTGGCCAAAGGCCACACAGCCCAAGAGAGCCCAGACCCCCCAAGCCCATATTTTCAGGGCCAGGTTAGGCTGATGCCCCACACCCAGCGGTCCTGGGTGCCGTGACCCCAGAGTGTCGGGAACAGTGTGGGTTCAAGCCAGGCGCTTGTGTGGAGCGGGCTTGGTTGCCAGGCTGGTTCAGGACCGCTGGAGCATCGCCTGTCATGTGTCCTCGAACCCAGTATCTTGGCCAGCAGTAACCACCTCCCCACCAGCATGGAGGAAAGTCACAGGATGGTTAGAAGGACCTCGTGCCAGGCACTCAGGGCAGCTCTGGGCACCTCCCGCGAAACTGCAGAAAGATACTCACAGCTGCGTTCTCCTCTGCTGCTACCTGAGTGCCAGGCACCCGCCCAGAACAGGACCTTCCCTCTTCATTCCCACAAACCCCCAGGGGCAGCAACGTCGGTCAGACCAAGAGTCAGAAGAGAACAGTCCTGACTCCGAGGCTTCCTCCTCCGGAACCTGGGGGAGCCAGGACGCGCTCTCAGAATGAGATTTTTAAAATAAAATTAAACTGAATAAAAATTCAAGTCAGGCTTTGAAAGGAAGCCAACCGTATCAAAATAGTTCTCAAACTCTCAACCAGACTTGCGACATAGGAAGAATACACAGGATCACACGTGTGACCCGGGGATACTATCACAGTAAATATAACCCGGCCGGTTTCGACGCGACAGGCAGCCTGTGGTTTCCACCGGCGACCACATCGCAGGTGCTGTTGACGCCCTGCGGTTTGGTGTCCGTGTTCCTGTTCGGGCTGGTTAAGGTAAAGATGCAGTTCTTTTGCGTCCAAGCTTATGGTCCCCTGTTCTTGGTGATGGAGCCACAACGTGAACCAAACGCAGGAGCCTTGGTTCAAACCCCTGCCCGGCCACTTCCCAGCTGTAAATGGGGCTGGTGTAGAATTCACCATGCGACGTGGGCACGACTGTCACTGGGCTCTCAGTTAATAATCGGAGCGGCAGTCCGGTGCTGGGGCTCTTTTCTCCTTCCTTGGCTGGAGAGTTGGGCCGGAGTCCACCCAACTCCTGCCAGCCCACGGGAGGTCTCCAGACCAGACGGCTCTCCCCCCTCCCCCGCCGCCTGCCCCCATCGCGTCTGCTCCGGGCGGCGGGGCAGCCAGCGTGCTTCCTGGTTAACAAGCAGCCCGTGCAGGCAGCCCTGTCTGGCCTCCCGGCCGTACGCCGAGGAATTAGGAATTGGCACTGTCTGAAATTTATGAAAATCTAATCTCGTTAGGCCTGCCTGGATGCGACGGGGCCGGGCCGGGGCGGGCCTCATTGTCATTCAGTGGAGCCCTAGCCTGCCTGGGGTTCCTGCCACTTCATTTGCTGCCCCTCCTCCACCACTGCATTTGAATAAGAGCCCAGCTCCTTCCCCCCCTGGAATTTCAAATAAAATTGAACCAGACGTCAAAGGAATAACTTTCTGATCGCTCCTGGTGCTATTTCAAGCACCCCTGACGCACCTTTCTTTCTTAGGGTAAGACCATTTGTAAGTAAAAAATGGGTCTTTCTCTTAAGGTTTGGGAGGTGGGCAGCAAATCTAGGCCAGTTTTCTCTTTTTTAAAGACAGACCACATCGCTTACCCAAGCACCTACTCTGTGCCAAGCACACGGCTGGGCTCCGGGCACCTCATACCGGAACACATAACCGTGAGATACTATCCACTGTTGTCTGGTGTTGCGGGTTAGGGGCAAACAAGTTCTAGGCTGGCTGGGGCGGGGGGATCCGGCCTTGCACAGGGGCCTGGGGCTCCCCGCATTGCTGTTCGTGGAAGAATTTAGGGTACAGACTCAGAACACGAGGTCTGCCCCCAAGATTCCTGGGTTCGCATTCCAACTTTACCACTTAGACTGTGACCTTCGGTATATCACTAGTGTCCTCATCGGGGGGGGGGAAGAGGGATCACCCAGTCCCCACTTCACATGGCTGTGGTGAGAACTACATGCGTTAACTGGAACCACAGACTCAGGATGACAGCACCTCTGCAGGCAGACCACCTGGGAAGCCTCATTACGGGAACCAAGAACGCCAGGCCCTGGGCCACACCTATCCCCTAGCAGACCTGAGCTGTGGAATCCACAGTAGCTGGAGAAGGCCCATCCAAGCGGGCCCCTCTGCCAGTGCGGTAGCTGATGGACGATGCCAGCTGGGGGCATCTCTGCAGAGCAAAATAACAATCTCTCAGAACTTCCAAGAGACAACCTTTGACCAGGCAAATCACTTCCTGGGTATTTATCTCCACGTGCATTTCTCCTGGGACCCTCTCCCTTTCGCTCTCTCTGCTCTAATAAGAGTTCTGTTCTGTGTTCTGTAAAAGGTCCCGACACAGCCCACCTGAGGGCCTTTGCACGTGCCTCTCCCTCTGCCTGGAATGATCCTTCCCCACATCCACGTGCTCGCTCCCTCCTTACCTTCTGGTCTCTGTTCCAACGTCACTTCCTCAGGAAGCATCCCAGAGCATCCTGTGTGAACCAGTGCCTGCCCCAGTCCCCAGGCCCCGTGTCCCGTGCGGGCTTCCCTCTCCTCTGCAGCTGTAATTAGAGGCCACATGCGGCCTGTCTAACGGCTTGTCTCCTGCCTCTCCCTCCTCGAGTGCCAGTGTCCAGCGACCCTGTGAGCATTCTGTGTCCCCAGCACCTTTCCCAGAGCAGACGCACAATAAATGTGTGGAATAAGGATCCCAGGGCTCTCAGGTAAACAGAGGAGGGCCAGGAAGGCCCACGGCGGGTTTGCGCGAAAAGCGAGAATGACTGGGAATCACGTAAACGTCCCTGCAAGGGGTCGACGCGACCAGGAAGGCACGGCCGGCAGGTCTGTGGGCGCTGACACGGAAAGATGCCCCGTGAGAAAGAGGAGAAGCCACCAGATAGGACGAGCCCATCTTTGTTTAGAAAAGCACAAACGTGTGTATTTTAAAACAAAAGCGAATCTTGCGATAAATACATATGCCCGTGACTACATGCGTCTACGCAGACCAGGGGACAGGTGTGGTTACCCTGGTGGGTGCCCAAGAGGGGACGGCCCCTTCCTTGTAACACACGCTCCTGCACACTCAGCACTGTTGAGCGTGTGTAACTACATTCATAATAAAAGAGAAAAACAAAGATGTAAGAAGCACCTGTCAGTATCCAAACAGGCAGCCTCTCCCCGTAATGGGGCTTCCCAGGTGTCTCCGGGCAGAGGTGCTGTCATCCTGGGTCTGGCAGCAGGTCTGGGTCAAACCTCTCAGCCTGGGGTTGAGGGCAGTGGAGCCCAGGCATCGGGTAGCCTCTGACTGTTCCTGGGAGATTACGTGCAGCACTGAGGTTGCCCTTGGTGGGGCACGGAAGGGCCTGATGGCCCCTCCAGGTGGCCCTGGCTGAGGAGCCCAAGGTGATACCCAGGTGCCAGGTGGTCATCTAGTCCCCGGGCCTGGCCTCCCCTCGCCTGGAGAGGGGAGACGCGTGTGCATGAATGCACAGCGTGCCCCGTGAGACTGTGGCTCCCTGTCTCTCCCCAACACTGGCTGGACTGATGGCCTCCCCAGGGATGCAGTGTGTGGTGCTGTAGAGCGAATGGGACGACAGGGGATGGTCCACGCTCACACCTGAGCCACACCCTCTGCCCGACCACTTCCAGCCTTTCCTCGCCCAGCTGACCCCTTCCCCCACTTCCCTCTCCCCCCCCCGGATTGCACCCGCGCACACGTGCATGCATGAACACACACACACGCACACGCACTCACGCACGTGCACACACACGCATGCACACACACGCACGTACTTCCCTGCTGGGCTTGCCCCCCACGCCCCCCTGAGCTCCCAAGCATGCGGGCATCAGTCTCCCAGCTCTTACACTCATCTACTCTAGTCTAGAGCATCACGGGATGGGAGCACCGGAAGCAGCTCTACAGCCCCCCACAGCTGCAGCCTAACAGAAGGTCCACTCTAGTCTGTCCCAGTGGCAGTGGAAGCATCCGGAAGCCCAGGGGACCCTACAGTCAAGGTTCATTAAGTAGACAATAAATACAGGGCCAGGTTTAAAGGGTGTTGATGGTAAATCATTAGCCCCACATATCCTGCTTATGTGTGCGTCTCCTTTTAACTAGTAAGATACCTTGTCCTGGTTACAGGCGAACTGCCTTCTTGTAGCCGAGTGGCAGAAGTGTGCAGGGCCTCACCCCACACATCCCGAATTCGCCTTTTGGGAGGCGGCCTGGGAAGGGGCTGCAGCTGGGCGATGGGTGAGCCCCGGGTCTCAAAGTGCGTGTGGGAACGGGGTGGGGAAATCAACTCCAGGGAGAGCAGAAGGTCTTTATAATCATTTTAGAACCTCACGATTAAATGCTCCTTCAATAAGAAAAGACAAAGCAGTGCCTTTTACCTTTCTTGCTATTATCCACATGGAAAGAACTAACGGGACTTGCTTTTTTCTATTGTCACTGATGTCGAACGTCTTTAAACACCCACTGTCAGCAAAACAGCAATCACCGTTGGAGAGTTATTGGCAGGATGGAGTGAATTTGCGGTGAGAGAGCCCTTTCTGTCAGTGGACAAGGAGGTGCAGTGGAAAGTGATTGGAAATAAATGAAATGCGTTTTGTTAATTGAGGAGAGGAGGCATGGGTGAGTGAGCTGTCTGTGGTGGCAATGTCAATGGTCATAATCACTTCGGAGAGCACCATGGCAGTACGTACCAAAACCTGAAATGCATACTACCTTTCCACCCAGCAATTTTAACTTCCGGGATTGTATCCAACAGAAAAATTCACAGAAGGAGCTGAGAGCATATACGTATAAGGACACCTCTGCAGGGTGAACAACCAGAGACCGTCCAAATCCCACTAGACAAACCCTGGTGTGTGTATAAATATATATATATATATATATATATATATATATATATATATATATATATATATCTCACTATCGAATACAACGGGGCCACTAGAAAGATACATAAATCTATAGTGGGGTTTCCCAACCTTGATACTACTGATGTTTTGAGCTGGATAATTCTCTGTGGTGTGCTCTGTGCATTGTAGGATATCTAGCCACACCCCTGGCCTCTACGCACTAGATACCAGGAGCACCATCACTGCCAAGTTGTGACAACCAAAAACGTCTGCAGACATCGCCCAAGGTCCCCTGGGGGGCAGAATCACCCCTGGCTGAGAACGGCTGATCTATAGGTCGGATGGTGGCTGGCTGTTTGCAATTACTGCTGAGCAGAAATAATGAAACCGGAACAGTATATATAATATGGACCCATTTTTATAGCAAAAATGAGGATAAAAATCAAATTGTTCGTGATGGCCACTTCTGAAAGAGGGAGTCTATCCTTTTTACTTTCTGTATGCCTATATTGCTTGTATCTTTATAACAAGCATTGACAACTTTAATTTAATCAATCTTAATTAACATACCAAAGAGACTCAGGCGCGTGTGTGCCTGTGTGTGTGTGTGAGTTTCAGCATGCGGTGACAACGCGACTCTCGCTTGCCCTCACCACTCAGGAGTCGCCGTGTGCTCCTTGGAAACCAGCAGATGTTTCTCTCAATTACCAATTTTCAAGGGCCTGGTGTTTCCCAACATGAGCTCGGAGGGGCTTGGAGGGCAGCGCCAGGAGAGGGAAAGTGAATGCGGCTCCGTTTCCAAGCGTCTCAGACAAAGAGCTCAGCTCTGAATCGGCCCACAATGCGGCCGGTATTGAGCCGCTTCTCAATAGCTCCTCCATCAACCCGACCCCGTGCTGGAGGCTTCGGGGTCGGCGAGATCCGCTCCGTCAGGAGGGATCTCAGCGCTGGCCACGGGTGCCCCTTCCCTTAGGACCACGAAGGGCCCAGCCATTCCGGGTCTCAACCAGGGCAGCGGCAGGAGATGCAGTGATGGCCAAGGTCAGACGTCAGGAGAGGCTGGAGAAGCTATAAGAGCAGGACGGGGTCCCCTGCACCCTTGGGCTCCCAGGAACTGAATCTGGTTCAGCAAACACCTAGAGTGGCATCAGCAGGGGCCCTGGAGCTGGCCTGCCTAGATCCAAACCCCAGCTCTACCTACGGCCAAACGTGCGACCTGAGGACGTTATTTCATCTTCTGCGCCTCAGTTTCCTCATCTGGAGAGGCGGGGCACCAGGAGCGCCCAGCTTAAGTCACGCAGGTGAATGGGGCGGCTGAATCCGTATCAAGTGCCCGGAGCATGTTAGGTGGCCCATAAGCATCAGCTGTCATCCACGAGGGCTACTTGCTCGGCTCTCCGACTTTCATTGCTCATCGCCTCCTGATTGCCTACAAGATCCTCTCAGCCAACAGCATCCCTGCTGCCCCGTGAGCAGAATCTCCGCTTCCCTTCTGCTGGGCCTTTGCCCAGGGTGGTCCACCTTCCTGGGATGGCCCCTCTCCTCCTCCTAATCCGGCTCTGAGCCCAGCTCCAGCTACCTGACCCCCCGCGGTCACTTCCTTCTCTGGCTTTCTCTGGCAGTTTTAAGCTCTCCCATATCACTGGTGGTTAATGTTGTAAATACCAACCAGGATATCCGCTATGACTTCCAAGAAAACGTATGTGTCATGACTTAGCCTTCCCTTGGTCTGTGTCTTATTGCCACTGTCAGTCTGTCCACACCATCAGAATGCTGTCTCCTTGTCCTGTAGCTTCCTCACAGCCAGCATAAGACTGGCAAGCAGGAGCCTTTCTGCCCAGTCTTTGCGGGGGGGGGGTGCACACTCCTCTTCAATCCTCAAAGCCCATCTGTGGTTGTCCCAGAGCAACTTTTACATCCTATTATGGTGTCAAGCCTAGGCCATTGCCATGTGGGATTCCCAGCTCCAAGGAAGAGGGAATCCCCTTTTCTGGTTTCTCACTGGTGTCTGGCCCACCATGGTGCTCAGGCAGCAAAGAAACTTGTATTGGTCAATACATTGCCAAAAAGCAAGGAGCCTGGAACCTCCAGAGCAGTGCAGAGGCTTGAGGTGTAGACCTGGATGTGCCAGGCTCATAGCAAACCCTGAAGTGATAGCTACTACGGGGGCTGGTGCTAACAGATCAACTTACAAGGAGTGGCAGTTCTCACCTGCCTCCTCAAATCCTCTGTTTGGAGCAGAAGGGTACCTTGTGTTACGGACTGAATGTGTGTTCCCTCAAAAATAGTATGTTAAAGTCCTAACACCCCAAGTGTGGCTGTATTTGGGGATGGGGCCTCCGAAAAAGCAATTAAGGATAAATGGGGCCATAAGGGTGGGGCCCTGGTCCTATAGGATTAGTGTTCTTATAAGACACACCAGTGGGGATTCCCTGGTGGTCCAGTGGTTAGGACTCGGAGCTTTCACTGCCGGGGCCCGGGTTCAATCCCTGGCCAGGGAACTAGGATCCTGCAAGCCGTGCGGTGTGGCCAAAAAAAAAGAGACACCAGAGAGCTCACCTTCTCTCTCCGCACACACACACCAAGGAAAGGCCATGTGAGGACACAGCAAGAAGGTGGCCCGTCTACCAGCAAGGAGGGAAGCCCTCACCAGAACCCAATCTACTGTCACCTTGAACAGTAGGAGCTGATGCAGGGAAATCAACTACGAGCCGTGGAGGCAGGAAACCTGCCCTGGGTGGGGAGGTGGGGATGGGCCTATGGAGACACAAGTGCACCCACGGGGACAGAAGCACAGCCAGCAGCCTGCCCGCAGTCTCCCAGGGCGCATGTGGTTGTATTTTCCAGGAGGGACGTTCTCTTCTGTCATCTACATCCAACCTCAGGGACTCTTCAGTCCCACTCATTCACTGCAGGGCACACGTTCACTGCGCACCTCCTATGTGCCAGGCCCTGCACCAGGCCCTGGATTCAGAGCCAGGCCCCGGGAGCTGAGGATATCCAGGGCGGTAAGTAAATCCTGCTCTCTGTGGCAAAAGGATTCGAACCCGTGTGCTCAGAAACCTGGGGGGATTTATTTCTGGGACAGGAAATCAATGATCTGGATTCTCCCAAGGCCGTTCTAACAACACACGCATACAACAGGTGCGGCCCGCACTCCCCGCGTTTCCCGGGTCCGAGGGTTCATCTCATGGAGCTTTCCCAGCAGCTCCAGGTTTGGGCGGTGGGCTTAGTCTTATGGC
The DNA here is from genome assembly GCF_949774975.1 of Lagenorhynchus albirostris. Taxonomy (NCBI): domain Eukaryota; kingdom Metazoa; phylum Chordata; class Mammalia; order Artiodactyla; family Delphinidae; genus Lagenorhynchus; species Lagenorhynchus albirostris. The sequence continues at coordinate 5,566,162 of NC_083109.1, read as the reverse complement.
CTATTACAGGGACAGGGAATCTGAGGCTCAGGGAGGGACACGCCCACAGTCACACAGGTTTCCACGCGGGGCCTGGTGTCCTAACCGTCACCCTCTCCCGACAAGAAGCTCAACACGAAGCCACACCACAAACCACCACCTCCCGGCAGCCCCAGGCTGAAGTGGTCCCTCACTCTCTCTCACCTCCTCTCGTCTCGTAGAAAGAGCGGCAGCCGGCAAAGGCCGAGTCCATCAAGAGACAGACTGGGCTGCAAGGTGACACGCGTGCCAACGTGCTGGCCTGGGGACGCAGGTGGTGCATCACCTCGATGTGGGCCTCGGGTCCCGAGGAAGAGCCCTGGCCCAGGAGTTTATTTACAGGTTTCGGGGGTGGGGGCGTGGGCTCTAGGAAACAAGGCTGGACACACTGACAGTCGGCCACTGCGTGGATTCCCTGGCTGGGCAGGGCCCACGGCCAGGAAGAGCTCGGGTGGGGGAAGTGACATCACCACGGCAGGACCCCCCTTCCCCCAGCAGGTGGGAGCCCCAGCATCTGTCTCTGCCTCTCTCCGAGGGCCTGTGAGTCTGGGTCTGTCTGAGGGCATCTGTGTGTCTGTCTCGCATCGTTGACTGTCTGCGTTCGTATGGCCTTCTCTCGGGCTGTTTGTCTTTCTGGGTGTCTCCCGCGCGCGCGTGCGTGTGTGTATGTGTGCGTGCGTGTGCGTGTGTGTGTGTGTGTGCGTGTGTGTATGCGTGTGTGCGCGTGCGTGACAGTCTGGGGTCTAAATCTGTCCAGTCTTTCCCTGCGGCTCTTACGAGTCCCTTCCTCTCTCCTTTTCAGGCAACAAGCAAAACAAATTCCCAGAGGGCAGTTACAAGCCTCCCAGACACCAGCTGCCTCTCTGGGTCCCCACGCCACGGGTGAGGCTATTCCAGCACTTGGTATCATTTCCTTTTGAACATCTTCCAGGAGCAGAAAATTCCAAAGAATGGAAAGACCAAGGTCCCGAACAGCTGTTCTCTGAGGGAAGCAGAGCTTATGATGGGGACTGAGATGGGGACATAGCAAAGCCGTGGGAGACAAGCGGCCTGGCTCCGGATTTGAGTCCAGGAGCTACCACTTCCCGTATGTGTGACCTTCGGCGGCTACTTGGCCCCCTTTGCTCTGTTTCCCCATCGTAAAGCATGGATCAGTAACAGTATCACCTCCCAGGATTGTGGAGGATGAACTGAGCTAGTAGATGTGTACTAGCTCTCCCAACACTAACTGGTACACAGCAAGTGCATAATAAATGGTGGGCGTCATTAGATTAAAAAGCAGGCAGCCCCACCTGACCAGGTGTGAGGGACACGAGAGCGTCCGCACATGTTCGTCAGCGATCCGGAGTGAACGATGCTGAGTAGGCAAGTTCAGTTTGTGGGATAACAACTGGCGTGGACAGAGGGAGGAGAGAAAAAGGCGAGAAGGACAGAGAAACCAGGAAAGTCACCAGGAGACAGACCCACAGGGGAGTCCGAAGTCCAGGTCCAGATGCTCGAGGGGGTGGCCGGCGGGGGTCCTCTTCCTGCCCTAACGGCTCATCAGATGCAGATCCAGCCACGGGGAGACTCTGCCCTGCGCTGTGCTCCAGAGGGAGCCCACCGCCCTCACGGGGAGCCTGCGGGGGTCTTCCCAGGCTGAGGTTGGAGGAGACTTGGGGGTCCTCCCTCAAGAGCAAAAGGTTTGCCTACGTGTTCTCATCTCCCTGCTTCCTCCACTGCACGGTGACACCCCTCCCCAGTCTACCCTGTGCCCAGCAGGCAGAGCAGTCTTTAAACACCACCAATTGGATCCCTGACTCACGCTCAGATTAAAGCCCTGCAACGCCCACTCAACCTCATTCCTGTACCTCTGGTCTCCTTCCCGTGCTCACCACACTCCAGCCATGCTGGCCTTTTTCCTCTTCTCACCCCAGGACCTTTGCACGTGCAATTCTGTCCTGGGATGTTTCACGTTCCCACCTCAGGGAGGCCTCCCGGTCATCCTATCCCAAATGCACTCACCTCCCACCACCCTCTGCACCTCCTGATGGCCTGTCTTGGCCATGAGGGGCAACACAGTGCACAGTTAGGAGCCTGGATTGTCCACTCTGTCCCATGGCTCTCTGTGGCTCTGTTTCTTTATCTGCATCTGCAGTGAGGGGCGTTGCAAAGGATAGCGCCCGCTCCCTGGCCGGCTTGAGGACTGTAAGGTACCTGGAGAGTGCGTGGCGTGGGGCACAGCGCCGTGTAAGAGTAACTATATCTTCTTTACTGATTCGATGGTTGTTTATTGCTGATTTCACCTCAGCAGCAAGGAAGCTCCACGCGAAGGCCCTTGTTTACCTTTTGCTCTCACTGAACCCCTGGAGGGCAACACCATGCTTGGCACCGTACGCTGCCCTCAATTAATATTTGAAGGAGGAAGGAATTCACGTCCAAGGTCCACTTGCCGGGACTCACATCTCTCCCCACAGGCCAGAGGATGGATGGGTGTTGCTGAAAAGTGGAGGGTCTTTCACAAAACGAAATATGCAACTACCATACGACCCAGGAATTACGCTCCTGGGCTTTTAGCCCAGAGAAACGAAAACTTACGTTCACATAAAAACCTGGGCGTGAATGTCCACAGGGGCTTTATTCAAAACAGCCCCAAACTGGAAGCAGCCCAGATGCCCTTCGGCAGGTGAGTGGTCAAACGAACCGGGGGTACCTCCGTGGCCCAGAAACAATGGAAAGGAACGAAATACTGATACGGACAACGACCTGCGGGGCTCTTCAGAGTCACACCAAGTGAAAAAAAGCCCATCTCAAAAGGTTACATACTGTATGATTCCAGTTATATAACAGTCTCAAAGTGACAAAACTATAGAGATGAACAGATTACTGGTTGCCAGTGGTTCATCTGATAAAACTGCATGGAACGAAGCATGCACACGGGTACACACAAACGCACGTGCACAAACACACCCGCTCAAATGAGTGCATGAGAATGGGGAAGATGGGAGCAAGGTCAATGGACGCTACTGAACGCCGATTCCTGGCTGGGATACTGGGCCATCGCCGCAGAAGCTGTTAGCACTGGGGGAAGCCGGGGGACGTGTGTAAGAGCTCTCCCTGTATCATTTCTTACAACTGCATGCGAATCTACGATTATCTCAAAATAAAAAGTTAAAAAAGAAAAGTGAGGAGTATGGGGGGCCCTGTCTCTTGGGGCCCTACATCACCCTGGCAGAGGGCAATGCCAGCTGCTTCAAGCGATCCCTGGGGCACGCACGGCCCAGGTCTGGTGCTGGGAGGATGGCTTACTTCGGGGGGAGGGTAAGAGCCGAAACAGAAGCCCCCCCGCCCCCCTGCCCCGGCCTCGCTCCGTCTCCCGCTCACAGCATCTGTCATCTGTGCTGCAGCCAGCCAGACGAAACCATCCCTCGGCTGTCATCTCTCAACTTGCAGGTCTGGCTCCCAGGTTTGAAGATTAAATTCTAAACATGCCGTTTAAAATTTAGAAATGAAGAAAGAAGATTTTAAGTAATCTCTAAGCATTGTCCTACCCCCCCACCCCCCGCAGCAGAGAGCAAAGCACCTCCTACTTCTGTCCCAAAGGGAGAGAGAGCAGCTTGGGTTCCCCAAAGTATCACCACATCCCCAATACAACCCAACAGCCCCAAAACGACAGGTCAAAGCGTCAGGTATCCCCAAGGTAAAGCATCACTGTTAAGTATCAACGTGTCGCCGATGACGAAGTGACTGCAAACTGCTGCTGGTTGCCATCTCGGGCACAGAAGAGTCAGGAGCTGCAGGGATCTTCAAACAACACGGGCGTCTTGGGAGACACCTGAGTGTCCTCTCAAATACGGCTCACCTGTCTTCTCAGGAAACCTGACCGGAACCGGAATTGACCTGTGATGAGCGCTGGTCCCTCCGCATCTGGGGGTCCAGGCCAGCCCTGTGCTAGCTCAGGAGAAGCAATGCCTGCTCCCATTGGGCTCAAGTCGACTGGGGAGGGACCAAAGCTGAGCTATAAATATGCAAATAAGCACCAACAGCTAAGGGTGTTTAGGAAGACAGCACAAGAGGGTGATGGGGGGAGTGCCCAGGAAGGGGGGGGGCTCCTTGGATGGGGAGTCAGGGACCCATCTTTGAGGAGGTGGCCTTCAAGCCAAGACCTGAAAGATGAGGAGAGCTGGGGGAAGAACACTCCTGGCTTAATGAACGTCCAGTGCAAATGCCCTGAGGCAGGAACGTCTGCCACATTCAAGGGGAAGAAAGAAGACTGATGCCTCTGGGCCACGGAGTGAGGGCATGAAGTGGAGTGAGCTGCTCTGGGGCCGGCAAAGTACACGAGAGTCTCTGGGGTGCCTGGGTGTGTGCGTGCAAGCAGAAGCAGCACAGAAAGTGTGAGTTTCGAAATGATTCACTTTCCAGCGCGATTTTCCGAACATGGCCACACATCAGGATCACCGTGGAAGCTCCTTAAACGCAGCACACGGCCCCCACGTCCACGACCGAGTCGACATCTTCCAGTGCTGTGTTCAGGGACCTGCAGGATTTGGTGTGTCTTACAATCACCCTGCTGTGGATTAGTCGATTTCTATCAGGCTTTTCACTCCTTTAGTGGAGGATCCACTTGTTCAAATAAACTCTTACACTCAAGTCCCAGATGTAAAAGCAAATGCCGGAACTTAATATTTAAACTAATTAAGGTGAAAGGGAGAGGAAGGGGTGGACACCTGGGACCTTGAGCGGTTCAGGGAACCCTGAAGCGACTGGGGTCAGGAACGAAGCCGGACAGAAAACAAGCCTGCGGGATGCTGGGCCTCTGGGGAAGGCAGCAGCTTGGAAACCCCCAACATGGGTCAGAAACAAAAAGGATGGACCAGAGAGGGGAAGAGACCTGCTCAGAGTCACGGAGCTACCTGGGCAAGGCCGGAGGGGCCGGCGCCAGCCTCCCACACCGGCATTACCTGGTGGGGGTCAGCATGACGCACCAGGACCCTGCCTCTCTTTTCCAGGTGGCGTGGAGACTGCCTCGCGGTCACCGAAAGCCCCAGGTTGGATGCGTGAACGGGAGGCATGACTCCTGCCCATCAGCCACACCAGCTACGATGGCTGGGCGGGGCTGTGCTACAAGCTGTAAGTGCATTCTATCGTTCGCTCCCAGCCAGCCACTGACAGGATGTCCTGTCAGCGCCTAACCTGACAGATGAAGAGACAGACTGCCAGCCCGCCCACACTCACACGGCCACCTCAAGGGCAGGCCCTGAGGGTATAGGCAGCGGTTCTCCCTGGGGATGATTCTGTCCACCGGGGGCATCTGGTAATGCCTGTGGACACTGTGATTGTCCCACCTGGAAGGGGGTCCTACTGGCTTCTAGCAGGTAAAGGGACCAGGGACGCTGCTGAACATCCTACAACACACAGGACAGCACCCACAGGAAGGGGTTATCCTGCTCCGGTGCCACCAGTGCCGAGGTCGAGAAACTCTGGACGATGGGTAATTCTCAAGCACGGCGCCTGGTACATAAAACCTGCTCCCTAAACAGGAGTCAGGCAACACTAGAGTCCTCATTAGGCTCAGGACGGAGACGGCGGCAAGGACTTAAGTTACACACGGCTGTTTTAAAGAGTATCAACAGCCCAGTCGAAACATCTGATGTGAAAGGAGACAAACGAGGGAACAGCACTTGTTCACTGAACACTTGGATTGTAAATTTCCGCAGGTTGGAGCTGCAGCCGCTCCCTGATCACAGACGCACCTCCTGTCCCAGGCACACAGTAGGTGCTTCATAAATGCTTGTGAAAGGAGTAAATGAGTGAAAATGAGGGAAAGCAGCCCCCGCATTGTTTATAGGCCCTTCTCTGCAGGAAGGAGAAGGAACCAACCATGGGCGGGGCCCGGATCAGTGAGAAAGGGGATTTCTGGAAAGGGATGTCCCTCTGTAGGAAAACAGGGGTCCATGAAAACTTCTGGCTTTGGAGTTTTGTGCAAACAGCAGGCACTATCTGAGAGCGCTTTTGCCCGAACACAAAGACCATAAGCTCAGGGGCCTCAAAGAAACACAGTGTCTTCATTCAGTCTTACAGGCAGCTGCAATGTCCCGGGTGACCTTAGCCTCCAGACGCAAAGCGGGGCCCTCTGCATGGCCATCTTCACGACCAGTCCTCCCGGGCCTCGACACCCTACTCATCCACCCCAGGTTCTACCACCGACAGGGGGTAAGGCTGTGTCCAGGCCCACAGCAAAGGGTGCTGTGAGTGATTAATGATGTCTGCCCCAGGGGCCGGCAGGACAGACCAGAGATGCGTGTGTTTCCAACTCCTGGTGGTTACGGGAAACCCTGCCTCACTGGGTTCCACCATGCCCTCCAAACCAGCTGCCTGTGTGAGGCCCAGAAGTCACCCTGACCCTTGCATGGGCCTCCTTTCTGCCAGGGCCACAAGGGGCAGTGTGCAAGCTGCCCAGAGCCCCCACCCGACAGTTTGCAGGTGAACACGAGACAGAAGCTATCCACGTTTTCTCTTCCTGGGCTACAATGGTAAGGATACTAAGGGACCCGCATCAGGGTGGTCCCAGCAACGAGAAGGGAAGGGGTCCTGCCAGGTCTTCCGCTTTTTAGAACACAATTTTTATTCTGAGATAACTATAGATTCACATACTATAGAGAGATCTCCCTACACCTTCGTCCAGGTGTCCCCAGTGGTTACCAACCTGCAGAACTGCATCATTTGTGGCTCTCCCACGTGAATCTGAAACTTCCCCACTTTTTGGTCAACGTGCGTTTTTCAGGCGAGGGGACTGAACCCCATCTCTCCCTCCACCAGGTGCCAAGGCCAGCAGACCCCACAGCTCCCCATTGCTGGCTGGGTCTCATCCCTCAAATCTCAGCATGTGTGTCAGCCCCTCTGAGAGGCCTCTCAGCTCCCGCCCAGCACACGCCCCCAGGCGCAGTCACGTGACCCTGGCATTACCAGCGCCTGGAACTACCGTCTGCTCCCCCGTGAGCGCCTGAGCTCCGCGAGGACCGGCACGGACCCTTTTCGGTCACCACCGTCCATCACCAGCTGCCTCAGTGGCACACAGTAGGAGCTCAACCATCTGATGGATGAACACGCAACGGCCAATTCCCCAAACCCTGGGGCCACTCTCTTTCCCTCCATAAACTGCATGTACGCAGACACCGGGCTATGTTTAGCTGGGGGTTATGGTACCTGGAAAGCTGCAGTTGGGAATGAATGCTTGAGCAGAATCTGAACAAACCGGGTCATTTCTGTACCCTGCCCCTGAGCCAGGAGACCAGCTCCACCATCAATGCATCACATGATCTTGGGCAAGCTGTTTCTCTCTGAGCCTCAGTGTTCTCATCCATAAAATGGGGAAATGACACCCAGGTCACCCTGCAAACCTAAGCACGAACTCCCCACGGATAGAGGCCCAGGTCCTGGGTCTTCCTGGAGTGTCGGGGGCGCCAGCTGCCTGCCCAGAGGGGTCCCCCAAGACCAACCTCCAACTGCCCCTCCTGACAAAGAGGTGCAAACAGTGACAGGAAAGCAGGGCTCCTTAGCGAACAGCCCACTCTGAGAAGACCTGCTGATGGGGTGGAGCACAGCTGCTCGGACTGGCTGGCACCCCCAATCCTCCATTAAAAAAAAAAATCCCTGCCAAGCCCCCACTGCCTGCAAGAGTCAGTGTTCCCAGTCGCCAGCAGAAACCAACTTCTCCTGGAAGAAGAAAGGTTCAATTGATGAGCTATAAATATTTCTGCTAAACGCTGCCGGGGAGTTGGGCCCTGTGGATGAGCAGGCCCCACTGAAAAGGAAGGCGGCCACCAGATTTGTTTCGAATTATGAAAATAGATGTTGTCTCCCTACCACATCTGTTTTGCCTGACAAATGAGCAGCAAGTCGCCTCCTAAATAAGGCAGCACAGCAAGGCCGTCTTGAAACTGCAGCTTCCCCAAGAAGAAAAAAACAAGGCCAGGCCTCCCAGATTTGAGCCTGAGACACGAGACTCTTTTCAATCTCATCTCTCAAGCTGCAGGCTCTCGGGGCATCTGTGCCACGCACATCCTTAAGCTCGGCTTTCAAAGCTCCCATCTCCCTGTGTGAACTGAAGCTGCTTGTATTAGAGGGAATGGGGATCCCGCTGCTCTTTAAAAGGAAAAAGAAGACCAGGAGACATATGATCAAGTATAAAAAAAAATGCAAAAAAAAAAAAAAAGTCCCCCCAAACTCAAGCCAAGAGTGCATTTTTGATGTGCTGAAAAAGGCCAATTTTTGGAGTGAACATCAATACTGGTGGCACTTGTTTCTCTATGCCACGATGGCTTGGTGACTGGGTTAATATAATCATTTTCCTTTAATTACTCCAAGACAGACCCAATTACAGCACAGACACGTCTGCCAGCCTGAGGATATCTAATAGCCCATCCTTCTTAAGGACCATTCCTGCTCGGGAGCTTGGAGGAGGGAGCAGGGTCAGCAGTGCATCTGCACACAGTACAAACCTGGCGATGCTGTCCTAGGCTCTCTCTTTCAGTTTTTTTTTTTTTTTTTTTCCCCCGGTACGCGGGCCTCTCACTGCTGCGGCCTCTCCCGTTGCGGAGCACAGGTTCTGGAAGCGCAGGCTCAGCGGCCATGGCTCACGGGCCCAGCCGCTCCGCGGCATGTGGGATCTTCCCGGACCAGGGCACGAACCCGCGTCCCCTGCATCGGCAGGCGGACTCTCAACCACTGCGCCACCAGGGAAGCCCTCTCTTCTGGTTTTAAAAAGGTCCCTGACCTTCATTTTGGATTTTTCTCCTTCAAGACGTACGTTATAGTAATGTGGGAGCGGGGAGAGACCCCAATGACTGTGGAACTCAAAATATTACAATTCAGTCACAAATCAGAACTGATAGATCTGGACTTACAGAATTTCAGGCTAAGGCAATGACCAGGACAGGCTTGGAACCCCACAGCGGTCCAGTTCTCCTTCGCCCGTCGTTGAGCTGCCCGCACAAAGCCGGTAATAAACCAGTGCCGGGGTACAACGGGAGGAGCAGTGTCACAGGCCCCTCTGCCTGTGGGTTTTGTCTGTTTGGGGGAAGAAATGAAAGGATCGGCCGAGACGCCCAGAGTGTTTTGGGTACTTTATCTCCCATCTCCTGCGGATGAAATGTCCAATCCCCCCCCCCGGCCCCCACTCAAGGAAGTAGATTGATATGCTGGGTTTGCTTGGGCCGGCAGAAATGAGATGCAGTTCAGGGATCCCAGGAGACATCTGGTCAGCTGGGCGCCTCCAACCCCCTCCCCACCTTTTGTGCCCCCTACCATGTAAAGCCCAGAGGGCCGATTCGTGACCGCGGGGCGGAGGGTGGAAATTTATGGCTTTGCAGCCAGGTCAACAGCGATGACTATAGTTTTTTGGGGGGCACCTTGTGGCATTTGGCTGGGGGGGGCAGGCAGGGAGGCAGCGCAGCCCTGTCTCCGTCTTACATTCACCCGCTCCGGACGGGAGGTCTGGTGTCTGCTTCCCTCCCAGCCTAAGCCTAACGTATAGCTGGACTGCAACGCAACTCGACTTCCTACCTAACGCCAGCGCCTTGTGGCTGCCCCCAAGGGGAGGGGAGTTTGAGAAGGACCCCCCCCCGCCCCGCCCCGCCTCCAAGCCCAACTTGCACTGCAGGGTCTGGAAACTGCCCAGAGCACCCACTCTCCCTTCCTGCCAGGACAACGCCTGTTTGCAGGTTCAGGTCCTGCAGGGCTGGCGATGGGTGTCTGGGGGCCGGGGACCCTCCAGCCGCACAGGCTGCTCCCTGTTCACTGAGGCAACAGTCCCCTAGTCGCTATGGCAAGGAAGTTGATGAATGCATCTATTTCGAATAACTAAAACCTAGGACCCCATTCAAGTCGCCCTGATACTTTCATCCTTAAAAAGCTAACTTCTGGTGTTTCGTTTTATTAGTCTATGCCTATATGTTTCGTTTTATTAGCCTATGCCCCGGGGGCGGGGGGAAGGAATGCCAGAGTGATAAGAAGAGGGGGAAGTTGGGGGAAGGGATGGGAGGGGTCTCGGCCCACCCTTCCGAGAGGAGAAAACCTGGATGTCACTTTCTCTCTTTTTTTTTTCGTGGCGGTATAAAATTAGCACAGTCAAGTAAATGTGTTATAAACACAAAGACGCTGCCAGAAGGCGAAGTGCCTTAAGTTAAGGGAGGGAAGATGGCGGGAGAAGGTTCTGGGCAGGGGGAGGGCAGTCAGATGGTAGGGGGCGGGGAGCTCTGCAACCTTCCTACTCAGTGTCCCGTAACCAGAGGGAAAAGCCATTTCCCTGCGAACGTACATCTGCAGGGCGTCTAGACAGTCATAAAGAGGACAATTAAAGAAAGAAAAAAGCCGCAAGCCCCCGTCGCCCCTCACCTCCCCTCGCCGGTGCACCGGGTGCAACCCGCTCACTGCCCAAACCGGCGAAAAAATTATAAAAGCACGAAGAGGCAGCGTGGGCGAGGGGGAAGCCGGGGCAGTCTGGGCCGAAAACAGTTTATGAGCAAGTGTTTGGAAATTCTGCTTTAAATAAGCCGGTAAATGAATTCAACCTTGTCAGATCTCTCTCCCTCACGCAGACCAAATATCCCGCTGGCGTGCTGTCTAGACACAGATAACAAAGGACTTTTTACGGCGGCCCAGAGACGCGCTGACAAAGTCGCCATTTAAAGATGCAGTATTGCTTTCTCCGTCGAAACCATTTGTCAGATGGACTTCAATGAAAACGCTAAGTTAATGGTCTGTTTTGGGGTCTGCCGGTGGACGGGGCGGGGAGGGGCTTGGGCCGCCCCGGAGAAATAGAAAACACATCATCTCTGATTGGGCCGCCCTCCAGGTTGCCTGGAGAAGAGGACTGTACGTGGCCCACCGGCACATAATTCTCGCTCTTCTTGTTCTAAGAAGCCGGCTGCTAAATAGTTGCTAACACCCAGGCTGGGCAGGGTTACATTAAAAAGCATGGGCAGGGCTTCCCTGGTGGCGCAGTGGTTTGAGAGTCCGCCTGCCGATGCAGGGGACACGGGTTTGTGCCCCGGTCCGGGAGGATCCCACATGCCGCGGAGCGGCTGGGCGCGTGAGCCATGGCCGCTGGGCCTGCGCGTCCGGAGCCTGTGCTCCGCAGCGGGAGAGGCCACAACAGTGAGAGGCCCGCGTACTGCAAAAAAAAAAAAAAAAAGCATGGGCGGGGGCTGTGGGTGGGATGAGAACTTGTCTCCACCTGCCTCTGTGGGGGGAAAGACACGGAGAATAAACGGGGAGGAGGAATTTGGCGTCACCTCCAACCGTGCATTTTGCAGGAGCGGCCCTTGCCCCTGTTGTAGAGTCGCAGCAAAACAGGCAAAAGGTCCTCCCTTCCCAGGCAGGGACAGTGTCGGGGGTGGGCCGGCCTCAGGGTGCATCCTTTGGACACGTTCAGTGTACCCCCAACCCCCCCAAAACCAGAGGATGTGCCTCTACTCGGCCAGGTCAGGTCAGAGGGAGGAGAAACCGCACCCAAGCTCGTGGGCTCCAGCCCAGGGCGTGTGCAGGACCTGGGGCGGCCAGACGGGGCGGGTCCCCGACATGGGGCCTCTGGTCTCTTCAATTCAGATTTGCCAACTTCTAGAGGAAGGCCTGGTGCCCACTGGTGCCCAATGCGGGGTCATTCCTTCCATCAACCCTCACCGCCTTTCTCTGCTAGGGTGCTGGGTTTCTGTCCTCCCCCGTCTCTCAAACGTGCAGAGTCCAGACCCTGGAGCCAGACGGACACAGAGCAAACCCCAGCTCCACCGCTTTCAGGCTACGTGGCCCAAAGCAGGTTGCCTCTCTGAGCCTGTTTCCCCACCTGTGCAGCAGGGTCCCGGCCACCTGCCCAGAAGGGCTGTCGTGAGGATTAAATGCCCCCGCCACTGGCCCGGCATCCTGCAGGCCCAGTCCCAGGTCCGGGCCTCGCTGCCCTCACCTGTGAAGTGGGTACCAGCCTCCTTCACACGCTGGGAGGAGGAGAAAGTGAGGACACAAGGCACACGGTCCGTAAACAAAACACCGCCAGGATTGGGAGGCTCACCAATGAAAGCTGTCTACACTGTCCGCTGGGGAGGTCAGCGTGCTGATGACATAAAGCGTCAGCAGCCTCCCACGCTGGTCCTTACGGGGACCCTGATCCACTCAAATAAACGGGGGATTGACTGTGGGCTATATGTCAGAGGACTAATGAATGGAGTGTTTCCTCCCTTATTTGGTTTTGGTTTCCAGACTCATTTTTAATAACTGCTTTTCCAGAGGCTGCTTCTCCCACAGTGAACAGCCCACAGGCTCCGCCGTCTGTAGGCAGAACCTCTGGTTTCACCCAGACACACGGATGTGGAGGTTCTGCAAGACATCCACTGCCACGGGGTATATGACACCGGGGTTTAGAACGGTGTTCTCTTTGGTCAAGGGGTTCAACCGAGGCAACGGGAAACGGGAGCCCGCGGTCTCTTGTGCCTGGGACAGGGCTGAAGCTCTGGAAGGATGGGTGAGGCCGGCTGGGTCAGCACGGCCATTTAACAACTGGACCCCAAGGCCAGGGCCACTGGGGATGCGACTTGCCCAGGTGACCCAGCCAGAACTAGAAAGAACCCAGATACTTCCTGCACTGGTGAGTCCCTCCTACACACACCTGCTGCCACTCTCATCTGGCAACCACAGCAGACATTACTAATCAATGACTGCACATTCCCCGAGCCCAGCACAGGCCTCTGGGAGCCTCCTGTCCCCAGTGTCCCAGGAAGTAAGTAAAATGTTCTCTGCCAACTCTTTTCCAAACACAGTCGTGGGGAGTCTTTGACCTGAAAGGAAATGATAAAACACGGGCAGGAACTAGGAGAACTCCTGCAGAACCAGGTCCAGGGCAGCTGGGAGGACCACTGATGGGCTGGGCCCCAGGGATCACAGACACCCACAGAAATGTCCAGCCTCTCTCCACATCTTTGCCCACACGGGTTCCTACTCTGCCTGCCTCTCTCCACCCTGCTCTGCTTTCCCGAACTCACCTCAGACCCCCAGGGCCTCCCAGAAGGCTCCTGGGAGGCTGGGGCAGCTCTCTCCACCAGTGGAGGAAAGTGTCCAGGGGCGGAAACCAAGTTCTCCTCACCAGGCTCAGGGACAGCCTCTGTCCCTGACCATTCTGGGTCCTGTGTCCCTCTGTCTTGCCCTCAGCTCTGAGCACCTTGAGGTCAGCCTAGCGGTCCAGGTCCTTCTGTAACCTCTGCCTTCACCATAACCTTGAGCCCATCCTCCCTCCCCTTATACCCGGTCCAACCATCATCCCTGGTATCATGGACCTCGACAGGACCGCCCCTCGCTGCCCCCCCGCCTCAAGCCCGTTCTCCACTCTGCAGCTGGAGATGGGCGTCCACTGGACCCTGTTACCCGCCCCCCTCCCCTGCTCTACACCCTTGCAGGGCTCCCCAGTACCCAAACTCCCCTGAAACCAGGCGAGATCAGACCCCATCCTCCCAACTCTAACGGCCCCCTCTTCACCCATCAGCTCCAGCCACCATGGTGGCTTTGAAGGTCCCAAAGGCACTGCACACTTTCTCTGGCTTCAGCAGGAAATCTTCATCCCTGAGATGAAATCCTGCTTCTCCTTCCCCAAGGCTGGGCCAACAGGTACTGTGGCCTGACTGGGTGATGAGCGCCATGTGGCACTCCGATTCTGGGGGCTTCCCCCCAGCACAGCAGAGCTGGGAGGGGCCTCCTGGTGAGAACACGCCATTCAGAGAGGGCAAGCGACTGGCTACATCACACAGCACCAAGTCCTGGCCCGAGCCAGGCCCCACTGGCCTGACTCCCATCCTGGGCATGTCGCCCCCACCCCAGCCCCAGGCCTCCACGGCTGCCCCTACCTCCCAGTGCCATCCTCCACTCGAAGATGCTTCTCTTCCTAACTGCGATGGCCTCTGCCCAGGCTGCCTACTGCCTCTGAATTCCCCAGGGGAGGGGGCTCATTCCAAGACTGAACGATGTCACAATCACCAACAGCAAGAGGGACGGCACTCACTTGGTGCCAGGCAGGGAATGTGGACAATCTCATGTGTGTCCCCATTTCACAGATGAGGCAACCGAGGCTCTAAGTGGTTACAGACTTTGCTAGCCAAGAACCAGGTCTAGAACCTGAGCTTCAAACTGGAGGTTCTGCATCTCTCCTCAGCCAGTGCCAGCTCCCGGGCAATGAGCTTCCTGTCGACAAAGGCCACAGGACAAGGTGGCTTTGGGCTCCCACCTTAGTGATGTTTTGGTCCGCCTCACCTTGACGAAGCACCCAGACATCGGGAGCGCCCTGAGCAGGTGGCGGCTGGAGGCCGGGGGATGTGGTACGGCTGTGTCTCTTCCCACGGGGTTTCTTGGGCTCAGGCCGGGCCAAGCACTGCCCTTGGGACCTGGCTGGCAGCCTGGCCCAGATCTCCTGGCATGGGCCGCAGGACTTCATTTAGACAGCGTCCGCTGGGCAGCTTCGGGCGCACAGGCCCGAGGGGGCGTAGCTCCGTCGGGTTTCACGGCGCGTCTGCGCCGGGAGCTGCCCCCGTCATTATAAATCAGTGCATGTTTTGCTGGGAGGCCGGTCACCGGCCGAGCAGGGGAGACAATGGGCTGCCTCCTTTGAAATGGGTGTCTCTTCACCCACCCCCACCCCTTTCTTCTTTCGGGGAAGATTTCTTCCTGCCTCGGCCCAAATCCCACTCTCTGGGGCCTCTCCCCAACCCCTGACCCTCCAGAACAAAAGGGAGCGTGAGTGTCTAGACCGCCAGTCTGAATGTGAGAAGGGGGCATTGTATGACCAGGACGGAGGCCTGGCCTCCCAGGCGGAAAGGTTGGGGCGTGGGGGGGGGGGGGCCGGGAGGGGCGTGGTGAAGGCCTGACACCTCTCGGGTCCCCTACGCTTGCTGCCTGTCCCTCCTGGGACAGAGATGTGGCCAGAGCTCAGCCCCGAGGATCCAGCCTGGGTGGCATGCCATCTCCAAACTAAATGCAGGGAATTCCTTAGCCTGTCACTAAAAAGTTCATTCACTCGAGGAGCTAATTCACAGGAAGGCCCCGGAGCAGTGCCTGAATCCAGGCGTGGCCACAAATGTCAGCTGTTCATCTTGATCAGTTTAGAAGCTTCACGTGTATTTTGGGCTGAGGGGACCAGGGTGGAGAGTCCCCAGCAGGGACCCTGGCGTCTTCCAGCATCTGGAAGGCCTTGCTCCGAGTAGGGGAGGGGACGTGTTCCTGGACACCTGGGTGGTGAACACTGGCTGTGTGACTCCAGGTTCCTACTCACCCTCTCTGGGCCTCTGGGACACCTTGTCTGTAAAAAGAGGCTCGAATAAGATCTGTGGTTTTTCAGACCATGTTTCACCAGCAAGGACCTTCAATTCAATGAAAGTCTGACCCAGGAGCTTCGCGATATCAAATGGACACAGAAGCAGCACTACTCGGCCGATGTGAGCCCCAGAGGTGAGAGGCTGCGTCTCCCATAGCAGCTGAGGTCCAGCGGGCGCTGGCCCGGCCTCTCCAACGGCCATCAGAGGTGAAGGCGCAGGCTGCTGTCCAGGCAACCAGCATCAGCAGGAGGTCCCCAGGCGGGCCTCAGACCCCACGTCTCAGTGGGGAGACGAGGCACCGGCAAGCTGGAGGGGACGTCTTCCTCCCCCTCGCAAAAACCGCTGCAGGGGAGGGGGCTGCACCCCTCCCTCCAACCACGGCTACCTGCCCTTCATCAGCCTGCAGTGCAGATGCCTGGAAACAGACCTGCGGAGTAAACTCATTTCCACGTGATGGGGCTGTGGGCGTTTACACTTTTGTCTTTGTCATTTATCAAATTCTTCGAATTTTTCTTAAATAAGGAGCACATATCACTTTTTTCCATCAGAAGAACCGGGCTATTTTCACTGTGAAATCAGCGTTATCTCTTTAGGGCTGGTATACATTGCTCTGGGCCTTCCGAGGGGTCCGTTTAGAAATACACGAGCAGAAGCTTGAACAGCAAGCACACGGGTTAGCTCTGTGACTCCACTGCCCGGCATCTATCTGTTCTAGGAAACCTCAGAGAGGGGACCAAGGCTTCAAGGCCAGCCCTGACCCACTAGAACCCCTGGGGATGGGCCCTGGATGCCAGCATTGCTGGGGCCCCAGCTGACGAGAATCCAGGACTCTATGTTCTTGAATCTGTATCTCCTACAAGAAAACCTATAAAAATGCTGATTCCTGGCCCACCCCAGGTTTCTGGATCAGTGCCCCAGAGGGAAAGTCGCGAAGTTCCTCTTTTTCAGCTCCATATCTGAGTTAAGAACAAATGCACGTGATAAAACGGGCTGCACTGGTCCCACAGGATAACCTCAGTTTACAAGGGTGATGGAAAAGCAAAGGAAACAGAGAAAGAGGGTCCCGGCCCCCGCCCCGCCTGCCTCTCCCTTTTCCTGTGGGACTTTGGGAAAGCTGTTACACTTGCATTGGTTTCCTTACTTCCTGTCTGCCCCACTCAAGTGAGTCTGCCTTTTACATGGCTGTGAACTTCCAGAGTCTTAGGCCCAACACATAGTAGTTGCTCAGTAAATGTGTCAAATGAATTCACGAGTGAAGGAATGAAATATTCAGGCAAACTACCCATCAGTAAGGTTCCTAAATGAGCACAAAATTACAGATGACACACCCACCCCATCCAGCCTTCCAGTACCCCTAGGATGGGCCAAGGGCTCTTGCATCCACAGATGGGTGCCCCATAGATGCCTTGAGTGGGGCACTGGCCAGGAGCCCTGGGCAGGCTCTGTAGGGGAAGGGGTGGATTCAGGAGGGTCAAGGTCCCCAGAGGTGCTGCAGGGCTGAGTCATCAAGGGTCTCTGGGCCGGTAGACGGGAAGGTGAAGGAGGTGCTGGGGGAGCCCAGGCTGGCAGGCCCACGGGCAGGGTCTGGAGAGGCCCCCTTGAGGCAGCAGCTCCTCCCATCCCCCAGAACTCCTCTCCTGGTCCCTCAGGGGTGGGGGAAGGGCAAACTTTTCCCCCAAAGAAATCACTCCTCTGCTGTGGAAAACTAACAGGTCAGAGTGGAGATGGGCAGATGCCCGCACCCTCCACACTCCCAGAGCAGGGAAGAAACCGGCCCGAGGCTGCAGAGCAAGCTGGGGCCAGGTCCACGTCTCCTGGTCTAGGTTTTGTCCCTGACACACATACAACACAGGGGCCCAGACTCACCTCGCTGGTGCCCATAGCCTCAGCTCTAACGCCGCCCCGACTGCACGGCCGTGGACAACTGTGCCTCTACTTCCTCTGGCGAGTGGGGTGAACACAACCCTGAGTGTGCCTGGGAGGGGCTGGTCCCTGTAATCTCACGGGAGAAACCTCTCCCTGGGTAGAACTCCTACTCATGCCTCAAGGTCCCGTCTAACTTTTCCCACTGGAGCCAAGGGCTTCCACATCACTCTCCCCTCCCTTCTCACAGGCAGGTCCTGGGGCGGGTGTAGCCATCTCTCCCTCAATACTGGCCACGTCTTAAATCACAGAAGAGGCTGCATTTCCGAAGCATCTACGAGGCGCCCATTGCTCGGCTAAGCATGGCTTCTGTCCTGTAATCCTCACTACGACCCCATAACGTGGGTGACTCTCACCACCGCCACTGTGCAGAGGCGGAAGCAGAAACCCCGAGAGCAGGAGCGGCACCAAGGACCGTCTCCTAAGCTGCGGCGGGCAGACCCATGCCCCCTGCTCCCTGGGTCTGGGTCCTCAGTGACCACTCACTCCCTGCACGCTGGGCCTGGCCTCACCAAGGCCTCCAAATGCTGCTGCTGTCGCTTCAGGGCAGATCAGATGCGCCTGTGGAATCATGGGGGCGGGGCGGGTAACCACGGGGCAGCCTGGTCCTGCCCCCCATTAGCCCCCTCCTCTGCTCCTTCAGGGAAGCCCGGTCTCCACCTGGCCTGTGGCCGGTAGGGGATGACATGGCCACTCCTGGCCGCAGGAGGAATTCCGCGAGGGCTGAGGCTGCCAGATGGAGCAGAGGCAGGACGGCTCTGCCACGCCGGCCGGCACCGCGAGCTCGGCACCCACTGGCAGGGTGGCCTGCAGAAGCCTGGAGGCTGGGGCCCCTCTGTCCGCTGCCGCCTCACCTGGACACCCTCCAGGGTGGAGGGAAAAGGCAGAGCTCTGGGAACCCCAGGCCACCATCCCGCCTTCCTATGGCTGACCGGCAAGGCTGATGAGATCCTTGGCCGAGCCCGTAGCCCACACGGATACATAAGCGGAGCTGAAGCCACGCTGCTGGGATTCAGGTCCCGGCCCTGCCCCCCGGCAGCCACGAGCCGGAAGCCCGGCGCCCTCTCGACCTCAGCACGTGTGCGTCTGTACACGGGGACTAACAATCTTCGTCCTGCCTGCCGGGGGCGCCGGGAGGATCCCACGTCACAGGGAGAGTCCCGGGCCGTGTTCCTGGGGACACGGTGGGGCTGCCTAAGTGCTGCAAGCAACTGTTGATTTAGTCCTTGCTGTGGTTTGAGGTCTCGGGGGAAATGGTCAAAGCAAAATGGACCCAGAGGGGAATCAGGGCCCAAAGAGGCAGCACAAGGGCCAGCTGGGGCCCGAAGCAGCGGTACCACGCCGGCCATGCTCACCTGTGAGCAGGCCGGGTGCCTCTGCCCCTGCATTCCCGCCCAGGGGCCAGGACCTACGGATGCCCGCCGCACACCAGGATCTTTCACATTCCAGCCAAGCTGCAATGCCTCTGTGGGCTGCAATAAAAATTCCTAGACAGGTAGTCAGGGACGAGGCGGGCCCCAGATGAGCAGGGAGGGCAGGGACCAGGGCCGTGTGCTCTCCGCTGCCCCACGGGTAGGGTCAGTGGGTTCAAGGAGCCACCTGTTTGCCCTTTCCTCTCAGTTCTTTAGGACCAGACCCAGGCCCCGGGTCTGAGACCTGGGGTCCGGGTGCGGGAAGGTCTCCGAGTCAGGGGCTCTTTAGGAAGAAGCCTAGCTCACACCCCAGCTGGAGCAGCCTCACGGGGTCGGGCCCCCAGGGAGGCTTGACACCACTAAGAGGCTCAATTCTAGTCTCACGTGGGGTCTTCAAACAGCTCCCGCCACCGTCTGTCACGTGCAAACTGTTTTTTTTCTTTTTTTAACACTGATTGATTGATTGATTTTTTTCTATTTTTTTGGCCGCAACACGTGGCAAGGCGGGATCTTGGTTCCCCAACCAGGGGTGGAACCCACGCCTCCTGCAGTGGAAGCGCAGAGTCTTAACCACTGGACCGCTAGGGGATTTCCACATGCAAACTGTTCAGAAAATAGGAGAAATAAGCACAGCTCTGCCAAACCCCAAGCCAGGCAGGTGGCAGAACTTCCCCCAACGACGGGACACGTCCCAGCAGTGACCAGGTGATGCTGGGGGCATCTCAGCCAGAGGGCAGGAGCCCACGCCCCCCGCGAGGCCCCGGCCGGAGCTGGACCCACCAGGCCCTGTGCTTCCCTTTCTTCCCACTGTGTCTCCCTCTCCCCAGAGCCGAAAAGGTGCATTAGCAGGCTACGTAATAAATCACAGGTCTACTCTGCAAAACATCAAATCATTTCAGGCAGCGCAGGGCAATTAAGTTAAGGAGATTTTTCCCATTACAAAGAAAGAACGTAGAAATTTTGATTCAAACACACACCGAGATCCGGATGACGCACAGCTGTGCGGGGCAGGTCGTGGACACCCCGGCCCCAGAGCACTCCTGTGCAAACCACAGCCCTGAGATCTGGTGGGGCAATGGGTTTGCTTCTCCCCACTAGCACCTTCCTGAGGATAAAGCTGGAGCCCGTCACCTGCCGGAAGCTGCTCGGAGCTGTCTGTCTGGGGGAAGGATGAGAGTTTCCCCTCCATCCATAACTCTACCCATGAACCTTCCCCTCGGGTTCCCGCCCATGACGCGACCCCGTGACCTAGATCTCATTAGAACTGAGTTGACCCCGACCTTCAAACGGCCGGGTGACCTTAGAGGGGCAAAGAGCAAAGTGCTTCTACTCTGCAGGAGGTGCCGTGAGTCTGTAATTGCTTATTAAAGACCCCCGAGGACTCCTCGGGGCGCGCATCTTAAACATCACGTCAACCAGCCTTCCTGACCTTTGCCATTTCCAAATACCCCGTTAAAGGAACTTAAATTCCTTGATATTTTAAAAAAATAAATACTCGATCGACTGAGTTTTACTACTTAGCCTCGTTTTAAACAACACTCATGAAGTCAATGATGTGCTGTTTTTGCTTGTTCCGCTCTTCCGTATTTACATTTAACATACATTAACCTAAGAATAGAACCATTAAATATGAAATACCCATCCACATGCCATCTAAAATTTTCTCATGGGCTGCCAGTTTGCTTTGGGTCTGTCGATTTCTTTGACCTTACAAGGTCAGGTACTTATGACCCAAGTGACTTCTGTCCTCTGAGCCCCAGCCCGCCAGTCTGAAAAACAGATCTAGGAACGGCAGCTCCTGCAAAACTGCACGTCGCACGGTGCCTGGCATTCGCTAAATACCTGGAGTGAGCTATGTGTTGCCACGTACAGCCCCCAAAATTCAGAGCGCTTACTAACATCCCCATTTTACAGACGAAGAACTGAGGCCTGGCGGCCACGAAGCTGCTAAGCAACACGGCCACGATTCTGAACTCGCACTTGGCCTCGGAAGCCGTTCTGCGGGAACCCTTTTCTTCTTCAGGGAATGCTCGAGTCCCAGTGTCGGGGACCCCGTCTGCCAGCTCCACACTCTCCGGTGAGGCATGCCCCAACCCCCAGGACATACAGCTCCATCCCGAGGTCCGAGCCATCCGTCAGCCACCAGCCGTCAGGAACTCAGCCTGGGTGCTCTCTGCTTGAGTAACCGCCTCCCCCAGACATGATTCATACCTGTCTGGGGTCACCCACATCCTCATTCCCTGCAAAGGAATGCGGGCCAGGTGAGGCGGGCTGGCGGGCTGGCATCTGTGGCTGGCGGGGCCGTGCCAGGTGGCGGCAGAGGTGTAGCCTGCTGAGTTTCCAAAGCCTCTGCCACCACCCTGAGTCTCCCTGGCTAGGGCTGGACAGGTGCCCGGGCCCCAAGTGCCCGTTTATGGGGCTCAGATTCAGGTTATAAAAGCTCTTCCCCACGACGGCGCCTGGAATTCCACCCTTAGATAGTCATTCCTCTGGGTCCACATGCCCCTTTTACGGGGCTTTTCCCTGTTTGAATGGCAGCCCTGTGGTTCATCCACACAATTGAATGCCGCTCAGAAATAAAAAGGAATCACTACTGAGACACACAACACGGATGGATCTCAAAGTCAGGAGGCCGAGTGAAAGAAGCCAAACAAAAAGAGTGAACAGGGCTTCCCTGGTGGCGCAGTGGTTGAGAGTCAGCCTGCCGATGCAGGGGACGCGGGTTCGTGCCCCGGTCCGGGAAGATCCCACATGCCGCGGAGCGGCTGGGCCCGTGAGCCATGGCCGCTGAGCCTGCGCGTCCGGAGCCTGTGCTCCGCAACGGGAGAGGCCACAACAGTGAGAGGCCCGCGTACCTCAAAAATAAATAAATAAATAAATAAATAAATAAAGAGAGTGAACATACAGTGTGACGCCATTTATGCAAAGTTCTCCACTCAGAAAATTTAATCTCTGAGATTAAATTTCAATCTCTGAGATTCTGTGATTGAATCTGCAGTGACTGCCTCGGTGAGGGGCAGGGTGGGGCAGGTACAGTCTGGGAGGGGCCGGGGGCCGGGTGCTGAGACGGAAGGTCCCTCGTCTCCATCTGGGCACTGGTAACATGCACAGACACGTGCCAAACCTCATCACGGTGCACCCTTACGTCTGTGCGCTTTCTGTCTATGAATTATACCTCAACAGACACGTCACAGCAGGGGAAGTGCAGATTCCAAGAGGAAGTTTAACAACTGAAGGGAAGGGAAGGGACAGCCGGTGAGGTCTGACTGGGTCTTTGCTGCGCCTTCCTTCTCACAAGAGCCTCAGGGTTCAATTAAGCCCGTTGTACAGAGAACAAAATTAAGAAGGGAGGGGAAGGAAAGAAATGGTAGGGGGAGAGGTATGAGCAGGGCTCATCGGGGGTTTCCAGGATGAGAAAATCTTGTGTCTGGAACATTCCGCCTTCAACTGCAAGCCCACCAGTGCCCTGTTCCCGCCTCTGCGGGATTCTCCCTTCCACCCCCCCGGGAAAGATACCCTTCAAGAAGAGACGTGCCGCCCCTGGTGAAGCAGAAAGCCACACGTTGGTAGCCAAGAACCCAGAAGGCAAAGGTAGGGGCAGCTCACGCTGAAGGGTGGGTTAAAGGCGTGTCCGGCAGCCACAGGCGGCAGAAGAGGAAGCCAGGACGGTGGGTGCCCAGCCTGATCCTGGTGAAACCGGGGGCCCCTACCATTCCCTGAACTAGACGGTAAGTTACAGGCCCCGGGCCCCCACTCCACCCACCAGACCCCAGGCCTTCCCCTGCACCGCAGCTGGCAGAGGCCTCAGGGGTCGCTCGGCTGCTCGAGCACCCAGCCTGGAAGGACAGGACAGGCGCTGGAAGATGAGGCTGACGCCAGGGCTCACGGGCCCCGCGGTCCTGCTGCCCAGCGCACAGTGACGCGTGCAAGTGTGAGCTCCGGCCTGGCTCACACGGAGTCCCGCCAGCCTGCTGTCCTTACGATGACGACATTATTAGTGGCAGCGCTCTGATTAGCCACAGAAAGGCTTCAGGTTGAAAACTAGCCCGGATTTCCTCCTTTCCCTCGACTGAATCTCAGTTTCTCCATCTGTAGGCACGGGGTGCAGGCCGGCCCAGCGGGGCTTAACCACAGCCGCACCCTGGAAATTAGCCGGGGAGCTCTAAGAAGCCCCACTCCTGCCTTGGGGTGTGCCTGAGGGTCAGGGTTGCAGACCCCCCAGGGCTTCCATGACCAGCAGGATGGAGAAAGGCTGTAGAGTCTGGAAAGGGACCTCAGTCCTAATGCTCTCTGGACCCTCTCCTCGCGCCCTCTCCCGAGGCACCCTTCCTGGGAAGCCCAGGCCCTGCCCAGCGCCCCACAGGTCACCATGACCCTTTTCTCCCGTCAGCTGCAACCCGACACGGGACAGATTCCTGCTCTCGCTGGCATGGAGCCCCGGGATCGTCGCCGGTGACCATTCCAAGAAGGGGAGCGTGTGCAGGAGGGATGAACAGGACGCAGGCCCAGCTGCAAAAGCCCGAGGGCAAAGGCGGAGAGGCCTGGAGTCGGCCACAGCCTTACACGGGCGACAGGCGGTTCTGAAGCTGGGGGGACGGCGGGCAAAGCACAGACTTTGGAGTCCCGCAGCCCAAGTTCAAATCCTGCTCTGCTCCTGGCTGGTGATCTCCGCCCCCTGGCACATGCCTTAGCTCCGCTTCCTCCTGTGCCAACGGGGTTGCCCCGAGGGCGTACACGGTGCTTGGTGAGTGTCTGTGACTGTTGGCAGGAATGGCTGGGGTTCGAAAAGCCACAGTGCCACTAAGGCAATCATCAAGGAAACAGACAGAGTTGCTGGACACTGGGGGCTCACTGCCTGAATACTGACTGCCCAGCTCCTCTCCTTTCTTCCTCTTCTTCCTGAAGCCCACCCCCACTCACTTGGGTCTATTCCAGGAGAGGGTTCAGAGCTCATTCTCACTAGACTGCAAAAGAACGCTGCAACATGCATCCCAGGTAAAAATGGAGGCTTCTGTGACATTTGAGTTGGTGACCCCGATTTTAAAGAAAGACAAATGAAGTAATATTGGGGAGCTGAGAGTAACATGGGTAGGGGGCTTACTCCAGATCTCACCATGAACGAGCCCAGAGGATTGGGAGAGACCCAGGCCTGACAGCTGAAGCCGGGGCCTGGGTCACATCAAAGTGGTGGTACAGCCTTAAGAACTCATAGTAGGGACTGTCCCCGACTCGTCAGGCAGCCCAAGGGCCTCCATGTGACATGACGAGCAGGTGGGGAGTCCCGGTGGCTGCATGCAGGAGCAGTCCCTTCCCTTCCAGGAGTTCTGCAGCCCTTGCCACTGTCCCATGCTGGGATCGATTAGCAATGTCTGTCACGGGCAGCAAGGGGAGTGCTGCTCAAACGCCACGCACTCATCCCTGATCCACACTTTGAAAGTCACAAAGTGGTTCCATAAGTACCAGCTAAATTCTCCTCTAACTAAAGAGTTACAGGAGCTGGGGATCCACAGATAACCGAGCCAGGACCTTACTCAGTGATGCGGAGGACAGGATACAGTGGAGCAAGTCACACAGATGGAGAATCAACCAGACAAGGAGACTTCAGAAGAGAAATGGCCACAGGAAGAAATAGTCCTTAACTAAACATAAGCGACTTCTGGGTTATGCACTTGCAGGCAGGGCCCAGATTCACGTGGATGACTGGAAGTTGGACTCATAATTACACCTCTGCGCCACGTCGCAGGCGACTCTAATTACCCTCTGGATGGGAGGATGGTGACAATTTTATTTAGGGCGAAAAGTAACTAATAAAATTAGACAAAATTAGCAGTTCCACGTGTAAGTCCCCACACGCTACAGATTAATGCAGAGACTTGACAACTGCAAACACCTAATAACTGTCCTTGTTAGAGAAATGAGAGGGGGGACGAGAGTGGTCCCTGACCCTTAAGCCTGGATATCTGAACTATCCCGCGGTGAACCTAGTGGATAGACTTTTTAAAAAGGCAATGTTCTCTGCATTTGTGGCTTTTGGGTTGAAAGTCTGGTCTAGGTTTGCCTGGGGGTGTCCCTAGATGTCAGCCTGCTCAGAGATTGGGATCCACAAAACACAGGAGAGATACACCCGAGATAGGAGTGCATTTAGCTGTGGTCCATCAGGACGATCAACAGCAGCAAACGGAGGGGTGTTCAAAGGGCTGGCTGGTGTCATTTCATCGGCTACACTCACCGATGTAATTGACACCCTTTCCATCATCTCGATGCAGCCATCTTTTCCTCCCATACCGTAAACAGATTAGAAAAAATTGTTTCCCCTGTGGCTGTGACCCCCATCGGCTGCTCAACTCAGCCCCGTATGAATCATTCCCGGCTCACCGCGACTGGGTTCTGAAATGACTGGACGATAACGGGGCAGCACAGACACCAATAAATGAATCATGCCTTCCACAAGACCAAACCTTTGGCTTCTACAGACACCAATTTACAAAGTAGAAAGAAAAGAACAAAGAAATTACTCAGGGTGTTTGCGCAAAGTTGATTCATAGGTTTACAGAATTATTACCGACTAAATTATTTTCAGGAAGGCGATTAGACCCGTGACCAGCTGCAGGACCTCAGCCTGAATTCTCAGACTTGGGAATTCGCAAACTGGGGCAGGGGCAGATACCAAATTCCTGCAGGGCTCCCCAGGCTGAATGGACCCTCCCTGCCTCCTTCGCTTTCTACTTTCTTCTGGAGGGTTATTTAAGACCTTGATGAAGCCTTGCTGTGTAGCCACATGAGCTGTGTAAAGGAAGTACGCATGTACGCACTTAGTTTTACTAAACGTCTTGGTGTTGACTTTTATTTTTTATTCCTGAAGTGGAGCAGCCGTAATAGACCACACAGATTCTCCCTTCTGTGATCGGGATTTTGAAATACATCATCTACAACCACCAGACTCTTCCACCCTCTCTCAACTGACGTCCACTGGAGGGACATCAGAGCAAAGCTACTCTACCTGCTATAAAGCTTAGGCAGATGGAGAAAGAGCGCTTGCTATGGCCACGTGCAAATTCTGAGCCTCCCCAGTGTAAATGTGGCCTCTGGGACGAATCACCCCACAGGGCTTGGGTTGACGCTGTTGGTCAGGCGTTTGAACGTTATAGGGCAGCTTCAGCACAGTCTGAAAGCATCCCCGTCAGGAATGTCTGACCCTGGTGGGCAAAGTGACATAAGCGAGAACAAAACTGAGCTCACGCCTGGCTGACGCTCTAGGGCAGCCCCACTTACCAGCAGCTGCCCGGACCCTCTCAGGCAAAGCAAGGCAAGGGGAGCGACAGGGCCGTCTTGCGGAATCTACTTCAGATGAGCAGTCAGCAACCAGGTACCCAAGACCAGCGGGGCTGAAAAAACCTCTTTTGGGAGAGGGCAGTTTGCTTTGCCCAAGATGTGCAGGAAAACTGACTGAGCTGCTCGTTTCTATTGCTTCTGAGGACAGAGCCTGGGAACCCTGATTCTACCTCCCTGGGGGAGCCCAGGGCAAAGCACACCTGCAGGGGGTGTGGGGATGTGGTTCCCGCTGTGGCCTCCAGTCGGGGGACCTCCGAGAAGTCTCCTAGCCTTGGGTGGAATGCACACGTCTTAAAATATTCTGCATATCTTATATTATAAATACAAGTCTATATATGTATGTATTTTTTATACCCAATGATATGCAGTTTTACATATTAAAGCACGTATTTCTGTATTCTTAACCACTGACACCCACACAGATCCACAGCTGGATCTGTCACTTCTGCCTGCAACCGCAAAGCCAGGGATAGAAACATCAGCTCCTGCAGACCTTAAGGACCTACAGAGACTCTCCTATCCCTGAAGCGTGACAGCGATGATAGAAGGTGACAGATCAAATGCCGGCAGTTACAGAACCTCAGTGCTCCCAGCAGCCACGGGGGTGACGAAGGAACACCATAAATCCACTCTTTCACTCATTGCTTCCTTGTTTACTGAACATCTACTCTGTGCCAAGATCATGCAAAAGTTGTACGCATCCTAAGTAGAACCTGGCACAGCTGCCCCCAGCCCCATCACCACCGAAGTCCGTATTAGGGACAGAAGATATGGGACCGTTTCTCCAAACATCAAAGGCACGTTGGTGTCCTGAACTCATATGACTGTTCAGTGGTTTAAGGTGTATCTGTCCAGCCCCGGGGAGCCCAGCGCCGGTGCCGGGCATGGGGCACCAGGAGACGTTTCCAGAGGACAGTGTAACTTTAACAGCTGTGGCTCAAGGAAGACAGAAGCGAACTTTACCCACAACGTTCAGATCCCAGAGCCCCTGGGAGTTTACACTTGTTACCAAATAATTAAAACTCTATTTTCTGCCAGGAGAACCACTTCCCAAACCCACCGACTACAGTAATAAATGACTATAGTTAAAATACATCTGAAGGTAAAGAAAATCAGACTCCACATTTCCCAATGCTTTCAACATCCTACAAGTGCATTGCAGAGGCACCGATTCTAAGCCAGGTGACCACCCCCTTCCTCCCCCCTCCCACTCCAGTGAAAAACAAATACATATCAGACTTTGCGGAACGTCCAGAAGATCCGATCACCACCTGGTTACCTCGGACGGTGAGTCACAGTAGCTGCCTAACTCCTTGCAACGTGTGGGTCTCACCGTCACATCCGAGCGGACGCCAGCTCCACCGGGGGTGACAAATGGATAGAGCAATCAAAAAACCCTCCGAGTCTGAAACAGCTGTGTGCGGAAAAGAATCGTCCTAGAAATCTCCCTTTTGGGGGCGAGGGGCAGGCCCGGCGATGCACCTGTGTCATTTCTAAGCGCTTAGTGGCACTAAAGTGATGCTGAGAGACCCCTTCCTGCGTGGGTTTCAGTACCTGCCCCCGAGGCAGAGGTGGGGAGGGGGCTGAGGCACGGCTTCCTGCCCCAGACAGTGGAAACGTCACTGGAGCATTCAAAATGTTTTGTGCCCGAGGTGCTTTTCATTGCTGGGCAGTTGTCTTGACAAGCTATGAAGCAGGTGTTAATCTCCCCTCTGTTTCGCAGAGGGGCAAGCGGGGAAGCTTAGGAGGGATCCCCAAAAGGATGGTTTTCCAAGTCTATATCCTGACCACCTCCTGTCCTGCCTGGAATCTTCTAGGAGCCTGCTGGCCCGCCCTGCCCCCTTCCTTCCCCCCTCATACACAAGGTACCAACCAGGCTCGGGGATATAACGAACAAAATGGACCCCAACCTCTCAGCGACCAGAGGGAAGAGAGATGACACAACTCATTACACAATATTCGATACCACATGATAGGTCTGGAAAGAGACCCACAGGGTGCTCTGGGAGCCCAAACACAGTGACCAGTCTGGGAGCCCGGGGGGCCTCCCCGAAAGACGCTTTGAGGTTGCCCCTGTTTCGGTTTCCTCTCAGCCCTCCTCCCCGAAATGAACTCATTTTCTTGTCCCTGTCCTTACTAGAACGGCAGCCCTTGGAGGGTACGTTTATCTGTGTAGTTGTCCCCTGATGTTCTGCGGTGCCCAGAGCAGCACTTGGAACAGCGCCCGCGGTGCAGGATGAAGCGCTGAATTACTCAGCACCTACGGGATGCTCTGCCCCACGTAGGTCCCCCGTAAAGTCTAGATCTTCATCATCTCACCCTGGCCAGAAGGCTGGCAGTGCTCAGACCCCGGACGGCCTGGAAATCCTAGGAAAGCTAAGCTATGGTCCCTCCAGGAACAGCCCTGGGCCACTTAGCAAGCCCCTGCCACAGGATTGGATGGTGGTGGTCTGGGGGTGCAGGAAGGAGCAGGAGACAGAGACAGCCTGATGCGGGACACATGTTTGGGGGAGACCTTTCCAATGAAAGTCAGTCAGCATGCTGTCCGACTGCATGCTCTGAGATTTGTTTTTCCCTCATGAATGGGAGTCGGTGTGGTGTCATGGGGGAAGAGACCACGGGAGCATGGGCTGTGGGGTCAGGGAGCTGAGGTTTGAATCCCAACAGAGCATCAGTTCCTGGCTGTGTGACCCGGAGCAAGTGTCTTACCCTCTCTGATCCCGTTTTTGCATCTGCAAATTGGTGATAGCAACAGCTCTCTCACAGAGTTGTTTTGAAGATTGAGAAAAATGCGTCACTAGTACCTGGCACATAATAAGCTCTTCATATCCAACTAGGAAAGCGAGTGGAAACAAAAACCCATCAGTCACCCTGGAAACAGGAGACAGAAGCTGTTCTGTGGCTCCTGGAAAGCCTGGGGATGCCCCCAAACCTTTCTCAACCCATCCCACGGTGCTGAAGCCCCTGCTCCTCTCGGCAAGCCATTCTGGGACCTTTCCCGGCTTGGTGACAGACACCTCTACCGGTGCCTGACAAGGCCCTGGCAAGACCCTGCCACGTCAGGGCTTGGTTTTGTGGTGCCACCCAAAGGAAAGTGAAGTCGACGTGACTTCATGGAGGGCACAGCCCACCTGGGGAGGTGGAAGGGCAGGAGCGAAGACGCGGGTGCTCAGAGGTGGAGCAGTGAAACCCACCGGGGAAGAAAAGATCACGGTCTCTTTCTGATGGCTCATCCTCCACCCCTGCACCCTCACTTGTTCAAAATGGAAATGAATTTTCAAAGTGAGAGCCTCAAACCATTTGGAGTTTCTGGGCTGTGTGCTCCCAACTGTCTTAGGAATGGACCCTGTGGGGTATCTGGAGTCAGGGTGGTGCTTCTTCATGGCCACATACCCTCCACCCCCAGAGCCCAGTCTCTGCCCCCAAAGCAGGCTCTGGATTCCAGTGACCCAGCGGGGGACCCTAAGAGATGTCTGGGCCTTCCTGGGCCAAGGCTGGACCTGCTGGAGGTTTGCCAGCCAGGGACAAGGAAACTCACACAAATATTCAATTACCTCCACTTTCAAGGTCATGGTACCCACACGGGCCTGTTCGTTCCAACATCCCCAACCAGTGCCGGCAGCCCAGCCCCAGGGTGGAGGAACCCTCTTCTGAAGTCCTTCTCAAAAGGCAGAGTGCCAGGGTGTGGCCGCTAGGGGACAGGACAAGTGGGTCATCGGGTCTAGTTCACCGCACTGTCACCATCGACTCCCATGAACGCAGAGCCGTGCACACGCCAGGCCACACTCCCCGAGAATCATCTTTGAATCCTCCCAACACCCCAGCACACCGGAGCTGCTGTCACCTAGACCTACAGATGGGCCAAGTGACAGTGAAAGGTGACACAGCCAGCAAGTCTGGGAGTGGGGCAGAGCTTCCATCCCTCTGGCCCTGGGTCACACTCTTAACCCACTTCAGCCCTCGGGAGAGAGAGGACCTGCGAGCAGGTGAGAAAAGAAGGAATTGTCAGTCCTTAAAATCCAGGAGTTTTACAACAAAACCTAGCTGTCCAGGTCCCTGAAACGGAGAGATCTGGCCTCACAGGGCCCACGTGACAACGGTGAGCCCAGTGGCAGTGGTCCCTCTAGGCAGGACTTCCGTCCGCCATTCTCTGCAGCTCCCCGCTCCGAAACAGAGGATACTGAGTTTGCCACCCTGAACCGTGCTCTGCTGGCCTCTGGAAGGCCCGGAGCAGGGGGGTGCATCCCCTCTGCTCCTCAGGCACACCAAGAGGAGGGGGCACGTGGCACCCAGCCCCACCCCTAGCCAAGCGTCTTCACACGCACACATGCAGGCATGCACGCGACACCTTTTAAAAAGCACAGAATGCGTCCTCGGCCTTGATCTCCTCCTCAGCACGTGTGCCATACAGGAGCCCAAGGCTGGCAGGAGCACAGTCTCCGAGACTCGGTGCACCAGAGCTCTTTCTCTTTGCGTGGGACCCCGGGTGCCAAGCTGCCTGCCAACTTCTCTCCGGGTGATGACACCTGGAGACAAGGCCACGCGGGCCCTCTGGCTTGGGCGCCCCCCCCCCCGCCCCGTGTCCTCCTCTCCAACACTTCCTTATGTTTTAACAATTGACCAAACCATGGACGTTTAAAAACCCTGAGACGAGGTGGGGCTGGTACACGGAGGTGGTACCTGGGCACACCTGAGCTGGCCGCTCTGGGGTTACTGGGGCTCAAGTGCATCTCACCTTGTCGCGAAGTTAAGCAGCCCCCGCCATCCCGCCCCGCCAGCCTCCTCTCCAGGCAGCCTCACACACAGCTCCATCTCCCTTCCTCTCTTTCAAAGGGAGAGTGCATACATTTGCACAACTTATAGGGGACAAAGTATGTGTGTGCGCACTTTTTTCCTTTGTGTTTGTCTCCACGCCCAGAAGAAGCTGTAACCATTCCCAACCTCGAGAGAAGCTGGCCGGAAAGGTAGAAAGGGGTAGCAGCTGAGTGTGTGAGCCCATACGTGTGCGTGTGTGTTGGCATGGGTGTGTGTGCACACGCGTGTGTGTGCCTGTGTATGCGTGTGTGCACAAAAGCCATTAGTTATTCTGTGGCTTGACAAACACTAAGCTCACCCCTGCCCGCAGGACGTGCTGGGCGGCGTAGCTGGCTTAACCCAGACTTCCTGGGAAGCTGTGGCCAACGGCCTGACCTGAGATCCAGTCAAAACTCAGCCTCCTATGGCGCCTCAACCTAAAACCCGGACAGTCAGAAAACATGTGGGTTAAAAGTCCCAGGTGAGAGGGTCCACGGGGGTAAAAGCTGGTGCCGGCTGGACGTCCACAGTTTAACCGGAAACCTGAAATATCAGCTTTCAAGGGTGCCCGAGTCTTTCCTCCTAATAAATGCAAATCCAAGGCGAAAACCGGAAATCTCATCAAGAAGGAGCCCCAATCCTCCCTGCGTGGCACACGAGAGGCGCTCAATAAAGACTACGTGGATGAGTGGCAGGTGTCACCTTGGGCGTTTACAGGGGCTGATTTTGGAAAGGAACTGAGGATCGTCTTCTCTCCACTGAGATCTGCCCTCCCGCCCCCTCCAGCCCCCTTGGAAAAACCAGTAAGTGATTAAAACGGTGGTTCTCAACCAGGGACAATGCGCCCCTCAGAGGGCATCTGGCAAAGGCTGGAGACATTTTTGGTTGTTGCCACTTGCTGGGGGGAGTACAACCCTATTCCTGACACCTAGAGGGTGGAGGCGGGGACGCTGCTGAACAGCCAGCACACAAGACAACCTTCCCTCCCAACAGGGACTTATCTGGCCCGGGCGTCCTAGTGCCAAGGGTGACATACCCTGGATTCCAGCGTTACACATGCACAGCCCATGTGCCACACAAGCCACCAGAAAGTGGGGCTCCTGTGAGTTTCGGAGTCTCTAGTGCGTGGGGATATCTGTTTGGAATCGGAGGAGAGGTCGGGGAAGAGGAATCCGAGGCTCAATGGCTCCGGTTGTGCTAAAAAACCAAGCCACCACCATAGACACTGTCTGCAGAGGTGCAGGGCGCAGCCAGGGCAGGGGCACCTCCCAGGACCCTCCAGAAATGCTGCCACGAGAGCCAACAGCTGTCTGGCCCTACAACTCGCTCTGTCCAGAAGGCACAGTTAGCATCTGTCTGCCCCCAACGGCCTCAGGCAGAAGCTGGAGGAGAAAGACAGGGGGTAATTGCTAAGAGATGCAGCAGAACTGCAAAGAGGTCAAAGAATGCCAAGAAAAATGCAAATGCGTGTGCCAAGAGGAATCCTTTCCTCAAAAGTTGCCACATCGAACTCCCTGGCTGTCATCTCCGGTGGGCTGTCACTTGAGCTGGTTGTTTTCCATTCCAAGAACCCTGGCTCTTTTCCGAAATGGTGTATTTTTCCGTGGGGTGAGTTCTGAGAACAGCAAAGTCCCATCGGACAGCAGCCCACAGCCCTCGACCCTCAGGAAAGATGGGGGCCCCTGGAGAGTCTTGGCAGTGTCTTGTCAAAGCGAAGACCATCCCAGGTATCTGGCTCCCTCAGGGCCGACCCAGTTCCCATTCTTCCAGGTGCAAAGGAGATGTTGCTGATTTCCTCCAGCCCCCAAGTTCAAGGTGGACCTACTCTGGGGCCCCTGTTCCATTTTCAAGATGGTGTGCGCGTTCCATGAGAAATAACCCTGGGTCTGAGTCTAGCATTGCTTGGGGACCTGGGACAAAGCTTTCCACTGCCACTTCCCCTCATCTATAAATCGAGGGTATGAACCCCGAGTTTGCCCGGGGTCCGCCCGGGTCTGATATCTGGGGCCGCTGAAGACCCACACCAAGGACCCAGCGCCATTCGAGGGGCAGGAAGCCATTTCCCGCACTGGTGCCTCCAGCCAGTCTTTGGAGAGCAGAGGTCTCATCTTGAAAGACGGTAGAGTTTTTTACTTCAACCATCACGGTCTCGTTTTTCAGATGAGGAAACTGAGGCCCAGGGGGCTTAACGGACCTACCAAGGGCAACCTCTTCTCTTCTAAAAGAGGAGCCACCCGGGCACTGCCCTGCAGACCAACTCCAAATCCAACTTTAACGTTCCAGTTGAACCCCCAGCTCAGATCATGAGAAAGGCACAGCGACCACTGCCCGTTTCTTTTCTCCCTTCAATTTTCCCTTCCCTCCTTCCTTCCTTATTTTTGTACAAAGAAACTCCAGGCCTTTAAAGCAGTCCTCATCAGACCGTTTCCGGGAAATCTGATTAGCACTCGCAACAAACTGTTATATTATACCTGCGCTCTAAAGACCGCTTCCCTCCCTGCCCTGGGCTTTCTTCCAGGAAGTAGAGGGCCGTGTGTAAAAAATACACTGAGCATGATGACTAATGGGCCACCTCAGGGCCAGCTGGAGCGGGCCAGGGTTCCAAGCACTAATAACCTCAAGGGTCCCATTCAAATGCTGAAGCACAGCGGTCAAAACAGGCATCGGACTTAACGGCCTCTCAGTGTCGCGGCCAAAATATTGTCAGGGCTGATTAGCCCAAGAAGGCACAGAAATAAAAATGAATTTTTTAAAAAGTCCTGAACACAAAGAAAGAAGAGCAGAATGTCCGGCCATGCTCAGCCCTCATAACGGATAAGTTCAACCTGACAGTGTGGACCGGGGTGCGGGGAGTTCCCTAAGGCAGTTTTACGGGCGGGGGAAAATGAGGCACGAAGAGTACTTGAGCACCAATCCACTTAGCACCAGAGACTCTCCAAACATGTGAGAACATATTTTAATAATATCCTCCTGCATTTCATTAGCCTCCCGAGTTCACAAAGGGCCTTTGGGAAGCAATCTGGTTTAATGCAACTCAATTCCGCAAACGCTGGCTCTGGGCAGGTTCTCCTGGCATCTCGCTGGCCTGGCAAGAGGCAGCTGCGGGGGGGCGGGGGGGGAGGGGTGGTGGTGGTGATGGTGGTGGTGGTGGTGAGGGAGAGCAAGGCTTTCAATTCCAGGACTGGAGGGAGTGGGGACCGGCAGATGGAAGGACCCACCACCAACGCCAGCCAGCCTGCCCCAGCAGGGCCGGTCATGGGTTATTTTTACCCCTTGCGCCTCACTGTACAGGCTCAGGGGTCGAAAACTGTGGCAGCCGCCTGCGGAAACTGGCTTATGAGTCACCCAGTGACTGCCCTCGCTCGGTGGCGGCTGCCTCTGGACTCCTGGTCCCAGATGGAAGAAGGCTGGCCCCAGCAGGGAAGGGCTGTGTGCCACCCTCGCCTGGGGAGATTGGGGGAGACCAAGGGGACACCGAAGCTCAGAGACAAGAGGTCTCCAAAGGGTAGGTTAGAAGGCAGTCCCCTGGGGGTGCCAGTCAAATGCCCATCCACCCCAGTGTTCACCTGGGTGGGCTATGTGTGACGGACGTCCAGGCTTATTTGTCTCAACTTCTCCGAGCACAGGGCGAGTCAGCGCCAAGCTTCCAACACTCCCCTCCCCACCCTTGGTCCACCTCCCTCTTTCAGAGCAAGGCAGTCCCAAATACAGACAGCCCCAAACTTTGACTCATTTGTAACCACCGTCCCAGCCAGACTGAGCCAAGCTGTCCAGACAGAAGCTATTTATAGGTGCGTCGGGGACACAGACAATCACACAATGACACACACTCAGGATCCACGTTCGCCAGACCCGCCAGCGCTGAGCCCTGGATTCAGACACCTGGACGCAAATGGTCCCCAGACCCCCAGAGAGATGCACACACTCAAGAGAGGCACCCAGACCCGGACACAGAGAGACCCTGAGACCCACTCGGGCACACACACTCCTGGGGCAGCCCGCGAGCCAGACACACAGACACGACAGAGAGAGGGACGCCGAGACCTAGACCGAGACACCCAGACACGCACACTCCACAGACGTACGGAAACCCACTCACACAGACCGAGACCCACAGAGCCACGCACGCTCCAGACACACACCCGGAGCCCCAGGCACCGCGCAGGCCAGACAGTGTCTCACACGCCTGACACCCCCCTGCCCCCAATCCAAAGTTGATAAAGAGCCGGCCTAATTGCTCCATCGCGACTGCCCTTTAGGGAAATAAAATGGAAACTTCACGGATCCACCCGCCCCAGCCCTCCCGCGCCGGGCGCCCCGCCGCCCTCTGCGCAGCTCGGCCCCGGGTCCGAGTCCTGGCGGGCGGGGCGCGGGCAGCGGGGGCCGTGCCAGGCTCGCAGCGCCGCGGGACAAAGCCGGGACGGCCGCCAGCTGCCGCGAGCCGGGAGGGTGCGCCCCGGGCGCGGCGGGCGCAGCCGGGGCGCGGGGCGCACGGCCCGAGGGGGCGCGCACGGCCCAGGCCCCCGCCCGCATTTGCGCCTCGACTCGGGGTCCGAGCCTGACGGGGCCTCCGGGGAGGGGGGCGCGGGGTCACTCACTGATCTCCATGCTCTGGAACAAAGAGCGTTTGCAGTTGCACGTGCAGGAGACATTGGGCTGCCCGGCGGCGGCGGCGGCGGCGGTGCTGTTGACCCCCATCAAGCGGTGCATGGACGGCTCGGCGGCGCGGCGCGGGGCGCAGAGGGCTCGGGGGCGGCCGGGGGGGGCTCCGGCCGGCGCCCGGCGCTCGGGCCCCGCATGCAGGAGGCGCGCGGCGGGGAAGGCGCGCCCCGGCTCGCCGGGCTCGGGGCGCCGCCAAGTTCCCGGGGCGCCGCGGGACTCAGTGCTCGGGGCCGCGCTCCCCTGCGCCCCCCGGCTGCCCCTCCGCAGCCCCGGGGGCGTCGGCAGTGCCCGCGGGTGGCGTCCGGGAAATGGGCTGGCAGCCGGGGCGCGCGCTGCCGCCGGGGCTGAGCCTCCGCTGCTGGCTTCCCCCAGCCGAGCGCCTCCGCCGCCGCCGCCGCCGCCTCCTCCTCATTCAAGTCCAAGGAGATCGGGTTTCGCTCCGAGACCGCGGTCGGAGGCAGGCAGACGGTCTGACGTCAGCGCTAGACGGGGCTGCCGGTTCCCACCGCGCGGGGGCCGGGGAGGGGGCGCGCGCTGCGCCAATCCCCGCCGAGGTTCCCCCGCACCCCTTCCCCGGGCCGCGGGGCGGGGTGACGGGGAAGGGGGCGGGCTCTTAAAGGGCCAGAGCAAGGCGGCCCGCGTAGACCCAGGACCCGCGCGGCGGAGGAAGGGCGCAGCGTCCCCTCCCCTACGGGGGTCCGTTAGGAAGCTCTGCCTGGCACAGATCAGGCCCGGGGCAGCGGGATTGTGTCCCAGCCATCGCGGGTGCGTTCCTCCCAACCCGGTCCCCGGGGTCCTTGACCGAGGCTCTCGGGGGGAAGCTTGTCCCTCACCCCCCCAGAGAAGCACGATGTCCC
Organism: Lagenorhynchus albirostris; assembly: GCF_949774975.1. Classification (NCBI taxonomy): domain Eukaryota; kingdom Metazoa; phylum Chordata; class Mammalia; order Artiodactyla; family Delphinidae; genus Lagenorhynchus; species Lagenorhynchus albirostris. The sequence goes on along the minus strand of NC_083109.1, from coordinate 5,529,835 downwards.
TGGGACTCGGGGCAGGGGAAATTAAGGGAAGGGGGGAGCCCTCCAGGTTACCCATTACCTGATTTCGCAGTAAGCTCCCCGACTCCAGATCTGCAGCCCCAGGAGGCCCCAAGCCCACTGCGCCCCCCGCGCACTTTAACCCGACCGAGAGGAGGTAGACTGGGGAAAACTGGAACTCGCGTAGGCACGCCCCGGACAGCTCCGAGAAACGCCCGGGAGCCCTTGTCATGTAAATACGTGTCCGGGACTCGTAACTTCCCAGCCGGCGGGGCCCGGAGCAAATCCACACCCAACGTCTGCTGCCCGAGGGGCCACCGGCTTGGGGCGGGGGGGGGGGGGGGGGCGGGGAAGGGGCACAGCTCGGGAGTTCTAAAGACGGGGGAGGAAGTGCGGGGGTGTACTTTTATTTCAAGTTTTAATTACAGAAGTGCTGCAAGAACACATTCTCCTGGAATTAAAAAGATATTAAAATATTACGTAAGAGGCCCCCCTCCCTGGCCCATCTCCACATCCTCTCAGCAATTCGGTGTGTCCTCTCCTAGACCCTGCCCGAAATCTCCATTTATTTAACAAGTACTTATTTACCGTGCGCCAGAAACTTATCAACATGAACGCAATCTGACGCCTACGCTGAGGGGCAGGAATATGATTATCCCCATTTTACAGACACGGAAAATGGCCAGGGGGTCACTTGCTTAGGGTCACACAATGGAGGAGTCTAAGCTGAACCCAGGTCAGCTCCCCACCCTGGCCCCCGCCCAAATATTTTTAGTTCTTTAAATACCCACATATCCCTGTAATGCCTGGAGTTTTCCTAATGAGCAGAGAATACTTTTGCATTTGGGAGGGGTAGGTGTTAAAAGTTACTGGCATTTCCTTTTAATAGACTGGAACCAGAGCTGTATCTTGTAGAACTCACTGAATGGCAGCCCCAAAAGCGGTGAGGTCTCTTCCCCAAGGGGGCACAGTGGTGCCTCTTGCTTTCTTAGGAGGGCAGGCCCAGAAACTTTTTCTAGAGGGTTCAAGCTCAGGAGTGATTGACTGGTGAGGGAGCCAAGCCCAGGGGCCAGGAAGGGGGAAGCGCTCAGGGCCTACGGTGGAGGGCGCCCCTGCCATGGGCTGGACAGTCTCAGCCCCTACCTTAAGGAGGGGTCGATCTCACCAGCAGGTCCAAGGAAGGAACAGGGGGGGTCTGGCTGCAATTTGACCTCAGCAGTTTGGAGAAAAAGCTGGAGAGTCAGGAACACGCCTTGGGGAGTTCCTGAAATTGTTATCAGGGCCTGGGGATGACCTTGAATCCCACTCATTCCCCAAAGGAGACCACCAGCCTTGCCCCTCATTTCAGCCATTCCTTCATTCATTCAATCAACAGACTTTCACTGAGCTCTAGCTAGCCCTGAGTGCCAGGAATTCAGTCAGGCCAGGGGCAGCCCCTGCGCTCCTGAATTCTCTTGCAGCCGATCTGGCCTGTCTGGCAGCAAGAATCACACACCGTTGACTGTCTTGGAAATGAGGCAACATTTTACACAATTCAGGTTAAACTGCCACCAGGCAAAAATAACCAGTTAATTCCGTGGATTAAAAACAAACCCACTACACTGACCTCTGGTTCATCTGTCTGGAGCAACGGCACTGGTCACATTTAATGAGCACCTATAATGTGACCCCACTGTTTTGATGGTGACACCTGGGACTAGTTAGTGGTCTCCGTCCTGGCTCCAAAGCTAGTTCTGCCTGGAGGCCTAATGCAGGGTCTCAGTATGGCGGTGGCAATGGCACCTCCGAGGACGAGTGGGACACAATCATGTGACCTTGCTGAGTATCTTCACTTCTCTGACCTCAGTTTCGTCCTCTTCAAAGTGGGGATGCTAAAGGTGCCTTTGCCTGGGGTGATTGTGAGGGGGTGAGGGGGGCAGTGCCTTGGAAGGGCATAAGAAGAGGGCTGAATATATATTAGCAGTTATGCTATTTAATCCTCATGGAACCCCGGCCGGGGAGGCTCTGGCCTTATGTTGTTTTCACTTTTGCAGACGAAGATATTGACAGTTGGAAAGCCTTCCCACAATGACAGGGCCCCTGGCTGAGTGGGTAGCAGGAAAGGACAAAGATGCTTTGGAAGAAGCATACACTTGACTACCCACACTCATGGGAGGCTTCACGTGTGCCTAGGGCTGCCAGATGAATGTGAATGTCAGATAAACCATGAACAATTTTTAGCATAAGTGTATCTTGTGCAGTATTTGAGACATACTTATCCTGGAAATTTATGTGTTGCTTACCTGAAATTTAATTTTAACTTGATGTCTTGTGTTTTTATTTGCTAAATCTGGCAACCCTCTGTGTGCCAGGCATGACCCTATGTGGTGCTGGGAGCGCAGCGATCGGGGCACAGAGCACGCTGTCAGGCTGGGCACGGGAAGAGGTGATGTGGACTGAGATGGGAGAGCTCACTCTGTTGGCAGTGCGGGTACTGGGAGGTGGCCCACCTCTGCTGGGCCAGCCTGAGTCCGTGGGAAGGAGACCGAAAGTCAGGGAAAGACATTTCCTTCCTTCGCTCAGTAAATGTTGTGCCTCTATTCAGTGCCAGGCTCTGTGCTGGGTACTAGACACAGGGCAGCCACCAAAAGAAACTCCCTACCCTCCTGTGACATCGTGGGAGTCAGGAGAGACGAGAGACAGGCCCGAAAACCCGTAGCTAAACTCGGTTACTTCAGACACGGTAATGATGGGCTAGAGGTTGGGCTGCCGATCGGGGCAGCCCACTCCGAGGAGGTGGTGTTTCATTCAACTCATGTTTACCGAGCACCTTCCTACGGCCCTCCTGCGGCTCGGATTCTTGCGGGTGAGACAGACAGCAGATGCGTAAACATGTAAGTCCAAGCGATGGTTTCAGAGGGACAAGAGTTGGAAAGAAACAAAGGAACCCGGCCTGGATGCAGCTGGAGTCCAAGGGGTCAGGTGGCCCCTCTGGGGAGGTGGGACAGCAGGGAGGGAGCCCCAGGCTGGGGGCAGCACGTGGCCAGGCCAGAGCCCTTGGTGGAAGAGGAACTAAAGGAAATCTGGGACTTGGAATACATTTCCCAACCCGGTTACAGGTCGTGGGATTGTGAAATGGGTGTGTGTCCCCAGACGACCGTTGGCACACGCCTTTCTGGGCCTCCAGACAGCACATGCGGCTGTCTGCCCCTAGCAGGGGTTGGATCTCCCACAGGGGGATCTTTAGATAGAAACGTTGAGGTCCAGCCCCGTAAGGAGGCCTTGCGCCTGCCAGTACCTGCCGTCTGGGCTGCACTGTTGGCCGGCTTCACGGGTGTGCAGCCCAGGCAGATGCCCAGGCCCCGGGCTCGGAAGGGGCCCTTGCTTGGTTTGAGGTTCTATTGTCACCACCTGGAAGTTCTTCATAATTAATAGTTTTTGAACAATGGGCCCTGCGAGTCCTGCAGACGGTCCCACTCAGGTGCCAGGCCCTCGTCGGCGGCCCTGCAGGGACCAGGGAAACAAGCGTGGGTTTGGGTCGTGGTCGAGGGTGGCCGGCCGTGTCCTGACTGTGCTCGCTGGGGCCTGCTTTGACAGCGGCCAGTGGGGACAAAGCAGACCCCGGCCTGTGAGGTCCAGCCCTGCCCCCTGACCTCATGCCATCCCCAGGCCTGCGGGACAGAGCTGCCTTTTCAGAAACAGTCTCTGGTGGCCTGAAGTGGTTTAACCACTTCTTCTCCCGCCTCGCCACTTTTGGAAACCCCTTCCGCTGAGTCACTTTTTCCCTCAGCTCCTCCAGCCCCCAGTGCTACTGGTGCTTTCATGGGCCTATCGATCTTCCCAAGTTAGCATCTTTGGACTTTGTGTTTTTATTATTATTTTTGTCTTGTTTTGCTTTTAAGCACTAGTAAGAGCTAATGTTTATCGGACACTGCCTGTGTGCCAGGCCCTGTTCTAGCCTCTTCGTATTTGTACGTTTCATCATTCAACAACTGTGCATCGGGGTCCTATAGGGAGCCAGGGCTCAGCTCAATGGATCCCCACGTCTGCCCCGTGAAGTACAAGCTAATAGCATTTCCATTGGACGGATGGGGCCGCTGAGGGTCTGGAACCCATGAACGAGGTGGAGCAGGCTGTGAAGGCAGAGCCCCAGAGCCCGTGGGCTGACCTCAGCAAACGGTGTTTCTGCTCCCCTGCGCCATCCTCGCTGTCTCTGCCTGGGTCCGCCTCGCCTTTCCCGCTGGTCCTGCGCTCCACAGTGGCTTCCCCAGCTCCACCATTTGCCCCACTGCTTGGTGATTTCTGTCTGTAAAACCTCGCCTTCGAAGACCAAGAGCAGCTGGCCTCTGCAGGGGCACCTCCGGGCGCCCCGTAGATGACCCCGGCAGGCTGCCTCACCTCGTGGAAGCCACATCTCCTCTACTCCTCAGCGGGGCAGGAACAGGATTTCACGGGGTGGGGTGGGGAGAGCGTTTCAAGGCCTCAACACAGTGACCAGCAGCATCAGACACGTGTCTGCGTGTTCACCGTCTGTCTCCACTTGAGTGGTAATCCCACGGGGGCAGGACAGTCTGGCTTGTCCCCCATGCATCCCTGGCCAGTGCACTGAGCAGGGCCTGGCATGCAGCGGGCACTTGGCAAACCTCCGTGGAGTAAACGAGTGGCACTCGCACACGTACACAGATAAGCCACACTTGGGGCCACCTTCCTACCTGGCCGACAGTCCTGTCTTCCTGGCTGGCTCACTCGCTCCACTTCCGGTCTCCATGTGCTCTCCTAATGACCAGCTTCTATGTGTCCAGAAGCCAGAGACCTGGGCAGTGCCTACCAAGAACAAGTGCTTGCCTCGTACCAGAACCAGATCCAGAAGTCGTAACCATAAAGATGCGAGGAGTGTGTGTGTGTGTGTGCATATATGTGTTGCACGTGTGTGGGCTGTATCCTGAGACACACTCGTGCTGTGGGGAGGGGGGTGTGTGTGTGTTGTGTGTTTTGCTGGTTGTGTTGTGCGTGTTTAGGTGCTGATGCAGGAGCTTAGCTCCTGGACAGATGTCACATGGTTGAGCTCTCCAGCGACCAGCAAAGGACCCCTGCTAAACTGGTCACAGATGCCACCGGGGAGTCACCTCCTTCTCTCCTGTGTAGTTTCTCATTTCCATCAGGGAACTGGTTTCTACAGAGAAGGCAGGGCTTTGAGACCAAGGCAGGGAGATGAGGGGTGGACCGAAGGAAAGGACGGAAGGAAACATTTCAGCTAAATCCTGTCTTCTGACAGATGGGTAAACTGAGGCCCAGGCAGGGACATGACTTGGCCAAGGTCAAGCTGCTGGAGAAGGGCCAAGCTGAGCCAGCACCCTGCTCCTGACTCCCGGCGCAGGCCCTGCGGGGTCTTTGGTTACCTTATGTAGCTCAGGATACAGACTTTCCTGCCACAGGCTGAGCCTGAGAGGGGTTTGGAAGATTCCAGATGTTCAGCTCATGTCTAAAACATGTCCAGAAAGAACTGTTTGTCATTGAAGCTGATTTCATGGACCAGAAATACTGGGGCAGAAATGTTCTGTGTCTCTGTTCTCATGAACGATACATTTTACTGTTGTCAGAAGTGAGTAATAATGTAAACCTGTGATACTTGGTGTCATAAAAGGCACTTGTGCCAGGCTGGGCAGTGGCACTCTGCTGCTGGGATTAGGGGGGCTGGTGAAGAAGGAGGTGGGTATGAGGGTACAGGCCAGGCTAGTCGCAGAGGGTGCAGGGAGGGCTGCGTCCGCCTGGCTGGGCTGGGCCAGGGACGGGCACCATACCTGGCACACAGAGACTGTTCCACACTGCAGCCGTGGCAAGCCAGGCTCTGCCTTTGTAGAGTTTACTCTCTGGGGGCTCAATCATTCAGTGATTCATTTCCCAAACGCTGAATTCTGCATGCCAAAACCTGGGGTCACACAAGTATAGGCCACCACTTCTGACTGCATGGCCTTGATTGGGAAAGTTACTTAATGACTCCAGGCCTCAGTTTCATCATCTTTAAAATGGAGATCATCAAGGAACTTAGAGTGCTATTGGGAGGATTAAATAAGAAAACTCCTGTAAGGCAGGTAGCATAGGGCCTGGCTAGGAAGGAGCTCTTGAAAAAATTTCATTATTGTTATTACTGCATGCTCCGTGCTGCAGGAGCTCCCTGTTCCATACAAAACACAAATGAACCCTAGAAATCCCCTCCTTCCCTTTGGAGAAGTTAGCCCAAATTGTAATTTTCAAATAAATTTGTGAGTTGCTTCGTTCAGTGTCTCTTGCTGGACTGTGCCCTGCGTGTCCCGTGTTTGGTCCCAGGAACAGATGCTCAGATGTCCCCAGGGCCTCCAGAATGCCAGACAGGAACTGTTGGAGTCCAGAGGAATGGGGCATCATGGTACCCCAGCAGTCCCCCTCCCCCCAGGGGTGTGGCGCCCAGCATATGCTCTATGCCTTCTGCCTGCATTCCCTGTACCAGAGCCGGAGGTACAACCTCTTCCTCTCTGCACAGAGAGCCCTGGGCTCAGGTAAGGGGTTTGGGAACACAGAGCTGGCTTCAGAGGTGATGAAACTGGCGCAGCATTTTTGAAAGCGGCGTGGGCTACACATGTCTCGTTCTTTGCTGTAACCACAGCTCCTAGCAGTGACTGGCAGGTATAATTGCTCAGTATGTACCTGCTGAATGAATGAATGCAAGACAATTTTGCAATGTGCCTTAAAGGACGAGTGTCCTCACCCTCTGGTTCCATTTCTACAACATATTTTAAGGAAATAATCAGAGAACTGATTTTTAAGGACAAGAATATTTATTTTCATTTGGAAAAGCAAAATTCAATGAAATTAAGAAAAATATAGGGGATTGCTTGAATAAAGGTCAAAGATAATGCAACTGTTTAAAAACATGTTTTCAAGGATTATTTGACGATACAGAGAGAAGTCCTTCATGAAGTAAATTTTAAAATAGGCTTCAGAACCGATCCGAATTTTGTACAAATAAAATTATATTATTAGAAAAAAAAAATGAAATGATAACTGCCAAAATGTTAACAGTGGTTAGTTTTGTGTAATGGATTAAATGAAACTTATATTTCTCTTACACTGTTTGTTGTAGCTTTTACAATGAACGTTAATAAAAAAAAAAAAATTAAAGGCTACTTAAAGGTGTCTCTGAAGCAACTCGCGCGTCTTCTCCCCTGCGGCTCCTTTAACTCCAGTCAAGACGCGGAAGAGGCGGGGGTGCCAGACACCACTGACGTCAGAAGCAGCCCAAAATGACACAGCGGACGAGCCAATCCCAAGTTTGCATTCTGGGAGCAGCCATTCGATTGGACACAAGTGCGGGCGTCTTCGCCCAATGGCAGAAGAGGGGCAGGAGCCCGGCGGCAGCGTGGGTTTTAAATCCACATGGTGGCGGAAGGGCGGGGCGGCAGTGGCGGCGGCGCCTTTGGGGAGAGAGTCCTCTGCCCTGGAGGGTGTGCGTGGGTGCCATCCTCCACGCCTCCTGCGTCCTGGGCCAGGTGATCAGCCTCACCGCACCTGTTTGTATCAGCAGGTACCGTATAGGGTCTTGTGAGTATCCAGTGGCATTCGTTCATCGGACAGATGTTTGCTAGCCTCTACTGTGTGCCAAGCAGGGCCTGGTGGGATAAGGTAGAACCCAGGAGAGATACCCTGAGAATCCACGCTCCTGTGTAACGACCAGCAAGTGTCTTACCGTTACCTCCACCCTGCTGTGCTCTCTAGCGCTAACTCAGTACCTCTCCCAAGATGTGAGCTTCCCAGGGGAGTAAGTGACGGGGATACCGTGTGCCTTGTGAAGGGTCTGCCCCATAGTTCATGTTCAACATGTACTTGTGGAATAATTATTTCAAAGACCGATTTTTAGCGCAGGGCTTGCCAGGTAGTAGATTTGATAAATGGTAGCTGTGCAATAAAGAACAATAGCTAGTATTGATTAAACGCCTATCGTGTGCAAGGCGCTCTGGGCACTTGCCATGTATTACCTCATTTAACAGTCACAAGATTCAAGTTTTCCCTAATTTAAGAGTTACAACAAGCAGGTTAAGTACCATTATTATTCCCATTTCACAGATGTGGAAACCGAGGCAGAGGGAGGCCAGGTAACTTTTCCAAGATCCTGTAGCTAGGAGGCGGTGGGGTTAGATTCAAGAGGCCTTGGTCTTAACCACTGCCTTATCCCAATATTTATCCAGTACTTGTTTTTCTTTTCTAAGAAAATTCTCGTAAATTAGCCCTGTGCTCCTGGGAATTCAGAGAAAAGGGAGGAATCAGGTGGGTGTGGCGCAGCCAGGTGAGCTGGAGTCCTGCCACCCACCACATTGCCCAGCTCTGCTGGGTAGCAGAGGTCAAGGAGGGGTGAACAGAGAGGCTGCCACTGGGGCGCGCCAGGCCCTGTGCTGGGCTGGGCCAGCGGTACATTGATGGGCATGACAGATCCATCCCTGCCCTCATGGGGCTGGCAGTCTAAACCAGCAGCCAGTAACTGGTGACCTGTGGGCAGCCTGCGGAAGTGTTTTAGGTTCTGCCTGCCTAATGTTTGCAATTTTTCTAAGCTTTTTAGCATAAGTCGCCACAGTCCCCACCCCTCCCTGTTGTATCACACATGCCTACCTTTACTCAAGGGTCCCTGCCAGCGCCTGAGTGTCTCTGTCCCCTGGTTTAACCATGAAGGAAGCCCCCAGGTGGGGCCAGGCACCTGAAGACCAGCCTCCTCAGGGGTGGCACTCAGGTGAGGCTCTGGCATTCTTTACCTTGCCCCCTGTCTGCATTTAAAATCCCAGAATCTCCACCTTGAGCCCTGGAGTCCTGCACCTCCCAAAGCTGAAAGCCCCTCCACTGGCCCCTGATGTGACGTGCAGCCCTCACTGGAATATCTGAAAACTCTGGTGGTGGATGCCGACTCTGACTCATTTAAACCTGGGTTCAAATCCCAGCTTCACTGCTAAGCAGCTGAGTGACGCTCGACCATAAAAACTTGCTTCCATTTCCTCCTCTGCAGAATGGGGATAGCAGTCGTCCCTCCTCTCAGGGTTATTGTGAAGCGTTAGATGATGCAGGGAAGATGCTTGTCACGCAGCAGGCACTCATCAAACGGGCTGCTGATCTTTCTTTGGGAGGCACTGTCACCGGCAGGAAGTTCTTCCTTACATCAAGCTGAGGTCCAGTTGCTCTATAACTTCCATAACTTCATGCTCTTGCCACCAAAAATGTGCTTCTGTTTCCATAGAATAGCCCTTCAGAAATTGAGGACCCAGCTACACCTCACGGCTTCCCATTCAAGACCGGCTGCATAATTTGTGGAGCCCAGTGCAAGCTAAAAATGTAGGGCTCCTGGTTCAAAAATTAGTAAGAATGTCAAGGTGGTGACAGCAGAGTTCAGAGCCCCTTCTGAGGGCAGAGTCCCATGTGACTGCCCATGTCACACCCCATGGATGGGCCCTGCTCCCATGGGTGGTCTTTGGCCCTGTAATGTCCTCCAGATCTGCATGTTGCTGGAAGAGGTCTGCCTGGACCAGGACGGAATGAGGAGGGTTTCCAGCTGGGCCCAGGGAAAGGCACCGGCTGGCATGGTCTACACCTCCTCGGGAGTGCTGGTTCACAGACCCTACCCTGCCACCTGCCCTACAGCCACTGGCGCTCTCCGCACTCGACTTTTTGTCTGTCATTGTGAACATATATCTAGAGTAAACTGCACAGATCCAAAATCTATAGCTGGATGACGTTTCATGTTGTATACACCTATGTAACCACCACCCACCAGTCTAGAAAGTTCCCTCCAGTCCCTTCCCGGTTACTACCCACCACACCCAGTTGCAGGTAGCCATCATTCTACCTTCTTTCACCGCGGATTCGCTTCTCCTGTTCTTGAACGTTATATAAACAGGATCCTACAGTACGTGCTGTTTGTGTCTGGCCTCTTCACTCGCTGTTAACTCTGGGAGCCTCATCCTCATCGCTCTACCCGTGGTTTGCTCCTTTGCGTCGCTCTGCAGCAGTCGTGGCGTCGCTCTACGCGTGGTTTGCTCCTTTGCGTCGCTCTGCAGCAGTCGTGGCGTCGCTCTACGCGTGGTTTGCTCCTTTGCGTCGCTCTGCAGCAGTCGTGGCGTCGCTCTACGCGTGGTTTGCTCCTTTGCGTCGCTCTGCAGCAGTCGTGGCGTCGCTCTACGCGTGGTTTGCTCCTTTGCGTCGCTCTGCAGCAGTCGTGGCGTCGCTCTACGCGTGGTTTGCTCCTTTGCGTCGCTCTGCAGCAGTCGTGGCGTCGCTCTACGCGTGGTTTGCTCCTTTGCGTTGCTCTGCAAAAGTCCTGGCGCACCGTGGTTCTCCTGTGGGTCCTCCTGTTCATCTGGTTGTTTGCGGCTGTTGGCCGTCGCAGGCAGGGCTGCCGCGGGCACTCTGGAACCATCTCGGCGTGCTCGCCGTGCGTGTGCACTCGTTATCCTGGGGTCACTGCCAGGGGTGGGGCTTTGGGGCAGAGGTCGGCCTGGGTTTGGCTTTAGCGGGTATTTCCAGAGTCTCCAGAGGCGGTGGTACCAGCGTGCCCTGCTGCCAGCAGTCACGTGAGCCTTGCTGGTGTTCCGCAGCCTCGCCGACACTCACCGTCGCCACTGTTTTCACTGCAGCTATGCTGGTGATGTCACTCTTGACCCTTGGAACTGACCTAAGGAAGCCGAGTGCCGCGACTCACACTTGCTGTTCCTTCCTGACCTATGGCGAACCCTGGACTTTGACACACCAGCCCTGGAGCTCCCCCTCCCCCTTGGGGTCACTTGCAAATTTCACAAGCATGGACTTCATCTAAGTGAGTGATGAAACTCTGAACAGGACAGACCGCAGAGCAGGGAGAGCCCCAGCTTCCTCCTGGACACTTCTCTCCCCAGCTGGGTCTCGAGTCTTTGATCTCTCCCGACGTGATCATCGTGCACTTCGTTTCCACACCTTGAGCAGGAAGGTATCCGATCTTTTTAAAGTCACACAATCTATTTAAGAACATCTTTGGAAGAGAGAAGAGGGGGCAGAACAGATGTTAAACGTACACAGTGATTGTAGGTTGCAGCCAAATGTATGAATGATTAAAATATGCAAAAGAATGCATCTCAGAAACACAACAATAATAATAACGCCCAGCCCTTATAGCACATTCACTATGGGAGGCCCTGTGCTGGGGGCCTGGAGCATCTCAATGTGAACTTCCCAGGGAGGTTGATTTTATTTTTTTTAATTTTTATATTTTAAATTAAAAAATTTTTATTGGAGTATAGTTGATTTACAATGTTGTGTTAATTTCTGCTGTACAGCAAAGTGAATCAGTTGTACATATACATATATCAACTCTTTTTTTAGACTCTTTCCCCATATAGGCCATTACAGAGTATTGAGTAGAGTTTCCTGTGCTATATAGTAGTTCCTTATTAGTTATCTATTTTATATATAGCAGTATGTATATGTCAGTCCCAATTCCGGGCAGGTTGATTTTATCACCCCATTTTACAGATAGGAAAACTGAGGCTTGGAAGTTGTAGCTTGCCTGTGGTTCCACAGCTGGTGAAGGATGGATTTGAACCCGAGTCCATCTGTCCCCAGAGCCTCAGCTGTGGACCCTCCTCCCATACTGCTCCAGAGAAGACCTTCCTAAACGCTGGCTGGGTTCTGATAGACCCCAGTCCACAGCAGGCATTGGGAACTGGCCACCCACTGGATGTGTCTTGCTTGATCTACAGAGCACTTTAAATTTTTTAAATTAGTTGCTTACTTAATGAGGAAATTTCCCCTTAACAAATCTGAATTTCTGGCTGTTCCTGATAAATCAATCGATCAGACCATACGGGGTGAGAGCTGAGTAGGTGCTGTGTCCTGGGGGTGAGGACCTCAGGCCGAGCTTGCCTCATTTTCCCCACTCCCCACGTTTGCAGCCTGGCCTGAGAGCATCACCGCAGCCTGCCTGTCGGGTCTACTGATGGAAAATGGAAGTGACCTTTATTCCGAGGGGACCTTTGCCAGAGCCTGCGCATCACTTCCTTTTCTGGGCCTTTGAGGCAGGGCCTCTCACAGGTCTGTTCTAGAATGTGACTGGGGGGGATTCCAGGACGGTCATTTGATTAGGAAAGCCAGCCATGTACCTTGTTGAAAATCATGTCACTTGACCATCCACTCTTTGCAGATGTGATGAAAGTAAGGATCTTGAGATGGGGCAGTTAGCCAGGGTTATTCAGGTGGGCCCAAGGCAATCACAGGTATCACAAGAGGCAGAGGGAGAGTTGATACACACAGAGAAGGTATGTGACCTCAGAGGCAGAGATCGGAGTGATTCGGACACAAGCCATGGCACAGAGACAGCCACCACACGCTGGAAGAGGCAGGAATGCATTCGCCGGGAGGCTCTGGAGGGAGCGTGGCCCTGAGACACTTTGATTTCGGCCCCGTGATACTGATTGCAGACTTCTGGCCTCCAGAACTGTGAGAGTAAGAATTTCTGTTGTTTGAAGCTACCAAGTTTGTGATAATTGGTTTGGGCAGCCCCAGGAACTGAATGTGGAAGGTCTGGAATGCTGTTTTTCCAATGTCTGGACCACATGGCTCCCGTCATCAGCCGCTGTGGGCCACGGTAAGGGAGATGCGAAAGGGTCCTTGTCTTCTTGGGGCTGCAAACAACCGAGATTTATTTTCTCACGGTTTTGGAGGCCAGGAGTCCAAAATCAGGGTGTCGGTAGTGTTGGATCCTTCTAGGGGCTCTGAGGGGCCTCTCTTCCAGCTGCCGGTGGCTGCCGGCAACCCTTGGCATCCTTGGTTTATAGATGCCACGCCAATCTCTTCTGTCCTTATAAGGACACCTGTCGTTGGATTTGGGGCCCACCCTAATCTAGTAGGACCTCATCTTAGCTCATGAGATCTGAAACAGCCTTATTTCCAAATATGGTCACATTCTGAGGCTCCAGGTGAACACGAATTTGGGGGCTGCCGTTCAACCCGGTACCACCCTGTTCTCCAGGAGGTCCAGTCCTCGGTTTCTGAAACGGAACATAAGTTGCAGTGGATGGGCATGTATCATTCAGGGCTCCCTTTCCTGGAAAAGGTGTTCTCGAATCCACGGCGTGTTGATTGCTCCCTAGGAAAGCCTCTGTAAGTTTGCTTCGAAGATCTCAGGTACAGCCAAAACACCTACCAGAATTTCCCTGTTCCTTCATCTCTTGTGTTCATCCACGTTCAGGCCCCTGCTGATTTGGTTTGGAGCAGAACAGACGCAGTCTCTGACCTCATGCAGCCTGTGGACCAGCGATCAGAAAGGACACCTGAGTCCCCTGACTCTGCTCGTGCCTCTGGGAGCAGATGTTGTCAGGGAAACAGGCAAAACCACAAATGCCCATCCTGGACCAGATTTCAACTCTTACCCCTTTTCTCCTCACCCAAAGGCTGACAAAGCAATCCGATTCCAAACATGTTGCCCCTGGATGAGAAGATCACATTTCTCCCACCTCAGGCTGAATCTCTGAGACAGATGAGGCCTCCTGCCAGCCAGGGCCTTAGGAGCGCTGGCTGAGGAGAGCCACCTGGCAGGGGCAGCTGCAATCTTTGGACGCTTCCTCTTGTATTTTCACATCCCTGCCTGTGGCACTCAAGCTGCCCGTGACCTGCCCCGTCACCTGCCCTGCCTGGTTTCCTCCCACTGCTTCTTGCTCCATATCCAAAGCTGCGTGACCTTGGACATGACACCTCCCGACCCACCCCAGCCTAGGTGCCCTTGCTGTGCCCTCTGCTGAGAATGGCCTTCTCACGGCCAGTTCCGTCTTGTCGTTCAGGGCTCAGCTCAAGTGTCACCTCCTCTTGGAAGCCTCCCCCTGGCCTCCTGCTGTGTCCTACCCCATCGCCCTGTTTCTTTCCCTTGGGCCCTTAGCAACCCCTGAGTACGAATGTGTGTGTTTGTTTGCTGTTCATGTCTTTGCCTCACCAACTTTGCCTCACACACCAAGCGCTGTGAAGACAGGGGCCCGTCTGGCTTGTTTGCTGCATGACCCCAGCTTCCTGCCCGGCACAGAGAAAGCCCAGCAGAGCTGCTGAATGAACATGTGTCAGATGAACTCGGGCCTTCTCCCCAGGAGGCAAACTGGCCTCGGAGATGTCCGAGCCTGCTGCGTTCTCCTGTGGGGTGGGTCATCAGGTGCCCCGTTTAGGGTGCCGTGTGCTTTGACTGCTTTTGTGAGGTATCAGGGTTCAAAGTGACTGAGGCAGCCTGACTGGGGGGATGGGAAACACCTATCCGAGGTCAGCAGGGCCGCGTGGGCCCCTCCGGCAGGACCAGCCTCACCTGTTAGTTCAGGAGCCATCCAACAGCCAAACTGCTTTCTTGGTTTGACATTTGGGGGACTTTTTTGGGTTCTGCAAGGACAGGTGGCCCAGGCTTCCTTTTCCTGGAGGGTCTGGTTCCTTCTGGGGAAGGTCTCAGTTGGTCAGCGTAGAAGCCACACTGCGTCTACCTGCAGGGCCCCTCAGTGCTCCTGCGTTCACGGCCAAGGACAGCCTGGCACTCTGGCCTGTGGGTCCCGACATCTTTAGTCAAATGGACTCGGGAGGGAGGGAGAGAGAAGGGCAGATGGCGTCGTGGAAAGAGCATGGGGTCCGCAGTTGGGCGGGCTGGCTTACAGCCACAGCAATAATGACAGTGAATTCAGTCTGAGCTCCTGCCACGTGCTAAGCACCGTTCTCAGGTCTCTACCTGCATTATTTCACAAGATCCTTACAAGAATCCTGCGACGTGGGCCTCCGTAGGGTCCCCATTTTACAGACACGGGATCTGATTAATGGAAGGACTCAGATTTGGAATCAGAAGATAGGACGGGGCTCGGGGGGAGGATATGAAGGCAGCAACAACAACTCCAGCAGTAATAGTGACACCCACGACGCTGCAGCCCCAGCCAGGGTAGCGGCCACTGACGAGCCTGGCTCTGAGCCGAGCCCTGTGTGAAGAGCTGCCTGCAGCTCCTTTCTACAGCCTTCCAGCCGTTTCCCGCGGGCAGCACAGCGCAAGGTGCAGGGCGCTGTTAGGGATGAGTCTGCCAGCTTGCAGAACAGCCCTGGGCGGCGGTTATTTTTATCTCCATTTTGCAGATGACAGAACTGAGGCTCAGAGAAATGAATGTGTCCAGTGACTGTCCCTCTCAGGGCTAGGGACTGCTTCTGGTCTGGGATGACCTTTCCATCAGGCCACTGTGAAATGAGACCAACAGGGGGATGTGTGAACTTTCTGCAGAGATAGTCTGCTTTCCATTTTGTTGATATTAAAGAGTTCTTCCTCCGATGAGATGACGTTGACCGCAGAAAGTAACTTGCAAAACGTTCTTTGTTGGCAATTTAAAAATTACTAACCAGGGACTTCCCTGGCGGTCCATTGGTTAAGACTCTGCACTACCACTGCAGGGGTATGGGTTTGATCCCTGGTCGGGGAACTAAGATCCTGCACCCAAATAAATAAATAAACAATAAAATTTGCTGACCTATGGTGGTCTCCTCAATGCCCTTTAAAAAAGTATACTAGCCCATGAGTTCTGCCCATGGGGGAGCCCACCTCTCCAGGTCACCCCACCCAAGTACCCAGGTCTGGGTGGATCCACGAGGCTCTGCCACCCATTAGCCCAGAAACACCTTTCCCACCTTTCTTGGCCTCATCAGGAGCATGGGATATTGCAAGGACCCACCCTGGCAAGTTATGGAGAAGCTGGGATGAGGTGAGCTTGGAAAAATCCCATTTCCTGGCTTCACGCTAGTGCAATTTCAGGATCCAAGTGCCTGAGGGTAGGTTTAGAGTTGCTGAAATTGACCCATCGAAGAGGAACTCAGAGGGAGGGGAGAAGCAAGTATGTTTGTCCTAAAGGAGCGCCTGCGGGGTGGAGACTGTGGGGATGAATGTGGAAGGAGAGAGCTTACATTTTCAGTTTAAAAAAGAAACAAAAACCCTTAAGAAAATATCGATATACGTGCACAAGTGGGTGAAATGTCCGCATGCTGGAAATAAATAAGAATATTTATTCTTATTCAGAGCACCATGGTGGGCTCTGGGGAAATACCAGGCTGGGGGAAGCCATGAGGGGGGCGTTGAAGTGGTCAGTTCAGCCCTAGGGTGGGGGCAGCTTGCTGGGTGCCTGGGTCTCATCACAGCTTCACTTGTCTGAAACTGGATCACCTCAACCCCCTCCGAGGGGCTGGTTTCCTGAGAGCTGGACCCGCCCAGCTAAGGTCCTGGGGCAAATTGCTTCACCTCTCTGGGCTCAGTTAGCTCATCTGTAAAATGGGTGGGAAAATAAAAATGATTCCCTGGGTTATAGAGGTGTGAGGCTGAGATTCAGTGCTGGTTCCCCTCCCCTGGAGGGAAGGAGTGGACCGCATTCCTGTGTGGCCCTTCCTGGCACCCTGCACAGGGGTCAGGGGGCACACAGGGGTCAGGGGGCACACGGGCCCCTCACTGAGGAGGAGGGGGGCAGCTTCCGGTGTCAATTCACAGAATCCGAGTTCTGGTCTAGACTCAGGCTTCTATTGGCAGCTGCGGGGCCTCCCCTCCTGGGGGTGTTAAGAGGTGAAAATGTGGTCCCCTCTGTGCCCCTGATTTGTAAATGAGACTTTGTTGTGTTTCTCGCTGTATCCCGGAGTCTGGCTGTGTACGCCAGTGCCTGGCGCATCGTAGATGCTCAGTAAAATAACGCGACTTAAAAATTCACTGTGGTTCCTCTAGACCAGGGGCGCAAACTACACAGCCCGTGGCCACATCCAGCCTGCCGCCTGCATCTGAGCTGCGCGTGGTATTTACATTTTTAAAAGGTTAGAAGACAAAAAGAGAAATATTCTATGACACATGAAAACTCCATGAAATTCAAGCCTCTGTGTCCATCGATAAAGTTTTATTGGAACACAGACATGCCCATCGTTTTACGAGTCATCTGTGGCAGTTTTCCTGCTACAAGGACAGGGGTAAGTAGTTGCGACAAACCTCAGGGCCTGCACGACCGAATACATTTACTCTCTGGCCCTTTAAGAGAAAAGTTTGCCGACCCCTGGTCTAGACATTGGGTCTCAACTTCCACTGAACACTGGGGGAACTTTAATAACGCTGAGGCCCAGGGCCCAGCCTCAGATCCCGACTGGTCCAGGGAGTAGCCTGGGCATAGGGATGTTTTTTGTTTGTTTGTTTGTTTTGCGGTACGCGGGCCTCTCACTGTTGCGGCCTCTCCCGTTGCGGAGCACAGGCTCCGGACCCGCAGTCTCAGCGGCCACGGCTCACGGGCCCAGCCGCTCCGCGGCATGTGGGCTCTTCCCGGACCGGGGCACGAACCTGCGTCCTCTGCATCGGCAGGCGGACTCTCAACCACTGCGGCCCCAGGGAAGCCCTGGGGATGTTTAAGAGCTCGCAGAAGGTTCTGATGGGCAGCCAGGGCCGAGAGCACTGCTTTAGGTGCTGCCCGTTAATTACCACTCCTCTTTTTTGCTGTCGATACTGCGCAGAGCGTGCATAGAGAACCAGAACGCCACGGCAAGACCAGGACCAGCTCCCCAGGGAGAGACTGAGCCCTGGGGCAGGGGGCGGGGCAGGCCTGTCTGAGGGCCATCTCCCTGGGCTCCAGCCAGGGTGGGCAAGGGGGGATGCCGGCTCAGGGATGCGCCTCATCTAATGGTGCCCCCTCTCCGCGTGCTGCACGCTGGCCGCCCGTGCCAGCTATTCTGGAAGTGATGAAAGCGGCTTCTAGATTTAGGGCCTCACTCTGTGCCAACACCCCGGACCGCCTTATGAGGTGGGAACAGCTTCCCTTTTGCTGAACAAAGAAGGCAACTTCTCAGAGGCTGGGGGAGGTCAAATGATACGTTTACAAGCTGTCCTAGGGTCAGGATTTGAATTCAGACCAGTCTGGCTCCAGGGTCCACCTCGTCAGGCACTGCACTGTCCTGCCATCAGGATGAAGAGAGAGTGAGGCACTCGTCTGTCCCAGGAGCCTGGGGTGTCTGGTTTTTAAAATGACGAGCGATCCTGACAGCAGCGGTGGCAGCGACAGTGTCCCGTGGCTTCTTTCTTGCAATTCTTTTATTTTTGGCCTGAGACAGCTAATGCGTGGCCAACGTATCCAGGGAAACCAGGATGCTTGGAGCGAGCTGTACCAAATCTCCATGCTAAAACCATCAGACGGCTAATTCGGGCCTCTCCAGTTATTTATTTATTTTTAGACCCCTGTGTATCATTTTACACATCCTCCTGACAAACTCGACCGTCAGACACACGCGTTCAGGGCATGTGACAATGTGCCTGTTCTTTTTGGGGTGGGGGGGGCTGGTGCTCTCTGTTCCTCGTTTGTGAGCTTCCCAAGGGAGGCGTGAGCTGGCCTAGGTCTCCCTCTGCTGCATCTTCTCACCCCACAGCGGCAGATCCAGAATTTCAACCCCTGGAGGTCTACCTCTAGGCTGGGATTTAACAGTGTTGTCGCTATTGACATTTGGGGCCAGAAAACTCTCTGTCCTGGGGGGCGCACCACCTCTCCCCCATTCCTTGATCCATGAGTCTGGGATCCCTCCGACACCTCCCTTCTGTCCCTTGCCCCCCACGTGCCATCTATTGGCACATCCTGGGGTTTTACCTCTATTTTAAACAATAACTTTATTGAGGCATTGTTGACAAACAATGAACTACACGTATTTGAAATGTGCGAGTTGACCAGTCTTGACCTAGGGACACACCCACGACACCGTCCTCGCAGTCGTGATACGGAACATCTCTGTCACTACCCAGAAGTTTCCCTGTGCCCCCGGCCATCTCTCTCGCCCCCTCCCACAAAGCAGCCACTGATCTGCTTCTATCACCATAGATTACTTTGCATTTTCTAGAGTTTTATATAAATGGAATCATACAGTATGTGCTTTTTTGGGTCTAGCTTTTTTCACTCAACATAATTAGCCTGAGATTTGGGCATGTCGCAGTGTGTAGCAATAGTTCATTGCTTTTTGTCTTTGCGTAGTATTCCGTCGTGTGGCTAGACCCCAGCTCCATTCACCTGCCTATCAACCTACCTCTTTTGTACAATGAGATTATTTACTGACGTATGATATACATACAGCAAAGTGCACAACTCCTGTGTGACCAGATGGGTGAATTTTCATGGTGGACACGCCCTTGCAACTAACATCCAGATAGAGATGCAGGACGAGAGCAGCAGCTCGGAAACCACGTGCCGGTTCGCGTCCCTGCCTCCCATCCAAGGGGGCCCCCAGCCTGTTTCTAACACAGAGATTAAGCTGATGGTTCTGGAGCTTCATGTGCACGGATCATACAAGATGTTCTTTTCTGTGTCTCTGGCGTCTTCACTCCACATGATGATTGAAACGTCACCCTTGTCTTGTGTCGGCGGTTGGTTCTCCTGTTGCTGAGTAGCCCCCCGATGTGTGTTTATCCCTTCTCCTGTGAGGCACGCGGGAGCTGTTTCCAGTATTTGGCCATAATGAATAATGCATCTATGGACAGTTTTGCACGTATGAATCTCTTTCCTCCCTCCCTCCCTCCCTCCTTCCTTTCCTCCTCCCTCCCCCCTTTCTTTCTCTCTTTCTCTCTGGCTCTTAGGCCGTGACCCACTTGAGGGATGAGACTATATCTTACTTACCTTTGTAGCTTGGTGCCAAGAGTCGCAGGCCCTGGGCTATGCTATGCGGAGGGTGGGCTGTCTCCACTGGACGGGAGAGCATCACGTGTGAAGGGACCAGCCCTTGCTGTCGGGGCCAGGAGTCCTGGAGGTGGGTCCTGGGTGTGTTCTGACCCAGGAGAGCTGAAATGCAGGGCAGGGCGCTTCAATTTAGGGCCAGAGATATGGTGCTGAACATCTGGGGTTACGAAGGAGGAACTTGGGGTTAGGCCCTTGTCTTCACCTATCTGGTCTTGTAGGGTTGTTCGCAGGGTGTCCCTGGGTTTGCTGTGCAGGCCTTTCCAGCAGAAGGTACAGGTATATGCCCAGCTCTCTACCGATGACGTCCGCGGTAGGGGCACCAGATAAAAGAAAGGACATCCAGTCAATTCACATTTCCGTTCAACAATAAAAAATTTATTAGTATAAATATGCTCCACATATTACAGAGGACATACTTATACTACAAAATTCTTCATTGTTCCACTGAAATCCAAACACGACTGGGCATCGTCTATTTTATTTCCTAAATCAGACACCCCTATCTAGCAAAGCTGAGTTGGGTGAATGAATTACCGAGGATGTTTTAGTTCTCTATTACTGCATAAACATCACAGTGTAAAACAATCCACGTTCACTCTGTAATGTATAAAATAGATAACTAACAAGGATATATTGTAGAGTACAGGGAATGACAGCCATTAGCTTGTAATAACTTTTAATGGAGTATAATCTGTAAAAATACTGAATCACAGTGCTGTACACCTGAAACTTAATATAATATTGTAAATCAACTATACTTAAAAAAACAATCCACATTCATCATCTCACAGTTGCTGTGGGTCAGGACACCAGGCATGGCTAAGCTGGCCTCTGCTTCAGGGTCTCGCCTGGCTGGGATCAAGGTACTAACTGGGGTGGTGGTCTCACCTGAAATCAGGGTGTGAGGCTGGAAAGGAATCAGCTTCCGCACTCCCTCAGGCTATTGGTGGAATTGATTCCCTTGTGGCTGTAGGACTCATGGCCATTTGCTTCTTCAAAGGCAGTGAGGAAGCCAAGTGTCCAGAGGGAGGCTGGCAGCAAGACGGTCCTTACAGCATAATGTAAGCGTGGGAGTGACACGCCATCAGCTTTGCTGTGTGCCGTGAGGTGATCACAGGGGTGACACCCCATACCCTTGACTGTCACTGGGGGAATGGTTGAATAAGTGTGATCCCTCCATACTCTAGAACAAGGGCAGCGATCACAGAGAAGGCTTTGATTCCTATCTGTAGGTCTAGAGAGGTGCCCACGATTCATCTTGAAGTACAGAAAGCAAGTTGTACATTTTTCCAAATGAAAAGAGCTAAATCGGTTTTTGCATCTCCACCCGCCCCCAATTATAAAAGCAATACATGCTCATGGCAAAAAATAGAGAAAACAGAAAGTTATAAGGAGAAAGAAAGTGGAAAGAATCCAGAATCTTACTGCCCAGAAACAAACACTACTTCTAACATTCTGATGCATTTTCTTCCAATCTCATTTCTATGCATATTTGCACACATGGGGATATATATGTATTTAATATATATATTTAAATACATATTGAAGCAAAAATAGACTTGCACTACGAGTGCTGTTGAGTGGCTTGCTTTTTTCTACTTCGCTGTCACAGCTTTCCATGCTAATGAACATAGATTTCTCATCATCTTTCATGGCGGCAGAGCATCGAGGTTTGGGTGTAGTATTTGTGATGTGAGCAATCCCCGGTGGATGGACATTTAGATTGTTTCTGGTTTTTCATTACAGTGTACGTGGTGCTGCAGAGAGCACCCCTGAACATCATCCTCTGTGTAACTGTCTGATTTTTGCCTTGGGATGAATTCCCATCGGTGGAATTGATGCCTGAAAGAGTGTTCCGAAGAGGCGGTGCCTCGTGTGCATACGATTATAACAGTGGGTCCTGGCATCAAGGGCGTGAGGGCGAATCTGGGCTCTGCCCTTCACCAACCATTTTATCTGGGACACGTTCCTTAACCTCTCGGTGCCTCTGTCTCCTCATTTCTAGAGTGGGAATTAGAACTGAATGCACCTCCTGGAGCTGCTGGGAGGGGTCCGTGAGTTGGAAATGGAGCTGCTGGGAGGGGTCCGTGAGTTGGAAAGTGCTTAGGACTGCTGTTGGCTGGCCCCTCGGGGAAGCCAGGACAGCTTGGATTTGCTATCGGGAAGGGATTCTGGGGACCTGTGTACCTGCTGAGAAGTGGAGAATCATGATGACATATTGATGGCTTACACTGCGTATACCCCACACGGGGCACCGTTCTAACCCTTACGGACTCATCTAATGCCCGGATGAGCCCAGGAGCTGGGCGCTGGTTCCCATTTCCAGCTGAGGAAGATGAACGACAGAGAGGGGGACTCAGACTCTGCAGTGGTGTGGTTCTGGCGCCCCGATGTCCACCATGGAGGATCTCTTATCACGATGCGGGAGGGGGGCGCAAGGGTTAGAGGGAAGAACCCCGGTGGTCAGAGGAGCCTGGGTTCGAACTCCGACTCTGCCTTTTTACGGGGGCTGAGCGCTGAGTGCCTGAATGGGCATTCATCGAGGGGGTGATGGAGGTGGGAGGAGACAGACAGCAAAGGAGCAAACAAGCAAATGATACCAAGTGATGGCAGAGCCTGGCACTCCTGGGGAGATAAGGGAACAGGAGGAGGGGAGGGACCTGCTTTGGATTTGCAGGTCTGGGAGGGCTTCCCTGGGGTTGAGGCCTCTGTGCTGAGGCCAGAAAGACCAGACGTGAAGGAGCTCTTTTTGGAAAGAGGCTGGGGTGCGAGGAACAGTCCGGCCCGTTAAGGACAAGACCTTGGTGAGTTTGAGAAACTAGAGAGGCACGTTCTGGAGCAAGAGGAAGGAGGGAACACGTGCTCTTCGCATCACTGTTTTAACTCTGAGGAAACCAAAGCACAAGGAGATGCGTGGCTTGTCCAAGTTCACAGGGCTGGGCTTCCAGCACAGATGGTCCTCTGCCCGAGTCTGCGCCCTTAACGAGTCCTGTCTGAATACTCGAGAGAAGCCCAAATCCCGATTTTTATGGGAAATGTCCTGATATGTACATTTTAGCAACCAGGTTAAAAAAAATTAAAATAAGTTATACAGAGATCCGAATACATTTGGGGGCAAGACCAAGTATATTCTGCCATCCCCTCTCTGAACCTCTGCCCCCTAAGCTAACAGTGCAGACGACACTGGTCCCTACCTTGTAGGATTGTTACAGGTCGGTCATGGTTATCTGAGTGAGAGCTCCAGGAGGGGGCTGTGTCCTGCAGCCCAGGCTGAGTTTCCACTCATGAAATACGGTCCCTATGGCCTTACTCCCCACCACCTTGTCAGTGACCTTGAAGAGGTCAAGTTCATAGAATAGCCCTGCTTTTGTTCAGAAAGCAAGAGTGGAAACAGTTGATCCCTCAATGTGCTTTCAGCCTGCACTTGCCCAGGGGTGTGTTTCATGCATTTAAAATACTCCTTCGTAACGTTCAAGGGGCCCCTCCTGCATCACCCAGCAATCCCAGTGGGAGGCATGCAGCCTCCTGCCACAGACGCCCAGGGACCTGGGTATGAGACCTGGAAGCATCGTTTGAAAAGTCAAACTTGGAAATGACCTAAATGCCCTACAAAAGGGAACTGAGTACGCAACAGTACAACTGCGTGGGGATACTGGGGAGCTATCCACAAGGGCGGGGCTGGAGTCGGGCTCTGCAAACCGCAGCCTGAGGGCTAGGGATGGTGCTCTGCTTGTTTTTGTAAATAAAGTTTTATTGGAACACACCAGTTATTTACGTATTTTCTACGGCTACTTTCAAGCTATAATGGCAGAGTAGCTGCCATGGAGACCAGATGGCCTGCAAAGCCTACAGTATTTACTCTTTGACCATTTTCAGAAAAACTGCTACGTCAATAAACATCGGGGTGGAACGCTCTCCAGGACTTACTGTCACATGAGAAAAATACCTAAATAGGGGTGGAGACGTACCACAGCATAAATGGGATGATTTCAGTTCTGTAAAGAACAGTGAAAGAACAATGAAACAAACAAATTCTAGAAATATGCATGCAGATGTATTTTATAGGTGCACTAAAGTCTGAAAGGGTACACCCCAATCTGCTGACAATGTTACCTCTGGAATTTAAGAGGTCGTGTACTTCACTGAGCGTTAACTAGGTACTAAACACTGTGCTGAAGGTACAGAGTCTCTCACTTTATTTTACAACATGACCAGGAGGTAGGTGCTATCCTGATGCCCTTTTTACAGATGAGCAAATGAAGGCACAGAGAGGTGAAGTCACTTGGCCAAGGTCACACAGCTCTCGAGTAGCAGAGCTGGGATTCGAGTGCGGAGGAGAAGGGCAAACACTTTTTACTTTACAAAAGGGTATATCGTTGGGCAAGCATGAGAACAATAAAAATGTGATGTGTTCACACAATTCCAATCAGGTACCCTTTTGATCTCAGGCCCTCTCCTACCTCCCAGGGTGTTCTTCTGAGTGGGGCTCATGGGTGATTTTTTTCGGAAGGTCTCCTGGAAGGATCCCAGGCCTGCTCTAGTGAAGGGGGAATGACTGGGAAGCAGCTGGGTAGGGGACAGATTCTGAGACCCCAGGTAGCAGCCCCCCTCCCTTTTAGTTTAGGACCTGCCAAGCTGAGGACACATGTTTGCAGGGAAGCTGAACACTCAACTGTTCTGCTCGGATTTTCCAAGGCATTGCGTTTCATGAGTGCTATCAAATGGTGACATTTCGGAGTACAAGTGGTGGGGTTGTTGTTAATACTGAGTTAATGGTGCTAAAATGATTAAGCATGGCAGGCTTTTAAACAATGAGGTTCATAAAAGGTGTTAATAACCTTTTAAGTGCCTGGATAATATTCCCACCTATCATAAACTGCTCCCAATTAGGTCTCTTTGCTTCTGTTTACCCAGGGAATGAGTGAGGAGTTGGCTGGAGGGCTAGATGGAGCCTTCTGGGGCAGAGAGGAGGTGTGCCCGTTTGGGAAATATAAGTAGCAAGGGCCGGGAGGTATGCATTGCACATTCATACCTGACATGGGAGAGATTTTCAGGGAGAGGAATCTGGTCAAGGAACCACCAAGGATATGGTTCAGGGGGCGGGGGTGTGGGCTCTGGGGTCCAAGAGGCCACACCCTCGCGGATAGATGCCCAATGGAGCTGCAGCCATTGGGCTGCGCTCAACCGCCAAACCCAGACGGCAGCACTGGAGTGCTGAGAGTTAGCACCTGGGCCGTGGCATTAGAAGCTGACCCTGCTGCACACTCGCGTTGCGGTCAGTGTGGGCAGCTGGCCTTCCTCTGTGTGTGCACGAGTGCAAAATGCAAACACCCAACCCCTCGTTCCTGGGTTCTTAAGAATTTCAAGATGGCAATAACCTCTCCCAGCCGGGGGCCCGTGTGACTGGACGGATTTCTTTCCCCTGACTCTGCTCCCTGCTCTGTGTCCTTAGTCTCCCCACCTATAAAACAGCCTGAGACAAATATGTAATTTAAAATTTAGTAATCACATTAGAAAAGTAAAAAGAAACAGGTGACATTAATTTTAACGATATACTTAAAATTATGTATAACCTGATATATCCAAAATCTTATCATTCTGACATGTAAGCAAATAGAAGAATTATCATTGAGATATTTTATACTTCGTTTTCATATCAACCAGTGGAAACCCAGCAAGTATTTGACATTGACGGTTCGTCTCATTTTGGACCAGCCACGTTTCAAATCTCACAGGGCTTGTAGCATCGGACCACGCAGATCCAGGCAAAGGGGCCCCCGTGGCGCCTGGAACAAGGCAAGTGCTCATCGACTTCAGACAAGGGTCCATTTCTTCCTGTGCCTCGGTATCTTCGGTCACCGAGTGGTCACCGCAACAGGAGTCTGGCGGGGCTGTTGGCGATGCAGAGCGCACGGCCCGGTGGCCGGGGGTCCACCGCTGCCATCGATGGAAACACTGCTTGGTCACGTGGCAGCCGGGGGACCTCGGGCCAGCCTCATTCCCACCCCTCAGCTCAGTGTGAGGAGGGCACCTGCTGACCGCACACTTCCCGGGGCCGCGTGGGGAGGACCGGCCCCGGCGCAGGCTCAGTGGACGTCAGCCACGGTTGCTGCTTGTACCTCTTTGTTTCCTTGTCTGCAGCCCTGGCACCTTGTGTGTGGGCCCCAGAGGCCCCATCTGAGAATGGATGTGATGAAAGTGTTCTCCTGACTTGGCGGTGTTAAGACTCCTGGGAAGTGTCATTATCCCTCTTGTATTTTCGGCTTCTAGAACACGCCCCCCTCCCCCCCCCCCCCCCCCGCCCTGTGGACGGTAGGCGCTTAATAAGTGTTAGTTAAATAACTAAATGAACTAATGCATGAATACATGAATGTCCATGAGAAGGGGGGCATTGTGTAGTTGTTTGGGGTTTGAAGCTACAGTTGAAGCCCTGCTGGGGGGAGGGGCCCGAGGGGGGAAACGTGCGGATCTGGGACTCTGGGTGGGGACTCTGAGGCCCCTCCTGCCTTTGTCTGTTGGGTTCATGGTCTCTGCTCTGTGAGGTCCCTTTGGGCCGACTCCCAGGGCCCAGAGCCGCTTCGCTCAGGGTCTGGCTCGGCTCCACCGAGGGTCTGCAGCCTCCGTGGGGCGGGGCTCTGGGTAGACCAGATGGCCTGTCTCCCCCAGGCTCCGAGCTCCTAGGTCCTCTGGGTGGAGCCTGCAGCATGGCCTGCGGATGCCCTCAGCACAGAGCCCTTCAACACTCCCCCTCCACGAGCCAGGCCTGTTTGCTCCTAATGCACTTGGATTTCCAGATGGGATCATTTTAGCAATATTGCACTTTTATATCGTTGAAAGGGAAAGATAAAAAGGCAGTGCTTTCCTTCCTGCCCTTTCTCCCAAGCTCTGCAAGGATGACATCAGACCACTGGCCTCATCAGGGGCCCACGTCCTGCAGCCAGAGGAAGAAAGTCCTGGGGAGGGGGAGGAGTACACCCCCCTCCCCATTTCCTGGGAAGGAAAATAAACTTGTAAATGTTGAGAATAAGTCACGCGCCAGTGTCCTGCACGCCTTGCTCCTTTGCTCTTCCCGGCCACGGTTCTTGTCATCTCTGGGTACCGCTTACACTGTTACTTCACCTTTTTCTTTAAAACAACTTACTGAAAAGTTTTTTTAATAGAATTTTTTATATAGAATTAGAAAAACATTTGTATCTATGGAAAATTTTAAATACACACAAAAGTAGCTTAAATAAAATAATACAAGGTGCCCACAATATGTAATACATAAAATATAAACTATATTGCAATATAATATATTATGTGTAATTAATATAGGGTCTAGTTATATAATTATTTATTACATAATTGATAATATTTTAATATATTATATATAATTTATAATATACTATATTCGATGGTATATTAAAATTTTAAATAAATTTTATATAAAATTATATATAAACATACTTTGAATTATACTTATGACAATATACGACCCATTAGCTAGCTTCAAAAAACTTCAGCTCGTGGCCCATCTTGTTTCTTCTATACCTTGACTCAGAGTCTGCCCCCACTCCAGATTATTTTGAAGCAAATCCTAGACATCATGTCATTTCATCCATAAATATTTCAGTACTTGTCTCTAAAACATTCGACTTTTTAAACTGAGTTTATCTTAAAAGCGAACTCTTGTATCGCAACCTTAAAAGGAAAATTTGGGTCACTCTCCATAAAGATGGAAAGATAAACACAAAGAGAACAGATCAGTGTCATAAACTTCTGGGTGGTGCTAGCCTGCTCTCTTGGCCCCAGAGGGAGCCTAGTAAGGGCTAGGGGGTGTTAAGGACAGGCCACGAGCTACTACCCCACAGAGACTTTCTCTGTGACAGATCTCACTGGAAGAGATGAAAGAGAATGGAAAGGCAAGAGCCCTTTCTGTGTAGTTTGTTAATTGATGCTGGGTCTGAGGACCCCTAAGAGCCTCCTGAGGGATGCAGGCCACGCCTAGGTGGCACTGCTGTGGGCCGTGGGTGACCAGAGGCAGGCAGGCTGTCAGGGAGATGCTGCCGCTGAGACGTGAAGGGCCTGGGCCGTACAAGAGGCCCACCTGGGTTTCCATCCTAGGGTATCCCTTCCTGAGCATGGGACAAACTTGGGCATGGGACAAACCCTCAGGCCTCAGTTTCTTCATCAGTAGAATGGGGGCAAGAATAGCTCATACCCCACATGGTTGTCGTGAGGCTCAAATGAGATGTTTCAGGCAAAGTGTTTGGAGCAGCGATGGGCAGAGTGAAATCTCAATAAATAGAAGCTGTTATTATTATTCTTGTTGCTGTTATTGATTTTGTTATAAGTTGCAGGTAAGTATGCCGCCCCTATCAATTCCTAAGTGGGGCCTGGTGGGGGTAAGGGTATCCCTGATGGTGGAATCTCGTCCCTTGCCCCTCAGGCATTTGGCTTCTGAATGCCTGAAACCTCCTGCGACTGACATCTGGGGCACTCATGAACCCCCCGAGCCCAGCCTGCAAGCCCGTGAGTCACTTCTGTCTACTGGGGAAAACCAACGAGCCCAGGAAACATCCAGACACCCATGGGCGTCCCCAGCTGCCTGCTTCTGGCATGAGCCACGCCACCCCCCCCACCGTCCCTGCCAGACAGTTGGGCAGACTGCCAGGTCCGCGATTCACACCCGGGATGGCAGCAGACAGCCCCCACTGGGCTGGGCTGCATGCGTGTGTGTTGCTTTCTCGCCCCTCTCCTCGGCTGGGTTGTTTTGCTCTGGGCTGCAAATTCATTTTTAGATCCCAGCCTCCTCCCTCCCCCATCTCCCACTTCTATTCTTGGAAAGCAAACTGGGATGTGCTTGGGCTTTGCAGTGAAGTCAGACAGAAGTTTGCCCACGTGCTCCGGCCCCCTGAGATTTGGAGTTAATTAAAAAGGGGGCTTTGAGTGGCAGGTTCAGTGGCCAGAAACGCAGCTGGCTGGCGCTGACTCTGCGGGACGGATGGCTGCTCTGGGCGTCCCCGGCCTCCCAAGGCCTGGCAGGGTGATGCTCCTGGGATGGGGCTGCCCTGCCCGGACAGGTTGAGTTGACCATGTATGTTGGTTAAATATGAACTCTTCCAGCACGTTGGGCTGCTGAGAGATTTTTAATTAGATAAATACACTTTAAAGAGTTTGGGAGGAGGGTCGCCTTCAGGAACCCAAGCTGGCTGAAATGCGCTGTGTCTGTGGAAGGAAGCTGACCTTCCTCAAGGCCAACCTGGCAGCAGATGTGAGGGAGGAAAGGTGGGAAGAGACGAGAGGAGAGAGGGAGAAACGTATGGGAGGAAGAGGGATTTGGGGACCACTGGGGGACAGAGTGAGTACCCGGAAGGCCAGGCAGCCCCGTGAGAGGGTAAGGGTCTGGATTGAGGAGCCAGACATCAAGGGTTCAAAATCCCAGCTCTGCCACTTTCCAGCTGTGTGACCTTGGCAAGTCACTTAACCTCTCTGTGCCTCCATTTTCCTACCTATAAAATTGGAACACTGATCATAATAGTACTCCTCTTTAAGTTAAGACAAATAAAGTGTTTCAGCAACAACTGGCACAAAGTGGTGATTATTAACTAATCTGAGTTTATTATTATTATAAAGAGCAGGGAAAAGAGGGAAAAGAGAAGCAGGGGCTCCCATGTCTATAGGCATTCAGTCTTGGCCCAGCAAATCCCAATGGCATTGGATGGAGGAAGGAGAGGCAGGTCCTACTGGGACTTAGTCCTCTTGGATGAGAAGCAGGTGAGACCAAGCAGAGGGGCTCCCTCTAGGGCAGTTCCTCCATTGACTCAGGGGGAGAAAACAGCCTCTGAGAACTCAGATGCCTCCTTTTCCAGGAAGCCTTCCCTGACTGCCAGCTCCATTTAGCCGCCCTCCTCTATCCTTCTGCTGCCCCAGGCTCCCCTTTTAGCACACATCATGCCATATGGTGATGTCTCTCTCTCTCTCTTTTTGATATTTATTTATTTATTTACTTATTTGGTTGTGCATTTACTTATTTTAGTTGCAGCATGTGGGCTCTTTAGCTATGGCTCGTGGGCTCCTTACTTGCAGCATGAGAACTCTTAGTTGTGGCATGCATGTGGGATCTAGTTCCCTCACCAGGGACTGAACCCAGGCCCCCTGCATTGGGAGCGCGCAGTCTTAACCACTGTGTTACCAGGGAAATCCCTGAATGGTGATGTCTCTTGTTTAAAGCTGTAAACTTTCCCTAAAACATCTTCATAAGTATTTTGCAAACATTCTTATTATGAAAGATTAAAAAAAAATCCAGAAGCATCAGGAGTAAAATGAGGCCGTCTCACCCCACCCAATCCTATACCTCTCCTTACAGTTTGGTGCGTGTCTTTCCTGACCTTCAGGAGGGCGATCGTGAGTGTGTGTATATGTTTTGTTTTGTCTGTAAAAGTGGTTGTACTAATGCATATTAAGGAAAACAAGTAAATTTGAAAACAACGTCTTGGCGTGTTTCCACGGCACTGCTTATCTAACTTATTCCTTTATTTTTAATTTTTATAAATATTTCCCTTGAACCTATGATACAGACACATACTAAAAAAAATTGTGCAAAATGATAGAAAGTGAAAATGATGTGTGTCTCCATTTCCTGACAGTGTCCCCAGCCCCCATTTCCCTTCCCCAGAAGCAAAGCCTATGACAGATTTCCTGTGCATCCTCCTAGACAGTCTGTGCATGTAGAAGCAGTTGTAACGACATCCCTCTTTTCTTGGTGCTCTGCTCTACCCCTTGCTTATTTTCATTTAACTCTGCACCTCGAATGATCTCCCTTATCAGTACATCATACGCTGCCTCATTCTTTCCGACAGGCGCATAGTATTCCGTTATACAGACGGGCATAAGTTATCTAACACTCTAGTGATGGGCATGGAGATTTCAACACACATCGCTAAATGCTCTGACATTCCTCCCACTGAGAGGTAAGGTCTATGTTCCCTTCCTTGAAGGTGGGTGGCCTTGTGGCTGCCTCAACCAATAGAGTATGGTGGGAGTGATGCTATCTGACCACATGGTGGGTTAGAAGTGCCCATAGTGCTTCTGCCTGGTTTGCCTGGGCTCTGAGGCTGCCATGCTCTGAGGAAGCCCAGACCATGTGGAGAGGTCCAGTGAAGGTGTGCTCTGGCTCCCCTCTGAGCCCAGGCTACGAATGACTCCAGCCTGGGTGTCCGATATGTGAATAAAGAGGCCTCCGGAAGATGCTCTGACTTTTTGAGTCTTCTCAGCTGAGTCCCAGGACATAGTGGAACAGAGACAACTAATCCCTGCTGTGTCCTGTCCGAGTTTCTGACCCATAAATTGTTAGCAAAGTAAAATGGTTTTGAGCCGCTGGATTTTGGGTAATTTTTTACTCAAATTATAATAAGACATAATCAGAATAATGTAATAATAATAAATAATCAGAACAATGTACTTGTATGTGTCCTTGCCTTCCAAATAGTCGGCCTCCTCTGGGATTCCTCAGAACAGGGATTAGCTCATTGATTTTTAAAAACAGAGGCAAAATTCACATAATATAAAATTAACCATTTTCATCCTACCATTCAGCAGTGTTTCACACATTCACAATGTTGTTGTACAACCACAACCTCTAACATGTTCCCAAACATTTTCATCACCCCCCAAAGAAAGCCGTGCCTATGAGGCACTCAGTCCCCGTTTCTCCCTCCCCCGTCCCCCAGCCCCTGGCGACCCCCAATCTACTCTCTGTCACTATGGATTTGCCAGTTCTGGGCATTTCACATCTGTGGAATCGTACAATATGTGGTCTTTGGTGGCTGGCTTCTTTGACTTGGTATAATGTGTTTGAGGGTCTTCCACGTTGTAGCCTGGGTCGGTACTTTATAACTTTCTGAGGCTGAATAATATTCCACCGTATAGATACAGCACGTTTTGCTTATCTATTCATCTCCCGATGGACATTTAGGTTGTTTCCACCTTTTGGCTATCGTGACTCATGTGGTTTTGAACGTCTGTACACATTATATTTGAGTCCCTGTTTCAGTTCCTTTGGGTACACCCTTAGGAGTGGAGCTACCGGATCCTGTGGTAATTCTGTGTTTAACTCTGTGAGGAATCGCCAGCCCTGTTCTTCACACCGGTCGGATTATTTTACGTTGCCACCAGTGTTGCATGTGAATTCTGATTTCTCCACACCCTCACCAACATTTTTGCTTGTCCATTTATCTGATTCTAGCCATCCTAGTGGGAGTAAAGTGGTGTCTCACTGTGGTTTTGGTTGCATTAACCTAATGACTAATGACACGGAGCATCTCTTCATGTGCTCACTGGCTGTTTGCACACCTGCCTTGGAGAAGTGACTGATTTTGCATCCCCGGCACCTCCTACAGACACCGGTATGGACTCAGACTCCATGCCTCTCAGCCGAATGGAAGGATGGGGGCATAAACCAGGGCTCTTCTTGGTCCTCTGTCCACGCTGGGTTCCTTGTGTGTACGCATCTTCCTGCGGCTCCATGCGTCCAGTGAAGCAGTTGGACGCCCTCACGTTCCAGGGTGGGTGAGCCTTGTTACAGGGCCACCTGCCCTTGATCCCAGACTCTGCAAGGGCACCTCGGTTAACGCAGAGAGCCCGCTTTGCTTGCCAACCCCCAGGCCACAGCGTGGGGCTCTTCCAACGCTGCTGGATCCCACCAGGGTCGGGGTCAGCTGTGGGCTGGTCTGGGACTGTGAAACAAGAGGAGAGATTCCTCTCGCCCCCCAGGAGGGCGGACTGGAGCCGGAGACCCAAGGTGGGCTCTACAGAGCTTGTTGGCTTCCTGGGAGAGAACTGCAGCTCGAGATGCGGTCCACCCCCTGCCACGGCACCCGTGTTGGGTGGGAGCCCTGCGCTGCTGTGTGTGTGTGTGTGTGTGTGTGTGTGTGTGTGTGTGTGTGTGTGTGTAGGGGGCGCGGCTCCCTGGGAGATGGGAGTGAGGAAGGGGGAGAAAAGGAGCTGGAGAGAGGAGTAATGGTAGTGATGCCGGGGTTCTCTGCCAGGGGGAGGGCTTGGGAATGACGAGGGGGCCCTAGGAGACAGATGGCTAGAGTGGTCACATCTATTTTTTAAGTACTTTCTGAGATCTAACAAACCTAGAGTAAACTTAATTACTCTTATTTGTACAGCTTGATGAAATTGTACGTGAGTGTCCATTGTATAAGCCTCTCCCAGAACCCAGAAGACTCCCTCAAGCCCGTCTGGCAGCGACCCCTCCCTAGATAACCACTGCTCTGATGGAATCACCATTGGTTAGTTTTGCCTGTTCTTGAACTTCGTGTACATGGACCCACATGCTCCCTGGGCAGTTTTTTGTGTCTAGTTTCTTTCGCTCAACACAATGTTTTGGAGGTGTGTTCCTGCGTTTGCACGTGGGATTGCGCCTCCCACCCTCCCTCCTTCCCTCCCTCCCTCCCTTCCATCCTTCCTTCCTTCCTTCTTCTTCTTGTTCTACAGCAGTGGTTCTCAATTGGGGGTGATTTAGCCCCCAGGGGACATTTGACAATGTGTGGAGACATTTTTGATGGTCACAACTGGGGAGAGCACGCTACTAGCAACTAGTGGGTAGAAGACAATACAAAGAACAGCCCCTGTAGTAAAGAAAGATCGACCTCAAAATGTCAGCGGTGCCGAAGCTGGAAGCCCTGCTCTACCGTGTCTCATTGTATGAGTGGATTACAATTTATTTATCCCCCCTGCTGTTGATGGGCGTTTGGGTCGTTTCCAGCTCTAACAAATGGTGCTGCTATGAGTACCTGGCACACATCTTTGGGGCATTGTGGTGCATTTGTCCCAGGCGTGTTCCCGGGAGTGGAATTGTTGGCAGGTGAAGGCTTAGCTTCAGAGGATCCTGCGAAGCAGTTCTCCAAAGTGGCTATGCCATCGTGCACCCTCACCCCTTGTATGGAGCTCCTGTTACCCCATGTTCTTGTCAACACTTGGTAGTGTCTGTCCTTTTCATTTTAGCCATTCGGTGGCTGGGCCACACGTGCGTTTCAATGTGCAAGCTTTTGTCCCAGACACCTGGGCTGCAGGCATGTGTCATGTTTTGGCCACCCGGAGTCTGAACCCCTCTCTTACATTTAGGGGCCCCCTTTGTTATACATCTTGGTGGGAGGCCAAGCCCACTTCCCACGTTCAGGCTCTACAGATCACTTTTCCACCCTCTCTTTCGACTAAATTGTGGTTATTTAATCCTCCAAACATCCCTATGGGGTAGATCCTAACATTAGCTTCATCTTACAGATGTTAGGGTCTGGGGCCTTCACAGTCCCACTGTCACCCTTCCCTTTGGGGCTTTCGGGGGTTGTCTACATCTATGCCCCTCACTCCGCCACAGTATGGGCTTGTTAGATGAAGAAGGCTGTTTCTGGTCTTAGGTCATCCTCATAGCCATCACTGGTATCCCACTCTCCATTATATTTGAAGAGGTTGAAGGTCAACTAGGGCCCCATGGACTATAAGTTCTTGAGGTCAGGCCCTAAGTCTGTTTTCTTCAGTGATGAATATCACCATGCCTGCACAGAGTAGTTGCTCAATAAATCTTTGTTAAATGATGGAAAGAAACAGGTGAACAAGGTGCATAAAAATGGAAATTCTGAAAAAGAAGACTTTAAAAAATGAGACTTACTATCTGATGTAATAGGAAGTCCAGAGGGAGGGCTTCAGGCATGTTGTGATCAAGGCTCTGCTTCCATCGTGCTGCAAGTCTCTTGGCTCTGCCGTCCTCCTTGTGTTTGCTTTGTTCTCAGGCTGGCTTCCCTCACGTCACAAGATGCTGCCAGCAGCAGCAGGCTTCCTTGTTCATAACAGCCTATGGCATATAAGCCTCCCTTTTCTTGGGTCTCTTTGGGTTAACCTAAATCCCATGCCCCTTATTTAAACAGGAGTATTTGCCTAGGCATTTCTATGAGCTGACTGGCTAAACTGCACCAACTCCTAGCAAGAGAGATGAGATTACCACGACTGGCTTAGGTCGGTTAATCAGGGACCTGCCAATTATTACATCTAGGAGAGAGTCAGCTTTTCCTCAGTTACAGAGGTGCCTGTGAGAGGTAGATACCTGAACAAAATTAAAATTTGGGGGGGGAAAGAAGGAAGGGGCAATGGTTATTTGTAGGCAACCAATAGTATCACTGTATTACTCTGTTCTGTCTCTCATTACCAAGTAAGAATAAAACCAACATTCATCCACTCATTCAAATAATCAAGTGAAAGCCTGTGTTAGTTATCTAGTGCTATGTAACAAATTTCCCCAAAACTTAGCGACTTATGACAATAACCATTTTTTTTAATCTCACAGTTTCCATGGTCACCCTGAGCTGGTAGGTCTGGTTCAGGGTCCTTCCTGAGGTCGCACGCAGGATGCTGGCTGGGGCTGTACCATCTGAAGGCTTGACCAGGGCCGCAGTACTTGCTTCCAGGTTGGCTCACACAACGGAGGTGGGCACAGGCCTCAGCTCTTGCCACCTGGACCTCTTTGTAGGACTATTCCAGTGTCCTCAGGACATGGCAGCATCTTATCCCAGACTGAGTCATCCAAGAAAGAGCGAGGAGGATGCTGCAGTGCCTTTTAAGCCCTGGTAACTTCCTCTATGTTCCAGCTGTTAGAAGCGAGTCACTAAATCCAGCTGTCACTCCACGGAGAGGAACGCAGCTCCACCTCTTGAAGGAGGGAGAACCTGTGGACATATTTTAAAGCCACAAGACTCTTCACCTCTCAACTCTCTCCATGCTGAAGTCTACAGAGCAGACCTGCACGTCCTTGGTGTTGGCATGCGTCCAGGCTTCACACAAGCCCAGCACTTCCTCTGGGCCGAGGGACTTTCTGCCACAGCTCACCTCTGCTGAATTAGACCCTCCATGGGGTCCCCCAGGAGAGTTTCTTACGCACGTTCGCCAAAAGGCCAACTCTCCTCTCCAGTAGGGAACTCTTGCTTGCAGGAAAGCACAGGAGAAATCCTTTAACGAAGTACCTCCCCTTCCCCAGTGGTTTGCACATTGATCCCCACACCCTTCTCGGAGGAGGCATTGTCACTGTTACCAAAGAAAGAGGGAAACACAGGTGAGATGGCCCACTCAGGGGCCCCTGGTCTGTGTGACACTAAACCCATGCCCTCCCTCTTACATCAGTTCTTGGTTAGGGGAAAATCTCCTAGAAGATTTGAACTTGTTGATTCAAAGTAGTGTTGTTATATTTCTGACTTTAGGGGGTCGAGAGGGGACAGGCCACTCATGGACCATCGTCCATATTTAAACAATGTTGACAACAACTACTGTTTGTTAAGGGCTTATGTTGTACGACGTCCCGTGAGACCATCTTCCTGCATCATCTCATCTGGTCCTCACGGCAGTGGTCCAGGGAGGTAGGGATTTCTAGAACCACCTCCGCCCCCGCCAGAGAAGGAGAAACTGAGTCTCAAAGGCATCAGGTGATAAGCCCACGGCATTGCAGCTACTGACTTCTCTCCAGGTCGCCTTGGACCCAAGCCCCGTGCTTCTAACTGCAGATCAACAAACGCCGACTCCAGCCCGTGGCCCGTCATCCCCGAGCGGCCTTGCCACCCATCAGCTGGAGCTGTGACTTGTTGCCCATTGACGGTATTAGCAGGATGCAGACGAGCGGGGAGCAGCGGGAAAGCACTTGCGTGTCAGCTTGCAGATGTGTGTTCAAGCAGCTCACAGGCAACGAGAAAGAGGTTGCCTTCGTTCACCGCATCTATATTAATGATGTGACTGACAGGCCGAAGGGGGAAATGATACATCTTTCCTCCTGGTTTTCCATGGAGCACCCAGTGATCTAGTTCCTCTTGGCAAGAAGCAGGGGTTCCAAGCTCACAGAGAGAGAGACAGGCGCGCCGTGGCTGGACTGCGCGTCCAGAATGGCCAGGAACAACCAGCGCTGCGCTGTGTGCATTTGGGAGCTCAGCCTGTCTCTTTGGCTTCATTCTCCATCTACAGACCCGAAGACCACCCCTCCCCGCCCCCAGCCCTGACATCTTTCCTAAGCTCTAAACCGACACTGCCCAATGGAACCGTTTGACAACGAAAACGTTCTTTCTACTCTGATACCGTAGCTACCAGCCAGCGAGGCTACTGAGAGCTTGCAGCTGAGAATCTGAATTTTTAGTTTCATATAATGTTAAGTCATTTACCTGTAAGTGTAAACAGCCACGCGTGCCTAGAGGCGACCGTGTTGAAGAGCGGCGCCCCTGACCTTCCTTTTCAACTACCTGGACCTACTGGGGCTCCCCAGCAGCAAGGATACACGTGAACATGATTTATTAGGGAAGCGCTCCCAGGAGGAATTGGGACGAATAGGGGCAGCAGTTCAGGCAGGAGAAGACGCCAAGCAAGGCGGGAAGGTGCAGCCCCAGGGGAGGACCAGCCGCCTGATCCTTGGGAGTCTGGTGTGTAAATCGTGCTTCTGAGCTTGTCCTGTTTGGAGGCGCAGAGCTGGACTTTTGTTCCCCTGCACCGGCCAGGCATTGGTGACGATTTGTTGCATAGGGGACCCTAACTTCCAGGCACTCTGGCTCCAGTGGCCCAGGGGAGGTGCGCTGTAGAGATGCCACAGGCAACAGAAGCGGCGCAAGGTGTCCCCAGGGGTCAGCAGGGCACTGACAAATCCCTCACTTAACTACAGTTGGTCCCTCACCTGAGGTCCCACGCCCTTGAAACTCAGTGTGTCCAAATGTGAACTCGCCTTCTGTGTTCATTTTCTGTGGCCGACGTAACAACTTGCCACGAACTCAGTGGCTTAAAACAACACGCATTCATTATCTTACAGTGCTGGAGGGCAGAAGTCCCACAAGGGCCTCAGTGGGTTCAAATCAAGGTGCCGGCAGGGCCGCACCTCTTTCTGGAGGCTTTCGGAGAGAAGCCATTTCTTGCCTTTTCTGGCTTCTAGAGGACACTGCCCTACTGGGCCCGTGACGCTTCCTCCATCTTCAAAGCTGGCAGTGACGGCTGGGGCCCTTCTCAAGCTGCATCTGTTGGCCTCTTCCATCATCTTAACTTTCTGACCCAGCTAAGAGAGGTCCCCTGGTTTTCAGGTCCCTGTGATTGGCCTGGGCCCACCCAGCTAATGCAGGCTGCTCTCTCCAGCTGTGGTCTGTGCCCTTCATCACATCTGCAAGGTGTCTTTTCCCACGTGAGTTGACACAGTCCAGGAGCTGAGGGTTAAGGTGCAGGCGTCTTTGAAAGGGCCATTATTCAGCTGGCTACCTTATCTAAGCCCCCACGGTACTGTCTGC
Organism: Lagenorhynchus albirostris; assembly: GCF_949774975.1. Classification (NCBI taxonomy): domain Eukaryota; kingdom Metazoa; phylum Chordata; class Mammalia; order Artiodactyla; family Delphinidae; genus Lagenorhynchus; species Lagenorhynchus albirostris. The sequence continues at coordinate 5,491,863 of NC_083109.1, read as the reverse complement.
TGTGTTCCCTTTCGTGGTGAATGGTCCTCTCCTAATGTCCTCACGGTGTTTGAGCTAGAGACCTGGGTGTCATCGACCTCCTCCAGGCACCCCACATGCAATCCAACCCCCAAGCCCACTCATCCTCCCTCCTAAAAAGCCCTCAAATCAGTACACTTTTCTTGATCCTCACTCCCTCTGCCCTGGTCTTGCCTGAAAGGCTGTAAGATTCCCCTAACAGGTCCTGCCACCTTTCAATCTTCTCTTCAAAGAGCATCCAGAATGACCTATTTAACATGGATATCAGGGTGTATCTGTCAGAATAGGCTCGGTTATGCTGTGGTAACAAACAATCCCAGAATTGCAGTGATTTAATATGACAGAGGGTTATTCCTCACTTACCTTGGCCAGGAACCAAGGAACTCAGGCAGCCTCTAGAAGCTGAAAAGGGGAAGAAAACAGATCTCCCCTTACAGCCTTCAGGAGCACAGCCCCTGCTGACCGAATTGAGACTCCTGACTTAGAGAACTGTGAGATGATAACTGTATGTTTTTTAAGGCACGAAGTTTGTGGGAATTTGTTTTTTGTTTGTTTGTTTTTGGTCATGCCATGAGGCTTACGGGGATCTTAGTTTCCTGACCAGGGTTCGAACCTGCGCCTTTGGCAGTGAAGGTGCTGAGTCCTAACCACTGGACCACCAGGAATTCCCGGGAATTGGTTAAATCATAGCAAATGAATACACCTGGATATAATGAATGTTACATTTTGAAGATTCTAAGATTTTGTTATTTTTATCCAGTGAGTGCTGTTTCTTGTGTTTTAGCAAGCAGTGATGTTGGCCGAATTTGAACTTCAAATTCTGTATCTGGAGTGGCAATTCCGGCCCCGTTCACGGCTTTATCTTACCTGGGCGGCTTTGGGTCTGCTCCAGGAGTGGTCAGGGGTCCGTCAGAGGTGGGGGTAGACAGAACCGGGGGGATTTCCTCTGAATCTTTCCCATCCAGGAGTCCCCTGCTCTCATCAACAGTCATGGTTTACCAGCTTCCGTTTTCTGGTTTCTTGGTCTAGGGAGACCGAGTCCCCCTGGTGTCCTGTTGCCTTGTGGCTGCACTGTGCCACCTGCACTTAGCCTCAGGCCAAAAGTTGGGGCCCCTCCCGCCGCGGAGCACGGGCTCCGGACGCGCAGGCTCGGCGGCCACGGCTCACGGGCCCAGCCGCTCCGCGGCACGCGGGATCCTCCCGGACCAGGGCACGAACCCGCGTCCCCTGCCTCGGCAGGAGGCCTCCCAACCACTGCGCCACCAGGGAAGCCCTATAGTGAGTAATTTTTGACTTTTTTTTTTTTTTTTTTTTTTGCGGTACGCGGGCCTCTCACCGCTGTGGCCCCTCCCCCTGTGGAGCACGGGCTCCGGACGCGCAGGCTCGGCGGCCACGGCTCACGGGCCCAGCCGCTCCGCGGCATGTGGGATCCTCCCAGACCCGGGCAGGAACCCGCGTCCCCTGCCTCGGCAGGAGGCCTCCCAACCACTTCGCCACCAGGGAAGCCCTATAGTGAGTAATTTTTGACTTTTTTTTTTTTTTTTTTTTTTGCGGTACGCGGGCCTCTCACCGCTGTGGCCCCTCCCCCGCTGTGGAGCACAGGCTCCGGACGCGCAGGCTCGGCGGCCACGGCTCACGGGCCCAGCCGCTCCGCGGCACGCGGGATCCTCCCGGACCCGGGCAGGAACCCGCGTCCCCTGCATCGGCAGGAGGCCTCCCAACCACTTCGCCACCAGGGAAGCCCTATAGTGAGTAATTTTTGACTTTTTTTTTTTTTTTTTTTTGGTGGTACGCGGGCCTCTCACTGTTGTGGCCTCTCCCGTTGCGGAGCACGGGCTCCGGACGCGCAGGCTCAGCGGCCATGGCTCACGGGCCCAGCCGCTCCGCGGCATGCGGGATCTTCCCGGACCGGGGCACGAACCCGCGTCCCCTGCATCGGCAGGCGGACTCTCAACCACTGCACCACCAGGGAAGCCCGGCTCTGGTTTTATTATTGGGTTCTGTGAGGGACTCGTTCAGTCCTTACCAGGAGTGGAAGTCCTCTGGTTGAATTTTGGGGTCCTTTGAGTGAGTGTCCTTTTATCTCCTACCTGGTTCTTAGAAGACAGATGTTTCCAGCACTGGTTTCTAGCTGGTTCTCTTATTTCTTAATCTGTTTCCTTATCTGTAAGCTCTACGCCACTGGGCCATTGGGTAAATGAGAAAATATGTGTATTTTTACAGTGCTGGGCCCAAGGCTGGTCTCATGGTTATCTTCACAAGCATCTCTCTGTTGCTCGTGGAAGAACACGGAGCTGGTGCTGGCCAGTTTTTCAAGCCCCGTCAGTTCTTCCATATTAACTCTGGAAAAGGCATCTTTCTTTCCTGCCAGGAAAATAAAACTTAAAAAAAAAAAAAAAGGTGCATTGCAGTAATTTAGAATTTGTTGTAATTCAGAATTTCCACCTTTATTTCCTCAAACCAGCTCTGCTAAGTAGACACTGCTCCTGAAGTCCTTATCCACGCAAACAAGGGGCGCTGGACTGCCCGCTGGTGTGCAGCAAAACTGCGACCCCCATGCAGGACACCACGGTGACGGGATCAGGCCTGGGGCCTGAGTGGGCTTTCACTCGACCTTTGCGGCCCTGGTCCATTTGTGTTTTGCACACTTGTTCACTGAGTATCTGGTGTGTCGGTCACTGTGCGGGGTGCCAGGGTCACAGCAACAAACAAGGCAGACACGATCCTGCCTGTACAGATGGACGTCTGGTCAGAGATCTGGACACGAGCCCGAGCATCACATCCGCACGTGTAAACCACAGATGTGCGAAGGGTATGGACAGGGCGGGAGCTGTGTGTGCAGAAGACAGGAACGTGATTTGCTCAGGGAGGCTGGTGGGCTGCCTGGGGAAGTAACATTTCAGCTGAGGTCTGAAGGATGAGTGGAATTTAACAAGGATGAGGCCAAGTGGGAGGAGGCTGAACCAGCCTGTGCACAGGCCCTGTGGTGTGTGGGGCATGGTAAGTTCCAGAACAGACATGGGGAGAGGTGCTGCAAGGGGGATGGGGAGGGCTCGTTAAAAGGTGTGCAATACGGTTGAGATTCAGGAAATAAAACTATAGGATGCACGGTTACATTTGAATTTCAGGTAAATGCCAAATACACTTGAAAACATATAAATATATCCCAAGTATTGTATTGGACATACTTATACTAAAACATATTTGTTATTTATCTGAAATTCTAATTAAACTGGGTGTCCGGTATTTTATCTGGCAACCCTACCTGCAGGGCCTAGTAGACCATGCAAGGAACTTGTTCTCAGACCAGGAGGATAGAAGCCGGGAGCAACAAGACCCAGGCCGGGTGATGAGGTGGCCTCCGCGGGGGTGGCCGCCGCGGGGGTGCAGATGGAGTGGGCCCGGGTTGGGGGAGGCGAGGGGAGGCCGCTGCAGTGTCCAGGCGAGACCCTCCCTGGGTGGCCGAGGCTTGTATCGGGAAGCTTCTCACAGCCAGCTCTGCTCCAGGGACCAGAAATCACTGGAGAAGAAACCTCCCTGTGTCTGCTGTTTTTCTCCACCAGCTGTTTGGGAGGGAAGTGGCGCGATGCCACAGGGCGGTTACTCACCAGTCGTCAGGATGCAGGAGGGAGGACCTGAGCGGCCAGGCTGGGACCCTTGCCTCGCGCCCCTAACAGCCATCACCCTGCTCGTCACCCCTCCCCACCCCCCAAAGAGCTGGAGCTGCTAGGCCCAGGCAGACACCTTACACCCAGTTTGCTTTTATAATTAAAAAATGAGTCATCCGCCCCAGGCAAGAGTACGCTGAGGGCCCGTCCCCAGGCTGGGTGGGGTGTCTCTCCCTGAGGCTACCCTAGTCAAAGTCAGCCTCCTGTCTGCACCATCCCCCTCGTTCAAATGCAAGAACCTTAAAGGCTTTCGAGCCAGGCAGTCCTGTGCTGGGATCCTGACTCCTGACTTCTGATTTTTTCATCGTTTTGAGACTCAGTTTCCTCGTTTCTAAGATGAGAATAACGTTAGTGCCTCATTCACGAAGCTGTTTCAGGATTAAATGATACAGTTTATGAAAAGTCCAGTCACTATCCTCCGCCTCTTTCCCTCCCTCATCAGAGGCTGGGAAGGTGTGGGTGTACAGCACGGGGTCAGCCATCATTTCCTGTGAAAGGCCAGAGGGCGAATATTTAGGCTTCGCGTGCCACTTGGTCTCAGTTGGCCAGTGGCCCTGCTCTGGTAGCTGCACCTGACCACACAGCCACAGAGCCAGGCGGGCAAAGGGCACAGCGGCTTTCTCCTGCACCTCCCAAGCCTGAGGACTCCCATTCTGGCATATGCTTTGTAAGATTATAAACGGCATGTTCCTGTGAGTTTGCTTCAGGCCGAGCTCCTTAGGAGCAGGTCCTGAGACGGGGCCTTGGCCTGCACGATTCTGCTCTCTGAGGATAAGGGAGAGAGGGTGCAGGATGGGGGGAGGTTGGTGAACAAGGGTGTGGTCTCAGCTGGAGTCCGGCCTCAGCCTGATCCCACGGGGAGCCCTGGCGTGTACTGCACGACAGACTTGGCCTCCCTTGAGGCAAGGGACTGGTCCTTCGTACCCCTTCAGTCAGGTTTTGGTTGCAGGTTGCTGACCCCCTGTGAAAGGCGTCACTTCTGTATCAGGGGTTAACTGGGAACCATTAACAGGCAGCCCCTACCCACAGCAGCTGGGGGATGGATGCCCCTAGCCAGTGACGGGGGTCAGGGCAGAGGAGCAGCCATCATACTGACACTCCCATCATCACCATCATCATCATCATCATCCCCATCACCATCACCTCCTTCACCATCATCATCATCACCATCACCACCTTCACCTTCACCATCATCACCATCACCACCTTCACCATCATCGTCATCGTCATCACCACCTTCACCATCACCACCATCACCATCACCACCTTCACCATTATCATCATCACCATCACCACCTTCACCATCATCATCACCATCACCACCTTCACCTTCATCATCATCACCATCACCACCTTCACCTTCATCACCATCACCACCCTCACCTTCATCATTATCATCACCATCACCACCTTCACCATCATCGTCATCACCATCACCACCTTCACCATCATCGTCATCACCATCACCACCTTCACCATCATCATCACCACCTTCACTTTCATCATTATCAGCACCATCATCACCATCACCGCCTTCACCATCATCATCATCATCACCACCTTCACCATCATCATCATCACCACCTTCACCATCATCATCATCACCATCACCACCTTCACCTTCATCATTATCATCACCATCATCACCATCACCGCCTTCACCATCATCATCATCATCACCACCTTCACCATCATCATCATCACCACCTTCACCATCATCATCATCACCATCACCACCTTCACCTTCATCATTATCATCACCACCTTCACCATCACCGCCTTCACCATCGTCGCCATCATCGTCATCACCACTCTCATTATCGTCATCCAGTATTTCATTCGAGGCTCTCAGAGCCCATGATGCAGCTGAATAGCTAGAGTTATTATCCAATTTAACACGGAGCAGGAATGGTCCCGGGAGTTATGATGAGCTGAGGGTCCTGTGGAGGCATTTGGGGGAAGCTGGGACCTCCACCTGGTTTCCCAGCTCCTGGGTGAGAGCTGGGGTCATCTCCCCACTGCACTCAGGAGGTCAGGGAGGCTTGAACATTTGCCTCCTGGCCCCTGGGTCCCAGGCCCCTCTTTACCGAAACCTGTTTCATTCGTGGAGCTAAACCACCGGGACAGGAGGGGGATGGTGAGACACAAAGACAGTAACCGACAGCGACATACAGCCAGGGGCACTCTCTGGAGGGGCACTTATCTACCCGCACACCCTGGACACTTGTCTCTGCCTCCCCGGGCCTCAGTCTCCCCCATCTGTTTGGATGAGACGCTGTCCAGATCATCTCTCGGGTGGTGGGAGGTGGCCATGGTGGGCTCCCTTCGACGCCTTTTCTATATAGAAATGGAAGAGGGAAGGGAGGAAGATGCTGGCCATGCGCCATGAGTGGGGGGGTGGGTGCTTCAGACAGCAGGTCTTCTCTGTGACCTGGACTCTTGGGGGCCTGCAGAGGTCATGAACCCCCTCAGCAGGACTCCCAATGAGCACAGGCCTGGGGCTGAGTGGGCAGCAGGGACCCCTGTGATTCCCATCACCCGGGCAAGTGTGGAAATATTTGGACAAGTGTGGGGAAAGCGGGACCCTCTCCAACTGTGACTGGAGTGAAACGGGCACGGCCAATGTGGGAAGCAACGCAGAAGATTCTGGGAAAAGTAAAAAGGCCAAATCTACAGCCTGCAATCACAGCTCTAAGGCTGAAGGCCCCAGAGCCCGGCTCTGCCCCAGGCTGGTCTCAGGACCCTGTCGGGGGCACACAGAGCCCAGGGGGATGGTGGCCTCCTGGGATAGCACAGCTCAGACTTCAACGCTTGGAGGCTCATGTCGTGTCACTGCCAGGCTTGTGACCCTCCAGCGGCTTCCGAGGGCACTTGGGGTCAAATGCGAACTGTTCACTGCAGCCTGCAAGGCCCGAGTGATCTGTCCCCTGGGACCTTCCCTCGAATTGCACGTCGCTCTCCCCATTACCCCCCCAGCCCCGCTCACATCCCTGCACCATGGTCCCCTTTCCTTCTCTCAGCATATTCAGCACACTCGCACCCCAGGGCCTTTGCACTTGCCGCCCCCTCTGCCAGGAGTGCTCTCCTCCAGCTCTCTCTCTGTCTGTCACCTTCCTGTAGTCTGGGTCTCAAATCTCCCCTCACCCCAGGGCCTCTTTCTTGGAAGAAACCACCCCGCCCTCTATCAACCATGCCTCTTAATCATCAGATAGCCTCTTGCTCAGCCTCTCCTGCCCCAGACTCAGCTGGTGGGAGCAGGGAGCCTGCCCACCGGCCCTCTGTCTCCCAGGTCTCCCCCTTCTGCATGGTGCCAGGTGCTCAGTCAGTGCTGGCTGAGCTAACCTCCCGAGTAGGGGCTGTAGCAGCAGGTCCTGCAGGGCACCGGGCCAGGCTGGACACGGGTCCCTGGGTCCTGCTCTGCTCACGTTGTGTGACTCCGGCCAGACTGGACCTAACCCCTCTGGGCCTGTGGTGACAGGAACCCCAGCTCTCCAGACGTCTGGGGCTGGTGGCAGAAATAATTGGATTAACTGAAAGAAACTGAACCCTGAAGAGAAGACCAGGGTCGCTGGGAGCAGAGGGACATTCACCTAGTCTCTGGCGCCCACTGGAATCATGGTTTCTCCACCCTGGAATGTTGTCCCCCATCCTGGCTTCACCCTCCATCCTCTGGGGCATTGTCTGGCCGGCTCACCGAGGCCACAGGCCTCAGGCATCCCAGCCTGTGGGGGAGATGTCACCCCTCTCCTTCCCTTCCTTTCCCCAAGGGGCTGTTGGTCCAGGGTGGATAAGCGTTTGCAAATACCTTCCAGAATGAGGCCCAATCCGTGCTGACAAGTGGAACGTGGGCGCCAGCTGGGGGCCAGGCCCGTGGCAAAAGTCATGACCCCCATGACCCCGGAGGCTCAGAGAGGTGAGGGGACCTGCTCCATGTCACACAGCCTGGGGGACTGGATTTCAACCCAGTCTATGTGACTCCAGACACCTTCCTCTGCTCAGGACTGAGTGTGGGAGGCAAAGGGGAACGAGACCCAGGCTGGTCCTTAAGGGGTTCTTGGCCTGAGGGGTGTTTGTGAAACCTCAGATCCTCTGAACGTGAGCTGGCTTTCTTGGCTCAGACTTGCAACGGGGAGGTCAGACCGGGAGTGGAGGGGATGCCAGGAAAGAACAGATTTGCTCTGTCAGGATGTTGCTCCGAAGAAGGGGCTGTTTTTCTGGAAAGTTCCACACTGGCCCCACAAACTCTCTCTGTTGGTCGCCAGTGGCAGAAGAAGACAGAGCCTGTGCTCCTCTCTGCACAGCTGCATGAACTGGGGTGGTTTCTGTGCCCCTCTAAGCCTCAGTTTTCTCATCTGCAAAGTGGGTATCATAACGCAAGAAGCTTCCAGCTTGAGGACAGCTTGCCGAGTGTAAGACTTCCGGGGTTCAGAGCAGGTGCTCAGGAAGTGTGGGTAGTGTGAGGACGGAGTGGAGATGGAGCCTCGATGCACAATGACTCAGTCCTTGGTCAGTGGAGAGGGAAGGAAGGGACGAGTCAAAGGGGAAACGGAGAGACCTTGGGGGCCCAGGAGCTGGTGGTGGGAGGGGAGACCCGGTGTCCAGATGGCAGAGCTGGGAGGTGATGATTCACTTCTGAGGCAGGAGGCTCGGGGGCTGTTTGACTCCAGGCCTAGCTGGTCCAAATATATGATTTCGTGCACAACTCAGCGCCCCAGGGCCTGGGGGTGGACAGAGGAACGATGCTCAGGGACTTGCTGCCGGCAGGTGGGTGGGCTGTGCCGGGGTGGGAAGGGGAGTGGGCTTCTCTTCTTTCCCCGAGGCTCCCAGTGCAGTCCTCCCTCAGCCTGGCTGAGGTGGGGAGATTGTGGCCCCCTGACATTCCTCCTCCCCAAAGTCAAGGCTTTCCAGGGAGAGCCCACCCCTCCCAGCCAGGCGAGTCGGTACCCTGGACCAGCCTCGAGCAGCACGTGTAACGATAGCTAACACCATTGTCACGCTCTCTTTTATTTGTTTTATTCTGGTTAGTCAGCGCTCCCAACCCACCCCTCCCGCAGTGTTGATGTGTGTCCTTTTGTTGTTCTGTGTGTGTGCGTTTTATTTTATGGAAATGATAGAAGCCTGTGGATCTCACTGTTTCTTCTGTTTTCTCAGCCTCCTGCCGTAAAGCACATCCACGCTGCTACGGGTACATCCGGGCTGCTGCTTCTAACTGCTTCCTGTCTGTCCGTGGATTTCATCCTCCACAAAGGGTGCCAGCTAGTTGCCAGGGACCCTGCACCGAGGCAGTGATGAAAAACTCATTCATTCTCTGGACTTCGGTGAGCATTTCTTTGACATTTACACCCAGAATCCAGAATTGCTGAAACGCCATAAAGTGCGCTGGACACTGTACGCCCCCGAGTGCGCTGGACACTGTACGCCCCCGAGTGCACTGGACACTATGCCCCCGGCCATCCTTGTGCACCCCTCCAGCCCTCGGCTGCCTTTTAAATTCTTGTCAGACTTTGCTGTCATCTGCATATAGCTCTCACTGCTGGTGAATGTTAACCTCTCTTCCTGTGCTTATCAGCTTTTGAGTCTCCTTGTCTGCAAATTGCCTGTTCATATCTTTTGTCCATTTTCCCTTTGGGGTTTCTCGCTTTTTTTTGTGGGTTTGCCGGAGCTCCTCGTTTGTTCACCACTGGAGACTGAACACCTGCGGGGCGGGGCTCTGGTCTGCTCTGCTCACCGCTGCGTTCTTGGCACCGTGCAGGCAGCCCTGGCGCACAGTTGGTGCTTTACGAACGCGCGGTGAGATGAGCGAATGACCCCAGAGCCCCACTGTCCCTCACGTGTCATGTCCCTCCTCCTCTCCTGGGCTGCGGTGAGAAGCAGTTGAGGTGACGGGGTGGCAATTTGGAAAGGGCGTGTTGCTGTGAACACTCAGGGCGCCGTCCTTGGGCTCCGAGCCCTTTCTTGGGGGCAGCGCTGCTTCCCACCTGGGGGGCCCGTGGGCCTTACCTGTGGAGCTGTGACTTGCGAGTGTAACACCGCAAAGGGGGGAAACCCCAGCCCCGTCTCCCCAGTGCTTTTGCAGCTGATATAAGCTCTATAAGCTCGAAGAAAGTGACCAAGTGCATGAGACCAGATGCATAAAATGCAAAACAGAAGTGTCATTTGATCTGTAATGGGAAAGAGAAAAATCTCAACAGTCTTGCAGAGATGGGAACAAAACCTAGCAAGAGCAGTTAGCGCTAACTCAGCTGATACGGATGCTTCAGTCGAAGGGGCCTCCCGCAGCCCAGAGGCAAGTCACTGAGCCCTGCCCGCCCCCAGATTACTCGCTCAGAAACTTTGGTTGCCTGTAGGATGGGAAAGCTGTCTCTGGGTTTCTGGCCTGAGAGAAGTGAGAACCAGTAACCCGGGGACAGCCTCAATGTGCCTAGAAGGGCCTGACGACGCCCCTCCCTGCTCTGCCCCAGCAGGGAAATCGCGAGGGTGCCTCCTCAGCCCAGCTGTCTGGGGCTCGGCCCAGGCAAGAGAAAGGTTACAGGAGGAGACACTGACATTAAACCGCAGCAAGGAAACAGTGAAGGTAGAAGTGTGTCCTGGCATGAGTGCAGGGCTGCAGGGTGGCTGGGAGGAAGCGTGAGCAGCTGCCTGGGGCCCAGGAGATGCCTGCTGTGTGACCGTCCCAGGCTCAGGGATGCCTGTCTCCCCCCATGGAAACCAAATCAGGAAAGTCGCAGCCCGTCCCCACTCATGTACCCCTCCCTGGATCCACCCATCTGCCCATCCAGCCGCACTCTGGGGAGGAAGGGTGAGGATGTTTGTGGTGGGAGAAGAGGACCCTGGCATGGCGTCTAGTAGCTGGCGCAAAGCAGGTGAGCCCAGGGGACACTGAGGTCTGGGGAAGGGGCCCACTCTTTCTTTGCCCTGTCACTCCCTTTCCCAAACACTGAGCCTGTCTGTTCATTCATTCAACTTTCATTCATTCATTGGGCACCTGCCACCGCCCCGCCCACCTACAGGCACTGTGCTATGCCTCAGGGGCACCGAGTGAGGCTGACACCCTGCCCTGACCTCAAGTACTCACGTCATAGCAGGCAAGATGAATAAACAGGTCAAGCACCTACAATTATTGCAGGTTGAGGTAAGTGCTTTGCAGGAAACAAGCAAATGTGTGTACATGGGGGTGTGGGAAGCCATCGCTAGAGGGGGGACTTGGGAAAGGCTTCCCTGAAGCCATGAGGATGAGCATCTCTGAGGACATCTGGAAATAGAGTGCTCTATCCATGGGAACAGCACGTGCAAAGGCCCTGGGGTGGGAAAGTTGCTTGGGACACGCCAGGAGCTGAGAGAGGGCCTCGCAGGGAGCGCGTGCTCAGCCAGCGTCAGGGTGTAGAACCCACAGTGGTGAATCCAGCCATCGTTTCCCAGGTAGCCCCCCTCCTTCTCTCCCCACCACATGGAGTCATTTTCTCCTTGGGAGCGTGGCTTAAAGGTTTCCCAAAACATCATTAACATTCAACGAAAGGAAACCTCCAGGCTGTCTTGCAGGAAGACCCTGGACAGCTTGCCAGTTTTCAACTGGAGATAATTAAATCGTGCATTTACAATGGACCCCCCCCACCCCCAGGACCAAGCATGCTTTTCTCTTCCCTTCTGGTTTGTGGCCTGCCATATGGAGAGGGAAGTGGGTTTGCCCCCAGGAGAAAGAAGGGAAAGCAAAACATTCCTCAGCAGAGAAAAACAAAAGAATCCTGGCGAGCAAGGAGTCAGTCTCTGAGCCTTGAATTGATCTTTTTATCAGCAGGAAAATGCTGTTGGTCATCAGGGATGGGGTGTGTCACGTTCCCATTTTGAGAAACTTTGCCCCAGACCCCTCCTCTGAGAACAGCATGGCTCCCGAGGCCGAGGAGCTCTCGCCTAGCACTGAGCGATCAGCATTTGGTAGACAAGAGCTGAGGGCTTTGTTTATACTCTTTTCATCCCCCCAAAGGCTCCACAAGGGACGTTCTAGTCCATTTTACAGATGAGGAAGCTGAGGTTCAGAGAGGTAAAGGAACTTCCCCAAACCACAGACTTAAGTGCTAAAGCCAAGGTGCAAACCCTGATTCTGCCAGCTTCAGACCCAGGCTCTGGCCCTTCTCTGTGCTTCTCCCATGTGTTCCCAAAAGAAAGTCCTGGGCTCTGGGCTGAGCTTGAGGCCGAGCCCAGCACGTGCCGGCGCCATCAGGGGTTACTTGTCTGTTCCCGCCAGCTTCCTCTGTGAGCCCCTGGGAGCGATTCTTCTGAGGAATAAGACTGGGGAGCCTCCCAGGGCACAACTTGTGTGAGTGGGAGTTCAGGAATGGCTTGATCAGGCCTCCAGGGCCTGCCTCCGCACCCTCATTAGGCCCCTTTTCTAGTCCTACTCTGGTGTCCTGCTTTTTAATTTTCAGTATCACATCAGGAATGTTGATGGTGTGATGGAATTCAAGCAGAACTCAAAATCCCGTTGTGTTTGAACCAGACCTGGGTTCAAATCTTGTCTGCTACCTCTTGGCCTTGTGACCTTGGGCAAGTTTCTCACCTCTCCTAGCCTTAGTTTCCTGATCTATAACATGGGGATGCCATCTATCCCAGGGATGTTGTGAGAATGCAGTGAATGATTTTGTAGGTCTGTTGGCACAGGGCCTGGTAGGCAGTGAGTCCAGTAAATGGAAGTTGTTATGACCTGGCCAGGAGCAGAGGTCGTTATTACCGTGGTCAATCCCCACACAGATAGGAACAGAGGTCTTTCCCACTGTGGCCAAGCCGCCACGCCAGGACCAGCTACAGAATTTGCAGAGCCCAGCACAAAATGAAACCTTGGGGCCCTTGTTCAAAATGTATTGAGAACTTCAAGAGAGCAACAGCTGAACATTAAACCAAGTGTGTGGGTCCCTATCTCGGGGCCCTGTGAGCCTGCAAGAAGGGCACCGCAGAAGCCAGCCTTCCCCTGCACAGGAGGGAACAGAGGCTTGTACTCCGACCACTCGTGTATCTTCTATGGTGAAGCGTCTATCCAGATACTGGGCCCGTTGTTTACAAACTGGTTTTGGCGTTTTCTTATTGGCTTGGTTTCTTTATATGCATTATGGGTAACAGTCCTTTGGTGAAAAGGATTTGTGTGTTTGCTTTTTTTATTTTTAATAATACAGCCTCAAAAAAGATGAGCAGGGCTTCCCTGGTGGCGCAGTGGTTGAGAGTCCGCCTGCCGATGCAGGGGACGCGGGTTCGTGCCCCGGTCCGGAAAGATCCCACATGCCGCGGAGCGGCTGGGCCCGTGAGCCATGGCCGCTGAGCCTGCGCGTCTGGAGCCTGTGCTCCAAAACGGGAGAGGCCACAGCAGTGAGAGGCCCGCGTGCCGCCAAAAAAAAAAAAAAAGATGAGCTGAAGGAACAGCAGTGGGAAACTGTGACAACAGGATTTTAGGATTTTTCAAGTCAGGAAAAGTAGCAGCATGAGGTGTAGAAAATAAAGCGTATCCATACCTTTCTGTTGGTGTCAGAGCAGAGAAACGAGGGGTTGGAGAGACCCCGTTCCGAGCGAGTCTCCCGTCACCACTTCCCGGCTGTGAACTTCCAGCCCCGACTTCACCCCTCTGGGCCTCGGCTTCCCCCTCTGTTAAATGGGGAACAGAATCTGTGTCCTCAGGAGCTGGTCATGCAGATGAATGGCCGAGGCAGGCCCGGTTTATCTTGTTCTCCCCAGAGGGCAGCTCACGAGCAGAATTCCAGGAGTGAGGGGACCGGTGGGGGGGAGTGGGCACTGATTTGGGGGATCATGGCTGGCTTGCTGGGTACAGCATGCAGCGTCTCTGGGCTTGTTTCCTGGGGGCTCAAGGGCTCCTGTCACCCCAGCCTCCTTCCTCTTCCAGGCTGGGTGGTAAATGGGAGGGGTCCAGGCAGATGGGGAGGCAAGGGGGGCGCATCCTGAGATCCGTCCTGCAGGCTCCACTCCTTCCCCAGACAAGGGCAGCAGGGGTCCCCAAGGGGGGGACTTAGTGGGAAGCAGGGTGTGAGGTCTCATGTCTTTAAATGGGCCCACTCCCAGGAGAGACCTCCCTCTCCTTCACTCACATACGGTAGGTGCAGGAGAAAAGGAAACGCCAAACCAGGGCCTGGAGGAGCTGAACCCGTCACCACATAAGAATGAACCAATTGGTCCCCGAGGACAGGAGGTCCGAGTCCCTTTGTGCCATCGCCCTGCTCCCTCCCCTTGTCCCCACCGAGTCCCGACCCTAGAAGGAAGGAAGGAAGCAATGGAAGGAGGAAGTTGGGGAGAGAGGGAGGGAGGGAGGGAGGAAGCACATCTTCTGACCTCAGGACCAATATCTGTGTTACACCTGGGCCTTTCAAGATGGGGCCCAAGATGTGAAGAAGGGGCCAGGGGAGTGAGGCAGGGCCTCTGGCTGCACACTCGCCGTTTCAGCCCAACTTCTACCCCTATTGGAGGTGGGGCCTTAGGCAAGACAACCTGCTGGGTCTCAGTTTGCGTGTCTGTAAATTGGGGATGATGGCTGTACCCACCTTGGCCCCAGAGCCCTGGCCCTTGGATTGAGCGTCCACGCTCTTCAGTGGCGTGGAGTCTGAGGCTTCCGCTCAAATGCAGATCAAGCCTCCCAGGACCTTCACAGGCGGGGGCCCCTTGCGATCACGCCCTGGATCAATGCTCTGCTGTCGCTGCCATCTCAACATGTGGATCATTTTATCTTTGAACTTGTGTTTTGTAAGTGAAGTCCATGGGGCAATGGAGAGTGTGTGTAAGCAGAGGGAACACGCACGGTCTGTGAGTCCTCGTTCCCGGCCGCCCCGTCCACACATAGCCCTCACGATGACCCCGACACAAGGCTGAATTCTGGGGGCCCAAGATGTGGGCCAACTCAGCAAGCTCAAGGGGAGTGTGTTCCGTTCACGGCAAACACCCGAAGGCTCTCCCTCTGAACGAGGACTTGCTTCTGACGCAGAGAGAAGGCAACTGTGCTCTGAGAGACACCAGTGACCCATCATATCCTTTTTTTTTTTGCCGTTTCCCTGCACCAGCCAGACATGTAGGCTGGAAACCACACCGTAGAGAGAAAGGGAGAGAGAAGGCAACCCCAGCTCCTTTCTCATCAGCCAGACAGAGATGGAGTGTCGGCAGAATGTGTGCGTACCAAGAAGGGAAGTAAGAACAGTCGAGTTAGTTTTGTGCGGTGTTTCTTCCGTTCTGGCTAGAACAAAACACGTGTGCTGTACGAGCTACAAAATACAAATTGTGTCATCTCAGTGATGCTGCCTATGAGTTAAACACTCATATATTTGTATTTAAAACGGACATTGCATAATATAAAGGTGAATGATAAAATTCATGCTAACGATTTAACAGTTTTTCTTTACTTAGTATGACTTCGAATGGCAAATAGGAAGCACCACAACAAGTAGAGAGACTGCAGAAGGAAGGAAAGAGGATGGTAGTGTAGTAATTTTAAAGGCACTTTTCCCCTGCTTTTTGAAGAAGGGCTGCATAGTTTTCTTTTCCACTGGCTCCCACAAATTATGTAGCTGCCCTGTTCCAGGTGATAAGCAGGGCCCTGGTTTTTCGGCGTTTGTGACCAGGCCCCTGACCTGTTTGTTGCTGGAAACTAGGCAACAGGATGTAATGATGAAAAGAGCCGGCGCTGGCTGCTCGTCCCGATGCCGTGCTGTTGCTTAGCGTGAATCACTTCGTTCAATCCTCCCAACAACCCTAGGTGACGGGCACTGCTGTTACCCCCAATTTACAGATGAAGAAACTGAGGCTCAAGAGGTGGCGTGCTGTGCGCAAGCTGGAACCTGGCCAAGCTGATCCTGGGATGCAGATCTTTCTGTCTTTAACCCCATGATCCCCCTGCCACCCCGTGATCCCCTTTTGCAGATGCGCACACAAAATCGTCTCTCTTGGGCACTTTAACTTCACAAGATCCGTTTCCTCTCAAACGCTGAATCTAAAAGTCCCTGGAATTGTCTCACCAACTGTTTCCTTCCCCTCTCAGAGAAGTTGCCACATAAAAGCTCAGAGAGAGACAGGATAGGGAGAAGAAACTGAAAAAAGGCAGCAGATTTTTAATGTTTTATTGATTGTTCGCCGTTTCATAGTTGCCTCGTTTAAGGCTGGTTGGAATCCCATTTGCCTTGGCTATGCAGATCAGAGCATATAAGCAGACACCTCCCCAAGACCTGGAGTGTCACTTTAGGTGTTAATTATGTTTTCTATCCGCCTATAAACTCCTGTTTGGGAGAGCCCGGGCGTTCTTAAAATAAATGGCAATATAAAATTGAAAACAGCTAGCACTCCCGAATCAATTTTCACATCTTATAACTTTGCGGCATAATTCATTTCTCCCTCCTGCGCCTGCGTGGCCATGGGGACGGCTTCACACTTACCGTATAATTTCACGAGGAGCAAAGCAGTTCATACTCTGCAGTGCCTTCTTGTCTCCCTGCCGCTTGGAGCCCTGAAGCAAAAGCAAGAGGTGCCAAGTCTCCCCACTTGATTAAACCATGTGGGCAAAGACAGTGCAGGGAAGATGTATAATATATTTTGTAAACTGGAGAGATAACTGCAAAGGATTCAACCTATAATTGTGAGGATAATCGCTCCCATTACTTGAACCGTGCTTGTCGGCTGCGTGGGGAGGGATGAGGGCGGCGAGCTTGCACGTGTCAGAAGTGTGACACCAAGCAGAGCCATGGCAGAGAAGCCCGCCTTAGCTGCCGTGTTACTTAGAATAGGGTTTTCTTTAAATATACACATATTTAAACTGAGGTTTAACATACAGACAGCACAGTGCTCGGGTCTTAGCAAACACGTGGCTCAAAGTGTTCCTGTACCTCGCATGTAGCCATGTTGAACTTTGCACACATGAGTGCCTGTCTAACCTCCACTGTGACCAAGATAAGAGCATTTTCAACACCCACTTGTGCTTCCTGCCAAGGTAAGGGCTCGTCTACCTCCCAGCACTGCAGATTACTTTTTCTTGTATTTTCTCTTCTTTGATTAATGGAAGCACACGGGGTATGACCTTTGGCGGCAACCTTCTCACTCCTCATTATTTGTCTGCATTTTGTCCACATTCTCGTGCGTGGCAGGAGCTCGTGCTTTTTCATGGCTGCATAGTAGTCCAGCGTATGACTCATCCATTCTGTTGTGGACATGGCAGGAGCTCGTGCTTTTTCATGGCTGCATAGTAGTCCAGCGTATGACTCATCCGTTCTGTCGTGGACGGGTATTTGTGTTGTTCCAAGTTTGGGGGCTATTATGAACCAAATGTGCTGCCGTGAGCATTAGAAGGGGTTTGTCTTGCTTGTATTAAAAACTGGACCCGTGGACCCGTGTGTCCTGCACACACGCCTGAGTCCTGACCTGCACATTTTTAGCTATTTTCTCCTCAGTTTTGGCGGAATCAGGAGCCAGGAGGGCAAGCACCCTTGGCGCTGGACTGGGAGCCTGCTTCTTTCAGGAACCACTGGCTCCTTAGTTTGCAGCTCCTCTGAAGTCTGCGAGTTCCCAAGAGACTTCCTTTCCTTCCCTGGTTCCTGCTGCGCTCGTCTTTATTCTGAGTTAACTACTAGACCTAATTAAACAGCGCCATCTCCTCGGAGTGGCTGCTTCTCTTCCCGTCTGAATACAAATTAAACTCCCATGCCTTTAACATTCAGGTCAGTTTATCAGAATCAACCTCTTTCAAAACTCTAAGGCCAAAGTGATTCCAATGTCAGTCACTGGGAGGGGCCGGCATGAGTACTTTCCAGCTGACCCCACTTGGGAGCAGCCCGAGGAGAAGGTGTTCGTTCACAGCCGAGGGGGCCAGACTGGGCTTGCTAGGGGGGTCCACGGCCATCAGAGCCCGTGGCGTGACCTAATTTCTTCGCTGCTGCATTCATTCCCTACTTAGTGGAGATTCAAAATCCTTGTTATTTCATTTTTCTAGTCACTTGATTGAGCAAATATTGATCTTTGTATGTGCCAGGCCCTGTGCTGGGCCTGAAAGATGCGTGGGTGCACAGGACACATGTGTGGGGAGACGAGGAGTAATGCAGGGTCTGTAACTCTGACGGTGTGGGGTGCTGAGAAACGACAGGGCTGTGAAAAGTACCGGGGTCCCAGTTCAGGCCGAAGTGGGGCATAGCAGGGCCTGACTCTGAGTCCCAGCCTCCACCTGGAGATGGTACAGTGCCTCACGGAATCTTTTAAGACCCAACCGGAGACAACGTCTCCTCTAGACGGTCAGAGGTTGAGAGCCTGCGCTGGACTGTCCAGCTTGTCCAACCTCAGGCCACGATGCCTTTCCTCGTCAGAGAGATGGTGCCTTGGGATGCCCATGTCACCAGAATAGCAAAGGGAGCTCTCTGGGGTGTCTCTGCTATGAAAGAAAGGGGGACGTGGTGCCCGGCACACTGAGAGCAGAGCCACTGTCCTCCAGCCTCGCTGTCGACCTTCAGGAAACAGGCCGTTTCCACCTCTTCGCTGTTTGCCTCCAAGTCAGGTGCACAAAAAACAATGTAATTTGGGGGAACCCAGGCTGGACCCCAGTAGATCGGATTGAGATCAGATCCTTGCAAGCTCTGATTGAGAACGGATTAATCAGGGCATGAAACGAGGGCACTGGGGGCCCCCACGGCCCGGGGACATGTGTGCGCCCTGTATGCATTTGCAGGCATGGAAAGCCAGCCCAACCCCTCGCCGCCCTGCCCAGGGGGCCACAGGGGGAGGGGGCCACCGTGTTGTCATCTTTTGGAGCCCAGACCACTCGCCTGGAATACCCAACCCCAAAGCTCGCTGGCTGGGCTTAGGCTGGTGTACAAACGTGCCGGCGGGGGTCAGGATCCCCGCACTCATTTTGCCTTCTTGGCCTCAGTTTCCCCGTTGGTAAATGGAAGGGGGCAGAGCCATGGTTGTCTGCTTCCCAGCAGCCGTTGCTCCCTTCCTCCTCTTCTACAGAGCCCTGGTTTTGTTGAGGGAATCCACCCTCCTCCCAGGGGTCTGTACTTCAGCCCCAGCCCCAGCCCTGGTCCTGAGCAGCCTAACCAATCAAGGTAGTCCCATTTCCCTGGGGCTGGGCTCTGCCCAGTTGGGGCCAATGAGATGTGAAGAGGATCCATCCTGGGAAAAGTTATCTTTCTTCTTAGAAAGAGATGCACCAGAGGAAGAGTCTCCCTTCTCTCATTATATGTAGTCATGCCTGGATGTGACTCTCGGGGCAATGGCAGCCATATTGGGACCAGGAGGAAACCAGCCAGGCCCCAGCCAACGTGTGGCGGTAGGTGGAGCAGCAGGGAGTTTGGATAAGACCCGAGTCCTTCATAACCATGCCATATTGACCAGCCCTGAGCTTCCTTGCCACCGGGTTTCTTGTTAGGTGAGAGAACCCCAGGTCCTTTTATGTATGCCACTTTTGAGTCAGGGTTCCCTTGTAACTTGCATCCAAAATCATCCTAACTGAGAGGAGGGGTGGGATACAGAGGAGACTGAGGATGGATAGATGTACGGTGTCTGCTCAGGATAGCACACATCTGACACTTTCATCTTCTTTCTTCTTGCCCAGACAGTGCAGAGCTGGCATTTTCACCTTCTTTCTTCTTGAGGGGCTCCTTGAACCAGTGGTTCTCAAACTCCATCGTGCCTCAGGATCACCTAGAGGCTTGTTCAAACCAGGTTCCCGGGCCCCACCCCAGAGCTTCTGATTCAGGGCGTCTGGGGTGGGTCCTGAGAATTTGTGTTATCTGACAAATTCCCAGGTGATGCTGACGCTTCTGGTCCAAACCCTGAGAACCAGAGGCCTGAAGAGTGCAGGAGTTTCCAGGGATCGCTGGGGTGGGAAAGGTGTGCCCGGATGTCTGGACTCTCATTCTGCACGCGCAGCAGAGGCTCAGAGTGGTGAGCCGAGGTGAAGGCTCATGGGCATCAACTCTGCAGCTCACATATGAACTTGGGTCCTTCTGTTCTGCAGCCGTGGGCTTTTCTAGTCTGTGCCTCTGACTGCCTCTCTCCTTCCCCAGGGCCTGTCCCAGTGGGACGCCCTTGGAGCTCAGGGTGGATCTCAGGAGGGTGTCAACTTCACGTGTAGAGGCTCCGCCTGGCCAGTTGGTGACAAGGACCTCTTCAAACCTGCTTTAGGGCTTTGCTGCCTTCTCAGATGGACAGATGGACTCAGGCATGGAGTTTGACGAGGCCAAGAGGGACAGACAGAGCAGGACAAGCTTCTCAGGCTCCCACCCTGGGCCAGCAGCCGTGGCCCTTGGTGGGGTGGGTAAATGACACCCTCCTAAGAGTCCCATCTTCTCTGGCCTCAGTGTGATCCATGCACCTGTCCCTTTGCAACCAGTGGCGTTCTCAGCCCAGGGAGACAAAGTTCACTCCAGTCTTTTGCCCTCAGGGAGGTTGCCTGCTTGTTGGGTGATTGAATTCGAATGTATTTGCGGTGGACAAGGCAATGAGCTGTCCAATGAGCTTTCCCTTCAGGAAGAAGAAAGGGGTCCTGTCAAAGAGAAACAGAAACAGAGCCTGACCCTACTTAAAAGTGGTAAAGACAGATTTTCTTCAGCACTGTTGCAAGAGGGGAAGAGAGTATAAAACTGAGTGATCTCGATTCCAAATACATCCCAGGGTGCCGTGTGCACCTGTGAAGTGAACTGGCCTTGTCACCCATATCTTAACAGAGGAAGGAACTGGGACCAGAAAGGGGGGATGATGTGGCAGGCAGGTGCTTGGGTTTTTGGGTAAGACAGGCCTGGGTTTGCCTCTTTGCCCCATGAGCCAGTAGCTCTGAGACCTTGGGCAAGCTTTTAAGATTATCTTCATGCCATTTTCCTTCCCCAGGACAGTGGGGTAGTGTGGATCAGTGGTGGCAGCATGGAAGAGGGGCCAAACAGCCAGGGGCCAAATTCTGGCTGCGCTGTTCAGCTGCTGTGTGACCTTGGGCAAGTTACTAAAGCTCTCTGTGCCTAGCTTTCTTATCTATACATTAAGAAAAATCATAGTTGTTCAGATTAGAAAAGTTAACATCTTTTAAAACACTAGATTAGTGCCTGGCACACACTAGGTGCCATATTCATGTTAGTTATTACTGTTTTTTCTTCTTTTTTAATGAGGATTCTAATACTCTTTACTTGTTTGTGGTGAGGATTAGATGAGACAGGTAACCAAACATCTCTCTGTCTCTCTCTGACTCCATCTATAATGGTTGAGTGTTGAGGGGAAGCTGCTCTTCACTTTGACGTGGAAAAGTTGTTCTCCTTTTTTTTTTGTTCTCCTATTTTTAAAGTAAGCTGCCATTGTGATTAGTTTCTGGAACACAGCTGTCATGGTTTTGGACTTGATTTTAATTTCTGTCTAGAGAAGATCATTTCCTATTTACTTTGCAGGCCTGTGGCCATCTCGTCTGGCTCGCCCCTCTCCGCCCTGTGCTCTGTGAAACGGTTCTAGCTTTGTCCCTGGGTGTGGGAGCCCTCAGCTGTTTGCTCAAATCCTGAGAATAAATAAATAGACCTGAAACAGAGAGCTGAAGGGGTCAGGAAATAAAGCTGTGAAAATGTGTGTGTGTGAGTGTGTGTGTGTGCGTGTGCGCGCATGTGTGTGCTAAGGGCAGGGTTTGATGACCAGATTTGGGTGGGGGGCTTGCTAAAACTGGGAAATAGAGGAGAAACAAAAGCAAGTGTGGCTGTTTTTGTAATTTTATTTTAGAATGGAAATGTCTGAGAAGTTTTTAGGTATGAAAATAATGCATGCTCATTGTGAAAAAAAGAGGCAGACATTTAAAAAGCCGTAAAGAGGAAAATAAAAATTACTAGGAATCTTATTAACTGGAAACAACCACTAACATCATTTTGGCATATGTCTTTATAGAATTATTTTATGATACATTAAAGAAGAAGAAAAAGTTTTGAATAGGTAATATATTCTTATGGTTCAAAACAAAAACAACACAGAATGCACGTACTATAAAGTTTTATTCCTTGCCTGGTGCCCGCTGGCCCAGTTCCTTATACCCAACGGGTGACATCCTTTATTAGTTTAGTGGTAAGGATCTGTATATAGTTTACAGGCAAATACAAATATGTATTTTAATCCTGTTTTATTCACAGAAAGTGTAGTATTATGCATATTGCTGTCTACCTTACTACCAACAATACATCTTAGAGATTTTCCTACATCAGCACTTAGAAGAGTGTCCCCCCCCTTTTTTTTTTTTTTTTTGCGGTACGCGGGCCTCTCACTGTTGTGGCCTCTCCCGTTGCGGAGCACAGGCTCCGGACGCGCAGGCTCAGCGGCCATGGCTCACGGGCCCAGCCGCTCCACGGCATGTGGGATCTTCCCGGACCGGGGCACGAACCCGTGTCCCCTGCATCGGCAGGCGGACTCACAACCACTGCGGCACCAGGGAAGCCCTACTCCAACTTTTTATTATGAAAATTGTCAAATACACAGGAGTTGTTTGCCACCTAGATTTAACAAAAGTTAACTTTTGGCCAAGTTCGCTGTATCTTTGTAAGTGTGTGTGTGTGCGTGCGTGCGTGTGCACGCACGCACACGCACACGCACATGCATATGTGTGAATTAATTAAAAGTTGCAGGCATCGTGACAGTTCACCCCTAAACACTTCAGCTGCATTTCCTAAGAAAAAGGTCATCCTCCTTTATGTCCACCACCATTTTCTCACCAAGAAAATTAAGAATAAATCCTTAGTACTCTCTATTGAGCAGGCCACAGTCAAATTTCCCCAGTTATCCTCCAAATATCCTTTTAGCTGTTTTGCTTTTGAGCCAGGATCCAACAATGTTCTCACATTGCATTTCGTTTTCTCATCTCTTGAATCTTTTGAAACCTAGAACATTTTCCCTCCACCTTTCCTCCCCATGTCATTGACTTTTGAAGTGAACGAATCTAGCTATCTCGTGGCCTGCCCCACGTTCTGGATTTCTCTTGTTCTTCTCTCTCCTCTATTTCCCATAAACACATAACGGAAGGTTGTTGCGCTCTCAGCAATGCTAAGTGGAGTCGCCTGGAGGAGATGGTGGCCACTAACGTTTCCACAATGATGAGTTCTCTTTTCCCTTTGAATGGTTCTGAAAGGGATATGTTGGCCTCTCGCAAGGACTCTGCTCTCCCAACAACCTCTCACTTCCTGGTTTTAGTATCTCCACTGACGATCCTTTTCCGAATAAATTATTTTATCGAGAGCTGCAAATGGTGACTTCGCTAATGTTCTCTTTCCTCCTGCACTGGTGAGCTGGCATTCTCATCGGAGAAGAGCATCCCCGCATCCACTGGGACAAGCCAGTCCGTTCTAGAAGGGCTGGGTCAGGGGGACCAAGGTTTGAACACACATTCTTCAACCCCAGGATCCAGAGCCAACACTCTGCCTGGCCCGCATCCCCCTCCCTTCCCACGAACTTTCATCTCTTCCAGGTTCCCCGTTGAATCCCTCCTGGACTAGCTCGCGGCCACTTTACAGGTTTGGGGGCATTCCGCTCCACCTCCCCAATAAGAAAGCAGTTGGAAATATTCGCTCTGGGGCTGCTTCTAAGAGATGCGTGGCTTGGCCTCTCCGGGGAACAATTTGAGTCTGGCCATCGAGGGCTCTTGCCGGGGGTGAGCCAGTGGGAGGCAGCACTTGGGCCGACACTGGCCCAGGGGCAGGGTGTGAGGGAGCGAGCTTTCAATCCCCAGCATGCTAGCTGTGTGGCTTTGAGTGAGTGACTCAACCTCTCTGAGTCTCGGTTTCCCTGCCCTTGTCATGGGGACCAAAATGGTAATGTTTGTGTCAGAGGCTAGGGGGGGATGATCCCGTGTGACAATGTTTAGGGAAGGGACCGGCACATGGTAGGTCCTCATCAAATGGTGGCTCTGTTGATATGAGCATCAGCTTTGGGAAATGGGTTAATGATAGTATCTACGTTTTGGGAATTTGGGGAGGATTAGTAGCGTTTACTGTCTGATTACAGCGCTTTGCGCATTGTAGCCAAATAGAGTCAAATAAAGTGTTTGATGTTAATAATAGGAGGCAGGAGCGGGGTTAAGCTGGAAAGGGCCTTGGAGAAGCTTGGCCTGGGGTCCCTCCCTCCTCCAGCTGCTCCAGGAATGTCACAGACCTGTCAGGGTGTGTAGTTCAGATGTGGGCACGTGACCTCCGAGGGCTCCACTTTTGTTCTGTGTCCTGGGGGTTCTTCTGTGAAGAAGGAAAGAAATTGGATCGAGAAAGAAAGAAAAGTAAACGATGTTTGTTGAGCAGGCGTGTGTGCCAGACACCTTCCTATTTATTATGTTTTTGTTTTTTCCTTCACGACAACCGTGCCGGGATGGTTCTGTGCTTCTTGGTAGTATCAGGACTCCTGGTGGCAAGCAACAGAAAACCCATCGCAAACTAGCTTAAGCAAGAAAGGGAAGTTGCAGGGCTTCCCTGGTGGCGCAGTGGTTGAGAGTCCGCCTGCCGATGCAGGGGACACGGGTTCGGGCCCCGGTCCGGGAAGATCCCACGTGCCGCGGAGCGGCTGGGCCCGTGAGCCATGGCCGCCGAGCCTGCGCGTCCGGAGCCTGTGCTCCGCAACGGGAGAGGCCACAACGGTGAGAGGCCCGCGTACCGCAAAAAAAAAAAAAAAGAAAAAAAGAAAGGGAAGTTGCTCCTGTACAATGGCTCATGCCATTTGATTCTGCTTCAGGAGTGGCTGGATCAAGGGCCTCAAGCAATGTGACTGTAGCCCAGCCTCTCTCACTATCTCTGCTTTTCTCTATGTTGGCCTCAGTTACAGTCCAGCTTTCCCTTCCTGGTGACAAGAAGGCTGCCAGAAGCTTTAGAATTTCCTCTCATTCACATAGTGGTTTAAGTGAAAAGAGAGTGCCTCTATCCTTCCAGTTCTGGCAGAAGTCCCAGAGAAGTCTCTCATTGGCCCCTTTTGGGGGCCAATGGGCACATTGGGTGCCTTCTGGGTGACGGGCACATCCCTGAACCAGTCACTGTGGCTGGAGGGATCCATCGTTGTGATTGGCCAGATCTGGGTCAGGCACCACCCTACACTCACGTGTGGTGTCAGCTCTATTCCCCAGAGGAAAAATGGGGCGATGTTCCCAGAGGAGAAGGGACAGATGCTAGACAGACAAAACGACACGTGTCCACTTCCCGTTGAGTCTGTGGATGGACTGAGCGACGATGGTTGTGTGGGGCACCCACATGCCCGCCGGCAGGAAACAGAAGCACAGAACCACCCCAGGACGTTCAGGCGAAGACCACCGACTCACAGTGAACGCCCAGCTTAAGACGTGATTTATATTTAGCTCGAGGAAAGCTGTCAAGCTCTTAAATATGTATGGGGTTGGAAGAGCCGGGAGGGAGAGAAAGTGCAGATTCTGCTTGTGCCAGTGAGGAATTAATTAGAAAGAAACCTCGCACGAGAAGCCGTCTGAATTCTGCTCTGCCTTAGATCCGGCTGCAACGGATGACTTGGGGAATTCTCCGTCAAGCAGTGAGCACCTGGACCTCTGGGGCAGCCCCTCCGGAACAGCCCTGATAGGTGGGGAAGACTGGGGGTGGCCTTCCTCTCCCGCGCCCCACTGTCACCTCTTGGATGGGGGGGACTCCTTGCTGTGGGGCATCTGGATCGAGATGCCACGATTGTGCCTGTGCCTGGGGGATGGGATTGTTTATGGAGCCGGGGGGCAGACAGGGCCGGGGTGCTCACGGGGGGACCACGGGCTGGTGTCACCTCCAGGAGGCCAAGGTGCGACCTTCTGCTGGGACCTGTGGTGGGCGCCCTGGACCCTCAGTCTCCCCTTTGCGCTGACCAACCAGATGCCAGATGGGACAGAGGCTGGGCCTCTCCTGGGTCTGACCACGCCGTGTCCTGGCCGGACACTTTACAAATACCAGTTAGCATATAGCTTCTGGGCTGGAAGGAATGTGAAGCCACAATGATCTTTTAAAAACTTAATAACTCATCATGTCACCTTTGGGGACTCCTCACGTCACCAGGGACAAAGGCCCCTGACCCACCGGGTTGGATTCTTCCTGTGATTTAGATCTCATGTCAAGCCACCCAGTCTATGTTATCTTGTTGTGGCAGCCCACTGACTAACACACTGCTTAATGTATATTTTTTGAATAAAAGTTTGATTGAACCTTTGGAATAAATTAATGAATGCATTAAAAGCATTCAAAGGTCATCAGGTTCAGGGGTCTTCATTAAAAAAAAATTGTTTGTGGGCTTCCCTGGTGGCGCAGTGGTTGAGAGTCCGCCTGCCGATGCAGGGGACGCAGGTTCGTGCCCTGGTCCGGGAAGATCCCACATGCCGCAGAGCGGCTGGGCCCGTGAGCCATGGCCGCTGAGCCTGCGCGTCCGGAGCCTGTGCTCCGCAACGGGAGAGGCCACAACAGTGAGAGGCCCGCGTACCGCAAAAAAAAAAAAAAAAAAAAAAAAAAGTTTGTTATCTTACTGAGGTCATTATAGATTCAAATGCAACCGTAAGAAATAACCCAGAGAGATCATTTGTTCATTTTGCTTGGTTTCTGCTCAATGGTAACATTTTGCAGAACGACAGGACAATGTCACAACCAAGATGAACCCGTCGTGCTTCCCGATTTCCACACTCTCCTTGCCCTCCTGTGTCGGTGTCGTCCTGCCCCCTGTGCATTTCTTGGATCCACCAGCATAGTCCGGACCCCAAGGCACTCCAACACCCCAAAGAACCCCGAGCTGTCCTGTTACTCCCTCCCTCGTACTATTTTTTAAAGCAATTTTTTCCAACTGACTTAATGCAAAACTCCAAGTGGGTCAGTAACAGGTGGACTCATGGAGCCACTGCAGGTATTTCTCCACTTTCTGATCAGACCCCACTGACGGGCTGGGGATCAGGAACTAGTGACACAAAGCAGCTGGAATCTGGGGAATCCACTGTGGAGGTGCCTGGACAGATCCAAGGGACTCAGTGTCCCGGGCTGGAGGCCCGGCCCTGGCCCAGGACTTGCCTCTGAGCGTGAGCTGGGGTGCGGGGGGAAGGTCCCTGGACCTGGGTTAGAGGCAGAGCAGGAGCCAGGGGCCCAGGGCCCAGCCCTGACAGGCCAGGGTGGGAGTCTGAGGTCTGGGTGCCCCCTGGCCACCCAGGAGGTGAGTGGGGCTCTGCGTGGGGCAGTCCTGGGTCCAGTCCTAATAGCTAATAGCTCAGGTGCGAGCAGAAGTCCCGGCCCAGCGCTGGCAGCCACCGCGGGTCCTCAGCACGCGGCAAGCACCGGCCTCACTCGGAAGGCTCCCCCATCCTCCCACGCTTGGATCACGATTCGCCTTTTGGAGCCCAAGTCTCCTTCCATCCGGGTAGTTCTGTGAGCCCCCGGCTCCTGTTGACAAGCTGCTTCTCCGTGAGATCAGCTCCAGTGTCTGTCGCTGCCGCTCAGAGCCCCCATTTCCCCCAAATGGGACCCCCCAACTCCGTGTGGATCTCAGAGGGCCTTGGCCTTGTGAGAGGGCTCCTGGGCTCAGACTGGAAGCCGAGGTCAGGGCCAGATGCTGCTCGTAGGCAGGACTGCATCCCAGATCTCCTTCCCTGGAGCGCGCGGAGGGGACGGCACACGCTTGCCATCTCTGGGCCAGGGACCTGTTCCCACATTGTGCCCGTGAGCTCACAGCACTCCAGCTGGGGAAACTGAGGCACAAGGGACAAAGTTTTACGGCAGCTCACGGTAGCCGGGCCGGAACTGAACCCATGGTCCCTGCAGCCCCGTCTCTCTTCCTCACAGCCCTCCGGGATGGAAGCCGGGCAGTGTCCTCTCTAGCACGATCTCCACCGACAAGTTCTCTTATGTCCTTCTCGGGGGCCTGCCCACCCCTCCACGCTCCCCGCAGAGTGGGGTCGATTGAATTCAACCCCAGTCACGTGGGTTCACCCTTGCCCAAGTTTCAAGAAACCTATTCAAGATTCTGATTTCATCCGTTTTAATTTTTTTCCCCTGAAAGTGAAGACTGGAATTCAGGGCTATTTATCTCACCAGGCGTGTGAAAGCTTAAATAAAATAAGCTTTATCTGTTGGAAGCTGTCAACTGATAAAAACGAAAAGAATTAAGCGTATTCCTACTTAATGAACTCTCCAGACAGAGGCAGATTTCTGCCTCTTGGTTTAGTTCTTCTCTGCAGAAACAGCCATGTGCCCAGTCTGAGAACTGCCTTGGGACTCCACTCCCCGACCCCCCCAAACTGTCTAGACATCCTGTAAACAGAGCGCCTGCCAGGCGGCAGCAGCAGGGAGGTGGGGATGTTTGTCACTTTGGTGACGGCTGAATGAAGATTCATGGCCACAGAATGTTCTCCTCGGGACAAAGGAATACCCGCTTCCCACCTTGCTCGGAGCGTTTTCCTGGGTCAGGAGCCCCACTCGGGAGAGCGTCATCTTCTCTGGGGAAACTATTCTCTTTCCACGACAGCCTCCCGAGGGTGCCAGGCCTCGGGCACTGATGCTGAGGGAGGCTGCTCAGCCGGGGCCTCCTGGGAAATGGGGGTTCCCCAAGATCGCCCCCCACTGCAAAGACCCTCTCCGCCCAGTCAGGAAATCCAGTCGGCTCTATGTCCCACACCTACAGGGATTTCGCCACACCTGCCACTTCCACTGCCATCCCCCGGGCCAGGCCAGCAGGCTCTGCAGCCTGGACCATGGCCATGGCCCCCTCCCCGGTCTCCCTGCTTCTGTCCTCACCCCACTATGCTCCAAATTATAGGTCAGAGCGTGACAAGCCACTGTTCAAAACCCTGTAATGTTCCCGTTTTATTCACAGTAAAACCCAAAGCTCTTAAAATGGTCTCAGGGCCCTACCTGATCTATGTCCACAAAACCTGCCACTTGTCCAAACTCACCTCCTTCTACACCCCCCTTGCTCACTACGTCCAGCCCCACTGGCTTCCTTGCAGGCACACTGTGGCCTCAGGGCCTTTGCACTGGCTGTTCCCTTTGCCTGGAATGCTTTTCCCGCAGATGCCGGCACGGCTCACCACACACCTCCTTCAGGCCTTTGCTCAAACGTCCCCTCCGCAACCAGCTCTTCCCTGACCATCCTATTTTGTAGTATAGGGTCCACTCTTGGTGTTGTACGTTCTACGGGTTTGGGCAAATGTTTGATGTCACGTACGACCATTATCGTATCATACAGACTACTTTCACTGCCCTAAAAATCCCCTGTGCTCTGCCTATCCTTTCCTCCCCCTGCCCCCACCTCTGGCAACCACTGATCTTTTTTTACTGTCCCCACAATCTTTCCTTTTCCAGAATGTCATACAGTTGCAATCATATAACATGTAGCCTTTCCAGAGTGGCTTCTTTCACTTAGTAATATGCATTTAAGCTTCTTCCATGTCTTTTCATGGCTTGCTAGCTCATTTCTTTTTAGTGCTGAGTAACATTCCACTGTCTGGATGCGTCACCGTTTATTTATTTATTTATCCACCTACTGAAGGACATCTTGGTTGTTTCCAAGTTTTGGTCGTTATGACTAAAGCTGCTATAAACATCCATGTGCAGGTATTTGTGTGGACATGTTTTCAGCTCTTTTGGATAAATACCAAGGAGTTTGATCACCAGATCCCATGAGAAGAGTTTGGTTTCATGAGAAACAGTCAAACTGTCTTCCAAAGTGGCAGCACCTTCTGCATTTCCCACCAGCACTGAACGAGCGTTCCTGTGGCTCCACAACCTCACCAGCATTTGGTGTTGTCAGTGTTCTGGACTTTGGCCTTTCTAATAGGTATGTAGTGGTATCTCATTGTTGTTTTAATTTGCCTTGCCCTGATGATGTATAATGTGGAGCAACTTTTCATATGCTTATGTGCTCTCTGTATATCTTCTTTGGTGAGGTGTCTGTGAAGGTTTCTGGCCCATTTTTACATTGGGTTGTGTGTTTTCTTATTGTTGAGTTTTAAGAGTTCTTTGTATATTTTGGGTAACAGTCCATTATCAGACGTGTCTCTTGCAAATGCCTTCTCCCAGTCTATGGCTTGTCTTCTCATTTTCTTAACAGTGTCTTTCACAGAGCAGAAGTTTTTCATGCTAATGAAGTCCAGCTTATAGATCATTTCATTCATACGGATCCCATTTTTTGGTACCTAATAACTCATTGTCCAACCAAGGGTCACCTAGAATTTTTTCCTGTTTCCTTCTCAGAGTTTCTTAGCTTTGCATTTTACACTTAGGTCTATGATCCTGTTTGAGTTAATTTTTGTGAAAGGTGTAAGGTCTGTGTTCGGGTTGATGTTTCGGCATAGGATGAAGGCAGTGATGAAGATGATGATGATGATATAACAGTGATGATGCTGTGACGCCGCTGCTGCGGCTGATGACGGTGATGTCAGCAGCTGTAGCAGATGCTGTCAACGGCCCACCCTATCTCCGTGGTCCACCCTGGAGCTTGGCTGCTGACGGCTTCCTGCACTTTTGAAGCCTCAGGGTTTCTCTGGCCACAGGTGGAGTATTCTGAACCCAAGCATAGAGACAGAGCAGAAGTGCTGGGGAGTTAAGACGTCCTCCTTTACCCTCCCCAGGGGCAGCCTCAGTCAATGACAGACAGGAGTTGGGAGGTCGAGACCCCTTGGCCCTTTGTGGGGCAATGTTGAGGCACGTCCTACACAGTCTCTAAGCAGGTCCCTGGCCACAGGGGGGCCACTCTATCACACCTTGTATTCATTTACCTTCTTCACTGCCTTGCTCTCCACTCCCTCCCCTCCTGGACCACCTCCCCTAAACTACTTGCACCAAAACCCTTGCCTCAGGCTCTGTGTTTGGGGTACCCTAAACTAGGAGAAACCAAATGCTTGTCCAGTGCCGGGGGCTGCAGGCCTGGGAGGAGGTTATCACTACGCTCATTTACAGTTGAGGAGACTGGGGCTCGGGGGGGTTGAATGGTTCAGCTGGGGTCACACAGCTGGTGGGCGCTGGCCCGGGATCCAACGCAGCCCGCTCACCTCTGCAGTCTGGGCTCGTGCTAAGTCCTGAACGCACGCGCGAGTGAGAAGTGGGCACATGGTCCACCCCTCTGACTAACAGAGAAACAGGCCTTGATGGGGGGCCAGGGTGACCAAGGTCACAAAGCAAATCAGAGCACCACTAGGACAACAGAATCCTTTTCTTTTCAGCGGCCAGCCTGGTCCTGCTGGGACAGAGATCCAGGCGTGTGAAATCAAGAATGTGCAACGGGTGGTGAGTGTGTCATTCATCCATCCCTTCATTCACAGGGTGTGTGCTAGTGTGTATAAGTGTGTGTGCATGTGTGTTTAAGTGTGTCTCTGTGGGAGTTTGAGCTTGTGTGAGAATGTGGGCCTGTATAAGCGTGTGTCTGTGCGAGTGCGTACATCTGCAAGCGTGGGTGCCTCTTCCATAGTGCGGCATAAAGGCACACACCTCGGCCCTTGCCCTCGTGGGGTCTGTGCTATGAGGAGTCAGATAAGTGTCCAGGCAGGGCCAACACAGGGCTCAGTGATGTGCTGGGAGAAGTTCGGGACAGTGGGGCTGGGACAAGGAACCTGCTGCCTGCCTGAATGGTCAGGAGGGGCCTGGAAGAAGGGGGAGCCCAGCCAGGTCCTGAAACGTGAGTAGTCTGGGTGACCTGTTGGGTGGGGCTGCCGTGCCCCTCTGGGCTGGCCGGGGGAGGGTAGAGGGAAGATGAGTTTCTCTCTTCTCTTCCTGGCTGTGCTTTGACTTGCTTTGTGACCTTGGCCATGTCCTTCCCCCACTGTGGTCTCAACATCCCCAGTAATAAGGCGTGAGCCGGACCAGAGGTGCCCTCTGACGCTGACCCTGGCAGGGAAGAAGCAGTTCCTGGCACGGGAACGGCATCCTCTGCACCTGCTCTGGCCCGGCCACACTGAGCATCTTTCCCGGGGGGAGCCTTGTAAGCAGGGGGGACCCCAGGATGGGGCCAAGCTGTGGGCAGATGAGCTGGCATCTGGCCTGGTACCCCCAGACTCACAGTGATGGGCTCACAGCTGGCAACAACCTTTCAAGGGGACACCGTGATGCCTTGTCAGGTGGCTGGTGAGCCCTTTCTGAATCCTGGTCCAACAAGGCGATGATAAAATATGCCTTCTCAGGGCAGGGAGGCCCCAACAGCCCATTATGGGAGACATTACCTTGTTTGAATTTAGAAATGAGGTCGTGGGGTGACATGTCAATGCAGTCTCTGTTTGCTGCTGGGGCCAGCGGCCTCCTCTTTCACGTGGAGACACAGAATGCAAAGTTTACATTTGCTCTTAGGATGTTTGAGACCCTCAGCTGATGTCTGGAAAGACGCAGGAGCTGAGGGCTTCCTGCAGCACCGGGTTGGCCTGAAGCCAGGCTGAGATACTTGTCTGAAATCTGGGAAATTATAAAAAGGAAACATACTGTCTCCCAAGCACCCCCCCCTTTTTTTTTTTTAAAACAAGAATTGTTTTTAGTGTTTCTTTCAAATCTACATGGGGTAAATAAATGGCTGACATTTTTGACAAAGAGATGTAAAACAAACTTTAAAGAAGTACGAAATAAAAGAATTTCTCCACAGCAGATAAAAGCAAACGAATATAAGAAAAGGATGCTGTAATCTAAAGATTGATGCTACGGCAAGATTTTAACATGATGTAAAATTGTTATATAATATGAAATTTTAAAAAATATTGCCAGCATTGGATAAAAGAAAACATTCCAGTATAATTTCTTCATAAGCTAAAGGAATGTGTTTATTAGATCTTAGCAAGAAATGGCTGAGAAATATTAAATTGATTGACATTTTAATTTACTAAAAGAAGTTAAGAATAAGATTATATGTAAAAAGTACTTAGCGTTTTTTGTCAACTACATATATTTTTTTTACATCTTTATTGGAGTATAATTGCTTTACAATGGTGTGTTACTTTCTGCTTTATAACAAAGTGAATCAGTTATACATATACATATGTTCCCATATCTCTTCCCTCTTGCGTCTCCCTCCCTCCCACCCTCCCTATCCCACCCCTCCAGGCGGTCACAGAGCACAGAGCTGATCTCCCTGTGCTATGCGGCTGCCAAGCTCCTTATTTTTAATCCTCACAGTAACTCCAGTGGGTGAGGGGTGGGGTGGAGAATGTCCACTTGCAAAGGGCTGGCTCACTGGGTGGGGCTGATTATCTGGGTGAAATTAGAGTAGGTCAGAGACATCAACACTGGCTGAGACCCCTGACTGCACCAACTTGCTTAGCTGGGCCCATCTCACATCTTAACCGAGTTCTTACATCAGACCAGAATGCCACCGAATTTGCTTATAATAAGAAATACCTATTGTTGGGTCAGTGATCAGCCCGATTCTCCTCCTAAGCAGACCTTGCCGCGGAAGACAAGCCAGCGGGTGGCTTGTGGAGCGCAGAGTCACACAAGGGAAATTTCTTAGTTGATGCAAATGCTTGCTGGCATCAGCCCGAGGAAATACCCATAATGCTCCCATTCAGCAAGTTGTGTCTTAAAAGGTTTACGTTTTATCACATTTAATCATTTCAGCCACAGGGCCTTTTGCACGTGTCAAGGTCAGACCCTCCTATCACAATCATACTTTTACATTTATGCCTTTGACAATGTGATTAATGTCTCACTCCTCCCCAGACTGTGCCTTTACGAGGCTGAGATCTCTGTGGTCTTGTTCACGGCTGTATCCTCAGGCCCAGCATAGAGTCCGGCATAGGGTAGAGGCCCCGCTGCTCTCTTGTTGGACGCGCTCGGGAAGGTCCACGTGCCCTCGGCTGCCGAGGCTTTATGGAGCCCAACGCCTTCTCCTTAGGTTCTGGGGAGTTTTCTCTCCACCCTCCATCCCCTCTTCTATAAAGAGCTTTGTTAAATTGCAAAGAGGCAATTTAATCTTTGTCCTGAGAAAGGCTTGTTCAGAAATCATATTCTTTTCTTTGTTAAGCCTGATGGGTTTATTTCACTTATAATGTGAAGTATCAAAGTTGTCATTCTGGAAAGTTTCAAGGCAGGGAGCAGGTGGGGGAATGAAATGGCTTTTCAAGGATATCAGGAAAGACTGAGGGAGAAGGTGAAGCATTGTAGCGGACTGGAGTTGGGCTCCAGAGCGAGGCGGCCTGGGTTCACATCCAAGCTTTGCTACTTACTCGTTGTGTGACTTTGGACAAGTGGCTCAACCTCTCTGTGCTTCAGTCTCATCCATGAAATGGAAATAATAATAGTATCTGTTTCTTGGGGTTGTTATGAAGACTAAACACGTTAAGGCACATAAAGTGCTTAAGTGCAGAAGAAACATTATGTGTTAGCTCTTATTTTTGTATCATTAGAGTATCCCCCTCCTCCCTCTCATGATCATGGATAGCAGCATTATTAGAGCTCGTAACAGGAATGAGGAACATGGCCATTACATGATCTGTCAGTTAGGAGCATTTGGTTGCTGCTAACAAACATCTAAAATAATAGTGGCTTAAGATGAGAATTTATTTACCTCTCTGGTTTGAAAGTAGGTTGTGATGGCAGCTCTGTGGTATTAGTTAAGACCCAGGTATTATTCTTGTTATTTTGGTTTTTGTTTTTGTGGTTTTGCTTCTCCATCTTTAGCGTGTGGTTTCCATACCTAGGTTTGCCTCATGGTCAAATATGGCTGCTGAAACTCCGGACATCAACTCTGTGTTCCAGGGAGGAAGAAAGGGACTGGGAGTGTAAGAAGAACTGCTGATGACTCTCACTGTTCTTATATAGGCCAAGGTTGCCCTACTGTAAGCCCCCATGACTCTGCCAGGAGATTCACTCTCAGCTCAGGAACAGGAGCTGAAAACAGGAAGTACCCTCAAGCCGTCCTCAGAGATAAACAAGAGCTGGCAGATAAATACCTCAGTTTCTTCGCCTCCTGGTGGGATAAGTCTGAGAGGTGTGTCCTGCACCATTTCCCCGAAGGTCCCAGCAGCACCGAGTCGTTGCCCACAGCAGTGACTGCCCATCCGTGTGCTCTGCACCGTTCCTCCCTTTCTCCGACTCACCTCCCCATGGCGCTACTCTGAAAAAATCCATTACGCTTGCATCCTTGACTCAGAGTCAGCTTGTGAGGGAACCCAGTCAATGACAGGGGACAGGGCAGAAGGGGCACCCCCGGCTGTCTGTCCACCTCTTAAGGAGCCCCTCCTCCCACAGCTCCAGTCAGCATCCACGCTCATTTCATTGTGCTCGAGCTGCAAGGGCAGCAGGGACCCGTAGGCCATTAGCTGGGATCTGTTGCTCAGGAAGGAGTTGGGGAGCGTGGCCATGGGGCGGCAGCCGGCACTCTCTGCCGCCGTGAAAGAAGGAAGAATTATGGAAAGTTTCCGCCTTCCTCTGGGACCAGATCTGACAAGGACCCGTCAAGTCTCTTGGACACTTCCTGAGAAATGAATTCATTTATTTCATTCCACCAATGTTGGCTGAAACCTACTGAGTGCTCGGCTCTGGAATGCCATCGAGAAGAAGACACGGTTCTCACTGGTGTGAGGTGATACCTCCACTTAGAATGGGCATCGTCAGAAAATCTACAAACAACAAATACCGGAGAGGGTGTGGAGAAAAGGGAACCCTCTTGCACTGTTGGTGGGAACGTAAATTGATACAGCCACTATGGAGAACAGTATGGAGGTTCCTTAAAAAACTAAAAATAGAACTACCATATGACCCAGCAATCCCACTACTGGGCATATACCCAGAGAAAACCATAATTCAAAAGACACATGCAGCCCAATATTCATTGCAGCACTATTTACAATAGCCAGGACATGGAAGCAACCTAAATGCCCAACGACAGACGAATGGATAAAGAAGATGTGGTATATTGGAATATTACTCAGCCATAAGAAGGAAGGAAATTGGGTCATTTGTAGAGACGTGGATGGACCTAGAGACTGTCATACAGAGTGAAATAGGTCAGAAAGAGAAAAACAAATATCGTATATTAACGCATATATGTGGAACCTAGAAAAATGGTACAGATGAACCGGTTTGCAGGGCAGAAATAGAGACACCGATGTAGAGAACAAACGTATGGACACCAAAGGGGGAAGGTGGCGGAAGTGGGGTGGTGTGATGAATGGGGAGATTGGGATTGACATGTACACATTAATATGTGTAAAATGGATAACTAATAAGAACCTGCTGTATAAAAAAATAAATAAAATTAAATTAAAGAAAAAGACGACGCGGTTCTCA
Organism: Lagenorhynchus albirostris; assembly: GCF_949774975.1. NCBI lineage: Eukaryota > Metazoa > Chordata > Mammalia > Artiodactyla > Delphinidae > Lagenorhynchus > Lagenorhynchus albirostris. The sequence continues at coordinate 5,456,006 of NC_083109.1, read as the reverse complement.
ATCTCACGGGGTCTGCTGGTGCCATGGGGACAGCTGTGGCCAGAAGCAGAGAACGGGGCCAGTGGTGGGAGACAAGGCCGGCAGGGGCCTGGCCCAGCTGCCCAAACCCCTAACCCCTGGGTGGGAGCGACACGGAGCACGTGTCGAGGGAGGCTGGGTTATTCTTCCACAAGGGTAAAGACGAAGAGCCCAGTTCTCCAGGGTTCAAAGCCACATGGACATCTCGGTTGGGAGGGGGCTCTGCTCATGGGGACGAGGTCAGTGCAGAGCCACCATCTTGAATGTGGCTGTTCAAAGAAACGTGGCCAGAGAAAAGAGCTCGCGGGGATCGCCCAGCATCATTTAAGTGATTCTGGGACACTGCTGCTCACCACTCAGGGGCCAGATGTGGTCACATGGTCCCACCCTACCTCAAGGCAGTCAGGAAGCGGAGTGGGTCGGAAGTATTTGGAGAACAGCACGGTGGCTGCCATCCACGGGGATCAGTTTGGTGCCTTCCTTTGGAGGCGCCCTACTACGTGTTTGCATATACTTATGTGTGTACCCAGAGCTTCCCTAATTCAGCATGTGTAACTCTGTTTCGTGCCTTTAAAGGCTGCAGTGGATGTCACCGTTTGGACACCCCATAGTTTATTTTATCAGCCACCTACGGAGGGACTTTTAGGATGTCAGTCTTTGGTATTGTGGACAGTCCCACAGTGGATGTCCTTGCCTGTCTCTTTAGTGCACACATCTCAGAAAAATGGAGGTGCTGGGTGCTGACTTGTGTATTTAAATTTCCACAAATACTGAAAAATCATCCACCAGGTGATTATCAGTATACACTCCCATCGGTAGCATATAGCAATTCCCCACATATTTGCCAAAAAGCGATATAATACAGTTTGAATTTATTTTTAATCTCATTGGATATCCCCCCCCCTTTTTTTTTTTTGCAGTACGTGGGCCTCTCACTGCTGTGGCCTCTCCCGTTGTGGAGCACAGGCTCCGGACGCAAAGGCTCAGCGGCCATGGCTCACGGGCCCAGCCGCTCCGCGGCATGTGGGATCTTCCCGGACCGGGACACGAACCCGTGTTCCCTGCATCGGCAGACGGACTCTCAACCACTGCGCCACCAGGGAAGCCCTGGATATCCCCTTTTAATGTTTTAAATTAAAATTTTAAAAGTTACTTTTAAAAAATGTAAACAGCGGAGAAGTACGCATGGAGCAGAAATCAGCAGTCCCCTCTTCGTTTTTCTTATTTCTCACTTCATGCCCCATTCCAGAGGAACCACTGGTAAAAGTCTGTTGGGTATCTTTCTAGATTTTTCTTTCTGCATTTACATAATACACATTCATGAACATAGATTGCTTTTTAAATGCGTAACTGTTGTTATCACTGTATCATCTAGTGTCCTGGACCTCGCTTCACCACCTCTCTGTGCACCCCCCTTAATTTTTAGCATCTTTTAGTGCCCTGTTGTTCTGTCTTCTCGCGCATCCACAGGCGGGAGGAGGGGGAAAGGGAGGGGAAGTTGATTATGGGGCTGTCTGCTTTTTCCCTTTCCTTCCCAGAGTTGCCTGGGGTGGGGTGACCAGTGTCCAGACATGTCTCCGGGGTGAAGACAGGAAGAAGAGAAGACGGGCTGTGGCTGCAGAGTCCCCGAAGAGGAGAAGAGAGGCAGGAGGCTGGCTGAGGAAGGGGAGGCAGCACAGACTGGAACCCTTCCAAACTCCTGCGGGGAGGACATCTCCTGAGGCGAAATTCAGCAAAATGCGATTAGGGATAAATTTTTTATTCTTCTGTCCTGCAGGCAGCTTGGGAAAATACCGTAGGCTCGGCATAAATGAACTCCCCCGTCTTATTTTAGTTTGAAATGACACTGGGAGCACCGCTTCTGACTCTGGGATAATGGCGGAGTCCCTGCGGCAGCCATGGCCACCGAGGGCGGCAACTGCACAGCCAGGGCGCTGGGAGCAGCGGTGCGAGGCCGGCCCGCGCGCCACACTCCTCGCCCCGGATGGAGCTGCCATCTATCCAACGCTGGCCGAAGAAGAATCAAATACATCAGATACAGACCGGAAACCACCCGCACCCTTTTCACGAAGAATACCTAGATTCGTTCACTTGTTCACAAACTCTTAGGTGGTGCTTTTGTATGCAGGGCACTGATCCTAGCGCTTTAGAAATAGTAATTGATTTGTTTCCTACAAGCTGGTGTGGGACGATTACCAGGCCTGTCGTGGAGATGGTGGGGTGGGTATAGCCGTGCAGGTGGTGCGGAGTGAGGGCGCCAGCCCAGCTTATGTGTCACTCCGGGCTCCACACGGTCCCACCTGCTCCTGGGGCCTCGGCTGCTTTCCCCAGCAAAGCAGCATTCTGTCCCCAGGGCTGCAAACCACCAGCCGCCTCCCTTGTTGTCACATCCCTGCACCTCTGCACGCCCCAGCCCTGGACCTCCCGGCCCCTGGCGAGGGTCTGCCTTCAGCGAAGCCCCCGTTTTGCCCTTGGACTTGGGGGCCCAGGTTCACACAAAGAGGACCCTCAGCTGCTTTGGTTTCTCCAGTGGCTGTCCCAAGCAGCACAGTCTAAGAGTATGGGGGAGCAGTCGACACCCCCCAGGGTAGAACACGGACCAGGGTGGGACAGGAGATGAGTCAGCCTCGCCTCCTTCTGCAGGCAGACTGGTCTGGGAGGAAGGGGTCTCACGGCCTCTCCCGGGACATCCTGCCTGAGCGAGCAGGCAGCGGTGGCTGGCTTGGTGATGCCAGCCTCTCCCTCTTCTCACTCTTGCTTCCTGGGACTGCACTCCACAGTCAAGTGTCAGGGCGAGCTCGGCCCCCAGCTCTGTTTTCCAGGGAATTCCAGCTGAGCCAGAGAGACGTGTGCCGAGTAACTTCAGCTGCCATTTCTGTGGTGTTCTCCATCACCAGGGACCTGCTAAGATCTCCACGTCCACGGTGTCCGTTTCTTTCATCCTCACAGCAGCGCACGCTTTACATAGATGAAGATTTGGCTCCACATGTGCCCAAGGTCACCAGCTCAGACGTGGAGGAAGCGGGCAGTTTGGGTCCGGAATCTGTGCTCTCAAGCGTCCTGCTAGCTGGAGCCGCAGGTGGCGTGAGGGCTGGCGGTCACCGAGCAGTCGCCGCCGGCCGTACCTGACTCTGAGGGCTTCACATACAGCGTCTCAGGACCCCCGAAAACCCTGGGGAGGGGGGACTGGGATTATCATTTTACAGCCGAAGGGCATTTGGCTCGGAAACGTTTGAACAACGTCATTTATTCATTCAACACGTATCCGCTGGCTTCCTCTTCCGTGCTTGGCAGTGTTGTCGATGCTGGGGGTGTGACAGCAGGAGCTCCCGGTCTGCTGGGGGGCTGGGGGAGGGGCAGACAGCGAACAGTCACAAACACAAAGTAATGACAGGCCGTGGCCGTGCCACCAAGGCATCAAGGGCGGAAGCGCCACCTGTGGTGTCTGGAGGAGACGCCAGCTTTGTTGACACCTGAGGGCCCCAGCCTGCAAGGGGTCGCTGCAGAAGAGCCTTCCAGGCAGAGGGAACGACACGTGCACAGACCTTGAGGTGGGAAACATCTCAGAATGTTTGGGGAAAAGGAAGACGGCCCACGTGGTGGGAGAGTAGTGAGGCCTAGAGGGAGGACACGGGAGCAGGGCCGGGGCTGACCACATGGGCCTGGTTGGCCTTGGGAGGGCGATGGGAAGGGATGGGGCCTGTCTGGCTGTTGAGAAGATCCCGGGGGCGGGGGGGGGGTGGCGGTCTGTGGAGAATGGACTTGCGGGGCAGGATGGGAAGGATGATGCCAGCGAGGAGGGTGGTAGCCCTTGTCCTGGGTGAACTCGGCACCCCTCAATCCCTCACCTCCGAGCCCTTCAGAGAAGCCAGGGGTCCAGCTCCTGGCAAACTGTAACAGCTGGAAAAACCAGGGAGCCCCAGGGTCTGGATGCCTGGTTATTTGAGCGGGGAATGGGGAGGGGGAGAGGGAGGGGAAGGCTTGGGGGCAAGTCATGGGAGGGCTCTCTGTCTTCCAGCCTTCCGCAGTGTGCCTCTGGGATAAAATCTAGACCATTCCAAACTCCTCAGCATGCCCTGTGCAGCCCCCGCCGACTCCTTCAACGCCTCCCACCCGTCTCGTGCCTCTCTGCCTCTAGCACAGGTCTGCATCTCAGGCGTGGGAGAGCTCCAGGCCCCCCAGAGGCCCCCTCCCACCCCTGGACCTTAGCACATGCTGTTCGCTCTGCCTACAAGCACGCCTCCGCCTCCCCCTGCCCGCCAAGATAACTGCCCTAACCTCCCAAGTCTTATCTCAAGACTGTTTCCTCTGGCAAGACTGCTGCTCCCAAGGTCAGGTGAGGCCCCCTCCTTGGGGCTCCCACAGGCCTCCCCTGGGCTTATAACTACCTGCTTGTTTGCATATTTGCTCCATTCAGCTCTGAGCTCTGAGTGCGGGGACTGGGTCGGTGCCGTTCACAGTTGTACCCCCGGCACTGAGAACAGAGCTTGGCCCATTGTAGGTTTTCAGTAAATACTGCTGAGTGAACGAGAGATGGACGAATGAGTGAAGGTCCGAGGGGAAGAAGGAGCTGGTGCATCTCTTGTGCTTCCAAAAGGCAGAACCAGTTTTAGGGGCTGAAAAGGACATAAAAGCTGCTTTAATAACTGATTTCTTTGGGGGTGACGGGGAGCCTGCATCCCATCGTGGAAGCTTTTAAATGGGTGCTGGGAACAACCTGACAGGGTCCTGGGGCTGAGAGGTCCCCGTCTGTCTCCTCACGGCACAGCAAACCCCGGGGTTGGGGCAGGGGCTCAGTAGGTACCCATTGGATGGATGCATGCAGTGGTCCTCCAAGCCCAGAACGTTCTAGATTTGTCCAGTAAGGCACTTAAAATGTGGCTGGTCTGAACTGAGCTGTGCAGCAAGTATAACATACGTGGTGGATTTCACAGTCTTGGTATTTTCAAGTGAAAATGTCAACAATCGGCTTGCACGTTGAAAGGATAAGATTTTGGATATTTTGTGTTAAGTTTATATATTATTAAAATTAATGTTGGGCATTCCCTGGCGGTCCAGTGGTTAGGACTCGGTGCTTTCATTGCTGGGGCCTGGGTTTGATCCCTGGTCGGGGAACGAATATCCCTCAAGCCACATGGCGTGGCCAAAAAAAAATGATGTCACCTCTTCCTTTTTACCTCTTTTTTTTTTTAGAAGGGATTACTAGAAACTTTTAAATGTGGCTTGCATTACATTTCAATCATGCCGAGCTGGCCTAGAATAGCAGCTCCCAACATTTCTGGATTCACTCCATTCTTTTGCATACGTACAAATAAGGAGTTTTCAGCAGTGTATTTGAAAGGATCAAAGGACTCCAAACAGCAATCAGCTGTGACCACTCAGCATCGACCTCAGGACATTTGCTGGGCTGGTGCAGCCCGGTCCCACCCCCCGCCCCCGCCCCAGCGGCCTGGTGGCGTGTGGGTGACGACGTGGGACCCATCACTGTGCAGGTCCTGCTGTCTGCTCTTCTCCTCTGCAGTTCACACGCCACCCATCTTTGCAAAGGAAGTGCCTTCCTGCTTGTGGACACAACTCACGGCGTGTGTTGTGCTCTAAGGCCCTCAGCTCACTCAGCCCCGAGGCCCCTTGCATAGAGGTCAATGTAAGAGTTTTGTATCATTTGCAGAAAAAGAAATGCTGGTGATTTATATTAAAAGAAGAGTGCAAATCCCTAACTGAACAATCCCGTCTGTACAAATGGATCTTAGAGAAATAAAAGCCTGGGGACTTCACCATCCCAGGAGCTCTTCTCAGAGCTGGCCTCCTCTGACCGCCCACTCCAGACACTGGAGGCCACTTCCTTCAGACAGGATGATGCCGCGCAATTACAATTGTTCAGTCTCTTGGCTTTCACACCTGCATACACAGATGTCAATGGCAGGGTGGTTTGTAGTTAACAAAACAAAACCAGGAACAGCCTAAATGTCATGCGCAGGGTAAAGTGAGGAATATCTGCTGCTATGGAAAGTCACCAGTTAGGGCCACATGAATAGATCTGGGAAGATGCCAGCACAGGTTTCTGTAAAACAGTTCTGAGTGGTATTTATTGCGCGATTACACCTTGCGGGGTCTTCGAGGGGTGTTTGGGGGGGAACAGAGAAGAGGTGTGGATGGCAGAGTGTGGGATTGGGAGTGGGGGAGGGGAGGGACGGGAGAAGTCAACTTCCTCTTCATGCATCTTGGTCACCTGGCTTGTTCCGACAAGTGTGTGATGCGTTTATAATTGTAAAACAGTAGGAAAGCTGGGTGCCTCGCATTGATGCGAGCTCGGGGCCCTTGTGAGGACTGAATGTCCAGCAAAGAGACTCCACTGCCTGCCTCAGGAAAATCAAGCACCACTGCGGCGGCCGCCACCTCTTCCAACCCCAGGAATCTATTTCGTTTCTCATGCAGATTCTTCCGTGCATGCAGTCTGCAGGGTGGAAGATGGGTTCCCTGCCTGCGCTGACACTAGCTTCCCTCATTCTTGCCTGGTCTGGGATCCCACCTAGACATGGGGTAAGAACCAGGAAAAGAAACAAGGAGAACACGGCTGAACGCCAGCTGGGGCGAGATTCACGGGCGGTTTCGTTTAAGGGTGAGGGTCCTCTCGGCTCTGCTTCCCATTTGGGCCTGTGGAGACACTCGTGATTCTTGTTCCATTGTTTAACACCCAAAGAATTCCAGAAGCGAGAACGCCTTCCCTGGCTGGGAGCCGCCCCTGGCTCCGTGTGTCGGAAACAGTAAGGCAAGTTTCCTCTTGCTCCCCTCGTGAAGTTTTATCAGTCAGGCTCGGCGATGGGTGTCTGATGCTGTACCCTGGACCGCAGTCAGGTGAGGAATTCCTCGAGAAGATAAATCAGTGCGGAGACGGTGGAGACCAAAGCTGGGCAGGGCTCCTGGTCCAACAGGCCATACGCATTGCCAGGGTCGGCGAGCCCAGACAAGAAGAGTCAGACCCAGGAGGCCCCTGGAGTGGATGCTTTGTTGCTGGAAAAGCCCGCGGGTGCCCGGGGACTGAGTGATGTTAATTCTGGGGACTCACCTTCATTAGGGAGACTAGGGCTCAAGGGACAAGCCCACGCACAAGACAGGGAGCGTGGGTTGGCTGCCCCAGAAAACTCAACTCCAGACTTTAATAATGAAGGGAAGGTTTGGGGACCTGCTAAACCTAGAAAGTCAGAAGCTGCTGTGGCTTCAACAGCTCCAGCAATACGGCTGGGCCAGAGTCCCCCACCTGTCCCTCTGTGTCCGCTGTGTTGACATCATCCTCAGACCAGCCTGCATTTGGCCAAAGGTGACAGTCAGTGTCTCTTGTCGCTGTTTTCTTCCAGGTTTAAAATAGTAGGAAAGAGAAAGTTCACTTCCGCAAGAGCCCAAGCAGTTCACTTCTGTCTGGGGCCAGGGGCCCATCTTGGAAGCAGGGCCTGTGGCTGGACCGGGACCCAGGGCTGCTTGGCTAACCTGGCCAGGGCTTGTCCCCGAACAGAGCATGGGCCATGCTCAGCAGGGGGCCAGGTAAACTTGAATTCCTGATGAACAATGAAGAATTTTGAGTACAAGATTTTTAGAATGTCCAACATATAAATTAACAAATATATATATATTAAGCCGTACATGTTATGTATTATAATTTATATTTACACTTATATATTACAGGTATACATAGATATGGATATATATCTAAACATATTCATGTTATTCACTGTTTATCTGAAATTCGAATTTAACTGGATATGCTGTATTTTGTCTGGCAATCCTGTGCACACAGGAACTTCAAGGCCCTGAGAGGGCAGTGGAACAGGGGAATGGATGCTGTCTGGGCGACCAGGAGTGTCCACTGCGGACCACAGAGAGGGCTCAGCCCGAGCCTGGTTGCCAAGATTGATAGCATAAGGCGGACAAGGCGATGCTTTCCATGCAGAGCTTGGGCGCCGGATGGAGCCCTGGCCTTGGGACCACGCTGCGTGGAAAATGACATCTTTAAGCTGCAGCGTCATCCTTCACCCGCGGGGTGCTCAGCTCTGAGCAGAGGAACTGAGGAGATGGCAGCTCAGCCTCCGGCTGAGATCTGTGGGCCGCGTGCTGGAGGGCTCGGCCCCTCCTGATGGGCACTTCCCTCCACCCTTATTCCTGGGGAAGCTGAATGCTTATACTCAACTCCCCCCGTAAGTCTGCTGTGTGTATGAGATGCAACCCTGTGTTTATTTAGTGTTTATTTAGCCCCCGATCCTGGCCCGGGACTGGCCCCAGGAGAGGCGCCCAGCACCCCCCTGTTGGCCGATGGCCCAGCCGGTAGGGAGCAGAGCGAGGGTCTGCCTGTGGCTCCCTCACTCCCGAGCCGGGCTCTTGGTAACTTGCCATGTCCTTGAGATCAGGCAGCCTGCCAAGGGGGTCACAGGGGCTGTGTCTCCCTCTCTGCCCAGGCTCAGACCTGCTGGCCAAGCGAGCCCTCCCCCTTCCTGGGCCTCAGCGTCTCCATTCTGATGATGTTCCGGATCTTTTCCATCCTGGTGTCCCAGAACCGGACTCTGTCTTGCCCGCGTGCGTTTGCAGGAGGCTGGAGGTGCTCTACCGTGTCTGCTGGGAGTTGGCTGACGTGTATTGCAGTACAGCAGCAGCAGAGCTGGGAAGTGGGAATTCAAAGGACATCGACCCACATCATCACTGAGCTCCCTGCACTCTTCTTGGCCGTGTGTGTGTGCCTTGCACGGATGTGTGCATATGCTTGTTGGGATGTGTGTGTGTGTGTGTGTGTGTGCGGAGGGGAGCAGTGGGGCAGTTCAAGACCAAGCAGGGCCACGCAGCAGGGTGAGTTCATCCATGGGGTGCTGCCCCCAGGTGGGCTTTAAGCTCATGAGAGGTGAGGCCACCGTGGGCCGGGGCAGTCTGGGAACCCCTCCTGAGGACACAGGTCTTGTTTGAGCTCCACAAACATTTAATTGAACAGACATGGCCTTAGCAGGGGTGGGAGTGGACCCAAGTTGAAAGGCTGGGTCCTACTGGTCCCAGCGTGTGACCTGACATTGTTCACATCCTCTACGGAGGCCCAGAGTCGTTATCTGTAAAATGTGTACCAGTTTCCTCCGGGCAGCTGTGACAAAGTGCCACAAACTTGCCTTCAAACAACAGAAATGTATTCTCTCAGGGTTCTGAAGGCCAGAAGTCCCAAACCAAGGCGTGTGGGCAGGGCCGTGCTCCCTCCCGCAGCTGTAGGGTCTCCTTCCTTCCTTGCCTCTTCCTGGCTTCTGGTGGCTGCCAGCCATCTTGGTTTTCCTTGACTTGTAGCTGCGCCGGTCCAGTCTCTGCTTCCGTCATCCCGTGCCCCTCTCCCTGTGTGTTCGTGTCTTCACATGGCTGCCTTCTTACAAGGACACTGGTCATATTGGATTATGGGGCCCACCCGGCTCCCGTTCCCGGCTTGTGGGGCTGCCCTGACCAGCTGGCTCCTCTGCAGGTGGACTGGTGGCCGCATGCCTTGGGCCTTCTGTGGATACCTGCTCAGGTGTCTGCCCTTGTCTGTCCCCTCCTGTCTGGTGCCACCACTCACTGTGACCTTAGACGCCCCTGCAGGTGCAAACCGCAGGCTTCCCCCTTCAGGGCTGGGAGCCTCTGAGGAGGTCCTGGGCCCCACCTGCGGAGGGAGGACCCAGGGATCCCCCAGCCCTGCCTATGGAGAAAGATGGGGCCTGGAAGGAAGAGTGTCCCCCTGGGGGAGCAAGCTTTCCAAACTGCACACGTGCTCCTTCTATGAGCCCTTCTGTGGCTCGTCACAGCCTTCAGGACAGCCCCGGCACCCAGCCCCATCTGCCGGGGTCCTGCCTCTCTGCTCTTTTCTCCTACCTCCTGATCTCTTCACGTCCAGGCTACGGGTGCACTGGGCCTCTCAGCTCCTCATGTGGACCCACCATCTCCCACCCACAGGCCCTTGCACGTGCTGCTGCTTCCTCGGACAAGAGTTCTCCATCACTGCCACCTCCCAGCCCTGCTTCAGCTGCCCAACCTCCCCAGTTCTCAGTGCAGCGGTCACCACTGACAGGAAGCCCCTCCTCTGCCCCCAGTCCAGACTCCTCAGGGTGCCCCATTGCAGCACAGAGCGCCAGAGGGTAGGCCCTGCTTTGTCAGGTTCACTGACGGCTTGCGGGGCTTAGAAGAGAGCCAGGCACAAAATAGGTGCTCCATTAATATCTGTTGAGGAATCCAGCAGGATGCCCCTTGGACTTCGGTGTTAGGCTTCTGCGAAACATCGTTTCCCAGAAGTACTGAATTGCCTTCCAGGAGTAAGATGAGCTCTGGCCTGGGGAACGCAGACACAGGCACCGCAATTGTGGCAGGGCAGGAGGGATCGAGGGCAGGGAGTATCTTCCCATTCCTGCCCAGGATTCTCTCCGGAACTGTGGGTGAGCCAAGCAGGAGGAGTAAGGAACTCCCTGAGTATGAGGTTGGGCAAGTCACTTGAGTGCCTGGGAGCTTGGTTTCCCCATCTGCAAAATGGGCTAATAGTCATCTCTATATTTCAAAGCATGGTTGTGAGGATGGGTGCCTGTGTGTGCCAAGTATTCCACAAATCATTATTGTATTTGTTTCCTGGGGCAGTTGTAACAACGTAACCACAAACAGAGTGATGTAACAACAGACTCTTATTCTTCCATAGTTCTGAAGATAGAAGTCTGAAATCAAGGTGTTGGCAGGACCAGGCTTTCTCTGAGGAGAGAATCCTTCCATGCCTCTTCCTGGGTCCTGGTGTTTGCTGACATATCTTGTCATTTCGGGCTTGTAGGCACATCACTCCAATCTCTGCCTCTGGCATGACATGGATTCTCTCTGTGTATTTCTCCTCTCTGTTTGTTATGGATTAAATGTGTCCCCCACCCCAATTGTATATTGAAGTCTTAACCCCCAATGTGATGTTATTAGGAGGTGGAGTCTTTGGGAGGTAATTAGGGTTAGATGAGGTCATGAGGGTGGGGCCCCATGACGGGATTAGTGCCGTTATAAGAAAAGACACCACAGAACTTGCATGCTGGCACCCGGATCTTGGACTTGTGACCTCCAGAACTGTGAGAAATATATGTCTGTTGTTTAAGCACCCCCTGTCCACCCCATCTGTGGTCTTTTGCTATGGCAGCCTGAACTGACTAGTTAACTCTCTCAGTGTCTGCTGTCTCTGTTTCTCTTGCCTCTCCTTCTGAGGACAGCTGTCATAGTGGACGAGGTCCAGCCCTGCTCCAGGATGCCTCATTTAACTCGATACACCTGAAGGGACTCTAGTTCCAAACAAGATCACATCCTGAGGTTCCAGGTGGATGTGGATTTCAGGAGGACATTTCAACCCAGCACAGAGGTTATCTTGTTTAATGTTTCATCCAGCCCAACAATTACCCAGTGAGATCAGAATTATCACCACCATTTCTCAGATGAGGAAACTGAGGGCGCAAACAACTGCCGAGTGACAGATGTAGGACTTGTACCAGACATGAAACCAGGACACGAACGAGAAGGTGGGAAGTACCCGGGTCCCGAAATTCACGGTGCCTCTCCAGCTCTGCAACGTACACAACTGGCTGTAAAGAGGAAACCTGACGGAAAAGAAAGAAAACTCAAATTGTCTCTGTGTGTTTACAACCAAAGGGCCTCTCTGGGAGTAGCATATGAAATTTTAATATTTTAGGCAGGCAGGCAGTACTTCTTGTCTAGACATGGAGAAATGTTGAGATGCAGAATTATTTCCAACACTCCAGCCAATGCAGCATGGTTCCTGCCTGTCCCCCCAGATTACGGGGTGTCATTTACTGTGCATTTGTGGACATACATCACAGAGGTCCCAACTGCCCGCGGGTGGCCTCAGCCGCTGCGTGTCACCGTGATGCAGCGGGACTGAGAGATGTCGGCTGGTGGGCTGTCTTTTCCCAGACCATTGAGCTGCTTACAAATCAATAAAAACAAGGTTGATTGGGATGAGAGCTTTACCAGAGGCTCGCACCATTGTTAGAACGACAGTGACTGTGTAAGAGGGATCATTAAACCTGCAATTAAGCTCTCAGAAACATTGGGCAGGGAAGGGAAAGAGAGTAAGGGATGGGGTCGGGTTGGCGTTTCCCATTGTTTGGCTGTATTTCTCTCTTATTTTTCACGTGGAAAGGTAAGCAGAGCAGGCTCCTGCTGGCCACTCCTCTGGGATGCTGAAGCTGGGGCTGGGGCACCTGACCCGCCCTCCTCTAAGCTGTGTGATCTTCAGCCAGTTCCTTCCCCTCTCTGTGCCTCCAAGTCCTCGTTTATAAAACGGGCTCATGAATTGGCAGAATTAGTCTCTTCAACCCCAATAGTCCCCATGGGACCCAGACTGGAGATCCACGGAGGCCGAGGCTGGGAGGCAGCTGAGGCTGAGGACAGTCCTCGCCGCTCTTGGTGCCTCCTGCAGCGGCCATTGAAAGAGGGCACACTGTGTGCTCAGCAGCAAGGGGTTCTCTCACCTGCAGATGGGGAAACTGAGGCTCAGAGCCGGGCGGCGGCAGATGCTCGGACTCCAGCTTCAGTTCCCTCCCTGCTGCATCTTCATTCACCAAACGTTTCCTTAGCATTGACCGTGTCCCGGGCCAGGTACTGCCAGGCCACGGCGGAGCCCCATATAGCCACCAGGACAGTGGAGGCTGGCGGAGCAGCTAGGACCCCACCTCACTAAACCTCTCTGCATCCCGTTGTTACTCAGATGCAGACTGTCGATCAAGCAGTCATGTGTGCCCAGTGCCCCGTGGGCTCCAGCCACCGAGGGCTGCGCTTCTAATCTGGGACGAGCGGACAGAGGGATGGCGAGTGGGGTGAGGTGTCAGTAACCCCCAGTGTCCTTGTTACAGAGCTGCCACCACCCTCCTGGGTGGCTCTGGCGTTTTTCCTTCTCTCTTGGGCCCTCCCATGGGGTGGTGTCTGGTAAAAACATACCCTCTCCGCCTTGTCCAAATGGCAGTCACAGAGGTAGCCCCGGGATGTGGGGCATCGCACCCTTGAGTCCTTATTCTATTCTACATTGCTTGTCACCCAAACCACGTGCTGCCTTTCTTCCAACATAACTATGAAGCTCCTCAGAAATGCTCGTGAGTAAGTCCACAGATTCTGAGGCTGGTGGGTGACCTGTTCACTTGTTGAGCACCTACTGTGTGCCAGGCTCTATGCTGAGGGCTCTCCTTTCCGCCTCAGCATGATCCTTTGAGGGACAAATGCTACTGTCCTATTTTACAGACAATGGCAGTGAGGTGAGTGTGGTGGGCAGAATAGTGGCCTCCCAGCTGTCCACAGCCGAATCCCCATAGTCTGTGAACATGTTACGTTTCGTGGCAAAGGAAGATTAGGTAGAATTAAAGTTGCTAATCAGCTGACCTTGAGATGGAAAGACGATCCTGGGTTATCAGGTGGCCCAGTGGAATCACAGGGTATTCACAAGTCAAAGAGGGAGGCAGGTGGGCAGCGTCAGAGTCATGTGATGTGAGGAAGACTCGGTGGACATTGTTGGCTTTGAAGGTGGGGGAGGGGGCCACAGTGAAGGCGGGGGGCCGGCTCTGGAAGGCAGCAACGGCAAAGAAAGGGCTTCTCCCCTAGAGCCCCCAGAAGGAATCAGCCCTGCCAACACCTTGACTTTAGCCCAGTGATGCCCATTTTGGACTTCTGACGTCCAGAACTCTAGGATAATAATTTTGTGTTGTTTCCAGCTACTAAGTGTGTGGTAATTTGTCATCACAGCCGTGGGAAACCGACTGCAGCTAAGTTCCTCATCCTAGGTCACATATAGTAAATGGTGGGGCTGGATTTAAACCCAGACCTCAGGGACTGGTTCAGGGATGGACATGCGAACAAGGCTGGCAAATCCAAAGCAATCCTGGGAGTTTCCTTGGAACAAACAGGAAAGGAAATCTCTTTCCATCAGGGCTGCTGAAGACATAGGTGCTATAGCCTGGAGGGGTGGATTAGCTGCTACTAGGTAAATGTCGTTCTGAATTACAGAACTGGGGTGAGAGGAAAAACAAGATGGTGACATTACTTGAGCCCCTGGATACCACCATTCCTGAAACCAACTCATCTTTACATTCCGGGAACAAATAAACATGCCTTTTTGCTCAAGCTGGTTTGAGCTGGGCTTTCTGTCTCTTACAACGGACAGATTCCTGGCAATCTCAGGATTTGGGCATGGCTTTTGAAAACCTAAAGGATTAGAACTTGATTTTGATTTCCTCTGTGCAAACAACACCCCCCGCCCCTCCCCCCCCCCACTGCCCTTTAGGTTTTCAGAGAGAGAGCAAAAAACTCAGATGCCAAGGAGCCTTTGAATCGTATAATCCCACAACGGCGCAGCCCCTAGGAGCCTCTTAGTCCTTAGTTTTACCCTTTTTACACGGATACAGAGCGTGGGAGCGACTTGCCCACAGTGACACAGCTGCTAGGAGACAGCCGAGACCAAAATCTGGGCCTTTTCATCCCCACTCTACCCCTTTGCCTTCTGAAGTTCCACGAGAAAGGGCTTTGAGTACATACTTTCTGGATGGTTTTCCTGCCGACAGGACTCAGGAAAGCACTAGGCTTGTCCAGCCTTGACTTTGCCACACTCGTAACATGGCTCACGTTTGCGTGTGGTCGAGCCTTTAGAAGGCGGCTTTCTGGCTGAGCCACTCTCCAGCCCCGGACTCGACTGGAAGTCACTGTGGGTTCTGCCCGTCTGGTCAGCTGTGGGTGTGCAGTTAATATTTCCCAGACTACGCTTTCTTCCTGGTCCCCAAACTCTCTGACCCCCTCAAAGCTCTGAGAAGGGAGGAATGTGTCAGGGGTGGGTCTCCCAGCCATCCCGGTTTCTTTGCTGGTTACCTGTCCCGCTTCGAGGAATCAGATGGCTTCACTTAATGAGCAGCTGGGAGCCAAGAAGTCCAGACCCCAGGTTGGTGCTAAAAATGCCAGCTGTGTCCAAAGCGGGCACCAGCTCCCACCCACCGACCAGCCCAGGTGGAAACACACCCTCTACTCCTCCCGGCTCACTCTTTTGTTTTTTCCAGCCTCGCCACCATTTACAAAAAATCTTTCTGCATCCCCTGCCGTGTTCATGGTGGAGGTCCTTCCTCCTCTTCCTGGGAGTGGTCTGAGCAGATTCCCAGTCTCTGATCATGAGCCGGATATTTACTGAGCACTTACTAAGTGCAAGGAAGCTTCTGTCAGTATTAGTATCATTAGTTTAATCCTATGAGGTGGATACAAGTCTCGTCCCATTTGAGATCCTAGGAAATGCGCCCAGGTGCGTGGAGTGACTCCCCCAGGACAGCACAGCTGGGAAGAGGCAAAAGTGGAGGCAAAGCTGGCATCAGTCTTACTCTGTCCATTTTACTGTTGAGGAAACTGAGACCCAGAATGGGGAAGTGACTTGCTCAAAGTCACACAGCAAGTGAGAGGCTGAGATGTGCTCAGAGTTCCTGTTTCCTGACTCCCGGTTTTCTGTCTCCCCCAGGGGTCCCACAGGCCCCCGGGCAGCAGACCGGGTAGAGCATGTGGACGGCCTCCACCATGGCCACCAAGGGTCCCTTCTGAAACCTGCCTCCGCTAAGGTGGTTAGAAACCCTCCCCGGGTGGGGATTCTGCCCCGCAGTGGGCAGTCCTATCCAGCCCATGGTTCGCAGCGACCCCCTCCAGCAGGGCACCCCACCTGCCCCATCATGACCCCCAAGAACTGCAGGGCTCCTGGGGTGGGCTGTGGAGAGCACAGCCTGGTGCTTTGCTTGAAGCTTTAAAAAAAGATTCCATTCAAGGTGGATTCTGTCCTCTTGGAAGGAGAAAATCCACCTTCTAGTGGGAGAAGCAGATCGTTGCTGTGGCTACTTCCCATGAGGAAGTCGTGAAAACAGAGCAGGAAGCTGGGCTGGGGGGAGGGGTCGGGGAATCTTGAGGTGAAGAGGCAGGGAAGGCCTCTCTAGGGAGGTGACATTGAGATAAAACCTGAACAATGATCAGGAGGTGGCCATGAAAATATCAAAGAGCTCCAGGCAGAGAGGACAGCAAGTGCAAAGGCCCTGAGGTAGGAATGAGCTTGTCTTACTGAAGAATCCATAAAGTCAGTGAATGAGGGGGTGGGTGGTCAGAAATGAAGTCAAAGAGATGGACCTTCTTAAATAGAGAAAATAACCTATCAGTGATGTACTCCACCACCCAAATATCCAGGGTGCGGGGGGGAAGGGGACTTAGGTTTATGGCAGGTACATCACGTGACACATACGGCATTTCGTGCCGCTCTTGTATTAACTGGTGAGGTGAGAACTCTCATCACCCCCATTTAGCAGAAGAAGAGCCTGAGGGTCCAGGAAGTGGGAGGCCCGTGGAGCCATCGCTGACCGGGCTGATGGGGCCTGTGGGCCGAAGGAGGCTCTTTGCTGAAAATGCAAAGTCCAGGGGAGTTTGCTCGCCCGGCGTCTCAGCTTTCCTCTGTATCACAACGTGGTTCCACTTTTCCTATTTCCAGCCAAACGTTTTGGAAACTCTGGGAGGTGTCAACCCATACAGGCTCCAGAGGCTTCTGGGACTGCTTGTGCAAAACTGGTGCGGGGCGGGGATTGATATCTGCCAACCTTTCCTCGCTCAGACATGGGGCGTTGCGACTCTCCCTCTCAAGGGAGAGGGGATCTGGGGATGTGGAAAGCACCTCTCTGGGTGCCGGCTTTCCGGAGTGTCTGAAACACAGCGTTCCACGGTAAGGAGCTGAAGGAAGCAGGCTCTGTTTTGGCAACGTGTATAGATCACTCACAACTGGTTTGACGGGGGATGGCGCCCGGGAGGCCCAGGAGCCCTGGCACCCAGCCTGAGGACGGCTCCTTGCATGTTTGCTGGGGGCGTGTAACCCATGGAAGCTGCGTCCGGCATCCCCCGGGGGCTCCCCTGTGCTTGGCCCAGGTGTGACGGGACCCAGATTGACCTGTGCCCGGTGGGAAGCCGGGATGGGCGCGTGAAAAGATCTGGTCTTTTGTTCACAAATATTTCTTGGTACTTCCTTTGTCCCAGCACCAGGATGCGGCCACAGGCAGGACTGATGGGGTCTTTTCTCCCGAAGCTCGTGTTCTACTGGGAGAGCCACAGGCCATATAAAGAAACAAATAAAAATACGCTACCCAGGAGTGACACGTGATGGGAGAGGATGAGGTGACCCGTGGAGAAAGGGGGGTCATGGAAGACCACTCTGAGGAGGTGGCCTTTGTGGGGAGACCTGAATCGAGAGGGAAGACCCCCCCCCACCGGGGAAGGACAAAATGACACAGGGCCTCATGCACCCAGTTGATGCTATCTGCCAGCTGTGCCCCCGCCTCGAGGCCCATTTCACAGATCAGTAAGCTGAGACACAGAGAACCAAAGTAACTTGCCAAGGATATAGAGCCAGGAAGTTGAACCGAAGCCCCCTGGCTCCAGGGCCCACGCAGAGAACCACTAGGCTGCACAGCCTCCCGAAGATACCTGGGGACACAGGGTCCTACCCAGGATTCCCACCGTAGCCCGTGGCTCCGAATCAGGTCCCTGTGCGCGTCTAAAGACCACGTGGGGGCGGGTGCTGGGCAGCACCAGCCTGATCGACGGAAAGCTGGCCCTACCCCCTCCCTCGTGCCATGTGTCCCCCCATTTCTGGGTGCTCTCAGTGGGGACCTCGAGCAGGTTCAGAGGGGAGGCTGCCAGTTACAGCTCCCCACAGTAAGTGTGGCAGAGGGCTGGGTATTTTGTTTCCAATCTGCCAGAGACCTGGAGGTAACCCCTTGGTGCCCAGGCCTGGCTATGCACGGGTCACGTGCTCTGATGTCACTGCGGCGTCAAATCGCTAGAAAGCTTTTTAAACACTCTCATCATGAACGGGTAACAAGGTCCCGAGGTGAGATGTGCGAAGCTAGCGTCCCTGCACAGCATCCGTCATCCACTGGCCTCCAGAGTCTGGCCGCACTGGTCCCCTCCAGCAGCCTGAGAGCCACCAGCCGGTCTCACCAGTGGCATCTGGGAACGAGAGTGCTGGGCTGAGGCTCTGTTCCTAAATGTCTCCAAAGCCCCGGGCCTCTGGCTCCCGGAGGGGTGTGAGTTCTGTGCTTCTGGGAAAAGGCAGGGAGCGATGCCCCGCTGCTTGCTCTGGCCGCGGACTCTATGCTGGTCTTTGCGAGACCCGGTGGACAGGCACAGCTACTGTGGGGCTGGCTGACCCGATTCAAGTGATTCCATCAACTTCCGGCCCTTAAGCAGGTGTCCACCATCCAACCATTACTACGTTCCCAGCCCCTGCGCCTTGCCTCCAGCTCAGTCTCACATCAGAACTGCCCCTTCTCCCGGGAACACGCCTCTGGATGGCCCACCCACCCACGCGGGAGGGAGGGGTGGGTCCGACCGCTTGCCCCAGCCCAGCCAGCCCCAAACGTCTCTTCCCTGGAGCCGGGCGGCCAAAGCAGCCTCAGGACTGGAGGGCACGGTCAGCCCCTGGCCGGAGAGGGTGGACGGCTCCTGGTGGCCCAATGGAGCAGAAACATGAGAAAATGAAGTTCATTGCACTAAACTTCAGGCAGGAAAAGCATTGACTCATCCCCCTGCCCCCAGCCAATTTTTTTTTCCCCCCAAAAAGCAACCACTGAACTTTTTCTACTTTCAGTCCCCAAACTAATTAAATCATGTATTGGGTTTGGGTTTTATTGGGAGATGGACCCCAGTCGTGCTTTGTTTTCTCACTTAGGCTCTCAGTGATCTCATCAACCAAGTTGGGGTGTCCTCAGGGCTGGAACCTCGTGGGCCTCCTCTCTTTGCCCCAAGTCCCTCTCTGTTTCAGAAACAGTCAAAAGAAATCCTCCAGCATGAGCTCACGGGAGGCTTGGGGCTAACAGGAGTTGGACTGGGTCTTGGCACCAACGCTGTGGATACTTCATTTTAAAATAATTAATTAATTAAGTATTTTTGGCTGCGTTGGGTCTTCGTTGCTGTGTGCAGGCTTTCCCTAGTTGCGGTGAGCTGGGGCTACTCTTCGTTGCGGTGCACGGGCTTCTCATTGCGGTGGCTTCTCTTGTTGCGGAGCACGGGCTCTAGGTGCGCGGGCTTCAGTAGTGTAGCACGCAGGCTCAGTAGTTGTGGCTTGCGGGCTCTAGAGCGCAGGCTCAGTAGTTGTGGCACACGGACTTAGTTGTTCCGCGGCATGTGGGATCTTCCCGGACCAGGGATTGAACCCGCGTCCTCTGCATTGGTGGGCAGATTCTTAACCACTGTGCCACCAGGGAAGTCCCGTGGCTGCTTCCTTTTAACATGGGAATGTTATAAAGTCAGTGGCAGCAGGACCCCCAGGCCAAGGTCCTCTGGAATGTCTTGCTGTAAATCAACACTGGTGTCTTTGGCCACACGTGTCCCTAGAGGATGTTCCAGAGCTTCACCCTGTGTGAGAGCCATTACCTTGAACACGGAACACAGGACGGTGTGCGGCAAGGGTGGAAATGGTTGACTGTCTGGGACTACAGAGGCCACAGGCTAAAATATCACCCAAAAAGGCACCAAAGTGCCCGGAACCACCTCAGTAAAGGGTGCTGGGAGGGTCTGCAGGTTACAGCACCCTGGGCAGAGGGGTGAACTCAGGCTCACCGCCCAGATGGGAGTGGTGCTGTGTGGTGTTTAGAGTACAGAGCACTCTCCAGAACTCTTGCCTTAGGCTTCCACAGCTCTTGTAAGTTTATAAGAATAAATACAAACATGCTAGTTGAAAGATAAAGAAATAAAATAAATGTTATGAAGTCATTTTGAAGGACGGAGGGAAAAGCTGCAAAGGGACACGTCCATTCTTTATAAGACACTTTATGGTCATCTCCTTTCTGAAATGTCTACCAGAAATACGTTATATGAGGATGCAAAGCTATTTGTTCAAGTTATCACTGCAGCTGAAAAACATAGTATTTTTCCCACTTTTTTTTTTTTTTAACTCTCATCACTAAGAAAATTGAAGTAGAAAATCCAGCAGACAATTATGCTTCGTGGAGCGGTGTCACGTCTGCAGGCTTCTCCGATGCTCACTGTGGCCTCTAATTAGATTCGGGGTTCTCTATATGTGGGGGCCTCAGTCTAACGCAATTTGAAAGCTAATCATGCTTAATTAGGTTGTACTATTAGGAAACAGCCAAGCAAACGGAAGAATTGTGAGTCATGCTTGGGAAACTTACAAAAGCAATATCACAAAACACACTGTTACTACCGGAGAGAAGCGCAAAAGTTACTCGCCTTCTGTTTGAACGACTGGATACGCAACCATGTTGGAGAGGCACTGAGGGTCGTCCCTTCTCTAGGGGGCCAAGTTCTCAAGGTGTACTGGCTACATCTGGCTGCCTCCTCTCAGAATGGAGGGGACTTTGTTTCAGGAGGTGATCTGGAGAAATTTCTTGCACTTTGCTGCAAGATGTGAAACAGACACCTTTATGCCTCATTTTATTGGGGCACGTGGTTCAAAAGCAGCTGAAACCCGGGGTAGAGGGAGGCTGTCACTGTGCTGATACGTCCACGTGTCATGGTTTAAGGACCTGCAAGAAAGTAGCTGAAAGACATGTGCCTTGTAGACGGCACAAGTCCAAGCTCAAGGTTAATTCACCTCAGGACAGTTGGGAAAGCTCCGAGGCCTGGAGAGGAAACCTCTTGTGTTTCCAGCTCTCTGAATTTATATCAACCAGGTTCATCTTCACAGAAGTGAAAAGAGGTTCTCAATTCCCCACCTGTTGATAAGAGCATAAGGATTCCAGTTCAGCCATTAGATCAATTTCTGACCAAGGATGCTAAAAGAGAGCTTCCACTCACCTCCTTTGTGCTTTTATTTTTCATTGGCAAAGTGAGTGTCAGAAAAATGAATGAACACATCACTCTTCATATATTCATTGCCAGGCACTGGGATTAAAATAATGAATAAGACATGTTCCTGTCTTCAAAGAGCAGGGATCCTTTAGAAAGCAGAGCCTGAGGCAAGGATTAGGTGACTTCTGATGTACTGGGGAGGAGCAAGCCCAGGGCAGTGGAGGTGATGGAGAGGGAGGTGAGGTGGTGAGGGAGGATTTGATGGGCGGTGTTGCAGGGCACTGGCTGCTACACCCAAAGTGCTGAGGAGGGACAGAGTGGGCTGCCCGGCAGGTGTGTTCACCCAGCACACGAACTTCCCTGGAAGGGCTTCAAGGAGGAACCGCATCTCCAGGGAGTCACAGGAGAGAGAAAGGAGAAGGCGTTCTGCCCGGCTCAGGGAATCCCCCCTAACACACTTCCTCCCCAGGCACCTCATCCAGCCCCTCTGGGCTGCTAGAAAAGCCAGGGTCCCCTCTGTGTGGTATCTCACGTATGGAAGTGGAGGTGTGGGGTGGTGTCATCCAAGAGGGAAGGAAGGGGCACCTGGGAGAATCTGAGAAGGGACACAAAGCTTGTGACCCAACACAGGGAGACAGACAAGTGAAGACACGGGTGCATGTGTCCGAGGGGTTGTGGAGAGGGGGCATCTCACAGTCTGCGAGGTTCAGACAGACCTTATTCCAGGAGGAAGGAACATGTATCCCGACACTGGAAAGATGAGTGGGATTTGGCCAGGGGAAGGATGGGGCAGGGACAGTGTTCCAGGCAGCAGGTCCAGGTAGGCAAAAGTAGGTAGGCTGGAAGGTGCAGGGGGAGACTGAAGCAGGAAGAAGGCTAGGATGAGCCTGGAGAAGTGGGGACCACGAGCCAGACCACGCCCGGCCTCGTCAGTGTGGGAGGGGCTTGGGTTTTACCCCCAGCAGCGGGGAGCTCCCCTCCAAGCCGCCGGGGCCCTGGCCCTTGGCTCTCAGCACCGGGAATCTGCTTCTCTTTTACGTTTCTGGCTTTGCTCTCCTTCCCTCTGGGCTGGGAGCTCAGGGGAATTTAGAGCAGCTGTCTCCAGACACCAGGGGTGAGAAAGTCCAGTCTTCCCCATGCTAGCCTCATAACAAGTCACCGTCACACCTCACCGGCCTCGGGGGACATCAGCACTGTGCCAAGAGCTGGCAGCCTCACTCGTCTGCTGGCCCAGGATCAGCAAAAATGAGGGCAGGGAAGCAGGTGTGGACAGGGCTGGAGGCGTGGGCGGCCGGCTCTGCTGTCCTGCCTGGTTGGCTAAGGAGGACCCATGGTGTGAGGCCAGCTCAGCCTCTGGTGAGGGACCTGGGGATGTGGCTCGGGTGGGTCCTGTCGTCTCTCTCAGGTCCCCTCTGGAGTTAGCTGAGCACGGATCCACTCGGTTGCTATGGTTCAGAGATGCCCACCAGAATTTCCCTCCTCTCTTCCTGGGTATTGGATGAGGGATGGGCGTGTGACCCACCCTGGACCAATCAGAAGTCTGAGATCGAGGCTCTGAGATGTTGCATAAATGAAGCTCAGTCTCTGGGTGTGGTGGGCAGAATAATGGCCCCCAAAGAAGCCCAAGTCCTAATCTCTGGAACCTATGAATATGTCACCTTATGTAGCAAAAGGGACTTTGTGGACGTGATGAAGAATCTTAAGATGGGAAAATTAACCTGGATTGTCTGAATGGGCCCCATGTATTCATAGAGGTCCTTATAAGAGGGAGGCAGGAGGATGAGAGAGAGAGAATGTGAGGCCAGAAGCAGAGGTTGGAGTGATGACTTTGCTGCCTTTGAAGATAGAGGAAGGGGCCACAAGCCAAGGAATGCATCAGCCTCTAGAAACTGGAAAAGGCAAAGAAGCAGATTCTCCCCTAGAGCCTCGGAGAAGGAAGACAGCCCTGATACACCTGAATTTTGGTCCAGTAAGAACCATTTCAGAATTCTGACCTCCTGAACTCTACGAGAATAAATCCATGCTGTTCTAAGCCACTCAGGTTGCGGCAACTTGTTAGAGCAGCAAAGGGAGCTGAACACGCCAGGCACATGGGTCCTTGCTGTCGGAGCGCCTTCATTTCAGAACAATGTCACGCTCCCCTCGTCAGAGATGTGGGGCTTGACATTGCTTGTAGGAACCTGGGGGCGATGCCTTCTGCGTTGTCCCTGGCTCGTGGGCTTCCCTGCAGCCAAGCGTCTACACTACCTGATTCTCCCTCCAGATCGGCCTCCTGGAGCTGCAGAGTATTTGTGCTCCACTCTCCTCACTACGAAATAGCTGACGGCTGCTGTTGCATTAGCCTTGGGTTTCCTCGTCCGCAGTGGTTGAAGTTTCCCCGAGTTTGGAATCAGCCGTTACCCTGACGGGCCTTTCGGTGGGCCGCTCTTTTCTGCTGTGTGACTGTGACCTGGCAGGTGGCCTTCCTCCCTCCTCCCCTCCCTCCTTTCTTCTCCCTGTGAACACACACAAAGTGCACCCTGATGAATTTTCACACGTGCACACACCTGTGTCATCACCACCCAGGTCACTCAGACCATTTCCAGCACCTCTTCTGTTTAAGCCCCCAAAGGTAACCTCTGTCCTGACTTCTATCACTGCGGATCTGTGTTGCCTGTTCTTTTTTTTTTTGTGGTACACGGGCCTCTCACTGTTGTGGCCTCTCCCTTTGTGGAGCACAGGCTCCGGATGCACAGGCTCAGCGGCCATGGCTCACGGGCCCAGCCGCTCCGTGGCATGTGAGATCTTCCCGGACCGGAGCACGAACCCACGTCCCCTGCATCGGCAGGCGGACTCTCAACCACTGTGCCACCAGGGAAGCCCTGTGTTGCCTGTTCTTGATCGTCACGTAAAGTGAGTTGAGTTGGGAAAACTGACTCTTGTAAAATGTGCATCTGGTTTCTTCCACTGGGAGATCCATCAGTGTCTTGTGGACCAGTGGTTCCTGCATCACTGCTGGGTAGTGTTCACTGTGTGGATGTATCACAGTTTGTCCATTCTCCTGTGGATGCACGTTTGGGTTTTTTCCAGATTTGGGCTACGATGAATAAAGCTGCTTCCAACATTCATGTTCAGGTCTTTGTCTGGACATTTGCCCTCTTTTCTGTTAGGGTGTTTCTAGGAATGGAATTGCTGGGTTGTAGGGTAGTTGTATATTTGGTCTGAATTCTTTTTTGATGACTCTCTTGCTGGTTGGATCTCACTGTCAAAAAATTGACTCCAGTTCTCTTTCCAAAACTCTCCCAAGGAGTTTTCTCCAGGGATGTGTGTCCTCTTGTGTGTGGAGCATCTAGCCACTGTGTTGATTTGAACATCTTGCCTACATGTAACGTTTCCAGATCACATCCACGGCCCGTCTGGACTTTGTGGAAGTTGTTTTCTGGTGCAACGTGTTTCTGTGGAAAAGTCAGATCAGCTCAAATATTTCCCTCCTTTTCCCTGATCTGTTTTCCTGCTTCAATGTTTGAAGAAATCTTTCTCTGTCTTTGGAATTCAATTGTTCAATTACAACATATCTCGGTGTTGGGCATTTTAAAGAAAAGTTTCTTGGAACATCTGAGTTTTTTAAGTATAAAGTTTCAGAGGTTTTTCTTCATTTCAGGGAAAGTTCCCTGCTTCATGTCTTTGAATACATTGTCACTGTTGGGCTTTGTAATCCAGGGACACCCCCAAACGCTTATATCGCATCTCCTGCGACAGGCCTCCACCTCTGTTAGCTTCCCTCAGCTTTGATCTCTTTGCCCTTTTCATGTGTATTCATTTCATCTCATGCCTTTTCTCTCTGTTAATATTTGATTTCCAGCTGTATCTGTTGTGTTCTCTGTCATTTAAAATTTTATTTCTTAGTTATGTAAAAATTTTTTTAAAAAGTCTGTTCCCTTCGGTCAGTTTATATCTTAAATAGGATTTGAAAATCATTTTGTCTTCCAGCATTTGTTTTACTGAATGCATAATGTTTATTAAGTTTTTCTAGAGGGTGAAGCAACGGAGAGAAATTCTCTTCTGTTTCTGGAGACATATTTTCTTCTTGGTTGGACTCTTTTTTTTTAATACATTTATTTATTTTTTATTTATTTATTTTTGACTGCATTGGGTCTTCATTGCTGCACACGGGCTGTCTCTAGTTGCAGTGAGCTGGAGCTGCTTTTCGCTGTGATGTGCGAGCTTCTTATTGCAGTGGCTTCTTTCGTTGTGGAGCACAGGCTCTAGGCATGCAGGTTTCATTAGTTGTGGCACGTGGGCTCAGTAGTTATGGCCCACGGGCTCTAGAGCGCAGGCTCAGTAGTTGTAGTGCACGGGCTTAGGTGCTCCGCGGCATGTGGGATCTTCCCGGACCAGGGCTTGAACCCATGTCCCCTGCATTGACAGGCGGATTCTTAACCACTGCGCCACCAGGGAAACCCTGGACTCTTTTTTAAAAATACCTCTTTTCGGCAGAAGGGGAGAGGCAGCACGTCGAAAGGAGGGCCTCTGGAGTGTGGAGTTCCGGAGTTTGGAGTTCTGCAGAAGGGGCTAACGGATACCTTTGCTGATGTCCAGGTCTCTGTAGTTGATTGCCCTAATTTGACTAAGGAGCCATTTACCTTTCCCGTAAAAGGTATCTGTGGGAAAACTAGAATTGCAGAAGTAGGAGGTGTGCCTTACTTATTGCCTCTTATAAATAAAAAAAATTATGATCTAAATAAAGTCGCAGAAGAAATCCAGCTTCCTGGAGCTTTTGTTCTTGCAGCAGGAGCAGGTCCATTTCCGACTCTTGGATTCAGTTCTGAGTTTATGCCAGTTGTTCAAACGGAAAGTTGAACACAAACCTCCTGTGAATGGAAGTTACTTTGCTCATGTTAACTCTGCAGATGGAGGGTGCCTACTAGGGAAATACAGTGAGAAATATCATGATTTGGGGTTTACATTACTGGCTAATCTTTTTGCCAGTGAAGGCCAACCTGGAAAGGTGATTTTGGTTTAAAAATGCAGTATTCTCCAAAAGTTCTCAGATAGCTAAAAATCTGAATGCTTACTGCAACTACTGTAGTTTTCTTAAGAAAATCCAAAGCTACCCAAGTCCCAAACCTCTTTAAATAATCCAGTTATAAAAGATTCAGAAAATACTACAGGCAGAGTGAGAGTCTCATTTAAAACTAAGGTTAAGAATAATACTTTGGGCTTCCCTGGTGGCTCAGTGGTTAAGAATCCGCCTGCCAATGCAGGGGGACATGGGTTTGAGCCCTGGTCTGGGAAGATCCCACATGCCGTGGAGCAACTAAACCCATGTGCCACAACTATTGAGGCCCGCATGCCTAGAGCCTGTGCTCCACAACGAGAGAAGCCACTGCAATGAGAAGCCCGCGCACTGCAACAAAGAGTAGCCCCTGCTCGCTGCAACTAGAGAAAGTCCACATGCAGCAATGAAGACCCAATGCAAACAAAAATTAAAATAAAAAAGATTTTTTATTAAATAAAATAAAAAATTAAATATTAAATAAAATAAAAAAATTTTTTTAATAAAATAAAAATTTTTTTAAATAAAAAAAATTTAAAAAATTAAATAAAAAAAAATATTTAGTAAGCGATAGCATTTTTCCAAGGAACTAAAAGGTCATTGAGGTGAAAGCCAAAAGAAGAACTGGAAAACTTAACTTCGTGACTTGTATGAGACAGACTCTTAAAAACATTATGGAGATAAGCCTGTAGGAATGAGAGGTACTTTTGTGATTCAGAAAGGAAAAGTGAAGACTCACATTATGCCGGCAGAATTTTCTTCCTGCCCATTGAACTCTGATGCTCTATCACATTGATAAACCAATAGAGACCCATTCATTTGGGTGAGATTAAATCAACAGATACTCGTTTGACTGATTAACTCATTAATTGATACTAACATAAAGCCTAATAGAAATGATCTCACTACTTAAGCTCTATTTTTTTTGGCCTTTGAAATGAAAGGTATGTCGACACTGTGCTCTGTATTACTTCACAGATCTATCTGAAAGGGATTATTGGGAACAAAGACACGTGATGGAGATGTTTTTCATTCTTTTTATTCTAAAAATAAATCTTATGTTTATAATTAAATATAAACACGATTAAGAATCAAGTGATTATTAATAAACCTACCTAAGGAGACAAAAGACCTGTATGCAGAAAACTAAAAGACACTGATGAAAGAAATTAAAGATGATACAAACAGAGAGATATATCATGTTCTTGGATTGGAACAATCAACATTGTGAAAATGACTATCATTGACAATAGCCAGGACATGGAAACAACCTAAGTGTCCATCGACAGATGAATGGATAAAGAAGATGTGGCACATATATACAATGGAATATTACTCAGCCATAAAAAGAAACGAAATTGAGTTATTTGTAGTGAGGTAGATGGACCCAGAGTCTGTCATACAGAGTGAAGTAAGTCAGAAAGAGAAAAACAAATACTGTATGCTAACACATATATATGGAATCTAAAAAAAAAAAAAGGTTCTGAAGAACCTAGGGGCAGGACAGTAATAAAGATGCAGACATAGAGAATGGACTTGAGGACATGGGGAGGGGGAAGGGTAAGATGGGACAAAGTGAGAGAGTGGCATGGACATATACACACTACCAAATGTAAATAGATAGCTGGTGGGAAGCAGCCACATAGCACAGGGAGATCAGCTTGGTGCTTTGTGTCCACCTAGAGGGGTGGGATAGGGAGGGTGGGAGGGAGGTGCAAGAGGGAGGAGATATGGGGATATATGTATATGTATAGCTGATTCAGTTTGTTATAAAGCACAAACTAACACACCATTGTAAGGCAATTATACTCCAATAAAGATGTTAAAAAAAAACCCCAAACACCTCTTTTCTTCTTTCCCCCATCCCTTTCTCCCTCCTTCCCTTCCTTCCTTCCTTCCTTCCTTATCGTTCTGACTTTCGTTGCTCTGAAGTCTGCTCTGTCTGAATTTAAATATCCACTCCTGCTTTCTTTTCATTAAAAAGAATGGTCTATCTTTTTCCACCCTTTTATTTTTAATGCATCTGTGTCATTACATTTAAAGCAGGTTTCTTGTGGACAACATATAGTCAAGTCTTGTTTTCTTATCCACTCTGTAAGTCCATGTCTTTTAATTGGTGTGTTTAGACCTTGATGTTTAAAGTGATTATTGATATAGTTGGATTAATATCTACTGTAGTTGATTCTATTCATTGTACTTGTTAATTTTTGTCTTCTCTTTTTCTGCCTTCTCTGGTTTTAATTGAGCATATTCTCTATGACTTCATTTTTCTCTCTTCTCTAGTATATCAATTATGCTTCTTTAAAAAAATTTTTTTTAATGGTTGCCTTAGAGTTTGCAGTATACATTTATAGCTGACCCAAGTGCACTATCAACTAACACTATCTCACCTCATGGGTAGTGAAGATACCTTATAACACAGTCTTCTCAATCCATTCCTCCTTCTGTTTCCTATAGTATTGTTGTCGTTAATTTTGCTTATTCACAAGCTATAATTACCCAATGCATTTTGCTATTATAATTTTGAAGTTATCTATTAATCAATTACAAGTAAGGAAAATACAAGATTCAATTTTACCTTCATTTATTCCATTTCTAATGCTCTTTCTTTATGTAGATCTGAATTTTCCTTCTCTCTGAAGAACTTTTAAAAATATTTCTTGCAAGGCAGGTCTACTGGTGACAAATGCCCTCAGTTTATTTTCCCTTCAAATTTGAAGGATAATTTAACTGGATACAGAATTCTAGGTTGTCAGGCTTTTTCTTTCAACACTTTAAATATTTGACTCAAATCTCTTCTTGCTTGAATGGTTTCTGAAGAGATGTCCGATGTAATTCTCATCCTTGTCCCTCTGTAGGTAAGGTGGGTTCCCACCCACACCCACCGCCCTGGCTTCTTTCAAGATTTTCTCTTTGTCTTTGGTTTTCTTCAGTTTGATATGCTTAGGTGTAGATATTTTGGTATTTAACCTGCTTGGTGTTCTCTGTGCTTCCTGGTGTCTGTCATTAATTTTGGAAAGTCTCAGCCATGTTATTATTCATATATTTCTTCTGTTCCTTTCTTTTTTCTTCTCCTTCTGTTATTCCCATTATGCTTATGTTATGCCTTTTGTAATTGTCCCACATTTCTTGGATAGTCTATATTCTCTTCTGTGCTCTCTCTCTCTCTTTTTTTTCTCTTTGCTTTTCGATTTGGAAAGTTCCTGTTGACACATCTTCAAGCTCACTGATTCTTTCCTCAGCCATGTCAAGTCTACTCATGAGCTTGTCAGAGGCATTCTTACTTTCTTTTGTAGTGTTTTTGGCTTCCAACATTTCCTTTTGATTCTTTCTTAGAGTTTCCATCTTTTTGCTTTACTGTTCTTGCATATTGTCCACTTTTTCCATTAGAGCACTTAGCCTATTAATCATAGTTATTTTAAGTTCCTGGTCTGATAATTCTGAAATCTCTGCCATTACTTAGTCTGGTTCTAATGCTTGCTTTGTCTTCTCAGACTGTGTTTTGTCTTGCCTTGTAGTATGCCTTGTAACTTTTTCTTGAAATCTGGACATGTTGTATTGAGCAACAGGAGCTGAGGCAAACAGGACTTAGTGTGAGGCGCTATGACAGTCTGGGGCTCAGAGCTGGGCTGTGTTTCATGTTTGTTGTAAACATAGGTAACAACAAAGGCTTCAAGTTCCTCTCACGCCCATGTTTTCATCCTCTTGTTGTTTTTGGTTTTCCCTGGAAATTCTTTCTTAAATTGAGTCTGTGTCTCATGGCTCTCACTTGTAACCTCCTGTTATTATACTGGAGCTAGTATAGTGATGTGATAGTAAAGTAATGAGGAAAGGACCTATTCTGTAATCTTATCATCAAATCTCTGTGGGCCAGAGCCTCTGGGCTGTGACCTTCAAAAGAGTTTCTTCCTCTCCCCTAAAGTGAGATGGAAGGCCAGAAGGGGCTCCAGCTATCTAGTTGCCCTTGACCTAGGTGATCAGGCTCTGGTAAAGTATTTTCCCTTGAGTGCAGGCCTTTGCTAAGGAGAATAGAAGGTTTGGGGCATATTTCAGAAGGGTTGTTTCCCCCTCTCCCTGTTGGAAGCACAAGTGGGACTTCCGAAGGGAAAACTCATGAAAGTGTGGGACCCGTCTTGAAACGGGACACCCTGGAGTTTTTCATCTCATGCGAGCCCACACTCAACCTCCAGCAATTAGTCAATTGCTGTTAAGGAGTTCCTGCCCACTACTGGCTTTAGCAGCTTCTGGTCCCTGTAAGTTAGCACTCTGTATCTGCCTGTCTCTCCCAAGTTTCTGGGGAGGCAGTCTGCCCTGGGACCTCAATTCCTTGAAAGATCTAAGAAGAGATGTTGATTTTCAGTTTGTTCTGCTTTTTTTCTTGTTGTGAGGATGAGAATGATGAGTTCTAAGTTCCACATGTTGGAGCGGAAACTAGAAGTCCTCAAATACATTTTAAAATCAAGTTGTAATGTATTTTGTTGTCAGTTACTTGAAACCTCTTGAAAAATTCAGATCAAAGGGACAAATTATTTCTTGTGTAAGCAATCTGCATAATTGTCTCAATTACCCCTTCTGCATGTGGGGGCATGTGACCTTAGGTCAGCCTCAGAGCCCAGCCAGCACGTCCCCCAGTGCAGGTTGTGAGCGATGTGTGATGGGTCGGGTGCAGGACTGCAGGGAAGCTCATTCCAGGGGGCGGAGTGCACAGAGCCATGAGCAGGGCCTAGACCAGGGTGAGGCAAGTGAGGCACTCAGGGTGCAAAATTTAAGGAGGCCTGACTCTCAGGCACCAACTTTGCACAGGACCAACCCTGAGAGTGACATCTCTCTAAATTTTAAACCTGAGTGCCTTGTTTGATCACCTGAGTCCCAGCCCTGGTTACCAGCACAAGCTCTGAGTCCAGACTGCCCAGCCTCATCCTTGTCTGCTGCCTGCTGGCTGAGTGACCTTGGGTGAGATTAGAACCTCTCTGTGTCTCAGTTTCCTCACTTGTAGAGTAGAGATAAGGCTAGTGCTTACTAGTGGGTAGTATAGACTGAATGTTTGTCTATAGCAAAATCCATATGTTAGACTCCTAACCCCCAGTGTGACAGCATTCAGAGATGGGACATTTGGGAGGTGATTGGGTCATGAGGGTGGAGCCCTCATGAATGGGGTTAGTGTCCTTATAAAAGAGACCCCAGAGAGCTCCCTCAGCCCTTCCATCATGAGAGAACTGAGTGAGAAGGCAGCCATCTATGAACCAGGAAGCCCTCATCAGATACCAAATCTGCCAGCGCCCCGATCTTGGACTTCCAGTTTCCAGACCTGTGAGAAATAAATTTCTATTGTTTGTAAGACATCCAGTCTGTGGTATTCTGTCATAGCAGCTCACACAGACTAAGATACTGGCAAATAGTAAGCCCTCAAAGATGTCACTTGTCTTTATTCTCCTCTCTTGACTCCTGTAGCAGAAGCTGCTGGTCCGCTGGGTTCCCTCAGCCATTCTAAGTTCTCCTGCAGCTCGGCCAGCCCACGTCCCCATCCTCTGCCCCCTGTTCTCAGCCCGGCTGCCTGCTGGCTCTTTCTTGCACCCCAGAGCTCGTCCAGCCCATCAGCAGGGGTGGCCGGGAAAGGCCCCTGGCCGCCCTCAGCCATGAGTCTGAGTCAGTGGGTGAAGACCCCGGGTGCCTGGTCTCAGCAGGGCGGTTCCGAGGTGCTGCCCACAATTCCTCGGGAGGAGCAGCTGCAGCTTTATCACCCCTCTTCTCTGACCCCTGCTTCCTGGTGTCACGACCCTCATTAACTACCTTCCTCCATGGCTTGTCTCAGGGTCTGCTTTGGGGTGCATCCCAATGGGGCGATTTGTCGAGGATGAGTTTCGTCTCTGGAAAAGCCCTCTCTGTGGTTTCCCAGGACATCTGTCCAGTATGCGTGTATGTGGTGAGGATCCATTCATTCAATATCACGTCCTGTGCACCTCCTGGGTGCTAGGGCACCCATCAGGAATCGCAGGGTCAGATTCTTGGGGCCATCAGCTGTAGGACCCATAATGCCCCCTTTGTGGCCAACACTGATTAGAGCAGGTAGCGGTCAGTGAGGAAGGGAGTGAGCTCTGGACTCTGCCTGCCAGGGTCTGGACCTTGGCTCCAGGCCATGAAGCCATGTGATCCCGGACACGGCTAATACTGCTGAGTGTCAGATGCTCATCTGTGAAATGGGTAGAGCCCAGAGGACCTCGTAGGGCTGCAGTGAGCATGAGATGAGTTGATACCCAGGCATCTATGATGAGCTCGTAGTTCAGTGGGCACGTTGCAGTTCAGTACCAAGTTTAACAAGCCCATTTCCCCCCATTACCTTCTGATTCGTGAGTGAGTTTTACGTCTATATAAAAACAAAACCACCTTCACACCAATCAAAACTGCTTTCCCTTTAGGAAAGAGGAAAGTGATTACTGACTTGTCGAACCCCCAAAAAGACCCGAAAAGACATTCCCTAATTTCCCATCCTGGCGACTCACTGCCGAGTCTGTCTTGTTGAAAGTTACTCAGAGCCGACATTGTTGCCCCAAAGAAAATAAACTTCTCCTTAATGATGTGAGAGAGATACAGAGGCAGGAAGTTTTATCCAAAAACTCCAAAGGGATGGAAGATTCTGACTTCCCCTTCATACCAAGCATCTGTAATTTTGACAGTTTGCTGATGAAAGAAAAAAAACAAAAAAAACCAAAACACATCTTCTTAGCAGTGAAGAAGTCTGTCTGGTGAGGGAGGTTTCAGGGGAAGAAAGTGGAAAATTTTCCTCCGACCCCTCCTTTCTCGGGTTGAACACTAGCCTACGCTGGTTTCCGTTCCCACCTCCTCTCTCTCCGCCTCTGTCCTGTCTGTCTATTCTCATCCCTCTCTCTCTCCACACTCATAATTCCTGATTCCTCAGCCACGTTTGCTCACCTTGAGACCCAACTGTCACCCCCTCCGCTGCCTTCTGAGACGTCCCCAAGTTCCCCCATCACTGGGTCTCTCTGCCGGATGTAAGCTTGCAGACCCCACCGTGCACCCGTACTTAAAATGCTGCTGAGACCTGTCAGAGTCCTGGGAGGACCAGCTTGTCTGCACCCAGAGAAGCCTCCTTCTGAATCTAAGGGTTTCCCTCCTCCAACGCAAACCTAGCCCCTGGAAGATTCCGGGTTTTTCTGACACCCTGGTGTGGAAGCCGTGAAGTGTTGGGTGTCAGGTTAATCCTGGCCCCTGGCTTCCCTTTGTTCAGTCTGTTGAGCCCCCAGAGCCACTCCCATGATGAGCCAGAAATGAAAGCCACCCCACCCTACAGAAACCACGTGCCCGCTGTCCAGGGACGGTGCAGATGTTCATGAAGACCCATTGGTGGGTGGATTCAAACGCTGTTGTGGCCATCAGGCTGCCTGTGGATGTCTAGAAAGACTTTAGGGCTCGTAGGAGTGGGAAGCTCCTCATTGCCGAGCTGTGGTCCCTGCTCTTAAGCCCAGAGCCCTGACCGTATTATTCTTCGGGGACACTGAACCAGGTTCAAATGTTGTTGTTGTTTGCCTGGTAATAGTAAAAGCTCAGTGTCTCCAGCTATGTTCATTTGTCACAGGACTCTTTCCATTTCCAGTAACAAAAGCCCAACTCAACCTGGCTTAAGAAAAAATGTTCAGAGATCTAGCCAGCTTCAGGAACGGCTAGATCCAGGGGCTCTAACAATGTCACAAGAAATGTCTCTCTCTCTCTCTCTCTCACCATCCTTTGGCTATGCTTTTGTCCATGTAAGTTCTGTCCCAAGCAGGGCCTTCCCCTGCCTTGGCTTCCCAGAGCTCCCAGCTCACATTCCTGCAGCTTTACATCCCCTGGTGAGAGAGTGCATCACTCTCCCAACTTCTGTGGCTGCCTCTCTGGAGCCCCATGCACATCCTTGAACCAATGACTGTAGTCAGGAAGATGACAAGAATGAAAAGCCCTGATTGACTAGGCCTGGGTCATGTGTCTTCCCCAGGAATTAAGGGTGAGGTCAGCCCCACCCCATCCTGTACATGGAACAGGAGTGAGAAGTCCCCACAGGTAAGCCAGGTGCTGTTGGTAAACAGACTGGGAGTGGATGCTGGGCAGCAGACACAACACACACGGCACGTGTTGATGCGTGGAGTGTTGGGTTAGCCTGGAATTGTGCCCTGGTGCTGCAGTCAGTCCCACACGGGATTCCTTCACATCTTCTGAAGACCCAGAACCCAGCCTTGATTGGGAGCGAGGATTTAGGGGTCAGACAGAACTGATTTCATATCCCAACCCAGCCATTTACCAGCAGTGTAGACACTTGCACAAGCTCCCTGACCCCCCTAAGCCTCGGCGATATTAACCAGCAGTGGCTTCACGGGCCTGCCACCTGGGCAGGCGCCCAGGGCCCCGTGTTCTAAAGGGTCCCGAGCTCAGTTTAATGCTTTGCTGTCACCACCTTGAAATCCTTTTTTCTTTTAATTTTTATTTATTTATTTCTGGCTGCGTTGGGTCTTTGTTGCTGCGCGCGGGCTTTCTCTAGTTGCGGCGAGCAGGGGCTACTCTTCATTGCGGTGCGCGGGCTTCTCATTGCGGTGGCTTCTCTTGTTGCAGAGCACTGGCTCAGGCGCGTGGGCTTCAGTAGTTGTGGCTTGCGGGCTCAGTAGTTGTGGCGCACGGGCTTAGTTGCTCTGCGGCATGTGGGATCTTCCCGGACCAGGGCTCGAACCTGTGTCCCCTGAATTGGCAGGCAGATTCTTAACCCCTGTGCCACCAGGGAAGCCCCACCTTGAAATTCTTAACAATTTTTGAACAGAAGGTCCTGCATATTCAGTTTGCACTGGGCCTTGGAAATGCTGCCGCGGATTCTGACAAGTCAGCTAAAGGGTTGGGAGGTGGCACTCGCTTGGGCAATCCTGTATCTGTAGCCGGGAGACACAGCGCGGTGGTCTTCAGGGCTGGCATCTCAGAGCCCTCCGCTTGTGTTTCCATTTCCTGCCCCATTCTCACCTCCCTCTGTCTCGTCCGGCTCTTGTTCTTCATTCAGTCTCCCCGCGCACTTTGCACGCCCATGCTGCTGTGTTCTGAGTGCCCACCTGGCAACCCCTGCCTGTCCTGGGACTTTGCTGCCCACAGAGCACCCACAGGGCCCACACGGAAAGTGGACCAGGTGAGCCTATCATGCCGCTGGTCCCTGTCAGCACCCACGGGGCACGGGAGCCAGCGGGTAAACGCCTCCCCGCCATCCCTGTCCGGGGCTCTGAGCCCCCGCGGGGTGCCGGTGCAGCAGGGCCCCTGAGCCTCTTCCCCCCTCGCTCCCCACCTGCCTCGCAGCTGCACTCCGGCTCCCCAGGCCACTTTTCGGACGAGCTGCCTGCACTCAGGCCTTTGCTTCGCTGCTGGGGGCCGAGGGGCCGCATTTCCCCCTGGCCTAGTCATTACAGGCCACTCTGAAGACAGTGCTAAGTGACATTACTGTACCGACCCCCTTCGCCCTCTGCAACCCTCTGCTCTTCCTTAAAATGCAACGGTGCTGGGAGCCCTGCGCCAGGAACTGCTTGGGCGGAAGGGACGTGGGACCTGGAGGATCCCCACTCAGGTGGCCCCCCCAGGGAGGGCCGGAAAGCCCAGGGGTCGCTGGGATTTGCGAATGCACAGCCCCGCCCTCCCCGTGTGGCTCGGCGTCTTGGGAGGATGAGTCGTGAGGACTGTCCCCTGAAATCCCGGCTTAGACGGTCTTGGGGGTCCAACGTCAGAGTCTTCGCTGGGGCAGCCTCTGGGCTCCTTGAGAGTCCGAGGCTGAAATCAGTCCACACCAACCAAACACTCAGCTGGGGGCCTGGAGGCCCAGATGAGGACAAAGGGCTCAGGGCAGTGAGGGGGCTTCAGGGCCCCCCGGGCGGCCTCCCTGCTGGCCCAGGGCTGTCCCCACTCGACGCCGACGCCCCAGCTTCCAGGTCAGCAGAGTGAGAGTTTAGGAACGGAGACCTAGAGGCTGGGGACCCGGTCTCCTCCAAGCTGGGGATACCGGCCAGAAACTCCTCTTCCCTGGGGGCCACGGTGGGAACAAAGGAGACAACGTCTGAAAAGCACTTATGCCGTAAGCTCTCGGTTAAAACGGACGATGAGGATGGAGACTGGTCTTTCCATTTTATTCCCCACAGTGACTTGGGTCCTCAGGGCCTGCCTTTCCCATGATCCCCCAAACCCGCAAAGAAGCCTGAGCCCCTAGGAGGCCCCCAGCAGTGGTCTCCTGTTTGCCCCACAGAATAGGTACTTTCTGGGGCCCGGAACCCGGAGCCTGTGCCCCAGACAAGAGCTGAAGGTCACCCCGCTGCCTGCTCCTGACTGATCCACAGTTTTATCTCATTTCTCGACTTCAGGCACAGCCAAACGAGGTGCTACATCTGAGGGCAGCGGGCAGGGCCCAGCGGGCTGGGGGATCCATCCAGCAACAGAGGAGCTGGCAGTGTCGCCGTCCAGAACAGCCTCGTGGCAGGACGTTGGCAATTTTCATTCTCAAGGCTGTGACACAGTGTCTGTGAGCCCTACAGGGTGCAGCCCTGCTGAGAAGCCCCCCTTCCTAATGTGTCCCTGCAGCCCACCTGCCCACCCCTCTCTACCCACCACCCCACTTACCCTCTTGGGCTCAGGCTGGAGTTTGAGGTGAGGGATTTTCCCTGAGACAAGCCCTCTGACGCAGACCGATGTTTACTTCCCTGTTTGCTTTGCCTTGGGTTGGGTTAAGGAATGTTATAAAATGACTGTTTATGCCCTAAATGAAGCCTGAGTGACAGTTCCTCTTTCCCATAAATACTTCTGAATATTTCCAAAGTCGGTTCCAGACCTCCAGGGGCATGTGGGTGCAGAACCGTGTGGTCACAGGCCCCAAGGGAACTTCTTTGACCTCAGGAGACCTCAGTTTACACATGCTGTGAAATGGGGCTGGGACATGCCTTCTCTATGGGGCTGCTGGGAAGCAGGATGGATTCGTGCTAAGGATGCCTCTTTGGACAAAACTGCCTGTCACTTCTCTAGGGGTTTGTGGAGGGTGGAGGTAGGAGACGGTCCATGTCTGCCTGAGTTGCCTCCGTTCAAGGATGGCCCCTGGGGGGTGCTGCTCTGGGTCTGCACATTCTGGAATCCAGCCAGCTCGGCTGACGGTGGCCCTGCTGAGGGCTGGTCATGAGACCAGGGCAAGGTCCTCTGGTCTAGGCCCGCCAGCTTGCCTGGTTTTCAGCGTTAGCACCGGAAATCTCACATCCTAGGCAACATCTCAGTCCCGGGCAAATCAGGACAGTTGGTCACGGGGCCTTGGCTCGCTCGTGAGCAGAGTGGGGATAATAACAGGGTTGTTGTAAGGCCTAAATGAGATCACGCACGTGAAATGCATATGGTCAGAGAGAGCTGTTATAGTCACCGAACAATGCAGGAGGAATCGGTGCGACGGCAGCTGGGGTGGCAACGGGAGGACGGCCTCAGCTCTCTCTGCCTGTCCCCCCAGGCCGCACTCACAGCTAGCATTAACTGTGTGCTGGCTGCATGCCACGCGCAGGGCTCAGTGCTCCCCACGGAGCGCTTTCTGTTCTGCACAACAGTATTCCCATTTTAGAGATGAGAAACCAAAGGCCCCCGGAGCTGAAGCGACTTGCCCACAGCAAGTCCGCCAGAGTTGCTCACCCAGGTTTGTCTGACTTCAAAGCTCTCACTGTTCCCAAGCTTCTGCATTGCCTCCAGGAGGGAAAGAAACTTCCAGAACCAAAGTCAGAGATGAAACCCTAGAGGGCATACACCCTCATGGACCCTGGAACCACATTGGCCCCAGTGGAAACATTCGGTGGGTCAAGGCCACGGGTCTCGGTTTCTTCCCCGCACTTACACACCGAGTGGGCCGTGTTCTGTGACCAGTGGGCATGGCTGCGGCTGAGTGAGGCTCACTACTTACCCGACCTCTGATTTTCCCTCTGTCTGCGCCCATACTGGCCTCCGTACCAGCCTTGGCTCAGGGTTTGAA
This sequence comes from Lagenorhynchus albirostris, assembly GCF_949774975.1. NCBI lineage: Eukaryota > Metazoa > Chordata > Mammalia > Artiodactyla > Delphinidae > Lagenorhynchus > Lagenorhynchus albirostris. The sequence continues at coordinate 5,418,135 of NC_083109.1, read as the reverse complement.
ACCCAACTCCTGGCACAGATTCGGCTTCCTTTGCCCTGCTCTGATGTCTGTGGTCCTGGCCAGCTCTGCCCAGGCTCCCAGGGCTGTCACTTCTGAGACTGTCCATCCCTCCCTAACACCCTCCTCCCCACTCCCGACTCCAACATAGTCCGAGGGAAGAGGGCTGGGTGGGTCTCAGTGCAAAGGGGTAAAGTGACGTTTCTTTAGTTTCCCAGAAATAGTCCTAAACTATTTTTTGTTCAACTCATCAGCTCATGTCAAGTCATCTCAAGCCATGTCAACTCAGGTTAAGTCCCTTAAAATCAACTTGGATCCGATCAGACCAAGTCAGCCCACCGGTCCCCACCCCTTTCCATCCCACTCAGATATTTATTGGGGATGCTCATGTGACAGGCCCGAGGAGACTCTGGGAGGGTTGTCAAGGCCAGGAAGATGGTCTAGCGGACAGCAGTGGTGCATAGTGCTTCACCCATAAGTGGGCAGTTTAGGAAACAAGAGACCAGGAGCACAGCCTCTGGACTTAGACAGTTAGGTTCCAATCTTTGCTCAGAAATTTAACGACCACGTAACCTGAGAAAGGGGCCCCAGCCAGGCTGAGTCTCACCTCCTCCCCTTCTCTATAAAATGGGAGTAGTGATGGCATCTTTGGTGGGAGTCCAAGTAAGGATGAGACCAAAGGTTTCAGAGCGGCACCTGGCCGGCGGCAGCGTTGCACCCATGGGAGCCGTCACTGTGTTTGTTACTATTGTGATGATTATTCCTCCAACTCCTCTGGGCAACCCTGTGCCAGGCAGGATGACTCGAGAGATGTGGAGAGAAGCCCTGTCTTCTTGAATCTGGAACTGGTTCCCTCTGCCAATCCCATGTTGACATCAGATATCGTCAAGTGCGCTCCCTGGCTGACCGTAAGCTCTTTGAGGGCAGGAATCTTTGCTCAGACTTGTGGGGTAGCAGACCTCCAGGACCACACCAAGTCCCTTCACTCTGGCATGCTCAGAGTAACTCCCAGGGGGTGGCAAGGATCCTTGGAAGGCGTTTTGAGCCCAATACAAGGGAAGAATTTCCAAGTGGAACATCTGAACGATGGAGGACCTGCCTCAGTTTCCTAGAACTGCGAGTGCTCAAGCAGATTAAATCACTGAATCAATGGCGGCCCAGAACCTTCTGTCCAACCCACGGTCCGTGGTGGGCAATCCAGAACCCCGGCAGACTGAGTGTCTCCCCGGCACTGACCCCTGTGTAGTGTCGGGACGTTTCTCTCCTCCCTGAACCTGAGATGCCCCCTCGAAATGCTTCACAGGAATGCTTCGTGGGCTGATGGGGAGAGGCGTGTGGAGCGAAGACAGATGGGGTCTGCGTCCTTGTTTGGCCACCTGCCATATGTGCTTACAGTCACTTAACCCCTAGAGCCTGGGCGTCCTCATTTTTTCTTTTTTATTATTATTTTTTTTTGCGGTACGCGGGCCTCTCACTGTTGTGGCCTCTTCCATTGTGGGGCACAGGTTCGGATGCGCAGGCTCAGCGGCCACGGCTCACGGGCCCAGCCGCTCCGCGGCACGTGGAATCTTCCTGGACCGGGGCACGAACCCGTGTCCCCTGCATCAGCAGGCGGACTCTCAACCACTGCGCCACCAGGGAAGCCCTGGGCATCCTCGTTTTAACTGAGTACTAAGCTTATAGGGCTGGTGTATCAGTGTCCTGTGGATGCCATAGCAAGTTACCACAAACTAAATGGCCTGAAACAACAGAAAGGTATTTGCTCACAGTTCTGGGGGCCAGAAGTTCAAAGTCAAGGTGTCAGCAGGGCCGCACTCTTCTGAAGGCTCTAGGGGAGATTACGTCCTGGCCTCTTTCAGCTTCTGGTGGTTTCTGGCTTCCTTGGCTTATGGCCACATGCCTCCAATCTGTGCTTTCATTTTCACCCGCTCTTCTCTGTGTGTCTCTTGTCAATGGATTTAAGTTTCAACTGGATAATCCAGGATGATCTCATCTCAAGATCCTTAAGTCCATCTGCAAACACCTCTTTTCCAAATAAGGCCACATGTACAGGTTCCAGGGAACAGGACGTGGACATATCTTTCTGGGAGCCACCCTTTGATTCACTCCAATTTGTCTGAGAATTACACGAGACGGAGCGCAGAAACCCAGGAGTCAGGGGCTTACATTCAAATCCTGGATTCATTGCTCTACTGTGTGACTTTCCAGAGTCACTAAACCTCTCTGCCCTAATTTTTCAGCTGTAAAATCCCAATGCTATTGGGATTCCAACAGAATCTATTTTAAGGGTTGTTTCTGATAATTAAATGAGTTCATACATGTCTAGAGCTTAGTCTAGTCTTGGCCATAAACATAAAACGGCCACTAAATGGAGGCCAACGTCGTTGTTTCTAAAATAAGTCTGGTATTGTATGTGCTGAGCCTCTGGCCCTCCCTTACCTAATCCCTTCTCTCCTCTTCCCTGCGTTGGGCCCCCTTCTGTCTGAGCTGCCACGGAGCCCCCTCCGCACCTTCCTGCGGACACCTGCTTGCCCACGAGTTCCTGGACCCATTTCCCCTGCAAGCCTCTCATGGGGGAGCCTTCTATCAATTAAAAATATTGTCACCACCCCCTTCCCACCGCCTTTGGGGCAGAACATTAAGATGCAGTTTCTGCAAAGCCACTTTATAAAATGAGAGTAGCTGAATGCTCTCGGGTGTAGGAGTAATTATAATTCCCAAGTTTCTCTGAACATTTTTCTAACTGGATCTTTTTGTGTCATCTCAGAATAGACACGCTTGTGGGCTTTCCTGGGCTCAAAATAGTTGTGAGATAGGAGTTGAAATCGACATCTGAGTTTGAATTATAACAACTTGGGTACAACTTTCGATTGGATGAATTTCACCAGCCAAATGCGGCTCCTTCTGCAAATACAGCTTCCTTCTATGGAAGAGCAGAATTCCTGCGCTCGGGCTGTGCCTCACTGCAAGTGGCCCTTCAGCAGCATGGTGGCCCCGGCCAGGGAGTGGGGACATCCACTCCCCCCAGGGCCTCTGATGGAGGCAGAGCAGCCAGGCTTAGGGGGTCTGAAGCACCGACAGGTCTACGTCTGCCGGAATGGGGGCCTCCGTGCCGTCTGGGCTGACGCTTTGGTCCACGTCCCTGGAGCACAGGGCTCAGGGCCTCGGCTCTGAGGCCGTCAGATGGGGTTGGAATTTTACATCCTCCACTTATGATCACTGTGATTTTGGGCAACTTACTCGATTTCCCGTGCCTCAGTTTCCCCTTCTGTCGAGTGGGGATAACTGTCCCTAGTTATCTCCCTGGGGCGTTGTCAAGACTCAGTGAGCTGATACGTGGAAGGGTCTTAGAACAGTGACCAGTGACTGTCACGGGGTCAGTGTTGCTGGTTTTGTTCGCTTGACACACGGTGGGTGCACAGTGAAGGCATGAGGACCCAAACCGAGTTAGAAGTCACTGGTCCTCCTGCTTCACAGGTCAAGGTACCTCAAAAGAGACTCAGGGGTCTTGAACGGGGTAGGTTCCCCTGGAGGCCGGCAGGAACGCATGAAGGGCCGTGGGGTGGAGACAGCACCGGTGCGGGGTCAGCTGCAGGTGCGCGAGGGAAAGCAGACACGGATTCCCTCCCGGACTCTGCAGTCCTCTTCTTCAATGTGACAAAAATGCACTTGAAAGGCTTAAAAAGAAAAGCTGTCCCTCGCCCCCTGCCGCTGCCTGGGGTGAATTCATTCTACATGCAGGAAACCTAGGCACTGATTACCTTGGGGGACCTGCATCTCTGGCAGTGTCCTGGGGCAAGCCCTACCCATGGAATGGAGAGATAATGCACTCTAACTTCATTTTTTAAAACAATATTTTATTGATTTCACTGAAGCTGTCTAGTCAGTGGCTCCCCTCCCTCGCTCCCTGAGCCATGAGCAGGCAGGGGGCGGGGGGGGAGGCCTGTCTGATGTGATTAACCCTTTCAGAGTGTGACCGAGAGGGGCCCTTGGAGAGCCGGTGGGATGGCAGCCCCAGGTCGGGTCTACACTGCCTGATCCCGGTGCGGGTCACCTAGTGGGTCCCCCTGGTGGGCGAGGCTGAGGGTGTCTGCACTTTCTGCGGGTCTGTGTTGCCCCAATCAGAGCAAAAAGCAGTACTACTTCACATCCAGAGAGCTCTTCAACCCCTCAGAGGAGAGGCTAGGAAACGGGAGAGGTCGAGGCACCAGCCCGGGCAGCACGTCCCCTCGAGTCGCTGCTCCAGCCTCTTCTCAGCTGGGGATCACTTTATCTGAAGAAGATAAGACCCATGCATTTGCTTACAGCGTCCCTGCGTGGAGTCTGGCCAAGCCTGCGGCTCCGGGGCGAACAGACTCGTTACAATCGCATCCCACTCCTCCGAGTTCAGGCGAAGCAGGAATAAATATGGAATTTTTTCCTTTAAAAGAGAGATAACATTCCTTCCCTGCTGCTAGGGTAAAAATTGCTCTTTTAAAGTCCCAGCATTCTCTGCTTCGCTGCCCTGTTGTCATTCTGCTTCGTGCTCAGAACAGCGTCCAAGGGCAGGGCCATCTTTTTTTCCGGCCTCTCTGAGCACTTGGCGAAATGTAATCAGTCTTTAAACGGCAAACCACAGGCAGGAAGAGCCACCCAGGGTAGGAGCTCCTTTGAGACCCGGGCCTTCATTGTCCCAAGCCAAATCCTATGACACGCTGTATTGAACCACAAGCATGTGCTACCGAACATTACCTTTTTTCCCCCCTCTAATGCTCTTTTTTTTTTTTTTTTTTCCTTTTTGGATCTAAGGTGCAGAGGTTTGAATACATCTAGCTTCTGAGCTCAAAACTCTCCATCTTCCCGGGTCCCTGGAAAGCCTCCACGTCGCTTCGTATATTCTCTTACTTCCCCTGCCCTTGCCTCCATCCCCGCTTTGGTTTCCCGTCTCCCGCCTCTCCATGCAGCCCACACCCTGGATCGGATGTGTATCCTCGAACGGTACCTGTCTTTCTGACGAGAAAAAACCCGAGAACACACGATCACCCGAACTCATGCTCTTCTGGCTTCCTTGTCTCCCTGCCCCCCGCCCCCCTCAAAAGCTCTGTGTTTATCACCAAAATTCCTGCTGCCATCTTTGGGACCCCAGGGAGTGGGAAGCTTTGAGGCCAGAGGATTGAGCTGTGGTCGCAGATGTTTCTTGTCACCCACATCTGGGTCTTTCTCTTCGCACAGAACAATTTTAAGATGTTACTGTCATAAAGTCCCCACAAGATTGGCCAACTGCCGCTGCCAGCGCTGCATCGGTTCCATCCCTTGGAGTCGGCTAAGAAGACTCCCGCTTAATTACCTCTGGGGTGAGCCAAGAAGAGGGGCTGCAGAGTATTTCAATAATCAGGACACAGCTTTCAAATCAAAGCGATTATCCTAGCCAGGATCAACCCAGGTCTCGCACAAACACTCGGCCAAAATGAGTTTTCAAGGAGAAGTTCTGTCTTAAATTATTTTTATGGGTCGTTCTGGTTTTAAGGGAATATTTAGACTACAGTTCACAAAAGCCTCCCTCTTTGGTGGGGAAAAGAAAACTGGCTTTCATGTTACAGTTTTTGTCTTTGTCAGCATTTCTAATGGCAAGAATGACAAACTCTGCTTGGGAAACGCCAGTGCTGACAGCTGTGTTTTATTATTGAATATTTCTGGTGGCGAGGTTGGCGGCCGCTCTGTTTATATTGCTCGTAAGATTTCATGCAAGACTCTGCGAGGTCCTGGGCTTCAACCGAAGTGTCTGATCCACTGGATAATTCATTCCATCCCCTCCATTCCTGGTCTCTTTCTTTCAATTTTTTCCAAGGGCAAATTGAGCACTTCCAGAAAATGGAGTCTGACGGAGGAATGCTGCAGACCCCAGGCCCCAGCACAGCTGAGGTCTCCTCCTTGTCCCAGGAATGTGCAAGGTGACCTACAAGTGCTGCTTTGCTGCTTCTCCACTGAGCTGCTGGTTTGCAGGTCAAGCAAGTCAGCTCTGGAATTCTGCCTTGACATAGGCTTTTTTTTTTACATCTTTATTGGAGTTTAATTGCTTTACAATGGTGTGTTAGTTTCTGCTTTATAACAAAGTGAATCAGTTATGCATATACATATGTTCCCATATCTCTTCCCTCTTGCATCTCCCTCCCACCCTCCCTATCCCACCCCTCAGAGCACGGGGAGATCAGCTCGGTGCTTTGTGACATAGGCTTTTTAGCAAAGCACTTCCTGCCCTCAGCCCATCAGATCCTGCTGCTGAGATTTTGGGAAGCTCTCTGCTCAGCGACAGAGGGGAGCTGCATTTTACCTTTCAAAAACTTTCTGTCTTACTGAAAGCCAGCCAGCCTGTCTTGAAGCGTTACATCTGGCTTTGGAGGTATAAATGGGGTCTCGGCCTTGTCTCTTCCCCCTTTTTCTTCATAAATATGAAAAAAAAAAACCCACAAGAGCAGACACCTGGCTAACTTGGGTCATTTGTTTTTTCATTTGTTTTGTCAACAGACTTTTGCCATCGGCTTCTGGGTGGGTGTAGAACTGGAGTACAGATACCAGCTGCGATCCCCCTGCCCCCTAAGAAAAGATGGTTTCCAGCCCCCCTCCTTGCACACCCAGTGTAAGTCCAAACTCTCTGCTCGATGTCTGCAAATTTGGGGAAGGGGCGTCAGTTTGTCACGGTCCCCTCTGGTCTGTCCCCATAATGAATTATGGGTCCTCCCATTATCTTGGTCTCCATCCTTCATGGTGCTGATTCATGTGAGGGATTCAGCCTGTCCCGTATTTCCACCGAAAGCTGTCACTCTCATAAGACGTGCACATGCGTGGAAGATTTTCCTGGGAGTTAGAGACACTGGGAAGATTCACATCCTAAAGGAACGGACAACAATCAATTACCATTTATTTTTCCTGAACGTGTCTCAGCCATGTCTGCAACATGGGTTGCCCATGTTGTCTATTCCTTTTATGTTTATTCAGCTCCTGCTCTGTGCCCAGGAGACCACCATCCCTGCCCTCAGCATCTACTGGATTGGGGATGTGCAGGGGGTATGGGGCGGGCGTTTAGAAGTGGGGAGCTCTGTAAAGGACCACGCCCCATACGGGGGCATGAATCGGCGAACTCTGAGCCAGCCCTGAGAAGAGGATGGTCAAGGGTCAGGCTGAGGCCCGCAGGACAGACAGGGGAGGGGAGGGGTGCTCCTCGGGATGAGGTGAGTATTCTAGCTGCTCTCAAGGTGCCCAGAAGCGGGTGGGTTCGCTGTGCAGATTCAAGGGTGGGAAATGTCAGGAGGAGCTCAGGGAGGGAGGCTGGCGCCTGCCCTGGGATTCCCCGGGGATCCAGGGCCCTGGGCTGGGCGGCTGAAGGGCATGACCCCAGGGCTCTGCCCTCGGGGGACCCTCCCACCTGCCCCCAGGTCCTCCCTTCCCCCACGTCCCCCGCACAAGCCCCTCGGGCTTCTGCAGCCGCAGGGGGTCTGTGCGCACATAGCCCGTCACGGCGGCCCCGACGCACGCGCCTCTTCTCCACGTCTGCCGAGGTCATGGGCTCTTGGCGCCTGTGGACCAGGCGCTCTGGGCGCAGATGTCTGTCCTCCTCTAACAGCTGGAGTTGGGCCAGGTAAGGAGTTGCGGGCTGACACGTTCCGTGTGTGGGGGAGCGTTTCTCGCACCCTCTCGGGCTCTTGGTGGGCAGTCCCTCTGCCCCGTCCTCCCAGCTGGCCTCAGAGACAAGCCCACGGGGGGCTTCCATTTCAAGGGTCCGACTCTCACTCCCACGGGGAAACAGATGGGTGGTCACAGAGTCCGTGCAGCCTGGACAGGACCGCTGTTCGGGGGCCCAAGACGTCCCCTCAGCCCTGCACTGCGTGTGGTTCCGGGGCCCCTCTCTGGAGTCACTTTTCTTGCTGGAGCTGAAGCCCCCGGGTCCCCCCACTTCTGAGAAGCGGCTGCAAGAGGCCCCCGGGGTCGCTGCGCGTGCCCACACGTGGGCCTCGTTGGATGGTATTTGGAGACCGAGTAGGTCGCCGGCCTCCACCCCGCCCTCCTCTCAACCTGGATCCTCCCCAGCTGAAGACAAGTCGCCTGCCTACTGACAGTTGACACCGAATCCCAGAGCAGGAGGGGGGGGGGTCTAACCTCTGGAGATGTCTAAACCCCCCTGTGCAGACACTTTCCCGCCCATGAAATGGGAACAATACAGGCGCTGAGCCCTGTGAGGACGGGATAGGATCGTCCCACGGGGAGGCACTGCCACTGTGACTTCTCCTTACAAACGGGAACCGCGGCTGCGCTGGATCTGGTGACCAGATTGAGGCCCGGGCTGGGAGGGTCCCTGCCGGACTCCCCCTGAACGCAGTGCCCGTTCCTCTACCCCCGACTCCCCACCCTCTGCCCACAAGCAGGACGTAGAACTAACCGGCCCCCAACACACCTCTGTGGGAGGCACTGTCTGTGCTCCGTGCTCTGTACCCTCCTGGTCCTTGCAGACACAGGCGCTGTCCTCACCCCATTGTTCAGGTGGAAAACTGAGACCCCGACACGGGTAAACTGCCCAAGGTCACCAACTGGGAAGTGGCAGAGCCCGGATTAGGTTTCCTGCCCTTCCCACCGCACCAGACTGTGACGTGGAGCTGAGTGGTCCAGGCGGTGTAGACGCTATGCCCTCCCGCACCCCTCCTCCCAAATCCCACACAGGATCACAGGATCAATTTCCACAAGAAATTCTCTTGATCGCAAAGGACAATCAATCAAGATTAACAGCTCGAATCGCCTGGAGGCCCCTTGGGTTCCAGATGCTTTTTGCTAATTCCAGATGGTTGTTTTGTTGGTGGTAAACTAGCGCCTTCGTGCTCTTGGATTCGGTTTGCCCGAGTGTGATTTCTTTCCAGCCCCAGTCCTGAGGCTCTCGTCCTGGAATCCAGGTCACAGAGGCACAGGCTGCCAGATGTTTTGTAGCCCTCTTATGGTGTTAAGAGGCATTATTCAAGCTTGGAAATAAAAGGAAAATATTGCTGCGTGTTCTTTCAGAATCGTACTAGAACAATATCCAACACACCTGACTAAAACTGATCTGATTTTCTGATCTGTGACTGGCTATCGATTGGAGCCCAGACTGATAGTAAAGTGAAATGTTAGCTTGTAGAGATTAAGAAGTTGCAATGACCGTCCGGAAGAGATGGAAATGATTAATGGCTCATAGAAAATATTATCTCAGAGTTTACAAATTTTTTTTGCCTTGTGGGACACAAGACATTAACCAGTTTTGTATCTCACTTGTATCCAACTCTCAAATCCTCTTGAATCGACTTTGCCGTCCTATTTCGCTCATTAACAAATAAAATACTTGTGACATCTACTCACTGTGTGCTTTATGAGAGTTTTGTTTTTAATTTTTTTGAATATTATACTTTTACATTAGTCCCCTTTCTCTAGTCTCTCTGGCAGTAAACTTATTTTATACCCCTCAGGTTATTCCAAATGAGAAGCCCAAACTTAAAACATGTGAATATCATTGCGTAAACGTCTCTTGATTTTATATCCTTTTTAATCCTTCATTTTTTTTCAGAACCCAAACTGTGGCTTTGAATGTGACCCAAATAACTTCTATGCTCCACAAGGCTCAGCCTCTGCTAGTCAGAGAAACACAGCTAAATAGTCAAGAGGAAACAAAATGTAATTCCAGTTCTCACTTTCATTTTCGAAGGATATGGAGGGGATGCAAATCACAACCCAGAGGACACTTCTGAAAAATGCCTTTTGCCTCCACCCCAATTCTCTCACACTCAGCAAACCACTTCCAAGCCCCTCGTTCAGCACTGCCTCTGTGTTCACTCACTGCCCTAATTGTCCTGAGCACACTCCTCAATGGCTGGTGCTAGGAATGCTTTTGATTGCAAGCCCTAGAAAACGCAATAGACCTTATGGTTTAAATCATAAGAAGATTGTTTGTTCACTTAATCAGGTACCCAGAAATACTGGGTCACAGGGCAGGCTCAGACATTCAACAGTATCGTCAAGGATCCAGTGTCCATTCTTACACCCAGTGAAATTTTGTCCTCATGCTTGTTGCCTCATGGTCACAAGATGGCTACCACAACTCCAAACATCACGCCCTCATATGCAACATCCTCAGCAGGAAGAATAGAGTAGGAACTAAGGACTTTCTCCCCAGATGATCCTGTCTTTTTATCCAGAAAGAAAATCCTTCCCAGATGTAATCCAGCAGACATTTTCCTTTCTTCTCATTGTCTAAAACTGGGTCACAGGGCCACTCCTAGTTATAAGGGAGGCTTAGAAAGCAAGCATTGGACAAAGTAGAAAGGAATCATCATGGCTGGCTTCGACCAGTCACTACTCATTCCCTGGGGCTGGGAACAGCACAAGCCCATGCAGGTGGGGTTCTGTTAGCCTTGGAGGCAGAAGGGGAAGCAGTTCACACTGTCGATCACACTCTTAAAGTTGGTGAAACAACCATAAGACAAGTGATGAGTTTACATACGTGAAACACTAACTACAGCCCCTCACAGGGCACATCCTTCGGGAAGAACTGCCATCCTTGGCACGCAGCTTTCTCACCTGCCGAACCTGTGGCGCCTTGCAGCAGCTCAGCTCAGCTCTGCAGCCCCAGAAAGTCCTCAGCAAGTCAGAGCTCAGCGGTGGGAGCCTTCCAGATGCATCACCTCTGGCCACCCAGGAGCTAGGACGGGTCTCTACAGCACCAAGCAGCCACCACACCTGGAGCCGTCACTCTGCACCCAGCCTCAGTTCAAGCAGCACGTGTTGCTCTATTTCTAACAAATGGCACAGTGTGCACCACTGTTTTCTGTCTTGTGCATGAGGGATAAAGAAGGTCAGAGGAGTTAAGTGACATTGTCAAGGGCAGCTAGTAAGTGGCTGAGCTGAGATTTGGCGCAGCTCTGTGACTTCAGATCTGTTGTTGTTTTAAACACTTAGTACCCTATTCCTTCTCTTAGCAGAGGAGGGGATGGAGAGAAAGTGGACCCCTGGGGCTATGGGTGATGGACCAGGCTTTGATGCCCAGACCCTTCCAGAACCTTGGCCCATGGCATCTGGGGCCCATGTCTTACACCCTCTTTCTCTTGTAGGGATTGCTGAGGCCCCAGCTCATCTCTTTCCTCACAGGCCCTCACTCACGCCTCCTGCTTTTTGAAGGTCCTGGAATCCATTCCATCACCACCTAATTCAGAGTTCCGAGGCACGTGACCAGCCAGGTCATCAGAGTTGGAATGATCCTAGGAGTTGCCCTTATCTTCCAGGGCTAGCAGTGATGGAGGGGTGGGATGAATGATAGGGTTTCAACATTAGGAGGGAAAGAAAATGTCAAGATCACTCTGGGGCCCACTTAGGCTGAGTTCTGATGGCCTTTAAGGGACTGAATTTGGAGGCAATCCCATCACTGTTGGGGTGGGCAAAATGCACTGGGGACCTGGCTGGGCTCTGGCTCTGCCTGGAGCAGAGAGGCTGCCCTGGCCAGGCTGCATTTCCTCCCGCTCCAGCTGCCTAGGAAAGGGGGCTGTGTGCTGATGAAGACACCAACTTTGGAGATCTGGGTTCGAGGCCCTGTCCCCCATTCACGGACTATGTGATCTTGGGCAACTCAGTCCAGCTCTCCAAGCTCATTTCTTCCCCCAGGAAGCAGGCAATGGCAGTAGTGCATCTCACTGGGAAGCTACACATTTGAAGGTACCCATACAAGAAAAGCCCCTTGTCCTGCTGGGCATGCAATTCAGAAACTGGCCACCATGACAACTGTGCCTAAAATACTTCCTGTGATTAATCCTAGGTTTGATAAAACATGCAGTCAATGACCCAGAGCTTTCCCCGACCCTGCCCGACTTTCCTTTCTGTGCCCTGAATCCTTTCTTTCATCCACTACTGTGGGTGGTGGTGTTTGTCTCTCCTGGAAGGATGTTCTGGGCATGGTGAGCAGAACAAACCCAGATTCTGGAATCCTCCAGGATCTTCCAGAATCCTCCAGGACCGTCTAGGCTCTTCCAGAATCCTCCAGCATCTTCCAGACTCCTCTAGGATCTTCCAGGACCTTCTAGGATCTTGCAGAATCCTCTAAGATCTTCTAGGAGCTTCCAGAATCCTCCAGGATCTTCTAGACTCCTCTGGGATGGTCCAGGATCCTCTGGGATCTTCCAGAAGCTTCCAGAATCCTCCAGGATCTTCTAGGAGTTTCCAGGCTCTTCTAGGATCTTCCAGAATCCTGCAGAATCCCAGTCCCCCTGCTCACCTGTGGTGGGACCTTGGGCAGGTGCTGCACTTCCTTACACCTCAATTACCTTTTCTCCTGAGAATGTAAAATGTCTTTCTTGGGGGCAGGGGGCGGTGGTTTGGAGAATGAAATGTGGTAACACCTTGGAGCCCGCCCGTCCCTGAGCCTCACTGGAATTTGGTAGAGGTCAGCCCTGTCACCCCTCTGGGGCTCCTTCTTCCCCATTCACACCTTGGCTGAGCTCCTATAAGAAATGGTCAAAAGACTGAAAAAATGAACAAACAGCCTGGTACCTAGTGGGGCCTGATGGGAGAGCTTGGGGGGGCGGGGATTTCCACATGTGAGGGAAGGAGGAAGGCCTTGGCATTTAGCAGGTTGCTTCCTGAAGCTGTTATCCCCCCGGGAGGTAGTTGTCCCCCTCGGTACCCCACACTCCAGCCTTGCCCGGAGGACGGGGATGTGGAGAGGACTGCAGAGGAGGGGCTGGGGCTTCTCTGCTGCACCCACCTGGGGCGCTGGCTCTAAAGTACGGCCCGGTGCGCACTGAGCCGGCAGATTTATCTGCATGGAGAATGAAAAACTCCATTTTCCATGCAAATAAATCCGTATAGGCTGACCTCTATAGGTGTTCCCCACTTGTGCCATTCAGGGATTTGTAAAAGACCTTGAGTTAAATTTGACCTTGAGCCCTCCTGGCATTTGCTCCGTCCCCTCCCGTCCCGGCTCACCCTGCCCCTCACATCAGGCTGGGCACTCGGATAACTTGCTGACTGATGATTTTGGGGTTTTGTACAAGATGTTTATACAGATGTGAACACGCTGGAGAGAAATTCTCAGAAGCGGCTGTAGTCACTGTTAGTCTGGCGACGCGCTGCCCCATGTGGCAACCAATACATGTGCCTATTGAAGTTTAAGTTGAAACTAAATAAAATGTAAAATTCCGGTCTGTAGTCCCACCAGCCGCATTGCCGGTGCTCAGCAGCAACACGTGGTGAGTGGTTGCTGCATTTCGGTGCAGATGTAAAGGGCGTTTCCATCACGGTAGGAAGTTCTAATGGACAGCACCGGGCTTGAGGAGAGCCCTGGGTTGTTTTTTTAATTCTAGATTTTATTGGTGTTTTCTGTTAACAAAAGTAACAACTGTTTGTTGGAAACCGTGTGGAAAATACAGAAGACCATAAAAGAGAGCAGAGAGGGACCCGGGCGCAGCTCAGTCACTGAACGACTGAACCTCAGAGGGACACCAGCGTCCTCACCATGGGCATGGCCCTCCTGGGTCCTCCTCCCCCCAGCCCCCCTCCCGGCCTCCTATTGCCTCCACGCGGATGGCAGCCAGTGGGCAGGGCAGCCTGGGAAATGTAGTCTCAGGGGAAGAGCGAGGGCCGATGTGGGAGCATTTACTGACGTCCTGGGCCAGGGACAGAAGTGGGTCCCCTAAATTCCTGTGTTGATGCCCTAACCCCAATGTGACGGTACATGGAGGAGATTAAGGTTAAATGAGAACACAGGAGAGGGGTCCTCATCCGATAGGAGCAGTGGCCTTAGAAGGAGGAGAAGAAGGGGAAGAAGAAGAAGGGGGAGGGGGAGGGGAGAAGACCAGGGGAGAGAGAGAGCCATGTTCCATCCCTTCCACTTGTAAGGCAAGAAGGAGTTCTCAGCGGAGCCCACCACGTTGGCATTCAGACTGATCTCAGACTCCCAACCTCCAGAACTGTGGGAAAATGCATTTCTGCTGTTTAAGGGCCCCAGTCTATGGTATTGTACTGTGGCGGCCTGAACTAAAACATTCTGCAACTTGGAAATCCATCTCCACAGACTGGCTGTGCTAGGCAGCACCATGGCCCCCAAAATGTCCACCCCTAGTCCCCAGAACCTGACGGAGCAAAAGGGTCTTTGCAGATGATCCTGGGCTAACTAGGTAGACCCCGTGTAGTCACTAGGGTCCTCATAAGAGAGCAAGGGAGACAGCGGGTCAGTGTCAAGGAGGGAGTGGTGATGATGGAGCAGAGGTTGAAGGGATGAGGCTGACAGCTTTGAAGGTGGAGGGAGGGGCCACGAGCCAAGGAATGCAGCAGCTTCTAGAAGCCAGAGCCTCCAGAAGGAAGGCAGCTGTGCCCACACCTTGATCTTACCCCAGTAAGACCCTTTTCGCGCTTCTGGCCTCCAGAACTATATGTGAATACAGTTGTACTGTTTCAAGCTGCTACATTTGTGGTGATGTTACAACAGCAAGAGGAAACTCAGACACTGGACGAAGTCTGTGAACCCGGAAGGTGGGCGGAAAGTGGCCAAGACGACAGATTTGACGGGCATGCCCTCCTGGGTTTCGAGTCCTGGCTCCGCCACTTACTAGCTGTGTGTCCTTGAGAAAGCCACTCACCCTCTCCGAGGCTCAGCTTTTCTGTCGGGACGTGGAGGAGAGTGACCAGTCCTGCCCCGCCTGCCGCCGTGAGGTCAGGCTTTCCCTCCTAGATCGTCGGCCACGTGCCTGTCACGGTTCCAGGTGTGGGGAGACTGGTGTCCCAGAAAGCAAGCTCCCGACTGCCAAGCCCACACACTGGTGGGTTCAATAATAGGACGTCATTCCAGCACAGTACCGGGTCTACAAGAGGTGCTCAAGCATTGCTGCCCACAACCTCCTCATCGAAGAAATCGCAGAGGAGTCAGCATCTTGCCAAAGTCAATGTGAGCAGGTACGGGCTGGAATTGGTCACCAGGTTTCCTGCCCCCAGAACCCGGGGGGCTCGAGAAAGGGCTTCTCTCGCATTTCTGATGCTGTCGAGCCTTTAGCCTCTGGTGGTTAGAGTTTGACTCACTGGGGGCTTGGCTGACCCAGTGAGACAAAGCATAGTTTCCTTTCAAGACACTTAAAGGACTTAGTGTGAAGAGTCCCCAAAGTGTGTCCGTCAGTGACAGCAAGTCCTGGGGGGCCCAGGCCCATGGCCTCGTTCCCTGACATGGCCTGAAGTTCCCAGGAAATGGTCTTCCTGCACTGCCCTCCCCCCCATGCATGGGGGTCACGAGGTCTTAGAACTCTTGGGAAATCACTGGAAAAGCCCCAAGAACAAGAGAAGATTTGCTTCTCCCAGGCTCCCACGGGCATGGCTTCTGGAGACGGCGAGGCAGGAAGCCGAGAGCCTGGGGTCTGTCTCAGGACTGGGGGAGCCGTGCGGGGACCGGGCCACTAGCTGGGGCCGAGGGCCAGAGCTCGTCCTCAGATGGGTTTGCCTTGACCAGCCCAATTTTTAAAATCAGAAAAAGATCACGGGCTTTAGCTCCTTTTAAAAATAGAGTGGGGTTGATGGGGGACCGGGCAACATCAGGGCTTCAGCCCCAGTGGGGCCCCCAGTTCACCGCAGCCCCGGGCGTCCTGGGCCTGCTCTGCCCCGTGTGAGACCTCGGGCCATTGATCTCAGGCAGCGGTTCTCGGGCACCGGGGTTTTGCCCTCGGGGGCATTGGGCAACGTCTGCAGACATTTTCGGGCATCACGAATGGGGCGGGGCTGCTCCTGGCATCTAGTGGGTGGAGGCCGGGATGCTGCAAGGTCCAAGGCAGCCCCCATCACAGAGAGCGACCCACCCCGTGTCAAGGAGGCTGCAGTGAACCTGCTGGAAGGCGGCGGGTCTTGGTTCGTGTCCCCAGAGCAAAGCTGGAGGCAAGACTTGGGCACAGGTGGTTTTATGGAGGGTGGACCTGAAAGACAGTAAAACGGGGAGCTCCGTGCTGCCGGGGGCCTTTGGGGCGCCTCAAGGACGTGCTCAGAGCTGAGCACAGATGGGGTTGGGGGGACAGAGAGGATGGGGCATTGACCTCTGACTCCCGCCCCTTGGGTGAGGGTGGTCTCCTCAGACCCCTCGCGCCAGGGCTGCATCTGCTCAAACTTGACCCCTGAGCCCCACTCCCTGGCCAGCTTACCCTGCCCTCCACGGGGGTCCCCTACGGCCCACAGACCTTCAGCCTGGACGGCCCCAAGCCAGAGAGTTGTGGGCAGGATAACCTCAGCTCTGCTCTCCATGAGCCCGGAAGCTCGCCGTGCACCTGCCCTGACAAATTCTAATTCAAAACTCAACGGTTCTTTAACCGTTGTGACGCAAAGAGAAGACATCCCAGCACCGGCCTCCAGGATTGGTGGGACGGGGGCGCTCATGGCCCCAGGAACTTGCCAAGGTCCTAATTTACTGGCAAAATATGACTTGAATCCCATCAGGTAAAGAGAGCTTAGCTTCACGAAGTGATCTCTTAGGCGCAAACAGAGGAAAATACGGTCAGACAGCTCTGGCCAAACAAACTCATAACTTTCTGCTCGGAAATTCCAGGCATTCTCACAGAGCCAGCAATGGCCTGCCGCTTGCCCCCCTCCTCAGGGACAGACCTCAGCCCAGCGTGCGGACCGCCGTGCTCCATCCACGCCATATCTGGGCGTGTGCATGGACCCCGCTGGGAAGCAGACTTCTGGCTGTGGCTCCTTCCTGCGTAATTACTTTCTGTAAGCTCGAAGAGCTTTATCACGCAGAAGGCAGAAAGCCCTGGTGGGTGAAGAACAGTGTCGTGGATGAAGATGTGACAGCAGGCATGGAAGGAAGGTGTGGTGGCCAAGGCTGGTGCCTTTCCCTCCATCCTCGAAGCGGCCATGAGACTCAGTGTCTTTTTGTACTGGGAAGGAAAGGTACAGTGTCCCAACGTTTAGGACCCTTTTACCCCTCCTGCCTCACATCTCAGGCTTGCTTTTGATCTGCTTCTTTCCATCAACTTTGCAAAGGCATGTGTGTTCATGCACCTTGAACTTACCTTCTGCAGCCCACACTGATGGGCCCACGATGGCCCAGGTGCCCTGCTGGGTACTGGGAAGCTGAGATGAACGAGCCCAGCTCTGTCCGCACAGAGCTCGTGGTCTAGGAGGGAGATGTTACCACCTACATGGCTGCCCACATAATTATTTAATTATTGAATACAGCAGAGAATGTGGGAAAGAGGGAGATGGAGCACAGAAGAGGAGATCTGGGGGGCCTCGTTGTGGAAACAGCATTAAAGTAGAGACCTGAGTAAAGTGAGGGGAGAGAGACATGTGAATATGTGGGGAAGGCGTTCCAGTGCAGGGACAGCATGGGCAAAGGCCCTGAGGCAGGCATGTTCCTGGTGTGTCTGGGGGCAGCTGGAACCAGTGAGCCGGGGGTGTCGCCAGAGGTGAGGTCAGAGAGAACAGAGAGCGGGTCAGCTGACATGGCGTGGACTGTTTTGAAGGCATCCCTCTGGTTGTTGTGAGACGGCCAGAGAGGGACCAGAGACCGGATGGAAGCTACTAGGTCCCCTCAGTGGGCGATGCCAGGGCAGGAACCAGGGTGAGAGCAGGCCTGTGTGGGGTCTTTGCAAGGCCTGGACCATGGATGACCCAAGGCTGACTGATGACATTCTTCCATCTTTCTCAAGCCTCCTCAGCCCCTCCCTTGGCAGGAAGGATGCTGGAGCCCCTACTTCTTAGGTCAAAGGGGCCCTCGTTCCCAGGAATGCTGATGATGCAGTATCTTGCCGGGGACCAGAAACTCATTTCAACACCCCAGCCCCGGGGCAGAGCCTCCAGCATCCTCGAGCCAGTCCAGGAAATAGAAGGATGAGGCCCCTCAGCCTGCCAAGGCCAGACCATTCTTCACTTGGAAATATCATAGAGCCCTGCCCCCACTGTCCCCTTTTCCCTCCACCCCGCAAGGCTATTCATGAAAGAATTAAAAATGAGCCCCAACGCTAAGATGATCTGAGTAATAAATGTGTTGGGACAACCAGACAGCCATTTGGAAAGAAGATAAAATTAATCTATTTCTCATCCCAAACACAAGAATAACTCCACATGGATCAGTGATCTACGTGTAAAAATGAAACTACACGGGCACTAGAAGGAAATGTGGGTGAATTCCTCTAAGCTGGGTGAAAGGGAAGACCTTCTAACTATCATGAAAATCAAGACTGATACATAATTTGATACATAAAAATGAAAAATTGTTTCATAGTGGAAAACACCATATGCAAAGTCAAATGGTAAACTGGGAGAAAATATCTGTAATATATATCAGAGATAAAAGGTTAACGTTGTTTAAAATACACAGAGCATTTAAAAACTGAGAAAACCAGACCAAAAATACTATGGGAAAATGACCAAAAGACATAAACAGACAATTCACAAAAGGAGATTTAAAATGGCCCATAAACATGTGAAACGTGCCAAGTAAGGGAAATACAAATGGAAACTCCACCAAGGTATCATTTCTTACCCATCAGAATGGCAAAGGTCAAAACTTGACACCAGTCTCTGTCGGAGAGACTGGGAAACAGACACTCTCTTGCATGGCTGGTGGGAATGCAGCATGGCAGAATCTCTACAGAGGAAAACTGGGCAATATCGCACAAGATGATACACGCACTTGCCCTTCGATCCTGCAATCTCACTGCTAGGAATTTACCCTAAAGATGTACCTCCGATTATACGAAAATGCACACGCACACTGTGTACAATTGCAGAATATTGCAAACAACCTGAACACCTATGTGCAGGAGCAAGTTTGAGCAAACAATGGCATCACCTGTGATGTGGAGTACTACGCAGCTGTGAAGAAGACTGAGGAAGACCTCTGTGAAGGAATAGGGAGGGATTTCCGGGAGAGGTTGCTGGCTGTAAATAACAAAGTACAGAAGAGCACATGTTGGACGTATGCTACCTTCTGTGTAAGAAAAAAAGTGGAGGGAGGGGCTTCCCTGGTGGCGCACTGGTTGAGAGTCTGCCTGCCGATGCAGGGGACATGGGTTCGTGCCCCGGTCCGGGAAGATCCCACATGCCGCGGAGCAGCTGGGCCCGTGGGCCATGGCCGCTGAGCCTGCGCGTCCGGAGCCTGTGCTCCGCAACGGGAGAGGCCGCAACAGTGAGAGGCCTGCGTACCGCAAAAAAAAAAAAAAAAAAAAAAACTGTGTGGGGGGGATAAAACATACACAGGAAGAAAAACATGGAAAGGATAAACAAGAAAACCGTGAACTTGATCCCTATGGGGGATGGAGTGAGGGGAGGATGGAAGGGACCCAGGAAGGAGTGCTTCTCTGGATGTGCCTTTTAGCCCAGTTTTGAAATTTAGAAGCATGTTTATATATTCAAGAACATAAAATTAAATCAGTAAGGATGGGGGTGGGGAAACTAGAAAGGAAGCTAACAAATGAACTCAAATGTATTTCAAATGAACACCATAGCCACACTGAAATGAGAAGAGAAAAAGAGAATCAGAACCCATCCTACGAACTCACAAGCACGGTCCCTGGCAGCTCTGGGGTGGGGGGGGTTGGAAGAGATTTGCAAACACACCAAGCTCTTTTGAATGGATGCTTTTGTGGTGCTATGAGCAACACAACTGCGGAATTGTTTTCGATTATAAAATTGAGTGCATGAATAAGTGTGGTGTTATTTTCAGGAGCCAGGTTCTCACTGGGAAAGAAGGGAGCATCAGCTGCGGAACCGGGAAGGCAAGAAAGACCTCCAGGGTGTGGGCTGAGGTCGGAGGCGCATGCGTGGAGGTGGAATTGGGAGTGCACAGGGTGTGGAGGAAAGGGGGGGGTGCAGGGTTAGGCAGTGGGGCTGTCAGACTATAGGCAGACTCAACAAGGTCTGTCAGCCTAACAGAGAGTTCCAGAGCAAGGACTGTCTGTGGAGGGGTCCCAGATTGGGTGGCAGCAACCCAACCCTTGTAGCACTGCCTGCACAGCCATTGCTTCCGCAGAGGAGCTCCAGCTTCAAAGCTACGCGGGACCTTGAGCAAAAGCTGACAGCTGGGGACTGTGCTCTGCACAGCTGGGGGTCTGAGAGGCAAACTTCTTTGTCTGCACGGAGGTATCAGGCGAATGCATGATTTCCAAGATAAATTGTGTGTGTGTGTGTGTGTGTGTGTGTGTGTGTGCATGTATATGTATATATGCAAGTGTCTCTATATATCAGTTATTTCTTAGCTCTGTCTATTAGAAAGGCCTAGAAGCAAAGACACCCCAGTAGCAACAGCACCGCTAATGCCCAGATCTAGGTTTCTAAAACCATTCACTATGAAAGGAACAGGATCCTCCGAGAAATGGCCATTTCCAGGGCTGGGGCAAGGAAGGTACTAGATGAACCTTGAAAAGCTTATTATTCCAAAAAGTAAGGAGGTATTAAGAAAAAATGAAGACATATCATAGGAACACATCTTGAAGGGGCTCCAGGGGCCAAATCTAGGACAATTTGAGCACCAGAATAATTAAGAACAGTAATGAATTGTAAACCATTGTGGAAACGTGGTTTCCACACGTTTCCACTCATTCATGAGCCCATACCAATACTAAACAGATGAGTGAATGAATGAGTGAGAGAATGAATGAGTGAGTGGATGAATGAATGAACGAATGAATGAATGGGTGAATGAATGAATGGGTGAATGAATGATTGAATGGGGGAAGAAGGGCTCTTGCTTACAGAAGAATACCAGATGCTGACTGAGAACTGGGGAGGGTGCTGGACTTAAAAGCATTACTTTGCCATCATGGTTGTAAAGATTGGTCAGGGCCAGGGTCACCAATGGGTAATTTGGGAATTTGTTGAGGGGCTGGATATTTGCATGGTCTTAAGGAAAATTCGTAATTAAGCAGCGGAGAAATCAGGCAATATCCTGACCAGGTGATAAAAATTAACATCTCAGCACAGAGCCAATGGGCCCCTGAAGGGCACACACATCACCATGCAGTCAGCTGGCAGAAATCCCAACCTGTCTCTAACTATGTGGAGAACATCAGATCCATCCAAAAAGAGTAACACGCTATTTTTTATAATGGGGTCAGCGGGGGAGGGACTGTATTTTTCAAATATGTCAATGTCATAAAGACAAAGAAAGACTGCGGAAACGTTCCAGCTTGAAGGACGCTAAAGAGACATGACAACTCAATACAAAACCGGGTCCTGGACAGGACCCTGTACGGCAGGAGAAAATGCTAGCAAGAACTGCATTGGGCCAACTGGCCAAACTGGAATATGGATGGAAAATCAGAGAAAAGAATCGCATGCATGTTAACTTCCTGGAGTGAGTAACGGTATGTGGCTGTGTATGAGAATATCCCTTTTCTTAGGAAATGCACACTATAGCATTGAGGGGAAAAGGCCTCTTAAAAGGCTTAGAAAAATCTATACAAATGGGGGGGGGCAGGCAAGAGGGGCAGATTGAGGTTGAGAGACAAGGAGGGAGAGAGAGCTCGCAAAGGATGAAACAGAGATAAAATGTTAGCAGTCAATCTGGGCAAACAGTTATATGGGGGCTCTTTGTACAATTCCTATTCTTTCAACTTTTTGGTAAAGTTTGAAATTATTTTCAAATAAAAACACCTTTAAACATGAGCCCTTTGTCTCCCCTGGCCGGTATCGCATAGAGATTTACCGGTAGGCCAGCCTCTGACCCTGGGCGCCCCTGGGGCCCCTTGTGGGCCCACCTCAGGGCCGAGGACAAGTGGAAGGCAGGACTCATCGTACTGTGAAACCAGGGGGACGGCAGGGGTCCCGCGGCCCCATGAGCCCCGCAGGAGGCAGCTGTCAGCCTTCCTTCCTTCAGTCCCCGGGTGGAGGATGTGGCACATGTGGGCAAGTCACCCGCCACGTCCCTGTCCCCAAAGCTGACCCTCCTCCCTACTGTCCTCTTTGGAATCCACTTGCACCCCAGCCTTCAAACACGCCTCGCACAGAAAGCACGCACAACCCCTTCTCACTTGCTTCTCGCAGCGTGCTCCCTGGCCCAGCAGCTTCGCACCCCCGGTAGCCGCTCAGACAGCTCAGGCAGAATACCGGGCCTCACCGCAGCCCTGCTGAACCCAAATCTGCATTTTAACAAGACCTCCGAGTGTGTGTGTGGGTGCATCAAAATCTAAGAAGCCCTGAGCTAACCCACTTAACTTTAAAAAAAGGTCCCATCTAGAAAATGGGGGCTAAGGTAGCAGTTTCTGTAAGTGTGCAGATTACAGGGGCTGGGACTTCTCTGTGCTGTTGACTCTGGTGGGCTGAGGGCACCCCCAGGTCTCCCCTGCCGGGTGGCAAGGCTGCAGCCCCCAGCCCCCATTGTGTCACATCTGTATACAGCAGTGGTATAATACGTGGGTGGTGCTTCCCATATGTGCACAGACACACACGTACACACACACACATGCACACACCTGGGCAGGAGAACTCCTCCTTCGACTGAAGTGTAACCCTATTAAAACCTGGGCCCTGTGTTGCCCCACTGATACCCTAGTCACACGTGGTTGCTACAACCAACAGTCGGTCAAAAGGCATTTGCTGGTTACCTGTGTCTCTCCGAGAACATCAGAGGATCCCGTTCACGACCAACAACGTGACTTGTCAAGACTGTATGCGCCCAGAGAGCCTCGCCTTCGACAAACTCCTGGCTCTTTCAAACTTGCTGCCTGTTGAGTTTTAGTCTCCCTTCCTTCTACCAAATCTCTGTCATTTCTTTGTGGACAAACTTGGTTTCTCTGGGCAGGTCCTCCCCTCCGCTTCCTGCCTTTCTAGTCCTATCCTTCTGATTCTGTGTCACGAAATTCTGAGAGGTGGTTGGCAAAGAGTAGTCCTTGATGGGGGCCTGGGATCAAGAGCTGGGGCAGGAGGTGGGCATCGTCACACATTAATAAATGTCACTTACTTCATGTTGTACCTGGGGCTCCAAACCGAAGAAGGCTCGGGTGGAAAGATGTCAGCTCCGTGTGTGCACACACACACTCACACTCTGTCTCTCTCTGACACACACACACGTTTATAGTGAAGCCCATACAGCCTGAGTCCCAGGGCCGCTCCCTCTCGTGGCCCTTCCAAGGCCCTGGGAAAGGCCCTAGCTGCCTTCTGATCATCACGCCGTATCCATGATCTCATCGAAGGCCCCCCAGTTGTGCAAGCACCCGGCCCTGCAGTCCTTCTCCAACAGTAGAGCTAGGAGACCTGCCACAATATGGGGGATCTGGGCGGCCCCCCGGCAGTGTCTTTTGGGTGCACATGGCAGCCATCTTGGTGGTTAATCTTGTTCAAGGGACATGGGACCTGCTTTAGCCCATGGTCTCCAACAGACAGGCTGCTTCCCGGTCACCCTTGGGAACGCAGTCGTGATCCCGGGGTTACCAGGCCCCTGGAGATCCATCCTTTTCCTCCTGACAGCAGGTAGGAGACAAGGCTGGCACGTGACCCTGGGGAAGGCGAGGCGGCCTCCACGGGGCCTGAACAACGGCTTCATCACCTGGCCTCCACCTCCGTCACACAGCCCGGAGGCACCGACCGGCCTCGCGCTGCCCCATCCTAGCTAATCGGCTCTGTCACTGGCCTCGCTGGCTGTTCCCAGGCTCTCCGAGCCCCCCGGGCCTCTGTCGCTCACCGATTTGGGGAACCGGGGGCTTATCTTTAAGGAGCAGATGGAGAAGTTCTCATTTTTTATTAAAGCCATCCAGTCTGCATAGAGAAAGTAATCTGCCGGCAGCTGCTAGAATAGCTATTTTAGATGCATTTCCATAGCTCCTCGGCTGTCCAATGATGCTGGATTTCTCTCTCCCTCTGTTCTCTTGGAACACAGCCAAGTTCTGGTGTCCTGCTCATAGCTGGGGGCCTCCTTCACGTTGGGGGACAGAGAGGGAGCCACCCTGAGTCTTTGCCAGTGTCTCCTATGGCACGGAAGACGAGGTGCCCAGTGCCCAGGACAGGCTCTCGTGGAAGCTGGATGCCGACCGGGTGGAATCTTGGGAACACGGGGAGAGTCAGGGCATCCCTTTCAAGCTGGCCCCCTCCCCCGCTCATCCATGGTCTGGCTTTGTCTTCATTCATCCATCCATTCATCCCTCCTACAGGCATCCTTTGAGACTACCATTGCCACACTGTTCTAGGTGGAGCTACTGCAGTGAACAAGATGGTGAGGCTTCCTGCCCTCACGGAGCTCACCTTCTGCTTCAGGAGAGACCGTGGCCGAGTAAACACAGGCTCAGAGAAGGTGACCTTCGAGAGCTCTGGGAGCTGACGCAGCACAGCTGGGCCAAGGGGCAGAGCACAGCTGCCAGACCGGGGAGGCGCAGAGTGAGCCTGGGCTCAGGCATGAAGACAGGAGGGATCTGGCCCTGTGCACGCCTGGGGGAAAGGATTTCAGGCAGCGGGACCAGCACGTGCAGAAGCCCTGGGGGTGCAGAGAGCCCAGGGTCTGTGAAGGGAGCTTGAGAGAGCCCAGATATTATTCGGCCAGAGGCAGTGGAGCCTGGGAGGACTCGCCTGCCCCTGCCGTGAGAGAAATAAACAGGGGCGGGCGGCGTGTGCGGGACACGCGTGGGTGCTGTGACTAGCGCTTAGTCTGGGCTCCCCCAGCAGCAGACCCTGGCACGGGCAAGAAAACGGCTTCCTGGAGAGTCCACCCCAGAAGCATCGGTGTGGAGGGGGAGCTGAGGCAGGCCGGGAAGGCAGCGGATCGAGGCCACTGCTGTGGGCACCGTGGTTCGTGTGAGGGTGGTGGTGCTGGGCCGCTCCAGGAAAGGGGGCCCAAGGGACAGGGCAGTTGGAGGGAGGATGAGAAAGGACGTGGGGGAGGGACGTCAGCGGCAGAGAGGAAGGGACGGCTGCAGCCCCACCATCTGCTCCCCTCGGCGGTGGTGCTGAGCCCCGACACCTCCGGCTCTCCCACAGGGATACTGAGGGTTTGCTCAGCTCCACGCCTGACTCCCTCCTTGGGGCCCTCAAAAGCCAGGACCTCCCACCCCCCCGGCAGGCCCCCAGCAAAGAAAAAGGCAAAGAAAAAAGGATGTTCCAGAAAGAAGCCAGAGGGCTCCCCTGGCCGTCTGTTGGGCTGGTCCTGAGCAGCTGTGATTTCCCTGGGACACGTTGTCACCGCTGCGGACAGAGGGTGGCCGCCGCCCGGCCGAGTCTCCGTGTCCCCGTCTGTGAGATGGGCATCCCTGGGGGCACTGGGGGGAAGGAGTGGGATTATGGGCATGGTCGGACCAGGCCACCACTGCCTCTTGGTCCTTCAGGATGCCCCACACCTGGGCACCTCCTCCTGCCCGGCCCACAGGGCTAAGGACCCTCAGGGCCCAGTCCCACTGCAGGTAAGAGAACCCGAGGTCCAGGCCACATTCTTTAAAACAGGACACATGGAGGGAGCCACCCTGTCCTCTAGGCACATGGTTGTCACTGCTGGGATGGGGTGGGGCTACCAGCATCATGTTGGCAGAGGTCAGGGAGGCTGCTAAGCTCCCTATATAGCACAGGGTAGCCCCCGGCAACAGAGAATCATCCGGCCCAAATGCCAACAACGTCAAGGTTGGGAAACCCTCCTCTAGTAGAAACATGAATGTTCTGGAATGTTCTAGAAACATGGCTTGACTCCTGCCACCTGGAGACTGCCTGGCTTTGTGACCCAGGGTAAGCGACTTGCCCTCTCTGGGCCCCACTCCCTCCATTGCTCTCTCTGCATGTAAGACAGTTACCTCCCCCATGAACTTTCTCCCTCAACTCTTCCCAGGGCGAATAAGGCTCTTGTAGGAATGAGTCCTGATACATAAAGGCCTGATTTTATTTCACTGCCTCCAAGAGAGAAAAAATAAAGTCAGCTCAGGCCCGAGGCTGAAAGAGCTGCTTCATTTCTTTCTGGAAATAATCTTCTCTTAAGCCCCAGCCAGGAGGCTGAGCTCTAGCATCCTGCCCCCTCAAGGTCAAATTGGTTTGAACGTAGCCTTGTCTCTTCTTCAAAGGTTGGCAGTCCTGGCTCCTGGAGCATGGAGGCTTTGCAGGAAACCCTTTGAATAATGAGGCGATTCAGCCGGTACCTGGACAGGTAACCTTCTCAGAAGGGAGTGAGCTTTCTCCTCTCAAAGGATCTGAAAAGGCCCCGTCAGGCAGCTCTTCCTAATTTGTCTGGCAGTTCTCCCCTGGCTGGCGGGGTTTTTATCTGAAGGAAGTTCCTGAAAGCCCCGGGCAATGCTGAGTCTCCCAGACAGCCTGGTATTTGCTAACCCAGTGAGCAAGGACCACAGGCCTCCCTGGGCGGCAGCTCTTGATTGAAAGGAGTGAGGCAGTTGTGCAACATAAGGAAATTATTAGAGCTCAGAGAACGGGCAACCTTCTTGTCCCATCGGAGACACTCTGTTGATATTTATACACGGATAAATCACGGTGTTAGGCAAGGCCCTGTGTTCAGTGGTGGCCAAAAGGATGGGCGGGCAGGGGAAGAGAAATGATAAGTCATCCATTTATTTCTCCTTAACCCCTTGTTCCCTTGAGCTTACTTTCACCTGGGCCATGCATTCACAGAGTCCCTTTGGAGTAGAAATGCCAGCATTTTCCCAGGGCTTCTGTTTAAATTCTGCCAAAAATGCAAAATACCTCCATTATGTATCGACTTCCATCTTCTTTCCCCAGTTCACGTCTCTCTGTGTGTTGGGAATGATTGAATGGGGAAAGGGGAGGCCATTGTGGGTGAAGGGCTCCGTCACTGGGATCAGGTGGCCTCGCTTTGAGTCTCACTCTGCTACTGGCCAGCTGTGTGTCCCGAGGCAAATTATTCACCCTCTCTGAGCTCAGTTAGCTCATCTGGGAAAAGGGTATAGAAGGGTGCCCCTCTCACCCCAGTACTGGCGTGAGGACAGGTGTGTTGGGAAGCTTTCGGCACCACCTGTGCCCTGGGCCTGGGAAGCTCAGAATGGCAGGAAGAGGCTTTGAGAGTGAACAAAGGGGGCTGCGCCTCGCCCAGGACTGGGGCCTGCCCTGGGCTCCGGGGGCTGCCGCCACACTGGGAGGGGAGAGACAGGCGGGCAGTGTGGTCCACAGGCTGCTCCCACGTAGGGGCAGCTGGACCAGTCCCTGCTGGCTGCTGCGTCCGTGTGAGCTCAAAGTAGTCTCGCTGTGCAAGAAAGGGAATGAAATGAAATTTTTATGTGCAAGCCACAGATTTTTAAACGTTGGGAACTCATTTAAAGTTTTTTAACATAGTATGATTCAAACAAAATGTGTCTGGTGGGCTCCTGTGGCTGCCTGGAGGCCAGCATCACCCCCCCTCACCCCAGCCCCTACCGTCACCAGGCTTGGAGAGGCCGTCTGTGAGGTGTTCACCCAGCACGTTCACCATGACCGTGGGCTGGACAGACCCTTTGCCCAGGCCGTCCAGGCCCTGGAACTCAGGGCACACAAGGAGGGACCGGCTGGCCCCGTGGCCAACCAGAGAATGTGTTGGCCACAGCCCTGAGGTGGGGACTTCACAGAGCCTCTGGGATCAAAGCAGAGAGGGTGACAGGAAGGTCAGGGGCCAGGGGACTGTGGGACTGGGGTCTGCGGCCTGGCTGCATGCATTGATCTCCATCACCCATCACATGACCGACGGTTGTCAGACACGTCACCTAGGCAAGTCCTCTCTCCTTGTAGAGCAACTGGGATCACAGGACCCAAGTCCTCCGTCCTCGGGTTCTCAGCCTTGGCTGCCTGTTGAAATCGCCAGGAACGTGAAAATCTCCGATGCTGGGACACAGACCCAGAGATTCCCACATAGTTGTTCTGAGATGTGGCCTGGCCATCAGGAGGTTTAAAACTCCCACGTGATCCCAGCGGGTGGCAGAGGTGAGGGCCGCTGACTTGACGGGTGACCGTCGAGAGTCAGTTCTTGGTGCTGATTCCTGAGAATAACAGAGTGTTGGGGGCGGGGGTGGATAAAAACAATGACAACAACACAACACAGCACATGGAACTGCTGTGTTGAGCCGTGAGCAGGTGCTAACAAGCTCTGCGTACGTTATCTCACCCAACCTCCATCACAGCCCACTGGGAAGGCTTGACTGACATCCCCATTTCACAGATTCACAGGTTCATGTCACTTGCCCAAGGTCCATAGCAAAGGGCAGAGTCAGAATTTAAAACCAAGCCATTTGGCATGTTCTAGAAAGGCCTGGAACACTGTGAAGTTGGGGAGACAGAGGAGTCTTAGAACAACTGGCCCATGAGTGGACAAGCTAAGAGGTGGGGACTCACCCTCCCTTCCTCCATCTCAGGGTCTTTGGAAACCTGGACCCTGGGGCTTCCCTGGTGGCGCTGTGGTTGAGAGTCCGCTTGCCAATGCAGGGGACACGGGTTCGTGCCCCGGTCCGGGATGATCCCACATGCCGTGGAGCAACTAGGCCCGTGAGCCACAACTACTGAGCCTGCATGTCTGGAGCCTGTGCTCCGCAACAAGAGAGGCCGCGACAGTGAGAGGCCCGCGCACCGTGATGAAGGGTGGCCCCCGCTCGTCGCGCCCTCGCGCAGAAACGAAGACCCAACACAGCCAAAAATAAATTAAAAAAAAAAAACAAACTGGACCCTGACGGCGCCTTGGAGGATTGGTTTAGAGGCGTCCTAGTTTGATTACTTCTAGGTTGTGAAGTTGAACTGCTGAGCGCTCAGGAGTGTGTTTTCGTTTTATGTCTGTCTTTGGTTTTTTTGCTCATGAGTCTTTAAAGTGTGACGGGACCAGGTGAGAAATGTAGAAAAAGACCGAACATTATCAGCCTTGAACGCTTGATGTAAATTAGTGTCTCTGATGCAGAAACAACAGGGCAGGAACCCTGGGGTCCCACAGACCTGGTTTCAGGTCCTGGCTCTCCTCCTTCTAAGGTGTGTGACCTTGGTCATAGTCATAGGACAGCTGTTCCGAGCCTCGGCTTCCTCGTCTGCAGAGTGGGGATCGTGGCGGTCCCCATTTCCTGGAGTTGCCGGGACCAGTCCGTGAAGGGATGCTTGTTACATGTCTTGTGCAGTGGCTTATGCATAGCAATCACTGAAAAACTTAAAATTGTGTCTATGATTTCAGATTTACTCATCCACAGAGAATGACAGCACAGGGCAGAAAGCAAGCCCTTTACTTTAGCTGTAAAGGGTCATAGAGAAGGCTGTTCCCTAGCTCCACGAGGTCAGGCTGAAGGATTTTTTATAACAGCCAGAGAGCCAGTCCCAGGCATCCCAGTGTCTACCGGACACCATCCGCAAACGATGTCTCAGTTAGCGGCCACATCCTAGTCTGCCCCGGGCAGTCCAGGTCCCCCGCTGCTGTCCTGGCATAATGGTTAGATGTGCTTCCTCTACACTCCCTGTAGTGGCCAGGAGTGGATGACACTTACGTGGTCTCCCTCACCTTCCACCTGGACGATGCAGAGCCCGGGCCTCTCTCTCCCAGGCCCCCCTCTCCCAGGCACCCCGACAGAGCGTACCACCCTATTTGGCATCTCCCGCCTCCATCCTGAGACACAAACCCTGGACCTCCTAGCCTCCTTCCCTGATTCTTGGCAGTGACAACCCCAGCCCAGCATCCTCTTCAGATCGCTGAGGGCCCCTCCAGTGCAGAGGAACAAAAACCAGCTCACAAAGGCTGACAAACGACCCCTGTCCAAAACCACATCAAACAAGACAACACAAATTCAACCGTGTCCGCAGGGCAAGCATTTCTCTGCTTCCCACAAGAACTCAGCAGGTATATGCCATCCCTAAAACAGCTAAAAGGGTTGGGTTTTTTCATTATTACTTTTATTTAGAAGGTTTTTTCCCCTGCCATAGTAATATTCATCATTATCATACAGAATACCACAAACGTTTCTACTGATGTGCTACAGGGGTCCTCCGGGTTCAGCATGAGCTGTTCTTTTTTTAAATCAAAGACAATAAAAATAATAAGCTCTAATTAGTTATCGGAATAATTCAGGTCCATTTCGATCCAGCCAAGCCCAAGTCTTAGTGAAAAGACTGCTGTTGTCTTGGGATTTTGCGGTACTGAAATTCTGTTGAAATGAATATTAGGGCCCATCCCTCTGGCCTTGACAGTCTGGGGGTGCCTCTCCCCTCTTGGTCAACAGAGTGAAGAGGAACAAAAACCAGCCCACAAAGGCTGACCAATGACCTTTTGTGAAGGTTTAAACGTCTTCAGCCTGGAGGAAGTATTGGAGGAAGCCTGGTGCGGACTCAGTTTCAGGAGGTTTGACTCTCAGTAAAGGCGATTCACGAAAGATGATTCCGTTTAGAGCCCTCTGCAAAACGTTTTATACAAACAGGCTCATATTATCACACAAGATATTTTTAGACCTTACGTACTAACTTTTGATGACAAGAAAATGCATATCACTAGGATAAAACTCAAGTAAGCTATTTATTCCCTTTAAGGTAACGGAAAAAACTGAGGCTTGAAGAACCCAGAAAAAATTGTAAAGGTGCCTTGGAAGGAACTAGTGGCGTAAGAGCTGTGGCGTCAGGCAGATCTGAACTTACCTCTCTAACCCCAGCCACCAGACCGCACGTTCAGAAGCCTCTGACTTTGCAGGCCCTAATGTCGCGAACATGCAATGAGGTCAAGTGTGGAACAGCAAGGCACACAGTAGGTGCTCTGACAAGGATCGTGCATTCATGGTGCCCCGAGCCCGCAGGACTGCATCCCACAGGCCCATCCAAATACTGTAGGACGGGCGGTAGCACCAGTCTGTAAGCACGAATACCTGGCCCTGGGCTCGCAGGATGGAGGTTTGAAATGCGTTCCAGAGGGACAGTTTATTTCTGTCGGCTGCTGAATTGATAACCATGAATACTTTACGTCTGTGTCCAGGCTGCCTAGCAAACCAGTGTGCCTGGAACTGGAGAGAAAAACGGAAAGGGCAGCAGGGCCAGGGGAGGGTGTGGAACAGGCGTGGCGGGGTGAGACCCACCTCCTGCCAGGGCCTTTGTGGAGAACTGCCTGAGGCCATGACGGTCATCCAGGAGGCTGGGACAGGGAGACAAGTGGACAGATTCTGGCGAGAACTTGCAAGGTGTGGATGAGAGAGAGGGACAAGAGTGACCCCAGGCTTCCGGCATGAGTGGTGGGGTGGCCGGTGTCGCCCGGCGCCGGGCTCTGCAGCGTGGAGTCGGACAAACCAGGACACGCGGACTGGCCAGGTGGACGGGAGGCGTCCTGGTCTCGTGGGCACCGCTAAGCAGCTGGTTAGAGCAGGAGGGATGGTCCTGGGTCGGCTCATGACCCAGACACACTGTCTCTCGGGGAACCAAATCCGGGAAAGCTGGACTGTCCCCCTCTGCGCGGTGTGATGTGTGTGGGGTGACTCCTGCCACCCCCATGCCGCAACAGTCCCAATGGGGATGGGTGCAGGTCTCCCTGGGGCTTCTTTCCCGTTCAGCTTGAACTAGGCCCCTGAGCAACCCCCTTTCAACATTGCTTATGAAACGAGGTCACTTTTTATCTCCGCTCGTCTTAAAGGCGTCCTTTCAGTGGTGAAACATCAGTCCGTGCCCTGCCTCCTGCCCCGTCCAGATGTCCTGGGGGAGGGGCTGTAGCCTCCAGCTAGTGATGGACGTGACTGTCTCTCCGCCAGGTGCCCAGCTGGCCCGGAGCGTCATTCGCTCCCCCACAAACATGAACTGAGTGCCAACTATGTGCTAGGCGCTGGTCCAAGTGCTGGGGACCTTGCCAGAACCAACAGCATCCACAGACCTTTACTTGGCCCTTTTCCAGACTCCACCTTTCGGGATTGGAGAGCCCCTTTTTAGCAGGTCAGCACAACCTACAGATAGCCAGGGTCTGGGGCCCACTCTGGGCTGCATCCTCTGTCCCTCCTAGTCTCTTAACATTCTATTGAACACAGACATTCCTCTCCAACTAGAATTCCCAATTTCACCTATGATGGGATGGAATTAGAGGGCTTGCCCAGGGTGGCCTGGCTCATGAGAGCCATCCACGTTTCCTAAACTGTATGAGGACAGGAGAGGATCGGTATTTAGGGAAATGCTAAATAAATTGGACCCAGCCCTGGTCCTAGTGCCTCCTGTTGAGCCAGAGAAGGCCCTGTATCTCTTTGTTGTGTGTCTCTAACTTACTGTTACATCCTTGATACACAGCATTTCTCCCTGTGCTGTGTTGATTCTCTTCTTGCCAACCGCTGTCGGTAAGCTTGGAACACCTGCTGGACGCCTGTTACCATGCCGTGTATATTTTCACTACTTATTTAATTTAATCTTTACATTGGTCTTGAAGGGCTTTACTATAATCCTCATTTTCCAGGTGGAAAGCTGATTGTCTCTGCAGCACTTGCCACTATTTGAAACTTCCTTGCTGTTTTAAGTGATACCCATGCCGTTTGTTTCCACCATTAGACTGTATGCTCCTTGAGGGCATGTGTCTTGACTTTTTCCTGGCTAGGTCTCCAAATCTGGAATGATGCCAGGCACATAGGCAGCTCTCAGTAGAAGACAGATGAATGAATAGATGAATGAACAAAGGGA
The DNA here is from genome assembly GCF_949774975.1 of Lagenorhynchus albirostris. NCBI lineage: Eukaryota > Metazoa > Chordata > Mammalia > Artiodactyla > Delphinidae > Lagenorhynchus > Lagenorhynchus albirostris. Next base: position 5,385,621 of record NC_083109.1, on the reverse strand, counting down.
ACAGGGGTGTGAGTGAGAGGTGACTAACACCCCAGGCTCCTCTGAGCTGAGAGGGAGGCTGCAGCCCCACATGCTGGTATCCTTCCCCCCAGGGGGCATGTCCGTGGTGTCAGGAGGTGATGGGGCTGAGTTTCTCAGCTCATCCTGGGGCTTGAGCTCTGGGAACTCAGATGGCATTCCTGTGCCCGGCCAGCTCCAGGTGGCTCTCACCAACCTTATCCAAGCACATCTTGGAACTGGGACCCAAGAATCTTTCTCCTGAGAAATCCTGGCCCTTTGCCTCATGCAGAAGCTTCTGCCGCTCATTCATCCCCCTTTTGCCCTTCTGCCCACTGCAGCCCTGAACCAGTGGTTCTCGGCCCTGGTTGCACGTGGGAATCACTGGGGAGGTTTTAAGACCCACTGATCCTCAGATCACCATCCTGCCAATTAAATCAGGCTGGCTGGCCACCGGGTGGGTCCCAGGCACCAGCAGTTTCAAGGCTCCCCGGGGCGAGGACCAGTGAGTAGACTTTCATGGCTAGAGAGTGCTGCTGTGGATGGCTGCTTCCGGGTGCGTTCCTCACGAATTCCCACTAACTAGTCCACCAGATTTGCTGAAAGACCCTTTGAGTGGACCCAGGAGGAGAAGGTAAATCTGTGTCTCACCACTCAGGGGACAAAGCCTCATCCCAACTCCTCCCCATCTCTAGACCCCTCCAAGCCCACCTAAGGGTCTTTGTACATTTAGAGCTTTTCAGGTTTCTAGAAATATTGAAACTTGGTCATTAACTCCGGAAACTCTGGAAAATGGGCAGGGTGTTTGGGAAGAAATCTCATCCCAGGAGGGCGCTCCTTCCATAAAGTTGTTGGGGAAACACGGCACCCGCTCTGCCCACCCCCCTTCCTCTTCACTGGCAAGTCTCGCGTCAGGAAGGGTCCATGTGGGCTGGAAGCTCCAGCAGCAATAGTCAAACCTGCCACTTGCTGGGGTCTCCACACGTGACCAGGGCTGTGCTTCGCAGGAGCGTCTCTGAAATGGGCTCTGCCAGCATCACCCACTGACCCATGAAAACACTGGGGCTCAGAGAGGTTCATTAACCTCACACAGCCAGGAAGCAGTCCCACCAAGATTCCAGCCTGGTTCTTCCACACTAGGGCCTCTGCCCTTTACACCATTGCTCTGTTCAGAGGGCCAAGGGTCCAGGTGAGGGGGTAGTGGGCCCTCAGCCAGCGTTTTGAGTGACTGCGTGAATAAGAGGATGAAGAGAGCTGTATTGAAACCCTTGTGCCTCTAACTTAAGTGTTTTTCTTCTTCCAGCACAGGTGGTAAATCCTAATGGGATGGTGGGGAAGGGCTGCCTCTGTATTGGTATTCTATTTGGGTTTTACAACATAAATGTTCAGCAGCCAAAGGTGGGGTGTTTTCACAGAGACATTTGGCGTTCTAGCAGGCGGGACAGGTGGGACTTATCAGAGGGCTGGGGGTCCCGAGCGTTGTCTTAACACCTATAAGCTGAGCAGAAACCACCCATTTCAGCCTGGCCCACACCCCACTCCTTCCTCACCTCCTCTCTGTTCCTCAAGACACACGGTGCCCCGAGGACGCCCCGGCTTTGGGGTTCAGCCACCCAGACACCCATGTGCCACTCTCTGACTTGGAGAAGATGGGGGTCGGGGAGCAGCAGTGGGGATGGGGATTCAGGGAATCGAGGTTTCACAGCTGATGATTGGCGGGGCTGGTGTGAGAACTAATGCACTTTGGGGGACTTCTGTCCCAGTCCCTCCCAGGCTCCTGAAAATGTCCCCAATTCATTCTCCTCCAACAGGTGGTATCGGGGTGGATTAGAGGAGGAAAGCTTGAGGGACGGGAGACCAGCGGGGTCACATCCCTGGGCCTCAGTTTGTGCATCTGGTAAACGCAGTAATCTAGAATTACCCCCAACACACATGCACATGCACTCATGTACACACAAGCAAACACACATGTACACGCACGCATGTGCGCACGCGTGCACACACACACACACACACACACAAACACACACACACACACAGAGCCAGCTCAGGCCTGGCAAGAGCTGGGAGCTGAATGGACTCCCGCTGTAGGAGGCTGGCAGCTTGGAGCTGCAGACGTGCACGCACACATGCATGCACACACACATGGGGAAGGTTTAGTGAAGCGTAATCAACACTCAGAGGATGCTTTGATCACTATTGGTGGAAATTCCAGTGCATTGAAAGACTGGACAGTCATTGGATCCTAAGCATTAAATTATCACCTATCTTGGAATTAAGGAAAACGTGGCCCCTGGTGATCTCCTGCTACCACTTCCTCTGCGGGTGGTTCCTCGCGGGTTTTGTGGAGGCTGGGACATGACCTGACCTCTCAGCTGTCACCCTTCATCTGAGAGCCTGGACGCCCATCACGTCCCCCACTTCGCAGTTAGCTGGCAGTCACCCCAGAGGCCGCCAGCCCAATGCTGGGGATCTAGATTCCAGGATGCACGGGTCTCCTTCACAGCCCCCAGAGGCTGCCTCAGAAGACAGGAAAGAGGGGACATTGTGTGCGGCTGCCAGAGACGGCGGCCGCTACCTTAAAATATTCCAGTCACATCGCCGGCGGCAAAGCCGTAACCCGGGTGCATTGTAACAGAGGCAGAATTTCATTTTGTTTTTGAAATGCTGTTATTACACACTCAAGGAACCCACAAAGGCACCTTGGCAGGACAGGATCAAATAAATACCTGAACTCCGAGTGCCGCAACATTTACTTAGCAAATGACATTTTAATGTCGCCAGTCGAATTTACATACTAATTAAAATTTCCCTTTAAAACATGGAGACGTCTGGCCTCTCTGCCTACCCACGGTGACAAAGATTAAAAGACTTTTTATTACGTCCTGTCAAACGGAGCTCACTGGGAGAGGTGGGAGCGCGGTGGCCCTGTCCCCACCGCTTGCGGCGACTCGAGTGTGGCCTCCGGCACCCCCTGCCCCCCAGTCGGGTGTCGCCTGTAAGGAGTTGAGGCGGGTGGACGAGAGAATTAGTGTCCGGCTCAGCGCCTCCAGGGAACACTGCTCCTGGGCGTCAGTGGTCCTGGCATAATTTAAAAACATTCCAAGGCCACCCTGGCAGGAGAGACCCCGGAGGTTTCATTTTGCCTCTTCCCTCTTTCTTTCTCTTTTTCCCAAGGTTGCTTTTGGCCGAAAGGAGTGATTCTTTGAGTAGCAGCCCCTTCCGGGTGCTGGACAAGTCAGGGGGATCCAGGTGCCCCCACTGGTACCTACGGCCACGCTGGCCTGCCATCAGCTTTGCTCTTGCACCAGGAAAGCCTCCTTTTCTCAAAGCCTGTTCTCGGGTGGCTCTGCCTCATGGGTCCCCGACCCTCTGCTCAGTCACTGGATGAATATGTATTGAATACTTGCAGTGGCCGAGCAGTGTCCCAGGAAGCCTGGGAGGACCCCTCTCCCACGAAGCTAGCGTTTCAGCCAGGAAGATGGACATCCTGTTCGCGAGATGATCTCAGAGAGTGGGAAGTGCTGTGATGATGGCAGAAATCCCTGTGCTGCAAGTATTAGACATCCACCACCACCATCCCTCCCATTTCACAGATGAAGAAATGGAGGCACAGATATGTTAAGTAACTTGCCTGAAGTCACACAGCATATAAGTGACCCTCTCAAAATTAAGCCCCAAAATATCTTCGTGACTCCCTCTCATAAGTAATTATAAGGAAAATCAGATGGGGTCTTGGGACAGTGAGTGTCTGGGGTACGGGCCTGCTTTATTTCTTTTTATTTATTTTTTAAGTAAACTTTAATAGGAGTATAACTCACATTTGGAAAAGTGCGGAAACCATAAGCATTCAGTTCTGTGAGTCTTCACTACATGATCGAACCATGTCATCACCCTCCACGTGAAGAAAAAGAACCACCCAGCCCCAGGCTGACCCCCAGGCCGCATCCCAGCCCCTACGATTACCTGTCCCCAGGGATTAGTTTTATCTCTTCTTGAATCGTATGTAGAGGGAACCACGCTATATGTGTGCTCCACTGCGCCTGGCTTCTCTCAAACATAAGTCTATGAGGTTTGTCCATGATGTAGGTGTCAGCGATAATTTATTCCGTTGTATGAAATACAGGCACGCCTCGGAGATATTCCGGGTTCATTCTCAGACCTCCACAATCAAGCAAATATTGCAGTAAAGCAAGTCACATGAATTTTTTAGTTCCCCAGTGCATATAAAAGTTTACACGACACTATAGTCTATTAAGTGTCTAATAAAACAAGGTACAGGCCTTAATTTTAAAATACTTTATTGCTAAAAGATGCTAACCGTGATCAGAGCCTTCAGCAGGTCGTAGGAGTAACATCAAAATCACTGATCACAGGTCACCACGACACATATAATAATAATGAACAAGCGTGAAATATTGCGAGAATTACCAACATAGGGCACAGAGACATGACGTGAGGAAACGCTGTTGGAAAAAATGGCTCTGATAGATTTACTCAGTGCAGGGTTGCCACCAACCCGCAATATGTAAAAAAACGCAATTAGCTGCAAAGCTCAGTAAAGTGAAGTGCAATAACATGAGGGCTGCCCCTACACCATAATGTACCCTTTTCTGAGGGGTGGACGTTTGGGTTGTCTCCAGTTTGGGGCTATTGGAATGGTGCTCCTAGGAACTTCTCGTACACGTCTTGTGGGCATGTACGTACACCTATCGGGTCCACGCCCAGGAATGGGACTGATGGACCTAAAGTAAATACGTTTAGCTTTACTAGATGCTGCCAAACCATTTTCCAAAGTCAAAGCCTTTTACGCTCACACCAGCATGTAGTCCCTCTACATTTTAGCCCACACTCGGTGCTGCCTGGGTTTTAAAGTTGAGTCAATCCAGTGGGCATGTGTAGCATCTTACTCTGGCTTTGATTTTCATGTCCTCGTGGCTGAACAGGTGAATCCCCTCTGGTACGTTGCTTGTCTGCTGGAATGTCCTCTCTGCCTTTGCAAGTCTTTCCCCCATCTTTCTTGTGGGTTGTCTAGTTTTTTCTTACTGGTTTGTAGGAATTCTTTATATATTCTATACATACAAATCTTTTGTTGAATATCCGTATTGTGGGTGTTTTGCCCCACTCTGTGGCCTGCCTATTACTCTCTTAATGGGTTCTTTGATGGCTAGTTCTTATAATGTAGTCGAATTTCACAGTCTTTTCCTTTTTGGTCAATGCTTTTTGTGTCCTACTTCTGAGTTCTGTGCCTCCCCAAGTGTCCAGATCATTTCCTACGTGTTCATCTTGAAGCCTTATTGTTTTACGTTTAGATTCACACACACTCTTAGAATTGCTGGGCATTTGGAGTGAGGGAGGCGGGTTCAGAGAAAGCCCCTCTGAGTCAGACAAGCCAGAGCCCGTTCTGGGCCGGGGCAGACTGACTGGTTTTCGGTGAGTGAGAGGCGGGGAAGGGAAGGCGGTCTCTCTCATGGGACACTGGGAAGCCACTGCAGGTTCGAAGCAGAGCGAACAAGACGTGGCTTAATTAGGTTCAGAGAAGATGCTTGGGCTGCTGGGTGGGGAACTGTTTGTAAAACTGAAGGGTCTGGGACTCCCCTGGTGACACAGTGGTTAAGAATCCGCCTGCCAATGCAGGGGACATGGGTTCGAGCCCTGGTCGGGAAGATCCCACATGCCACGGAGCAACTGAGCCCGCGCACCACAACTACTGAAGGCCATGCGCCTAGAGCCCGTGCTCCGCAACAAGAGAAGCCACCGCAGTGAGAAGCCCGCGCACCACAACAAGGAGTAGCCCCCGCTCGCCGCAACAAAGACCCAACGCAGCCAAAATAAATAAATTATAATTTAAATAAATAAATAATTTAATTTAATTTAATATTAAATTATAAATAAATAATTAAAAAACCAAAAACCCTGAAGGGTCTGGTATGTTTGAAGACCAGCCAGGCCTGCTCCTGGCTCCTCTGATGACATCACCTCTGAATGTCCTGCTTGACCCACTGGTGGCTCCTCCCCCCCGGGGCACCCTGACCAGGGGTCTCTCTGCTCTTTCTCTGCCCCAGGCTGGCTCAGCCTGGTCTGTCCAGGGATCCAGTCACGTTCTCCATCCTCCACTCTCCCCTGGCAAGTCCGTTCTCCCCCTCCCGCAGTATTTGAGGGTCACCGAAACCTTCCCCCTCAGTCGCTCTGAAGTCCCTCTTCTCCTTTTCAACATTTTCATTCATCCAGCTGCTGGGTCCCCTCCCCTGAAGGAAACAACCACTCCACGAGGGAGATGGAGTTTCTCCTCCTCCAGGTAACATCTGCCTGATCCTGATGGGTTCCTGCCCCAGCCATCCATGAAGTAGCACAAACACATTCTCCCAGGGACTCGGTCTGAGAAAGGTGTCGACGGGAGCCCTGGGGAAGCCGCCAGCAAGTATTAGATGCTGAGATGTCATGCGGCGGACCCGGACGTCCACGATGTGGGGTGAATCTTCACAGAAGGAGGCAGAGCCCCGCTGTCCCAAGGGCTTTTCCACTGGCAGACAAGACCCTCACAGCCCAGCTTCGGGGCAGTGAGCCACCTCTGTCAGCCAAGAGACACATCATAGCGACAGATGACCGGAACAGGGGTCCTCTGCTTGCCAGAGAAGACCCAGCTTTCAACCGTGAAGCTAAGTCCGCATCCATCCCCATCTGGTCTCACATCCAGCATCCTCCCATCGAAGGCGAGCTCCAGGCTGGGACCATGTACTGAAAAGAAACAGCAGTTTTTCTGGTCTCAGAGATCCACACTCCCCACCCCCAGCCCCTGCCCCAACACACACACATTCTAGAATGCTTCATTCCTCCTAAACATAGTATTTTTCCTAATTTTCTTAACTGATGTTCTTAAAAATATAGGTCTTGCATTAGGGATTAGAATTTTCCAGCAGTCCCATGGGTAACAAAAACCAGCTGAGAGTCTGTTTTGGAAAAATAAAAGACCGCAAGGAAAGGCTCTCCAAAACACAAAACCAGAAGAAAGTCTCTGCCCCAGAAGTCCCACAGACGTGCTGTTTATCTGTTTGCTTTTACTCAGAAGAGGGCTTTAGAAGAGCAACGTCTCTTGTGGGAGGATTTGCAGATGTGATGAGTGGGGGCAGATGTGGCATTATTTAAATGTCTAAAAGTATTGTCTTCTCTGCCAAAGCTGAGGAACCCCTGTTCTGGCTCTGTCTTGCTGCATAACGAACTACCCCAAACATCCTGGCTTAAAATAACAATTGATTACTACGTATCGGGGTTCTGTGGGTGGGGCAGACAAGGCACAGCCGGGATGCACATGTCTGGGATGCCAGCGGGGCTGACTCCAAAGGCTGGGGCTGGCCAGGCATCTCTCCCTTGCTCTCTCCACACGGCTCTCTATGTGGAAGTTTGGGCTTCCTCACAGCATGGCAGCCCGAGGGTAATCGGACTCCTTGCATGGCGGCTCAGGGCTCCTGGAAGAAGGATGTGGAAGCTGACAGTCCTCTTAAAGGCAAGGCCTGGAGCAGACAATCTCTTTCACCATACCAAGAGGTCAAGTCATCACAGACCAGGCCAGATTCAGGAGGAGGCAACATGGAGTTTACATCAAATGATTAGTAGCCATCTGTAATCCCCACGACCCTGAACCTCTCGGTACGTGGGAACTTGCAGAACAGAAATGGCAAATGACAAGAATCAAACCCAAAATAAGTAGAATGATCAAGGTGGGTCACAAAAAACAGAAAGTAGAAAATGCAACACGTTGCCTCTATATGTCCTAGGGAAAAACTAAAAGCCATTCATTCACACATTCATTTACTTATTCACTCATTCATTCAACAAAGGGAAGACCTACTATGTGCGAGGCACTGTTCCGGGTGTTGGAGATACAGCAACAAACAAGCCAGACGAGGCCCTGCTGTCAAGGAACTTACAAATAGTTTGTCAAGAGGGGAAGACATTAAACACATAATTACAAAGATGCTTAACTATCAAAAAGCAAAGTCATGGAGTCATAAAACCATGTACGGGGGGATTTGACCCCAGCAGTAGGTCAGGGGATGTTCCTTTGAAGAAAAGCTGTTTGAAATGGACATAAAAGACACGTTGGGGTCTTCTAGGTGAGGAGAGGAGAGGGGAGAGGGCACTCCTGGCAGAGGGAGCCGCTTGTGCAGAGGCTTAGAAGCAGGAAGACAGAGAGACAACCAGGGTGGCTGGAGCTCAGAGTGCGAGAGAGGAAACTGGACATGTCCGGAGCCTGGTGGTGCAGCCTGGTAAGAACTTTGTCCTGTCACAAGGACAGTGGTGAGTTCTTGGAAGGTTTTAAGCAGAGAAGGACCTAGCCAGACTTGGGTTTTCTAAGCTGATCCTGGAGGCTCAGAGAGGAAGCTGGGAGACCCGGGAGGAGCTGGCTTGCTCCAGGCGGGTGGGGTGAAAAGGGAGAACATTTGGGAGGTAACACTGACGGTCCTTGTTGATGACACAGAGCCTGGTCACGGCAGTCTCCCATTCATATTTATGGAATAAGTGAACAAATGAACGAATGGGTTAGAGTCAGACATGAGAGGGAGGCTTCAGGGTAGACCCCCAGGTTTGGGGTTTGAGCCCCGAAGTGGGTTTTAGAGCTGCAGGTGCAGCAGCTCGGTGGGAGGAGGAAGGGAAAGCTGAGCTCAATCTCAGACCCTGTGGGTTTCTGGGGTCTCGGGAGCAGCCGCCTCTCCGCCCGCAGGCTGAGGCTGTCTCAGGGGTCTGGGGTCACTGGATGCTTTGTTTCTGGGCATCAGCGCTGAGCCGGGTGCCTGGCTGGATCGTGGCTCCCCTCGGGAGGTGTCCTAGGAGAAGGAACGGGGAGGAGACGGGGAGGAAGCTGCAGCTTCCCCAAGGGGCAGACTGGCACCTTGATGTCTCCTGGACGGAGCCGAGCCTCCAGCCCCCACGTCTGATGACGCTCAACGGGGAGCACGCCCAGCCCTGGGCCTCCAGCCTTAATTATATCCGAGACTGTTTACAGTGTATAATTATCGCCATTAATTGACTGCGGGAGGCCACGCGTCCCCCGGCTTTCTGACACTATGATCCACCATCCTGCATGGCTGCCTGCAGCGGCAGGAGGGAGAGGTAGCTGGGGTCTGGCTTTATTTTATTACCAGGAGATATTTATTTCTGTGACTTTCTACAAGGAGAGGAAACAATAGTAATCATCAGATAAACCAAAAGAAACGCACACAAACACACACACACACACACACAAAACAAAAACAAGAACAAACCCCAATTCATTGTTTGAATCGTACTCTACACGTAAGAAATAGTTTCTGCCTTCCACGGGGCTCCCCCCTCCCTTCCTCCTTCTTTTCCTCCCTTCCTTCCTGTCTATCTAATCTATTTTTCCACATCTACATCTAGAAAAGTTCAGGAGTCTTAGTTTTATCATTTCTATCTATCCAATCTCTCTGTCTGCATACTTGTCTATACTGGTCTGTGAGCCTTAGTTTTCTCATCTGAGAAGCGGAGGACAGTAGGCTTGTCATGGAAATTAAATGAATATAAACGTTTCCCATGTTCCTGGCGTGTGTGTGTCCTAAAGACATGCAGGACGTTACCTAGATCGTCACGGACACAGGTCCTGTCTTCTGGGTCCTGCTCAGAAACTGACACATCTGTCTTGGTTTTGAATTTGGAGCGTTCACATCTCAGGGGTGGAGAGTGTGGCACGTGCTCTGAGCTCTCAGTGGAAGAGAAATGGTTTCAGGACAACGGAAAGTCTTCATTCACGGCTTACCTGCTCGGGGCCTCACAGCCAAGCGAGCGCAGAACGAGCTGGGCGGACCTCAGCCCGTTATCCGTAGGACCCTCCTTACGCCTGTAGGAGGCTCTTACCTCCACGGCAGGTCAGGCTGTTTCTACCTCTTTGCAGATGAGCACGCGGCTCTCTGTCGAGGTGAAAGTGAGGCTAGGGTCGCGCTGCTGGCCGGGGCAGGGAACAAGGGGGCCAGACCTGGAGCCATGCCTTTGGACTCCTGGTCCAGCGCTCCGTCCGTGAGCCACATTAGGCTCGGGGGACATGCCCCATATGCTCTCATTACCAAATATATCCACCCAGAAGCTGAGGTCTCCCTGGAATTGTCCCTCGAGGAAGAAGGCGTCCCCCTGCCTGGGGACTCACGTGTCCCCAGGTGGCCAGGTTCCTTCTTGATTGCCCTACTTGGACCCTCAAGGCCGACGGCTATGGAAGTTGTGTGTGGGGGGGGTGGGGGGGCACAGAGGATGAGACGGGTCGGGGTGATGCGGCAGGCTCCGTCTCTTCACCTGTGTGATGGGAATGCTAATGAGACCATCTCATGCCGTGACTGCCTGTGGTCCATGGGAGCCTTCCATTCAGGTGGAGTTTGAAAAGGAGGTTCTTTTCCGCTTCCACCATCAGACAAGTGAGGATGAGCTAGAGCGCAGGGAATGACCTCTCATTAACCCCTCCGTCTAAATCCAGCCTCAGAAAGCCTATGGATTTGGACAGGATCGCAGGCCTGTGCTCTGGCTGACGTGTGGGCACTTAGAGATGCCCTGGGTGAAGCATTCACACGCTTCTCGTCTCTCCTTTCCAGACCCTTTTCCTGGGTGGGCTGCCCCTGAGGGTTTCTCAGGGCCCTGGAAGGAAACTCCTCTAAAGACACTGTGTGTTCCCCCCTCCACCTTCTAAAACGTGTTTGCCGCACTCGGCAGCAACGCCCTGCTCTGGGCAGTATTTCACTCAAGAGAAAACAGCTCTCAAGTCCTACCGTGTTTCGTGGGGTCAGACTGTGAACACGCCAGCAGCCAGCCGGGGGCACAGATTTCAAGTTGTGTAATTAGACTAATGATAGTAACTGGATTCATTGACACTTTTTGAAATTGGACTCTATGTTCTGTTATTAACACCCCCATTCTACAGATGAGGAAACTAAGGCTCAGAGAGGTAAAGTAACTCCCTCAAATTTACCAGCTGCCTCCACTTCTCGGCAGCCTCCCAGCCAGGAGGCCCCGTGGAGGGACCAGGAGGGGAATCAGCATCTCCTCTCCTGCTCAGAAGGGGCGTGGTCTGCAGCCAGGGTTCCCTGGGCCCCTGTCCCCCGGCCCCATCAATGAATTAGTGAAGTAGAGCCTGCCAGGGGCGTCAGAACTCATGGCAAGCTACAGGTGGAAATGCCAACTGCCACGTGGGGTCGCATTAGAGGGGACTGTGGTAGTTCGTCATTTATTTCAGGGGGTGGTTATTTTTTTCTTTTTTTTCCCATCAGTGTCTCCGGAAGCCAAGGTCCTGCCAGCCCCTGGATGAGGCTCTCCCTGGGGGGAGCCTGGGACACTCCAGAGCATTCGGGGTCCTGGCCGGACCAGTGAGGTCTGAGGGTCCTACAGACCATGTTCGTGGCCAGTTTGGACACCCACACCCCCCTCCCCCCATGAAGCACCATTGCTTCTTCAGCCCTGCTTGAATGAAGAGCTGATGACTAGTTTTGAAAGGAAGTCCTATATAGTGGAAAATGCTCTTCCAAACTTGAACAAAGCCAGACATCTGCTGGAGGATGTCGGTTCCCCTGAAGGAGGGGAGAATCACAGCTGGGTGATGACATGGTCTAAGACCACCTGTAGAGTGACCCACCTCTCGGAGGTCAGCCTTTGCCATCTCTGCTCCTTCTCTGCCGGGACTGGGCCGTCCTGAGTCATTCCCGCAAGAAGCCGCGGGGTCAGGAATCAGCACCTCTGAATTGGAGCTCCTGCCTCGTGATACCTGCTGGGGGTTCATAATTTAAATCACCATTCCTTTCACCCGACCAAGGGGACAGTGAGCTCATCCAAGGGGAGCCACGTCTTAGTCTTCTAGGGTCCCCATGGCCAGCATCACTTCTGGCCCTGGGGGTCTGGTGAGCAAATGCAGACTGAGAGAAGGAATGCCCATCGCCAGGTTTGGACCTGAGACCCCGGGCCACCATGAGTAACGGGGTGAGCCTTGTGTGCCTGGAGAGGTTGAGTCTCTAATAAATAAAATGAAAGACAGGGAGGGGAAAAGGGAAACAAGGAAATTGTAAAATCAATAGGCAACTGACTTCAAACTTTACTATGCTATCTACGCTATTGAAACACCACAGAGTCTGGGTCTGAAAACATTAGCATTTCCAAAGTGCTTGAGTACGGAAAGAGGAATTTCACTCCGCATTAGATCACTGAGCAGTCGCTGAAATTTCTGCCTTTTGCTGCCTAGACAATAAGTCCTTCCTGACATCCTTATGCATGGAGCTGTCTGGGGGCCGTTTCCAAAAGCCACGAATAGAGTCAAGAAGTAATTTCCCACCTTGGGTGCTGGTTCTCAAAACCTGACTTGCGGTTGCTTTTCAATTTCTAAGTCAGGTGACAATGTAATTACTGATGTCAAGTGAGATTTTTCTTTTCTGAAAGGAAGACCCATGGACCTTGGAGAAGATCAGGTGGAGGGTGCAGATCCCAAGTCCAGGCAGTTTTATCCCCATTTGGGGCATTCTGGGAGAAACCACCGCTGTAGCACCCAGTTGCAGCAAGAATCCTGCTGAGACTCCTCACCCTCAACGTCTGATCCCTTGGATATCTGACTGGGCTCCTCCTCCCCCATCATCCCCCAGGCAATATCCGATCACTCCTGGCCTGCCTGCAGCAAGAATCCTGTTGGTTCAGTTTAGCCAGAATCCCCCTTACGCTGTTTCCTCTTAGTGAGTTTCCATCCTCAGACCCCACCCCGCTCCTTGTCTGTAATTCCCCACTGGCCCTTGCTGTGGTCGGAACTGAGCCCAGGTCTCTTCTCCCCTATTGCAATAGTTCTTGAGTTTTTTGTTTTTACCATTTCAACAGTATCTTGGAGTCCTGAAGGTTTTAATATCTTTGAGAACCCTCAGTAGAAATGTACCCCTTCTCTTCCCATCCTTTGGCAAAGCATGCCATAGCTGACCCCCTACCCTGAGAACTCACAGAAGGTCCCTCTCATTCTTCTCTGCTGAATTTGCAAAAGCTCCGAGACTTTCAGGCTGCACCAAAGTCAGGCTGAGGCCAGTGGCCAGGACCATGGAAGTCACAGGAAAGGCGATGCTGCCCTTTCTCAAAGCCCGGCACAGCCAAGCACACAAAATGCTGTTCGGTTCTCAGGGGAGGGGCCCCGTGGGCAGCCTGGTGGACGCCTTGTCCTTGCCAACTGAGTCTGCCAAAACAAAATAGGGACATTAACTTATGTGAGCAGACGTGCGCTCACGGCGCCAGATCAGAAGGCGCCGACATCCTGTATGGGTGCGTACCCAGAGGAAACGTGGACCGAGGGAGGGGCGCTCTCATCAGCACCGTTGGCTATTTATAGCCAGGCGAGGGTATCGGACCCTCCAGTCACGGCAAGAAGCTTGGCCAGCAGGGGAAGGATCCAGACCCAGGCCAGGCAGGGCAGAGGGGGGCGGGCAGAATGGGCCAGGAGGACTTCAGTCCTGGCCCCGCAGGTCTTCCTAGTTTGCGAAACCCCGAATGAAACATGCAACTCACATGGATATGTCTCCAGGCTGGTGGATGCGTAGATTTCTGCAGCCTTTTAATTCTGCCGATCAGATCCCCGCCTGAAACATCATTTTAGCCGAGCCAGACGGGCTGCTTTCTCAGGGCTAGTCAGTCTGGGTCCATCTCACCTGCTGTGATGAAGCAGCGAGGAAATGAATTGTGGACAAAGGCTGGCTGTCCTCGGGCCTCCCTCCTGAAAAGGGGCCGGGTGGCGGCCGGCTCGGGACTGAGGCTAAGTCGCACGGCTCCGCTGCTGCAGGCGGCAAACACCAACAGTCCCCAGGGAAGAAGGGTTTTGTGATTCTCTCTGTTAGCCGTGAACAAGGTGGTCGCTGTTTTTTAACCAAGCATATTTTTAAAGGGCATTTAATGGGACTGCGCCCGCCGTATACCTATAAGCTGTGTGTGACAGCACACCAGCTCCAGCGAAATGAGATACACAGGACTCCAAACAAATAATCATATCTGACAGGCAATTTCTCCAATAAATCCAGAGAAAGATGTCCCACTGGGTAGAAGACAGCAGAGCTCCCAACAAACAGTGGCACGATCGAGGCGGGGAGCGGGGGGTGAGGTTCGTGTCCGTGCTGGCTTGGGGCTGCGGGGAGAGGGAGATTCATTAGGAACTTAAAAGCGCAGATGTGGGTTTCCCTGGTGGCGCAGTGGTTGAGAGTCCGCCTGCCGATGCGGGGGACACGGGTTCGTGCCCCGGTCCGGGAAGATCCCACATGCCGCGGAGCGGCTGGGCCCGTGAGCCATGGCCGCTGAGCCTGCGCGTCCGGAGCTTGTGCTCCGCAACGGGAGAGGCTGCGGCAGTGAGAGGCCCGCGTACCGCAAAAAAAAAAAAAAAAAAAAAAAGCGCAGACATGATCAGCCTTCCACTCACCACCCAGGCATCTTTCTGGGCACGGGTTGGTTTGAACATTCGCCCCAATGAGCCATGGGGAGACCTGTGGGAAACTGCTTTCTTGCAAGTGGCTGTTGGCAAAATGGGGTTCCTGGACCCTGGGGAGAGGCCTCCTTGTGCTCAGAAAGTCAGTCTGCTGCCCCTCTGCTTAAGAACCAAGTTGCAGAAGGAATCTCACTGGCCCGGCTATGTGCCTGCCTTTCTCTGGGGGAGCGTGGGGCCCCTTCTCACAGCTCCATTGGGCAGCAGGAGCACAAACAGCTGCTCCGTTCAAGCAGGTCGATCCCTTGGTCCTTGGATGCTGCCTGGGTAATCCCCCTCCTCCACCCCAAGAGTTCCAGTAAATCCTCTTTCACCTAGGTAAGCCTTGGGTTTCTGATGCTTGCAACCCAAGAACCACAACTGGTATAATCTATGAGCCTCATTTTCCTCATCTGTGAAATGGGCATAATAGCCTCCATTGATGATTATTATTGGTGCTTCCTAGATCTCTGTGGCAAGTGCAAGATCAGAGGTTCTCAAACTTTTGTGCTGAGGACCGCTTTAGCCTTTTAAAAACTGCTGAGGATTCCAAAGAGCTTTTGTCCAAGAAGGTTGCATCTATCGATATTAATGGTGTCAGAAATTAAAACTAACACATCTTTAAAAGGCAAGAATCACAAGCACACATTCCATTAGCTGGCAGAGCTATGATGTCATCACACATCATGCAGCTGCTAGAAAACTCCATTGTACTCTCGTGAGAATATGAGGGTGAAAAAGACAAATGATTCCGGACATTTGTTTGGACATTTGTATTATTTAGGATAATTGTTTTGACCCTGTGAACCCTCTTTGGAGGTCTCAGGAACCACCAGGGGTCCCTGGACCACACTGTACTCAACCCACAATCACATCTCCACTTTCTGCAGTGGGTTCATTACGCACCTTCCAATATGCACACTGTATCTGAGGGGTGCATTTCTTAATCTAGGGCATCTCAAACTCTAGCTTGTGAAAGAATCCCCTGGAGAGCTAGAGGGAGCACGGATCTCAGACCCCGCCCCCAGGGATTCTGACTTAGTAGGTCTGGGTGGGGCCCAAGGGTGAGCATTTCCTACCAGTTCCCAGTCTGTGGACCACACTTGGAGCAGAACTGTGCTGACCTAGAAACTCAGTCCGCACACAGACAAAACTGCCTTTCTAAAAAGTCTTTAAATCACCTTACATCTGACTCTGAGCTCCTGTCACTCATGGCTGGAGGCAAATTCAACCTTGGTCATCCCAGGACGTGCAAAGGCCCTGGGGTCTTGCACAGAATCGAGTATATGTGAGCCCTTCTTATCTTCAGTCCATGCCAGCCGCCCCTGAGGTGCTCATTGCCAAAGCCCCTGTGGCTCTTGGAATTTGGGAGGGCCCCCAAATTCTTAGAGTTTCTGTGCCTCACTTGGGGCCCAGGGCCTTGCCCAGATGGACCATGCTGTCTGGCTGCTTGTTCCAGCAAGTTAAACTTCCAACAGGCCCCCTCCCCTGCTGGGTGTCCTGACCCCAAGTCAGAGAAGGGTGAACATGACAACCTGTGATGCAAAGAAAGGTCATCCCTAAGCTACCCCGGGATTTGTAAATCCAGACAAGCAAACCAATACCTGGGGTGAATAAAACCCCAACGAAAATGTGTTTATGTAGGATCTCCCCAATTCTGATAGTTGTGTAGTATTGCATCACTGTGTTTTTTTGTTTTTTTTTTTGTGGTACACAGGCCTCTCACTGCTGCGGCCTCTCCCATTGCGGAGCACAGGCTCCTGATGCGCAGGCTCAGCGGCCATGGCTCACGGCCCAGCCTCTCCGCAGCACATGGGATACTCCTGGACCGGGGCACGAACCTGCGTCCCCTGCATCAGAAGGCGGACTCTCAACCACTGCGCCACCAGGGAAGCCTCCATCACTGTGGTTTTAATCTGCATTTTCCTGATGGCTGATGATGTTGAATACCTTTTCATGTGCTTGTTTGCCATCTGTATAAATCCTTTCCAGTGAAATGTCTCTTGACCATTTTCTAATTAAATGGTTTTTCTATTGAGTTCTGAGACTTCTTTTTTAAAAAAAATTTTCCCCCAGAGTATTGTTTATCTTTTAAATTTGCTTAGTTTTTTGCTTTGCTTTATTTTTATCATTATTATTATTTTTTGGCTCTCCTGGGTCTTCGCTATTGTGCACAGGCTGCGCGCAGACTGTCTCTAGCTGTGGCGAGCGGGGGCTACTCTTCGTTTGTTGCGGTGCACAGGCTTCTCACTGTGGCGGCTTCTCTTGTTGCAGAGCATGGGCTCTAGGCGCGCAGGCCCAGTAGTTGCGGCTCACGGGCTCTAGAGCACAGGCTCAGTAGCTATGGTGCCCAGGCTTAGTTGCTCCGTGGCATGTGGGATCTTCCCGGACCAGGGCTCGAACCCGTGTCCCCTGCACTGGCAGGCGGATTCTTATCCACTGCGCCACCAGGGAAGTGCCTTGCTTTGTTTTATTTTAATTATATATATTTTTACTTTAAATATAATTAACCTACAAGACTGTGTTAGTTCCAGGCGTACAATGTAGCAATTCAGTATTTCTATACATTACAAAATTGAGAGTTCTCTCTGTGTCCCAGGTACTAGTCCTTTGTCAACTACATAGTTTATAAATTTTTCCTGCAAGGTTTTTCATCGTCTTAAGAGAGTCTTTTGCAAAACAAAAGTTTTTAATTTTGACCAAGTCCAACAAACTGATTTTTCCTTGTATGGACCGTGCTCCTGGTGCCCTGGCTGGACATTGAGGAACTTTATCTGCTCTGGACTCCTTTTGGCACCTCCAACAGGCCACGCCCTCCCTACCAAGCTTCTTTGCGCTGTGGGTGTTTTCTTGGCTTAGATCTCTGGCAAATCCTTAAAAATGATATATATATTTATCACACGACCAAATAATTGCATTTCTGGACACTCGTTCCGAGAAATGAAAACGTACGTCCATACAAAAGCATGCCCATGATTATTTCCAGCAGCTTTGTTTGTTATAGTCAAAAACTGGAGACGTCCCAAATGTCCTTCAATGGGTGAATGGTTAAACAAATAAAAAGAATAAAAAGAAACGAATTCTTGGTATACACAACAACTTGCGTGGATCTCAAGGGCCTTTTGCTGAATGAGAAAAGCCAAGCTCGAAAGGTCACATATTGTGTGCTTCTATTAATGTAAGGTTCTTGAAATGACAAAATTACAGAAACAGAGAACAGATGAGTGGTTCCCAGGGGTTAGGGAAGGGAGAGAGGGGAGGGGGAGTGGTGTGACTCTGAAGGGAGAACTTTGTGTTGACGGAACCGTTCTGTGTCTTGATCATGATGGCAATTCCATGAATCCAGACGTGGGGTAAAGTTGCATAGAACTAAACACACACGTACACACACACACACACACACACACACACACACGTGCACATAAAGCTGGTGAAATCTGCAATAACACCAATGTCAATTTCCTGGTTTTAATTTTTTTTTTTTTTGCAGTACGCGGGCCTCTCACTGTTGTGGCCTCTCCCGTTGCGGAGCACAGGCTCCGGACGCGCAGGCTCAGCGGCCATGGCTCACGGGCCCAGCCGCTCCACGGCATGTGGGATCTTCCCGGACTGGGGCATGAACCCGTGTCCCCTGCATCGGCAGGCGGACTCTCAACCACTGCGCCACCAGGGAAGCCCCTAGTTTTAATACTGATAATAGCTATTAAGGTGTTACCATTGGGAGAAGCTATACATCAGACCTCTCTGCACCATTTTTGCAAGTTTGATGAATCTATAGTTGTCTGTAAATCTATCTGTCAGGGAGAGAAGGCATGGAGCCTTGTAGGGCCTGATCAAACATCTGGAGGCAGGTGTCCACTGGTGGTGGGTTGAACGCCAGGCGTGCGCAAGCATTATCCCTCAGGCTGCTGGGGGTATGTGGTGGGAGGGGGCCGTGGGAGGAAACAATGAGAAGCGGCTGCAGACACGTAATCTGGAAGCACTCACTGGGGAAAAGGGACGGGGCTTGGTGGTCCTCTGGAGTGTAATGGTTCACGGGACCAAGAGCTGACCCTTGAAGGTATTTTCCTGCTGGATGGGGAGTTCTAGAAAGACAAGAACCTAGGTTTCGGGAATTCCGAGGCCTGACTTAGCACAGAGCAGACAAAGGGCTGTGGGCTGGATTTCTGGAGAGAAGACCAAGACGGGGTGCCTCTCACCTCCACGGCCAGCCCCGCATGACGTGGGCGCCATCTGTCTTGATCACCTCGGAGTCTGATGTGTCCCCCAGAGTAGATGAGCCGTTGCTCTGGAATGCTCCTGGGAGGCCAGGAACAGAAGTCCTGAACCCCGAGTGTACATTCAATACATACGCCTGGGGCCGCCGGCAGCGTTGGGAAGAGGGACCGGAGCTCGCGGCCATATGGGGATGTCGCTGTGGGAAAAAAATATTTATAAAATGGCTTTTCCAAATGTTTAATCTACAGCAGATGCATCTCACATTAATCTGTTTGACTTGGCTTCCGCTGTGCAGAGATGCCGTTTCATCGTGCAGGCCTCCTGGAGCAGAGGAAATGGGGGCTGTTAAGAGATTCCTCTGCTTGTGACTCAACTCGAAAGGGAGGTCTTTGGGGGCGGCAACCTGGGGTGGGGGGAAGGGCAGCAGGGAGGGAGGCGCAGGGCCGGGACAGAAGGGAATGAAGTTCCCCCGCATCCCCCTTGGCTCCCGGGAGGAACCAGAATTTTCAATTTCATGTCATGGATGCTGTGTGTTTAATCTCCCTCCTGGAATAATAAACCGATGGCTGAATCTCTTACTAAAAAGTGATGCCGTCGTGTTAATTACCATTGAGTAATGGGGCTGCACTCCGATTCCTAACTCTGTTATTTCCGTGACTTTCGCAGAAGGGAAAACAGTCCCTTACTGAGCAAGCTTAACATCCTAGATGTTTCTCGAATGGGAAGTGGGAGCACTGATTTCTCCAGCCTCTTGCCACCTTCACCATCCCTCGGATCCCGGGATCACCCCCCACCCGAGCCCCTGCCAACCTCAGGGACTTCGCATATTCTGTTGCCTCTGCTGGGAAGCTCTCCCCTCACCTCTGCCTTGAGTGACTCCTGCTCTGGGCTTAAGCATCAGCATCTCAGCAAAGCCGAGGTTTGGTAGGTTTGGAACCCTGGGGTCTCCTCCTCACTTGAACACACTCATAACCGCACTTCAACCTTGTGATGCTGCAGTTCTGTCTCCCACACAGGACCTTGTCCACCACTGGTGACACCTGCCTGACACCTGGTGTGAAAGAGCTGCCCAGTTGGACAGACCGAGAGGGGCTGAGTGACACGTGACTCTCAGGTGATTCATCTCTGAAGACCCGGGTGAGGAAACAACAACAGCAACTGCATTTTCATTAAGATGCTGGAGGTCCTTTAAGCCCCTGGATGATCACTTCCCACCTGGTCTGAGGAGAGAAAAGGGGACAGCACCCCCCTAAGCTCTCCAGGTCCATTTCAGCTGCTCAAGTGTGAAAAGCAGAACAATGGCCCCAAGGTGTCCATGTCCCAATCCCTGGAACCCGTAAACCTGTTCTCTTCCATGGCAAGGGGACTCTGCAGACGTGATTACATTAAAGTTCTTGAGATGGGAGGTTATCCCGGTCATCTGGATATCTACCTAGGCCCACTCTAGTTACATGAATCCCCAAAAGCAAAGAAGCTCATCACATCACAAATCAATAGGGAAATACAACTCAAAACCGCAGTGAGATACCACCTCATACCCATTCAGATGGCTACTGTTAAACAACAACGAAATAAGTGTTGGTGAGAATGTGGATAAATTCGAACACTTCTGCTCTGTTGATGGAAATGTGAATTGGTGCAGCCACTGTGGAAAAACAGTATGGCAGTTCCTCAAAAATTAACAATAGAATGAACATATCACCCAGCAATTCCACATCCACCCAAAAGAACTGAAAGCAGAATCTGGAAAGTATATTGATATTTGTACACCCATGTTCATAACTGCATTATTTACAACAGCTAAAACGTGGAAGCCACCCACGTCCACTGATGGATGGACGGATAAGCAAAATGTGGTCTGTACATAGAACGGCATGTTATTCAGCCTTAAAAAATGAAATTCTGACACGTGATACAACATGGATGAACCTGGAGGACATTATGCCGAGTGAGATAAGCTGCTCACAGACAGACAAACACTGTATGATTCCACCTGTAGGAGGGACCGAGGCTAATCAGACTCGTAAAGACGAGAAGCAGAATGGCAGTTATCACAGCCTGTGGGGAGGGGCGCGTGGGGAGTTACTGATGAATGGATTCAGAGCTTCAGTTCTGCAAGGTGGAAAGTGTTCTCAAGGTGGATGGGGCTGACGGTTGCACAATAGTGCGATTTGTTTTTTAATAGATCTTTATTGGAGTATAATTGCTTCACAATACTGTGTTAGTTCCTGTTGTACAACAAAGTGAATCAGCCATATGCATACATATGTCCCCATATCCCCTCCCTCTTGAGGCTCCCTCCCGCCCTCCCTATCCCACCCCTCTAGGTCATCGCAAAGCACCAAGCTGATCTCCCTGTGCTATGCGGCTGCTTCCCACTAGCTAGCTAGCTATTTCACGTTTGGTAGTGTATATATGTCCATGCCTGTCTCTCACTTTGTCCCATCTTACCCTTCCCCCTCCCCATGTCCTCAAGTCCATTCTCTACGTCTGCGTCTTTATTCCTGTCCTGCCCCTAGGTTCTTCAGAACCAATTTTTTTAGATTCCATATATATGTGTTAGCATACGGTATTTGTTTTTCTCTTTCTGACTTACTTCACTCTGTATGACAGTCTCTAGGTCCATCCACCTCACTACAAATAACTCAATTTCATTTTTTTTAAGGCTGAGTAATATTCCATTGTATACATGTGCCACATCTTCTTTATCCATTCATCTGTCAATGGACACTTAGGTTGCTTCCGTGTCCTGGCTATTGTAAATAGAGCTGCAATGAACATTGTGGTACATGTCTCTTTTTAAATTATGGTTTCTCAGGGTATATGCCCAGTAGTGGGATTGCTGGGTCGTATGGTAGTTCTATTTTTAGTTTGTTAAGGAACCTCCATACTGGTCTCCATAGTGGCTGTATCAATTTACATTCCCACCAACAGTGCAAGAGGGTTCCCTTTTCTCCACACCCTCTCCAGCATTTATTGTTTCTAGATTTTTTGATAATGGCCATTCTGACTGGTGTCAGGTGATACCTCATTGTAGTTTTGATTTGCATTTCTCTAATAGTGATGTTGAGCATCTTTTCATGTACCTCTTGGCCATCTGTATGTCTTTTTTGGTGAAATGTCTATTAAGTTTGTTTTTTTGATATTGATCTCCATGAGCTGCTTGTATATTTTGAAGATTAATCCTTTGTCCGTTGTTTCATTTACAAATATTTTGTCCCATTCTGAGGGTTGTTAATGCCACCAATATATATATATATATATATATATCTTCATTTGAAGATGAAGGACTTCCCGGGAGGTCCAGTGGTTAGGACTCTGTGCTCTCACTGCTGAGGTCCCAGCTTCAATCCCTGGTTGGGGAACTGAGATCCCATAAGCCATGTGGCATGGCAAAAAAAAAAAAAAAAGGTTAAGATGGTAAATTTTATATGTATTTTAGCACAATTTAAAAAGAATTTTTAAAGTGGAGAATGTTTGCCAGTGAGAGCAACTTGAGCTCCAAAGAAGGGTCAAAGAGATGCACAGTGTGTGGAGTCTACACCCTGTTGCCGGCTCTGAGACACAGCAGCCCACGTGTAGGACGAGGAGCGGAGAGAGGCCCCAGCTGCCAGCCAGCAAGGAAGCAGGACAGCAGTCTTCCAACCCCAAGGAACTGAATTCGACCAACAACCCCAATGAGCAGGACACAGATTCTCCCCTAGAGCCTCCACCAGGATCACAGCCCTGCCGACACCTTGGTTTTAGCCCCGAGAGGCTCACTGCAGACTTCTGACCTGCAGGACTGTAGGAGAATAGATTCATATTGTTTAAACTGCCAAGTTAGCATTCATTTATTTAGGGCAGCACAGGAAACGAATACACCAAAGAAGCCCAGTGTAGGGCAGACAGGGATACACCAGGGACCGGAGCCCTGGCTCAGCCACGAACTGTGCAGCCGCGTCCCTGGTCACATGGCTTCGGGGTCCCCAGCCTTACAAAAAAGAGGTTGGCTTAGAAGTCACATGCTTTTCTTTTTTTTCCATTTATTTGGCAAGAGAGACGTTTTCTTGAGTGATATCTTCTGTGAAAGCCCCCAAATGGGTACCAGACAAAATATTTTCAAAGGTCTGCTTTGTTTGAAGTGAGGGTAGGGGTCTGGGCCCAGCCTCCCGGGTACTCCTCAGCCCAGCCCCTGGGCCCGGCACCCCCAGCTCTGCAGAGCCCTGGGTCTCCACCTGCTCCATTAACAGGAGACTAGCCTGGGGCTCCCGAGGCCCCTGGCTCTGACACTTTGGATTTGTTGTTTGACAGTCTCGGTCTTCTGGAAATACAAACTTGATCACGCTCCCGCCTCCTCTTTCCTGTTCCCCCGCCACTGCTCTTGGATAAGGTGAAACCCACCAGGTCCAGCTTCTGCTGTTCTCCCACACCCATCCTCAACTCCCAGGGCCAGTCCCTGAGCTTCACATGATGCCCTCTCAGACCCCTGCAGAGGAGGGGCATTTCTTGGCTCTTCCAAGCCCTTTCATTGAGACCAGATGGACACCTGCCCAAGGCTGTCCCTGAAAGATGCTGGTCCAGCCTTTAAATGAATCTGAAGAAAGAGCCAGGACCGAGAAGCCAGACAGATCCAGTTTCAGTCATGTTTCACCCTATGACCCTGTTCCAACTACTTAAGCTCCCTGAGCCTCATTTGGCTCCTTTGTGAAATGGAGACATTGGTGTCACCTCATTCATGGGCTCATTACCTGTACACAACACCGCAAAGTGTGCGCCCGGCACAGTCCCGGCCCCGGCAATGTTAGCTGCGATTATTATTAACGAGGAGCCTCTCAGCCTTAAACGGCCACTTTCCTACCCCGTTCCCCCTTCAAAACATCTCTTTCAGCCCTAGCTGAGACAGAAATGAGGAAACGAACCTGACACCCACTGTACACGTTCCTTTGAAGAGAGTCACCCTCCAGGAGGAGAGATCTCATCGAAATGTAATTTTTTTCCCATTAATCGTCCACCGAGACAGCTCTCGGGTCTCCAATTCTCTTAAGCAAATAACAACGAAAAGAAAAAAACCTTTTCTTCCAACTCGAAGTGCAGATTTGTATAATAAAAGCACGGCATTGAAGCTGTTATCTCTTCTCATCTGGCCTTCCCTTTCATAACTCACAAAGGGTCTGGCCCCTCTCTCTCCCTCGCTCTTCTCTTTCCTTGCTTTGAGGCCAGACCCACACATGGCACAGATAGCATCACTGCAGAGCCCAGCTCTGAGCAGCCCCGGGCCAGCCCCTGCTGCACTGTTCCCTGGTGCTTCCACCCCTAATGCTTGCTTCCCTGGCCTCTGTATTCCCGACCTTTCCTCTTCTCAGGTGTGCGGCCACGAGGCCAGACCCGCAGCGGAACGGAACACGGTGCAAAGTGAGCCTTCAGAACCTCAGACCAGTGTTCAAATCCTGGCTCAGCTTTGCAGTTTAGGCGAGTCACTGCCCCTCTGCAAGTCCAGCTTCACCTTGTAAGGTGGGCATGACAAAACCAACAGCCCAGCCTTACTGAATGGCAAAGGCTGCCGTTACCGAATGGGTCAATCCACCAACTATTCACGGCACGTCTACTGTGTCCTGGGGCCCAAGAATGCAGAGTGAACACGGCCCAATCTGAGACCCTGGTCCTTGCATCCCAGGGCCAGTCACAGAAGAGGTGCTCTTGAAATGGGCATTGAAGGGTCCAGGGGACCCCGAGACCACCATCATGCGGACAACAGTTGCAAGTCTGGGGCTCTCAGTTTTGATAATCCCCTGGAAAGACTCAGAACTCACTGAAAGCTGCTGCACTCACAGTTACAGTTTATTACAGCAAAGGATGCAGATAAAATCAGCCCAGGGAAGAGACCCCAGGGGACAGAGCCCAGGAAAGCGCCAAACTGGAAGCTTCTCGTCGTCCTGTGTCTGGGAGTCAGGAACAGCCCTAACCTCTCCTGGCAAAGACGTGTGAGCACGAAACAGAGCAGGAGCCTGTGGTCCTTGCCCCCCCCCCCACACCCCAGCGGGTCTTCCGCCTGCCTTTTGTCTGTAGAAAAACTTTAGCCAAAGTATAAGTTTAATCAGAGAAGTGAGAAAATAAAGAAACAAAGGAAAACTGTCCAACAAGACCAAATAATAATAGTTGAGTCATTAAGCAGGGTCAGGGCCCTTTGGTCCCTCCTCAAGGGCTAGAGATAATATTCTGAGCCATGTCCTGTGAGCTGTCCTGTAGATACTGAAACCCACACCAGGTGGAAGAAGTTAACTACATGATGACCAGACAGTAGTCATGACATAAGCTGCCACAATTCCGAGAACTGGCCTCAAAGAAATGGAAACACACCAACCGTGGAACTAAAGACTAATGTGAAGGGTTACCAGAGCGTGGCACGTTGGAGCAGTGTCTGAAGAAGGCACTCTTGCACACAGGGGAGGGGAAGCAGGAGGACGGGTTGGAAGGCAGCTGTGGTCATCACAAAGTCAAAGAGACGCTGACCTGGTACCCAGATGGCCTTCCCCGCCCTCTGCTCCCTCCAGCCGCAGCTAATGCAGGGGTGTGGTAGGGCTCAGCTCCTCCTGGCTGGTGAGAGCTCGTCGTTAAACATCCAGGAATCTTGTGAGCATTTGTTGCACCATTGGTAGCTTTGAAATCGGTCACACGGAGAGAGTATTTACACCACGGAAATGGGCAAAAGCTACAAATCTGGACTTTCCTCTTCCTGTCCCCTGGAGAGCTGGTTTTCCAGCAAAACACCACTTCCTAAGACCACCCCCCTTCTCTGGAAAGGTGACCGTGATCAGGGGAGCCTCTCTGTCCATCGCAAGGGCATCCCACAACAAGAACCGACTCACAAGGGGCTTGGATACCTTGCTTCACGCCTGAGGTGGATTCAACTCTGTGGCGGAATCCACCCTCCCCATGGGAGCAGGGCAAGGTGTGCCCGGAAGAGAAGCGCCCATGGTGACCGAGGAGAAGGCTTTGGGAGAAGATTACTTCAGGGTGCTCCCCCGCAGGTGAGCACACCCAGCTCCTGTACTCATCGTCAGCCCAAGGTTGGTGGGAAATGGTCAGGTGGGGACGTTTCTCTTCCATCACTGTCAGCAGCATCTGAGTTTCCTTATCAAATGCAGATTTACTCCGGTCCTTCCCTTCCCTCACTGCCTTTCCAGCTTCTCCTGAGAGCCCTCCCTCGAAACCACCCCAGGACGAGAATGCCCATCTCAGGCTCTGCCGCCGTGGCTCCACACCCTGGGCTCACTCCAACCACAAGTGGAGACCAGCGGGACCAACAAGGTATCTCGGATATGGACGGGGGAAGCCCCAGAACTAGCAACTGTTGAAGTCCATGCTCTGCAGACACGGAGGACCAACCGCTCTTGTTGAAGATCTAGACCTTCATCTTGATGAAAGCTGTTCACAAGCCCCAGCTCCCCAGCGCTTAGAAACAAAATGAAATTCAGTTTGGAATAACAAGGCTTCTGTTGTCCGGGTGAGGTCACCGCGGAACCGCTGTGTCAGGCCCAAAGAATGTCTCTGTTTCCCCCTGCCTTTTGGGTGACCCCTCGCGGGGGCCCACCTGCTATAGCAGGTCACCAGATAGAGAGCAATTAATTTTTATAGCCCTCTGCTCCCAGTGGCCGCCACATGCTCGCGAGGTCACTCTTGTCGCTTTATTTTGATATGTGTTAAAGATGTTGGTGTCTTCAAGAAGGAGGAGATATGGGAACATATGTATATGTATAGCTGATTCACTTTGTTATAAAGCAGAAACTAACACACCATTGTCAAGCAATTATACTCCAATAAAAATGTAAAAAAAAAAACCAAAAAAAACCGATATTGGTGTCTTGAGAATCACACCTCCCCAATGAGCTCAGATCCCCAGGTTTGCAAAAAAAACTTCTCCTGCAGTGTTGGCTCTGCAGAGCTCCGCAGTGGGTTCCTGGAGGTGACAGCGAAGACCATCCCCAGATGCTGGGCGACCTTGGGCAAGCCCCTTCCCCTCCCTGGGCCTCCATTTTCGCATGAACCTAATGCAAAACTTCGACTAGATGAGCATTTCCCAAACTTCCATCGTTCCCCAGCACTGACATAATTTTGGCCCCTTCTGCCACCTGTGCTAGGATGCGGTCACTACCTTTTCTTCGGTAAACCACCTCGCATTTTTAATTAACTGCATTTAATCTAAAAGGATTCTTGGTATCACCACCGTCAATGGAAATCAGTGTACCGTGCCGTTAATAGAAAGTAATTATTTACTTTCTGGAACCTTGAAATAATTATTTCTAAGTAATAATTGCTTGATTATTCAGAAATATTGTGAAATAATTATTTCTAAATGAATACTACTAAATTCCAGCCACGTGCTGCTGCCTGTGTAGGCTTTGAGCCTGGGGCCCTTCTCTCTTTGTTCACAAGGGAGATTAGAAATGTCAGGAGGTGCTTAAGACTCCTAGTGCCAGAAGAATTTCGCCTTGGTCTAACCAGAGGGGTGGAAAGGGGAATCATTTTTGCACTGTATGAATCAATGTTATTTAACGCCACACGCATGCCTCACCTAAAACCGCGTTGCCCTTGGCCATTGGCTTTGGAAAGCTTCGTGTGCTATGTCTGCTTTGGAAAACACTGGTTTAAATCTTCCCTAAAAGTCTCTCTAATTTTGCGAAATAGTTTGGAGCTCAGAATGCTTCTAGGGCTTCTTCCCAAGCTAGCTCAACATCGCCCCAGGGTAGCGCACAGACCGATTGGGTCAGTCACTCAGAGAGCCTGTTTCAAAGGTGGATTCCTGGACCTACCAAGTCAGAATCTTTAGATCGGGGGCCGCAGGATCTGCCTTTGTAACAAGGGCAACCCTTGATTTGAGCCTGAATTAGGGAAGCAGGACAGGGAGCTAGTCAGGAGGCTGACAAGAGCAGAGCCAGCCTGGGACAGGTGCCGGGAAAGTGAAACTCAGCGAGCAAAGAGTCATTCTGCTTACGCTTTCGGTGTCACCGCTGCGCACACGGGCAGAGAAGAAACGATGCTCTTTAGGATACAGGTTCAGATACCTGGTGGGTGGACTTTTCCTAAAAGACCCAGCAAATCCCTCTGGCTCTATCTTCAGAACGGCTTTGAATCAACCCACCACAAACGCATCCCCAGGAGAGACATCACGGGGCTGAATTTTATTGACGTCAGCAGCAAACCTTCCTCGTGACCCCAGGAAGGGCGAGGTCTGTGCCAGGTTGAGATGAGGTTCCCAGAATGTTTGACAAAGAAACAGTGCTTCCCACCTAGGAGCTGGAACCCCAGCACTCTTAGGCAGGCTGGACCCCCGGCACTCGCTGCTGGGCCCTTGGGCCACCAGGAGACCACCGTGGCTCTGCCACCCCGCCAGCGTCAGCTTGGAAGCAGCCTCGCGTTCCGACCCTCCTGTCGGCCTCCGGCAGCTCTGCTCAGTGTCTGTTTTATAACCAGGTCTGCTCTTCAGACCTATGAACACAGGGTGCTCTGGAGCCCAGCTCGTGTGGTCCGGCTGCTCTCCTGCCATTTTGAGAGAAACGTCAAAGGCGGGGTCCCCGCCACAGGCTCCCCCTTTGCAAATCAGATGAATTCAAAGCAAAAGCAAAGGCAGTCACACAGCCTGAAGGCCGCCTTCCCCTCCTCGCTGACCCTTCTTCCTGAGGAGCCTCGGAGGATGTGAGGCCATCGTGTCTGGGAGGCACTGAGCCCCCAAATAAGAGACGCTGTTCTGGGCTCAGCAATGTCCCCCCAGTACTCACGTCTTCCCAGAGCCGTACAATGTGACCTTATATCGAAATAGGGTCTTTGCAGATGTAATTAGTTAAGGTCAGACTGGATTAGGGTGGGCCCTAATCCAATGACTGGTGTCCTTCTAAGGGTAGAGGGACACAGAGACATAGGGACACATGGGAAGGAGGGACATGACGATGCAGGCAGAGGCTGGAGGTTTGCAGCCACAAGTCAAGGCACACCAAGGGTTGCCAGCAGCCACCGGAAGCTGGGAGAGAGACCTGGAACAGATTCTCCCCCCGAGTCCCCAGAAGGAAGCAGATTTCAGACGTCTGACCTCTAGAAATGTGAGAGAATAAACGTTTATTGCTTCAAACACCCAGTTAGTATTTTCTTACAACAGCCCTAGGAAATGAATCCCGAAGCTAGTTTAATGAGCACTTACTATGTACTAAGCATTTTGTTTAACGCATTAGAGACGCTCTTTCCAATCTGCCCAACGACCTCACGAGGTAGATGCCACCATTCTTTCCATTTTACAAACAGGGAAACTGAGGCTTAACTGGGCGCTCGTTGCCCAAAGGCACGCAGTTAAGTGACCAACCTATGATGTTCAAACTCCTGTGTCCCTGATTCCCAAACCTGTGTCAGTTCCATGGTATCACTCAGCTCCCAGAGGCAGGGACCGTGCAGGGCTCTAGTTATCCTACAGATCCCATGTCTGGCCATGTTCCTGGCACATAGTGGGCCCTTGAGAAAGATGTGAGGACTGCATTCTGTGACTCTGTAAATGGGCAGAGGATTTGGGAATCACGCCCTTTATTTGTTGAGCATATCAGTATCTATTGAAGGTCTGCTGGGCACCAGGCACTGGGGGCAGAGCAGTCGTGGCCCTGGCCCCATGGAGTTTGCAGTCCAAGGATGTGAACTAGGAGATAAAGAAGATGATTTATGTGCTAATAACTGTGCCGGTGCTCTGCAGGACACAAGCAGCGCGAGGTGATGGAAGAACAGAGGACGTCGCCCTGCAGAGACGGGGTCCCTGATGCCCGCGTGCCCTCCTGAGGCCCCAGCTCCTGTTGCTGCGGCCATGGTGTTTGGGAGAGCTCCTTCTGGAAGGTTCCGGAAGGGCCTAAGAGTGCCTCCCTTTTATCAGCTGGACTGTTGGCTGTTTAGAATAAGAATAAGAGGCTGTCTTGCTTCCTCCTCTAGGCCTCAAAGGCAACAGAGCTCACACACCGAAGGGCCTCGGGTGGGCACTGGCAGTGATTTGCTGGGGCTTCACCAGCGCAGCCTTTCCAGGGAGGCGTCTGTGCTGGTCGGCCTGGGCCTTTCACTCTCCCCGGACCAGGTGCCCGACACAGGCAGTGAGCCTCCCACTCGGGAAGCTCCTCCAGGACGCACAGCGGGCAACCCAGTTCCAGAGCATCTCCGCTCCCTGGAGGGCGGCCCGCCTCTCTGCTCACCTCCACACATAGTATTGTTAACCCTGTGAGCCCTGGACCAGAAGAGCCGTGAGGGGAGATGCTGCAACATCTCTGGACAAGGTCTGCACTCCAGATCTCAGGAAGGAAGGAAGGAAGGAAGGAAGGGAGGGAGGGAGGAATGTGGGCAGGTGGCCTGTGAGGTGCACTTTGAGAAATGAGGGTGGACAAAGCCAATAAGGGCCACTCCTTCCCTGTTATATGTACAATGGTCCGGTATATCCCCAGGTTCTGCATCTTTGGACTCAACCAATCAAGGATCAAAAATGTTGGGGGAGGGGGCGGGAATTCCAGAAATTTCCAAAGAGCCAAACTTGAATTTGCCATGAGCTGACAGCTATTTACATAGCACTCACATCGTATAACATATCACAAGTAATCTAGAGATGATTTAAAGTGCACGGGAGGATGAGCTTAGACTATATGCCATACTGCGCCATTTTATATGAGGGACTTGAGAGGGTCCTCAGATTTTGATGCCCAAGATGAGGTCCTGGAACCAATGCCCCGTGAATACCAAGGGACGAGTGTGTCTTGCAGGGAGAGAACTTCAGCCAAGAAAAGACAGACTCTGGCAGAAAGACGCAGCCCTGAGGGAAGGTGGTGCTTGCAGGAGCCTGTGAGCACAGCATTGCCGCCCTTCTGGAAATTTCTTCTTCGATCTCATAAATCCTGCTTTGGGACAGGACCCAGAGTCACATCCACTTGGAGTCACTCCCAGGACTTGTTGGTTTGCTCTGTACGAAACACTGTGTCAGTGTTTCAAACAAACTGGAGGTCAGAACTTATTTAAGCTCATGTTATGGCCCAGAGCCATTGACGAGGCCCAGGGAGGCAAGAGCATGGAAAGATATCGTTGAAAGCAGGCTGGAGACATGGGAAGTTTCCACGACCTTTTTGCTGCTGTCTCTTACAATCAGCCAATTAGTGTCGGGATCTCTCGTGAGAAGCTCCCCTCTGATTCTTGGTCATAAAAACAGAAACGCATCACACGCTCAGCCCTGAGTGTTCATCCTTCAAGAATGCGGTTATCCCACTGTAAATGCACCCGTGA
Source organism: Lagenorhynchus albirostris (assembly GCF_949774975.1). Lineage (NCBI taxonomy): Eukaryota > Metazoa > Chordata > Mammalia > Artiodactyla > Delphinidae > Lagenorhynchus > Lagenorhynchus albirostris. The sequence continues at coordinate 5,354,678 of NC_083109.1, read as the reverse complement.
TCTTTCTGTTTGGTCCCTCAATGAGCAAATCATCTCTCAGGCTAAGAAATGTTGGCTCACGTAAGGTGGGATCAGTAAAGCCCAGGCATGTTTTTGGAAGGTTAAGAAAATTCTGCCTAAATATTTCAGCCAGGAAGACTTACAACAGGAACTCATTTCTTATGGCTCCGGAGCAGGTGCAGCACGGCCGAGTTCTGGGCTGAGCTGCGGATTGCCGACTCCCCGCTGCGCCCCTACACAGAGAGAGGGTGGGGCCTCTTATGAGGACATGAATCCCATTCCCGAGATGATGACCTGATGAGCTCCACCGGCCCCGCCTCCTAACACCACCACCTTGGGCGTGAGGTTATCAACATACGATTTTGGGGGGACACAAACATTCAATCTAGAGCAAGGAGATACCGGGTGGAGCCAAATTCATACAGAAAGCAGAATGGTGGGTGCTGGGGCCAGAGGGCGAAGGTGGGGTGGGGAGTTCGTCTTTAGTGGGGACAGAGCTTTGGTTTGGGAAGATGAAAGAGTTCTGCAGATGGATGGGGGTGACGCTTACATGACAGTGTGAATATACTCAGTGCCAACAAACGGTACACTTAAAGAGATAAACTTTATGTTATATACATTTTACCACAATCAAAAAAAAAAATTGTTTCTCCCAAGGGCAAATCTGCAAGCATGACCCCTTCAGGGGTTAACAGTAGAGACTGATTTGCCCAACGCTTCAGTCACCAGCTAGAAAGTTTCAACTCCTGGTCTGGAGCCCCGAATCGCTAAAAATCGGGGTCTCGAGTTTCTCTGGTCCTTGTCACCCCATCACAGCTCACCCCACCCTCACCCCGCCCAGAGCCACCCCCAGTAAGGGTGCCTTTCTGACCACCGAGACCACAGCCAAAGCAACGTCTGCTAGCCCTAAGCCCTGGAGCTCCAGCCCTTAAAATGGGCGACCTCTCAGAGTTCGTTCTCTGTTTTGTTTTACCAACAGGACTGGGGCCTGCAGGCTATAACCCCGAGGGTCTGGCTGTTTCCACTTCTACATTTTAAAAAGGCTTTTTAACCTAAACTGAAGCCAAGTCGGGCTCAGGTAAATATTTGCTTTGGTTCTTTGTGTCCCCAGGGGACATCAGGCCTGGGGCCAGATGAAAGAAGCCAATAAAAGGGAATTTATGCACCGAGAAAAATTGGGCAAGAAAGAAAGCCAGATGTTCTGGCCACAGCCGGTCACATGCTTGTGGACCGTGCTGGTCCGTTCACCATATGGGAGGTGGACCCCCGTAATGGGAAACGCTTCCAAGCGGGTCATTTGTTTGCATGTGTTAGAAAGTGAGGCAAGACTGTCTTGTGTGTGGAGAAGAGAACATGGGCTTGGAGTCGGAGAGACCTGGTGGCCAGCTCTGCCCTCTGAGCTAAAATGAAGATCGTAGAGCTTATATTGAGGGTCCGCTGTGAGGATGCAATGATATCATGCACAGAACGGGCTCTGCTCTAGAGCATCTTGAACATAATATGGGTTCAGTGGACTTTTATGCTAATGAAGAGGGAAGAAGAGGAGAAGCAGTAGGGGTGGTGATAGTTAAACTCCCCCTCCGGCCAATGTTTGCACCCGTCCAGCTTTCTACTGCGTTTCCCAGGAGCCCCAGGCCAGCAACGTTCCCCAAGTGCTGGCTCAGCCTCCACCATCAATCCCTAAAGGCCAGGAAGGCAGGGCTGGTGAGGCAGTGGGAATCTTACCCTTGGTTTAGGGGGTTCACTAAGATGGGTGTCTCTTTCAGGACTCTCCTTGGTGTAACTCCCCCAATGCCCGCAAGAAGCAGAAGCCACTTCTAGCGCACCTCTTGGAGGATGCAGTGACCGGCACCCAATGTTCCTGTCCCACGTCGTGGTTCCATTCAATGCCATGGGCCGGTCACAGCACTGGTTCCTCTTGTCACAGCAGTGGGCCCAGCAGTGCGCAGGTACCTTGGCCAAGCTAGTCAGGGCCCTTCCCTAAAATAGATGTATTTGGAGCTGGAGGGAAGGGGTTTCTTTTGGTTGTGAAGCTGGGAGGACACACACAGGGGACAGCTAGGCTGCCATCCTACTATAAGGCAGGGCAGCCTCTTTTCTGAAAGAGAGCAGAAGCCAAGTAGAATCAAATGAAGAGAGACAGAGTCCAGAAGACAGAACTTGAGTCCCTGGATCCAGCTGTACCTGCAGCCAGTACTCCTGGAATTCCCGGTAAAAATAAGCCAGCAAATTTCCTTGTGTTTCTTAGCCAGTTTGCGTTGGGCTTCAAGACGTGCAGGAGAAATCCTAACCAATGAAGAGATTGTCTGGGAGGAGAGGATGATCTGCCGGCAGTGGGGTGAGGGGAAGGACCCCTTTCAGCTGTGGCCCCACCTGATCGGCTCCTTCAACAATTTACTGATAATCAGGAAAGAAGAGGCAGGGCTCATGGCGGTCACACCACAGGCTCTGCAACCAGCTGCCCTGTCAGGCTCGCGCTCTGCCATGTACCACCTCTGCGGCCCAGGGAGGTCACCTCACCTGTCAGTCCCGTCCCCACCTCCCGCAAGATGGAGTGATGATAATATCACCTGCAGGCTCACAGGTGCCCGATGGCTTTTTGCATCCTTTTGTGGGAAGATGCAAAAAGCCATAAGGAGCCCCTCAGACACCCCACCTCCCCCATCATGCACGTGCCTCCCTGCAAGGGGCCGCTTGCGGATTTCCCATCTTCCTGCCTGAACCAGGAATGACTGGGGGGCAAGGGCTCATCTGTCCCATTCACCACGGAGCCTCCCAATTTTGTGCGTTTTCAGCCAGTTGATAAATATTTTGCTGGGACTTTGCACCATTGGCTTGTGAGGGTTTGCTCACCAGAGAAGTGCTTAACGTGGAAATGCCACCTCCTCCCAGGAGCCTGCCCTTCCCCTCCCCCAACCTGCAAGATCATCACCTTTCGGTAAAAAGACTTCACGGCCTGCATCCGGCTGCCAACTGCTTTGGGTGGTCTCCCCTGCCCACCTGGGCGTGGTTTGGGGCAAGGGTGCTGTCTTGTTCATTAAGGGCATAGGGCAGCCCTGGGGGGTGACACAGTGGGATTTCACGTTCAAATCCACGTTTCTGAAGTTCTCCCTGAGTGATGTGCACTGTGTGTGTTGAGAGGGGTGCCCAAAGGGGAGAAGCGAGAGACTGGCTGGGAGGTGAGAGGGCCACCAAGGCGGAGAGGACAGGAGTGGGCTGGCCTCAGAAGGGGCGACGGGCCAGCCAGGACTGGGTGTGACGGAGTCGGGGCCCTGACTCGGAACTGGGGGGACCCCACGCTCCTGAGCGCCACCACCTGCCGACTCACCACCTCTGACGTGTTACTGGTGTTCTCTGCGCCTCCTTTCCCACCAGTACAAAATGGTACTAATGATAGAACCTACTGTGTCCAATTCTCGTGAAGATTAAACAAATTGATACGTGCAAAGGCTGAGGGCAATCCTTAGGGTGGGCCCAAAGCGAGGGCAACACCGGGGTCTCCCGGAGTCCTCATCTCTGCAGCCGCCTCCCAGGGGACCACGACTAGGAGACCCCGTGTCCTGGGCCGGAATTCTGCTGTTCACTATTTACGCCAGCACGCAGTGGGCAAGCTTCAACAGCTGCTTGAATGGAATCACATGAAACAGCAGCAGCGGATTACAGGAAAGCGGCCCAGCAGCCAGGGCCTCCTGCCGACGTCGCGTCCATTCAGACCCGACCTCCCTCGAGAAGCTACGGACCTTCAACCCCAGAGACCCTCTGACTGCTCCCACTTCCGTTCGCTACAGAAAAGAACAGTCGAAATTTTAATTTACAGGTTCTCTATAAATTACCTCCTGGTCTGACTTATAATTCGTAGTGCAATATTTATTTCTAACAGGAAATTAATTTTGGAAACTCAGTGGGTGATTAAAGTGCAAAACCATTCCACTTGCTTGGGAGGGGGGTACGCAGGTAACTGGTGATTATATTTAGAGATGAATTGGGAAGTGTCTAGACTCAGAAAACCCGACGCGGGAAGAGGGGACACGGCTCACCCCTGCTCAGAGGAGACGGCCATCTTATTTACTACAGAACATCTCCCCTATACACATGGGTGTCACACAGTCACTCACGGCCTTTTCCCAATGAATGTGTCATCAAGGGAAAGGAAATAGAGCCTGAAATGAGTTGCATCCAGTGTGATGGCACTGTTTTTTCCTCCACTATAAACTGAGTTTCGGGATAGACTGGGGAGAAGTTTTACGCCTCAGCGTTAAGACAATTGGTCTCTGTGATGGTTAATTTCATGTGTCAACTTGACTGGGCTAAGAGATGCCTCGATAGCTGATAAAACCTTATTTCTGGATGTGTGTATGGAGGTGTTTCTGGAAGAGATTAGTATCCGAATCAGTAGGCTAAGCTCGCCCTCACCTCTGCAGGTGGGCATCCGTCAACTGTTGAGGGTCTGCATAGAAAGGCGGAGGGAGGGCGAATCCCCTCTTTCTACTTGAGCTGAGACTTATGACTGGCACTCCTGTTTCTTGGCCGTTTGGACTCAGACCAGAACTTACACCATCAACCCCCCAACTTTCCCATCCCCCACCCCCGCCAATTCTCACGCGTTCAGACTAGGACTGAATTACGTCATCGGCTTTCCTGGTCTCCAGCCCACTGACCACAGATCATGGGATTTCTCAGCTCCCATAACCACGTGGGGCAATTCCTGCAATAAATTTTCCATTATAAATATCCTATTGGTTCTGTTTCTTTGGAGAGCCCTGACGAATACAGTCTCAGGGAGGGACAGACTTAGGATCGAATCCCACCTCCAAAAATTTTTGGCTGTGTCACTATAAACATTAGTCCCACACCACGTCACAGGGCTCCAGAGAGATGGAGCCCCCGCTGCCTGCAGGGTGGCCATTCATCAATGCACCGTGTCTGCCTCCTGCCCTTCCTCCCCTCACTTCCTCACACCCTACGGGAGCTTCCTAGAATCACCTCCCAAACAAACAGGTGACCAAAATCTTTGCCCTGGGGCTGCTTCTAGGCCAGCCTCACACGCCCGTGGATTCCAAATACAGAAACTGTGAGACGTTCATAATGCATTAGGCTACACACTCACGCACACATACACACACACACACACATTACAGTGCCCAGCCCATAATAGGCACTCGGCAAATTCCCCAAATAGATGAATGAATAAATGAATGGCCTCCTTGCATCAAGAATTCCCCTGATGTCATCAGTATCACTGGAACATCAAACAGAGGTGCCTGAAACTGCAGGCAGGCTCCCCTGGGAGTGGGGACTTGGGGTCATCCCAGGACCCACTCGGCTGTCGGACGGGGTCTCGTCGTCCCCTCTGCCCCTCCAGCAGGCCAGCCAGCCTTGGCCGGGGTTCCCTCCCCCAGAAGCGTACTTGCTGGGCCCCGACCCCAGCCCATCTGTTCAGCATGTGCGAGCATTGTCAAATTGTTTGAAAACATTGTCATTCCGATGAAAATGTTTATGTCTGCGGGTGACTCACTAAATTGTACCTAAATAGTCTTATATTTGCTGTAGACGTTTGACATCTGTGTCTGTTCTCCATGCTCATGGCCAGCCGGAAGTCCGGACCCATCGGAAGCTCCCTCGCTCCCTTACTCACCCTGTGGCCACGCAGGGCTGAGCCAAGTGGACGGGGGGGAGAACAATACTGGGTTCTGCCCTTGACTAACTTCATGGGTAAACACACACGCACACAGCGCACACACGCCCATACACACACGTGCACACACAGAGGTATACGCACACATATTTAGTTTTCCTGAGATCACATTTAGATGGTAAGACCCTTGACAACTTCTCAACACTGGTCACAAAGTTTATAGTCTGCTAATAGTGTGAAGGCTATAGGACAACTCAAAATGGAGTCCACATACACCCGGCATTCCAGCTTTCGTTGGTCAAACGTCAGCAAGATGCAGAACTTCCTGTGGTAACCCTCACTCTGCAGGATGGATGGATGGGTGGAGGGATAAACTGATGTAACAACAATACCATCCAATGAATGTCTGCTGGTATACATGTGACATTTCCATCCATTCTTTTCTAACTACAGTTGTGTTCATTTTCTATTGCTGCATGACAAGATATCACAAACTTAGTGGCTTAGAAGAACACACATTTATGAGTTTCCATGGGTCAGGAGTCTGGACATGGCTTAGCTGGGCTCTTTACACGTGCCTCAGAAAGCTGCATTCAAGGTGCCAGGTGGGCTGTGTTCTCATTCAGAAGCTCAGCTGGGGAAGGGTCCACTTCCAGGCTCCCTGGTGTGGTTGCTGGTCTCATCCATTTCCTTGCAGTTGTAGGTCTGAGGTCCCTGCTGCTTGCTGGTTGTCAGCTGGAGGCTGCCCTCTGGCCCTAGATGTACCCACACCTCCCTTCCACTACCCACTCTGTGGGCAGTTCCCAGCATGGCTGCTTGCTTCTTCAAGGCCAGCAGGAGAGCCTTGACCCAACCTGCTGAGATGGAGTCTTATATAAAATAACTTAATGAGGAGAATGATACCCCATTCCCTTCTGTCGTATTCTGTTGGCGAGAAACAATTCAGGTCATGTCTGAACTCAAAAGGAGAGGATGATGTAGGGGTGTGACTCTGGGGGTCACCTTAGTATGTTTCCACCCCGGTTCATTTATGCTACAGACTTCCCTGAGGGCCCACCATGTGCCTGACCTGCTCCAGGTACTGGGGACCCAGCCATGAGGAGTGAAGCAGACAGGTCTCTACCCTTAGGCTGCTGACTATCCAGGGAGATAGCCCCAAATAGACGGAGACAATTGTCACAGTTGTAATCAATGCAGTGATGGAAACAAAGAAGGGCTGACAGAGAGCAGAGCAGGCTGTGGTTTGGGCAGAGCAGAGCAGGCTGTGGTTTGGACAGGCTTCCTGGAGGAGGTGGCATTTCAGTGCGTACAGACTAAGTAAAGGTTGGATTTTATTCTGAATGCAATAGGAAGTGATGGAAGGGGTCGACCTAGGATGTGGCAGGATTCTGTTTAGGTTTTTAGCTCACTTTGTCTCCTTGGAACAGGTGTGGGAGTCGAGGGCCTGGGGAGGAGGATTTTGCAGAGAGAAATGGGGATTGCCTTGGCCAGGGCTCCTGGGAAGCAGACTCTGAGATCAGGAGGGCGAGCACCAGGACCATTAACTGGGGGGCCCTTGGGACCCACACTGGTGGAAGGGCGGGGGAGGAAGAAGAGTGGGCAGGGGGTGCAGCCCCATGACAGCTTCAGCGCACCCCAGGGGAAGTTGTCCCAAGTAGGGCTGAGATGGCCAGGCCGTTATACCCCTGCAACCTTCAGTCAGTGGACACTGGCTGCCCTGGGAGGGACATGGCCTTGGACCAGGCAGTCATCTGCAGCTAAGGCCATCCCCCAGGGCAGACCGCTGCGGGCTGCCTGCTGACCAACAGCCCAGCTGGTGGGGTGGCCAGTCCCCCACTGGGGGGCTCTGGGGGCACCTGTGTGTCTAAGGCAGCATCACAGCAGCCCAGAGAACACAGGCTCCAAGAAGACAGGCGTGCTCCTGCCTCCAGCACGGCTGTGAACCCCGAAAAGCATCTGCAGGACAAGGCTGCAGGGAGGCGGCACTAGAGCAGATCTGGGCTGGGCAACGCGCTCTTTTAAATGTCAGCTGCAGCCTTGTGTCAGTCACTTCGGGGAGCTCGCCACCTCTTCATCGCCCCCTCTGTCCTCCCACCCCACGAGGCCAGGGACAGCCCCGGCTCCTTGCCTGTCAGACAGGGCTCCTTACAGGTCTTCCTGCTGGGACTGTGAGAGGAGAAGGGGCCATCGCACATGCGAGGGTCAGGACGCCGCTGGCTCATGGACAGTCCCGGATCGCTAGCCGACAGGGACGCCAACGAGCTTCACCCAGGCTGCCCGCCACCGTGGCCCCAGCACCTGTGCTTCGCCGCGTCCACACTGCTGACACGGGCTGGGTATTCCCTGCGTGCGGTGGGGCCGTCCTGGGCTTTGCAGGGTGTGCAGCTCTCGTCTCCACCCACTTGATTCCAGGAGCACCCCTCCCCCAAACCGAGTCTCAACAACCAAAAATGTCTCCAAAAACTGTCAAACACCCCAGGAGGGCAGGAAGGGGCGGGGGGGGGGCGTGACAGAGAAACACCGCGCCCGCGCCCGGGTAAGACAGACAAGGCTCATGACAGATGCTGGAGAGAAGGGCCTCGGTCCTAGTGGGAGGAAGCCCTCGACCCGTCCCTAGGTCTGGAAGGATTTCTGAGATGGAGAGGGAAAGAGAGAATATTCCAGGGTGAGGGATGAGCACCAGGGAGCCGGGTGGGGCCCCAGGAGGCTAGCCCAGCGTTTACCTCCAGGCAGGTGCTCGGGGACCTCGGGTGGGCTGAGTGACACAGAGGCACGCGTGATGCCACGCTTGTCTCTGCTGCCCTGACCCGTCCTTCCCTGTCTGTTTTTATCTCCCTCTTCTGTCCTTTATCTCTCTGCCATTCCGGATTATTTACGGATAATTGCCTGTTAGGGCTCCCCAAACACTTGCTTCCCAGGAGGACGCAGATGCTCAGAAAAGCCACCTGACTTCAAGAGGTTTCTCTTTGCACCAGCAGCACTCCCCTCCCCCAGCCCCTCAGCAGCCAGATGCCCCTCCCAGCCCCCTCTCCCCAAGGGCCGAAACCCAGTCCACAGGAATGTTCCACAAGGGGACTTGGAGTGTCCCCACTCCCACAGCCTCCCCCCAACTGCCCTCCCCCTGCGCCGCTCTGTGTGGAGGCCCCTCTGGCCTCAGCTGAGATAACACTGGACACCCTCCCTCCCCACTGATCAAAGGTCTGTTGGACGGGAGACATGGAGACAGCCGAGTCCCGCTTGCCCCGCTTAGCCTGGGAAGCCTTTGAATTTCTGTTTACCCTGCGCGGCTGGCCAGCGTCAGGCCATGGGGTGCTGGCTCCTGCTGGGCCCACGGCCCTCGCCAAACAATGGCTTGTCCTACCCAAGTTCAAGGCCTGTTCCGCCAGCTGGAACACCCCCACCATGGTGGCAGAGGGGGAGGTGCTCCCCAAGGCCAGGTCAGGAAACGCGGTGACCCCGACTCAGTGACAGAAAGCAGGAGTCGTCCTGGACTCTCACCCCCTTGCTTCCCACATTTATGCGGCTCTGAATTGGTCAATGAATAGATTCTGAACAGGAGCACTTCTTTCAGAAGATTCTGCTCTGTGCAACCCACACCATCTCTCACCCTGTTACTGCAGCCCTCTCCTCCCTGGGCTCCCGTCTCTCAGCTCAGTGGCCAGAGGGATCCCATTAAGATGCAGGTGAAGTTCTGTCACTTCTCTGCTCCTGGTCCTTCCAGGGTGCCGCATCGCATGAAGTCTTGGCCGAGGCCTAGGTCCCTGCCTCTTTCCACTCTGCTCCAGCCCATCTGCCTTCTTGCCGGCTCTCAGCCGCCAGCTTCGTTCCTGCCTCAGGGCCTTTGCACTGACTCTTTCCTCCGCTTGAAATAGGCTCCCTGATATTCCAATGAGTTATTCCTTTATTTTTAGATCTTTACACAAATACTGCCTTCTCTTTGAAACTAACCACCCCACATTTAAATTGTACAAACACACACACACACACACACACACACACACCACCAGCATCACCAGGCCATCTCCCCCGCCTTCATTTTTCTCCATAACACTTATCACCACCTGGCAGCACAGAGTCCAGTAGCTCCCTGAACGCTCACTTTTTAGAAGCAATTCTAGTTCAGAGTTCCCCTTACCTTTCTGTTTATTAACTGCTATGGGCTGGGCGGGTCTCTTTTCAGTGGGTCCAGCTCCACGTGACCTAAAACTCTGCGTAGTAGCTGCCATTTCTTGCAGCTTCACTGTGTCCCAGGCTCCGCGCAGTGTCTGAATACGCTGTCCCACTAAATCCTGGAGACGGGGAGGGTCCTCACTTCATAGATGAGGATGTCGTCTCTCCAAAGCATTTAACTCTTGGAGACTTAAACCCACAGCAGTGGAATGACTTCTTGCACCTCAAGTCCAAATGCCATGCCTCTACCTCAGAGCAGGGCAGGGGGGCTCCCAACCCAGGAAACATGCCCCCTCCTCCAGGCCTAGTGCAGGTCCCCTGACCGACTGGGACAGGCTCTGCCCGGGCTTTCTTTGGGCAGGGAGACCCTGTGGGGGGCTTTGGGGGCTGGGTTGAGTGTGGAGGCCTGGCTGGGGACACGGGGCAGGGCACGGGGCAGGGGACTTAGACGTGATGTTCCAGCCTCCTGGGTCTCGATCCCAGCAGCTTCGGCCGACACCCCCCCAGGCTCATGGACTCCAATTCTGCCCAGGACTCCTGAGAAATTTCTTCAGGGCTGAGAGGAAAGATCCAGGTCCCTCAAGCACAAGGGCACTGTCCTCCAGGGACATTTGAGGGTCACATGAGAAAGGAGGAAGCCGGCTGGGAAAGCAAACCTTCATCCACAGTCCTTGAAGGATCTGGAGACCAGGCAGGACAGTTTCAGAACCTTTAGAGCCTGCCTGTGAGGGTGCATGCGTGCACACGTAATGTGCAAATGCCTTAAACACACGTGGGCGTTTATTATTTAAAATCGTAGTGGAAAATACCTTCAGCTTTTCTGATGATGCTTCACGATAAGCGTGTGAAAGTGTTCAGCAGTGATCGGGCTTAGCACTGAACGGGGCTTGGGACGTGTGTTCTGTTCTCTCACCAAACACTCACACCGATGCTAGGAGTAGGTATGGCTACACCCCCATCCTACAGGTGAGGAAACTGAGGCTCAGAAAGTTTGAATAACTTGCTTGAGATTGCAGAGCTGGGGGGGGTGACCGCGCCAGCTTTCCCTTCTAGAATCTCCCAGCATGGGGGTCCAGCCCCCTCATCTGCCTGAGAAGAGCAGGTTGTGGTCACCCCGCGTGTGATGTAGGCACCCGAGAAGCCCCCAAGAAGACGCAGGCGGCACGCAGGCAGGGCAGGAGGGAAGACTGGCTCGCAGGGCAAGCAAGCTCGTCCCTGCGGGCCTCCCTCCTTCAAGGAGAGAGCCTCCACAGGGCACTAGCCTGTTTAACCCTGTTCTGACACTCAAATAAGAGCAACTGCAAAACCTCGTGCTCAGAATCTGCACAGACAACCATTCCAGCCGGACACGTGAATAACTTTGGCCCAGCCTTCTCTGCACTTATTTTTAGGGGTCCTGTCTATTCGCGGCATGTGATACTGGTTTCCCAAATATTGCAAATATATAATGTTGCCACTTTTCATGTATTTGACTTAAGAAAGCAAAGTGACGTAATTTAAAGAGATATATGAAATAAATAATAGTTGTACCCAAATCACTGAGGTTGATTCGATCCTATCCTATCCCAGATTCTGCAATTATCAATTCTAGGGCTGCCAAGGAAAGGAGAGACACGTAACCAGCTGTCATGGACCTTGTGGTCAAGTTTCCTCTATCTGGGCCCTACCGGTGTTTGGGTGAAGGCTGTGCTGGGCACTGCGGGATGTTGAATAGGTATCCCTGGCCTCTACCCACCAGATGCCAGAAGCACCCCTACTGCCGCCAACAGGACAGCCCCGAATATCTCCGGACACCATTACACGTCCCCGGAGGAGAAATGCTGGTCTAGCTGCAGGGTGGGACCCCAGGGAGGCCCTGCACCCTCTGGCCATTGACCTGCCGAGGAACACAGCAACACAGATACAAGCTAAGAAGCCTCGAGGAGAAAGGGCAACAGGCCCACCGGCCCAGCAGCATCCGTGTCTCAGAGCTGCCCAGGGTCACTCTAGCACTGTTGGCCCATGCAGGAAGGACGGAGACACCAGAGCTATGTAGGATCCTGCCATCTTCATAGGGTTTCTACAGCTGGCTTCCCAGAGAGGCTGCAGCTGCCCAGTCAAAATTAGCCTCGTAACTGTGGACCACAGTCCATCTGTGCGGGCTGAGGGCACTGCAAAAATGCCTGCGTGCGTGTGTACGTCCGTGTGTCTCTGTGTGCACGTGTGTGTGTCTCTGTGTGCACGTGCGTGTGTGTGCATGTGTGTAGGGCTTGGGGAGAAGTTAGAGGAGAAAAACAGCAAAGCAAAGACCTTTACAAAGCGGGATGAGAACTAGAAATAGAAAAACAACATAAAAGCCTGGGAGGATGGAGACGTGAGTCTCGATTTGTCATCTGAGAAACACTTAATAAGACGCAAAAAAAATTCATTGAAACAAAAGGAATAAGAAAAAGGACAAGAGGGAATTGATCCACACAGCTTCCGTTCCTGTTCCCACCTCGCCGGGAAAGCAGGGGCTCTCAGCTTTGACTTCAGGGCACAGTAGCCTGGGGGAGCTTTCAGATACCACCCCTGTCTGGGGCCCTCCCTAGGCCCGCCTGGAGCCAGGCAGCTCAGCAGTTTTTCAAAGCTCCGGAGGATTCTACGGCAGGAAGTGAGGACTCCTTTCCTGAAACTCCAAAGCCTCCCAGGTGAGTCTCTGGTATTATTTCCATTTTACTTCTAAATTACCTATCTTTGCATGACGTTTCTGTTTTCTTTCCTGTGGTCCACCCTGCCCAGCGCCACCACTGCCCCGGACCCTCCTCATTCTGTTTTGTTTTTGTTGTTTGTCATGTTTCTGGCTGATTATTGCCCTTTTAGGGCTATGCCCAAGCTCTCTGCAGTAGGAAAATCCTCCTCATTCCTAAATCACCCCTAAGCTCCCAGCAGCAGTGCCTCTGGGTGGGCTCGGTACCAGCAGCCTCCAACACGGCCACACAATCCCCCGAAACACGGCTAAGCTGCCTCCACGCAGCTTCACATGTCTTCACAAGGAGGAAGGAAGGAAGCTTGCCCCCGGAGAGCGACAAATGAGGAAGGTGCTGGGCCCACCAGCTCACAGGAAAAGGTACAGACCAGCCTTTCTGAAAGTGGACCAGGCAGAACCTGTCTGGCCAGATGTTAACAGATGTTGCAGGTCAAATGTGGAGATGCCAGACAGAGTCGACCCGCCGGACTAGACAGAATCTGATCTGTACATGTAGGTCGTGAACCTCTCCAGGGCCCCAACTTATCCAGCGTTTTCTGAGTCTGTTTGACACAGCACCCCTTTTTCTCTTGGGGCAAGTGCCCCCAGGAACCAACTATTTCTGGAAATTCCCTGGTGGTGCAGTGGTTAAGAATCCGCCTGCCAATGCAGGTGACACGGGTTCAAGCCCTGGTCCGGGAAGATCCCACATGCCGTGGAGCAACTGAGCCCGTGCGCCACAACTACTGAGCCTGCACTCTAGAGCCAGAGAGCCACAACTACTGAGGCCGCGTGCCTAGAGCCCATGCTCTGCAACAAGAGAAGCCACCGCAGTGAATAGTCCCTGATCGCAGCAACTGGAGAAAGCCCACGCGCAGCAACGAAGACCCAATGCAGCCAAAAATAAATTTATTTTTAAAAAACATAAAACCCCCAAAGATCAACTACTTGTGCAAATGCTGAACTGGGGAGCCGGGTGTGCCCAGGAACACCCCAGCTGCACCCAAACACAGACGCATTTTTCTACCTTCCCGTCTGCTTTTATTTGTACAAAACCTCGAAGCTACTGAATGCCAGACATTGAGAGGGACCTCGTCTGTCTGGGCACTGCTGTGTCCCCAGTGTCCAGGTTGGCATCTGGATGGCCTTTTAGTAACGATTTGGTGAAAGTGAATAAATACATGAGACGATGCTGACACCCAGAATGACCCAATTGTCTCTATATTAGTCCCACACGAGGTCTTTGAAGAGGCTCTGTGAGACCCTCAGCTGCTTTGATGCACCTGCAATGATACTGGGCGCGGCTGGCGGTACAGTAGGGGGGCAGCCATCTGGCACCACCTGTTACTTTTACTCCGGAGGGTCTGCTCCCATCTCTCAAAGTGGGGTTCATAGTGGGGCCTGGGCAGGGCTGGGAGGAGGCTGAGGAAGACACGGGTGCACAGTGTAAGGAACTGTCACCTTCAGAGTCGTGCGAGCCCGGGATTGGCACCAAGATGGGGGCCTCCTGACATCTTGAGCCCCGGGCTCCTGGCCAGCCTCACCCTAGTCCTGGCCCCTGGTTCCAGGCAGCAGGCAAAACCCAGGGAAAACACAGCTTGCCTTCCTGGAGCGTCAGTTTTGCCCAGAGAGTTGCCAGGGGGGCACTTATTTTTCTAAGAAGCTACAGACATACACTGGAGAAAAATGCAGAACTTAGAAGAGTTTTCAAGATAAAACACAAGCTCTAAGTAAATTTCAACCTTGTTGCCATGCACCGGGGATTCAAGCCCTGGCTTTCACCTTTAGTAGAATCTGGGTGGAAAAGTTGGAGAAGCTCCAATTAAGCTGTTGATTAAAAGCTCACACGAGGGTTTCCCTGGTGGCACAGTGGTTGAGAGTGCGCCTGCCGATGCAGGGGACACGGGTTCGTGTCCCGGTCCGGAAGGATCCTACATGCCGTGGAGCGGCTGGGCCCGTAAGCCATGGCCGCTGAGCCTGCGCGTCCGGAGCCTGTGCTCCGCAACGGGAGAGGCCACAGCAGTGAGAGGCCCGCGTACCGCAAAAAAAAAAAAGATCACACGACAGATCCTTTAGTTAGTGCTTCAAGCCTCTGAGAATCATGTAAAATGAGAAGCTGAGACAGTGCACGGGATGTGGACACTCGGAGGTCCGTGGCGAAGTTCACCGGCAGCACCTCTGCAGAGGGCGGGAAGCAGATGGGGGGGGTGTAAGGACGGGGGTGTAAGGACGGGCCGGTGAGGAGACGGGCCAGGAGACTCGCATTCTTTTGAGCAGTTTAGCCGATTAGGAATGAGACAGTCAGTACAGTAGCTGAAGGAGAGATGCCAGTGGGGACACAGGAAGCTACCCAGAGCTCCTGACACGCCTCGCTGTCTTTCACCTCCGAGCCATTTTTTCATCTGATTCTAAAAGAAGCTGAAACATCTTCATGAGCCCTAAAAGTCTCGGGGTCCCTGGGCGCTGTGCCCTAGGGGAAGGTGGCCCTACCCCAGGGTCCTGCTGTGTCCTGCTAGGATTTTCTCAGTCTGGCTACCCTCCCAGGGACTGGTCTCCTCCCCCGACCTCACCCACAGGTGATGCCCCAGGCAGCCACTTCCGGCTCAGTGCGTCACGCCCTGTACTAGCCAAACTCAATTAGCCAAGCAGCTAGCTCCGGAAGAGGAAGCCAGCCAGCCCCACACTGGACAGCCTGCTGGAGCTAAATGAACAGGAACACGGCCATCTGCCTGGAGAGAGAAATACCGCTGTCACCATAAAAGCACAAATGAGTTGTCGGTATTGCAGTAAACAGAGAAAGTCTGCAGCCGTTCGATGACCACAGAGCTGCAGTTTAGATGCTACATGTGTCACCAGGAGCCTCTATCTGGCCCTTGTGCTACTTCTTCTGGCGGCGGGTTTATCTTAGCATCTGTTTTGTCTGGGTCTCCTGCTAAGATTACTCCAACACAGCCAGCGTGATGATGGAAACTATGGCTTGATCAGATTTTTAAATTTCACTTTTTAGATTTTTCTTTGGAAAGCATTTTGATAGAGGAAGCAATGGAGAAATCACTAACATTTTACCCCAAAAAACTGTTCTTTCATTTTAAAAAGTGGTCTGCCTATAATTTATAATTAGAACTAAAAGTAAACATGGAGAAAGAAATGGTGCATTTTGATATATATGTATATCATGTTAATAAATACATGTATACATATGTAGGTATCTATGTATCAATATATGTGATCTATATCATATACCAATACATACATATGTTATTTGTATATATATAAAATATACACGTACATTTACAAAATACATTTTGTATATACATTATGCAACCTTACAAATAAGGTTGGTTGTACCAAAACCAATGTAAAAGAAAGGTGGGCCGCGATACCCCCGTTGCCAGTGACGATAATGCGATGGTGATCGGCACTGCGGTCACCAACGTCTGGATACTGGTCTGCTGCTCACAGAGTTGCTTCTTTTTAATCATCACACGCAGGTGAAAACCCTGGAGGTCGGTGGCTTCTGACTTGCCCAAGGCCACCCTGCTGGGCTTGAACTCGGGTCTCTTGTCTCCAAATGCCACCATCTTTCTACCAGCTCCGTGGCCCCCGCGGTGGCAACACTTACCGCTTCCCAAAGCTAAACTTGTCCCAGACAGAGGGCTGCTTTAATTGATTTTTCTTTCCCCTTGCATGGAATTTAATTCACTGTTTAAACAGGGAATAAATCAAACTTGCAAAATTAATGAGGTGTCTTCTAGGCACTAGATCTGCTTTCTGGCTGATTGATAAATGCCAAGACAGTTCCTGAATTTGGGCACATGATGGATGTAGTCCTGGGAAGGACAGGCACGTCTGGTGAGCCGGCTGAATGGAGAGAAAAGACGCCTCCCAGAGGTTACAGCCGGAGGGAGTCATAGAAAGTCACGCCGGGTGAGGGGACACTGCCACAGCCGGTCACCCTAAGTTCTTCACCCCCAACTCTGCCATTTCATATAAACTTTGAAAAGACATATTGGGGCTACAATCTGTTTATTATTTATATAATCCTCTATGCAAACAGAAATGTTCTTTGGGCCCGTCACACCACATAGAATCTGAACTCCGCCTTTGGGCAAGGTTTGCCCAGAAGCAGTGACCAGGTACCAACCAGAGAACAGCGATTCCCAAATCATTCCCCCAGCCCCAGATCATCCGGCCCCCAAAACCAGACCAGCACTCGCCATGCAGGTCCCCCAATGCCAGCACAACCTTAATGATCAGGCTGCTGCAAAGTGGAAAGGTAACCCCCTTCCCTGAGGCCACCGGCCTTCCCCGCAGCGGACCTGGTCGTGAAGGCTGGTGGCAGGCGTCTCAGTGGTGCAGTGGAGGGTATGCCGTCCCGCTCATTCAGAAGGACAAGCTCTGATATCCAATGGAGATGTTCACTCAGGGGCTCTAACTTATGAAATTGTTAGTAAAAAAAAAAATCTGTGAAGAAATAGATTTAGAATTAATCAATGTAATCGAAACAGTGAGAGGCCATCTAGAAAGTTAACTGAACAAAGATTTTAAAAAGTAAACACAACATTGTAAATCAACTATACGCCAATAAAAATTTTTTTAAAAAGCATTAATACTCAGTACTGGGGATGGCGTAGCACAATGGACTCCCTCAAATGCTGTTAGAAGCACCTTCACCAAAAGCAAATCGTTGATTGTGCTTGTGTGTGAAAATGTATGAAAACCACTCATCTACTTCATTCAGTAATTCTGCTTTTGGGAATCTGGCCCCCAAAAATAATCAGGAAATGAAAACAGGTTAATATAAACAGACATTAGTCATGGCATTATTTGACTTTAAAAAAATTAAATGTCCAACACTGCAAAAATGGTTAAATTATAGGATGTCCTTATGATGAAATATTTATGCACGTGTTAAAACAAATGTTTACAAAGCATTTTTAATGAAGGGGAAATGGCATGCTCATGACATAATGTTGAGTGAAACATACATATATATACACATATATGTGTGTGTATATATATACATATATATATGTGTACATACATGGCACAATGTCACCCAGCGTGGACACATCAAGGACAAGGGGTAGAATTAAATCTACTGAGAGATGAATGATGGTTAGAATATGTGGAACTTCACATTTTTCCTTCATACGTTTCTGGCTTTTTTCTTCCAAACTTTAAAAATTAACTTGATAACGCTGACCACTGAGTTTGCAAAGCCTGTGGACATCTGAGGACCCATCTCCAAGTCGCCCAGCTGTTCTGTGAGGTGGATGGGGCTGAGGAGGTGGTCTGTCTTCAACAGCCCAGGAAGCTGATGCTTAGAGGGTCCCAGGGGAACCAAAGTCCTTGAGGTAGCCCCATGGGTCTGAGGGCCTGGCCTGTGACCCAGTCCCTAGACTCCAAGTCCAGGGCTCTTTTTACTATCCCCTGTGAGATGGGCATGACTATGCCCATTTTACAGGTGAGGAAACTGAGGCTCCCAGAAGGCCAGGTGACTAACTCAAGTAACAGCAGGCAGTTCTGCCGTAAGGTAATAATATGGCTCAAAGATCACCATGCTACGCAAAATCACACAATAGAAACCACAGGGCTTACGGAAAAAGAATCAGGATGGGAACACAACTCTCAAACCATCACCAGTAACGCATTAAAAAAAAAAAAAGATAAAAACCAGCTCAGTTTTACACACGTTAAATGGACAGAAAATACATATACACTACAGTAAATACAGCACTTCATCTTGAAAAAGACCTGAAATTTGCCTGTGAGTGGGGAGGACACAGAGGAAGGAAGGTTGTCCAAAACAGGGAAGGAAGTCTTAACACCAGGTGTGGACAAATGCGGCTCCTAACCCAGGAGGTGAGCTGAGGTAGATGTTGAGATGAGTGTGTGTGTCTGCACACATGCACAGGCATGTGCACCCGTGTGAGACATTTTTGTCCCTGTGTGGCTTGACCCCACTGAGTGCACTGTCTTGCGTTCACCCTAGTGTTTCTCAAGGACAACACTGCATACAAGCGAACACAAAATTCCCATCATGCTCAGATTATTTGCTTATATACTTATCACATTGGAAAAGTTGTATTTTTCCAAACAAGTTTTAGAACAGAATTGGCTTACTGGTAAGGGGTAGGGCTGCCATGGAAATACATACTGGCTTTTTTTTTACTCCAAAGTGTTCTTTTCCACAGTACGTCTCTACAGACTTCTCCTTCTCTTTCTTTGTTGTTTCCTGACTCCAGAGGAAACTAGGACGGAGGGGATGGCTGGGAGCGGGGGAGTGCCCAGGCAGGAAGAATTTTTTTAAATTGTTTTTTCTATTCTTTTTTTAAATTGAAGTATAGTTACTGTAAAATATTATCTAAGTTACAGAAGTACAAGATAGTAACTCACAATTTTTAAAGGTTATACGCCATCTATAGTTATGATAAAATATTGGCTATATTCCCCATGTGCAATACATCCTTGTAGCTTATTTTATACCTGATAGTTTGTACCTCTTACTCCAGATGGGAAGAATCCCAAGACTACATCTGAATCCAGCGGAAGAGGCTCACCATGGATTGCGTGCCTTCAAAGACATGGGATGAAGGCATTTCTGCTTCCATCCGAGATCCGTCATCTCCCAACTATGTGGGCTTAAGCAGGTTACTCGGTGTCTTTGGGCTCAGTTTCCTCCTCTGTAAAATGGGGAAAAAATAGTACAACCCTGGTAATGTATTGCTGAAGGTTAAATAAGATCAGGCATGTAAAGGCCTTAGAACAGTGACAGCATATAGTAGGTGTTCAGTAAACTCTAGTGGCCTCTCTCCCCCTCCCCCTCCTCTCTCCCCCTCCCCTCCTCTCTCCCCCTCCCCCTCCCCTCCTCTCTCCATTCTTCTTTTTCTCCTTCTCTTTCTCCTCCTCTTTCTCTCCTTTATCATCATCATCATCACTGTCCTCATCATCTTAGCAGCAGAGAACAAAACTCATGACCCACCAGTTCCCGAGACACTGAAGATGGGGATGCAGGGCCAATTTCCCCAAAGCATCAAACTCTCCATGGCCTTCTGGGTCTGAGGTTCATCTCTTGGTCCTTCTAGAAGCCCCAGACTTAACTTGTTGCAGGAAGTGGCTCTTCCTTGAGGAAAACAGCAGGAGCAAAGCTCTCCTTGGCTTTGTTTCATCACATTGCAGAGTTCTCCTATTGGCTCCTGTGCTTGTGGCATTTCTTCCCAGGGCCCTGTAACTTGTGGGTATTCCTCGTGAGCAACGAATGACCTCAACACCACTTGTCCACATATCTGGAGCCAGGAGACAGTTCCAGGGAGGTGGGACGAGTCTGGAAAGTGGCTCAAGGCTTCGCCACTCAAAGTGTGGTCCTCAGACCACCAGCCCGAGCATCACCCAGGAGCTTGTTGGGAGTACAGAACCTCGGGCCACCGGGAATCGCTTCTGCATTTTCTCAAGGTCCTCAGGTGATTCGGATGCACGTTCTATTCATGAAGCTCTGGTCTTAAGGAACCCAAGAGGTCATGCCCACAAGTCTGGGTTCAAGAAGAAATGACTATCTCTCTGCATATGTCTCCTCACACCCAAATGCCTGTTTTTCTTGGTACGTCCTGGTGATTAGGTGCACATACCCTGGACCCAGACAGTATGATGTTAGGCTCTACCTGGCACTCTGGGTGGCCTCAGGCAAATGGCTCCACTTTTCTGAGCCTCAGTTTCTTTTTCTGGGATGGAAAATAATAATAATGGTCCCCAGATGACTGATATAAAGCATGAGGCTTAGTACACGAGCCCAGCATGTAGTAAAGCTCACGGTAAACAGTGACCATCCATCACCATTATTGGAGGTGGAAACTGCAAGGTCCCTAGCCAATATCCACTCTCTTTGTCTTCTTCACTCACAGAGTCTCAATTTTTCTTAGACAGTAATGGGCCTTCTTACCTTCCTAGACCTCC
Organism: Lagenorhynchus albirostris; assembly: GCF_949774975.1. Classification (NCBI taxonomy): domain Eukaryota; kingdom Metazoa; phylum Chordata; class Mammalia; order Artiodactyla; family Delphinidae; genus Lagenorhynchus; species Lagenorhynchus albirostris. The sequence continues at coordinate 5,334,213 of NC_083109.1, read as the reverse complement.
TTGCAGCTATAAACGACCAAGTGTTCCAGACAGCGAGAAGTCGGAAGCAATCCTTTGTCAGGGTTTGCCTCCTTCATTTAAAAAATAGAGGAATTTTAGTATTTTCCCCCTTTCTACTCTCTTTTCTTCATTCCTGAACCAGGGATGCAATGTCTGGAGGTGAAGCAGCCATTTTGCTCTTGCAAGGAGGTAAGGCACAGTGTAAGGATGGGTGAGTGGACAGAAAGAGGGACGCTGGGCTCCTGTAGCATTATGGAGACATTGTCTGTATTTTTGGACTTCGTGTTATATGAGATGTTGGTGGGGTGGGGGGATGGGGGGCTGGATAAAGCCCTATTTTGTTAAGCTGCCATTGGGTTTCTGTTACATGCAGCCTAACACAGTCCTAATTAGTACACCATCATTATAATAGCTGTTATTGGACCATCACTGGCACTCACTCAGGGCTCAGCCTGGATCCTTGGTAAACATTTGCTGATTTTAATTGAGCAGCTTGAAGGGAACTTGCTCTGGGAAATAGAACTGACTGCCCAGATTCCTTTAAAAATAAGAACAAAAAGAAAACAAAATCCAACTCTCTTATCCATTAATAAAAATGATCATTTTGACTTATAACTTTTGATCTTTCTTTGTGTGCAGACATTTAAATATACACCTAATTTGTCGTGGTATCATGCATTACATATAGTTTTGCTACTTTTTATGTATCTTATCTTAACACCATTTTTCATGTCATTAGACTTGCTTCTACAGTAAAAATCATAATCAAGTAATGAGGTGAGCTAGATCCTTCAGTTACCTCACTTTTGCCTACCAAGAACGGAGTCTTCACATTTATTCACGTGGACATCCACCCCACCGAGGTCTGAATGAACATTTCCTGTTCAAGGTACACTCAGAGCAGCCGGTGGGGAATATTTTCTGACGGTTTCTTGGGATGTCCTGAAACACATGTGGGTCCATCGCCCCCTTGATGGGTACTCCTTACATCCTTTGCAAATGTTGCTATGAAAAATTCACACCTATTTTCACAATGAATACAGAGTTTTGAAAAATAATAAGAGACATAAAAACTGATTTCTGCAGCTCTACCCCACAATGCTCAAACGCAGCTCCTCAGCTGGGGTTAAGCCTCACCTGCTTTCTGCTTCCTTTCCAGTTCTGGCCCCAGATCCCCAAAGTGTGGAAATTCCTCTGTTGGGAGGGGCGTTGAGTCAGAAATTACTGGTGAAAGTAAATCCAATACTGATAACCAGTGTTGGTGCAAATACTAAGAATATTTTGCCCACTGAGTAAAATAACACAAGAAATGATTCCGAGAAACCTCCAGCTCAGTGCTGCAGGAGCCAGGTTGGCTGGGGAGCCCACACCCCATCCCCCCACACCCCGCCCTCACACACCCCGCCCCCGGGGCGCCCGAGGGGCCGCCCGTCCTCCTCCCAAGCTCACTGTCCACGTGTCTGAATGTGGATTCGGTGCTGCTAAATTTTTCAAGAGATATTAGAAACATCGATATTTATTTAAGATCTTCCAATTTTTAAGTACTGGCCACTTCTTAAAAACACAACAAGAGCCCCCAACTAAAACCAGTCCGCAGGCAGAACCCAGCCCGTCACCTCCGGGTTAGCCCCATCTCCGGCCCCGCCCCCCTAGCTAGTTCTGGAAAAAAACGCACTTTCGGAGGATTGCCAAAGGCCACATGCAAGGTAACAGCCCTTTTGTTTAACGTTGCTTTGCCCCACACCCTGTGCTTTATGCACAAATGAGACAAATTAAGGGCGGAAGGAGTGCATATTGTCTTCTGTTAAGGAGCTGAGTTGTTAACCGCCCAGGACTGTGGAAGGCGGGGAGTCCCCTGCAACCCCAGGAGGCATGGAGGCCCCGTGACCTCATTCTGTCCCAACGCCAGTCCTCGGGCCTCTGCGCAGGGCTGTGACAGGGCTGCCCCTGCCAGCCCTCATGGCAGCAGCAAGCCCTAGGGGGGTTGGAGCTCGATATTTTTGTTCCCCAAGGATTCAAGCCTCCAGACCCCCGTCTAGCACATCTTGAGGAAATTCCAAAGGGCAGGCTTGTAGCACTTTACTGATCGGAGCGCTGTAACAATTCCCTCACTCACCTGCTTGCAGTAGCCGCTGCATGACACCCATTCAGTATGTCCTCGGTTTGGTGCCAAGGCCTCTTCTGGGTTGTCTTCCTGGGTTTAATCACTCAGGCTTCAGTCTATAAAGGGCCAACAACTGGTCCCAGTTCGCCAGGACTGAAAGCCCCACATCCCAGGAAGCCCCTCTGCACTGGGCAAACCAGGACAGTTGGTCACTCTAGGTCCATCCAAACCCCAGGGAACTGATTTAGGGTCCGTCAGTGAGCGGTCCTACCAGACTGCAGAAGGGCATAATTAACAAGAATTGGGACGTGAGCTAAGTTTTAGCCAAATGAGTTGAGGCACGGAACACCCAGTTGGCCGATTCCATGGGTAGGAGAGCAGACCTGGCCACCAGTGGGACAGCGTTAGATGCAGCTGGCCACCCTCTCCATGCCCCCTACTCAAAGTGTGGTCCCCTGGCCAGAAGCATCAGCACCACTTGGGAGCTGGAAATGCAGGCTCTGGACCTGCTGGGTCTGAATCTGCCTTTGGAGAAGACCCCTAGGTGATGTCAGTGCCCCGGGGCTTGAGCAGTGCTGTCTATATGTTCTGTGTTTTCATAGCTCAACTGGACTGAAAATGACAGAGGAGGGGGTTCCGCAGGAGTCTCAGGGAAACCAAGCAGGACCAAGCGGTCTGATTTCACTTCCCCTGTTCCTGGGGCAAGAGCTCTTAAGTTCAGCCCTCACACCTCGGCCCCCGGCAGGCAAGGAGTGGCCCCTCCATCTGCCGGGACAAAGGGGCCCCCATGGTTCCATGCTACATGTCCCTGACCAATTGTGAATCTTTGAGGACAAGGGACTTTGTGCATTTTTAAACCTCTTCTGTCTAGATTTTCCAGAACCTTCCAGATCAAGTCACCGAATTCTGCATCCATTAGAAATGCTTTAGGCGGCAAGTAACACAAATGCCAGCTGACGGTGGCTTAAACAAACAGGAGTTTATTTTTCTGCATGTCAAGGAGTGAGGAGGGGGTGCTGCCTAGAGGGCACCCTGTCTCAGTGACTCCCTCAGGAACCGAGGTTGTCCTTGCCCTCCCCTCTGACATTCCAGGCACCTAGGTTTTTTGTTCTCAGGTTGGTGGCCTCATGGTGTCAATATGGCTGCTGGAGCTCAAAGCATCACACCAACATTTTCAAGACAAGAAGAAAGCAGAAGGGGAAGCCAGTGAATATGGTCTTTTTATCAGGAGAGCACAAAATGTTTCTCAGCAACTCCCTGCCAGATTTCAACCTGTCTCATTTGTAGAGCTGTGGGGCCACCCCAGATGTAACAGAAGCAGGAAATAAGAGCCTGGCAAAGGGGAATGCGGTGGCCATGATAGACTTGGATCAATCCTGGTTCACTGGCTGGAGACACAGAGTGTGGGAGCTCCCTTGCAGGTCCTCAGGGGGCTCTGCATGGTGGCCGGTGTCTCGTGGGTTTGCCTGTTGGTTTATATTTCTGACCCTGCCCCCCGCCCCACCTCCGTAGATGACGGAACCCTTAACACAGCAAACACGTCCTAATTATCTCACTGTATCCCTGGTGCTAACACACCAAGCACGAAATAAGTGCTCAAGAAATATTCATTAAATGAGTAAATGAAGGTACCTTTGGTGGCCATGAACCTTGTTGGATTAACTATCTCTCCCAGAGCCACTGTCCCAAGTATCTGCAAGATGGTGTCATTGGCTTTATCCAATGATGTCGGCAACCTTCTAGTTTGCCTCATAATGACGTATCTTTTCAAACCAGAGCCGGACTTCAGAGAACCAGGGCAAACACAGAACATTCTAACTTGTGTCTAAAGTTCTGACTCCAAAAGCCTGGTTCTGGAGCGTGACTCTAGCTGGTAAACCCACCCATTCCCACAAAGCCAACCACATAAAGGAAGGAACAGAGTAACAGCCAACCTTTCCAGTCAGGCTGAGCCAACCTTTCCAGTCAGGCTGAGTTGTGTGTTCTCGAGGCAAAGCCAGACTGTGTGCCTGAGAGCATCGCTGTGAGTCGTGGCCCATGAAACACAGTGGGATGAGGGAAGGCCGGTCAGAGTATCCTGCCTGATTTGTACCATATGACGGGTGCTACGTCGCTCGGTCTACTGGAAATAACATTTCATGGAGAACAAGGTAGGGACCATAGCCAAGAGCAGAGAGTCTCCGCCAGCCTCGCTGGAGAACAAGAGGGGCTACGTGTCTCATTTCACGAGCCAGATCAAGGCATATAAAAGCTGGGGAGAGTGCGGGGTCTCCCCAGGAGCTAATTTAGATGGAAAAATAAAGACTTGACATGTGGCACAGGCACTGGATTGAAAATAGCAGGAATCTAAATCAGGTCCAGGGAGCGGGAGGAAGTGGTCCAGGACCAGCTGCTGATGGCGAGTGGGCAGGGGGTCAGGGCCCTGTGTCTCGGTTCTAGAGGGGCAGGGGCGAGCAGTAAAGGGCACGGGCTTCAGTGACCTGCGTCTAATGGGCAGGTCTCCCCACAGCTCTATGCCCTCTGCTTTCACTTCTGCAAAGTGATTGTGAAGATTAAAGACAGGAAGACGGACATCAACGGCCCAGCCCAGTGCCCGGCACAGAGGGGCTGCCCGATAAACAAATCACAGCACAGTCATTAACGGGACCGAGTCCCAGCTGGGGTGCCCTGGGGCCTCCCCGCGACCACCCATGGTCAGGTTGAGCAAATGAAAATAACAATTTCTACCCAGCAAAAATCGCATTTCAGATAAACAAAGAATAATCCTTTTTAGTAGAAGTACGTGCCAAATATTGCATGAGTCATGCTTACACTAAACTTTTTTTTTAAATTCCAGTCTAATGGGGCATCCTGTGCTCTACCTAGGGATTAAGTGGGGAACACAGAGGCCATGGGTGGGAGGTGGGAGAAGGGATGGGAACCTTAGGAGATAACTGAGCAGAATGTGGTCCAATTAACTGAAGGGACCCATATTCTGAGCGCTCGCATTAAAGTTTCTAATGGATGAAATCTAACTCCCGAGGCCTAAAAGAAAAGAAAAAATGTCCTCTTTAGGCAACGAGCAAACCAATGAAACGACCCAAGATGGGGAAGAGGTGACCCATCTCCCCATGTTAGTTTCTTGGAGGAAGCATCCACCTGTGGGTTGCTCCCCAGGGCCAACCTTGCACGACAGGAGAGCGAGGTGTGGACAGGTAAAGCCGAGTGCTGGACTGGTTCGTGTCTGTGGCCCAGGTCTGCCTGACTCGTAAGCCAATGACCTTCACCAGGAGACCCCACCGCTTGGAAAGTTCTCTCAGGATCCCTCCCTGAAGTCTGGCCACACAGCCCGCCCCTCCCTGAGGTGGAACTGTCGCAGCCGCACCGTGGGGAGACTTTTCTCTCACGCTTCCCAAAGGGGCCCTCACCAGGGCCCAGCGCTCTCCTCTCCTTGTTTATCTACCAGGAACAATGCAGACGCGGAAGCAAGTGCTTTTTCCGTTTGAAGCTGGGTCTTGAAGAGAACGGTTGTCTCTGCAATTAATCCACGCACATCATCGTTAATGACCCTGGACCACGCGGCCACCCAGAGCGTCTGCCCATGGGAGGTCAGACGGCGGGGAATGAGACCGCCTCTGTTAAGTAATCCATGAGGCAGTGTTTCTTTAACCCTCCACACAGCCAGGACGCAGTGCCTTGCCCCTCTTTTACTGGAACTTCCTCTCTTCTCTTCCCAATCTGCTCTCTGCAGAGTCCCGGTTGGCCAAAACGTCAGGGTCCCCAAGGGACGCGAATGTGTCGAGTGCGTTTTCAGAGCCTGAGGGATTGTGTGTTTCATAGACCTCTGTCCATTTCACAGACGTGGCACCAGGAGTGCCCTTCAGCTGAAAGCCGAGACTCCTCGACCCTGGGCTGGGAGATGAGAAAGTCAGGCACACGTTGGACCACTGGGCCATGGATGCCCAGAGGGGAGGGGCAGGCGCTCTGACGGCCCCTCTTCTGGGCCAAAACCTGGCTACAGACCCTCCTTAGCCCTCCCTTGACCTTCACACCCCACGAAGGAAGGTATCACAGCCCTGGGAAGTGACGTGGTCCACCCAAAGTCACCCAGCGAGTGGTAGAGGGACCCTTGAACCTTCTGCCTCTATGCCAGACTGTGTTCTTTCCACTGCGGGACCTGGTCCCATTCGACTCATACAAATGCCTGAAGCCCACTGCAGAGCCAGACTCAGGGACACCACGCACGTCGCTTTCTCCATGGCAGTCACCTTCTGTAAAGTCCCGACGCGGTTAGAGCCGGCGGTTTAATCACCCAACGGGACATCCACGTACCAATCTTTTTGCGTACATCAAGGCATTTTTAGTTTTGCTGATTGGAGTTCCACTTTCATCTTCTTCCATAAACCATACCCATTTTTGCATTACCTAGAATTGCTAGTTTCCAATCCTTTAAAGTGAAGTAAAACTTTGAAGGACGCTTGCAAAGATTCTGAATGTAGAGTTCTCCGTTATTCGCGTAGTTTGTAATCTCTCCCACACCTAATTCTTCAGCGGTTTGGCGGGCAATTTGTATTTATCAGGTCATTCCAAAGCATATGGCTTATTTTTCATAAAACCAACTATTCTCTTTCTTTTCATACTCATAGTTTTTCACCTTGTGTATTAGTTCAATTGAATTTTGAAATTAAAATCATAAGTGTACCTGGTGTGGACAGGTTTGGGAACAAATCCATCTGACGCTGGGTGACCAGATGACTTATTAGACGGGGGCAGAGGTGGGAAGGTTCTGTGATGTGAGCTGACCACTCTCAAACATTCAGAGTGCTGTGGGCATCCAGAGAATGTTTTCAGGGGCAGTGGAGAGGACTGCTCAGTCCAGTGTCTTGTTGCTGCAGAGACAGATCAAGAGAGCGTCTACACTAGTATCCTGACTGTGGTCATAGGAGCAGGGTAGCGGCAGTAATTTCTACATATTAGTGTGCCATGCATTAATGTCTGTCTTCACGACAACGCTTTGAAGGGACCATACTTACAGTCGAAAGTTTAGCTACTGCATAAGAAATCACTCAATTTTATCAGGAGGATTTTCTGAAAAATATTAACTATTACCCCAAATCTTCTCAGACGAGTGCCAAACAGGAGGGCGGGGCTGGTGGTGCCTTTCCTGCCCTTCCTGAGGCCTTCCCACCTGTCTGCTGTAGGGGAGCGTCAGGGGAGGGACAGGGCTCGCTGCTGAGATTTACTCCATTCAGTGGCCTGAGGCCGACTTGATGGTGTCACACAAGGAGGCACCCGATGGACAGAAAATGAATTTTGTTTTTAGTTTTTCTTTTGTCGTTTGTGCTTTTGGTGCCATATCTAAGAAGCCATTGCCTAGCTCAAGGTCATGAATATCGACACCTATTCTACACACTTTCTACACCTATTCACACGCTAGTGTGGATATCTACGCACTTTTCTTCTAAGATGTGTGTAGTTTTAGCTCTGACATTCAGATCTAGGATCCATTTTGATTTACTTTTTGCACATGGTACGAAAGGTCCAACTTCATACTCTTGCAAGTAGAAAAAACATTTTTTATACTGGCAAATGGAGTATTTTAACTTCATTTTAAAGACGAGGAAACAGATTCAGAAGCGAAGGGACCTGCTTAAGACCACACAGCTCCTAAGTCAAAAGGCTGAGGCTTCACCTCAGGTCTACCTGGTTCTGAATTCTGTGTGCTTTCTGTCGAACAACGACTGCCTTTGAGCTGGATCATGTTGAGCTGGGTTGGGGTGGTTTGAGTTGGGCTGGGTTGGATTGAGCTGGTTTACATTGAACTGTGCTGGCTTGAGCTGAGTTGTGCTGGGCTGGGTTGGGTTAGACTGAGCTGGGTTAAGCTGGGTCGGGTTGAGTTGGGTTGGGTTGAGCTGAGTTGGCCTAGTTTGGGCTGGGTGGGGTTGGATTGAGCTGGTTTGAGCTAGGTTAAATTGACCTGGGTTGAGTTGAGTCGGGTTAAGTTGGTTTGAGTTGGGTAGGGTTGGGTTAGGTTGGGTTAGGTTGAATTATCATGGGGTGCATTGAGGAGTACTGACTTACACCGAGTCCTTTGCTGGGTCCTTCTGGTCCCATAAGAAAAGGGTAAAACCCCTCCTCTACAGACTTTCAGCTCCTTGAGGGCAGAAACAGAGATAAATACAAAAGAAATAAACGAGCAGCATGTATGATTCACTGTTAAATGGTGGTCAAATTGCCAAGGTGGTCACGCTTCTCCCTGAGAAAGCACAGATTACGAGGTACCCTTTGGGGGGGTGTAGCAAGGGGACCCTTCTGTCACATTGTGCCATAGAGCTGGACATAACTTCTGATTATGGGTCACAGAAGCCCCAGGACCAACCCCCTCACATGCAAATCACACAGCACAGCCTGTAAGCTCAGTAGACGTTAAGAAAGAGAATGACCTTTTATTGAGCACCTGCTGTGTGCAAGATGCTGTCTGTACACCCTCTGTGCCTCAGAACCTCACATCAGCTTTCGTTAGAAGGTATGATCACTGCCTTTTCACACACAGAGAAACTGAGGTGAGATAACTTGTCCAAGTTCACGCAGCCCTCGGGGACCAGTATTGTTACCGCTACTATTTAAGGCAGAAAGCGCCACTGTGCCTGGGAGATAAGATAAGAAAAGAGCGGTTGTTGACATATTTCTTAGTCCCCTCCTTCTCCAACATCATGTTATGTATAAAAATATCCTTGAAAAGTCATGGCCAAACCCCCACGTGGCTGGGAACCCCTTCTCTGTGGAGAGAAAGCTACCTGCAGACAGTAAGTCTGAGACCCTTTCAAATGCAGGCTGTCACAGGTGGACGTGTGGCAAAGCCAGCGTGCCGAACTTTTCATGGTAAACTCGAGGCGGTGAGTATCTGGTGTCCACTGTGTAATTCCTCCAAGGTTCCTGTAGTTTGGAATTTTTTATAATAAAATGTTGGGGGGAAGGATGCATCCTGCCCCGGCTTCCAGGAGAGAGTGGACTAAAGCATCATTTCCTTGTATTTCTTTTCGTTCCTTAGAACCTTTTCCTCATCACCTCACAGTTTGTAAATGTTTGAACAATTATTACTGTCAGGTGCACAAACAAAGCACCCACACAGCAGTGTATGGTTCCACAGATGGAAACGTCTGTTAGATGAGATTATTTTCTTTTCTAACCTGGGGCGAGGAGGCTGAGGGTGTGTGCTGATAAAAGACGCAGCACACCCGGGCCTGCGAACAATCCCATTGAGAAGATCTGGCTTCCCCTGCAGCCGCCTTTGTTTACCAGGATACAGGTTTAACTCTTTCTAACCAAAACCTTCTCGGCAGTGGGCACGATAGCCCTGCTTTCACTTCAGTTTGGTTTTAATTCAAATTGTTTATCCTAGACAGAGGCCAGCTCCAGCCCAATTTGGGCACCTTAACGCCATGATGGACAGCTCATGGTTGAGGGCTCAGCCTCTAGCCAGGCTACCTGGGTTTGAACCTGGCTTTGTGATTGGCCTCTCTGTGCCTCAGTTTGCTCATCGGTAAAATGGGAACAACCTTTGTTTGGTTGTTGGTGGACTACCAGAGCTATTAGGCACAAAGAGCTGGGAACAGATGAGACCGGTGTGTAGTCAGGAACAGATTATTAATAGCGGGGTAACGTTTCTGAGCATTGGTTTCCTTACCTGTAAAAGGTAAATGGAGGTTATGTATTAGGTTATTGTGGTGAACATAGGACCCTCCTCTTAGGGCTGCTGGAAGGATGAAACGACATTGACCATGCAGGGAAAATGGCCTGATAGGATGTCCCAGCTCAATAAAAGACTTCTACGTGAAAGATCTAATTTGAGATGTACAATGGGACATTGTCCTTGCCTCTGTGATGGGAAAGCCACACGCTGGAGGTTGACAATGTGAGCAATACTATGAAATGTACGAGGAGACATAGATGCAGAAAGAGCCCCCAGCCTGTCTGCTTCTCATGTGCTTGGCCCCATCAGGCTGGCTCCCAGACGGCCATGACCTCGATACGGTGTGTGCACGGCCGGCTGGCCTGACCCCCCTTCTCACGACCGCCTGCCTCACTGGGGTGACCTACATTTCCACAGTGGCGGCCAGAACAGACATTCCAGAGTAATTAGCAAACATGCGCGTGCGCACGCGCGCGCGCACACACACACACACACAGCTGGCTCAGGCCTGGTAGTGAGTGGCTGGCATGCTCACTGTCTAGACAGGACTGCAGCCGAATGGCCTCGTGCTCAGGGCTGTAGCTGGCATGGCCGATGGCTCCTCACCACCTTGATTAGGGGTGTCCAGCCATGTCCCTTCCAAGGAGAGCACCCTCAGGAATCATCAGAGCCACAGTCCGGCTGCAGGAAAGCTCAAAGCACTGCTGTTTACAATCATGAAAAATGGGGACACTCCTTCCAAAAAGGAACCAGTTAAGCACATTATAGGACCTTCCGAAGAGGGACTTGGAAGCAGAAGCTGACAATCACGGTACAGGAGACGGTCTGCCAGCATATGGTGACTGTCAGCAAATATTGTTTCAAAAAAGCAGGATTCAAAACGTCATGGTATCGGGATTGCAGCTATCTTTTCAGGAGGTGCCTAGGAGAATCGCTGGGAAAGCAAGCCTGGGAAGTTCAGGGCTTCCTCTGGGCGTTATAGCTGGTCGCCCGGGCACCTTGAACACTCCCACTCACAGCTGATGTACAAATAAAATAAGAACCTGTACCTGAAATCCCAGTGCCCCCAGCTGGCATTCCCCAGACATTGATCAACGTGGGGAACGCCTTCATTACTTTGCCTACCGGTGCTAAAATTTACTTAGAATTATTCTTTAAACAATGCACCCTTTTCACAAAAGCAAATTCATTTTAAAATAAAACCCTACGTCACGACTGCGGATGGAAAAACAAAAATAGAAGGTGACTGTAAAGATGAACACATCGTTATTAAAGTTTAAAACATTGCTTCTGTACCGCTGGAAATCATCTCTCCTACTAATGACGGGTGTGCCCAACACTGGCCAACTAGGTCTTCCATCAGCCACTTCATTTACAAACCGAGGAAGCTGCCGTTCAGGAAACACGCTTTCCTCAGGTCATTCGGGCAGCCAGGAGCCCTGGATTCTAACTCGGGCGCTGCCTACCTGGACCTTGCCTAAGTAGGATCTTCCTACCTTCCTGGCAGGACTCTGGCAGGATGGCAGGTCTGTCCCCATGGAGACAGGAGCAGCCCCACCTCCCAGGACTCTGACCCTTCCCCAGAGCTGAGCTCCCAGGCCCCTGACCCCAAAGCAAGGGTCCTGCTTTCTCCCTTCCTCCGCACTCTCCATTTGGGGCACGTCAGTGTATCAAGGTTTCCCCAGATGCTAAATAGAAAGCCAGACAAAAGTCTGTGAGCTTCCTATTAAATTATTTTTAATGTCTTGGTGCTCAGTTTCACAGCGAATTAATTCCATTTCATTTTCAAGGGTCCCATCTCCTTCTCTTTTTCTTTCTCCAGCAGTTCCAGTGATTTTCTAGGACCACTTGGGGTTCTGTTTGGGTTTGTTTTTTAACCGTATATAAACCTGCGGGTGCCTTCGTCCTTCTTTTTCCATTTTCCTCATCCTCCTGACCACTGAGGCTGGACTCGGCTGGACAGGCCTGAGGAGTGGGCCTGGCTGGAGGAGGGATGCACTACCCTCCCAGGAGGCTCTTCTTCCTCTGGGGACCCCCTTTTGCCTTAACGCCTCCCTCACCGTGAGGTGGAGCATGTCACCCAAGCTGGCCAGGCAGAGTAGTCCATGACTTAGAGCATCAGGATAGGTCAGGGCAGTGGTCCCCAGCCTTTTCGGCACCAGGGACAGGTTTCGTGGAAGACCATTTTTCCACAGACCAGGGAGGGAGATGGTTCGGGTGATAGTGCGAGTGATGGTCCGGGCGGTGATGCGAGCGATGGAGAGAGGCAGATGCAGCTTCACTTACTCCTGCTGTGCGGCCGGTTCCTAACAGGCCCTGGGTCAGGGGGCGGTCACATGGCCAAAGCAGGGCCAATCAGAATCCTTTGGGGCAAATGAAATGGATTCTATAGGAAGATGGTGAAATTTCTCTGACTTGCTAGCTATGAAAGAAATGGAAGCCCAGAACTGCTGGAGGCCATCCCTGCTGTCATTTGGAACCCAGCTCGCCCAAGAATGAAGCCAACTAGAAATAAACACAGCCAAGAAATGGCAAGAGGAGAGTCAAGTCAAACGAGCCCCTGGATACAACTGTGCCTGAAGGCCGCCAAACTGTTCAAAGTTGCACATGTCAGTAAATTTCCTGGGTTTATTGTTGTTGTTGTTAATCTAGCTTTTTGTGTTTCTTTCCCTGTTCAAGTCACAGCCAAGGAATGTCCCTGTGGCTATCAAGCCCACTTTCCTCCCCTTTCCCCCACCCCCATGTCCTGCCTTATCCAGGCGCCGCTTAGATGCTAGAGGAGCCCTGTTGGAACATTTGGTCCTTCAAGACGCAGCTCAGGCATTGCCTCCTCCAGGAAGTGTTCCCTGGTGCCCTAGTGTGCTCTGCCAGGCTGGTTTAAATCCCAGCTCTGCCACCACACAGCCTTCTGTGAGGATAGTACCATGGATGAGAGCCAGGCTCTGGAACTCAGACATTCTTGATTGGAATCCCAGCTCTGCCACCTACCTGCTGTGCACCCTTGAGCAGATGAGTAACCTCTCTGGTTTTTGTCTTGTCACCTGTAACGTGGGAGTTCACATCAGCATCTACACCACAGGTTCGTTGTGCGGGTTAAACAGGTTCATCCACGTTACTGACTTGGAACGGAAGCCGGCAGGCAGCTGATACGTGGCATTGGCCATCGTGTGTACGGTCTGTATCGACCTTTATTGTAATTGTCTTTTACTTGCTTCCCTCAAACCACAGCCCTTTCTCATCCCTTTTACTGCAATACCTTTGCTCTCCTGGGCCTCACACAGTGCCTGGCATACAGTGAGCACTAACGAATGTTGGCAGATCAGTGTGTGTGCCCCCAAATCAACGGGCAAATCTACAACTCCTGCCCTTTCCTCTCCCCGTCAAGAAGAGCTCAGGCTTTGCCAGCTCTTTCCCGGTTCTTGTTTTTCAAATGGAATTAATGAGTGTGGAGGGGACGTGGGGGGATGGAGAAAAGCAGGGTGGGCTTGGAGCACATTAGGGGAGGTTCTCACACTTGGCTGTGCACTGGGGTCCCGGGGGAGTTTTAACAGACACCGGGCCTGCCCGTCCTGGGCTCTCTGACCTCACTGTCTGGTCGGGCTGGGTGCCTGGGCTGAGAACCGCTGGATAGAGGGTGTTAGAAAGCTTCAATGTGCATTGAGAATGGAAGCTCCTGGCGTGTTTTTGAGAGATTTCGGCAAAGACTGAATTGCTTTTCAATTATTTCTGACCCTCAGCCAGTTGTTTATTTGAATGTGACCTGGTTCTGAGACTGGGTGCCCAGGTGACCTGGCTTCATCTGCTCCAAGGGAGTGAGGGACCAAAGCAGCAGATGATGAATTCCCTCCCAACATCGCCCCGGGTTTCACAGGTAAAAGCAGCAAGAGTGGAGGCGAGATGCTCTGATTCAGGGACCCACAGGAGAGCACGGTCTTCTGGCCCAGGGTGAGCCCATGGCTGCAGTGGTGCTCAGAGCAGAACTGCCGAGCTCCTGGGGTCCTGGAGAGACGCACCTGGGACCCACCTGAGCAGGAGAGGTCCATCTGGCTTCTGGTTTGGTGACCTCAAATGGAGAGGTTCAGAGGAGGGCTCTCCTCTTAGCTCTACCAGGAGCCTTTGCCCATGTGTGGGGAGAACTTGGCAGTGAACTTGACAAGTGCCCATCTTCGTGGGAAATGCCAGATTCTCACCATCACGTGGGCGTCTGAGACCACGAGGTCTCTTCTTTTAAAGCACCCTTCTCTAATTCTGAGCTTTCTGTTACGTGTCTATTTCCACTGATCACACCTTGGTTTGAGTTTAATTTTGTGCACCATTGCACCTTGAGTCATCTAAATAAAGATGGCTGTGAACTCTGGTCTTAACATGCCTGCTGCTCCGGGAAAGACTCCAAAACACCAGCATCCTCGCGGGTCAGAAGCCGGCAGCTGGAAACACTGCTTTCTTGGAGGGATTTCCCGCCACAGTATAGTCACTAGCTATGTGCTGGGTGCTCGCTACGCAGCAGACATCACGGAGAATCCAACTACTTGTCAAAAGTGGACCCCACTCTGGTTATGGCCCTAACTAGCTAAGTGACGCTGTCAGGAGGCTTCCCAGCTTGGGGCCTCCATTTCCTTGTTTACCAAATTCAGTGAGGACTCAAAGTCTTCTAGAATGGGGACATTGGATCTCTGTTGTTCTAAAGATCCAAGAGTCCTCTTTCCAGAACATTCTTGTCCATGGTGGAGGTGAAATGCCACCCAGAGACATTGTAGATTAGCCTGGACGCTCCAGGGTCGAGTGGCAGACACACGACTAAAGCTGGATCAAGACAAGGAAAGGGGAGTTTAGTGGCTCCTGTACTGGAAAGGTCCTTGTTGCTCTGGTTTCAGGCGCCAAATGTCCTCAGGGTCCCCGGTATCCCCCACCCCTAACTTCTCTGCACTGGGGGCGTCCTCTGGCCTCACTGTCCTCGGGAGGAGAGAAGGTTTCCAGCAGCACAGTGCCCGTGACGCACTAGGTCGCCATCGCCAGCGGAAAGAGAGCCTCTTGTCCAAGCATCCCACGGAGGCCAGGGCTCACCCCGCGGCATGACTGACGGATTGGGTCACGCCAACCAATCAGAGCGGCTGGAGCAGTAGCGAGCACTGATGGCCAAGCCTGTTCACGAGGCACCTCTGGATCTTGGGGGTGGGGCTGGCTCCCCCAAGCACATGGATGGAATTCAAGGGAGGGATGGTTCCCGATGGAAACTGGGGAGTTTCTAACCAAAAGAAAGGGGAGTAGATAGTGGGCAGACCAAAATAACTCTGCACCCTGCTGCAGACAGAAATGGGGAGCCGTTTCTGTCTGCTCCCCAAGTCTCTGGAACACAGAGGTCCCCTCTCCACACCTCCATTCTCACTGCCGCTGCTCTAGGGCCACCTCTGTCGCCCTATGCGGGGGCCCCTCCTAACCCATCCCACCGTTCTGGTCTCCCCACACCCCTCCTCCACACAGCTGAGGTCTTTGAACAGAGGTGGAAGTTTAGGGGGCTACAGTTTGGTGAGATTCAATCCACATAAGTGCTATCTCAGAGTACTTAAGAATAGAGGCTTGGGACTGGTTTGAACCCTGTTCTCCCGTAAGTTAGCAAGGTAGCCTCTGGGCCTGTTTTCTCATCTGTCTAATCGGCATAATCTGGGCGCCTACCCTAGAGGGTTATTGTAAAGATTAAATGAGTAAAGCACCCACAAATGTGAGATGTTGTCAAAACACGTCTTCAGTCTGTCCACTCGTCTCCACCTGCACTGCCACCACCTCATCAGAGCCACCATCATCACACCCCTGGGTGGTGCCCCAGGCTGCAGCCTCGTCCCTCTCTGACCCCTCCTCCACACAGCAGCCGGGGAAGAACAGCCTCGAAAAATACAGGACGCCCCGTTGAATGTACATTTCAGAGCAAAAGTGAATAATTTTCAACATAAATGAATAATTTTCAGCCTGCAATATTTGGGACATACGCTAAACAATTATTTGTGGTTTATTTTAAACTAACACTTAACTGGGCAACCTGCATTTTTGTTTGCTAGATCTGGGAACCCTAAGCCGGGGGGACTTTTGTAAAGTACCAACCAAATCGTTAGCTCCTTGCTCAAAACCTTCAATGATGTTTCATCACAATTAGAATAGAATCCGTACCCTCTCCTGACCTACAGGGCCAACCTAGCCTGGCCCCTGGGCACTGCTCTGACTGCGTTTTCCTCGTGACCTAACAGTCAGGTCTCGCGCTGTACCAGCCCCCCCCGGGGATCGATCATCGTTTATCAGGCAAACGAGCAGATGATCCCACGGCGACCCACAGGCAGGAGACCCTGGGGATTTCTGGGGCCAGAGCCTCCTCTGGAGCCTCAGGCACAGCCCCGCTGAATCCTTGATTTCAGACCTCTGGCCTCCAGAAAGATGAGAGGATAAATTTCTGTTGTTTCACGCCTCCAAGTTTGCAGTCATTTGTATGGCAGTCTTGGAAACTAAAGCAACGTTTTAAAATCCCCTCTGGCTGAAACAGGCAGAAGAGGTTTTGGGGGCAGGAAAGGAAGCAGGGAGCCAGCCACATGAGAAGCTGTCACGCTGATCCGCCTGGAGCAGGATGTCAGCTGAGTCTAGGCGATGACAGGGGGGAGAGAGAGAAGTGGGGAAATGAAACTATTTTCAACAATATTAAAGGCCAACATTTTACATGACTCTGCATATCCCAGCACCATATTGTACTGGACTTACGCAAACGATCACATTTAATCTTGAATTAAGCCTGGATATTTGCTATCATCACTGTCACCATTTTATAAATGAGGGACCAAAAGAACAGAGAGGTTAAGCAACATGCCTCACTTCACACAGCTAGAAGCGGCAGAGCACAGATTCCAACCCAGGCAGAGTGATCAGAAGCCCACATGTTTAACTGCCTGTCACACAGTCATATTAACGGCCCTTACTGGGGTAATGACGGAGGAAAGGAAATAAGAGTAGCTTATTATAAATCAGCAATAAGGAAATAAGTGCAGTGGTGCTATTTACAAAGTTGGGGCCTGGGACTTGGGGCGGGTTGGGGGCCTGTTTGGCCGACTTCAGCTGAGGACCTGTCGGTCTCCAGAAGGAGGATGTCCATTTTGCTCCCGGGATGCCCATCTGGGCAGAGGACTTTCTGGAACTGTGTTCCTTGAGACCGTCCCTCCCAGCCCCTCCAGGTTCTGCGCTCAGAAACCCACTGCCGTTGTATTTATTATAGAAGGCAAACAAAAGCCTTCAGCTGACCCGCCAGCATCACGAAGACCGTCTGCAGAAAATGGGTTTTGACCACGTGTCATCGGTGGGTTTTCACGAATGTTTTGCACTCTGAGACTGGTGTTGGCCTCGCTGGGAAACCATTGCTTTTCCAGTTCCAGCTCCCTCTGTAAATCCTCTTTCTCATGAACGTCCTACTTGGAGAAAAGAACTCCAGTTTCTGAAACAATAATAAGGGTTACCGTGGAAAGATAAGTCATTTCCATCCCAATGCCACCCAGATAAACTGTCAGGCATCTTTGGTCACCCTGCCTGCCCCCAGCTTGGGTCTCATGACTAAAGATTTGGAAACGCTTGAGAAGCTTGCGTTCCAGGGCGTCCATTTCCTAAGCGGGTCAGAGCTTGGAGGTCTTGGCCCTTAAGGGTGCGTCAGTGAGGGCCAAGCATAGAAATGTCATGAGCGAAACAGGTCTTCCTCATTCTGAAACTTTCCGAAGCTCTATCCGGATGACAGAACCCTGGTACACCTGAAGTACGAGGTCAATTAGGCGTGATCTTATTACAATATTGATTGCTGTCGTCAGGCATCTCAATTGTAGTTTTTAGCCTTGATCAAAGGTGAAAATGGCACCTGTTCAAGTTGGAAAATCTTACTTTCTGTGAAAATTGAGCTGAGCTGAAGAAGGAAGGTAGAGGGAAGAAGAAACCATGGCAGATCCTCTGTTGGGGGCAAACCCACATCTTTTCAATAGACACAGGAATGTCGACAGTGGCTGTCAGTCAGTAAATGTTCAGGGACGCATAGCAAAAGAACATAGTAGGCTCTCAATATATACTGAGGTCCCACCAGGCCACAAGTTCTATGTTAAGTCCGAGAGGAGTGTAGAAGGTGCTGGAAGGAAGGTAAGATGCCTTGGGGAAGGAGCCCAAGGAAAACAAGGAAATGCCGTCTCCTGTCAGCCTGGTGCAGAGCAGGTGCTCAGCAGATAGGTTGGAACATTATCCAAACTGTGAGGCATGAAAAGGAGTGTGACTGGAGAGGGGAGTCCTTCAGGGATGCCTGTCCTGAAGGAAGGGTGAGAACTCACTGTACAGGTGAAAGCAAGGTGGTGGAGGACGGGGGAGATGGGGAAGAATGTTCTAGGCTAAGGGAGCCGTCTGCCGGGATCTTTCCGAGAACAAAGGTCTCGTGATGAGAACGCCTGTCCCGGGGAGAGTCTATGTAGGACACAGGGAGGGGCGTACAGCGCAGGGAAGAGGCTCTTCACAGCCCAGCGGTCGCCCGGCCCAGGGCACAGGGAGCTGGAAGGGTGAGGGAAGGAGGGAAGGGGAGAGAGGATGGGGTGAGGGCCCTCCTGTCTCAGGAAGCCCCTTCCCCCGATGGACAGCGAAGTCAACCTCATTGAGATGCAGCTTCAAAGGCAGCCACTGTTGGAAGAGTGACGATAACTTCTCCTGCCGTTTACATTTCCCAAGAGGCTGGCGGGGGACAGGCACCCACAGCGCGGGAGGTGCCCTGTGCCCTAAAGGGTTTCCCGAGCCAGAAAAGGAGAGGGGCTCAGGCCCGCCCCCGCACGCCCACTGAGGTCTCAGGGAGAGCGGATTCTCCACCGGAAGCGGCTGGTTGACAGGTTTGGGTGCGGGAAGAAATGGCAGGCTTTGGGTAGTGGGGCTGGTTGAGCGGGGCCTCCCACCTGTGGAGGTGGCCGTGGGCCGGAGCTGCTGCACGCAAGATGGCCATTTGGCCGAAGCCAGATCGCCACGTGAAGCTTTACACACGGCTGCAGAGCTACCCTGGCAGGACGGGGAGAAGAAAATATACATAATACACCTTCAACTCTGTGCCCTGACCAGCACACACTAAGAAGTAGCCGGCTTTGGGAGAGCTGGGATTATCTTGCGAACAGTGCCAATTATATCCAGGGATGTGCTGGTAAGCCAGCTCTCCAGAATAGGGGTGGGGGGGGAAATGCTGCTGGCTCGTAGGGTTTGCCAGTTTCCACGGTGTAGATACTCCCATGATGGTCAATGGCAGGCCACCTGTGGTTGACTAACAGTCAACTCTTAACTCTTTAACAGCTGGCATTGTCTCTGTTTCTGCACCTAAGTTATTATTTATTAAATGTAAACAGGTGAACTATGCCCCCATTTTGTAACTCCCATGAGCCTCAAAAGATTGAAAGGGTGGTGCAGAGTCTCTCTTGACCTCAGAAATGACACTCGGAAAAATCTCTCTGCTCTACTCTGGTCAAGCTGTTTCTAACCCTGGGAAGTCTCATTCTCCATCTACAAAAGTCCTCTCCGTTCTTCCTTCCCTCCACAGTTATTATAACACGACTCTGTCTGCCCATATCCACCGTGAAAACGTCCCCATCCATCACACATGGTAAGTGGTCCACGCACACTGTCTTCTCCCACAGGACTCAGGTTTGACCCTAGGAATCCATCACTCATTCACTCGAGAAGTAGGCACTGAGATTTATTCTCTACAATGCACATTCTAGTTGCCAGGATTTAATAATAAATCTATCTTGTTTTAAATAAACTTCGGGGGCATTACAATAGCGATACATATTCACAGCAAAGCCTTTGGAAAATGTAAAAAAGAATAAAAAACAATTTTGTAACCTGCACTTCCATTATCCAGAGATAACGACTATTAATATTTCGATGTATTTTTTCCAGTTATTTTTCCTTGTATAAAATGCATGTTTAAAAAACCTTATCATAACCATTTAATAACACATCAGGAAACTTTCCATGTCATCAGACATTTTCTGTACAATATAATTGTAATCACTGTATAATATTCCACTGTGTGACTGTGCCGTAATATGTTTACCCAATTTCCTTTGTTAAACACTTGGATAATACTCCTTTTTTTTTTTTGCTACTTTGAGCCACTCTGTAATAAAATTCTCCTGATTAGTGTTTACACATGTCCATGATTAATTACCTAGGACAAATAGTATTTTCCAGCTCATTTATAATTTTCTCTTTGGCCTAAAAGTTATTTAGGAGATAATTTTCTAGTTTGGTTTGTTGCGTTTTATTTGTAAATCTTGTATTTTTAGTATACTTTTTATTAAAGATTAACATACATATAAATCAAATACATATCAAATCATAAGCGTCAGCTCAATGAATTTTTACCAAGTAAACACACCCATGTAACCAGAGCACTGATACAGGAACAGAATACTGCCACCACCTCAGAAACTCCATTTGTGCGCCCTTCCGGACAGGCCCTGCACTCCCCCGTCCAGGGAGAACCATTGTCATAGCCTTTCACACCACAGATTAGTTATGCCTGGTTTTGAATTTTACATAAAGGGAACCCTAAACCGTAAATTATTTTGTGTCTGCGAGATTCAGCCATGTCGCTGTATGTGGTGGCATTCACTTTCCTTGTTGCAAAGTTCCGATGCAGGGAAAAAAACGCCATAATGAATTTATCCTTCACTGTGGATGAACACCCAGGATACTTCCAGCGTGGAGCCGTTATGAATAGCACTGCCGTGAATATTCAATCCATGACTTTCGATCACCGGTATACTGGCAAATGTTGAACAATGGCTCTTCAGAGAAAAGCTCTGACACGTGTCTGCCAATTTCCACGGTGTAAATCCTCCCACCGTGGTTGACTTCAAGCTGCCGCAGTGATGTAGCTAAAAGTAGAGCCGGGAAGAGGTACAGACCACGGGCTCTCGCCAGCACATGGTTGCTGTGGGAGAACATATGCAGGCGTTTTTCCGGGCAGGTACATCTGGCGATAAAGACGCCGGGTCAGAGAACAGGCATACGTTCAGCTCTAGAACAAACAGATCCTCTCAAACAGTTTCCCAAGTGGGTGAATTACAAGTACTCATATTCTTTCGGGTATTAATTTTTTCACTCGTTTAATCGGGTTTTTTCAATATTATGCCAAAATGTGCCGGCATTATTTTCTGTGAAGGGGATTTACTGTGGTTATATGGTTATTTCTGGCTCTTTCTTGGTAACTATTCCATGGACATCTCATGGAAGAGAAAGCATATTCTCTACCTTTCCATTTCATTACCCAGACATAGGATCAAATTTGTTAATGAAATTACACCTCTATAGGTAGACTTTTGTCTCTAGATCTGTGAATAAAAACTGGATGAGTAGTTAACATCGCCCGCTGTAATGTATGTCATAGAGGTGAAGGATTCAGCCCAAGGCCACACAGCCCCCCCCCCCGGAGGAGTGGGGAAGGTCCCAGCCCAGCCACCTTGGACAGGCATCTGAATTGCATAGAGCTCACTGCATGCTGCGAGGGTTAAACGTGATGAGGAAGTTGCTCATTCTCACGTTTCAGGTAAAACACTCGAAGGGGCTGGATGAATATTGAAGGAATCGGAAATGGATGAATGAATGAATGAATGAACACGCAAATGAACCCAAAGACCCTCCACTGTGCATAAACGCCCAGCCCTTCTGCAGAAAGGAACCTTTGCCCTTTGCAGACAAGACATGTTTGCTTGTCCTGAGCCTCTGGGGACTCTGTGGAAGTGGCGTCGCCGGGGCAGCAGGACCTGTCCCCTCGCCTTCCTGCTGAGATGACCGAGGCTGCAGGGGGTCTGGCTAGCAGCTGCAGCTGCCAGCCCAGCCCAGCGCAGCCCAGCCTCCGTGTGGCCCTGGCCCTCTGGGGCTCTGGAGCCAAAGAACAATGGTGGCATTGTTGCCACTTCCCCATCCCCTCACTGTCCCAGTTACTCATCAAGGATGTTGGCGGCCCAGCCCCGGGACACAGCGTGCTTGTCCCTTGATTAAGCACAGACACACTCAGACAGTGGCCCTGCAGGAGGTGGGCGATGAGTTCATCACTTGGCCATTCAGACGACCCAACCGCCATGGACTTGGGCAGAAGATGGGTCAACGGAAGGTCATGCCGCGTGGCCCCTTCCAGAGGCCACCCCCAAAGGGAAACAGCATCCTTTTCCCAGGAGGGGCCCCAGGCGAGTCAGATGGGAAGGGGTGGGTTTATGGCCTCCTTGTGCGAAGGCGGTTCTTAGACGGGCCCATGAGTGTGAACAGACTGGCGGCTGCCCTGGCAGGGCTCGTGTGTCTCCAACTGAGATGCGGCTTCCTTAAAACAATTGCCTTTTAGAAAAAAAAAATCAGTGTTTTCTCACCCTCCCGCTCAAGCCCTGAGTGCCCCCCTCTGCACTTGGAATCAAATCACAAGCCCTCCATGATTTGACCCCCATCTTCCCTCTCCTCCTTTGTTCATGGTGTTTTACACACTTGCCTGAAGTCTGGCCCTGAGACAAAGTGGTCTGCTCTCCCACAGGCCCTTCCTTTTGCCTGGATGGGTCTCCCCTCCCCACTCCCAACCTGGCTCTCCGAGTGGCTGGTTCCTGGGGGGACTGCAGCTCCCCATGACACCAGCACGTGGAACGGTGACTGCCTGCGGGAAAGCTAAGAACGACACAGAAAGGGCGCCTCCTAGGATCCCCTTTGAGCCAAGTTCCCCACTTTGGCCCTCCCATCCCACTGCCTGTGGCCAGATGCACCTCGTCATCCACCACCCAAAGCATCCCACCTCCCTGAGTCGGGGGACCACGCCCCAGAGCAGCCCCTCCCCTAACCTCTGACCCTGCTCCAGGAGAGGATCAGTAGTGAGGGCATCCATTCGGGTCAAGATAACTAACACACCATTGTAAAGCAATTATACCCCAATAAAGATGTTAAAAAAAAAAAAGATAACCTGCCACTGCAGACCAGTTGGACAATCCCACCTCTTCATTTCCGCAATAAATCCTTTTGAAGGTCTGCCATGCTCCGAGCACTGGGGGAAGTGCTGGGTGAACACACCACCCCCACTTCAGGGCGACCCCAGTCAGTGGAGCTGGGTGGACAGAACGAACCGGACACGTAGGATTAATCGTGGAGCCAACCTCTGTGTTGCCCACTGGCCCTTTAAACCTGTGCGCCGGGACAGAGGTTTGCCCCGACCGGATGTGAACTCAGGCAGTGAAGGTGACTTTGCTGGACCCTCCAGCAGAGACAGCCCTGTGGTGAGTGTAAGTCGCAAACACAGTCTCATGCAGCAATCGATGAAGCCCAATCCTGGAGAAAAATCAAAACTTGCTCTTTGGTTGAATAGGAACCTGCTTCCTGACAGGTCTGCAGTGAGCTGGCTGCCTGCGGTAGGGGAGTCCTCGCCCGGGCGCAGGGATGAAGCAGGATGGGGAGGCCAGGTGAGGTGGACCACCCTGCACCGTCTGGGCCTCTCCCTCGGGGCAGGGGCAGGGCTCAGCAGAGGCTCCACCGTGGACTGACACTCCTGGGGGATGGCTCTGGCCCTGGGTACACCCCGGGGGCCAGTGTCCGGGAGAGCAGCCCTTTTTCCCTAATGCAGTCCCCAGGGTCCTGGTGCCCACGACTCATCCAGCTCTGATTTCTCAGATGTAGCCAACCCAGGCCGCCTTTGCCCCATCAGGCGTGAGTCCCCTGAGCCCTCCAGAGGTAGGACCCTGAGGGGTCCCAGGGAGTCCCCCACACGTGTGAAGTGAAGGCCTCTGCCTCCTCTTTCCTCCTCAGAGGGTGGGACACCCTGTACGGCTGCAACGCACAAAATCCCTCCACACCTGCACGGAATCGGGATGCTGGGCTCCCGTCCCATCTGCCAGCCCTTGGGCAAGACAGTCACTTCTCTGAGCCTCAGTTTCCTCATCTGTACCATGGGAAGGGCACCGTCTCATCAGGCCCCTGGGGGTGCATGAGATCGTGTGTGCAAGGTTGTGTAAGGCTCCACGGGAGCATTTTTATTATTATGGGATGAGCTGTCTTGGTGCAAATTGAAGATGGGTGAAATTCTCCGAAGCCTCCCTGACCCACAGCCCGGGCCCAGCCAAGGGCTGACTCCAGGCCCTGAAATCTCTGCCAGCTCTGAACTCACTGTGTTCCCAGCCTGATTCATAGCCTCAGAGCCCTGGCCAGGAACCGGGTTCAAGTGCCTTGAAGTGCTTCCAGGGCTGGACCGGACTCTCTCCTGACATGTCCAGGCCACTGTTTTAACAAGAAACAAAGCGTCCCCATCAGAACCAGTGGGTGTAACATTTTGTGGTCACAGAGTCATGGGCATCCTGCTGCAGACCAGAAATTTTCCATGGGGATCACGTGACCTAGACGGCGGGCAGGTGCCCAGCAACCCGGGCAGAGACGTCCCGGAGTCCAGCCGGGCACCGGAGCAAGCCTGCCACATGTTCCCTCCAAGATGTCTCTGAATCGGAATTCCTGGCTGCGGGCCCTGGGCTGGAGGGCAGGCCGTGCTGTGGTGGAGCTCTTCCGCAGAGAGCAGGAAGAGAGAGGGCTGGCCCTGGTCCCCAGCCCCACCCATCCAAACTCCAGGGCATTCATTTATTCACTCATCCACAATTATGAACACAACCCTGGGACACGCAAGGTGGATGAGCAGAAATAGACAGGATCCAAGGGATTTCTATGCTGCAAGGGAGAGAGAGAAAACAATAAACAGGAAGCAGAGACACCAACAAGGTAACATCCAACAAAGACAAACAAGCACAGAACCGGAAATGTACCAGGGGTCTGGATGAGAGTGACAGTGGGGGAGGCGCCACTGTAGCCTCCCTGAGCAGGTGCAATGCCCACAGCATCCCAGCCATGAGGCGCGCCAGCCACTGGCAGCTGTCCAGGCAGAGGGGCCGACATGCCGAGAGATGGGGGCATGGCCTGGGTGGTCTTCAAATTAGCCATAAGATGAAAATTTCAGGACAGAGCTCAAAAGATCAGGCAGGATTTCCTCTTCGCCAGGGAGCCCCAGCCGTGCTGTTAAGGCCCTTCCACGGATTGGACCAGGCCCACCAGACCATCTAGGACAGTCTCCCTTACTTAGAGTCACCTGATTATCAACTCTGATGAGCGATGGATTGAAGAACTGGGGACGGGGGCTCACTGGGTGGACGCCTCAAGCTGACCTTCACAATGACCTACCAGAGCAATA
The DNA here is from genome assembly GCF_949774975.1 of Lagenorhynchus albirostris. Classification (NCBI taxonomy): domain Eukaryota; kingdom Metazoa; phylum Chordata; class Mammalia; order Artiodactyla; family Delphinidae; genus Lagenorhynchus; species Lagenorhynchus albirostris. The sequence goes on along the minus strand of NC_083109.1, from coordinate 5,309,202 downwards.
TTAATGCCCACATAATGTCAACCTTCTGCTGGTGGGATTTCTTCTTTTTGGTCTGAGTAGTTCCTGACCCTCTTTTTGGAGGGGTCCCATAGTGCTGGACCCACAATCCGTGACCTTCATTTACAGGAAGGGCCCCTGCCTCCTTCACTACACGCCCCGGGGAAGGGGCCACAGCCAACCATCACCTGGACATCTTTTGAGGCTGGCGTGGCGGGCAGCCTTTCCTGCTCCCCAGGGGCTATGTCAGGAATGGCCGCAGGCAGGCCACAGGACACTTACTGGAATATTTCCGGTCACCTTTCTGGGATAGTTACTTGTTACCATCAGCAGAATTTTCTTAGGGACGATACGTAACATAATCCCAAATGACGCTTCCCATGGTGGAGGGAAAATACGGGGACTTTATAACGAAATTAGAGGAGCTTCATGTTGACAAAGAGAAGGCCTTCCAGAAAAGCCCACACTTTCATGTTTTTTCAATCGATTAACTTGAGATGGGCTGTTCCTTGAGCAGTAAATATCCTTTTACTCAACACACTAATGTAAAATTAACACGATGGCTGGTGGCCTCTAGTTTGAAGACTATTTGCTTGGCAGCCTCATTAGTACTTCAAGGTAATAACATTGAGTGTCACCAGGGCCAAGTCCTGTGTTTCTAAGTGAAGCTGCCTTTTCCATGGCAGTCTAGAGACTTCCACGTCCAAGTCTTAAATGGACCTGAAATTTGTGTCGTGTATTTGTCTAGTTATTAGTCCTTTTTTTTTTTTTAGGACCTTGCTACATGTACTAACTTTTTATGTAACATCAGTCACGATCAGGAGGTAATTTGTTTTTATTTTCTTTCAATCTCGTTCCCGTGAGGATAGCAGTGGAGGTGGATTCTCCTTTTCTTCTCCATGTTCTCTACCCAGAAATGATACGCTTGGCCCTCAAGAAACATACATTCCTCTGAAGAGCATCACGGAAGCGGGGCCCTGTGTCCTTTTACTAGGAGGCCGGAGAGTCATGTCTGGTGGCTGGGGTCTGCCTTTTATACCGGAAGAGAACCGACCAGCTCAATCGCTTCACAGTCTCTAGAGCATGGCGACCAGTCACTCGAGGGGGGTTTGTGGATTTAGGGGCCTTTCTCCAGGGAGACATAGTTGGCAGCTGGTTTGACAGAAAGGCGTGTTGAAAGCCCCTTGGGTGAAACCCCCTGAGGCTGGCACTGTCAACCCCAATGTACAGATGAAGAGGGAGCCTCAGACAGGAGAAGGCGTTTGCCTGAAGTCAAATTGCTGTTGGACCCAAACCCAGATCTCACCAAGCCGCAGGCCCGCCGTCGCCACAGACCCACTGCCTCCCGGGGACGGAAAGGCCGCGGTCGGGAAGACCTCAGAGGCGGGCTGGTGGCCAAGGCCGTTCCCGGGGTCCGTGTGGCCGTGGGAAAGACACTGTCCCCTGGGAACACGGTCAGCAGGACACGTCTGGCTGGGAAGAACTTTGAAGCTGGGCGGCCAGTCCCTGGGGCTCCCCGGAGGCTGGGAACCCAGGCCTCTGTTCAGACACGCTGTTCAAGGGCCCTCCAGGCCCTCTGTGTGGGAAAGGGGACGGCCCAGCCACCGGAGAGCGGAGTGTGGACGAGAGAGGAGGAACCGCGTTCCAGAGCCTGTACATCGGGATGTTCCGCAAAGAGAGGTCCCCGGGGGTCAAAGGGCCAGTCCCGGGTTTGTCAGCAAAGGCAGGATGCGTGGCAGCGGTGGTGGCTCAGAGAGGCCCTGCCCTGTGCTGCGTGCACGTGGTTGCAGGAAGCACAGGGCGACGCTGGGAGTGGGAGACCCGGTCTGGGGCCCGGCTCTGCCGGCTCCTGGCCGGGTGGACTCGGGCAGCCTGAGCGTCCTCTTGAGGTGGGAATAATAAGACTGCCGACCTCGCTGGAGGATGCACTGGCTGCCGTGTGCGAGGCTTGCAGCACGTTTTAATAGTCATAGTGCGTATTGTTAATAGTATGTCATCACCATCCCCACGTCTCAGGTGAGGAATCTACGGCAAAGCCAGGGAGGAACCAGCGCGAGGGATGCACTTGGGCCAAAACCAACTCTATTGCTACCAGTTCTCTGCCCCTCCAGCAGGACAAGGAGAGGAAGTGACCTGCCCGAGGACACAGAGAACCTGATGGGAGTAGACTCTGACCCAGACCTTTCGGCCCCCAAACCCACCACTGTAGGGTGGAGAACTCGGCTGTGAACACCAAACGAGGGGGGTGGGCGTGTTGGGAGCCGAGGAGCTGGCGGCCCCTGACCCTCGAGAGGAGATGTCTGCCATTCAGTTCCAGCCACTTGTTTCAGGCAGGAATGTTGGCCCAGTAAGGCCAGAGCTTAAAAGTTTTCCAAAAGAGGGACCTCCCGGGCGGTCCAGTGGTTAAGACTTAGCCTTCCAGTGCAGGGGGTGTGGGTTCGATCCCTGGTCAGGGAGCTAAGATCCCACAGGCCTCGTGGCCAAAAAACCCAAAACATAAAAAACAGAAGCAATATTGTAACAAATTCAGTAAAGACTTTTAAAAGATGGTCCACATTAAAAAAAAATCTTAAATATAAAAAGGTTTCCAAAAGAGTCAAGAGATCTAGATTTTTTTGTGGGAAACATCCTCACTTTTAAAGCCGACAGCCAATTCGATGAAAGTATACTCCACTTGCCAACTGACTACAGTCTCCAGGCCTCTGGTTTGAGACCTCTTCTCTACCCCTACACTGTCTTGAATCTAGAAAACCACATTCTCTCCAACTGTGCCTCACAGTGCCACGTTTGGAAAGCCTTAAAGAGAGCTCACCAACTCCAGGAAAGGCCTCTTGGAGAAAGGTTGTTCATACCTCAATCCAGCCACGCATCTATCCATGTGCCCATCATACACACATACATTCACTATTCCGTCCACCCATTCCTCCACTCACCTACCCACTCATCCATTCATCCATCCATCTACCCATCCACCCATCCATCCATCATCCACCCTTCCATTCATCCATTATCCATCCATCCATCCATCTACCCATCCACCCATCCCTCCATCCATCATCCATCCACACAACACCTCACGCATGCACGTATCCATCTATTCATTGACCCATCCATCTATATTCATTTATACATTTTTTCATCCATGTATACGTCCATCTTTTCTTAAAAAAAAAAACCCTACCATGTGCTGAGGCTGGAAACACAGAGATGCAAACTAGTATACCCACACAATGGAATATCATTCAGGCTCAAAAAGGAGGGTAGTTCTGTAAATTCTATGCCACAGCATGGATAACCTTGAGGACATCATACTAAGTAAATAAGCCAGTTGCAAAAAGATGAATACTGTATGATTCCACTTATATGAGGTCCCTAGAGGAGTCAAAATCACAGAGACGGAAAGTAGAAGGGTGGTTTCCAGGGGCTGGCAAGAGCGGTGAAATGGGCAGCTATAGCTTAACGTGGATAGATTTCCACTTCTACAAGATGAAAAGCATTGGATGGTGGAGATGGTCGCACAGCATTACAAATGTGTTTAATACCACTGAACTGTACACTGAAAAATGGTTAAGATGGTAAATTTTATGTTATGTGAATTTTACAGTTTTAAAAATTGGGGAATAAGGGGGGGGCGGTGAAAGGAGAAATTCCCAGGTCCATCTACCTGACCACTAGTGAAGCCAAGGATAGAATCAAGGCTCTTCCCCTAACACCGCAGACCGACCCTAGTCCTCCACGTCTCACTGGCCTCCAGGGCAAGGCCAGCATCATTGCCTCTTCTGAACTGTGCACTCCCAGCCTGGCTGGCCTCCCTGTTTCCACTTCCCCTCTTTCCAATCCATCCTCCACCCTGCAGTTGACCTTTGCAGAAAATTTCATTCATTGTTTTACTCTCCTGCTTAAACTCCTTCAATGGTCTCCCTTTATTGTAAGGATTAGGACCCAAATCCACGGATTATGCCTCCAAACTCATCTTTCACTATTCTCCACTGAATGCCACACACTGGCGGTGGTTCTGTCCCATTTCCTGCTCCAGGGTGTTTGGTCAAGCCATCCTCTCTGCCTGGAATCCCTTCCTGCCCCCCGAATAGATCCTGCTGCTCTTTCAGGATTAGCTTAAATGTCGCCACCTCTGGGGCCCTTTGCACACTGTCCCCCAAATCCACTTCCTTCATAGCGTTATCACAATTTCTGATTAGACATTTACTTCTTCGTTTATTTTCTGTCTCCTCATAGTAGGACATAAGCCCTGTAAGAGCAGGGACTGTACCTCGTCTGCCATGTTCCACCAGCCCCGTGACCAGCATGCAGTAGGTGCTCAATAAACACACGTTGAATAACTAGAGAGATGGGCAAATGAAGAACAACCCCTTTCTGTACTTCCAGTGGGCATGAAAAAGAAAGATTGAGATGTGGAGAGAAGAAAGGGAAACCTCCAGGGAATTATTCTGGGTATAGGTGACATCGTTTTGGGCGTTTGTTACTTCAGAGGCCATGAAGAAAGCCTCCAGGGCTCAACGATTTCTAAACTTCTCTGATTCCATCTCTGGGTTTGGAAGGACTTGGCCAAATTTTGTACGTCACTTCCTGTCTCTAGGAAATTTAAGATTCCTCTTTTAAAACGACGAAGAAAATGGAAAAAGGATTAAAGTTCAGGAGAGTCAAGAATTAGGTGAGGTGTCTCTTTCTATGTAGATGTTTATGTTTCTCTATTGAACTGGGAACTTCCATTAAGCAACACTATGGATTTCCTTAAAGTATATCTGGGTGGTTTAAATATAGAATTTTATTGGAAAAAACAGAATCGAGTGGAAAATCATTCCCTTCTCCCTGACATGTCGGGCAAACCACGTGCGATTCTTCACCGCCAACTCTACAAAATTGGGCCAAGAGGCATCCTTAAGATGCAGCAGCCTCAGGACCCAGAGGAAACAGGGCAGCCACACAAGCTCAGTCACTAACGGTAAAAGGCACAGCTACTGTCCAGCCACCTAACCAGGTCCTCAGACAGTCAGCATTTGAGAACTTGCAGCAAAAATAGTCGAACTCTGTGCTTCTCCTCTCTGCAGACCTCCAGCTCAGCTGAAAAGTTTGTGAGCTTTTGCTGAGCGCAAGCATTCCGAATACACCCTCTCATTTCATCTTTACTAGAATTGTATGAGTTCATACTATCATTATCCCCATTTTGCAGATAAGGAAACTGGGCAGAAGAATGCTGAGTAGTTCTCCCTTGACCAGTGGTCAGTAAGGACCTGAGTAGTTTGCGCCGGGTCATACTACTAGTTAGTGGTGAAGCCAGGAAAGGAGCTGGAGCAGGTAGTCTTATGAACTCTTGAAATTAATCCTGTCTTGGAAGGGTTACCTTCCAAGGAACTGCTGGGGGTGGAATCAAAATTGGCCCATACAGGAGCAGCAGAGACAAAGGAAAATATAAGGTGTATATAAAGGTGGGTGGAATAGAACCAGGATAATAATTTTTAACACTACATGGAAATAACAGAAAAAAAGAAGATCTGGTGGGCTTCCCTGGTGGCGCAGTGGTTGGGAGTCCGCCTGCCGATGCAGGGGACGCGGGTTCGTGCCCCGGTCCGGGAGGATCCCACATGCCGCAGAGCAGCTGGGCCCGTGAGCCATGGCCGCTGAGCCTGCGCGTCCGGAGCCTGTGCTCTGCAACGGGAGAGGCCACAACAGTGAGAGGCCCGCGTAACGCAAAAGAAAAAAAAAAGATCTGGGAACCACACATCTTTGTAAAAATTCAGGAAAGTTAATCTCATGTGGAAACAAGTAAGCTCAATTGACCTCAGAAAAGCACTGAGGTCAAATCCCACGCAGAATTATAATACAAAGAAATAGAGAGCAAGATAACCTCCCCACGGAAATGAAATCATGCCACTGTGACCTTCTATTTCCAAATAGAAGCAAAAGATATAAAGAAAATGATACAAGACATGAAAAGACAATGTAGGGGTTCCCTGGTGACGCAGTGGTTAACAGTCCGCCTGCCAATGCAAGGGACATGGGTTTGAGCCCTGGTCCGGGAAGATCCTATATGCCGTGGAGCAACTAAGCCCGTGAGACACAACTACTGAGCCTGTGCTCTAGAGCCCAATTGCTGCAACTAGAGAAAGCCTGCGTGCAGCAACGAAGACCCAGCATAGCCAAAAATAAATAAATTAAATAAATAATTTTTTTAAAAGACAATGTAAATCAGAATTAGAAAAAATTCAGGAATGGGGTAACAGAACTCAGGAAAGAATTAGAAATAAAAGAAAATAATAACTACAGAAATAAAGAGTAAACTAGAAGAAATATACACATGTATAAACACAGCAAATGATGCTTAGGAGAAACAGAACATGAAAAGGAGAACATTTTTAAACTCAGAGACACAGGCTCATAGCCAGGGTGGCGCAAAGGGAACAGAGTTATGTCCCTGCCCGAAACAACTCAAAAGCCAAACAAAATACTTGAAACCATAATTTTCAGATGTTGGAAAACAGGCAGCACAGGACAGTGAGTTGCTGAGAAAAGGAAAGAAAAAAACAAACAACGCAGTGAGCCCAGCTTATTGACTGAAGAGATTCCAGGGCACAGTGCTAGGAGGAGGAACCCAAACATCTTGGCAATCTCCTTGGGTTGAGAAGACAGAGTGGACAATTCAGGGAAGTCAAAATGGCTAGAACTTACAGCAGTGTAGCAGCAAACAGAGAGCTGCACAGAGAGAACATTCCAGAAATCTGCAAAAGGTTTCTCTCAAGCCTTCAGGTAAGTACTGATCAGTGCATGCGAAGAAACGACCCAAAGCTAAGGGCAGAACCACCAGAAAGGAACAGGCAGAATGATTCCTGGAGCTCACACAGGGGTGGGAATAATTTGTGCTGCCACCAGCCAGGATGGAAAAACCTGGTAACACACAGGACGTTGCATAGAGTACTCAGAAGGGCATCGCCTCCATCGTTGGGCCAGAGTAACCCAGACTGTGCTGTTCCCACCTAACAAAGACTGGAAACAAACTTCAAAAGGATGGAAATGTTTCCAAGAAATGTACCTGCATTCCAGAACAAAGTTCATTAATTAAGGGAATATAAAACTATCCAGTACCCTCAACAGGGTAAAATCTGTAATTCCAATTGTAAAAACAGGAAAATAATGAGAAAAAAGCTAACCAATAGCTGATAGAACCAACAGATGATAGAATTTGTAGATGATATTAGAAAAGTTATTCTGATTACATTCCATATGTTCAAGAAGATAGAGGAAAGCATTAAGGAGATACCTAGAAAATATAAAAAGAACCCAACTTCTAGAGTTGAAAATAATCACATCTGACATATACAATACACAGGATGAGATTGCCAACAGATTAGACACTACCAGAAGAAAAGATCTGTGAACTTGAACACAGAGCCATCGAAAATCCCAAAATGCAGAGAGAGGAAAACAGTAACAAAAAGGAGAGATAAAAAGGATTTCAGAAAAAAGTGACACCTATTGAATATTGGCAAAGAAGTTCTAACAAAGAGTAACTGAGGAAGATCACCAAAGCAAGGAAACAGAAACAACACTAAAAATAATAATAATTCAAGAAACCTTTACTGAAGACAAGGAGATTTGAACCTGCATATTGAAAGAATGATGGAAATATTTTATATCTTAATCACAGTGGTGGTTGCATGACTGTGTCAAAACTGACACAATAGAAATGGTCAATATAAAGAATGCATTTTACTGTATGTAAGCTATACCTCCGTTTAAAAAATGATTTGAAATTACACACTGCAAGAGTACACAGGGTAAGTATCTGAGAAGATTGACTCAGAAAGACTATCACTGAGTCATATTCTAAAGTAAAATCACAGGACTTTAAAGAAAAAACAAAATCCATTGGCCATTTAGGCAAAAGCAGCAAGTGATTTATAAGAGAAGAGAAAATTGTCACACTTCTTGACAGCAATGTTTTATGCCAGAAGACGATGTTAGCTGCGGTTGGTCTTCGTTGCTGTGCGCAGGCTTTCTCTAGCTGCGGTAAGCGGGGGCTACTCTTTGTTGCAGTGCACGGGCTTCTCATTGTGGTGGCTTCTCTTGTAGCGGAGCACAGGCTCTAGGCGCACGGGCTTCAGTAGTCGTGGCTCACGGGCTCTAGAGCGCAGGCTCAGTAGTTGTGGCACGTGGGCTCAGTTGCTCTGCAGCATGCGGGATCTTCCCAGACCAGGGCTCAAACCCGTGTCCCCTGCACTGGCAGGCGGATTCTTCACCACTGCGCCACCGGGGAAGTCCAGCATAATATTTTTAAGGCATTGCAAGGAAGAAAACATGAGCTAAGGATTTGAAATTTCACAAACTGACTTTTATGTATAAAGGCTACAAACTGTTAGCAATGTGCAATGGGAATACTGTTCCCACGGGTTCTTCCCAAGGAATCTACTCGAGAATGGGATTCAGACAACCAAGATAACTAGAGGAAGCTTTACATAAAGACCAAGGGTGAGTATTAAATACTGGCTCCCTTTTAAACTAGCAATAAAGAGGGCTAAAAGGGAGAGGATATAGTTTGTAACGGCAATTACTCAGTCATACAATCACACAAAAGTGGGGAGAGAGTAGGAGGAGTGTATGCAAAGAAATTTTAAACTGCTCTCAGTAATTATATTGTTGGTGTTAGTATCGGAGTTATCTGAGATGGTCGTGGGTGTTCTGCAAGATAACGTAAAAGAACAACCATGGGATATATTAATTCTGTCATCACCTGTGCCCATGAATATAGGGGTATTAAATAAAACATCTGTAGTCTTAGATTTGAATGTGAATACTCCTAAGTGTTAAAATTCCTTAAAAATAAGCATCAACCTGACAGCAATGAGCATCTGAGGGACCCAGACTGTGGTGTCAGAATACCATGTCCCAGTACGAGCAGCCAGGCTTCTTGGAGAAATGGCTGGTTTGAGGTCTAGGGCAGGAAATGTTCACAATGGACCCAGAAGAGCAAGAAAACAAGTGTACTAGTCACGTCAAAGGACAAAACAGAACTCGAAGAAGATTCCAGCAGCCGAAGAGAACGCAATTCGAGCTTCAAAAAGTAAACTATTTGTAATGGATTAAAACCTAGCAAATAGTTTTAGATCTATGAGTTCATAATGGCATTTAAAAAGTAAAGTTGATCATCTTTGGAGGATGGTGGGAGATCAACTCATTATCTTGGAAATTGACGCACGAAGAAAGAATCAGGTATTTATCCGATCTTTCTCTTGTGAACTGTACCACTGGGTAATCAGATAGATGAGGGGAAACAGCTCTTTATAAAAATATTCCAGCTAATAAATGAAGGAGGAATAGCAGAATTAAAACATGACCATTTTGCAACCCCCGGGGAATTAATGGCTCTAAGAACAGAGCATCACTTGCTGCTAGCGTCGGGGAAAAAAGAGACATCAGACAGGGCTTGCCTCCTGATGAAAGAACACAGTATCATCTGAGGTCAAGCTAAAAAGATTGAACCTGAGTCTGATCAAGCCACTGGACCAGCTTCCAATTTACAGAAAACACAGAGGACAAAGTACATGTTAAACTGCCCAGAGTTTGCAATCAGCCAAACCCCGGCCGTGGGAAATTCTTGGATCAATTTCTTGGATTCTTCCAGACTGTAACAAATTAAATGGCAAAGGCGGGGGTGGGGGGGGGGTGGGGGACAAAACTGTAGATTACAAGGGACTTAAAAGACATAACGAAATATTTTAAGCAGGCAAGACTAAACCATAGTGGCTAGGGCAGCACACCAGGGCAACAAAACTACAAAGAAACACAAGAGAGAGGCTGCTATAGAAGGCAGGTAACGGCGCCTTTTGGAGGAGGAGGTTGGACTACGTGGACGGTCTTTGAAGGTAGGAGGCGAAGTTATGTTTCTTCATCCAGGTGGGGCTACAGGGGTGTCTTCCTTCGAGCAATTTCTTCAGCCATGCAGTTGTTTGGTGTGGTTTGCAGTCTGTTTTATTTTACAGTAAGAAAAGGTTAAAATCCTGCATATTGCAGAGTCATGTTGACAGTACTTAGAACACATATCTTGGAAGAATGGAAGTAAATACACTGAAACAGTGACCGTGATCGCCGTTGGGGGAGAGGATTCTTCCCTGTGCTTTTCCGTATTTTCCACTGTGGTCTTTTTAAGTTGAAGAAAAAGTTGTACGTCTATCTTCTACTTGTTTAATCTCTGAGCTTTTAATTGGATGTCCCAGAGGGAGGAAAGGTCTGTATTTGGATTTTTCTGTCTTATTAACCACAATATCCCCTGTACCTAAAACAGTTGCCGGAGTATAAAGGGCAGTCAATACGTATTTATCGACTAAAGGAACAAACAGATGGATAGGTCCGGAATGTTTAAACATCCTGGAAGGGGAAAGATAATTGGCACTCTCACCTCAGGTCCTTTCAGAAAACAATTAACTCATCCATCAGACCTCATCACCTCCTTCCCACCTGATGCTAGAGGTCCCCGGGCTGTGCCGTCACGTTCTCATTAAGTGCTGGTCCCTCCGTCAGTGGACAGCTGGCCTCAGAGGCATCGCTGGATGCACTCTTGCCCATAAGCCATCCCCACAGAGGAAACGTCAAGGGCGAAACCTGCTGTCCTACCTGAGAGTCCCAGGACGCGTTCCTCAAACTGCAACAGCCTCGCAGCAGACCCCAAAGCGGGTGGCACTCTGTTCCATCGTGTCCCAGGGAGTACAAGTGTCAGAGTGAGGTTTAAGTCACAAAAACAGGATCCCCATGAACAACCCTCCCCTCGAGGGAAACTTCAAAGTGCTGGTCACCAATAGGTGTGTTGAGGCAGAAAACAATAATGAGCACCATTGCATCATCTCAGTAATGGAAATGCAGTCAAATTGTTCTCGGTGTGCAAAAGTAGTGATAGGAGAGCAGAGCTGACTAAGCTGTCTGCAGTGTCTGCTATGTGCCGGGCACTGGGAAGTAGTTCATTGAATCCTACAACCATGGTCCCATGGGGGAGGAACCATTATCATCCTCAGGGTAGAGGAAAGAGAACTGATGCTCAGAGAGGTTACATAACCTGTCCAAGGTCACACAGTTTTTAAGTAGAATAGTTGGGATTTGATCCCACTTCTAACTTGGAGCCCAAGCTCTTAACCCGATGCTAGGAGCTCAGGGGTGGTGAGGTGGGGGACAAGATGCCCCAGTGCTGTGTAACTGTGTCACTTTGGAGGAAACAGAAAATCTATCTCCAAACGGCATGAGGACTTTTATTGGCTCATGTAACAGGAAATCTAGACGAGGGTGGGCTTTGGCAGCTCAGTGATGTCACGGGACCCTCCCTGGTGTCTTTCTGTTTGGTTCTGCTGTTCATCGTTTGGTTGGCAGGCCCTGGGTTGAACAGCACCTACTCAGAAGGGGAGAATGCTGAGAAAAGCTAATGATGAGACTCTCTGCAAAGGTGTGAGAGCCACAAGAAGCAGGGCTCCCCTGTCCGCCCCTCCATCCACAAGCGACCACAGAAGGCATCACCCTTTCCCAAGGATGGGCTATCGGCACCTGGCAAGACCTGCAGCTAGTGGTCACCTGACAGAGGCCAAGAAAGGCAGGCGCTGCAACCCCAGCTCAGCAAGAGGGACCCAGGGACAGAGATACTACTGGCCCCTCTCTCCTCTTGGCCCCTGAGCAAATGCGGGGACCTCCCATTGGCCAACCCAACCAGAAGCCAGAGAGCAAGGGAGCCTGGCTACGCAGCAGTCCACTGGGACATGGGGTCCCCTCTGGACTTGGTTTCTCCACCTGCCAAATGGGTGTGAACTGCTGGACAAGATGGTCGGGAGGGTCAAGTAAGGCGACCTTCACAAATGACCTTCGGAACCAAGTCCCCTTGGGCTCAGAAGGGGAGCCAGGCCTGCTTTCCCACTGCTGGGTCCCCAGCACCTGGCTCAGTGCCCGGCACACAGTAGGTCTCCATAATAGGTCTCTTTTAACCCCAGGTGTCACCTCTCTGCCCTCACCCGCGCCCCCGCCCGCTCTGCCCACTCCCCTCCAGCCCCAGAGCCCCGGCTGCCCGCTCATCCTCACAAGCACCTCACCCCCTGCCAGCCCAGGGCCTTTGCACTTGCAACCTCTTCTGCCTGGACATTGCCCCCAATGTCCACACGGTGTGTCCACTGCCTTTGGATCCAAGAGCAAATGTCCCGTCCTCAGTCCGACCATCCCCGGCCACCCTACCTGAACTGACCCCTTCACCCTGCTCTATGCTTCTTCATAGCAGCTGACCCCTTCCCGTCTCCTGAGCAGGTGTTTCTCCCACTGGAACCATGTCTGTGCCTCGCTCCCCTCTGCACTCCCAGGTCCCAGCCTGGCACACGGGCTTCTGTTACATGTTTGTTTTGTTAGCTATAGCTGTATTAGCACATTGATGGTACATCCATTGTCATGGTTATTACTCAGTCTTAGATGTCCCTGGCTCACTTCATCCTCCCAGCAACCGGGTCCTGCAGGAAGCCGGGCGGAAGCTCCGGGTCAGACCTGAACTCGGGGCCGTGCGAGCCACACCCTGCCCGTAATCTCTCCATGGAGAGCGGCAGCCACCTCTCAGTGGACGGGTGAGTTGCGCAGGGACAAGTGTGTGGGTAGCAGTCACCCCGAGGTTCAAGGACCACTCCCATCCCTTCTGCAGAGGTGGATCTCCTCCTCCCTGGCAGCTGGATCTGAATTTCCCATCCCCCAAGAACGGCCTGAAGGCTCTCTCCCAACGCGTGCCCACCTTTGAAGGCTTCTCTGTATTTCGAAAAGAGAGTCCCCTCGCCGTGCCCCCGCGCCCCGCCTCGCCCTCTGCCCTGCGGCGGAGTCAGCGGCCCCTGTGCTCCCTCTGCTTCGACCCCTTTCTATTTTTCAGCTAGTTGAGCTGTTAAGGCGTTGACCGGCTGCCACAGCAAGAGCTTCAGGCGGAAACCTGGCAGCCTCTGGTCTTGAACCCTAAACAAAGGGTCTGATGCCGGGGCCTGGGAAGAGGACAGCGGCCCAGATGCCCGCGCACGGATCTCTAAGATCCCCGTTTTTTTTTGTGTTTTTTTTTTTTACATCTTTATTGGAGTACAATTGCTTTACAATGGTGTGTTAGTTTCTGCTTTATAACTAAGATCCCCGTTTGTCTCATAGCTCTGCACTTGGGCTGCGGGAAGTTCACGGCCCGTCCGTCAGCGGAGTGTTAGCAGTAGCTGCTAAGGACTGATTTCGGAGAACGGCTGGGGCTCTGCCCGGGGACCCCAGGGGCCCTGCCTCCTGTCCACCTGCTGGCCGGGCGGGGGTCACTCTGCAAGGAAAGGCCAGTTTCAGGGACATCAGAGGACCCTGGCGTTCGGAAGAGGTTCTCTGGAAGCAGAATCCTGGCAGGTCCTGAGGCGGCCGTGGGCTGGGCGTTTCCAGACCCCGAGGCCCTAAGGGGGACTTGAAGGAGGTCATCCAGACGCTGAGCCCTTTATGACGCGCACAATGTGCCAGCCTGGGGCGCAGTGACCATTTCATCTCCTCCAAAAGCCTGCACAGAAGGGGCCATTCTGCCAGTGAGAGATGAGAGCCCCGGGCTGGAATCAGCGCCACCACCAGCGAGAGGCAAGACCTGGCATTTCTCCACCTACAACACAGCTCCTGACCGCCGGCCTCTGCCTGTGCTTCTTGCTATCCATTCACCACCCTGCAGTGAGAACCTTGTACCCAAAACTCAGACCTGATTGTGTCCTGCAGAGCTCAATATCCTTCAGTGGCTCCCCAGTGCCCTGGAAGAGAAAGTACAAATTCCTTAACTAGGTTCCCAAGGGAGCTCATCACCTATCCCCACTGGCCTTCCCGCCCTCACTTCAACCATCACCCACCCCTCTCATTCCTTCATAGTCTCTCTCTGTCTCCCTCTGTCTGACTGTCTGCTCTAAGTTTCTTTGTTCCTTTCAGAGTCCTGGTCTCTCCTACTCCATCTTTCTCCTGTCACAACTCTTATCAGACCATGCAGTAAATTCTTTGTAACAAGTTGGTATTCCTACACCCAAACACACACACACACACACAGAGGATGATAAATTCCAGGAGAGGGGCAGGGACTGTATCTTTTTGTCCACCACTCCACCGCCAGAGACCCACGTGGTACTTGACAAATAGCAGGTGGTTGAAGCATCGGGTATGGAAGTCTGCTTAGGGCTCTTTCCTCAACACGTTGGTGCCTTCACAAGGTAACTCACTGTGCACTGGTGGCTCGATCTTCTTTCCCTCTGAAAATGCAACCCGTGGCTGAAAGTTAAGGGAAGAGAGGGCTGATAGTGGGGGAAGACTTTGGGGAAGGAGACGTGGGTAACTGAGCCAGCACCAGGGTTTCCCTGAGAGTAGAAGGAGATTATACAACCAAGGTTCTTGGATTTACCTTCTTTTCCCGGGTATTTTAGTGCATTCAGGCTGCTATAACAAAATACCATAGACTGGGGGGATTGAACAACACACATTTATTTCTCACAGTTCTAGAGCCTGGGAAGTCCAAGGTCAAGGTGCTGACCAATTCGGTTCCTGGTGAGGCCCCTCTTCCCAGCTGGCAGACAGCCTCCTTCTCGCTGTGTCCTCACATGGCAGAGAGAGAGATCCTTTCTCTCCTGTCTTGTTTTACAAGGGCACTAATCTCATGGTGGGAGCTCCATCCTCATGACCTTATCCCCTCCCAAAGATGCCCCCTCCTAATGCCATCGTGCTGGGGATTAGATTTCATCTTACAAGTTTGGGGGACACAGTTATTCAGTCCACAGCACCAGTGTTAACCCCGCTGCCCCAGCACTTCTTTCTGATCCTGCTGACTTGTGATGCTGCAGGGTAGGCATCATAAGAATCACTGGCCTGGGGAGCCTCCCAAGAATGCAGACTCCTGGGCCTTGTCCCCAGTATTTGGAGACTTTAGGGGGGACCCAGGAATCTGCGTGTTTTACAAGCCCCCCACATCACTCTCATGAAGGCGGTCCATGCAGCACGCTTTGAAAAACACTGTCTAGCGTGTTGAGGATGCTTCAGTGCTGTGCCAGGCTCGTCACTTCCTTGAATTCACAAGCACTCAGCACCATGTGACGAGCCGTAAAAATAAAAATAGTTGGTGTCAGCCATGCACCAGGTCCAATTATGATTAATCTCACTTATTACTAACAATAACCCAAAAAGGTGATCACTGTCTCCATTTTCTAGGTTGGGAAGCTGAGGCTCAGAAAGACACAGTTCCTTGCCCTGGATCGCACAGCACGCAAATACCAGGACGTGGAACTGAACCCAGGTGCTGCCCACCGAGGTGCTCGTACCCACAACATATCAGGCCTTTCTTTTTGTTCTTGATGCCCTGTGGGTCTAGAGCCAAAATCAAGCCAGGGTGAGGAATCAGAAATGAGACTCTGGTGGATTCTTCTGGGCTCAGGCAAATACTCAGTGGGTCAGCAGATGGTGGACCATGGACACGAACCATGCTGACCCTGGCAAGTAACAGCTCTGCCTCCGTGTCCTAGTCTATGGAACAGAAATTGAATGTCAACTCCATAGGGTTGTTGGAGGACTGCAAGGTGTAAGGAGCCTGGAACATAGTAAGTGCTCAATAAACAGTAGTCCTTGTGATGGTGGCTGATGTGGTTCCCAGCTTATGTGGGGGGCTGAGATGTCTTAGCTTAATAAGGTGGCTTTCCTGATGCGGATGTGGGATTCCTTTAAGCTTTTAAACTAGTTAATTGGCTACTGAAAACATATTGAAAATTAGTAAAAAAAATAAAATTCATTTCTAGTTAATTAGCAACTCACCCTATTATTAGTTTTCAATCTGGTAATTTTTACAACCTACCCTCCTCTCTTCCATTCCATTCTGTGACTCACGATCAGTTTACCCAGCGTTTCTCTATTTCCCCATCATGCACTTTCATAAATATTATTTAACTGTGTGAAGTGTATGGGATCTGTTTGGAATGAAAGTCGCTTTGCAAATAGAAGTGCAGTCGACATACACTGCATTTAAAATCTCTGGTGAGGGGTGGCGAGGGGATGAGGAAGAAGCCACTTAGTCGTACTTGGGTCTGAGCTTAGAAAAATCTCCTCTCTTCCTGCCTGGTTGGCCAAGACAATATGACTAAAATCTCCCTGGGAAGGAAAAAAGTGCCTTGATGCTTAAGATGCAAATTGAAAATGGAGAGGTAACAGGAGAGCCCTGAGTTCCTGGACGTTGCTCTCTCCTCCCGGGGGCTGTGACAGGGACACACAGACACTTTCGCAAGATCTGTTTCTGCAACTGAAAAAATAAGAATTTTTCGTTGGTGGTGGAGAGGTGACAGGAATGGGGCCAGCCCCTGCCATCCAGATAGATTTGGGGCTGGGACATAAGAAATGATGGATTTGAAAAACAAAACCAGAGTGAAAGTGCATTTTTTTAAAATAGATCTTGATTGGAGTATAGTTGCTTCACAATACTGTGTTACTTTCTGTTGTACAACAAAGTGAATCAGCCAGATGAATACATATATCCCCATATCCCCTCCCTCTTGAGCCTCCCTCCCACCCTCCCTATCCCACCCCTCTAGGTCATCGCAAAGCACCGAGCTGATCTCCCTGTGCTATGCGGCTGCTTCCCACTAGCTATCTATATTTTACATTCGGTAGTGTATATATGTCGATGCTACTCTCACTTCGCCCCAGCTTCCCCCTCCCCCTCCGTGTCCTCAAGTCCATTCTCTATGTCTACGTCTTTATTCCTGCCCTGCCAGTAGGTTCATCAGTACCTTTTTTTTTTGTAGATTCCATATATATGTGTTAGCACACGGTATTTGTTTTTCTCTTTCAGAATTACTTCACTCTGTATGACAGACTCCATATGGCCCAGTAATCCCACTACTGGGCATATACCCTGAGAAAACCATAATTCAAAAAAAGACATGTACCATAATGCTCATTGCAGCTCTATTTACAATAGCCAGGACATGGAAGCAACCTAAATGTCCATCAACAGATGAGTGGATAAAGAAGATGTGGCACATATATACAGTGAAAGTGCTTTTAATCAAAGAAATGAACATCTGGGCTTCCCTGGTGGTGCAGTGGTTGAGAGTCTGCCTGTCGATGCGGGGGACGCGGGCTCGTGCCCGGGTCCGGGAAGATCCCACATGCCGCGGAGCGGCTGGGCCCGTGAGCCATGGCCGCTGAGCCTGCGCGTCCGGAGCCCGTGCTCCAAAACGGGAGAGGCCACAGCAGTGAGAGGCCCGCGTACCCCCCAAAAAAAAAAAAAAAAAAGAAATGAACATCAGTGCAGAATTGTGATTGCCCACAAACCTGCTTGGTCTCAACTCTTCAGCAAGTGAGAGCCAGGCTGGGCGGCTGGACGTGTTTGGGGACCTTAATTGTAGGTCTGAAGGGCTTTTCTCACTTCTCTCCCCTGGGACGTCTGGAGCTGCTGCCAGACCATGTGATGCAAATTAGAAAACATGTTCCCTTGGGAGGAAGCTGCCCCACACTCTGCGGCTGAAAGAGGGGTGCCTGGGCTGGACTTACACCCTCTGCTGAGCCGTGAGGATGCAGAGGGAGAGAAGCCACGAGTGTGTGCAGGGAGAGGTGCCCGCCCCCCTTCAAGGTAGGATTGCACAGCCACGGAAGCATCCTTCAGGGGGACCAGAGGCAGCCGGCGTAGGGGACTAAGGCGTGCTGGGGCACACAGGCTGGTCTAGCTGCTCGGGATAAGGGCAGAAAACTGTGCCCGGCACCCGCCACAGACTCCACCAACTGAGCAAGCCCTGCCACCCTTGCGTTGAACTTCTCCCTCAGCCCAGCTCTGCGTCCCCCATCTTTGACTTCCCTTGCTAAGTGTTGATCCCTAACCAACATGTCAGCCCCCCAAATTCCATGTCAGCATCTGCTTCTGAAGGGCCCAGCCTGCGACTCCATGTCCTGCCGTCTCCGTCCAGTTGGAGAGACAGATGTCCACGAAGGAGCGGAGGACACACAGTGAAAGTTGCAGCTGAAATCTCTGGAAACAGGAGCCGCCCTGACTGTGAAACGTTCCGGGCAGAGGAGCAGGGCTGGGCGGCAAGTCTGGAAGGGGCTTTCTTGTGGTGAAATCGGATGGGATGGTGGAGTTGACAGGGGAGGGGAGGAGGGGCAGGGCCTTTCCAGGCTGGGGCGCAGGCCCTGGGGGGGCAGGGGCAGAGGAAAGCCCAGTGTGAGGGAGCACAGGTGTGAGAAGCAGTCAGGAAGTTCGGCAGGGCTGGGCCCTGCAGGGCCTGGTAGGAAAAAGCAAGGAGTTTGGTCTTCATTCTAAGGCTGTTGTGTCCCAGACCTGGGGTGATCTGCTCAGATCTGCCGGGTGCAGAGGGCATTCAGCCTTCGCCTCTGGGAGGTGGACTGCTTCTAGGTCGGGTGGCGGCTGGGCTCTTTGGGCAACAAGGAACCACCGTCCTTCTGTAAGGAGAACAGTGTCTGGCGAGGACGTGCAGCTGAGGGCAGCGTTGCACAGAGGGGCCCCAGCTTGGCTGTGGCGGGCGCCCCCAGGGCATCATCGCCCCCCCGCCCCGGCCGGCGCCTCACTGATGAGCTCAGCCCTGGGCCTGCCTGGGAGGCGGCCGGCCCGCTGGGACTCTGCTGGGGAGTATCTGCTGGAGGCTGGGTGTACCAGGGTGTCTGACAGCACGGACACCGCGTGCGTCTCTGTTTTCTCAAGTCTGTGGGGCTTCCAAGGCAGCCGCGAAGCAGCGACTGGTGAAGGCAGGTGCCGAATCCGGTCCCTGCCGCCCTGGATCCTTGTAGAGCCGCCATCAGGCGGATGGGTCGGGGAGCAGAGAGGGGAGCTGGAGGGAAGAAGGCGGGGTGCAGGGGCACCGTCTGGAAGCCACAGGAACGCGTGGAATTCTTCAGCTGGCGCTCAGAGCTCTGGGTTCTAGAGCTAGAGGGACCAAGGGGCCTCTGCTCCATCTGGAAAAACGCCAGGCGCGACGGATGAGGGGGAAACTGATGTCAGCATCGTACACTGCGGGGACTACCGATGGGGTTACGGATGAGAGCAACAGGTGTCTTAGGACGGCTGCTCTTCCGGGCCAGCCCGTTCCCACGAACACCCACATGGACCATCAGGACCCCCGTTACAAGAGGGGAGTGGCTTCAGGAAGCTAAAGGCACTCCTGAGGCCTTGCAGTTACAGATGCCAACCCAGGTCTGGCGACACCAAAGCCACACACCGCCCCCCCCCCCGGTCACCTGGCCACCCTGAGGGGGCCCAGGAAGAGCCACGTGCTGGGCCCTGTGTGCAGGGGGCTGACGTAAGGGGTGGACACCATGCAGTAACCGAGCACCGGGCAGCGGGACCAATGGTGCTGCTGGCAGGAAGTCATTACATCCACGGAGCACTCCCGTTTACAGAGCACTTTCACGCCTGTGTTCTCACCTCAAATCACCCCTGAGCAAGCAGGGGACAGCAGAGAGTTAATAATGATCATAACCTCCCCGGACGCCCTCTCCCCTCTCCCCCTGCTGGGTACAGCTAAACCTGCACATGGGTGTTCCACCATTGGCCAAACCCAAGTGAGAGGCGGAGTCCAGGAGGACCCGTTGGCGTGGTCCCCAGAGGTCAGCCGCCTTGCGGGACGATTCAGGGAGAGCGAGGGAGGGGATGTCACAGACGGTTCCCTCCTTCCTCCAGACTCTACCTCCCCCTCCCTGCCCCCCCACCCAGGGCAGCTTCTCTGGGTTGCCACGGGCTGAACCAGGCCTCCATTCAGTCCACTTAATAAGGACCTACTATGTGCCAGGGATGCTTCCAGGCCTTGAAGATACAGAGGGGATAAAACACAGTGCCTGTTCTCATGGAACAGGGAACACCACTGCTGTGAAAGGACAAAGCTAGCTGGTGTGGAAGACTTATGACCAGAAGGAGGAGGGTGAGAGCAGCCTGCCGTCAGAGGAGGGCATGTTCTTGGCAGACGGCGCAGGGACACAGGGCCAGCAAAGGGCTTACAAAGGCCGCTCCAGTCACTGGGCCACTGCTACGTGCTGGGTTATACTAGCATCTCTGTTCACTGTCTTAAATAGTACCGAATCCCAGCGCAATCACTTAAAGTTCCTTGAGCTTGTTTCTCCAGCAAGACAAGCAAAGCTCTTTGAAGTCTAGGTGCTGCATAGGAGGAATTCAGATCCCAGCTCTACCGTTTCATCCTCTGAGACACAGTTTCCTGAGGGCTCATCAACTTCCCTCTGAGCCTGTTATGAAGATTAGACTGGATCAGGAATACAGCTCCGTCGGTACACTGCCCTGAGTGTCGTGGGTACTTTGTTTCCTATTAGTAGTAATACTACTGTTATAATGGAAGCTAGTGTTTATTAAGGACTTCCCATATTCCAGGCATGGTTCTGAGTGCTTTACCTAGATTAACACACTGAACCCTCACCCTCCTGCGACAAGAGTATTACTATCCCCATTTTATAGATGAGGAAACTGAGACACAGAGAGGTGAAGTCACTTTTCCAAAGTCACACAGCTGCTGAGCAACAGAGCTGGAATTTGAACCCAGGCCAGCCTGACCCCAGGACGCAATGCCATGGTCCTACTGCATTTTATACACAGGAGGACCCCACGAGGAGAGCAAGGTGGACAGGATAATCTTGCCTGATGCCTCTACTGCCATATCCGTGAAGTGGATCTAAGTGATTTGTCCAGAGTCACTGCAGCTCCTAGTCCAGCACCCAGCCCTGCGCTGCGCATCATCCTAGGTGTTTGGCTGGTAGCTGGGGGTCGCTTCTGATTTTCCAAGCGTTTCCTTTTGGATCACACTTCTTTCTAGACATGAAGACAGCACAGTGCAGCAAATCTCAGCCCAACTTTTACTGCAACTGAAAGGTTGCTTCTCCCGCCGCCCTGGAGGCTAAAGGCACAAGGGGTGATTACAACCAGCAAGAGAACTGGAAATAACAGAATCAGACAATGTAGCACAAACATATCTCCCCAGCGACGGGTGCCAGGTATTTACGCTGCAGCAAGACAAAAGCAGACGATCTCTCTGCAGATTTTAGCATTTGCTTCCAAAACGGCAGAAGCCCAGGCAGGGGCACCAGCGGAGGATGGACGGGCATCTGGCACTGATTGGTACCCAGCCTGAATAATACATCAGGGACCTGCGGCCTCATCACAAAAGCCTGAGAGCCAGCCTCCTGCAAACCAGACTCCCCAGGGATTCGCCTCACCAGGTGTCTGAAACTGGAAATAAAGTGAGAGGGATGTTTCTAGACGGACTCTTAAGTTGAGCTCCGGATGAGAAATGGAGATAAAGGAGCATCGTCAAGACTCCTGGAGCTCCAGACCTCATTATGGGCCCCACACCCTGAGGGTGCAGCCCCTACCGCTCCTCTTGAGCTCTACTGCTGCTGAAGGTGAGCCGGATGGGAAGATGAGGCTGCCTCCTGGGCTTTGCACCCCGTAGGAGAGACACAGTCTGCTTAGGAAGGAGGGATGTGGCAGTGAGCCCCTGGGTGCCAGGCCCTGTGCTCCAGGCTGAGAAAAGGGAGAAGTACCAGCAACCTGCATCCTTCCTCCCTCCTTTCTCCCTTCCTCCAACATTCGCTGAAGTACTGGCTATCTGGCAAGTGATGTGCTAGGAAGCAGAAACACAGCGCTAAACAAGACCACCTTAGCCTCTTTCTCACACCCCAGAAAAGGAATCCTCGGAATTCTTTTCACTAAACATCTGTCCAGCACTCACTGTGTGCCCCTCACACGGTTGGTTGAGGATCAAGTCTAATTTGCAGAAGAGAAAAGGGAGACTCCAAGAGCGGTGATGCTCTGTCGCTAACCCTGTGACCTTGGGCAAGTGGCAGAGTTTGGACTGATTTTTCCTATGCTACATCCTGTGCACTCCCCTCATGCCTCCTGGCCTTCTATTTAGCTCCACGCGAAAGGGTCAGATCTCCCAGAAGGAGAGGAACTCCTAGTTCATCCCTGTGTTCTAAACAGAACCCAGCACAAATCCGACACCGTGGGATGAAGACAAGAAACCCTTGGCCTCATGAGCAAACTCACCCAACTGGGTTTGGCTGCTGTCCATGGTACCAAGAGGAAGCATGGCACCAGCTGATGCTGGCGCTGTTCTCATCACCTGACTCATGGTTTCGACAACCCCCAATGTGTTTGATGGAGGCTTTCCAAAATTTCTCTCTCCTTCTTCCTCTCCTGTGAGCTTTTCCATCAACCATTGGAGGCCTTGTATTAGATGTCTTAGTCTTTTTTTTTTTTTTGTCTCTTAGTTCTTCTCAAGTCGTACTTAACCCTCAAAGCAAAGAAAACCCCCAATCAGCTGTACCTGGTGTAACATACATAGTTCCACTAGACCTCAAGTTATTCATGAAATATTTTCATCTTTTATTCAATATGTTTGTCTCTTTTCTCCACTATCCTGCATTAACAGAGACCCCAGTTGCAATACATATTTCCCACCATGTTTCCCAAATGTCAATCACCCACATACCTCGCATGTGATTTTTGCCATATTCTTATACCACCTACTATATTCTATACTGAATATATTTGCTAAAATCAAGTCACGTTTAAAAAATTCTAAATAGACTTTATTTCTAAGAGCAGTTTTAGATTTACAGAAAAAATTAAACAGAAAGTACTCTCTCCATCCTCCCTGCACACATTCTCCCTATTATTACCATCTTGCATTAGTGTGACACATTTATTACAATGGATGAACCAATAACCCTTTAGTTATTATTAACTAAACCCCATGGTTTACATTAGGGTTCACTCTTTATGTTGTGCATTCCATGGGTTTTGACAAATGCGTAATGACCTGTATCCTCCATCACAGCATCACACAGAGCAGTTTCATCCCTTTGGAAGTTGCCTTATACTGCAGAAGACCTAAATAGACATTTCTACAAAGAAGACATACAGATGGCTAACAAGCACATGAAAAGATGTTCAACGTCACCAATTATTAGAGAAATGCAAATCAAAACTACAATAAGGTATCACCTCACACTGGTCAGAATGGCCATCATCAAAAATTCTACAAATAATAAATGCTGGAGAGGGTGTGGAAAAAAGGGAACCTTCCTACACTGCTGGTGGGAATGTAAATTGGTGCAGCCACTATGCAGAACAGTATGGAGGTTCCTTAAAAACCTAAAAATAGAGTTACCATATGATCCAGAAATCCCACTCCTGGGCATATATCAGGAAAAGACAAAAACTCTAATTCAAAAAGATACACACACCCCAATGTTCATAGCAGCACCATCTACAATAGCTGAGACATGGAAGCAACATAAGTTTTCTTCAACAGATGAATGGATAAAGAAGATGTGTCATATATATATATATATATATATATATACATACACACACATGATGGTGTATTACTCAGCCATAAAAAAGAATGAAATATTACTGCAGCATGGATAGACCTAGAGATTATCATACTGAGTGAAGTAAGTCAGAGAAAGACAAACATTATATGCCATCACTTATATGAAAAGATGGTCAACATCATTAGTATTGGGGAAATGCAAATCAAAATCTCAGTGAGATACTACTTCATACTCACAAGGATGACTATAATCAAAAAGAAGAACAATAACAAATGTTGACGAGGGTATGGAGAAGAAATTGGGACCCTCACATATTGCTAGTAGGAATGTAAAATAGTGCAGCCACTTTGGAAGATAGTTTGGCAGTGCCTCAAAAAGTTAAATAGAGAGTTACCATATGACCCAGCAATTCCACTCCTGGTTATATATGCTCACACAAAAATTGTACGTGAACATAGTGGCATTATTCATAACAGACAAAAGGTGGAAACAACCCGAATGTCCATCACCTGACGAATGTATAAACAAAATGTGGTATAGATACATACAATGGGATATTATTCAGCCATGTAAAGGAATCAGGTATTGATACATGCTACTACACGGATGAACCTTGAAAACATGCTAAGCAAAAGAATTCAAACACAAAATCCCACATACTATATGATTCATTTATATGAAATGTTTGAAATGGACAAATCCAGAAACAGGAAGTAGAAAAGGCGTTGCCAGGGGCTGGGAAAGGGGAGAATGAGAGTATGGAGTATGATGAAAATAATTTGGAATTAAAAAATGATGACGGTTCCCCATCTCGTAAAAACCACTGAATTTTACACTTTAAAAGGATGAATTTTTTATATGTCAGTTATATCTTAATTTTTTAAAAGATAACCATAAAAGTAAATACCACAACAAGGAAATAGCTGCTGTACTTTAAAAGATAAAAGTAAAAATTACAATTAAAACCAAGAAATAAGAGTAATCATTTTACGAAAACGTATTTTTGAAAATAAGTTGATCAATGATAAAAAGATGCTCTTTATGATAAATCACTAATCAAGGGACACAATTTAATGTGATTTTGTCTAAGATAAGGTTTTATGTCAATGTTGTGATTTAGCATGGCTGTTAACCTGCACTGTGAATTCCAGCTCACACGTGTACGTAGTCAGAAAGGACCAAATACTTGTAACCACCATGTTAATTAAGATAGAGGTGTCCAACATCACAGCACCTTAAACAAAAGAGAAGTTACTTTCTCTGCCTGGTACCCGTTCATGGCTGATAATGTAGTTTCATGGTGCTGGGCACTGAGACTCCTTATTTCTCTACCTCCCCGAGGGAGTAACCCTTGTCCACAAGGCCCCAAACAACTAGCTACCGTGTCCCTTCCCTGGTGGAGGGAGAAAAGGAGTGGAGGGCTGGTCCCAACCCTTTAAGGACATAACCATCAACATTAATGGAAATCACTTCTCATTCCTATTGGGTAACACAGGGTCACATAGCCACGCCACAAGGTCTTCTGGGAAATGTAGTTTTAGTCAGGGTGGCTATGTACCATGCTAGCGTTCTGGTGGTGAGAGAACAGGTATTTGTGGGGGCAGGAGCACGTGACTGTCCCTGACTCAACATGTTCTGAGTGGCTGGATAATGAGGATTAATTAGGGTGCAACTGGTTTACAGACCGACTCAGAGGGAACCCCACGTAAGCCAAGGAAATTGGAAAGAGCATTTGGTTTGTAGCCAGGCTGTTAGTTGGAAGAATATAATGATTGGACTCAGTTTCCTCTAAAAACGCGCTTTAGGTAGCCAGGTTGGTCTCAAAGTTAGAGTGACAATGGAAATAATAATGACTCATGATGTGTTTACTATGTCAGCCCTCAAAAGCATCCTAGGAGGAAAGTACCATCTTTATTCCATGTCCAGAGGAGGAAACTGAAGCTAGAGAGGTTAAAAGCCTGGGTTAAGGTCCCTCTGCCATGTAGGTGGTAAAGTCACATCAAACCCAGCACCAGCTGGCTGCAGAGCCTGTATTCTTGGCTTCCTTGCAGGGATCCGGTCAGCGGCCAGCCTAGTGATGCCAGCAATGGACATCAACACCAGGCAAAGGTCGGGCTCCTCCCAGAGCTGCCCTGGTTTAATCCCAGCGGCCACATACCTGGCTCCAGGCATGTCCGCACAAGGGCAGCTGTGCTTGAGTCTGGGGCTGATTCCAAATCCCATTTATATGTGTCAAGTCTTCCAGTCCAGCCCTCACTGAATGCTTTTGAAGGTTTCCAAGTTTTAGGAACAACGGTGACTTAAAATCCAAAGCTTGCCATCTGAGGCCACCCAGTCTCCTGACATCTGGCTGCTCCTGGCATTGCCCCCGCAGTGCCCCTCCTGGGCAGCTCC
The DNA here is from genome assembly GCF_949774975.1 of Lagenorhynchus albirostris. Classification (NCBI taxonomy): domain Eukaryota; kingdom Metazoa; phylum Chordata; class Mammalia; order Artiodactyla; family Delphinidae; genus Lagenorhynchus; species Lagenorhynchus albirostris. The sequence goes on along the minus strand of NC_083109.1, from coordinate 5,283,477 downwards.
TTTGGATTCTGCATGACTCATGGGTCTCACCTGCCCAACGCATCACCAAATGACTTGTTTGTCTGCTGAAGACAGGGCCCTCAGGCAGTCCCTGGTGTTCCTGAAAGAAGCACTCCCAAGTCATAGTAAGGGGTGGGTTCGTGCGGCAGACTCGGGACCCGGAGCCCCAAGTACATGCTGTGGAAAGCAGAAGATGCAGGCCCTGCCTGGTACGTGGGCGAGCATCCCCAGAGCACCTGCACAACACGGGGCTTCTTGGGCTTCTTAAGAGCAATTAGCTGGTGTTATGAAAGGATCAGGTCCTCTGCTAAAATGGAGCCCACTGATAGAAGCAGAAATACCCACAAGGATGTGTGATCTTCACGGTGCTACTTGGCTCCCTATACCAGAAAGAACTGGGGGGAGAAGAGAGAGCGAAGAAAGACGAGAGGGATGGAAGGAGGGAAAAGGAGAAAAAGGATGCCCTTGAGACCCTGGGAGCAGGGATGCCTGACAAGGCATAGTTGGAACCTCCCGGGAACCTTGGTTCTAAGACCCACAAACCCCACCCAGAGGCCATCTTGTCAGCTAAAGGCCCCTGCTAGAAAGGCACAAGTTTACTAATTCACATCAGACGCCTGCCCTGGGCCAACCCATGCTGGGCTCCGGAAGATACAGGCGGGGACAGCAGCCACCGCCACTTACCATGAGCCAGGCAGTATTCTAAGCCCTTTATACACAGCAAGCTCCTTAATTCTCCCACAACCCCGTGAGGCGGGGATCCATATCATGCCCATTCTACAGAGAGAGAAACCGAGCAGAACCTGCCGAGGGGGAACCGGTGGACGGGCTGAGCCAGGATCCCACCCGGGCTCCAGGGCCTTCACCTGGCCCCGCAGAGACCCTGCCTCGGCAGTCCCAGCCTCGGGAAGCCCACAGCCCGGGGAGGAGCCACCAGGGACTAGACCAACCCCTCCAGGTAGCACAGGAAGTGCCGTGACGGACACACAGAGGAGCAGCAGTGAGACACTGCCCGGAGATGCAGGAAAGGAGCAGCGCGAGGGAGTCTGGGGTCTGAGCTGCCGTCGGCGGTTGGATGGGAGGGGGCGCCCACGGGGGCTGGGCTGAGAACTGGACTTGCTCCAGGAGAGGCGTGGGGATCTGTGGGACAGCGCAGCGCTCCTGGGCCCCCTTCCAGGGAGAAATTCCTCCTCAGGCTGCCTCTGTCTCCCAAGTAAACAAACCCAGGTCCCTCCAGGCCGAGGGTTCCTAACGCAGCCAGCAGCCATCCTCCTCCTGACAAGCGTCCAGCCTGCCTCGTTCCTGGCTGGGTCGCTCCCTGCCATGATGGAGGGCAAGAAATGATGAGAGAAAGCAGGCCCAGGATGGAACGGGCAGGGGCAGACAAGGCTCCACGCGGGCTGGGCTGGCTCTGGGGAAACTGATATCGAGCTGCCTGCTCTGATTCCAGGCCCTTCGTGGTGGAAATTTCCATTTCCTATGTTGACCTTACCTACCGGCTGAAGCTGGTTATTCGAGCTTCTGCACCCACTGCTGCCCCTTAGATCCACGTGCTAGCGTCTGGACTCAACCACACCCACTGCAGATAATAAGAACAGTCATAACGAAGATGATGACCATTTAGGAAAACAGCAATCCTGGAGCCACTGCTAGGGGGCGCTCACTGTGCTCACCAGGCACCACTCCACGGATGAGCGGGCTTAGCTGGGGCAAGGGCTCTTCCTCGCTTATGGTGGGAGCTCGTCCGAGAGCACCCTGCTAGACAGAGACCAGCACCCAGTACCCCCAAATCTGTGTATTTAAACTTGGCACAGACTGTCCAGGATTCCTAACAGCGTCCGTGGGGGTCCAGGTTGTTTCTTGAGATGGTTGCACTTGTCTCCTATTTTATGCCGTAGTTTCACTGAAGTGGAACCCACACCGGGAAATTGGATTCACCGTGTCCACGATCTAGAAATGACCGTGTGGAATCACAGAGTGGAACCCATGGATTAGAAAGAGCTCGTCGCCTGGGATCCTGAGAGTTATCCTGATGGACCCTCAGTACAGCTAGATTTATGGAGTACCTGCTAGGTGTCAGGCCGTATTCCACAAGGAGTTAGATACGATTATATCCCTTTTACCAAAAAGGAAACCGAGGCATGGGAGGTAAAGTAACTTGTCCAAGGTCACACCTCGACTTAGTGGCAGAACGGTGACGTGGATCTGGACAGCGTTTCCAGGGCCCAGCACTGATTGCCTGGTGGCCCCCTCCCTGACATTTAGGGGGCGACCTGTCACCTCACGCACGGGCATTTTCTCACTCCCCTCCTGGGCGCGCTGTGTAGGGTGTGTACATGGGTCTGCTATGGCCAAAGAGAAATAGCGTGTTTCTGGGCCTGCCTTCCAGAAGCCCGAGCTTCCTCAAGGTCACAGCCTGGAACTACTGATCCATGGTATCTGCAGCACCAGCCTCAGGCTTGGCTCAGAGACTGGAAACCAAACCAACTTGTGGGTAAACTGACAGACCTCACGTAGACACGATGGATGCGCTGCGGCTGCCATCGCCTGTTAATCCCCTCACATATAATTAGCTATTTTGATTTTCTATTCTTTTTCCATCCACAGTCGTTAATCCAGAAAGAGGAGAAGTGGTTTCAGTGTTTCCTCCTGGACAGAGGAAACAGAAATTGGCATTTGGGGCTCCCAGAGACAGCTGGAATTTTCAGGGCAGAAAACTTCAGAGGAGGTAATTGCATACAGAGGGAGCTCCAGAAATCTATATGAGGAGTCCCTTTAGTCTTTGACATAATACTAAGTGCATATGCACAGGGCAAGTCTCTGTGAAGCCTGGCATAGAACAGGGGGAGCCAGAGGAAAGGTGGTGAGTGGAGATCCCAATGTTGTGCAGAGCTAAGACACACTGGGGTTCAGACCAACCAGAATGGAGAGACATTATATGCCCTTATTCAGTTGACAGCCCACAAAATCCCCTCTTGCAGTAGAGTATGGGGCTCCTCTACATTCACCCCAAGAAAGTCTAAAATCAACTCATGCTGATCTTCCAGGAAATTTACTCCTTGCCACGATAAAACCTAATGCTCTTTAAAAAAGAAAAGACAAACTGTCCAGGCTCAATAATATATAATAATATATATATTAGCATATAGACAAAAACTGTTAGGTACACTGTGCGGGATTAACGGCACATTAGACATTGCAAGACAAAAAATTAAATCATAACAATAGAAACCAACCAAAATTAACCACACAGAGAAAAATGAATGGGAAAAGAAATGAGCAGAGCATCAATTACTTACGGGGCAACTTCAGGCCGCCTAATATATGTGTAATAGGAGTACACTAAGGAAAAGGGGACTAGAAGAAAATATTGGAAGAATTCACGGCTGAAATTTTTTCCAAATCTGATGAAAACTATACAGCCACAGAGTCAAGAAGTTCACTGAACACTAAGCCCCAAACTATGAAGACAAGTACAACAAGGTACATCAAGATCGAGTGCCATAAAATGAGTGATACATTCAAAGACCTTAAGAGCAGCCAGAGGAGTAAAGCACCTTACAAAAAGAGGAAGAAGCGTAAGGATGGCAGCAAATGTCTCATCACAAACAGAAGATGCAAGCCAGAAGACAGTAGAGTGACATCATTAAAGTACCGAAAGAAAAAGAAACAAACAAAAAACCAACATTCTATACCCAGCAAAAATAGCTTCCAAAACCAAAGATGAAATCGAGACTTCTTCAGACCTACAAATGCTGGAAGAACGCATCACCCACAGACCCACCCTGCAAAATACGCTACAGGAAATCCACCAGGCAGAAGGAGAGTGACACCAGATGGAAATCTGGATCCACACAAAGGAAGAAAGAGCACTGATTCTCGGTCCTTCGTGTTACCGTGCAAATTTTAGAATTAGCTTGTCCATTTCTACAAAAAGCCTGCTGGGATTTTGATGAAGACTTTCAAGAAAAAGAACAAAGTTTCTGGGCCCGCACTCACTGATTTCAAGATTTGCCGTAAGGCGACAGTATTCAAGACAGTGTGGTATTGGCGTAGGGTTACATGAATTGCCCAATGGACAAGACAGCTTCGAGAAATAGACCCTTATTTATAGAGTCAACTGATTTTCCCCAAAGGTGCCAGGGTAGCTTAATGGCACACTTACACACCCCTGAAAGTGAGGGTTCCTTAAATTCTGTGTCCTGGATGCCCCCCATGTCTCTCCCCCTCCTCCTGCTTTTGAAAGCTCATATAAAAATTATGGCTGATGGAAATGCCTACTCTCTTGGGCATCCATCAGACGGGTATCTCACCAAGGGACCTGAAAGTTCCTGGAGGGCTGAGGGCCCATCAGTCACATCTTGCTCCATCACTGGGGCTTAGTTGACATCAACACTGAATGTTTTTATGTCCCCTAACACATGCACATCCAGTCTTTCTGCTTTGCCCCAGTGACATCATCTGAGAAATGATCCACTTTGATCCCAGGCTGACCGAGAGTCTCTTGGCTGGTTTACAATGTCTAGAAATAGGCCCAGCTTCCCCTGGGAAACATGTCTAACAGCACAGGCTGGCCCGATGCTGCTGCTTCCTCAATCAACCTGGAGCAGGTGTTGCCCATGTGGCAGCGCTACCCAGCACCCCCGAGGCTCCCCAAGTTTTAGCCTTTAATGTAGTCGTTCCTGCAGTGCACCGAGGTCAGTAAGCGGTCCTGGTGGATTTTTTTTTTTCAATTGTGCTTGAAAATCTGTGCAATGACAAGATACTTTGGTTGCGGAGTGAGCAGTGAGGCGGGGTCAGAAGGTCACACCTCACATCTCAGCTCCAGTAGCACCAGAATGAATCACTCCCAGGGCGGAGCCTCTGCTTTCCCCACCCAGAAAATAGAAGAGAATCTTTTACTCCTGGGGTTCCCAGCCCTGACTGCTCGTGGGTATCCCCTGGGGAGCTTTCCGAATTCTGGCGGCCGGGTCCTCCCCCCAGAGGCTCTGAAGTCACGGTCCAGGCTTTCCGAGGTCTGGAAATTCCCCGGCTGATTCTCAAGACCTGTCACGCGTCAGCAAGACTGGCTTCCTCAGGCTTGTCGTCCTGAGACCACTGTCCACAAGGACAACTCGGGAGACAGTGAAAACCCACAGGGATTTTGAACCTGCAGGATCACTTCTTAAAGCAGGTCATAACGCCCTGATTCGTCTTTTGTAGAAACTCAGTTCCAGGCACTGAGTCGACACCTATGCGCCAGTCTCAACGCTGGTCTCCACCCACCACCAAATCACGCTGTGTCCGCACTGAGCACACGGACCTGAGGTCCACGACTCTGCTTCTTCTAAGTAGCTTTTCGTTCCGTTGTTTTCTTTTTAATTATCCTGTTACTTTTCCTTGGGATGAACTTTATAAAATATCCTCAAATCCTTTAAGAAATCTGGGAGGAGCATAAATCTTAGGAAGATGTAACTATAGATGTAATTCTTCAACAGTCTGTGAAATTTCTGCAAATCGTTTGTGGAAGGGAATAGTACATAAATCCCAAGAAAATGGACTTGCATATGTAATTTTTCAGCGCAGCGTGATAAATGCAGCTGCCTCCGAGTTTTCTGGCTGGGGGTAAAATGATGAAGATTCTTAACAGACCCCCACTGCAGGAGCGCCAGGGAGGAGACCAGCATGAGAGAGCGACAGATGAGGGTGGTACCCAGCCTTGAGGCAAGCCCGTGTCAGTACTGTGATGCCCCGATCCACCCAGGCATCCTCACACCTCCACTCAGGCCCTGCCTTCACCTCCTGAGGGTATCCCAACTCCCCTCATAACTAGAGGTACCAGATTGAGCAAAGAAAAATACAGGATCCCCAGTTAAATTTGAATTTCATATAAAAGACAAATAATTTTTTAGTGTAAGTATGTCCCATGTAATATTCAGGACATACACTAAAAATTTATTTGTTAGGTGGACATCTGTATTTTACCTGGCAGCCCTACTAGTAACCTCCCAACATAGATTAAATCCCTCTGACCCGTCTCCACTGGGAATAAACGTGAAACAGGTATATTGTTCTAATCACTACTTTCCAGAGAACTCTTGCAAGTCTCCCTTCCCTATCTGAAACAGGAACCACTGGCTTTCCCCCAATACCAATCTTTACTTCTTCTTTAGTAACAGCATCCCATTGCCCACTGCCATTCAGCTAAAGGACCATATCCCTGAGCATTCCTTGTAGCTATGTTCAGTGATGTGACTAAATACTGGCCGGTAAGATATAAGAGAGAGTGTTGTGGGGTATACCTGGGAATATTTCTTGAAAGGGAGTCTCCCCCTCTTCCGTCCTACCTCTTAAAACGTTGTTGTGATAACTGGAGCTCTAGCAGCCATACTGGACCATGAGGACAAGGGTCCTATCCTAAGGATGATGGAGTAGAAAGCTGGAAGGAGTCTGGCTCCCTGGTAGCTTCATGGAGCAGAGTCGCCACATCAGCCCTCGACTCCCACCTCCAGAATCTTTTACAAGAAAGAAAAATAAACTTCTGTCTTGTTTTAGCCAATGTTATTTGTGGGCGCCCAAACCAGAACACACCTTTAATAACACCCGGGGCAAATCCCACCTCTTTCTAGTCACAATTAGGGAAGTCCAGTTTAAAAATCCAACCTCATGTTCAATTTAATCTTATCTCCTCCCTTCCACCAGGCTGGGTGGAGTTTGAGGTTCTCGGGACTTGGGGGCACAGAGGATAAGACGAGCTATAAATAACTATTAGGAAAGGAGACCAGGGTGGCAAGGGATGCTTGCCAGAGCAGACGATTCATTCTGATGGAGGATCCCAGGTGGTTTCTGGTAGATCACGGCACCTGAGAAGCGGGGGCATGATTCTGCTAGGCAGATACCATCTGGGGTGAGGACTGTGTCCCCAGTGAGAGTGTGACCAGTCACCAGCCATGAGCGTTCAAACAGGCTTGGAAGTGGAGGCTGGGGACACAGTGTCCACTGAGCGTTCTGTCCAGGCTGTGTCCAGGGCAGAGAGCAGTGCTCCTGGCACCCACCATTCGGTCGCTGAGCACGACCCTCCTACCTGCAGGTGCCCAGAGGGTCGTCTGCAGCCCCATGAGGCTCCCCTGCCCTCCACGCTTCTCGGAGGAAACAGGTCCCCGCACCCTCGCAGTGGAGCTTTCTGACCCAATTTCTGACGGTCATGTCTGCTCACTCCCACCCTCTCCAATCTGCAAGTCTGAACTAACTTTTCACCCAACCTCAAGGGACTCAACTCCCAAATCTGGGGTTTACTTTGCAATACTGAGCTGGAGTGGCCCAGGAGACACCCCTGTTCTCAGAGGACCGCCCCCTCCCTTCCCCAGATACACATGGTGGCATTTTTACTTTATGAGGTCCCACACCCCTCAGTTACAGCTGATCAGACTGGAATGGACACCTGCCTGTTGCTGGACCAATCAGAACCTCTCTCCTGGTTATTTGGAGCTGGGACTCAAGACTCCAGTATAGAGCTTTGCCCACTGGGAGAGCCCTAACCCTTCCAAAAGTTCACTTTGGAGGTCGGCCTCTACTACTTGCAAACACGAGGACCGTGGTAAGGTAACACTGGAACGACAAGCGAGTTTCTGAGCCTCTTAACGCCTTGGTCTCCCCATCAGGAGAATGGGAACGGCAGCGACCAAGGCCATTCCCTCAGCATTCACTGTGTCCCTACCGTGCATTCAGCACGCTGCCAGGCAACCTCTGCTTCCTGCAGATCTGGAAGCACCTTGAAAGCATCCTCAGCACTGTTAAAAATGCGAGGCTGCATGTGTGCATGGTTTTAATATTATCGCTCATCATTGGTTCTCTGGAAAGCCATCGAATCTCTGGCACGCAGGGACCCTTAGAGTCAGTTTCATTAGAGAGAGAGCCAACTTAATTCCAGCCCCGTGAGGAGGGTCTGAATCAAACGACCGCCTTTTCCCTCCAGAGCATCTCCAGGCTGACCCCGGCTGCCTTTCTGTCAGGGGAAAGATTGGACCGCCCAGCAGTTATCGACAGAGATGGCAGACAGACATTGATTGGGAATACGGAACGAGTCTCTTTCATTTCCAAGTGCCAGGTGCGCGCAAGTGATGGACGGGTCTCGGTGAGGTTTCATGTTTCCCGGAGCTGGGTGATATGGGGAAGTCGGCGAGCAGAGTCTGCCTGTCTGCACAGTTCAGGGACATAATCAGCCGCAACAAGTCGCTGACCTTTAGAAGGAGAAAAATAATAATACAACCCAGCAGCAGCCCCTGACTGATGGGTTGGCGATAGTGAAAATGTAAAAGTCTAAATGACTTCGAAGGAGTAGCTGCCTGCTTTCTGCAGCACAAATGTTCTGCCCCCCTTGGAAGCCCCCTCCCCGTCCCCGCTGCCCACTCCCTGCAGGCGCTTCATCCCCTGGAAGGTCACAAAGCTGGTCTCCTTGCCTCCGGGTTTTCCTCACTCGGGTCCACCCCAGAGCACCTGCCAGGGAGGAGCAGGTCCTGAGAACAGGATCGGGGTGCTCACACCAAAAGGAAGGAGAACAGGCGCTGGGCAGGCCAACCTCAGCTCCAGGGTGCTGTCACCTCTGATCTCTGCCTGGCTTTGGAGGTCCTCCCTGACCACCCCGTTCTCAGCACCACACCCAGGACCCCACCCGTAGTGGCTGTCCAGTGGGCTTTCCAGAAAGGCTCTGGAGAGCTCCTGAGGCCAGTGGCTTCTGCAAGGTTCATGAGCCTCCCTCTCCACGGCGCATCTCTCTGGGTGCTTCCTCTGTCTGTCTGGTTCACAGCCACTGTCCAGCCCTCCTGTGTGCACAGGCATCCTTTCAAGGGCAGACGCCCTGATTCTCCCATTAAGGAGATCAAAGGTCCCTTGGCAGCCAGACTGCCCTGGCAGGGAGAAGGGATTTGGGAATCAGATCAAAGGCAGCCCCCCTCTCGCTCCACCATCCTCTCTGCTGGGTTGGAGGAGGGGAGGCTGGGGGATGGATGCTGGGGGGCGGGGAGGGGCAGACGGGGGTCACCTTTATGGATCAAGGAGGTGTATCTGTCTACCCATCTGTCAGCTTGGTTTTCAAGGTTTCATCATTTCTTTGTTTCAAACTCCTTTTATGGGGACCTTTCCACTCACATAGTGGACTGAACTTGAAGCCTGCAGGATGCCCTGGACCGAGAGCATCGGCAGGCAGGACTGTTCTGCTTTTGCTCAGCACTGCCCCCTGCAGGAGCCCAATACATACGGAATGAATCAATGAATGAATGAATGCATGAAGGAATGAATGAGTGAACGAGCTGCTTTGTTCTTCCTCGTGTTCTCCATTAGGAAATGGTCTCCCAGACAGTGGCCAGAGGCTGGGAAACGGAAATATTTCGGTGCTGAAGCTGCTTCACCAGGTGGTCCTGGGGTTGCAGGGGTGGAGAATCTCGTTGGGAAGTGCCCCATCGTGGAGCAAACGTTCGCCACGCCCGTGAGGAATCGGCACTCTTCCTGGTTTTTCTGTGCGTTATCCCATGTGAGGCAGAACTTCTCGTCCCCTGCCCCCCACCTCCACTGCCACCACCCTGGCCGAAACCACCGTCACCTCAGCCGGTCTCCCTGCTTCTCCCCCAGCGCCACTGCGGTTCTCCTGACAGCAGAACCGATGCTTTTAAAATGGGAACGTGAGCCTGTCTGCAGGCAGCCCACAAACTTTCAGGCTTCTCATCCCACACAAAACAAGATGCAGAATCCTTCCTCTCCTGGGCCTGCAAGCCCCCATGATCTGTCCCCAGCCCGGCGGATCTCATTTCTCACCCCCCTTCCCATCACCCACTCTGCCCTTCCAGCAGGGGCTCTTGAACCTGAGGCACTCTTTGTCTGGATTGCTCTTCCCCCAGATAGTCCCAAGGCACTCTCCCTTGCTTTCTTCCATCCCTACTCAAATGCTGCCTCCTCCAAGCAGTCTACTTTGATTGCTCGGATAAAATGAGTACACGACCAACAGACTCCACCCACTTACCTTCCTTTACAGCACCTCTCCCCACCTGACATCACATCACATGGTACAGTTTGGGTTTTTTTTTATAGTGTGTTTGCTATAGTCTCTGTTATTTAAGAGGGAGCTCTGAGAGCACAGAAACCCTGTCCGTCTAGTTCATCACTAAACCCCAGTATGGCACATAGTAGCATGCAATCCATAGGTGTTGACTAAATTAATTCCCAATTTAGCAATGACGTGAACTGAGACGTGGAAAGATGAAGAAACACAGCTGGAAGACCAGTGTAGATCCTGGCCCCGCCCTCTACCTGCTAGGCTCAGATTCTCTCCAACTCAAGTCAATGGCAGACCCGAGACCCTGGGAAGGCACCCACAAGCCCTAGGTCTCTCAGGACTTTGCTCAGACAATGGCTTTTTGGAAGTTTATTATATTTGACAAGAGAGAATTCACCATGTCCCTTGTATCAACAGCATTGGAGAAAGAGTGGCCTCAGCTTCTGCAATTGCCTGGGCAGTTTTGCAAACCAGATTATTACTAAATATTAATATTCAATGCGGCTCACCCTCCAGCTCTCCCTTCCTCATTCACAGTCATTGAATGTAATCTTGCAGCTGGAATTCCCACTCAGCTAAGTCTTGTGTGGGAAGAGGGAGATTTCAAATCCACTCGAGATCCCAGTTAACTTTCTTTTTCACTCTTAATAGCAGATGGAAAAAAAAAAAAAGCAGATACAGAGAGATTATGCCACCACTCCTCAAAAGCCCCATCGGGCTTTTTGGTGGGTTAAACGGTGTCCCCTCAAAATTTATATCCACCCAGAACCTCAGAAGGCAACTTGATTTGGAAATTGGGTCTTCGCAGATGTGATTAGTTACGATAAGGTCACGTTGGATTAGAGTGAGCCCGACATCCGCGGACTGAAGTCCTTTAAGACGAGGACATGGCAGAGGAGAAGCCACGTGATGGCAGAGGCAGAGGCTGGACGGATGTGGCCACGTGCCCAGAAGCTGGAGGAAACAGGAAGGAGTCTCCTATGGAGCCTCCAGAGGCGGCGTGGCTCTGCTGACTTTGATTTTGCACTTCCGGTCTCCAGAACCACCTGAGAAGAAATTTCTGTGGTTTTAAGCCCCCCAGTTTGTGGTCATCTGTTACAGCATCCCTAAGGAACTAGTACAGGGCCCACCTGAGCTCCTTTCCACCAGAGGGCGAAGAGGGGCCAGCAGTGGGCAGTGAGTGGTGGGTTGTGAGGGGCAGATGGCCCGGCTCCGTGGTCCACCCTGGGCGCCGCAGCCTTTCCTGCCAGCCCTCAGCTGCTGCCCTCAGCTTGCTGGGCCCCAGGCACCTGCCGCCCCTCGCGTGGGCTTCCAGGGCCCTGTCTCCAGGTCACCTCTCTGCTTCCCCTTCTTCTTCAAGGCACCAGCATTCGAGTTTCTGGTGACGCTTAATGCACCAGCATTTCAGTTTCCAGTGACGCTTCCCAGAGTGGAGATGGGCTGTGTCATGTTGGTGAGGGAACCTACAGACAGTAAAACTCAGGGCAATGGGTGCAAAAAAGGGCCACCTGTACCCCTGATGGCCACGTGGAACTCTCTGCTCTCCCTCCCTCTCCCCACCCCCACCCAGGATGAGCCTCGGTGCCCTCACCCTCAGCAGGGGAGGTCAGCCCAGGGGCACTGATGGCCAGCACCCCTGCGGAGGGAGAAGGACAGGTGTCAGCTCCATGCGACTCTGGCCCTGATGTGCCCACGGACTCCCTGGGCATCCTGCCCAAGTGCAGGTGCCGATGCAGCAGGGCGGGGTGGGGCTGGAGGGTCTGCATCTCTCACAAGCCTGTGGGTGATGTTGCTGCTTCCGGTCCAAGGACCACACTTGGCGAAACGGCTCCGTAGCGATCTCTCTGCTCCTTAACCATTGACTGGACTGTCCTCCCAAAGGGACCGGATGTTGCAAGACGGCAGCGAATAAACACACCCGGAAAGGGATCACAGAGAGACAACACCCATCTGCGCTAGCTCTGGTTTGGGTTTATTCAAATAAGGAAGTCGGTTTCTTCCCTAGCAAAGGAGGGAGACATAGCACTAACAGCCCTGAAGAGGAATAGCATAGATGCTCTCTTCTTAACAGCAAGAAGGGGGGCGGGGGGCAGGTACATAAAGTGGTACCCTCGATGCCACCGAGGGCTCTTACAGATTAATCCAGAGGTGAGCATTTCTGAAAAATCATCATCTTCCCCAAAGAGAGAAAAAAACAACACTAGTCGTGCACCATGAGATGTCTTCCATTGACTTGATTCATGCTAACAAGCACTCAGGAAGTGGATGCTAGTGTCTCATCTTACAGTTGGGGAGACAGAGGTTCAGAGAGGGTGAGTGACTTCCCCAAGGTCACACAGCCCACCAGTGACGGGATCAAGAGTCCTGGTTCTTTCCATTCTGTTACCTGTTTTGAGAGTTAAGCAACTTCCATGGATCATTTCCCACCTGCAATGATCCTGAGAGAACCAACAGGGGAGGGAAGGTGGGGTTTGCCAAGAAGGACCAAATTGTGTAAATAAACAAATGAAGATCTTTGGCCCCTTTCTGATGATCAGAGATTAAGACGAAGGGAAAACGAAGGTGAGGATGTCTTTGCCTCACTGGGAAGAAGCCCTCCCTGCTAAGCAGAAAGAGTCAGAGGAGACTGGGTGGTGAGAGGGGAGGTCAGCAAGATGAAGCTGGGAGAAACAGGGAGAAACTTCCCAGCTCTTCCAGGCCCCCACCCACTCCCTCCTGGGTCTGTCCTGGGAGGGAAGGGAAGCCACTGCTCCCCCTTCGTGATGCTCTGCAAGGCTGAGGCCCAATCAGGGTTCCAGAGAGCTCAGTGGAGGCCACAGCACCCCACAGAGAGCCAGCTTTGGCCAGCCTGGGGGGTTGGGGTAAGTCCCAGCACTGTGACCCAGTTCCCTCATCCTTCTCAGGACAGCACAGCAGGGCACCAGCCCCAGTGCTGACCAAGCCTTGCATTCTGGACTGAGACAGCCCTGGATGTGACCCAGGCCCATCACCTCCTGCCCAGTGGCCTCAGTTACCCCACTTTGCCCTCCACACCCCTCCCCTATGAAAGGAGGTGACTCACCTAGCCCTGGCTGGAACTTGATGGACCAAATTCACCCCAACCCACAGAAACAAGAGCAGACAGAGCAAACAGTGGCCCCAGCGAGGGCCTCCCCACCAAGATGGGAGCTTCCAACTCTGTTCCCATCTTCCGGGGGCCCCCCAGCCTGGAGGTTCCTGGTACCTACTTACTAAGAACCTCTCACTAGAAGCGTTGGTGTCAGCGAGTAAACGGCCCACATACGCCCTCTTTTTGCCCTAAAAGACAGACCATTACCACCAGAACGGACCCAGACCGCGAGCTCCCTGGAAGGGCGGATGCTGCGCCCATCTTTCCCCGTCAGTAGCTAGCGCGGTGGATACACTTGATCAATACTTTTGAGTTTATGAAGAAGTGAGTGTCAAGGCTAAACTCTTTAAAAGCAGGTGATCTTTTTTTTTTTAGGGATTCACAATTTTTAAACGTTATGCTCCATTTATTGTTATCAAATATTTGCTGTATTCTGCTGTGTTGTACAATATATCCTTATAGTTTATTTTATACTTAATAGTTTGTACCTCCTAATCCCCCGCCCCTATATTGCCCCTAGCGGTACTCCAGGGGAATTCCCTGGCGATCTCATGGATTCAATTCCTGGTCAGGGAAGTAAGATTCCGTGTGCCACAAGGCAAAAAAAAAAAAAAAGTGGTATTCCAAATTCTCCAGCCCTGACTGTGACCAGTGTCTCTCCAAGGAGCGCAGACAAGTGGGGGCCAGGATGATGGTCTACAAGGGCAAACCCTCATCATGAATTCCATCCCTTAAACAGAGCTGCACTTTATCTCATCAAACGGAATGAATTGATCTCAGTGTCAATCAGGACGGAGTTCGCCTCCAACTAACTCACATAATAGATTAGAAAGCTGATCAAACGCTCTGTTAACACGGCATTTTAATAACAATATCACTTAGAACTCAAACTGCTTAATTAGATTTCACTCATCGCCATCACGCGCCTCATTGGAACGGCTCGTTTATAATTTATGATCTTTACGCATTTGGTTGTTCATTTGTAAAATGGGAGAAAACAATCACCAGGCAAAAGGAAAACTTCCGGAGAAATGGATTTGGGGCCTCCAGGGTAGGCACGATACCAAGGGAAGGGTCTGCTCAGCATCTTCCGCCCCTTCTGTTAGAGCTCCTGGGGTTCCCCTGGAAGCACCCCCAGTTCTAAGTCTCCTCCAGCCTCAGAAGGGATTCTGTGACACAGGCCCTGCCCACCAGCTTGTCTGACTCCAGTCTGCCCAGGGATTGGTTCAGGAATAGGCACATGACCCAACCCCATCCAATGAGAGTGAGCCCTGGGATTTTTGCTGCAACTAGTGGGAAGATGTTGCGCTGTTGGACCCTCAGTCTGCAGCCACCTCCCTTCCAAGGTGGGTGAGGGCTGGGGGCTGAGAATGATACCAACACAGAGGATGGGGAAGTAGGGAGGACAGATTCCTGGCAATCGTTCTGAGCACCAGGATTCAGCCATGCCTGAACCACTCCCTGGATATTTTAATTTTGTGAGTCAGAATATTCCCTTATTTCCTTAAGCCTATTTGAGTTGAGTTTCTTTCACTTGCAACAGAAAGACTCACACTTGATCGAACATCCGAGATCACCCTAATGAGAATAGCCAAGTCACCAATTCTCCAGACCCAATTAGCCACCAATCCCTAAGCATAAAAAAATGTGAAAAATGCCATCATGATATAAAAGATGTCATTTTGAATTCATAGGAAAAACAGCAGTTACTTTAGCGAGGCTTTCCCTGAGTTACCATCCAGAATTTCAACATCATCCCAACCCCCAAAACATAATGCACCCCCTTGTCCTATTTCATTTTTCCCCATAGCATTTATGATGTTACATACTAACTATTTCCCTTGTTTTCCTTTTTATCATCTGCCTCCCTCACTAGAATGTCAGCTCCATGAATGACAGGGATTTTTCTACATTTTGTTTACTGGTATGTCCTCCTATCGGTGGCAACTGGTACACAGTAGTCATTCAATAAATTATCATCGTATTTGAAATAGAGTGAATTAATCTGCTGTAGAAATTACATTCAGCTACTAATAAGATATGGAAATCAAGCAATATATGGGAGGTTATTTCTCTTGCACATAGAAGAAATCCCAAAGTAGATGGTCCAGGGCTGGTGTGGTGCCCATACATTGTCCTCTGGGGCCCAGGTGCCTTCCCTCCTTATGTCCCTCCTGGCCTTACGAAAAGCTTTCTTCCTCAAGGTCATCTTAGGATCCAAGGTGGCTGCTGGTGCTCCAGCCACATCATCTGCATTCCAGGAAGGAAAAAAGGAGGGACCCTGCTATGTGCTTTCCCAGAAGAACAAACAAACGACTTCTATCTACAGCTCACTGGCCACCCCAGCTGTAAAAGAAGGTAGGAAATGTCGTCTTTTATATAGGCACATGGTCACCCACAATAAAATCAGTGTTATTTTACTAAAGAAGAGGGATGAGGAGAAGCTTGGGTAGGCAACTAACAATATCTGTGGAAAAATGTACAGTTGGAAGCCATGTAGTATAAACAAGTAAATGATGGTACATCCATAAGATAGGAAACTACCCCGCTACTAACAGTCTAGTTTTTTGGAAAATTCTTACTAATGTGAGACAATGTCTCTGACACAATGTCACATGGGAAAAAAATGGGACCTAAAACTACCCAAAGATCTCCATTTTTGTAAACACGCTTCCCATTCACACACACACGTGCACATATAAACACATACGTGACAGGACAAAGACTTCAAAGACCATGATTTTCATAGCATTTTTCTCTAATTAAAGCAGTTATAGGTGGACTTTATTTTCCTTTTTATGCTTTATTTTTCAGATGTTTTCAATAAACAGATGTTGCTTAATGGTAAAAATAGACAAGTCGTTAAATTTTTAAATAAAAAGTAGAAGCGAGTGGAATCCTCACTTGTGGCTTGGTTTGGTGCCATTTCACCATGTGGTAAAGCCTGGCGCCAAGAAGAAAAGAAAGAGAGAGGGGGTAGAAATGGGAAAGGAAAAAAGAAGGGGAGAAAAGCAGAGAGGAGAGGGAGGAGGAGTGGTGAGGTGAGAAAGAACCATCAGGAAGGGCGAGGGAGGGGAGGGGAGAGAGGAAGACCAAAGATTCCCGAGATGCTGTGCTTTTTTTCTGGGAAGGACTCCAGAAAGGGCACTGGACTTGTGTTTCCTCCACAAACTCCCAAGAGTGCTGGTCCACACCACACCCCTGCCTGACATCAATCCCCATCCTCTCGAAGGGCGAGCTCTAAGGGAGGCCCTTGCGTATTTTCTTTGATCAAGTGACCCATGCAGGAAAGTCCATAGCTGGCACTGACTCACCCCTCTCCCCTGGCTGTTCCTGCCCCAGAGCCTCTGGAGCCCCCGTTGCTCGTTTTTGACTTGTTTCTATGAGCTCTGCAGCTGTCTCAACTCCAAAGCCTCCCCAGACTCCACTCCAGGCTGGAGCTTGTACCGGAGGTGGGTGGAGATGGGGTTCATCTCTAGCCAGTTATGCCCTAAGAGGAGATGGAAATCAAAACCAATAGATAAATAATGTGGTTCACCAGCCTCTCCAGACATCCTGCCTGGGACGGAGTCAGACCTTGGAAAAGTTCATGGGAAATCCTGGGATCAAATGCTTACTCAGCAACCACAAGCTGTATCGTGGGTCTCAGTTCCAAACAACAAAGATGGAAGTTTCTTTTAAGATGCTCTCTTCCCCCTGACCAGCCAGCACACCATTTCCAAACACAGGGGCCTCCAAAATACAATCCTGAAACGGAACTTGAAATTTAAATCCCAATTCTCAGAACTCATGCAGTCAAAACACAGGCCTGAGGGTCCCAAAGAGTTTACGGGCAACGGCAAGTATGCTTCCACCCCCGCCGGACCGTCCTCGCTCACTGCTCCCAGCAGCCAAGAGATGCAAGAGTGTAACCAAACCTGGACTGCTAGTGATTAGGAGCCTGCCATTACTGACCACCTGCAACACAGATCATGCAACTGGGGGACTGAATTTTTAAATTGTATTTAAGTTTAATAAACCTCAATGTTAAAGCTGTACAGTAAAAAATATTTTTCTAAAAGACAACTTTATTGTTTTGTAGCACTTCTGTATTCGTTTCATATTGCAGCCATGAGAGATGTTTATCCTGAAACAGCACAATTTTTTTTCTCTTACAGCTCTGGACATCGGAAGTCAGAAATGGGTCTTACTGGCTCAAATCAAAGTGGTCTTACTGGCTCAAATCAAAGTGTCTGCAAGCTGTATTCCCTCCTGGAAGCTCTAGGGGAGAATCCATTTCCTTGCTTTTCCCACCTTCATTCCTTGGCCTTCATTCCTTGGTTCATGGCCCTCTTCCTCCATCTTCAAAGGCAGCAATGTTGAGTCTGATGATTATTCCATAGTTACAGCTCCCTCTAAGCACAGCTGAAAAAGATTCTCTGCTTTCAAGGACCATTGTGATTTCACTGGGCCCACCCTGATAATCCGGGACAACCTCCTCATTTTGAGGTCACCCGATTAATTCCACCTTCATCCTTAATTCTCTTTGCCATGTAAGGTGACTTATTCATAGATTCCAGGGATTAGGACATGCACATCTTTGGGGCACCATTATTCAGGCTACCACACAAAAGTTCGTAACTTTCCATCCCATCAGCTATTATTATAGTATCGTTGTATATGTGTTGAGCAAGTGCACTGTTTCTAGTACTAGGCATAAACATAGCACAGACCTAACTGGTATCAATGGATTGGTGCACTTAGGATGATTCTTTGTCTATGCATTAATGTGACATCGTGGTGTATTTACTTTCATATCTTATGCAGATAGAACAAGTTATTGTGATATCTATGCAATGAAGTTGAAATTCTTATTATTTTAATTTTAATATAAAGTTATTTTTCAAGTTTTAAAAAATAAATATGGAGAAGCAGATTTCATAATGGAGGAATCCTACTGATGTAAAATTGAGTAGACATGCGGAACAGTAAAGGAAACCTGAAAACATCACAAATTTCACAATGAATGGTCATTGTAATTTGCTTCAGCAGGAAAAAATTAAAAGCTTTTTATTTGCTGGGTAAAAGATAACAAAATGAACAACAGTAACAGATACTTTTATCAAATACATAATGAATTTGAAAAGAAATTTCCTCTCAAGCATCAAAAAAGAATCAACAAAATAAGTCAACTGGAATCAGAATGAAATGTCCAATAATAAAATTTTAATGTGTTTTAACAAGATCTGAGCTTGTAACTCTGGCCAGCTATAAAATCATTTGATTTCTCACACAGAAAAATGGAATCATTTTTAGATGTAGAGAATTTTTAAATTATTATGTCAGTTATAAAAATTTTGTTAGAATATGAGGAAAAGATTTAAAATGATATTTCACAAAAGTACAAAATCTTCAATTAAGCCATCAAACAATTGACTGTAGAATTCAAAACCTCTCTAAAAATATCAAAGACTGGAAGTCCTAGCTAACGCAATAAGACAAGAAAAGGAAACAAAAGGTATACGGGTTGGGAAAAAAGAAATAAAACTATCTTTGTTCACAGATGACATGGTCATCTATGTCAAAAATCTCAAAGAATTAATTAAAAAAAAAACAAACTCCTGGAACTAATAAACAATTATAGCAAGGCTGCAGGATACAAGGTTAATGTATAAAAGTCAATCCCTTTCCCCATATCAGTAATAAACATGTGGAATTTGAAATTAAAAACACAATTCTATTTATATTAGCATCCCCCAAAATGAAATACCTGGATATAAACTTGACAAAATATGTATAAAATCTACTGAGGAAAATGACAAAATTCTGATGGACAAAATCATAAAAGAACTAAATAAATGGAGAGATATTCCATAATGATGGTTAAGAAGACTCGATATTGTCAAGATGTCAGTTCCTCCCAACCTGAGCTATAGATTCAGTGAAATTCCAATTAAAATCCCAGCGAGTTATTTTGTGGTTTTCAACAAACTAATTCTAAAGTTTATATAGAGAGCAAATGATCCGGAATAACCAACACAATATTGAAGGAGAACAAAGTCGGAAGACTAACACTGCCTGATTTCAAGACATACTATAGAGCTACAGTAATCAAGACAGTGATATTGGCAAAAGAATAGACAAACAGATCAATGGAACAAAATAGAGAGCCCAGAAATAGACCCACATAAATATAGTCAACTGACCTTTGACAAAATAGCAAAAGTAATAATATGGAGCAAAGATAGACTCTTCAACAAACAGTGTTGGAACAACTGGACATCCACATGCAAAGAAGAGAATCTAGACACAGATCTTACACCCTTCACAAAAATTAACTCAAAATGGATCATAGACCTAAACATAAAATGTAAAACTATAAAACTCTTAGAAGATAACATAGAACACCTAGATGACCTTGGGTATGGAGATGACTTTTTAGATACTACACCAGAGGCACAATCCATGAAAGAAATAAACAATAAGCTAGACTTCATTAGAAGAAAATATTTGAAAAAGACACATCTGATAAAGGACTGTGATCAAAATAAACAAAGAACACTTAAAACTCAACAATAAGAAAACAAACTACTCAATTTAAAAATGGGTTAAAAACCTTAACAGACACCTCACCAAACAAGATACACAGATGGAAAATAAACATATGAAAATATGTTTTACATCATATGTCATCAAGAAAATGCAAATGAGATACACACCTATTAGAATGGCCAAAATCTGGAACTCGACAACACTAAATGCTGGTGAGGATGTGGCACAACAAGAACCCTCATTCAGTGCTGGTGGAAATGCAAAATGGTACCGCCACTTTGGAGGACGGCTTGGCAATTTCTTTTTTTTTTTTTTTTTGCGGTACGCGGGCCTCTCACTGTTGTGGCCTCTCCCGTTGCGGAGCACAGGCTCCAGACGCACAGGCTCAGCGGCCATGGCTCACGGGCCCAGCTGCTCCGCGGCATGGGGGATCTTCCCGGACCCATGTCCCCTGCATCGGCAGGCGGACTCTCAACCACTGTGCCACCAGGGAAGCCCCCAACAATTTCTTACAAAACTAATCATAGTCTTACTATATGATCCAGCAATCACACACCTTGGTATTCACCCAAAGGAGATGAAAACTTATGTCCACACAAAAACCTGCCCACGGATGTTTATAGCAGCTTTATTCATAATTACCAAAACTTGGAACAAACCATGATGTCCTTCAGTAGGTGAATGGATGAGTAAACTGTGGTACATCCAGATAGTGGAATATTATTCAGTGCTAAAAAGAAATGAGCTATCAAGTCATGAAAGGACATGGAGGACTATTCAATCCATATTATAAAGTGAAAGAAGCCAATCTGAAAAGACTACATCCTATATTATTCTAAATATGATATTCTGGAAATGGTAAAACTATGGAGATATTAAAAAGATGAGTGTGTGCAGGGGTTGGGGGCATTGTGGGGAAGGATGAAGACAGAACACAGAGGATTTTTAGGGCAGTGAAAATACTCTGCATGACACCATAATGGTGGATACATGTGGATATCCACAATGGTGGATACTAATGTCATACATTAGTCCAAATTCAGAGAATGCATTGTCCAATACCAAGAGTGAACTGTGATGTAATTATGGACTCTGGGTGATTATGATGGGTCAATGCAGGCTCATAAATTGTAACAGATGCACCACTCTGGTGTGGGATGTGGATGATGGGGGGGCTGTACATGTGCGGGGGCAGGGGTATATGGGAAATCTCTGTACCTTCCCCTCAATTTTTCTGTGAACTTAAAACTGCTCTAAAAAATTATCATAATTTAAAAAATAGAACTCATGGCATAGATAATTTTGAATCTTCTACATCTGTCAGAGAAGAATTTCAGCTAGAAATGAGAAAATTAGTTTCTATGACGACAGATGATACTTCAGTTATGTTAGATCAAACATTCAGATTTACTGGGATTTTAAAACAAGAGACTGATGTTTCCTTAATGTTTTGTTCCACTCTATGATACATATAAAATATTTGTGTTCAGTTTTCTGGAGCAGACTCTGAAAAGTGTCATGGACAAAACAGTTAAAACCATTTAGTATTTATGTACAAATGCTATGAATCACCACAATTTATAGAACTCCTGAAAGAAGTAGAAGGCAATGAATTTAATGATCTTATGTTCTTTGCTCATTAGCTGAGTCATGAAAGAGTTTTTACAAAGATTTGCTGTAGTGTTAACTCCAATTCAAGATTTATTTGAAACAAAAGATATACTTGCCATATATTCCTTAATCAAAGACAAAAAATGCTGGTTTGATTTAAAGTTTTCTCACTGTTATCACATAACAGATGAAAGACCTAAATTTGAAGCTCCAAAGAAGAGAAAAGCTTATTGATGACCTAGCTAGACAGGTAGGAGAATTCATAATGAAATTTAAACCTTTCATAGTACAAATCAATAATAATGACGTTCACATTTTTTTTCAACTTAAATCAATGTGCAGAAGATTTTAATTGCAATTGACAATATTATGTAAATTGCCACAAAAACTATTTTAAAAATTTGAGGAATGCTTTGTTAACGATAAATTTAGAGTTCCTTTTCAATTTATGTGATGCCTCTATTGCTGTCAACGTTAATAATACTGAGTTAGCACAAGAGTTCGTGAATTTATTTAACTTAGTTTTAAAGCTGATACACTTTTACTTCAAAGTCAAATCATTTCTAAAAAAGATGGACCAATTTTGTCAATGGGGATGCAAATATTAAAAGAAAATGGCATTTTATACACAATTCAATCACTGGAAAACGTTTCTGTGTTTGGAGCAATTTAGATATGGGAATCTACTTTTCCAACTGTAAACTTTACAAAATCTAAATACAAATCAAGTACTTCTGATGAAAGCTTAGCAGCTAAATTGAAATGTACTATAAATATAAAACACATACACTAGATTTCAAAGATTTAAAACAAAACAGAAAGAATGTAAAATATCCCATCAATAATTTTTGTATCACGTGTTGAAATATTTTTCAACATGTTGAAATATTTTTATATCACATGTTGAAATATTTTTGATATACTACCTAAAATATATTTTAAAAGTTAATTTCATCTGTTTCTAGTTTTAGCATGTTTCCAATTTTTTACTAGAAAGTTTTAAATTACATATGTGGCTCACATTGTTTTCCTACTGAACAGTGCAGAGTTAGACTTTCTTTTCAGAGAAAATGAAGGTTACAGTAAAGAGATGTCATTCCTTTCTTCGGCTCCTTGTTTCAGATCATGGGTCCAACTCCATTGGAATAAAGGTTGCAAAATGGTAGCCAAATTCAGTCTGCAAATTTGATCTAATCCATGTTGGTGTTAAAAAAAAAATGCCTTAGTCGCCAGCACAGAAAAATTGGAAAATTACACACAAGCATTCAATTCTTGGCCTTCTTTGAAAAACCAGATCCTGCCAATCTGAGCCCATATTTCCAAGTGGCGATACCTGGTCCAGAACCCAGTGCCAAGTGGTCCTCCTTTGCCCAACGTGGTTCTGTGTGTGAGCCAATTTATCAAAGTTGGGTGTCCAGAGTTTTCCAGCCTCATAAAATAAACCAAGAGGATTTTGCTCTTTCTCATTGTCCGATAGAGTTTAAATGGAATTACCACTTCTTTGAAGATTAGCTTGAATCCACATAAAGTCAAAGTCATTCTTTTTTAATGACAGATTTTTGACAAACTTTTCAATCTCTTCTATGGTTGTTTTAAGTTTCTCCTGTGGTTGTTCTATGTGGCAACTTTTTAAGGTCTTCTTGTGTCAATTTTACGTATTTATATAATTCAAGAAAGTCATCTTATTGCTTCACTCGATTTTTAAATATCCTCTTGTAATTTTAAAATATTCTCTTATAATTTAAAAAGTCTTGTTCATATCTGTGATCATATATCCTTTCTCTATTTTTATGTTGCAAATATTCGTTTTAGTCTCTTTATGATACAAGTTTCTGAGGTGGTTGTCTGTTATTAATCTTTTGAAATAAACTATCAACTTTACTATTTTTCCTAATTAATTTAGGCTTTAATCTCTAATAACTTTCTGATTTATTTATATTGTTTCTTTTTTTATATTATTTAGTTAAATTAGTAGTTCATTTATACCCACTCATTCTTTTTTTTAATAATAAAAATTATTTTAGGCTATGGATTTCCCTCTGAATACAGCCTAGGCTACATCCAAGGCATTGCTTCAATATATTAATGTCTAAAGAGCTAACATTTAAGTTTTCATTTCCTCCTAGATCTGAAAACCATTTAGAAGAGTATGCTTTAAACTTTCCCAGTAAAATTATCTATCAACAAGGAAAAGGATCATTAAATTGTGGTAAGTTCATACAAAGAAATACTACACAGCAATGAATAAGAATGAGACTGATCTATACAACAGTATGTATGAATGTCAAAAACATCATGCTGAACAAAAGAAGCCAGACACAGCAGACTACATGCTATATAATCACATTTGTATAAGATTCAAGAACGGACAAAGCTAACCTGTGGTGACTGGAGTTAGAATAGTGGTTGCCTCTGGAGAGAGGCACCGACTAGAAGCCGTGCAGAGGAGTCTTTCGAAGGTTCTCTGTGGTTTTACATGTGAAAAATTAAGATGTACACTTAACACACTTTGTGCACTTTATGGTATGTAAGATGTCCTTTAATTTTTTAAGGGGAGAAAAATCTAGTTTTCTTACAAATATCATAAAACATTATTGTCAGAGAACGTGACCAGTAAATTATCTCCTTTCTAAGATTTGTTAACATTTTCTTCTTGGCCGGAGTAATGGACCCTGTTGGTTTCTATTCAGCATCCTTCTCCCCCTCCTCCTTCCCGCCCCAGCGGTAATTTTGCTCTCTTCTGCATGCAGCCCATGGGGAAGCTGACCCCATCCAGCTCTAGGGTCAGTTATGAGTGGTCTCAGACATCATGTTGATTCCATCCATCTTGCTCAAGGTTCCAGGTTTAAACCAGTCTGTGCATTCTCTTGGCAAAACTTTCTGGATTTGAGGGCAGCCATCTGATATCAGTTAGCTCAAATATGACTGAAGGGAAGGATTTGTATTCCACATATGGAAAAGAACTTTCTTCCTGTTTCCCAGTAGATGGGAACAGGAGGCTCCTACCCGGATCTTTGAAATAACTCACCCTTCCCAGACGTCCTGGATGTGGGCTCACATGTTTCCTCCTTGTTTAAAAACAAAAGCAAAAAACACAAAACAAAAAACCTGTTTGAGTCCAGGTTTTTGCTCACTGCAGCCAAGAACTCTACCAGGGAGCCAAGTCCATGACTAAGCAGTGAGAGTGCCCCACGGGCCGAGGAGAAGAGTGAGGCTATTCCTTTGGAACAAGGTTGTACTAATATATAATAAATCAAGCCTGTCAATTGTGTTGCTCAAATCCTTTATCTGCTCATTGGTCCAGGTGATCTATGTAATTATGAGAGGGAGATGTCGAAGTCTGCTGCTGTGATCATGGCTTTGTCAGGATCTTGTCTTAGAGCCTGTGCCCAGTTTGGTGGATTAAGATTCATGCCTGTTATGACGTCTTGATGGACTGTAGATTTTATCCATATAAAATACTTCTCTTTTTCCTGTTTACTGCCTTTGGCCTTCAGTGTTCTACCTCATCTGATATTAATATTTCCATCCTAACCTTGGTTTTCCCTTTGTGCTGCCCTGTATATCCTGCCTGGTTCATCTCTTTACCACTAAACTTTCTAGATCATTTTATTTACAGTATGACTCTCTAGGTAAGAGTTTATAGTTGGTTTTGGCTTTTTAAACCAAATCTGAGTCTTTCATCTCTACTTGTTTAATAAATATTCACCATCTAATTTTGTTTTGTGTTTATCCATCTTTTTTCCTTTCTTTAATTTTGTTGAATTAAGTTTTCCTGTTCTCCCTATTTTCCTCTTGGACTTTGGAAATTTGACTACTGTGTGCCTTTAAAGATTTTACCAAACATAGTTAAACCTATATTTCTTCATCAGTATCAAAATTTCTTAAATATTTATTTCTTACCACCTCCACCCGCCAAAGCAAGCCCATGGGCAACTTCCATGAGCAAACTGTATACAAAAGATCCTCCGCCTCCAAACTGGTATTTACTACCCTCCCCCTCGTTGATTTCCTGCATAAAACTTATGACCAACTGGCCTGCCATAGATTGAGTTGTTTTGTCTATATCTTTCCACATTAGCTCCAAGAGGGCAAGAATATTTATCTTTTTTCAGTCTGTTATAGCTCAAGGGCCTGGCATAGTGCCTGGTACATTGTAGAGGCTTTAAAAATATCTGTTAAATAAATGAATGAATGCCTTTATATTTCTCTCTTCCCAAGTTATAAGTGATTTGGAATTTCAGTCCCCAGATACGAATTTTTTTCCTGTTTATGTAGTTTACCCACAGAACAACTACAAGTTGTTCCAATAATTACAAGTACTATGTCCATGCTGCAGATGAGAAACTGTAAACTCAAGAAGTTTAAGTAGTTTCAGGCTGATACAGCTTAGTAATGGCCAAGCTGAGACTTGAAGTGAGATTTGCCCAACAGTAAAATTTGCATTCTTAACTGTTCAGCTAGGCACGCGTGCATGAGTGCACATACACACACACACGCACACACACACACACACACACACACACACACGTTGTAAAGGCTTCCTTTGTGTCACCTGTCAGCTCAGGTGGAAAAGCTCAAGATGAGACCCACAGTCATCTTGATCAATGACACCCCTTCCTCGGGGTCCAACTCCAACGCCACCTTTTCTGTGATGCTTCTCCAGCTCCCATCAATCAGGATAACTCTGGACTTTTTCTTTGTTGCCAACTTCTATCTTACATTATAGTTGTGTGAGCATCCTCTTGGTTCCCCAGATAAACTGTATCCTCCCTGTGGGGCTCCATCTGAGGCTCCTGTCTTGACTACTGCTCCCAGGACAGTATCCAACCACACTGATGAATTGAATTGCTGAGAGGTGGTGCCAGTGGCCTTGACCCATCCAGACCAAGATCCACCTCCTCCAGGTAGCCTTCCTGGACTACTTCTAGCTGAACACCAACTCCCCCTCTCTGACCTTTCACTGCAGTTAGAATTAATTCTAAGAATTCTGTTGCTAGGTTGTTCTCAGGCAAAAGAAAAACAAGCCAAATGAAAGAGTATGACTGCAAAGCCCCTAGGGAAGAAAGCAACGCATGCCTGGGAGCATCATCTCTCAAGTGCTGCCCCCTTGTGGTCTGAGCCTGGAACTCCACCCAGGCAACCAGACCTGAGGCGTGATTTTTTTACTCACTGACGGATTTCATTCCTAGCTGGCCAGCCCAATGTTGCAACAGAAAATGATTACACTTTGTTGTCTTCTTTAAAAATCCCTGCTGCTTTTCACCCGGAGATCAGTACTCAGAGTTGTCCGTGTATGATGCAGCTTGACTGCAAACCAACATCTGTGTTTTGCAGCATCTGCTGTTGTGACTTCAGGTTTGGGGCTCATTTTTGAAAGTTCTGCTTGTTTCAGTGGATACAACAGTGAATGAGGCAGACATATTCCCTGTACCCATGAGTGTACATGTTAGTGGAGGAGATAGACACTTAACAATAATCCCAGAAACAAATTTGCTTGTGATCAGGCTGTGAAACCAGCTGTCTGATACAGAAAGCCATCGATGCCATTATGGCCCGAAGTCATGGTGTCCTGGGCTCTGTCCTGTTCTCTTGGACTCAAGTGCGACCCGACTTCCCTGGGAGGAGAGTCCAGTACTGAGTGGTTCCGAGCCCAGATTCAGGAAACAAGCTATCTGGATCCTCACTCTGCCTCTTTCAACTTATTTGATCTGGGGCAAGTTATTCTGAAAAGCCTGAGTTTCCTCTTTTGCATAATGAAAATAATAATAGTACCCACTTCATAGGATTCTTGAGAGTAGAAAGTAAAATCTTATTTTAATATCCGGTGCTGGGCATATACTAAGCACTCAAATGTAGCTCCTATTTCACTCATGTGTGTGCACAGGGTATGAAGCTGGGTCTAAATCCTTCCCAGTTGACCGATAGGCATTTATGTGCAGGTAGATTCCATTCTACAAAGGAAGGTTCACACCAAACACCTCTGTTTTCCTGGACAGTGACAGGTCGGTGCTGAGGACAATGCCATGTACATCGCTATCAGATCCCTGCCCAACATCTACCCACTTCTTTGTGAACAGATGCTGGGCTGGACTTGGGCATCAGTGGCCAGCTGTGGATCATGAAACAACTAAGTTGATTCAGAAATCCAGCTTCTCATTTGCCAGCCTCTCTTGCAGCTAGGAGTAGTCATGTGGTTTGGTTCCAAGTGGTAATCTGATGACGGATTTTCTGGAAAAGCTTTTCTTTTCCTGATAAATGAGTCATGTGACTAACACAACCCTTTTCCTTTCTTCTTGCCTTGAACTCAGATGCAACACCTGGAGCTATGGCCACCTTCTTGTGACCATGAGGCAAAAGAATGAGGAAGAGAGTCAATAAGATAAGGATGGCAAAACAGAAAACTAGAAAAGGCTGAATCCCTGAGGGCACAGTTCACAGCTGAGCCCGGAACAAACAACCCACCTACCTGTAGTCTTGTTTATAAGGAATCCAGGGAAGATAGATTTTATTTAACCTGCAGCTGAATACATCCTTCATAGATTTGCTTTGCATGACTCACAAGTAGCAGCTCTCATCTCAGGGAATTTGCTGACAGTGGCTCTCCCCTCTAGGAGCTAGTTCCAAGCCAGATGGGAAGGTTGGACTCCTCTATTTGCCCAGACGGTGGACTGACCACTAAGAAGAGGAGACCTTTTATCAAGAGGAAATCCAATCGCCTAGATATTCTTCTGCCTTCCCATGGCCTGCATTGGGCCAGCCTGCAGGAAGTTATCAGGGCAATTAAATGAGATGTTCTCAGACTCTCCTCACCAAGATTCATTATTGAACACACATAGCAGACTCAGCGACCCAAGAAAAGCATTCTGGGAAACTGTGGGTTCCCGAATTCCCATCCACCCCTACTGATGGTCTCACCAGCTTCTGCTCAGGGTTTTGTTTATTATTATCAAAAGGTCATGGTGGTTGACCAGCAGCATGAGCTGCAAAATTCCTAGACCCGGGGTGTGGCCTGTTCAAGTCATTTTCCTGTTGTCAGGCTTCAGGGTAAACAGGGTTGGCATGTCCCAAAGAGAGGCCAAATCCCTCCGATCTCCCTAGTTTGCACACATCCAGTGTATGTGCTCCCGGACTGCACTCAAACCTGCCCTGCATGATGGTCACGATTCCCTGGACATATCAGCCAGGGTCCCCTTGTCCTCCTTGCTCCACTGGGCTGTCCTCGGCTGGAGGTGCAGAATCCTTGACCCCCGACCCCAATCCCAAACCTCCCCTCCGCCGCCCTCCATCACTGTAACTGGCGCCAGCACCCACGAGCCAGAAGTCATTCCTGAGTCCCGTTTCCTTCATCCCCTGCAACCAATTCACTATCAGGCCTGCTCACTATACCCCAGAACCATCCACCGAAACTTCCCGCTTCTCTGCAGCTCTACATGTCCTGCCCCAGCCCAGTTCACCAGCCGCGCTCAGCTGCAGAGGACATAGCGCTTTGGGCCCTGCTTCCCTCCCATCCACACCCCAACGGGAGCCACAGCGACCTTTGCACAACCCAGATCCGATCTTTCTCCCTTGCCTAAGCCCTCCGATGGCTTCCACTGCACAGAAAATCCAGGTGCCTGAGTTCACTCTTCCCCGAGACCCACGAGCCTAGGTAGCCTAACTCCTGCTTCCCACCGTCTTTGCTCGCTCTGCGCCAGCCTCACTGACCTCCTTTCTTTTCCTGGGCCGCACGGGGACCACTCTAGCCTCCCAGCCTTCCAGCTCACTGTTCCCGCTGCCGCACCACCTTTTCAGGACTGGCGGCTCCACCTCCTCCAGAGCTCAGCCAAGAGCCGCCTTCCAACTCTGGCTCTCGTAGCCCCGCCCACTCTGGCTCTTGTAGCCCCGCCCACGCCCCGCCCCACCCCCGGTAGTCAGTCTTATTTTCTTTATGGCCGCCTTTGCCAGCTGCAGTTGGCTTGTGGATTTATCTGATTTGTCAGCCACGCCCCCACTCCCTACCCCCAACTAGAATGTGGGCTCTTTCCAGGCTGGGGTTCTTCACTCCTGCTTTGCCGGTGCCGAGAGCATTGCTTGGAACATAGGAAGTGCTCAATAAATTGATGCTTCCACGGCTCTTCAAGTTGGAAGAAATCCAAAAAATCATCTACTATAGGATTGCAAACTTGCAAATGTTAGAAAAAAAAAGGTAAATATGCCAGTTAAATTTGAATTTCAAATATATCAAATCCAAATCCAAATCCAAATGAATAACTTTTTAATATAAGTATGTCCTCTGCAATGTTTGGGACATATTTGTATCAAAAACTTGTTCATTGTTTATCTGAAATGCAAATTGAACTGGGCATCCTGTCTTTTTTCCGGCAACCCTAGTCTGATAGAACCATCACTTTGTACTAAGGCATTGGTTTCCAAACCTGGCCGGGAAGCTTCCTAGAAATACCGGCCCCCGGCTGCACCCCAGACAGATTGATTCCGCCTCTGGTTTCAGGCCCAGATGCTCTGTGATTCTGAGCACTGGCCAAGTTTGGAGGAGCAAGATGCTGAAGGCCTCAGAACATGTCCAGAGAGAGGTCACTCCCGCTTTGAGGGGTGGGGAACTCACCGGGGAGCTCTGGCTTTGAGGAAAACTCCCAATGTCCTCTCTTCTCTGCACAGAGGGAGGGCAGCCCCAGCCCCGTCCTGCCTGGCCTCTCCCTTCCATGCGTTTAGTCCTAACTCCCGGTAGTGGGTAGAACTGCGGCCCTCAAAGGATGTGTCCATGTCATAACTCCCCGGAACCTGTGAGTATGACCTTATTTGGAAATAGGGTCCTTGGAGATGGAATCAAGTTAAGGATCTCGAGTTGAGATCATCCCGGATTTAGGGTGGGCCCTGAATTCAATGGCCTTTGTCCTTATAAGAAAAGAGAGATTAGAAACAGAGAGAAGAGGCCATGTGAAAATGGAGCAGTCACCGGGACCTGGGAGAGAGGCATGGAAGGGATCCTCCCTCGGAGCTTCCAGAGGGAACCAACCCTGCCGATGTCTTAATCTCGGATTTCTGGCTCCAGAAATGTGAGAGAATTCATTTCTGTTGCTTAAGCCACCCTGCTTAGGGGACTTCAGTTACAGCAGCCTTAAGTCCTCAATTGGATTAGGGGCAAATTGAGGGCACGAACTGCTTTCTTTTTATAACCCCTCCCTCCAAAAGCATTTTCCTAAGGATGCAGTAAGAGCTTAATATGAACCTAAAGATGAACTGAGTCCAGTTCATGGCTATTTTCCAGAACACTCTAAGACCTCAGGATTGGATGAAGGAAAGGCAATGGAGTCTTTTGGTGGCGTGACCCACAGCAGCCTTTGCTGGAAATTGTTTATTCGTATAAGGTCTGGAAATGCGCATCCCAATGCAAAATGCACCCAGATGATCAGTCTTTACGGCAGGGGCTCTCGAACTTGACCATGCAGGACCCAGAGGGCTTGTGAAAACGGACTGTCTTTCTGAACCCAGCCCGCAAAGCTTCTGGTTCAGTAGGTCAGGCCGGGGAGAAAGTCTGAGAATTTGCCTTTGTAACGTAGTCCCTGGAGAGGCCAGTGCTGCTGGCCCACAGACCGCACTCTGAGTGGCTGGTCTGGGGATTTCTGTACGAGCCGATGGACAGGAGGAACGTGGGACTCCATTCCTCCGCGCGGCGTCATTCGCTCAGCAAACCAGCTCTGTGCTAGGAACGGCGCTGAGCCCTGGGAAGGTAGAAATAAGGATGGTACCGTCCACCTCCACAGCCACAGCCTCTGAACGGGCCCCTGCATCCACTCCTGTGGGGTCCTCCACACCCCACACTGGTGTCCCTGAGGCCTCCCTCCCTTCCCTCCCCAGCCCTGCCCCAAACGGAGAAGAAAAAAACCCAGGGATTCAGAAGGGGGGCAGGTGCCCTGGTCAGGACAGAGGGGTGGGTGCAGCCCCAGTGTTTGAGGTGAGGGTGCCCCCTTCCCTCCAACCTTCCCCCTCCCATGAGACATGACCTCTATCTCCAGCAGCAAAAATTCCAGGTTAAAAGACAGGCTTTGACTTCCCACAGCAGCTGAGGCTGTGAAGCTTACCAGATATAAGACACCCCACGACGGGCATTCGCGATTTGTGAGGGAGGAGCAGGGGGTTCAAGGAAAAGGGGTGCAGGTGCCCCTCCAGAAGAAGTTGTCCAAGAACGTGGGTGAGGAGAGAGACAGACAGACTAGAGGGGGGGCCGCCCCGAGAGCCACATTCCCAGCTGGTCAGGTGCCTGGAGTAGGTCTGCACGCCCACTCCCTCCATCAGCTAGCGGCTGGGGCAGCAGGGCCTGGGGAGCGAGCCCAGGAGGAACCACAGCATGGTCCCCTTCCCGCTGCCCCTCCTTACCCCAAAGGGTAGCAGAGAGACCCGTGTGGGCCCAGAGGCGGGTCACATAGGTTACACCCCGGCGGCAGCTGCCTAGTCCTGTGGGTCACGGTGGTAGTTTAAGTGTTTTGTCTCATCAGGGAAGGAGGGAGGGGGCAGGCCAGCTTTCTGCCTCCAGTCTGGTGGAAAGACACAATTAGGGCCCTGTAGCTCTCCCTTGGGTGGGGCGACAGGCCACCCCGGGCTACAGGGGTTGGTTCTCCCTGGAAGGGAGACAGACGGCATCCACCAAGAAGGTAGCAGGGTCACCTGGGACAAGGTGCTCTGCCTGCCGCCCCCGTACCTGCCTTCAGGTGGGCACTGCCCAGGTGGCTCACAGGGGACCTCCTGTGCTGGCTCCCACCTTCGTTCCCTGCAGACACCCCACACCCCCAGTTTCGGCCACAGGCTGTCCTGATGACCACCCAACCCTGTCCTCGTCGTAGCTCTGATCCTCCCACAGCCCTGACCCCCAGGGCAAGGAGGGCCCCTTTAAGGACCAAGGTCCTGGCAGGTGGCTTAAAAGGGCCCCTTCTGCCACCCAGAAGGGCCCTACTGTCGTCTGACGCTCGCAGGACTTCCTTGTTTGGGGAGAAATCGGAGGGAATCGTCAAAGAAGCTATGGACTGACTAGTCCCTTCGTTTGCTATCAATCATTGCATGTCCCCTAAATTCCAGACGGTTCCCCGACGTTACTCCTCTTCCAAGTCCCAGTGTCTTTACAGGACTTTGTGGGCTGAAAGCAGGAGGAGGTCCAAGTCCAGCGGGGAGAGAGCACCAGGCAGGCAGCAGTGTCCCAACTCTAGGGTGACTGAAAGTCCCTCCCCCGCCCCCCAGAAGCCACTCGGTCCTGCAAAAACCAAGACTCTTGGCCACCCTACCTGGTTACTCCCACTTCCGGAGCATTTGGGTCTGTTTGCTGGCCAGTAAGTGGGAGCAAAGTTTACAGGCATGCTATCTGGACCCAGGTTGCCTGGGGTCAAGTCCCCACCCCCCGACACCTGAGCTCTGGGACCAAGAACCAGCCGCCTGGTATCTCTGTGCCTCAGTTTCTTCCTCTACAAAATGGGCACGAGAATATTTCCCTCCTTCAGAGGGTTGCTTCGGCAATCAGCTGATTTAATGTATGTAAAGCGCTTAAAATACTGACCGGCACAAGGCAAAGGATGCAATGGCTAGCCTGCAATTAATTATTTATTTAAATAGTCACCTAAATGGTCCAGGCCCTCATTTTTCCCATAATGAGAATCAAGGACATTTAAGGTTATTTCACTTGGGTTCCAAAAAATAAATAAATAAGAGATATGCAAAAGAGAGATGCAAAGATGCGCACACAAATGTATATTATGTGTGTTTGTGCATGTGTATATATACATATGGCAAACCCAAAGAAGCAACCGCAAAAAGGACTGTTGGAAATATTAAGCAATAGAATTCAAGGCAAAAAGCATGACAAAGAGGTTTACTTTGCATGTGTGTGTGTGTATATATATATATAGAGAGAGACATCCACAATGATGATATAATAGTCATGAGCCTTTATGCATCAATAACATAGTGCTAAAATAGATGAAGCAAATGGATTTGAGATGTCCTTAAACTTAGATGTTTTTTCTTGCAGAAAACCTTCGAGGTTACCTCAAGATCTCTACAGGACACGCTGCTTGTTCCATCACAACGTTTACGGTCAGTATTTGTAATTACCTGTCTAACTGCCCTTCCCCACTCCCACAAGAGTCTAAGCCCCGGGGTTGGGGGGAGGAGGGTCTCAGACAATGTCTGTCTTGCTCAGGACTTCAGTGCCCAGCCTGATGCGCAGGAGGTAGTGACATATTCCATTCTGTATCCCATTCATGGATGTTTCTAAAAATCCATCATACACATTTGGCCAAAAGAAAACTTTAATCAACCTCAAAATGTAGAAGCTCTACAAGTAACTCTGACCTGATAGCAAAAGGATAAACAAAAATAAGGAAACAAACAAAAAACTTCCAACCTTCCAGAAATTAAAAATCACTTTGTGAAATGACTCCAGTGAAGGAAGAAATCAAAACTGAGATTAGAAGTTATTTATCAAATATGATATAAGCAACAATCCACATGAAAAGGCACAGCAAGTGGCCAAGTTTGCACTCAGAGGAAAACATGAGAGATTGAAATGTTTTCATATTTGAACAAGAAATAACTAAACTAAATGAAGAAAGCAGTCAAAGCAAGGAACTAAAAAAAGAACAAAATGAACCCAAGGAGAGCAGAGGAGGGAATTAATACAGATAAAATAAAAATTAAGAAATTAGAAAACAGAACAAAACATAGAATTTATAAACATATTCAAGAACGTGTTCCTTGAAAGGCAAATAAAGTCAACATGCATTTGGAAAGTTCAACATATTAACATAAAGATGCAGTCTCTTCACACTTGCTTTTTTAAAAAAACTATATCTAGGAGTAAACTAAGGAATAACTCTGCAAAATCAATAGGGAGAAAATCAGAAAAATACCACATCTTACTAAAGAACATTCTAGAATACTGAAATACACAGAGAAACAAACGGAGCTTCTGGAAGGGGAGACGCAGTATTTGTAAACATAGCAGCCCTTCCCAAATTAATAAGTGAATGTAATATAATTCCAATCACAAGGGGTCAGAGAGAGGCAGGTTTTGACAAGTGGGTATAAAATTTTCCTAGGAAAATGAATGCACGAGAAAAGAAAGACAGTTTTGAAAAATAGGATGATGAGGGAAGCTGGATGAAAGGGAGGGTGGGGCTCCACGTATGTGGCTCGGGAGTTGGGGTGAAGGACTGAGTGAGCGGGAACTCATTGTCCTGGGCACCCTGAACTCTGTCTCTCATCCTCACAGGCTGCCGGCCAGACCAACGCCCAGCCGGTCTCCCCACAAACTGCTGTGACCACCCACAGTCCTTCATCAGATGAGGCCACCATCCCTTCCCTACCCCCACCCCACTTGGACTTATGCCAAAGACTTAAAATTCAGTGCAGATGTTTGAGTCCTGATGCTTCAAAGTGTGAATCTGTAGCTGTTGCTATGGAGCTAAAGAAGAAAGATAACTATTAAACAAAGTTGGGGCAGATGCAAAGTAATTAAAGATGGTGTGACCCTTCAAAGGACTTAAGGACTGACTTAAAGGGCAAATAGGTAAGTATTGGTGCCAAAGATGCTCAGGACATTGGCGCTGACCCAGATGAAGAGGCTGGAGTGGTACCACCCTGTGCACAGCGTGCCGTGTTCACAGCATGCCATGCTCACAGCATGCCGGGCTCACAGCACGGGCACGCTCTGTGGCCAAGGAAAGTTGGAGAACAACAGTTGGCCCAGTGGACCCCAGACCAGGAGAGGGGTGACGTGGTTGTTGGTGCTGTGGTTGCTGACACGGCAATGTGACAATTGAAGAAGCCAAGAAGTTGCAGAAGGTGCCCAGATGGCTACACGTTTGGCAGATGGAGACCAAAAGAACAGGGCAATATCATTTCTGATGCAATGAGGAGAGGTTGGGAGAAGGAGAGTCATTGCAGTCAAGAATGGAGAAACTTTGGATGATGACTTAGAAATTACTGAGAACATGAAATTCAAGGGAGGATTTTTAATCCATACTTGATTGACACATCAGAAGTTCTGAAATATGAATTCCAGGATGCTTGGAATGAAAAGCATTCTAGTGTCTTATCCCCAGAGGAAAGAGATATTTCTTCCCCCTCAGTACCAGTGAAAGTCCACGTTCTAAGCTCTCATTGGCCAGAACTTGGTCACACGCACATCCCTGAGCCAATCACAGTGGGCAAAGGAATGGACCCTTTGTGGGGGGTTTAGACCGGGGTCCCCTGCCATACATGCACATGGGTGGTGTCAACTCCACCATGACCATGGGGGCTCCAAGGAGAATCCAGGTGTGTTTAGGGCAGGTAAACAAGACAGGTGTAAATTACAGGAAAGCCCGTCAGAGTTCACTTCCCCCAGAAGAGAAATGCAATGTTTGATTTCAGGCTTTGGGACAGATCATCTTTCACTGGGATTCATTTAGAAGAACAAAACTCAGAGCAGTTTGGGCAATGCTGCTCTAATATCCCACCAGCTTCCATGAAGGCAGCCCCCGGTCCCTCACCCAATGGGCAGCCCCCTGACAAGAGCCCGCCTGGATCCAAGGTGGGAGAGATCACTTGCCATCTTCATCTATCTTGGCCAGGACTGCAGCAGCTGCCCTCCCCACCAAGTACAGCAAGAAAGTTCACGGTCGCACCGTGAACTGTGCTAAGGAAACTGTGCTAAGGAAACCCAAGGGCATCCCCTGCTACTGCCCAGCCAATGAAGACTTTTTTTCAGACCATGTCGGGGGCTGTTTCTGAACGTGATGCCGATGCCCACGTTCCTCTGAGGCATGGCACCCAGCTGGTTAGCGGCGGGGTACATCAGGAGAGGGACAGAACAAGTTCTCACCCCAGAAGGTGGCAGAGGACGCCTCAACCTGTGGTCAAAACGTTGGCTGCGAGGTGCTCCATCTGAATCCACTTAACTGATGAATTTTCATCAACTGGCATTCAGATGAATAGGATTTTATTGGAACAGATCAAATGTTCAAGGGAGACGGGTACATACACAGTATCATTTGGAACAAAACCTGCCAGCCAGTCAGCAAATAACAAGAGGCAGGTGTTGATCTGCTTTTCCGGGTGACCTCACACATACCTCTCCTAGAGCACGTCGCTCAGCCTTCAGTGGGGGACAGTCTGTCTCCCCGCCAGCCCGTGGACCCACAAGAAAATGGGGCAGTGTCTTATTCCTCTGGGAATTACAGTCATCCCTCGGTATCCATGGGGGATTGGTTCCAGAACCCCTCAGAGACACAGGAATCTGCAGATGCTTAAGTCTCATATAAAATGCCATAGTGTTTGCGTATAACCTATGCACATCCTCCCGTATACTTTAAATCACCCCTAGATTACTTATAATACCTAATGCAATGGGAATGCAGGTAGATAGTTGCCTTTGAGCAGCAAATTCAAGTTTTGCTTTTTGAAACTTTATGGAATTTTCCCCCCGAATATTTTCAATCCTTGGTTGGTTGAATCCACGGACGTGGAACCCATGGATAAGGAGGGCCGACTAGACCCTAGTGCCCAACACAGAGTGTAGGGGCCAGTAGTTGCTTGGCAAATGTTTGGAAAGAAGGAAGGAAAGGAGGAAGTGAAGGAAGGTGAGAGGAAGAAGAGAGGGGGCTGGTGGAAAGAGGGAGGGAGGAGGGAAGGGAGGGAGGGAGGAGGGAAGGGAGGGAGGGAGGAGGGAAGGGAGGGAGGGAGGAGGGAAGGGAGGGAGGGAGGAGGGAAGGGAGGGAGGGAGGAGGGAAGGGAGGGAGGGAGGAGGGAAGGGAGGGAGGGAGGAGGGAAGGGAGGGAGGGAGGAGGGAAGGGAGGGAGGGAGGAGGGAAGGGAGGGAGGGAGGAGGGAAGGGAGGGAGGGAGGAGGGAAGGGAGGGAGGGAGGAGGGAAGGGAGGGAGGGAGGAGGGAAGGGAGGGAGGGAGGAGGGAAGGGAGGGAGGGAGGAGGGAAGGGAGGGAGGGAGGAGGGAAGGGAGGGAGGGAGGTGGCATCCAGGCATCTCTGACCCTCTGAGACAGCCGCAGCCACAGGACAGGAGCTCCAGCCTCAAGTCTTCACGGAAAAGAAGCAGAAAGATTTTTCTCCTGCGAACTCACTCTGTTTCTTTCCGGCCTCCTCCTCCCCTTCCAGGAATTTCCACCTTCTCTTTGTTGGAGTGAATCTTCTGGGAACCATCAGAACACCGGTCCAGGTAAATTTCACAGGAAAGGAGGAAATAATCTTGGCTTCCGGATTCCTTCTGGAAGCAGTTGGTAGCCGTTTGGAGTGCACTGAATCCCAGGCCAGCTGTGGCGCCACTGGCTGCCGGGTGTTCAAAGGCAGCCCTTCCTTCCCTCCCCGCCTCGTCCTGCACTTACTTCCTACAGCTGCTTCCTGCTCATGAAGCCCTGGAAGAAAGATACATCCCATAGTTTGGGACATCAGCAGAGAAAGTTCCAGCTCTTCGTGGGATCACAGCTGTGTCTACCCCAAAGGTTGCTGCTCACAAAAGCCCTTTCTAGGGGCACGGGAGAAGGAAGAGGTTTGGAGGGACTCGTGTTTCTAGGACATCACTGCATCTCCGCTTGTCATTTCAAAACAGCCTCAAAAAAGAAAGGCTGGGGCTTCCCTGGTGGCGCAGTGGTTGAGAGTCCGCCTGCCGATGCAGGGGACTCCGGTTCGTGCCCCGGTCCGGGAAGATCCCACATGCCGCGGAGCGGCTGGGCCCGTGAGCCATGGCCGCTGAGCCTGCGCGTCCGGAGCCTGTGCTCTGCAACGGGAGAGGCCACAACAGTGAGAAGCCGGTGTACCGCAAAAAAAAAAAAAAAAAAAAGAAAGGCTGTTCTAGGGAAACAGGCTCAGGGAGTATTCATTTCAGGAACTTCCTCCCCCGTCCTTCCTTTACAGAGCCCTGAGGGCTGCCATCCCAACCAGCGTGGGGCAGGATGGATTTTGGCCAAAGGCTCCTCTCAATGCGGCTGTGCTGGCGCCCAGCAGTCTTTTTTCTGGACCTCCATAGCCCCCTTTGTGACAGCAGAAACTGGCTCATCATCCCTAAGATAAATTAATGCTAATATGTAATATTTATATCGCATCTTATATTTTAAAAGCACTTTTATTTCATTGGCTTCACTTACGCCTCGGAGCCAGGTACTGTGTGTATCCTCATAGACGAGGAAACCAAGGCTCACAAAGTTGACTTATCCAAGCTCTAGATAACCGTCTAGACAACCATCTCGAAAATATTGAAGCTAAGACTGATCAATATCCAGTCCGTGAAGGACATATACATAATTTAATTCCTCAAGTCCATTGTGAAGTTAATTATAATAAAGCTTAAATTAGCCTCTCGCAACCAATGTTGCATTTTAGTGGAATATCCATCCGGATTACTTTTCTTACCAAAACTGGATTCTATTGCAAATACTGTTTTCTAATTTGCTCTTTTCTCTGTTTTGTTGGTTAAAGAGCATTTCCTTGTGAGGCTGTTTGGTCATTTACTTCACCAATCCCCTACCGCTGGCCGTCAAGGTTGTTTCCAGCCTCCTGATCCAGGCTTTCTGAGGCAAACCCTCTAACACGTGAGGCAGTGCTTCCTACAGGAAGAGACTTTTCCAAGTCATTGACTCACTTGAATGGAAAATCAGAATTGAAGGTCCCTCTGCCTGGCTTGTTCACTTCCCCACAGCACTGTCACATCCCCGAAGGCACAGGAGGAAATGACTGGGATGACAGTGTTGACTCTGCAGCTGCTGCTGCCTGCATCCCCTCAGCCATCCTATTTCCGGTCCACACCCGCAGCTCTCTGGGCTGCTTTCCCTGGCAGCCAGGACCTGCTCTGCTTGGACGGTGGTGGTGTGCTGGTAAATGGGGAGAAGAGGAGCTCTGATTTGTAGCATTTGCCAATTTCCGTGATGTAAATATTCCTACCGCAGCTGATTTTAAACTACCAGTGCAGTGTCACTGGACACAGAGTTGGGGAGAGCTGAGCACAATGGCTGCCCGTGAACTGGTACTTGTTGAAAGTACGATCCGTTGGAATAACTCAGTTACAAGCTCCGCGCTGCCTCCCAAATTTCCCAGTGGCACAAGCTCCAGGTACCCGCCGAGATAAACTGCTTAATAACGCTTGGCCTGGCTTCCTTCTCTTCCCTGTGGACTTACACCCCGATGGAGTTTCCTGGGACCATCTTCCAAATAAACTACGTATACTCAGGGTCTGCATTTAGGCGGAACTCCACCTAAGATGCCCCCAGACAAACTTCACAGCAATGGACAGTTTTGAACCTGAAATCACAGTAGGAAGTCAGGGGTTCAAGGCAGGGGTGGGAATTTTTTCACACAAATTCTCCCCATGAAGAAAAACTCCCCTCAAGTTGGTGGCTGCCAGGAAGTGCTATCAGACATGGGGTTGGCCGCAAGCTGAGAGAAGAAAGGATGCACCTCCGCTGAGGCAGAGGGAAGGGCATCTCCTGGGGTCTGGAACCCGGGGAGGAAGAGGGCATTTCTCAGCGCTGTCCCCACCTGCGTCCATCCAGCCTCCATCACCTCTCTCCTGGACCACGGCAGCAGTGCCCACGCGAGTCAGCCTCACTCCACATACCGCCTCCCCCATTCTCCACCCTGAGCTGAAACACATGACCATGCTGACCTCTTCCTTCCCCTGCTTAAAACCTTTCAGATGTCCCTAAAGCTCTCAGCTTCCGCACCATGGCCTCTGGACCGTTCCGTGATCTGGCCCCGCCTCCCTCTCCAGACCAGGCCCCAGTCCCAGCCATGTTGCTCCTCGCCCCTTGCCTCTCCTTGGCACACCCGTTCCCTGGAATCCCCTTCTTCTCTTCTTCGCCCAAGTCCTCCTCCTTTTTTGAAACTCAGCAAGAAGGGTGTCTCCCATCCAGGAAGCCCTGCCTGACACCCCTAGCCTAGACTAGCCAACATCTGGTCCCTTTGCTGCCAGGGGTCCCTGTGTACAGCACCTAACACAGCGCACTGTATCATGATTATGCATTCATGCCCCGGTTTCCTCTATGAGGCTACGACCTCCCTGAAGGCAGACTCCTTGTTTCAATCATCTGCATCTTCATCACTTAGCATCTTGTCCGGAGAATGGTGGGTGCTTGGTAAGAATTTTACATCAATTCAGTCTTTCGTTCATTGCTTCTGGCTGCAAAGATATCTGCATTCCCTCCACGACTGGTAGCTGAGTCATGAGGGGAGGAAGAGAGCGTGGTGACAGTTAAAATTTATTAAGTATCTATTTATGCTAAAAAAAAAAATACCGGTGGCTCTAGGTCTTAAGGAATGGGGTCTCTGAACTCAAGGAGTCTGCCAGGAGGTAAGATTTGCATACCTAACATGTTAGACCGTGGCACCTTGAATTTTAACCTGAACAGAAACCAACCAGGGTTCGCGTTAAAGGGCCGGTTCTCACTCAGCTGGGCTGGGGTAGACCCAAGACTCGGCAGTTCTCACCAGCGCCCTGGTGATGCCTATCTGTAGGCCTGCACCACGCTGTGAATAGCCGGCTCCTTGGCTCTTAACGAAAACCGTCTGGCAGGCTGTAAGCAAAGGTGACGTTGCATGGCACGTTCCCTGTAATCACCATCCCAAACTTAATA
Organism: Lagenorhynchus albirostris; assembly: GCF_949774975.1. NCBI lineage: Eukaryota > Metazoa > Chordata > Mammalia > Artiodactyla > Delphinidae > Lagenorhynchus > Lagenorhynchus albirostris. The sequence continues at coordinate 5,242,595 of NC_083109.1, read as the reverse complement.
TTTCCTTTAAATCAACTCTTGCTTTTGTGTCCTAAATGTATTTACAATAGCCAGGACGTGGAAGCAACCTAAATGTCCATCGACAGATGAATGGATAAAGAAGATGTGGTACATGTATACACTGGAATATTACTCAGCCATAAAAAAGAATGGAATAATGCCATCTGCAGCAACACATATATATAAATGTGTGTGTGTGTGTATATATATATATTTTTTTTTTTTCTCTCCCTGTTTGTTCTTTTTCTCTGGAGAACGCTGACTAAGACAGTCTGTTTGGGAGAGGCCCTGCCCTAGTACTCCACTGTAACCTGAGGTCTCACACAGTGCCAGGCACATGGTAGAAACTCTGCCAACATTTGTTCAGTAAATAAAATTTCCAAGAAAACCACATTCGACTTCACTGAATGAGACCCTGGTCACTACGTATCCAACCACCCATGCTCAGTAAGTTAATATGTCACAAAGCTCCCTTTACTATCGTTATCCCCTAATTTCTTAAGAGTCAGTTGGAGTCTTGTTGGTTGCAGTAAATTTCCACACTATCAAAAGGGCTGAGCAGGGCTTCCCTGGTGGCGCAGTTGTTGGGAGTCCGCCTGCCGATGCAGGGGACGCGGGTTTGTGCCCTGGTCTGGGAAGATCCCACATGCCGCGGAGCGGCTGGGCCCGTGAGCCATGGCCGCTGAGCCTGTGCGTCCGGAGCCTGTGCTCCGCAACAGGAGAGGCCACAACAGTGAGCGGTCCGCGTACCGCAAAAAAAAAAAAAAAAAAAAAAGGGCTGAGTTAACATCATTTAGAGATAAACTAGGACAGCATTTTCTTAAGTCTCACCAATATTTTTTCCTACAGTCTATCCTTTTTTCCTCTTGCTTTTGATTCAGAGAGAAAAGGAGACACACCAGGAGAATTAGAGCACAATCCACACCCCAGGTACTGATTTCAAAGCAGATTTCAAAGCAGGCGTCAAAACCTTTAGGCTTTTTTTTTTTTTTTGACTGGTAAATAGGAACTTCTGACTCGCTAAGGCAAGCCCAAAAGGCAGAGGAGGCCCCGTTGCTAAGAAAAATGGCAGGTGAATGACTCTGCTTTGAGGTCCCCCAAATCCTGAGGCTCCCCAGCCTGGGCTGCATGTCTGGGTGTTACCACAAGGATGTTAGGATGCTGGCAGAAGCAGCCAGTGGGCTTGATTGACTCAAAAACACTCCAGGAAAAAAGAGTTCCTAATCTTGTACCCAGCCCTCTGTGTTTCTCCCAACCTCTCTCTCCCCATGAAAGTAATAGATAACCTAGCAACTGAGATGGGGGTTGAAATTTGAAGATTACAACTACCCCGAAGAGGTTCATGTTTTATGGGAAGAAATTAGGACTGAGACTTCTTCTTCTAAGATTGGTTGGGTCAAAGTCAAGAAACAAAACATCACCTATTACAAACTCAACTGCTTCAGCAGCTAGGCCAGTGATGTCACGGGCAGTGGGACATAAGAGAAAAGAGAATGGTGATGATTGTGGAAGCCCAGAAGCCACGGCCACCTCCCCTGGGGCCCTCCACATGGCTCCAGGCAACTGTCGCTGTGTGGAAACACAGCCCCCAGATCTCTTGATTTTTCACTAGAAGTTAGATACCTGTATCTAACATTCAAATCTCCCAATAATGAGAACGATTCATATTTTTTAAAAAGGATTTGGGGACTTCCCTGGCGGTCCAGTGGTTAGGGCTCCACGCTTCCACAGCAGGGAGCACAGGTTCGATCCCTGGTTGGGGAACTATATAAAGTCCCACATGCCATGTGGTACAGCCAAAAAAATAAAAAATAAAGTAAAAAAGGATTTGGACAGGTGCCTTGCCAAGCGAGTCTCCGACTGGATTCTGCCCTCAAGCCAGATATTAAGCAGAAGACCTTGATCAATGAGATTTGGAAAACAGGCATTTGTCAGCAGGGTAGCTGGTCGTGACTCTGTGTAGGGTTCCTTTGTTTCTCATTAACTTCAGGGTGGCAAATCCGTGTTATCTCAGCTACTGAAAATATGTATTTGAGCGAACAGTAAAGTGACTAACTCAGCCCGGTTTGCCTGGGCTGTCCCAGTTATAAAACTGAAAGTCCTGCTTCCCACAGACCCCCTCGGGCCCTTTCAAAACCAGGACAGTTGGTCACCCTAACAAAGAGACACTCGGTGAGCCATCTGGCTGTGCCCACTTGGGAGCTCGTAGGTTTGAAGAGGAAAAAGACCCTTTGGGGAATAACTGTGGCCACAATGGGGACCGTGCCACTCAGACTCAGGTCAAACATCATTTCTTCTGACCTTCACCTAGAGGAACGAAACTGAGAAGCTGTGCCTTTAAACATAGTCTATCCGATCTCCCAGGTGTCTGCACAGAATTGCTGGGAGAGCCTGGGTGCGTGAGTGACTACACGGGGCAGCCTCCCTGCCACCCACACTGGACTGTGGCACAAAGGAGGACGCATTTTGATGCTGTGAAGCCACTGAGATTTGGGGGTTGTTTGTCACGGTGCTTGGTGTACCCTGAGTGATACACCAGGGGACCCTTACCTTTTTGGCCAGCAGCACCTGGCATGAGGGTAATCACACCACCCGATTAGACCCATCACATTTCCTCCCCAAGGACTTTGGATTCAGTGCTCAGGGGCCTAAGTGGTTTCTACCTGCTGCTTGGAGGTAAGTCTCAGCAGGAGCCAGGGGGTCGTCCAGGGCTCGGAGGAGAGGAGAAAGCTGCTCCTAGGGGCTGAGTCATGGCTCCAAATTCATACGTCGAAATCCTAACCCCCAGTACCTGAGAATGTGACTGTTTGGGGAGATAGGATCCTTCCAGAGGTAACTAAGAATAAGTTCAACAAGGTGGCCCCAATCCAATATGGCTGATGTCCTCATAAGAAGAGGAGATTAGGACCCAGACATGCACAGAGGAAAGACCATGTGAACACACAGGGAGAAGACGGCCATCTGCAAGCCAAGGAGAGAGGCCTCAGAAGAAATCAACCCTGCCCCCACCCTGATCTGCAATTTCTAGCCTCTGGAACTGCAAGGAAATTCATTTCTCTTGTTTAAGCCTCTCAGTCTGTGGTCCTTTGTTTTGGCGGCCCGAACTGATGATTATAACCGGTCAGCAGAGAAGACGAGCCTGAAGGTGAGAGAGACAAAGCTTCCCTGACTCCTGCAGTCTTTCTTTCCTGTTTCTGAGCCTCCATGGGATCTGACTCTACTTCTGGTCTTCAGATCTCGGGAATAACAAATTCCCCCCCCCCTTCCGCTAAGCTTACTTGCAAACAAAGCAACCTGAACCACATAATTTGGTTTTGTGATTATGACCATGACCCAGAGACCTTATTCCTATGAATGTTCTTAGCCCATCAGAAAAGGGACATTTAATGCAAAACATTTTTGTGGTAGACAGGTAAATTCTTGCTTCCCTTTCCCCTCAACTATTCATACAGAAGCCGGGTCAACCAACGAATGCACCCGAGTTTTGAATTCCAGTTGAATTCCAAACAAGAAGCAATTAATGGAAAGAACAATTTCACATTCAGCCCAAGTAGTTAAAAGCCTCACAGCCAGGTGAATCTTCAAAAGCAAAGGTCCCATCCTTCCTCTTTCTGTCTCTTGCACTCAGGTGGTTTATTTGATGGCGCATGTGTTGGCAAAACATCAGGGCTTTTGGAGAAATGCAGTAACTCTGCCTTGAGCTCCTAGCTCGTGGGCCATCCAGGGCCACCCACCCCCGCAGGAGCAGAAGACATCAAGAGGCTTCAGTCCTAACGCAAGCAAAACAATGAAGGAAATCAGTCAACTTTTCCAAATGCTGATGCTTTGGCCTCGTGTTTGCCCTCGTCTCCCAACAGGTCCCCACCCACACCTTAAGTGACATCGCAGGTTAGCAGAGTGGAGCTGCCCAGAGAGGTGCTGCTTTGCTCACGTCTGCTATTGGTGCAGTCACAAACCACTCAGACTGGAAAAAGCAGACAGCTGTGCCCGGCGGGCTCACATGTGCCGGTTCCACCTGCTAAATCATTAAAGCTGAGCCTTGGCAGTCTGCAGAAAAACACATTTGTTTTCTCCATAAAGAGGAAGAGTAAGATTTCCTCTCATCCTCATAAGTTTCTGCAATTACTTTAATGTGCAAAGCGCCTTGTACAAGCAGGAGGCTGTTCCACAGGCTAAGGGGCCGAGAGGCAGGCTTTTATTAAATTACGTTCTAGGTTAAATGATACTTCCACCCGCTCTGGCGGCTTAACCACCATTTCACAGTAATAAGGCACATTAATGCCAAAGCTCACAACGACATGCAGAGCTCAGCAATGTGCTTCTCCCACTAACACACATCCCCGGGAAACAGCCAATGTGGTGGTCCAGGAGGGGTCACTCGGAGAGAACGGACCGTCTTGGGGACGGTGACAGGGGTGATTCACACACACGGTCCTAGAGTCACCCGGGAAAGGGAGGATGAGTCTACGAAACCTGAAGAATAGAGGTGTCCCAGCTCCTGAATCCAGAATAAATAAGCCTTTATTTCCATCCTTTTAATGTATGATAGTCTGTCCCATATTTCAGATTTCATATACCAGTTATATTCCCAACTCACCCCACCCAACATGGAACTGACTGGAGTCATTAGGACAGCCTGAAGGTCCACTCTCTTGCGTGGTAAGTATGCGACTCTGAGCTTCAACATTCTCATCTGTTAAATTGGCATAAAAATAATAGCTCCTTCTTAGGGCTGTGAGAGAATTGAGGGAGAGAATGTATGCAAAGGACTTAGCACAGTGCGTGTCTCTTCAAGACCTATTATCATCAGTGTCAGCAGCATTTCTCTGCAGGTATCATATAAGATACTTTCAAAGCTTACATTGCCCTTTCAGTGCAGTCCTCGGACCCCATTCTAAACCTGGTACCTACAGGTCTGTGAGACTAAGGGCAAACTACAGCTTGTGGGCCGAATCCCCTGCTTGCCACCTGTCTTGTACACCTGTTGAGCTAAATAACAGTTTCTACATTTTTAATAGAAAGAGAAAAATAGTCCTCTTCCAAAGAAGACTGTTATCGTGTGATGTGTGGGAACTAAATGAAATTCAAATTTCAGGGTCCACAAATAAAGTTTTATTGAAACACAGCCACCCCCATTTATTTAGGTACTGGCTATACTTTGTGCTAGAATGGTGGAGTTGAGTAAACTGCAACAGAGACATCACCCATAAAGCTGCAAATATTTACTATAGTTCCTTTAGGGGAAGTTTACTGACCTTCATTCACAGGAATAAAACCATCATCTTTGGAGGTCTTGGCCCAGTCTCACGGTTGATGTTGAAAAACCCCAAGACCTGACTTACTGGGATAGATGTGAGAAGCACCTAGAAAGATAGGGATTTTTATCAGCTCATTGACATCTCAACCAAAGACAACGCCAGAAGGGGCTAATGGCTTAGAGTTACGGGAAGGACCCTGGCATCGGAGCCGTGTTTGAAACTCAGCTTGGCCACAACAGACTGTGTGACTTTGGACTGGTGACCTAACCTCACTAAGTTCTCAACTGTAAATTGGGGTATCAGTCCCTTTGGCAGGGGGTCGTCATGACAACGGCAATAAATGGCATCCCCACTGCAGAGGATCCGCTGCTCTGCTGGTGAATGACATGTGTTTGCTCCCTCCTTCCAAAGTTTGTCTTTGTTGTCTGTCAAAGAAGAAAACATACCAAAAGGAAAAAATTCTTCCATGATATGAAAACACTGTTGACTTTCAGTTTCAGCTCCAACACGCGAAGAGCTTCAAGTCGTCACTCCCAGGTCTACAACAACAACAAAAGCTGAACTAACTGAAGAATCAATGACTTTTCTTGGACCTGTCAGATACCTGAGTTTTCAGGATAAACTTCTGCTCTGAACTCTGGAAAGATGGGTGATGCCAGAAGCACAGCTGAGCCGTGCTTACCTGGAATAGAAGCTGCTGGAGCCAGAATCAGTAGGAAGAGTTAAATGGTAATTTTTTTAAAGCTTTTTTTTCTTTTGTCCTCGAAGTGTGGCATGTGGGATCTTAGTTCCCCAACCAGGGATAGAACCGGTGCCCCCTTCATTGGGAGCACAGAGTCTTAACCACTGAACCGACCACCAGGGACGTCCCTAAATGATAAATTTTACGAATTGCTGAAGGCTGAGTATGAACTAGCTGAGAGCGAGGACCTCTTGGGAGCTGTGGTCCTTGGGTTGAGGGAGGTGGGGAGTGGATTTCATGGGCTTTATCTCCAGGAACTCCACCAGGTTCTTCCTGTGAATATCCAAGAAAAATCCCTTCCGGGCTCTGGCAAGGGGAAGGGAAACCTAATCCTTGTGAAATACACTCAGATATGTCTCCATAACAAAAGGCCACTCTGCATTATCCCAGCTAGGGAAAGAGCAATCCTCTTACTTTAACCCCCTCCAGCCTGGTCTCACCTAAGGATGGGGTAATGGATGAGAAACACTTGTGAAGGTCACAAGCCTGTTACACAGGCCCGGTAAAAGACAGATTTAACCTAAAGATTACAGAACACTCCCTTTCTTCCACTCCTGACCGCCACACCAACAGGGCTCCAATATAATAGCAGTGGATTACAGCTGAAAGTGTATTACTTGATATGACATGTCTGGCTTGCAACAAAAAATTACAAGGCATACCAAAAGGGGAAAAAAAACACAGTCTGAAGAGACAAAGCAAGCATCAGAACCAGACTCAGATATGACACAGATGTTGAAATCATCAGACAGGGAATTTAAAGTAACTATGATTAATACATTAAGGACTCTCATGGAAAAACATGCAGTACAGATGGGTATTGTAACCAGAAAAATAAAAATTCTAAGAAATAATCAAAAGGAAATCCTAGAGATCAAAACCTTTCTAACAGAAAGGAAGAATGCCTTTGATGCCTTCAGCAAGCTGGATATGGCTGAGGAAAGAATTAGTGAGCTTCAAGATACATCAATAGAAACTTCCCAAACTGAAAAGCAAAGAGAAAACAAATGATAAAAACAGAATATCCAAGAAGTGTGGGGTGTTCTGGCATTATTGGAATGCCAGAAGGAGAAGAAAGAGAATGGAGAAAAATATTTGAAGAAATAATGGCTGAAAACTTTCCCAAATTAATGACAAATATCAAACTATAGATCCAGGAAGCTCAGGGAATACCAAAAAGCTACACCTGGGCATATCCCATTCAAACTACAGAAAACCAAAGATAAAGAGAAAATTTTGAATGAAGCCAGAGGGGGTACCTCTAAAGGAAAAAGGATAAGAATTACAGCAGATTTCTCATCAGAAACTGCAAGCAAGAAGAGTTCAGTGAAATATTTTAAAATATTGAATGGAAAGAAAAATAGGACCAATTTAGAATTCTATCTCCAGATAAATTAACCTTCAGAACTGAAAGAGAAATAAAGACTTTCTCAGACAAATAAAAACTAAGGGAAAGTGTTGTTTGTGGGTGTGCTCTGCAAGAAATGTTGGAAGATTTTTCTCAGACAGAAAGAAAATAATAAAGGTTGCAATTTTTTTAATGTACATTTAAAAAGAAAAAGCAGAGAAGATGTAAATGAAAATCAAATCTTTTATTTTTCTTATTTGTATTTAAACTTAAAGATAACTCTTTAAAGTAATAATGGTTTCTTAGTTTGCTAAGAAACCATTATTCTTAGGCTGCCACAAAAAAATACCACCACTGGGGGGCTTAAACAACAGACATTTATTTTCACACAGTTCTGGAGGTTGGGAAGTCCAAGATCAAGGCTCTGACCAATTTGGTTTCAGGTGAGAGCCCTCTTCCTATCTTGCAGATGGCCATTTTGTCCTCACATGGCCTTTCTTTGGTGTATTAGCACAGAGAAAGCAAGAGAAGTCTCTCTGATGTCTCTCCTTACAAGAACACTAATCCTGGTGGATCAGGGCCCCACCCTTATGACCTTATTTAACCTTTATTACCTCCTTACAGGCCCTGTCCCTAAATACAGTCACATTGAGTATTAAGGCTTCAACATGTGAATTTGGGAAGAGGAGACACAATTCAATACATAGAAAGTAGTAACATTGTACTGGGGCATCAGAAATATGTAAGCTGTGCCAACAAAGGACCCCAGAGATCCATGTGGGAATGCCCTCCTTAACTGAGGATAGGCTGTAGACCATCTGAGCTCTACCAGGTAGTAGCTGCTATGTGGTCAAGAGTGTAGGCATATCAGAGGTGAACAGTACTGAAGATGTAGTTCTGGTCCTCACCAGAATGGGGAGGTCTTACTAATACCTCATTAACATGCCTGGCATCCAGCTGAGACATCACATGATTCTTAGGAGTAAGAACCCCACCACAGAGTAGGACCTACTCTAGAACTTCCCTAACAAAGCCTATATCAAGCCCTCACAAGATTTATGGGAATCTGCAGTGCTTAGAGTTTAAGTCTTACTAAGTTAGAGAGGCTTGGGAACCATCTAATGCTTTGCATAGACTCACACTAGGAAGATAACAAAATCCAGAGTCTCTACAATACAGTTTCTACATCTCTGGGATTCAATCAAAAACCACTAGACCTACAAAGAAAAAAGAAAATGTAATCCACAGTAAAAAAAAAAAAAAATTTAGTCAATAGAAATTTAAACAAGATAGTTCAGATGTTGGACTTAGCAAAGACTTTTATAAAGATTTTAAATAAGTAAAGGAAAACATGGTCTTAATGGCTGACCAAATAGGGGATCTCAACAGCAAATTGAAAACTACAAAAAAGAATCAAATGAAATTGTAGAATTGAAAATTGCAATAACTGAAATTTAAAATTCCCTAGGGTATTTAACATTACACCAAACATGTCAAAAGAATTGGTGAACTTGAAGGCAAATGAATAGAAATTATCTAACCTGAAGAACAGAGGGAAAGGAGATTGGTTAAACTGCTGAAAACCAAAGCCAAAGAAAAACTTTTGAAAGCAACCAGAGAAAAAAGATGCTTTATATATAGAGGAACAAGGATAAGAATTATTCTTGACATCTCATTTGGAAACAATGGGGACTAGAAGACAATGGAATGTCTGAAAGAGAACACCTCTCAGAATTATCTACCTAAGGCTCTACCTGGAGAATTATTCAATCATCAGCTTCCACTCCCCCTTGCTTGAGGCTTTCTCCTGGGGTACTAGGGTACACATTCAAGCTGAACGTGTGTGCTTGGTGATCAGGGTCCCACCTGATCTCAAAGCATCTCCAGGGCAGGGGCATTAATTAAAGCTACATGGCAGGACTTCCCTGGTGGCACAGTGGTTGAGAATCCGCCTGCCAGCACAGGGTACACAGGTTCGAGCCCTGGTCTGGGAAAATCCACATGCCGCAGAGCAACTAAGCCTGTGCGCCACAACTACTGAGCCTGCACTCTAGAGCCCGTGAGCCACAACTACTGAAGCCCGTGTGCCTAGAGCTCATGCTCTGAAACAGAGAAGCCACTGCGATGAGAAGCCCATGCACCGCAATGAAGAGTAGCCCCTACTCGCCGCAGCTAGAGAGAAAAGCCTGAGCACAGCAACGAAGACCCAGTGCAGTCAAAAAATAAAATAAACAATTTAATTAATTAATTAATTTTTTTAAAAGCTACATAGCACACTTGGAGGCTAGATTCTACAAGGGTGAGGCGAGTCCAAGCTTTCATGGAACCTACAGCAGACACAGCTGAAATTCCATGGGAAACAAGAGGTTATAAGTCAGGGTACCAAAGACATCTGGTATTCGGTGTGCCAGGCACTGTTCTCAGCATTTGACATAGCGTATCTCATTTCATCCTGGCAGCAACTCAGTGAAGTTGGTCCTACTATAAGAGTGGGAACTAGAATCAACTGGTTTAACCAAGGTGCAGCCAGACATGGGTCCTTCACCGTGTCCACCCACTTCAGAGGGTGGACACTTCTGCTTTAGCACGTTCACAACAGGTGGGCACACTCCAGAGGCTCTATCTCATCTCATTCACCCCCGTTTCAGCATGCATACCCCACTTGGCTGTACGTGATGCCTTCGGCCTTCGCACACTGCATTTCAGCACACGCACCCCTCTTGTGGGTGCCCCCTCCCCTTCAGCAAGTCCTCTCCTTCCCCACGTACACGCCTCCTCACCAGGTACATGTCACTCCAAGGGTGGTCAGTGATTAGACTTGCCCAACCTGGATCCAATTCCAGGCCACCCCAGAAGTGTGGTAATAATTTCTAGAAAAGCCAGGCCAGACCTACCGCCATGAAATCCATTCTTGTTTTTAAAAACAAGAAAATCAAAACAAGTAGGTGCCCCCCAAATTTTACTCCATGTCACGGCAGAATGGCTTCGATACTGAGTGTACCCATGCATTTATGGAGCAGCTGTGCTGAGCCGAGGGCTGGAACCTGCTCAGAACTGTTGTTTCCCGTTTAATTGGTGGGAACAAAAAGTCATGGATCCCAACCAAAAACCATTCCACTCCATCAACCCTGTCGTCAAAATTGCTCCTCTCTCGCGAGCTCCAACATCATTACTGCCCACGTGTGCATTTGCCAGGCAAGCCTGTTTCCCCACAGCATCAGCTGGGAACTACCCCAACTGCCTCCACTTTCCAAGCATCTCTGGAGATTCAGGGTAAGCGCAAGTGACTTTAAAAGTGCATCTTGGAGGGCTTCCCTGGTGGCGCAGTGGTTGAGAGTCCGCCTGCCGATGCAGGGGACACGGGTTCGTGCCCCGGTCCGGGAAGATCCCACATGCCACGGAGCGGCTGGGCCCGTGAGCCATGGCCGCTGAGTCTGCGTGTCCGGAGCCTGTGCTCCGCAACGGGAGAGGCCACAGCAGTGAGACGCCTGCGTACCGCAAAAAAAAAAAAAAAAAAAAAGTGCATCTTGGGACTTCCCTGGTGGTCCAGAGGTTAAGCCTGGTCGGGGAACTAAGATCCCACATGCCTCATGGCCAAAAAACCAAAACATAAAACAGAAGCAATATTGCAACAAATTCAATAAAGACTTTAAAAATGGTCTACATTGGACCTCCCTGGTGGTGCAGTGGTTAAGAATCCGCCTGCCAATGCAGGCGGCAGGGGTTCGAGCCCTGATCCGGGAAGATCCCACATGCCACGGAGCAGCTAAGCCTGTGCGCCACAACTACTGAGCCTGTGCTCTAGAGTTCGCAAGCCACAACTACTGAGCCCACATGCCACAACTACTGAAGCCCGCATGCCCTAGAGCCCATGCTCCACAACAAGAGAAGCCACCGCAATGAGAAGCCCGAGCACCGCAACAAAGAGTAGCCCCTGCTCGCCACAACTGGAGAAAGTCTGCGTGCAGCAATGAAGACCCAATGCAGCCAAAAAAAAAAAAATCTCTAAAAAGAAAACGTTTTTTAAAGTGCAGCTCTTCCCTTCAACCCCTCTCAAACTCAGGCTTTGACTTTTGAGTTGTTAATAAGGATTTCATGGAGCCAAAGTTCTGTAAGTTTTTCTGCTGCACTCACAGGGGATCGTGTGCAGACCTTGAAGGTTGCCATGGAACTTCAGCAGCCAACCAAGAGACATGGAGAGACTGCAACCCACGCACACACATCCCACGTCTTCTCTTTCCCACCCCCAGCCCCGCGCTCCCTCCCCAGCACTCATGTTGTCAGGCTGCCCATTTCAGACCTGTACCACCAGCTGCAGAGGGACTGTCATCCTTGGGTTTCCACTAGCATTCGTCACCTGGCTGCATTCTCAAAGCGGCTCATCTACTGGCGCCTCACCTGGCTCCCCTGTGGCCTCCGTGACCACAACCTTCACTTCCCCACAACCACACAGAGCTCCGCGGGGCAGAGACTAAGATCTTTTCCCTTTCACTCTGTAGGTCATTCATGAACACCTCCTGGATTTGTAAGCCAATTGCCTGCAGGCTGGTGCACCAAATATAAATCTACAGTCACGAATTCTGGGGCCCCCAAACTGTCAGGTTCCTTTTTTTTTTTTTAAAGCAAACTAAATCCCCCTCTGAGGTCCCATCTTCAGGAAACTGGACCACCATCCTAGTAATGCATAGCCTGGGGTCTGCAGGAGTTTGATCCAAGAAAGCTGGTCCAGGGTGCACTTCCTACAACTCACTAGCTGTAGGGCTTCAGACAAGGAACTTAACGTCTCTGAGCCTGAGTGCCTGGTGTGTAAAGTGGGAATGATTGCACACATCTGTGCACACACATGTGCCTGAGATAACAGGTTACAGCACATTGTAATCCGGGGCAGAGAATAAGTATGACCCATTAGTGGTATGATTTACAACAGAAAATCAGAGTATTTTCACGTTTCTGTTTCTCTGGATTCCCCCCGCCTCAATCACTTCCTTTCCAGAGGTCAATTGTATTATCAGTCACCGGAAGTTACAGGCTGCTGCGGCCCCAGCTAGGGAATGGCAGACCCCAGGCTCTGCCAGTAAGGGCTTTGCAACATCACTCACGGAATCCTGCAAGAGCCCGGAAAGCTAGGGCTCTCACATCCCCATTTTACAGCTGAGCACACTGAGGCCCAAACAGGAAGAGAACGCACCCAGGATCACTCCATTGCTGAGTAAAAGGTAAAACCAGTTCACGCTGAGGTCTGGGGGAAGCCCCCAGGAAGCAGCAAGAACGATGGGCACAGACAGAAACTATGAAATGCCGTATCTTATGAAAATTAAAAACAATTTTTAAAATTTTATTTATTTATTTTTGGCTGTGTTGGGTCTTCGTTGCTGTCTGAGGGCTTTCTCTAGTTGCGGTGAGCTGGGGCTGCTCTTCGTTGCGGTGCTCAGCCTTCTCATTGCGGTGGCTTCTCTTGTTGCAGAGCACGGGCTCTAGGGTGCATGGACTTCAGTAGTTGTGGCTCGTGGGCTCAGTAGTTGTGGCTCGTGGGCTCTAGAGCGCAGGCTCAGTAGCTGTGGCGCACGGGCTTGTGGGATCTTCCCGGACCACGGCTCGAACCCGTGTCCCCTGCATTGGCAGGCAGATTCTTCACCACTGTGCCACCAGGGAAGCCCTAAAAACAATTTTTGAAATTCAGGCTTAGGGCAGTTTCTGAACATTTTTGAAGGCTTTTCAAACCTTATTCCTCTACAGCTTCATATCCGGAAGTCAAGCCCTTCTGGGCTTGCCGAATAGCGTGGGTGAGTGGGCGCTAATGTCAATTCATTTCCTCCTTTTCCTCGCCCCACCCCCAGCCCCCTCCGATCTGTCCAGTGGATGCTGAGGAATCATGCCGCTGATGGCTTTGAACTTGGCCTCTCAGGGGGAAGCGTGTCTGAGCAAATGAGAACCTTGTTCAGATGGGTTGGCAGTTTTGCTCCTGTAGTGAATTCTTTTATTTTCATCCTCCTTGATTCCTTCCCAACAAACTGAAACCATCTTATTTTCCCCTTGTTGAATTAACTTAATTAGGGCATTTGCTTTTGACAATGCTGGGAGATTTTTAGATACTGAACACTCCTCAGGAGACCAGAGGAAGGTGTGGTGCTCTCTGCCTGCAATTATGGAGCAAATCGCTCAGAACACGCTCACTTGTTGTATCTATTTATATCTTGGGATCTAAACCTTCATTTCCATTTTCTTCAGTTCTGCCTTTTGTGCCCAGCAGTGAGCAAGAAACTAGGGGCACGAGATAAGCCCCCATTTACGGAGAGCAGCTGGGAACACAGGCATTAACAAATAGTAACACGTAGAAACAAGTAAATACAGGGTGCAAAGAAGGTCAGGAAGAAATAGTACTTTGCAATGTGCCTTCTCTCTGGAGTTCTTTGGAAGAAAGCGAACAGGAGCACACCTTTCATACAAGAGTAAGCTCTGCTTTGTAAGATATTCTGTTTGAAATCACATCCATTCCTCACCATAGCCAGTGGTGGGCTCCAATATTCTTTTTTTTTTTTGCGGTATGTGGGCTTCTCACTGTTGTGGCCTCTCCCGTTGTGGAGCACAGGCTCCGGACGCGCAGGCTCAGCGGCCACGGCTCATGGGCCCAGCCGCTCCGCGGCATGTGGGATCTTCCCGGACCGGGGCACGAACCCGTGTCCCCTGCATCTGCAGGCGGACTCTCAACCACTGTGCCACCAGGGAAGCCCTCCAATATTCTTTTTGTTCACAGGCTGCATCCTCTGTCCTCAATGCTGAGCCCTGAGCTGGTCACAGGATGCAATCAGAAGAGGCATATTTTAGGAAGATCGCGTCTAAAATTCACACTAAAGAGACAATATTTGAACTCTCTATAATCAAACATATTTTCCAGTTTCTCCCTGAGTCACAGATGTGCTGCTTTCTACATCAGCTTTCAAAAAGACAAACCTTTCTGTGTCAGGAAGAAAAGTACAGAGACGAAAAAGAAAAAAGAAATCTCAAGATCTGATTCTTCACTCTCTTCTGACTTTACCAGAAACAAATGATACCTTCCCAGCAGTGACTGGCAACTACCTCGAAAACAAAATGATTACTCCTTCCTTTATTAAAAAAAAAAAGGTGAGGATATTTAGTTGTCCTTGGCTACAACCAAATTTCTCTAAGTATTTCAGTGCAGCTCAGAATACTGCGTTGACAGGTTCAAATCATAAAAAACTGCGTTGGGAGTTTTGAAAATGCACGGGTAGGATTATGCAATTTTCCTTCCATTTGAGGCTACCTCTGAGGACATGGTTTTTTTTAAAGTGTAAATTGTAGTATTTAGAAGATGGAAGACTGATTTGCAGGCTGTGCTGACTTCAAGGGGCCCTGCCACCTCCTTCCAGACGATGCCACCAAACGAGCAATGCCCGGAGGGGACACAGCCCAAGGGGAGGTCACAAGGTGGTTTTGGAGGTAAGGTGGCATCACAAAGCACAGAGACACACACTGACAAAGTTATTCGTCTTTAACCCTTCTGACTCGGCCAAGGAGAGCCTCCGCCGGGGAACTAGCCAACAGTTAACACATCCCGGACGGTGCCACCCCCCTTTTGAATAAAGAGAGTAAACGGGCTACAGCATCGAACTGGAATGTAATCACATCGGCTTACGTTACTTCTATGACCGCCTTCTACATACGGCAAATAGCATTGGTTCTCCGTTGATGGTGATGATTTAAAGTTTCCATTTTGAATAGATGTATGTTTTCAAAAGTGTGTAAAAATTTGAAAGAAAAGATGAAGTAAATAATAGCACAGATGTCATAGGTGTGGTGCCAAGGACGGGCTTGGGAAAGAGCACCATCAATAAAAAGAAAGTCCAACTTGGTCCTCCTGCTTTCGCATCGCTGCAGAGCAAACGAAAACTAAAATTCATTCCCTCTGCAGTGTGATGGAGGAGAAAGAGTGGCCAGGAGGACATTCACTAAACCGGTAAAAGTTATTCCCCCTAGGGAAGGGGCTTGGGGACAGGGGAAAAACATTCATTTTTTTACTTTAAACACATGTGGGTTATTTGGAAATTTTGTGTTGCCCAGAAATTAACCTGTTTGTCTGACATCTCGGTTATAAACATGTTTTTCCAGATTGGTCACGTGCGTAGCGCCTTTGTGATATCTTCGGCATGAAAAACTTGTTCATTTCACAGAGTCTGAAAAAGTCAATCTTTTCTTTATAGCTCCTGGGTTTCCAATCTTGGTTAAGAGGGTCTCCCCACCCCCTAGATTGTACATGCAGTACCGTAAATTTCTTGCAATACTATGACTATTCATTTATTACTTGGACCTAGTTAACCCTTCTAGAATTTAGTTCTGTGTGCCATGGATGACTGGTTACATTTTCCCTTTCTCCCACTTGCCAGTGGGTCCGTCCTGCCTCCTCTAAACTGAACCATGCCATGGGCTCTCTCTATAGACACCATCTGAGTCAGAAAGGCAGTACTGCTCCCTGCACCAAAACTGACTTGTTTGCAGGGCCTTTAGAACAGGGGTCCCCAAAACCCGGGCCAGGGACCGCTACTGGTCCGCAGCCTATTAGGAAGCGGGCCGTACAGCAGGAGGCTGGTGGCAAGCCAGCAAAGCTTCATCTGCCTCTCCCCATCGCTCACATTAATTACCGCCTGAACGTGGAAAGGTTGTCTTCCACGAAACCGGTCCCTGGTGCCCAAAATGTTGGGGACCGCTGCTTTAGAGCACATACTGGTATCTGGAGGGGTTGATTCCCCATCACTGTTCACATTTTCCTAGCCATTCTGGGGTCATCTCTCCCTCCATATGAGCTCTAAGAGTTTTATGTGACTATGCATTACTTCATTCATTTTCAAAATAAATTTTCTTTTATTGTTAAAAATGGGGAAAGGGCCTTTTAAGCCTCTTTCTAATATACCAAGAAGTAAGGTATGCCAGCATCATAAACAGAAGGTGGCTGAGGGTACCTCTGGCACTGGCCCCTCATCCGCTAGGAGGCTCCCTGAACTTTCTGCAACAGGAAGTTAGAGGGATGGAAGATGGAGCCCCAAGCGCAGTCACCATCCTGGCCTGAATCCTAGAAGATACCTGTCATTACCCCATTTCACAGATTAGCATCTCAGAGAGCTTAGTTCTTTCACACGTGTCCACACAGCTTGGGGCACTTGGAGCTGAGTTGTTCACTCCACACACATACCACACTCAGTGTAAGAGCAAGAAATACACTGCCAGCAGCACCCTGGAGGAAAATATTGGTCTTTGAATATGCATCTCCCTGATATATGGATACATATAAACAAATGAACTCAATGCTAGCATATATATACACAAAAATGACTAAGCCTGAATCATCATCTGACAAGCAAAGAGATACAGCAGTATTGATGCTGGCAGCCAGCATCTTTGAACAGACAAAACAAAAACAGAAAAAAATGAGAATCCCTCTTTCTAAGTGTTTTTGCATCAAACCCAATATCTGTTCAACCCCTTGCTGTTGCTTAAAGGATGTCGAAACTTTCAAATGCACAGCTTGGTAAAATCTTCATTATTTCACCTTCATTTGTCCCAGCTCAAAGTCCTCATGAGAGAACACGAATAACATAAAACAAATAAAAAGTTCTCGCCTGCTTCTCCCTTCTCGACTTTTTAAAAGTTTGGCGTCCAAGTGACTTGACAAACCCAGACCGTAGCAATGATATTTCACGCAGAATTCTGGGATCAAAATACAACTTCAAAAATAATGTATTTTCTGACATCCCCCGAGAAAAAAATTACTGGTTTCTTCCCTCTGAAAGGATTTAGAAGGAATAACATCTGTGTTGAGAATATTGTGAATATGTTAAACTGACAGGCAGTCTCTAAGGCACTCCGCTCATTAATGTTCTGTGCATAAAATTAAAACTTGAAATATATTTTTAAATCCATTTTGAATCATTTAAGCAATTCTCCCGCAAAGAAACTATTGTGCTGAAATAATATATTTGGAGCGAGGAATATGAAAGCTATTAAAATGTCTTAGACCCCCTGCTTTTCACGAGAAGAAGAAGAGGGGGAAATGTTCTCTCTCTTTGATTTGAAACACGCTCTCTATAAAGTACACCCAAAAGGAAAAAAAAACACAACCTACTTTGAAATTGCACTAAGAGCTTGACTTAAACCCACAGGAGCCAAGGAACTCAAGCTGGGCCTTCGTACTTCTGCCCCATCACGCTTGATGGAGCCAGGAGCGGTTCAGTGTGGGCGTGGGACGGCCAGCAAGGGTATGCACCTTCCCTGGTCTGCAGCGGTCAGAGCCGCGAGCATGAAACCCCAAAGGAGGTGGGAGACAGAGGCGCAAAGATAGCCTTGGTTTGCTCCCGCCCTTTCCTGATTTCTGCAAACACCTCCACGTACGCTCAAAACATGCATCGATTCGGTTGGTTTTTTTGGATCCGGTCGGCATGAGTGTGTGCTAAGAACAGCAGATGGATAGTCTCCCATCATTGTCCCCATCATCTGTTTAACAAATATTCATGGAGTGTCAAGAGCCACCACCGTCCTAGACCCTGAGAGTTCAGCGTTGGGCAAAATTCAACTATGGAAACTATGAGGACACACTCTAAGAGAAACGACATGATGCTATGAAAGGGTGGGGAGGTCATCTGGCCTGGTCTGGGAAGGCTTCCTGGAGGAAGTGACAGCCGAGTTATGTTCTAAGGGAAGAGGAGGAAAGTGAAAGTACATGCCAGGGCAGGGAACGGCAAGTGCAAAGGCCCTGAGGTAGGAATTTGCCTGCAGTGTTTCCTTGATGGAAACCAGGACAGTGTGGCAGGAGCAGAGATTGTGGGGAGGAGTTGAGAGAGGGTGGAGGTGAGGGTTGAGGTAATGGGTCAGCCCAGGCAGGGCCTGTGTCCACCACGAGAAGCCTCCACCTGCCCCTAAGGGCCAGTACTTTCATTGTCCTTTGCACATGTGGGGACTTTCCCATCTGGTATTAATTCATTTTTTCCCCATGACAACTGTCAAGGTGGGTATCATCGTGATCCCTATTTTACAGAAAAGGAAAGAATCTCCTCAACTTTGCTCAACTGGTAAATAGAAGAGGATTCGAACCCCAGGAGCCTCACTCAGTAGCCCAGCCCTCCCCACACTGCAGCACCACCGCTGGGAACGAGGGGGCCACTGGGGGCTTAACTCAGGGAGGGTGACTCCATCCAGTTTGTGCGTGTCCAGCCCACTCTGGCTGCCGGGTGGAGAGGGGTGGAAGAGGGGGGCCTGGTGGGTGCTGATTAGGTGAGATGGGAGGGGAACGTGGCTGGGGGGCTGTGGACGTGCACTTCCCGCCCCAGTGCTGAGTCAGTGGCCCCCCCTCCTGCCCCCCCCCCCGCTAGTCCCTGCTCATCGTTTGTCACTCAGCCTTGGCGGGATGCGCCTTGATCGTGCTGTGCCGGGACCAGCTGAGGGTGGTCCCCGATGAAGCCCTGCGCTCCCTCCCTCACCGTCCGCATGGACTGGAGCCCGCCATCCACCCCGCGGGCCGGGGGCTCCTGAAGGCGCAGCCTGGGGCTCGCTCACCACCGCATGCCCCTGTCCACCTCGGGCCTGCCACCACCTGGGGGTCCCAGAAAGGCAGGGACCACACAGTCTTCCCCCCTCACCACATGCACACGGGACACTTGTAAACTTCTGTTGAGTGAATTTCTGCACAAACTGAACTAAACAGGACAAACCATGGCGTCAGGAGCATTTAAGGCTTCCAGGGTGGATTTCTGGCACTTTTCTGGTTCAAAAGCTGAGATTCTACGGGACTGCTGTGTCATCAGTCATCCGAGAACACCTGACCCCCCGGCAGCCAGGAGGACGGCCCCCTCTCGCCGTGTGGCCCAGTTCCCCGCGTGTCCAGTGCTTCAGCAGACCTCTGGCAGGGAAATTTCGTCTCCTGTCTCCACGCCCCTGCTGCTAAGACCTTGCAACTCACAGTCAACACTAGCCCCTCGTGGAGACACGGAGATGAAATCCACCCTGTGCACGAGGGGGGAGGGAGCGACAGAAGCACGATATGCAAATGCAGGGATGTGGCCCTGAGGAGGAGCCTGGCGCAGGGCAGAGGAGGGGCTGCATCTGGCTGGGGTCCTCACGCTGGACACGCTCTGTTCTCACCCACCCTGGGTTCAAGGCCTTGTGTTTTGCTGATTCTAAATGCACGTTAGTTCACATTTTAACATCTCTAAAACTGAGACACAACTTACGTTGGATGGATGTCAGACTTAAAGGGCAGACTGAGGCTGACACCCAGATGGCGGTGGAGGTTTGATTCCTCCCTCTTCTGAGAGCGGAGCAAAGAGCTGGCCCCACGGGTCTGAGTTCGCTTTGCAAAGAACAGGATGACTCAGCTGTGAGGCTCCAGAGGCTGTCTGGTCCAGCCAGGCCTCCCATCGCTGTCAGAGATTCCCTGGCCGCCATCCCTGTCCATGGGTAGAGCGTGACAAGGACAGAATCCTTCTGCCTGGGCTTTTTCTGAGCTGCACCCTGTGCAGCCCCTGCCGGCCAGAGCACATCTCCCAAGCAACAGCAAGAGCTCGGGGCCCTAGTGCGCTCAGCTTCCTCTCGGCCAAGTTCTCGGCAGCAAATTTGACCGTTTACATGTCTGTGGCGCATGAAATACCAGGGTGTCTCATGATCAAAGGCATTTTAGATTTCATTACATACGGTGGTTATGTAATGGGGAAGAACAAACCTGACTCCATATGGGATCTGTTTCTTTTACTTTAACCTTTGTCTTCTATTGCTTTTGCTACAAGTTAAGAATGTTGCCTGTAGCCTGAAATATCCAGGACAGCCCCTTCTCAAGGCTCTGACCTTTAAGGGTAGAATACTTTTCCATTCGTATTGAGATAAAAAGCTGCAGAACGGAGACTAACATTTGTCTTTGAGGTTTGCAGGAACATCGTGACCTGACCCGCGTGGTCCCCTGTAATAACAAAGGATTCTGACACCAGGAAGATTGCAACAACCAACAAAACCCCCGTCCCCTTTTAGTATTAAAGACGCCTGAATTCTAACTGGGGTAAGATGGTTCTTTGGGATATCAGTCTACCATTTTTTCAGTCTGCTGGCTTTCCAAATAAAGTCACAGTTCCTCACCCCGACAACTCATGTCTCAATTTATTGGCCTGTCGTGCAGTGAGCAGTACAAGCTTGGACTCGGTAACAGTTAGTTGACCTGGGCTGGTAGTACAGCCACTCTGAGCCTCAGTTTCCTTATCTGCATAATGGGATAATAATACCTACTTTGCAGGATGAATGCAGAAATTCAAGAGAGTGTTACATGTGCATAATATTGGCACACAGTAAGTGCCTGATAAACACTGACAACCCCAGATGAAGATCACTTAGCTTTTCTTTAGCTTGGGCTGCGTTGATTAAAATTTCTAGTTATTTATAGAAAAAGTCAATGTTCTGGGTTTTTTTTGCCCAGTCTTTCCCAGAAATTTTCCCGAAATCCGTGTTTCCTGGGGAAGATCTAAAGAGAGCTAATATGTAGCCATTTTACAAGTAAAAAGAATTACACAACAGAGCGCAGGGTAATTTGAGATGCTTTCTGTACCAGGCTGGGCAGGTACCTGGGAGTATTAACATTTCAGGCAGACATCTCAGGGAAGATCCTCAAAGCAGCCTGAAATCTCAGCCTTCTGTGTGAGCTCCCCTCTGCAATAGTTACGTGTTTCTTCCTAAACTCTTTTCTGCTACACTCAGCTCTCCATCCTTCTGCCTTCCTGCGCTCAATTTTTGTACCTTCAGGGAAAGCCCATTATAATTATAGAGTATACCCCGTACGGGTCACGTGCACAAGGAGCTTTCATGGGGGTGTGGCCCCCCCGCTCCAGGAAGATGCTACAACCCTCAGATGATGCAGGTGGGTGTCTTTCCCAAGGCTGTCCATGCACCAAACTGCTAACTCCCCACTGAGCCCGTAAGGTGGGTACCACTCTCTTACCCACGTTACGGAGGTGACAGAGGCTCCAAGTGGCCGGAGGGTTGTCCTGAGAGCTCACAGCGAGAGGCTGGCAGGGCTGTGGTGTGCGCCCAGGTCTGTGAGGCTGAGGACCGAGCCCTGGAGCCATCCAGCCACATCTCACACCTCCCTCTACACTGCACCCTCGTCACCTGGGGGACAGCGAGGGTGGGGTGACGGTGGCTAGAGTCGGGGTCAGGGTGTGTTGGGCCAGGATGGTTCCAGTTCACTGAGGATGCCTGACAGTCCACACGCAAAGGCAGCCCCTCTCCCCAGGGACCAACGTACTGGATCACATTCTGCTCAGAGCCCCACTTATGCTGGGCATTTTCCTCGTCCTACTCAGGTTCCTCCAAGGAAGCTCTCCCGGATTTATAAACGTGGATTAGAGGCCCATGGATCTGTGTCGTCTCCCGTCCAAGCCGTCAGTAGCCTGCACAGTGGTCGTTGAGACCCGTGTATGTCCCCTGTATTCATTTCCTGGGGCTGCGTTAACAAATGACCACACACTCGGGGGCTTAAAACAACAGAAACGTATTCTCTCACCGTTCTGGAGGCTGGAAGTCCAAAACCAAGGTGTCAGTAGGGCCATGTTCCCTCCAAAGGCTCGAGGGAAGGACGCTTGCTCGCCTCCTCCAGCCTCCGGTGGCTGCCTGCTTCCCGGTGTCCTTGGCGTGTAGCTGCATCACTCCAGTCTCTGCCTCTGTTTCCACATGGCCTATCTTCCCCCTGTGTGTGTCTGTGCGTGTCATATGGCCTCTAATAAAGACACCAGTTACCGACTTGGGGCCCCCCAATCCACTATGACCTCATCTTCACTAATTACATGGACAAAGATCCTACTTCCAAAGAAGGTCACATTCACAGCTTCTAGGGGAACATGAATTCTGGGGGGACACTATCCAACCCCGTACCCCACCCTGCAGGATAATTGCCTTTTGAGAGCAGAGCTGGGGCTCATTTACCCATGGAGGGTGTCGATAAGTGTCTGATAAAGAAATGAATAAATGCGCGTACTGGGGCTTGGAAATGCTTATTCTTACTATCAAACCTCAGAGCTTCTGAAATCGGCCCAGCCTGCGAGCACCTCTAACACACAGAGGGAGCCCCCTACTCACTTGCAGGGTCCCCGGTCTGAGCTCAAGGGCTACAAAATGGAAACGGGAACATCTGCCCTGGGAATGCTGTGAGTTTTGAACATAAGTTTCAGGGGTTCTCGACAGGGTCTAGGGAACAGGTTAGAAATGCCAGGGAGAAAAAACAACAACAACAACACGAAATGCCAGGGAGGGGAGGAGTATCGGGGGTTATCACAGTGATGGGGCCACGTGGTGTGCTAAGAGAACTACACAGGACAGGGGCCACCACCAAGAAAGATCCCCACCTCCAACGACTTGGGATCCCGCTGCTGCATATTCGCGGAGGTTCATTCATGAAAATCTCCCTTGTAATGATCTAAGCCAGGAGCAGCCCTCTGTTTCTCATAGAAACGCAAAGCCATTTCACACATGTCAATACAGTCCTCTTTGCACAGGTTTATTTGACTTTAAATTCACCAGGAATAAAACTGCTGGATTCAGATACAGACGAGAGTTGTTTCACAAAATCACATCATCAACGGCAATGTCACCAGTGGTATTTGAGGGGCAACTATGCTCATCCGTGGGTAAGTGGCATCTGTGACCGCACACACCCCGTGACTCCACCAGGTCACGCAGGAGATACGGATCCCCTGTCTGGCTCAGTGGAAGGGCTCCTACCTGGGGCGCCTGTGTTATTATTAGGGACCGGAGTCCAGGCATGGTGGAACCCAAGGGTCCTTCGAGCCCATGACTTTCACCAATTTTTAACCACAGCCAAGAGAGGGGAGCCTGGGCACACGGTCACTGAGAGACAGGGACCAGCCACAAGCACAGGGCCCTCAAGAATGAGTGGGGGATGTTATGATCCCAAAGGACTCACGGTCAGTCTTAAAGGGCAAGGAGGGTGTGGATGGGAGAAGACCCAGCAAAGGGCCAGAGGCGGGTTGGAGAGCCCCAGGCTGGGTGCGGAAGGAGCCTCACAGTTTAACCACGTGGCTAGAGCTGCCCTAATGCACCCAAAGACGCCCTGAACCCAGACTCCAACAGTCCCCCCGCAACGCACTCACCAGCAAAATGCTTTTTGTATTGAACCAAAGAAAAATGGCTTTCCTATAAAACCCATCCTGATTATTGTCAGGGTGATAAGCCGATTGTCCCTGGAGATAAAAAGCAAAATTGCACGGGTTCATCCTTTTCCCCTGATCGAGGAACACTAAACACATTGCAGGGTGACAAGATCTTAACTGAGAGATAAAGTGGAAATGACAGCTGAGTTACAGACAAACGAAGGCCGATCGTCTGTAAATCGGGAACACTAAGTCGGGCAGAGCCAGAGGGTGATCTTGGTTTAATTTGTTCCACATGTCACTGCCGTCTTTGCCACTCCCCTATCCCCTTGTCAGCGGGCTCAGTTCATGGCACCCAGCCCCAGCCCCTGGCTACACCTCAGTGTGTTGCTCAAAGTCACCAGTGGCGTCCACCTCTTCCCCATGCCCACTGGGCCTCCACACCCTGTGCAGGGACACTTGTCAGAATTGCCTGCTCGCACCCTGACCACTTCTCCAGGTACTGGAGTGGACACGTGGCCCCAGCCCATTAATCAGCTCATTCTGTTTGCTGGCCGCGGTGATCCTGTCCGAGACGGGCACACACCTCTGACAGTCCAGTCAGAGAGAATGCTGAGACTGGTGTAGGAGCCATGGGGAAAGGAGGAGCCTCCGTCCATCGGGAGCCTGG
Organism: Lagenorhynchus albirostris; assembly: GCF_949774975.1. Taxonomy (NCBI): domain Eukaryota; kingdom Metazoa; phylum Chordata; class Mammalia; order Artiodactyla; family Delphinidae; genus Lagenorhynchus; species Lagenorhynchus albirostris. Next base: position 5,218,426 of record NC_083109.1, on the reverse strand, counting down.
AGCTGCTGGTGGCCACTGCCTGAAGAACCTGCCGGAGATGAGCCAGCAGGGAGGTGTGCAGAGCCCAGGGGTGCAGGAGACCAGGTCCTGATGGCCTTGCTCTAACTCCTGGATACAGCGTTACCTGAAGCTTCCAAAGTCTTCAAATACAGGAGCTAAATAACACTTTCAAGTAAGAGTCCTGGCTAATACATCCTCCTAATTTCTCCCTATCCCCGCACATCTAAGTCTTTCTCCCTACCCCAGATGCCACCTCTCTGGGCCCAGGCCTCATCACCACTTGTCTAGGCATCACTACCAACCTCCAGACTGGCCCCCTGGCCTCCAGCCTGCTATACAGTCCATTCTCCAGACCAGAGCAACCCAAACAAAATAGGGCACAGTGCGCCCCTCCCCAGAGCAAACTCTAGGACAAAGTCCGAGCTGATTACAGGGCGTGTAGAGGTCTTGCCCTTGTCATTTGGGCTTTAGGGGTCCCCAGAAGTGGGCTTCCATTTCTTCTTGGAGGCTCCAAGCTCTCTCTCATCCAGGGGAACCGGCACCCTCCCCGAAGGGCCTGGGAGATTCCCATATCTTGGAGGCTAGGAGCTCACCTCCACAATGTACAGCCTCAGAGGACCACGGAAACTTTAGGAACTCCATCTTGGCTGTCTCCTCCCCTGGTCTTGCTTTCTCTCTCTCTCTCCCCGTCCCCCAATCACAGAGAAAGAACTGAAGGGCAGTGAGGCTGATTGCGGACAGTGGCCCCCTCGGCTGTGTGCCGGATGGTCTCCCCAGATTCCCATCCGAATGCTCCCTTTTAAGCCTCTTCGATGATTAGACAGACGGGCAGAACCCGGGAGCCACCGCAGCTGCTATTCCTATTAACCGGCTGTAAAAGACCTGGCACGCACGTAGCCCCTCAATAATCACAGCAGAAGCAAATCTCTGAAATAATAGCTATTCCCAACTTAGCCTTCCGGATTTCACAGAGCCTCCAAGCTCTCATCTGAAATCCATTTTATGTGAAGTTACCTGAGCTTGAGCAATAGGAACCGCCACGAGATGTCTCCCCAGACACCAGCGTGAAGAACGCAGAAAGAGATCAGTGCACAAAACCGACTTGCCTTTTAGATCAAATGTGCGGAGTCCCAGTGGGTCCTACCTTGACACGTTTCTCAGCCTCTCGTGTTGCAGTTTCACACCCTGGGTGAGGCTTGTAGCCACAGAATGGTCAGAACAGCCTTCACTCAACCAAACAAGAATCTGCTGAAGGCCTACTGTGTGCTGGGCCCTGGCTGGTGGCGGGTCTAGAGGGAGGAGTGAGACTTAGACCCTAACCACCACACCGGGAGCTTGGCACGTGGTAGGTCCTTAACAATCGCGCAGCAGGTACTCAACCGGAGGGCCTTTCACTCAGGCCCAGGTTGTAGGGGTGAGGCATAAGGGGTGGCAGGGGGGCGGACGTAGAAACACGCAACGCTATTGGCCTCCTTTATAGGCATTAAGATTGTGCAAACCGTCACATGGGAAACGATGTATTCCTGACTCTTAACCATCTAAGAGGCCTGAACCGGTATTCCAGGTGATCTTTCTCCTTGCAATCTGCCACGTTGTTGGTGAGGTGCATCTGGATCTTGGCTTCCTACCTTTACTGCTGTGTGACCACGGACAAGTGGCTTAACTTCTCTGATTCTGTGTCTGCCTCTGCAAAGTAAGAATGACCATCATTCCTACAGGAAGGCCTGTGTGTTGGACGGAGCTACCCAAATGCAATAAGGATCTCCCACTGAACTCGGAATAAAGTCCCAACTCCCCACCCCAACTCGCAAGGCCTGCTGGACCCAGTCCCCATGGACAGCCTCTACTCTTTCTGGGGGTAGCCTCTATGCTTCGCATGGGTCCCTGCTCAAATGCCACCTTCCCTGACCACCCGCTAGAGAGCCCCGACTCCACACCATGCTTTATACGTTTTCATAACACTCGTTCCCAGCCGAAACTCTCTGGGTTTATTTGTTTATTGGACTGGAAGCTTCCTGAGGTTGGAACTAGACCTATCTTGTCCCTGCCGGGTTCCCTGGGCCTGGCACAAAGCCCAGCACATAGAAGAGACTCTACGAATAGTTGTTGGTTGAATGAATGAAAGCCATCTTGCTGAAGCCTCAGCCTGGTACCCCCCAGTAAGTAAATGAGTGTGGACTGTAATCCCTCCTCACCTCCCACCCCAGTGATCCACTTTCCCGTCAAAACCCTCTGTCTGACCCTCTGTCGGCAGAACCCGGGGCAGCGGGTCCTCTCTGGGAGCAGAGCCCTCCACGTGGCCAGTCCGGCTCCATAAAATATCTCTGGGGTAATAGATAACTACTGCACTTACATTGCCATTCAAGTTCAGTCTTTGTGACTTAAAGCTACGTCTAAACCCTTCAGAGATGACGCCCCTGTCCTCAGAGCATATGCATCTCTCACTAGCACCCTTCTCAAGCACTTCGTTGCAGATGCACAGACGCCTTCTGCTTCCAATCCTAACAGCCACCGGAAGGGGCGTCCTGGGCACTCACCAACCTGAATGACCCAGATCCTCGAGCCACATTCACACTTGGAAATCAAAGTCGGTTCTTTTCCCTTGCATTCAGACTCACTTTCCTTTTCACACAGGGGTTGGGCTTTTCTCACATCCTAAGAGCTGCGACAAGAGAGGCAGGGGAGAGCGGAAGAGCAGGACGAACTCTACCTCCGCCCCGGTGCGGGGTCTCTAATTGGAGCACTAATTGATAATTATGCCAAAGGTTGAAGAGGCTCAGGAGAGAGAATTCTAGGGTGCTGAGGGGAGGAGAGGTGGCAACGGGGAACTCAGCTCTTTTCTTCCACAACAAGACCCAGAGGATGCGTTCATTGTTACCTTAGGGGTGTGGAGTGTAGCTTATGTGCGAAGTAAGAGAAGAGTTCTTTCTGCTGGTACTAAAGAGAGCATAACGTGTTTGTGAGGGCCGGAACTTCCCAGCTCCCCGAGCTGAAGCTCGGTTCAGCCATGAAGTACATTCCCTGCAAATCAGCACCTTCAGTTCAAGCCTCCGCGTCTTTGCTGTGCAGCCGAGGTAATAATCACCCGCGCTGAGAGAGAGGCACACTGGCTGCGGGGACCTCTCCCCACACAAAGCCTTCTTCGGTTAAAAAAAAAAATCATACAATAAAAAGGAAAACTGTTTAAGCTTAAAAACTAAAAAGAAGCAGTTAGCTCCAGTTGTTGGAATGTTTTAAAAAGCAACAGCAAGATGAAAAAAATACAAAATGAGAAATCAACGGCCCCAGAATGCTGAGAGGGCCAAAAATATTAATATACAGGAACATGGCAAACCCTCTGCAAGCTGTAAATATTGTCTCCATTTCCCAGGGGTAATCAACAAGTGCAGCCTTCTTCTCCCTCAGCTCTCCCTTCAAACTTCCTGTTTGAAATCTACACTGCAGGGACTTCCCTGGTGGCGCAGTGGTTAAGAATCCGCCTGCCAATGCAGGGGACACGGGTTCGAGTCCTGGTCTGGGAAGATCCCACACACCGCGGAGCAACTAAGCCCATGTGCCACAACTACTGAGCCTGTGCTCTAGAACCCATGAGCCACAACTACTGAGCCCGCGTGCCACGACTACTGAAGCCCGCGTGCCTAGAGCCTATGTCCTGCAACAAGAGAAGCCACCGCAAGGAGAGAAGCCCGTGCACAGCAAGAGACCCAACGCAAGTGTAAATCAATAAATCAATAAATTTAAAAAATATATATACATATATATGCTGCAAAACACTTTTCCCAAATAAAATAAACTAACAGTATTAGGTGAATAAATTGTGTCTGTCAGAGGTCCATGAATTTCTTGTTTCGAATATAGGGAGGAGGGTTCGACCCCCAGAACCAGGAAAGAAGGAGGATATGTATAAAGCAAAGAAACACAGACCACCAGAAGTAAAAAATCAAGAGAAGTTCATATAAGGCAAATGTATTCATTTGCTGAGCATGGTAGGTACACTGGTGAAGAAACTCCCTGAGGGTAGGGTGGTCACGTAAGCTACGGATGCCGAGCTATTTTTAATAAATACATAATTTCTTAGCATATAGTACAGTATGGGTGTGCTCCATGAAATTCAAACTTACGTCCTGTATTTCTATATGCTAAATCTCGCAACCCTACTGATAGAAGGTTCCGGTGGTTATGCTAATTAAGGATTGATACTACGCACTCCGACAGGACAGTGAGTCCAGGCTCCATTCATACTTAGATGCAAGTCCCGAGCCCATCGGTCAGGAAGGAGACTTCAGGGAGGTCCGGGGAGCTGGGGTCTGGGGTCCCTGTGTGATCTCAATCCCCTCTCAGCTTTGGCTGCCTGGAGGCACAGCAAGTGTTGCTCCAAGGAGAAACCCTGCCTTCCACAGACATCACCTCAGGAAGACCAGACCCGGGCTCCTTCCCCAGCTGTCACTTGCTGAGCAGATTCGACCCTCACAGCTAAGCTTCAGCCACTGGGAAATCATCCAGAGAGAAGGGGGCCTCCTTGCTGGTCAAGAGAGAGAGGAAAGCCAGGCTATGTTGACTCTGCACCTTCCGGAGGGTCCTGCCCCTGGGAAGGAAGAGCGGTCCTCTAAGACAGGAGTTTATGGTAAGATGCAGGGGGTGGCTTTGGGGTTTGGTTCAAATCCTTTCTCTTCCACCTATTGTTTGAGGCAGGTTTCCCTTCTGTGACCTGGTCACGAGTGAACCCTTCCTCCACGAAGTCTGTGAATCTCCATGAAGTTAGAGGCTGAGGGAAGCGTCCAGCCAGGACCTGGTGAACGCTGCACCATGAGGGCGGGGCCCGGGGAGAACCCCAGGCCAGCGTAGCTCGGGTTCCTCTCTCACTTCTCAGGAAAGAAGGAATCTCGCCTTCCAGGCCAGTCCACCAGCCATACACAGCCTCTTATTCAAAACTGACATCCTCAAGAAGTCAACCCCAGTTCCAACCAAAGCCCCATTTCCGTCCGCCTACACTGTCCCCCCAACCTTTGTGTCTTGGGCCAAGGACCCTTCCCAAGCCAAGACTACCAAGATGCTATTCCTTGGGTAACACTCGCTGTTACTGGTGAGCGCCAGCCTTCCAGGCACCGTGTGGAGCCCTTTACATTTGCTCCTCACAGCCTGCTAAGATCCCTACAAGCTCATTTTACAGGTGAGGAAACTGGGGCTCAGGGAGGTTAACCAGCTTGCCCACGGCCACTGAGATGGTACACAGCAGAGCCAGAACTTGAGCCCACATCCAATCCCAAAGCCTCCGCACTTAACCATAATTCTCTACCCATTTCTCAACCTGGACCCATCCCCCAGGGTGCCTTGTGCAGATATTTCTGAGGAGAATGGGCAAGACTGGCAAACTCTTATTCAACCTTCAAAACCTCACTCACTCATCACCTCCTCTGCACTTTTCTGCCTCATCTGGGGTGCTCTCATCCTACTGTTATTTCATATATGAAGCTGCCTCCACATCCGTGTCCCTGCTTAACTGAACTCCTGGGAGAAGTTCTGCTTGCTTTCTCATTTCTGCACCCAGCCACACTTTGCAGGGAGCTCTCCAGCTATACTGGTCTCCTTATTGGTCTTCAAACAGCCCGGGCTTGTTCTACCTCAGGACCTTTGCCCTGCACTTCCCTCCTCCATGGAAAACTCTTCTGACCCCTTTGCATGGGTCCCTCCCTCTCCAGCTCTGTGCTCAGGCATCCCCTCCTCAGAGAGGCCTTTCCTGGCCCCCCACTTAGGATCGTCCCTTCCGTACCCCTTCACTTGACTCTGTCACCTCCAGCCTGCTTCCCTGATGTAACTTCCTTGACAGCATGCATCTCTCCCTGGGGTTATGGTGCGTTTGTTTATCTGTCTTCACTTGCTTCATTCTGTGTCTTCCCTCCAGACAAGTCAGCCCCAGGAGGGCAATGACTTTGCCGGTCGTGTTCCCTCCTGGATCCCCAGGCACACAGGAGGTGCTCAGCAAACATTTGTAGAATGAATGAACCCTTGGTGTCTGGCATACAGACTTTCAGTAAACGAATTCATTCTTAGTTAATCATTTTAACAGAATCATCTTAGAAGCTTCCCAAGAGAGAAGCAGACTTTGCCCCGCTACACGATGGGTCCTCTTCTCTTCCTAGCCATCTACTGTTCACAGTTCTTCCCAGGATACCTTCCCTCCCGTTGTAGGAATGGCAACCTCAGAGAAAGGGCCAGGAAGAAAATCCCGGGCCCAGCTGGAGACCCAGCCTGGTGGGCTGGCTTGCTCAGCCATGGCCACAGCGTGCTACACATCGCCCTGATGAATCCCTGCAGCTCTGATTCCAGCCCCTGCCTGCCCCCTCACTATTTCAGCTGCGGCAGCAGTAGGGACCACCCCAATCCTGGGCCTCCACCCAGCATTTCCAGCAGCCAAGAAGAGCATCACACACCTAGGGTGTGGGGAACGTCATCAAGAGGGGAAAACACATCCTCAAAACATCCCCATAAAAGCACAAATCTGTGGATAAGGAGGAGGTCAGGAATAGAGAGTCAGGGAGGCCCGCCAGGGAGGATAGCCGATACCCAGTGAGGAGATGAAAGCACCCACGTCCTCTCCGAGGCTCTTGCTAATCGTCCAGAGATGACCTGTAGGTCAGCGGAAGCTTGCTGCCTCCTTCTCTCGGTGCCATGAGGCTCTGGACGCCTGTGCATCTCGTGGCTCTCAGGCAGAGGAACATTCCCCTGCCCTACGCAGAGGATGCACATTCTGTTTTTTAGACACATTTTCCAGCCCCGGCCTATGACAATGTGGTGTGATGGAAGTCGGGGGGGGGGGGGTGGGTCGTCGCTGAGTCAGTCAACAAATACCAATTGAGCATCCCAATGATGGGGGATTGGTGTTGATGGGCGTGAAAGACAGAGTGTGGGGTGTAGGGTCTGGAGGCAATATTATCTTTGAATTGCATTTGGAGATGGTTATAAAGAGTGCATGCCAAAGAAATGCATGCATATGTTCTCCAAAAGCCATGTGCGCTGAAACTCACAGCAGCACTTTCATGGAGGCCCCAAAACTCAGCCCCAGTGACGCCCACATCGAAGTGAACACACCCCGGCTACTCGCAGCGACGTGGATGAACCACTCAAACGTAACACTGGACCAAGGAAGCCAGGCAAAAACGACACCAGGATGATTCCGCTTACACAAAGTTCAAATTGTGATGAAACAAATCTCTGCCGAGAAAAGTCGACGGGCGCTGCGGGGCGGGGCGTCGAGTGACCTATTTCGTAACCCAGGCGGTGGCTACAGGGGTCTCTATGACGGAATCCATTAAGCTCGGTACGCTTAGGGTTGGTCCACTTGGCCTGTATACTTGCAGGTCTCAATTTTAAAGGGAGGAGGGAATGTAAGGTCTTGAGGTTTCCCCAAGGTTTTCCGCAGAGAAGGGCTGCTGCGCCCGCGAGCCGGCAGGTGGGCAGGGAGGCGGGCGAAGAGCGCAGCTGCGGACTGAGATTGGCAGTGGGCGCGCGGAAGCCGCGGAGCCAGGCGGCCACAACCTCGCCAGGTGCTGCGCCGCCTCCGCCTGCGCGTCCTGCGTTGCTTGGCAACCCGTCTCCTAGGCGACGTGAGACGCTGAACCCAATGGCCGAGGGTGCCGGGCGCTCCAAGACCCCAGGCCCCATGGCGCAGAAGCCCATGAGCAGGGCCGAGGCCGAGCGCATGAACCTCGTGGCCCAGGACGAGATCTGGTAACGCCCGGGAACCGGGAACCCAGTGGGCTGGGCCGTTCCCACCTGAAGTGTTCAACCTGGCCGCCTCAGTTTCCCCACCAAGTCCTGGAGGTGATCGACCTCTGGGCGCGAAGAGCGTGCCCTGGAGGGGGTCGGGGGGCCTTGCGGAAAGGGGGCAGTGTTAGGGACGAAAGAGCCTTTCTTTTTCTTGTCTTAGGCACACCACAAAGGCGTGAAAGAGTTTGCATCTGCCTTTACAACCCGCTGCAAAGCTTTGCTTGTTGAGATACGACTGATGTGTGCTTATTTTTAATATTTACCAAATGCTTAAAACATCTTAATGTTTGTTCAGTTCGAATGAGAGCACGTCACATTCTCGCTTGCTTGTCCTGGTTTTTGAACAAGAAGCTTTAATTTAAAGAATAGATCCGTTTTCTCAAAGATTTATGTTCAGCAGACATCTGTAATGGATGTTTTTATTTGGCATTCTATCCCATTGCTAAATAGTATCCCATCTCTTTGAAGTTTTAACGGGTATGGGAAGTTACTAATTTAGATGCAAGTAAGTAAATATTAGCAACAACAAACCATCATGGCTCACCTCTTAAACTTCAGTTATCCTATTGTCATCTCTATGACTTTTACCATTTCCTTGAAAACCCTGTAATAGTCACTTCATATTTTTCTTTAAATTAGCTTTGTTTCACTTAGTGAACTTATTTTTATAGGAAACTTTATATCACTCTTGAAAATGGAAAGCCAGTATTATTTGCAATAAATACATGCTATTATTATTTTTTAAATCTTTATTTTTATCCAAGTACCCACTATAGGAAATACTACCTAGCAGGGTATTAGCAGGGTCTGTTTGCTCTGCCTAGAATGCCCTTTTCTCTCTTCCCCCACCAAACAAACTCCTACTCATCCTTCAAGACCCAAATCAGATGGCCCCTCCTGTGTGAACAGAGCCAATTAAGCCCTTAGACTGTTCTGTCCCATGTCCAAACTTGAACACTTGAAACGTGGTTATTCCAAATTGGGATGAGCTGTAAATGTAAAATACTAGATTTCGAAAACTTCATGCCCCTAAAAAGTGATACCAAAATTAAGTTTACCTGTTTATTTTTACTTTTTTTAAAATGTGGCTCTAGAAAATTTTAAATTACATATATGGCTCATATTTTTGTCTCATGTTACAGCTCCCTTGGAAATAGACTCTGCTTTAGATGCTCAGTGTCCAGGGAAAGAGTTTGGCCAGGGCCTCTGAAACTGTTGAGACATCAGAGGGGGCTTGGGGTGCAGATATTGATTCCAAAATAGGAAAAGAAACTTGAAAATCAAAATGAATAAATGTTTAATCAGATTTTTGCAAAATGCAACACACCCGCTCTTCAATTGCAATTCAGTTCAGCTCCTAGGTAGTTATGTATAAATTATATTCAATGTGGAGCAAAAGCAGGGCCAGGATTAGGGTGGGATGAGTGAGGCATCTGGAGTGCAATAGTTAAGGGGGGGACTCCATCTCAAGATCATGCAGGTGCTGGCTCTGTGCTTGCAGGAACCTGAGAGTGGGCACCTCCTTAAATTTTGCATCCCAGGGACTCACTCACTCTGGCCTGGTCCTTGCTCTGAAAACAAAGGAACCTTATATGTACCTCCATAATGATTTAAGACTCCCCCATTACTATAGGTCCAGGGGCCCCCAAAACAAGGATTCCATTCCTAGATGACCCCTCGGGCAGAGTCAGCCCCAGTTCTGTCTGCTCCCCAATGTACCACCCAACCAGCATCTCTGGTTCTTAGACATGTGTCTTCCTTACATTAGTGGGAAGTCCCCAGCGACAGGGACTCCTGCTTCCTCCCTGACACGGAATCATCCTTCAGTCCAGATGCATTGAAGAATGTAAAATTCTCCCCATTGCACCTTAGGGTTTGCTACTTTAACCCTTTTCAAATGTCTGGCATTTAAGAGCCTTCTTTTTCAGGACGTACCGCCTGAAGGCTGAAAACGAGGCACGGCAAAACTGGGCAACGAACTGGGGATTTTTAACGACCCCCCTCGAGGAGGTAAATGTAAATTTGATGAGCTCGGAGGTTATAGAATCAATCATTTCCAAGAATAAATGGTTATGAAGTGTATAATTTGCAAGAATAAATTAAAGAGCATGTTGTAGGCGAAGACGGCTGACACCTGAAGTTTCCTCCCATTCACAAATTTATTGAGTACTTACTATGTGCCAGGCACGTTCTACGTGCTTCATCCGAACCAGCTCATTGAACCCACACGACAACCCCTGTGCGGAGGGGCGTGCTCTTTGATGTCCATTTTCCAAATGAGGAATTTGAGCTCAAAGAAGTGCAAAGTCACACAGCTCAGAAAGAGAGGCGCCAAGGGGAGATGCTGGTCTGGCTGATTCCAGGGCCACTCGGCCTTGGAATTCCCATCTGTAAAATGGGTGACAGTCCTCACTGCCTCACTGAGTGACTGTGACGTTCAGATGGAAAGAGAGGAGAGGCCAAGTGAATATCGGCACGATTATTAGGAAAATACTCTTGGTATTTCCTACACCAGATAGGAAACAGAAACAAGGAAAAGGACCAGGCATAATTAATAGGGAGTGATGGGGACACCAGCAAAGAGACCACTGACCCCATCCAGAGGCAGCCACCATCAGCCCAGCTGAGGGCTACCAGGCAAGCAGACTGGCTGTATTTTCTGACTGTTCGAGAGAGTCCAGGGCTTCCCCGGTGGCGCAGTGGTTGAGAGTCCGCCTGCCGATGCAGGGGACACGGGTTCGTGCCCCGGTCCGGGAGGATCCCACATGCCGCGGAGTGGCTGGGCCCGTGAGCCATGGCCACTGAGCCTGCGCGTCCGGAGCCTGTGCTCCGCAACGGGAGAGGCCACAACAATGAGAGGCCCGCGTACCGCACAAAAAAATAAAATAAAATAAGAGTCCAGAAATCCAGACGCTTTAATGAAATCTCTGAGTCTAGAATAGTGGCTTGGATTTATAAGACGCCAACAGGCTCGCAGAATGCTTGTGTGAGCTTCACTGGGATGGCGGCCAGTGGTTTGCAACCTTCCACGTGACCTCCAGGACACAACATGAGGAAACCACATTTCTCTGGGGAGGCAGAATCGCACAAAGGCCGCATAATTCAAAATGTCCATGATTCTAGGCAGCGTAAAGCCCCTTTGTAATTCACCCCGTCCCACTAGCGCTGAAATTATGCCATTCTTAATGAGTTTTTTTAATACTTAGAGAGTTACACAATTTGAAATTTTATGCCTGAGTCCTTATTAATATAATATGCATAAAAGAGTTTATATTAATATTCCTTATGTGTAATTAAATTGGGTTTTTGAAGGGTTCAAAGTTGCTTTAAAAATTAAAAGGGGGGATGGAAGCTCTCCTCACAGTTTACAGGTTGGTCCTGAACCTTGCTGCCATGTTTTAGTCTAAGTCCATAACCTGTGACGTGTTCTCAAATCACTCAGCAGGGCTGTAAACAGGCAGTCTGCAAGGGCCTGGGGCTGAGCTGGCCTGTTGGCCAGTCCCCACGCCACCTCTTTCTAACTGTGATATGAGCACCACCTAACCTGTAAAGTGCCTCGTCCTGGGGGGGCAGTGAGGGGAAGCTTCCAAGGTCTCAGCCTGCAGGGCCCCATCCCTGGGGATTGTGTTTCAGCTGATCGAGCGTGAAGAAGAGCCTGCCACCCCAAAGCCCAAAATCGAGCTTCCCGAGCGCTTCCGCATCCGGCCAGTGACCCCAGTGGAGAAATACATCAAGGTTCGCAAAGTCCTTTTAAGTACTTGCTTTCCTAAGTAAGAAATCAACCCCACCGGAGACGGTGTTTCTCCTGTGTTGCTCCTGGTGGGCCCAGCCACCTGCACAGGTAAGAACACAGCGGCGCCCGGCCTGCGGGGAGGCAGGTTTCCAGCCCTTTCCAAGCGCACACATGCAAGACACAGCGGGTTACCGGTCCCTACACGGGCGGGACCTCAGAGGCCAGAGGAAGGAGTTGGGATTTGAGCCCGATTTGCAGTGGGAAGCAGGGCCACGGCGTGTTGAGAATTGCCTTTTTAAGAGATTGCTCTTGTTGCTGAGTGAGGGACCAGGCTGTCCAGAGGGGTGAAGACTTAGATGGTGTTCCCACCTGAGACCCATCAGCTGTGGATGTAGGGTAGATGTCTCTAGAAGTTGCTGAGCTCTGTATGTCCCTGGGTCTCCTCTCATGCATCTGTCACTTTAATCCTGGGTTCTGCTCTCTGCCCAGCTACGGAGAAGGCATTTCTGTGTCCTGATGGGGAGAGCGGATGAAAACTCAGGATGAAGGCGGCCAGGGGTGGGGGTGTTAGGCTCTGCATTTTCTTTTCCTGACGCCCTCAGGGTCTGATGGGGTGGCCAGCTCGTTCGTAGTGGGTGCTCAGTGGGTACGATCTGTTAGCCGAATGAATGAATGAATGAATGAATGCATTCCACTGAGATGTTGAGAGGGTTCCCCCCGATTATACAACAATAGAGGCTCAGTGATTTTTCTAGAAATACAGCAAAATATAAATCATACATTAAAACATCTGTATGTACCCTGACCCATGGTTAACATTTTGGGGAGTTCCTTCCAGATGTTTTCTATGCCTCCATATACCACCAATAAATGCTAGCTCTTTTTTTTTTTTTTTTTTTTTGCGGTACGTGGGCCTCTCACTGCCGTGGCCTCTCCCGTTGCGGAGCACAGGCTCCGGACGCGCAGGCTCAGCGGCCATGGCTCACGGGCCCAGCCGCTCTGAGGCATGTGGGATCTTCCCGGAGGGCACGAACCCGCGTCCCCTGCATCGGCAGGCGGACTCTCAACCACTGCGCCACCAGGGAAGCCCTAGCTCTTATTTTATTACTGTCCTTTAGTAGCTCCCCATACTGAGTGCTTTACATGGTTATGTCCACAACATCCCTGGAAAGTGGCTATAATGGCCATCAAACCCATTTGGTAGATGAGGAAACTGAAGCTGACAAAGGCTGAATAACTTTCCCAAGGTCAAGTGGGTCTGATTCCAGATCCATACTCTTAAATGTTATTTTTTGACTGCTCCTTCAATAAACACACACACATACACACACATGCATATATATATATATATATTTAAAAATCAAACTCCACAGGCTGCTTTGTAATCTTTTTTCACTTAACAATATGCCCTATATATCTTTCCATGCAGTTAATTACAGCACTCCAAATCATATTACGTTACTGACTGCATTTTTCTCCATTGTACGGGTCCACCATGATTTGTATACCCTTCCCCTATCTCTGGACGTCTAGGTTGTACCCAGTTTGCAAGGAGCAGCCTTGTAGACACAGTGTTTTGCTCCCAGTCCGTAAGTTTATTGGGAGACGTGCCCAGAAATGCAGTGGTTGTTCAAATGAACCACACACGTGGGGAACCCGCTCTGCCCGCACCAACTCCGACTGGAACCCTCGGGCTGGCCAGCGACAGGGCAAGCGGGGCAGGTAGAGGCTCTGCTATTTCTCCACTGCTGGGTTTTAATTCTGCCACCTCCCTACCCCCGCCTCCACCCCGAGGTCCCCGAGGGACCCTGCTGTCTCTCCTGGCCACGAGCGGTCCCCGTAAGTGCCTTTCTCCTGGGGAAGCTGGGCCCCTCCCTCTGCCATCCTGACAAATGGCCCCCATGCCTGCTCAGGCGGCATGGCAGCTGCCACCAGAATCATCATCTTTTCAAAGGAGGCGCTCCCACCTAGAGAGCAGAACAGCATCCCCTTCTGCGGGGGAGAAGAGAGGAACTGTCCTGGGACCAGAACAAAACGGAACATGATTTCTCCCTGTGTGAGCCTCTGCTTAGGAGAAGGCCAGGTGTGGAAGCCACACCCCTGTCAGAGCCTGGGGGGTGGACGGGGGAAGGAGTGGAGGGTCAGTCTCACGATCCAGCAGAGAAAGGTACTTTGCTTGTTTCCCTCTGAGCTTCCTTCCTTGCCGAAGAAATGGTTCCCGTCTTCCTCCTTCCCATCCCCTCTTCAGGTGGATAGACCCCTTAAAAATACATTTATGGGGCCTCCCTGGTGGCGCGGTGGTTGGGGGTCCGCCTGCCGATGCAGGGGACACGGGTTCGTGCCCCGGTCCGGGAAGATTCCACATGCCGCGGAGCGGCTGGGCCCGTGAGCCATGGCCGCTGAGCCTGCGCGTCCGGAGCCTGTGCTCCGCGACGGGAGAGGCCACAGCAGTGAGAGGCCCGCGTACCGCAAAAAAAAAAAAAAAAAAAAAAATACATTTATGGTTTAACAGGCATCCTACACCCCAAAGGGCAATGCCGTGAAAAGCCTCCTTCCGTCCCCCGAGTCCTGAGAGCTGTTGCCCCCCGTCTCTGCACCCTTCCCCTGATGCAATATGCCTATCCAAGTGGATGTGGAGGGCTCTAGCCCTTTTTCCTTTGTACACAAATTATACCATATTTTACATCTTTTATGCATCTTTTTTCCTCTTAGCAGTTTGTCTTCAAAGTCGTTCCATCTGAGGATATAGAGAGTGACCTCATTCTTTTAAACTGCTGCGTAGTTTTCCGCGGTGCGGAGGGGCTGTGGCTGAACGGGTCCCCGTGGATGGACACGTAGGCTGTGTCCAGGCATTGGCTATGACAAACAGGGCCTTGGTATGTGCGTGTGCAGGTATTAGGATGTCTTAGGATAAATGCCTAGGGATGGACTGTCAGGTCAAAGAGCGTTTGCATTTTCATTTTTCGTAGATGACGGTAAGATTGCCCTTCACAGAGAATTAACAACAGATTCTCCCATAAGCTCGTTCACGGTGGTGTTTTCATCTCTTCATCTGGTGGGTGAAGTGTGGCATCCCAGGGTGGGTTCTGACTGCATTTCTCTTACCAGTTGGAGATAGACTTGAAGGCTGGTCCCGTGTGTTCCCGAGGTCCCAGCATTGTGGAGAACTGGCTCGCTGGAGGAAATTCTGGCCTCGTTGGCGTATGTTCATGGCCCTCCCTGCATGGGGGCTCTCAAGAGATTCATTTTAATACCTCAGCAAGAATATATGTTAAGGGGCTTCATCCACCAGGACCGTCCCCTCCGGCCACCGCCTCACTCAAAGATCCTCTGAGCCAAGCGTGAACTCGTAGCCCCAAGCATACTAAACCTCTTCCTCTCGGTTCTTCTGCTGGAACAAATATTCCTCACTGCTGGCTTGGTTCAAATCCCCCCGTAAGAGCAGAACAGAAGATTATTCCAAATGTAAGGGAGAAACCTGCATAAACATTTAGCCTCATTTTCCAAAAATTTTCCAAATTTCAAGGAATTGACAAACAAAATTGTGGGGTTTTTTTCATTTCAGATAGAATCCCATTTCCCTTCTGGTTTTTAATTAAATTCAATTGTTTTTCATTCCTGTGGCATCTATGGTTTGGGTGTGTGTGTGCGTGTACACACACGTATCGTAAAACCTTCTACTCAAACCTATAACCGCCAGGATACCATCTGACAATGTTGCCACGTATTTTATAAAGGGCACTGTGAACTGTAGTATTTGATATTTCTGCACCTTACTTTTTTCTCTTTTTCGCTCTTCTACCAAATAAAAATTATTTCATTGGGTCGTGAATTAAATGTGTTAAGCATTACGAGATAAAGAGACATGTTTGGTGATCGTTACTTTCAGGGAAAATGTGATCTCCGAGGCCAGCTGATTGGAGCGTGCTTACGTTCAGCGCACCTTACTTAGGGACCCTGGCTCTTCTTTCTGTCTTTTCTTTCTAATTTTTTCTTCCAGTTTTATTAAGCTATAATTGACATACAGTACTAAGTAAGCATAAGTTGTGCAGCATCATAAGTTGACTTACATACACCATGAAACGATTATCGCAATAAGTTTAGCGAATGTCCATCTTCTCATATAGATACCAAATTTAAGAAATAGAAACAAAATTATTTTCTCCTTGTGATGAGAATTCTTAGCATTCACTCTCTTAACAGCTTCCATATATAACGTAGAGCAGTGCTCATAATATTTATCCTGTTGTACGTTACATCCCTAGCACTTGTTTGTCTTATAACTGGAAGTCTGTACCTTTTGACCACCTTCATCCAATTCCCCCTCCCCCACCCCCACCTCTGGTAACCGCAAATCTGACCTCTTTTTCTACGAGTTTCTTTGTTTTTGAAGTCCAATTGACCCACAACACTATGTTCGTCCTTATTATACAACACAGTGATTCAATATTTCTAAACATTTCAAAATGATCACCGTAAGTCTCGTTACGATCTGTCACCATACAAAGATATTGCATAATTACTGACTATGTTCCCCACACTGTACATTTCATCCCTGTGACTCATTTATTTTGCATCTGCAAGTTTGTCCCTTTTACTCTCCCTCACCCATTCCTCTCCTCCTCCACCACCCCTTTGGCAACCATCTGTTTGTTCTCTGTTTCTATGACTCTGTTTCTGTTTATTTTTGTCCATTTGTTTTGTTTTTTTAGACTCCACATGTAAGTAAAATCATGCAGTATTTGTCTTTCTCTGTCTGACTTATTTCACTTTTAAGTGCCCATCTATGTTGTCACAAATGGGAAGATTTCATTAATTTTTATGGCTGAATAATATTCCATTGTGTATATAGACCACATCTTTATCCAGTCATCTGTTGATGGGCACTTCAGTTGCTTCCTTATCTTGGCTATTGTAAATAATGGTTCAATGAACATAGAGCTGCATGTATCTTTTCAAATTAGTGTTTTCATTTACTTTAGGTAAGTACCCAGGGGTGGAATTGCTGGATAGTATGATAGTTCTATTTTTAATTTTTTGACAAACTTCCATACTGTTCTCCACAGTGGCTGCACCAATTTCCATTCCCACCAACAGCGCAGGAGGGTTCCCTTGTCTCCACATCCTTGCCAGCACTTGTCATTTGTTGTCTTTTTGATGATGGTGACTCTGACAGGTGTGATGATTAGTGACAGTGAGCATCTTTTAATGTGACTGTTAACTACCTGTATATCTTCTTTGGAAAAATGTCTATTCAGGTCCTCTGCCCATTTTTTAATCAGGTTGTTTGTTTTTTTGATGCCGGGTTGTATGAGTTCTTTGCATATCTTGGATATTAACCCTTTATCACATACGTTTGCAAATATCTTCCCCCATTCGGTAGGCGGCCTTTTTGTTCTGTTGGTACTTTCCTTCTCTGTGCAGAAGGTGCCTTTGAGTTTGAGGTAGTCCCATTTGTTTATTTTTCCCTTGCCTGAGGAGACATATCCAAACAAATATTGCTAAGACCAATGTCAAAGAGTGTGCTGCCTATGTTTTCTTCTAGAAGTTTTATGGTTTCAGGTCTTACCTTTAAGTCTTTAATCCATTTGAGTTTAGTTTTGTGCATGGTGTGAGAAGTAGACCAGTTCGCTTCTTTTGCACGTTGCTGTCCCGTTTTCCCAGCACCATTTATCAAGGAGGCTGCCTTTTCCCCACTGTATATTCTGCCTCCTTTGCCATGGATTAAGTACCCATAGAAGTGCGGGTCCATTTCTGGGCTCTCCGTTCTGTTCCATTGACCCATGTGTCTATTTGGGGGCCAGTACCGTGGTTCTTTCTGTCTTTTCCACACCAGGCATACCGATCCTGATGCCTCCGTGGACACGCCTCGTGTTGCTGTGGCCCAAGGTGACTCAACCCCCTGCCTTTCTATTCCAGGTGCTCCCATCCCCCCCAGTCCCAAAGACGACCCAGGGCTTCATCGGCTGGAGATCTGGGGTGCCGGGCCTGAACAAGTGTCTGGAGCACGATCATGAGATCAGAAGCTGCAAAGGGGCGTATGCCAAGGAGCTAAACTGGCCGAAGCAAGGTGTCCACTGAGTCCAGACAGAGACCCCGGCCCCTGGGGCAAGGAAGGGTGGACCGCCAGATGCCGGTGCCCATGCCCAGGAAAGGAAGAGTTCCCCGGCCTCCCCACCAAGGACAGGGTTCCCCTCCACATCTGCTCATAGGATATTGTTGCAAAGAACACAAAACAGCCCTTAGACGTTTTCAATTCATCAATGCCTCCCTTCCGGAACATTCTTGTAACATATTCATTCTTGGCTAATGCAATGAATAAAGCAAACTAGACCCTCTGATTTTTTTTAATACCATGGGAATTTCTAGGTATAGCTTTTAAAAACACGATGTGATTCCATTTTTAAATATTTGTCTAAACGCTTTAATGTCACCTTCAATCCCCCTTCTCAGCATCCTTGTTGTAATGAGGTTGTTGGCCAGGTGTTTCTGTACCCAAATCCCCCTGGGCCTGCTTTTCAGGAGGAATAAAGCGCTTTGAGCGTCCCTCGACACTCCTTCCCCAGGATATCTGCAATACGTCAACAGCTTTAAAGCAAAGACGGGCACAAGATGCGCCATTGAGTGCGGATTTCCTGGAGAGGACGGGTTTCCCAAGCGCTCCGTAGAAAACCTTCTCCGATTACCTGGTCCA
Source organism: Lagenorhynchus albirostris (assembly GCF_949774975.1). Lineage (NCBI taxonomy): Eukaryota > Metazoa > Chordata > Mammalia > Artiodactyla > Delphinidae > Lagenorhynchus > Lagenorhynchus albirostris. The sequence continues at coordinate 5,200,232 of NC_083109.1, read as the reverse complement.
CCCCCCCCACCCCCTCACCCCCCGACCCCTATCACCACGCAGACAGCAGCCGAGCTGGGCAACGAGGCCATCGTCCGTTCCCCCGGGGACGTTTGACATTAACCCCTTGGTCAACATTTGATTTCCGGTCCCTGCCTGTCCCTGAGGCTTTGCTTCACCTCCTACAGATGGGGCTGGGGGTGGAGAGTGCGCTGTCCAGTTGGTGAAAGAGGGCAGCAAGGAGGAGCCAGCAGGTCCTGAGGCCCCGCCCACCGGACCCCAGGGAGTAGGCAAGCAGAGAGTTTGTAGGTGGCCTGTGAAGGCGGGTCGGTGTTTCGTTTCTGAGCAGCAGAGGGTGGTGCTTCCTTCACACCTGGGGTGGGCAGAGGTGGGGGGCCGCCATGTCAGTCACCGGCCGCCATGTCAGTCACCTGCCGTCCGCGGAGTCACGTTCCTTCCTCCCTCTGGTTGGTCCAGTGTCACTGTTCACGGGATGGGCTCCTCCCTGGGTTTGCTTGAGTGAGGGGGCTGGAGGCGCTTGTATCTCATGGAATCCACCTACAAGCCCCACCCATCCACACCTTTCCTGCTCACCTTCCTGTCCAGGTGTGGGTGGGAGTGCTTTACCAATGCAAGAACCCCTCATCTAGACCCTTTCCCCGACCCTGGACACTGGCCTCCTCTAGCACACTTCTACAGGGGCTCCATGACTTTGGGGGCACCAAATGCTGGGGGACAGAATTCCTACTGAGTCTCGGCCATCCCCTGCAAGGTCTGGGCTCAGTGTCCAAATGCCGGAGGCCCCTGGCTGAAGAGCTCCTCTTGTTCAGGGATGTGGTTCTCTACAAAGCCTGCAGGCTGTGCTTTGAGTGACTGGGCTTCTCACGGGGGGGGGGGGGGGGGGGGGGGTGGCTGCTGACTGCCGACAGCTCCAGAGCGAGCCGGTCGGGCACTGAGAACACAGCCACAGGGCAAAGCCTCCTCCCAGATACCTCGTTGGTTCTCTGCCCCACACGGCCCTCCTCCAGCCCAGAGCTGGAAACTCAGGTTCTCACGGGCGCCCAGCCTGGAAGAGCAAGAACATGAGAGAAACAGCCCTTCAAGAAGCCTCGTCATTCCCTCTGAGTGCGGTGCCCACACGCATCGCCTGCCACGTGGGTCACGTGGGCCACGGCCACCAGGAAATCCCACGGTCATCATGCTCACACCCCACCTGCCACCCACAGACCACACATTTAAAGGAGAAATGTCGTAGCTCTTTAGGTCCTGAGAAAAAATAGGACAAAGTATCATGGGCTAAACTGTGTCCCCCCCTAAAAAGATCTGTCAAAGTCCTAACGTCCAGCACCTGTGAATGTGGTCTGATTTACAAATAGGGTGATTGCAGAGGGAATGAGTTAAGATGAGCTCATACTGGAGTGGGGGTGTGGGGTTAATCCGATGTGACTGGTGTCCTTGCAAGAAGAGGAGAGACGCGGGGAGGAGACGGCCACGTGAAGACACAGGGGAGGAGCCACGTGACCACAGAGGCAGAAATTGGAGTGATGTATCTACAAGCCAAGGGATGCCAAGAACTGCCGGAAAACCACCAGGAGCCAGGAAGAGGCAAGGAAGGATTCTACCCTACAGGTTGCAGAGGGAGCACGGCCCTGCCGACACCTCGATCTCAGACTGCCAGCCCCCAGAACTGTGAGAGAACCAGCTTCTGTTACTTAAGCTGCCCGGTCTGTGGTCCTCGGTTATGGCGCCGCAGGAGAAGAGCAGAGGATTGAGTACATTCTGCTGCCTCCCTCTCCCCCCGCTCAGAAAATACCCTCCTCTGAGCACGTGTCCTTCTTCGGTCTTGACTCAGGCTGTGCCTGCATGAGACAAGCTCACGTGGCTTCAAAACTCCAAAGATGTTTCCAATCGCCCAGATGTTTAGCCTGATATAGACTAAACAACAGGATGCTGGCCAGACTCGTCCCGCTTAAATCCTAACGTTCTGGCATCTCGGTCATCGCTGCAGGCGAGGCATCTACCCTTGAAGAAACCCACGTCCCTTGTTGGGATCAGATGCCGCCCCTGTGGTGGAGCAGAGCAGCCAGAATCTTCTGTCTTCAAGCTTTGCCTCGACCCCGCCAGGGTTGAATTTCTGTCTGCTAGGCATGAGGCAGCACACACGTTGGCCTGGGACACAATTCCAACGTCAGGTGCTGATTTTTGTTCTAATTCCTGATCATAAAATGAATCTGTGAATCATCTTCCACAACAGTGTGGCAACACAAAAGTCCAGCAAAAAAGATGGGCTCCCTTGACGGTCTGGACCCCAAGCCTGGACAGGAATTCAGCACGCCCAGTTTGACTCTCCTGAAACTTGCTGGTGGGTTGACTTTAATTCTGATTTTAACTGGCTGGTCTGTGTTGATCGGCAGCCTGGATGTAGGTCAGTGCTGTCCCGGGAAATGACCCAGAGCAGCAGAGCAGGCCACACTGCAGTACCAACAGCTGAAACTTCAGAAAGGCTAGAAGTCCGGGTTGTAAAGGTGTTCAGGGCTGTCCCGGCCCTGGTACCCACCGCAGACCAGTGGAGGAAATGGGTACATCCGTACTTAGATCCACTTCACTTCAGGTCCTTGGGAGCATACAAATTCAAGAGACCCAGATCAACCCTGTGCACTGTTGGTGGGAATGTAAGTTGATGCAACCTGTATAGAAAACAGTAATGGAGGTTCCTCCAAAAGTTTGAAATAGAACTATCATAGGATCCAGCAGTTCCACGTCTGGGTATTTATCTGAAGGAAATGAAATCTCTGTCTCGAAGAGATATCTGCACCCCCATGTTCATTGTAGCATTTCGTACAGTATCCAAGAGATGGAAACAACCTAAGTGCCCATTGATGGATGAGTGGATAAAGAAAATGTGGTATATTTGCATACAGTTAAATATCATTCAGCCATAAAAAGGAAGGAAGTCCTGCCGGCGCAATGACACGGATAGAGAGTGAGGACGTGATGCTAAGTGAAATGAGTCAGAGAGAGAAAGACAAATACTATGATTTCACTTATATGTGGAATCTAAAAAAAAAGAAATCTCATAGAAACAGAACAAATTGATGGTTGTCAGAGGTGTGGGTAGGGAAAATGGGTGAAGGGATTCAAAAAGTACAAACTTCCAGTGATAAGATAAATGAATTCTGGGGATGTAATGTACAGCATGGTGACTATAAAGTCTAAGATTTCTTTAAAAAGAGAGAGAGAGGGAGTCAGATCAAAATCTGAAGACACACAAATCCTTTAGACAGTGAGAACACAAACACAGTTAAACTTCTAGGAAACTATCTAATGCTTTTTGCCACCCCTTAATTTAGATGACACTTACTCCAAGTTTATGTTCATGTGTTTAATGCCCCATAAAACTACTTCTACTTAAAACATTGAAGCATAGGTTCTTTTTTACCCTTTTGCTCTGGTCAACACACAGATGGTTTTATAAACTAACCAGCATCTCAGAAACCTCAGTTGGTGGGATTCTTTTCTGCCTCCGATAATTTATTCACTAACCATGTATGTGTTTTATTTAAAAAAATTAAAATGAGACAACATTTCTGCAGGTCTCCAATTACACTGCCAGGAGCCTCCCCATCACACCAATCCCCCTGGACTCAGATGACCTAAGTAATTTGGGCTGCACTTGTGGGCTCATAATAGAGCACAAATGTCCAGTCAAAGGTCACCGCTGAGAATGGGAGTGGACAGCACTGGAGGATTCCATCACCCTGGACCGTCTCAAACTTGACATTTAATCTATGGAAATCAACCTCTTTGTGGGTGTCCAAATGGGCTCATAAATGTCACCACACACTGTAAAATGCCACAACATTTCCAAGGTCGAGACGAGGCTGGTGAACCTGGGTTCACGATGCTGAAATACATCACAGCAATGAACGTCCAAATGGGCCTCGGTCTAAATGAGTGACCTCGGAAATGAAGCAAAACGTAATCCGGGGCTTCCCTGGTGGCGCAGTGGTTGAGAGTCCGCCTGCCAATGCAGGGGACACGGGTTCGTGCCCTGGTCCGGGAAGATCCCACATGCCGCGGAGCGGCTGGGCCCGTGAGCCATGGCCGCTGAGCCTGCGCGTCCAGAGCACAGCTCAGTCTAAGGCAAAGTAGAAACTCCGGTGCTTGAATTTCAAGCAAATGACACGACCGAATGCAATAAAACTAGCGGAGAACACAACTCTTGCTCTTACATGTTCAAACACACCCAGGTACCCACCCAATGGACCCTGGACTGAGGGAACCCCCTGTCCAACAGCTCAGGAGGCCTAAATCCAAGAGCACACAAGGAACTGACTCCTGCTGGTGGTCATGTGAACAAGCCCGGAAGCTGGTCCTTCCCAGCAGAGCCTTGCGATGGTCCCAGCCTGGGACATACCCTGACCCAGGGGACCCAGCTAGGCTGCACCTGGGCTCCTGACCCACAGAAGCTGGGAGATCACAAGTGCTGTTTTAAGCCACTAAGTTCGGGGTTAATTTGTTATGCAGAAGCAGATAACAAATACAGGCTATAATAGCAGATAAATAGCAAACCCACCGACCACCCCATTTTCAGGAGAGCCTAGAGAATTTCCCAGAGGCTCCGCAGAGCGCCGGCACTCGGGGCCATTCCCTCTAGGCACACTGACATCACCAGTGTGCCGTAAGGAGCAGAGCCCTTTTGCAAGGAAATACCGTGAACTATCCTTCCGGAAGCTCTTCCTTAAAATCGCAGAAGCTGGATCAACATTCCAGGTGACGCTTGTCGTTTTAAGTTTGGGGGGCAAAGCCAGAAAAATAATTCACAATCCCTCTAGCTCCAACGACGATGTAAAAACAGTCCTCACGGGTCCACCAAGCGCCAGGTAGAGCTGCCCTTGCATCAGGGGGCTGGCTGAGGAGCCTGGCTCAGGAGTCAGGCTGACCTGCCCTCCAAGCCGGCCACTCCCCTTTCAGACCCTGTGACCTTGGGCAGGTGGGTGGACCACTCAGACCCCTGCACCCTCAGCTGCGAGATGAGGGCACAGATTCAGTCTCACGGTGGCGGGGGGTGGGGGGGTGAGTACGGATTAACGGGGATTAGGGTGGAAAGGGGTTGGCAGAGGAGAGAGAGGAGGAAAATGTTTGTTCCATCCCTGGCGGCAAAAGTATAGATGTTTCAGAAACAGGGTGAAGATAAAGTATTTAAGACGTCTGGCCTGGCCAAGGGACTCGGCCAAGGGAGCTTGCTGCTACTTTATTGCTGTGGTTGGTAACGAAAACAATTCTACTTCCATAAAGCGAGACTGTCCTCAGGCTTTTCAATTAAGTGTACGGCATTTACTCAGCACCTACCGCATTTCAGAGCCGCCTGTCACCAGGGCTCTAGAGAAAGCTGGGCGCTCCTTCAAAAACCCACAAATCAATTAAACTCTCCCCCACCCCCCATGGGGGGAAAAAATCTTTAATCTCTTTCTGGAGCCATTCGTTCAAACTTTAAAAATGGAGCCCAGAAGAACTGTGGATTTTACGCTCGTTGCACGTAATTGCAGTACTCGCAGGCTCCCCGACTGGGTTTTCGTTTCAGGACACAGTCGTGGGGTTAACAGGCTGTGCTCTGCCTACTCTGGGGCATGACTCTGATTAGAGGAAATCCAGACCATGACTTCTGGTGAAGCCACAGCTTTTGGAACCCCAGGCATCAGAAGAGAGCGGCTTGCTTGTTCCCCAGAGGAATCAGGCACGAGTGTAAGTAAGCAACTGTTGTCTGTGTGTGTGTGTGGTTGTGATTGATTGATTTGCTGTACAGGAAGCTCTCTTTTAATTAGGAAATAAATCTTGCTTCTCGATGTCTGACTGTAACATTCCCACGGGGATACACGTAGAATGTTGATCTGGGCTCAACACAGGCTGCACGGCGGGCACAGAGGTGTGGATTGAACCAGCCCCGGAGCCAGAGGCTGCAGAAGGGGTGTGTAGCCAGGCTAGTGCCCCTTATAGGAAAAGAGAGGCTGGACAGCCACTGGGGTGGGGGGAGTGGATAAAATAAGGGCTTACCTTTATTGCATTTATTGGATCTCTACTAAGCGCCAGTGGACCCCACTTTTCGATGTCTGACTGCTGACACCTTTGAAGCCTCACCCCTCCCTCTCTCCCTCTGCCCATACCTGGGCACGCTTTTCACTATGCAACTCCAACTCACCTTCCACTTTCTGCCAGTGGCCCAGCCTAAGAGCGACCTTCTCTGCCCCATCGCAGCCTCCACGCTCTCAGGGCAACACACACCGCTCGCGACAGCTCATCACCCGGCAAGTCCGCCTTTATGTGTGTAATATTTTTACTAATATTTTACTCCTCTAAGAGCCTGACATTCCTGGCAGGCCAGGAATCACGTCCAGCTTTCCTCACCGTTACACACACAGTATCTAGAACAATACACAGTGCGTAATAGGTGCCGCATACTTGCTGAAAGAAGAAAGACGCTGCTTGAGGCGGAGTCATAGCTGCTCAGCCCTTGAAACGTTCACAGCTGAATATGATCTTCACAGGATAAAACTCTAATCAAATTACAGGCATCTCAAAGGTCCAAATACAAAGAGTTCCGAAAAACATGTGTGAAAGTTAGATGTTGAAACTCCTAGCAGTCGCTTTACATGCCATTAGGAAAGTTCTCCTTGTTAGAGAGTGAAAACATTTTTACAAAATCCCTAATTACCCTTTGTCTTTTAGAGGTGCTTTCAGTGCCATATTTCAAATTCGACACCAGCTCTTTTGTTTTGTTTTGTTCAAGACTAAATAGAAAGGCTTCAGATTTGCCTCCTGTGACATGAGCCTGCACTTGGGCCAGGGACGTGCCACGGTGTCTGAGACACCTGTGATGGTTAATTTTGCATGTTAACTTGACTAAGCCATAGAGGTGCCCAGATTGAACATGATTTCAGAGTGTGTCTGTGCGGGTGTTTCGGGATGAGATGAGCATTTGTATCGGTGGACTTGGTAAAGCAGCTCGCCCTCCCCAATGTGGGTGGGCATCCTCCAACCCATCCAAGGGCCCGAATAGAACAAAAGGAGGAGGAATGAGGAATTTGCGCCTTTTCCTTCCAGCCTTGCTGCTTAACCTGGGACGTCTTGCCTCACGGTCTCCTGCCCTTGGACTGGGATTTACACCATCTGCTAAACTCAAACTGGAGCTTCATCACCAGCTTTCCCGGGTCTTCAGCTTGCAGATGGCAGATATAGGACTTCTCAGCCCCCATAATCGTGTGAGCCAATTCTTCATAATAAATCGATAGCTGATAGATAGATAGATCTTCTATTAGTTCTGTATCTCTGGAAACACAGCTAACTAATACAATACCCATCTTGGTTGCGATGGCATTCATGTGGGAGACCTTGACTTCTCATCCTTGGTTTCAGCAAGTTCCTGTTTCCCCACTCATTTTTATAAACCGATTATACTGAAATATAGGACCACATTCAAACACTTTGCACCAAAGAAAGCCAAGGGAGCTACCAATATGGTGCCAGGGCCCATCCTGATCTCAGGGGTGCAGGCTGTGCCTCCACAGGACGGCTCAAGTTCACCTGCTGGCTGATGTGGCAAGGGTTACCCTCCAACACACAAGGAAAGGCACCAAGTGTAAGAAAAAGCATATACCGTCGTAATTTCTTTGAAAATCGACTCTCTTGCGCTATCCTTTGTTTTCCCAGTTTCAACAGAGACATGGGTGTAGAGACACAGTTAAAGTTCCTCTTCACTGCACAGAACACAGCATTCTGAGAAAAATGATGACTAGCAGCTGGCCTAAGGATCAAGGCCCCTCTGAGGAGGGGCCACAAGCGGCAGAGCCCAGGTCCTATGTAAGGAGCCGTTGCCCCCGGCTCAGGCGGAGCCTCGCCCTGGGGAGCTCGGGGCCAGGAAAGCCAGACCTTCTAATCAGTCAAAGGAGTCTGAACCATCCGAATTTTATAATGTAAAGTTTCCCAAATTTTTACACTTAAAATTTTTTTTGATTTTTCTAATGTTTAAATCACTGTTGAATACTAGGCAAGTTAAACCAAATATGCCAGCAGCCCCAGTTTACAATTTCTAAAATTAACTCCTACTTCCAACTGCTTTTCTGACATCTCCATTTGGATGTCTAAAAGGCATCTAACTTGACATTCAGAAATTAAATTCCTGATTCCAGCTGTCGCCTCCCCGCCCCCCCCATAAACCTCCGCCCCTCTCCAGTGTTCCCATGAGACTCAGTGACCAGGGTATTCCCTGCCGCCGGGGATCTTGGCTTCCCCTGTCTCCCCCAACCCAACAATCCTTCAGCATACGGGTCAGTGTAACTCTCTACTTCACCTCCGCCACCACCAGCATCTCTGTAAAAGAACAGGCCTGGAACACCATGATGTTCGTCTTTTGTGGCAGTGACAGTGAAGGTAGACAGCGTGGTCCATGACAAATGTTATTGTGGTCCATGCACACTGGCCTGGAAATGCTTCATCCTGGGGGGGGGGCGGGGGGGGGAACACATGTCTTCTTTTCACATCTCATTGCCCAGAGCAAGTCACCCAGTCGTGCTGAGTTTCAAGGGGCAAGGAGTCTTCATTACCGTTAATCATGTCTACTGCAGGGACTATAGCACCTCTACCCTTGCGAAGTTTTTATTTTTACAAGTCAAGAACATTTAAAATATGTATAAACAGTGCCACTATCTATTAAATGAGGGGTGCCCAAATCTGGCCTGCCACCTCTTTTATTAATAAAGTTTTATTGGCACACAGCTCCCTCATTCGTTTGCACATTGATAAAACGGCTTTCCACATGGCAGAGCGGAGTCATTGCCACGGAGACTGTATGTCCTACAAAGCTGAAATATTTGCTATCCATCCTTTTACAGAAAAGGTTTGCCTACCCTGGACTACACCATTTAGTATCACAATTATCTCATAAAAGAACAATTTAATGCTGAGAGAGAGAAGATGTCATCTCAGGATAGGGGCCCATCCTTAAATCAGATGTTGACGGAAAAGCTGTGATGGCTTCATTTTCTTCATTTATGTACAAAGAGAGGAAATCTCATCAGAGGACTGGGGCTTTGGAAAACCAAAAGGCAATTTGTATCCTCTCCCCAAGAGGAGCTGTGAGATCCTGGAGGGATAGTGGGTAACTGAAAATGGGCACACAGTCTTCTTGTCTTCTGGAGATAACTCATCAATAAAAGCTGCTTCCTCTGCTTTAAAGAAAAAATGACATAAAAAGGAAGGAAGTACTGAGACACGCTACAACATGGAAGAACTTCAGAAACGTGATGCTGACTGAAAGAAGCCAGACACAGAAGGTCACCTATTGTATGGTCCCATTTTTCTGAAATGCCCAGATCAGGCAACTCCATAGACACAGAAGATTTGTGGCTACTGGGGGCTGGAGGAAGGGGGTCTGGGGACTGCCTGCTAACGGGCACGGGGTTTCCTTTTGGGGCAATGAAGACGTTTTGGAACCAGGTAGAGGTGATGGTTGCACGACATTATGAATATACAAAACAACAATGAACTATACACTGTAGATGGTGCTTTTTGTGCAATGTGAATTTCAGCTCAATTTTTTTAAATGACCGGAAGTTTATTAAGTTGTCGATTCTGGGTAATGTGCATGAAATTATTCTTTTATATGTGCTTTCTACATCTGACATGTACATGGAAACATATATTACCCGCTGCAGAGGGCAAGTCAAGTACGATCCGTCCTTGAGCTGTCAGTTTGCCACGTCAGATCTCAACCATCCATGGTGGCCATCTGGTAATTACCTCTGTCAGCCATCACTACCCACGGACCTGATTAGCGGAATCTTTCCCGGCCTCAGGAAGACTGTTCTGCTGGGGTCAGAGATAAAAATAAACCCGCAGGATGCTGGGCCAAAGAGGCCAGACACAAAAGAGAACATGCTGTATGATTCCATTTACAAAAAGCGCAAAGACAGACAAACCGGATGGATGCTGAGAGAAGTCAGGACGGTGGGATCTTTTGGGGGCAGGGACGGAGTGGGGAGGTCGCATTCTAGGTCTCAGTCTGGATGCTGGTGACACAGGCATGTTCCATCGGTGAAAACGCACCCAGCTGAACGTTTATGATGTGTGCGTGTTCCTGTATTATGCTAGACTTCAGTATTAAAAAGTTTAAAAGTAAATAATAAATGCAAAATTCCATTGGATACATTTAATTTCCTGCCAAACCTTTGAAACACTGGCTCAGAGCTTGGCTTCAGGTGGCAAGCCCCCAGGCGGGCGAGTTTGTGGCTCCAGCCCCCCACATCCCGGGATGTGGGGTTCAGGTGCCGTTTGAGAAAATCAACGCACAGGAGGTGGATCACGGTTGCTTATTACAACTTCTTTCTCGTGCAAACAGAACTGCCTAATCCCGGCTCAGGGTCCCCTCTGGAGACCAAGAGGGGAAGACCTGCAATTTCTAACTTCAGTCCCACCCAGCACAGGGAGCAGAGGGTCCAAAGCTGCTCTTGTGGACACTGAGACATGGGAAAGGAAACGGAGGACTGGAACGTTATCCACCCAGAGCAAACTGTTCTCAGGCTTAGAGTCAGGAAAACAGACGTGGAATTGCGGAGGGCAAGCACTCCTCTAATGCTTTTCAGCAAGAATCCGAATGCGTTGGTCTGTCATTAAGCCCTTGGAGAAGCTGCTGGCGCCCACCTCCCCTCCGTGGGCTTGCTGACACCTAGGAAGGAGCCCAGGAAAGGCCTGTGCCCCCCAGAATGGCCTTTCAGAGCCCCCCTCAACCCCAGGCCAAGCCCAGCCAGGCCCTGCATACCTGGCCCGTTGAACAGGTCTTGCAGTTTCAGCCTGGACCCTGTCAGCATCTATGGCCAACAGCGGGCCGGGGATCACAGGAGCTAATCCTGTCCCTTCCCCTTAATACAGACGAGGTCAAGTCCCCACAGTGGGCACAGAGCCCAGCAGAGCCCACATGTCCAGCGCCTGCCCCAGGGTGGGGGGCTGGGGAGGACAGGGGGAGAGAGAGACAAAGAGACAGAGACTAAAAGAGACAGGGGGAGGGAGAGAGCAAGAGACAGAAGCAGATAAAAGGTGCAGCGGGGAGGGGGGCGGGGGGGTAGGGAGATGTACAAAGAACAGGAGGAGAGAGAGAAATGGAGAAGCAGAGGAGGGAAAAGGGAGGGAGGGGAGGGGAGGGCTTGCAGAGAGAGCACGTCTGTTTTCTTTTCTTTCCTTTTCTTTATTTTTCTTTCTCTGAAATTCCAGCGGGAGGGAAGTCTGCATTCCCAGGGAAGGGACCGCTCCCCAGAAGCCGCCAGCGTGCACTGGGCAACCAGCCCAGGAACGAGATGGCACGGGTTCGAATCCCAGCTCAGCCCCCTGGTGGCACAGTCCCTGAGGACGAGCTGCCTTCTGGGTGACCGTCCACCTGTGAGCTCCCGGGGAGCTGGGCGAGGGTGGCCGGCTGCGTCTGTGCTGAGCGCCACCCAAGCCCGTTCTTCCAACACCAGCCTCCCATCCCAGGGACAGTCCCTGGTGACACCCATTGTCCAGTTCAGCATTTGTCCCAGACGGAAGCATCCCGGTCTGGTCACTTACTCTGTCGCCCTTGGTCACCAGCTGGGGCCAGCCTGGGTCCAAGCCCCACCTCCACCCCTTACTCCGTGTGACATGGACACCCCGACATGTGAGATCAGGGATCAGGGATTCCGGCCAGAGGCTGCGCTGAGGGTCAACGCTGACGAGGCAGGAAAAGCCCAGCCGTCTCGGCGCTGCGGCCGCAGGTGCACTTACCTGCCCCGAGCGTCACAGGCCTCGTACCTGATGGGTCACCTCAGGAACCTGTCTTGACCGGGGTCCCCCAAAAGCAGAGCCCTTGAGGAGCACTTGGGAGCAGGGGTCTCAGGACGTGCAAGCAAGGAAGGGGCTCAGGAAGCGAGAACAGCAAGGGGTGGGGGGGGCGTGTTGATGGGAGGACCCTGGGCTTGATCCCCCTGGGGACCCGCTAAGGAGCTGCGAGGTCCAGGACTCTGGGTGCCTAACCAGCAGTCCCCCCCCAACCCCGCTGAGGGAGGCCCAACTCCCCGCACTGCCGGCTGGGGCAGCTTGACGCTAAATGGGCTCCCCCAGGGGCCTCCAAGTCTTCAGGCCGAAGACCAAAGAAGCCCAGCTGAGATGGAAACTCCAGCTGGAAGCGTGGGAACTCAGGTGGGCAGGTGGCTATGGGGGGGGGCAGCACCTCTGCACCCCCCTGGGTGTAGAGAGGACTCTGGGGGTGCTCGGCTCTAACCTGCTGAGAGGAAGCCCCACGTGTCACCTGCAGTTACCTGGCGCTCCAGGTGTGGCACCTGACGTCCAGCAAAGCTCAATAGTCAGCCGCCGCCCAGGGCTCTGGTTCAAAGCCCACGGCCTCCCACCATCGCGTAAAGCCACGTCCCCCTACTGGCTACGGCACCAGCACCCCGGGGCGGCTCATGCCTGTGGCCTTGTGGCTGAATTGCACAAACAAGGCCAGGAACAGGCTCAGCACAGGGCCAGCTAGGACACACCACTGGGATGGAGACCAGGTCCCCGTTCCTAGAAATGACCCTGGAACCAGCCAGCTTTCCCCGGAAAAAGCGGCTCTCCTGGGGGGGTCCTGCCCCTGCACAGGAGGGTGTTCAGAACGAGAATCAGGCTTGGAATCTGCAGGTTACCCCCAGTCCCTGCCCAGGAGAAAAGAGCAAAAGCTCCTGGAGGAGACAGGGGAGCATCTGAGTGCAGTGGGAGCGCCAGGCCCTGCTTCTCCTTCCAGGCAGGCACCCGCGAGGCAGATCTGCAGATCCCCCCACTTTACAGACGGGGAACTGAGACTTGGGGTGAGAGGAGCGCCCTCTGGGGCCCCCGTCAGGCAGCCAGAAAGTGACAGAGCTGTCGTCTGTCTCCTGAGCACACAGGTGGCTCACAGGGAGAGAAGAGGCAGGGGGCCCATCCCCACGACGGGCTCAGCCCTGAGCTCAGAGTCCAGAAGCTGCGGGGGGCCGGGGGGGAACCGCTGGGCCCGGGCTGAGCTGTTTTCATCACTAGAGACCAGAGCCTTCCCCTGAGAAGTCGGAGCCCCGAAAGGGCAGCTGAGCCCAATGTCAAGGGCCCCCGATCCTCGGCGTATCAGCCACGAGCGGGGCAGCCCCCCTGGGGGCCCCGAGTCCCAGCTTCCTGACTACAAAACGGGGGCACGTAGCTCCGCTCAGAGAATGCGAGGAGACCCGCTGGGGTGACATGCAGGAGGGGCTCTTTCGAGGGGCGGGCAGCTGTCACCAGGTCACCCTTGGAGACACCCCCCGACACCGGGCAGGCCAGCTTCCTGCAAAACAGAGCAATGAGCCCGACTCTTCCTGGGTCCCCCAGACACTCACCTCCCACACTCTCCTCACATCCCCCAGAGGCGGCCCAAACCCCCAGCCCTGGGCCGCGGGGCATCCATCCACCCTGTCAGGTGTCAGCCAGCCTGCCTCCTGCTGGGATGCACTTCCTGCTTCCCCGTGACAGTGGGGGCCTGACATTTAAGGCCGAGGATGTCTCTGAACTGGGCCTCGACAAATAGCAGTCACTTCTGAATCCATTCCTCTAAAAGGTCACCAGCCAGATACCCGCGGAAAACAGCCGTTGCCACCACCCACCCAGCGGCCCCTGCCGTCCGTTGTCCCCCCCCACCCCGCATCTCCTCCCCCATCTGCCTGGCTTGCAGAGCCCGGCGCAGGCAAGACGGCACCAGCCAGGGCCCCTAGCTGTCAGGACCGTCACCTGTGACCCTTCCGGCTCCTGGCACCCCCTACACCCACCTCGGGAGGCAGCAGCAGGAGGGGCCTGTGCCTCACCTGGGGACCAGGAGGCCCCTGGGCTCAGCACCCTCCCCTGCTGCCTGGGGTCCACAGGATGGGCTTCCCTGAGAGGCACTTTCCCTGCCCCTGGAGAGGTCGAGGACCCTGGGCCAGGTGACAGTCCCCACCCTGGGGAGGAAACGCTGTGAAAGCACGGCAAGTGCAGACCCCTCCCTAGCTGGGCCCTGCTCACACCCCGTTACCTCCTCCCTTTGACACAGAGATGGAAGAGGGGCTGTCACAAGCCCGGCTCCATGCCCCGGCGGTCTGTGAGCCCCACTGCCCGGCCACCCGGTGCAATTGCAGGGCCCGGGGCTGGGAGGCGGGACTGCCACTGCCACTGCCACCCTGTGCTTGGGAAGGAAGGAGGGAGGGAAGGAGGGAGGGAGGGAGGGAGGGAGGGAAGGAGGGAGGGAGACAGGGAGGGAGGGCAGGCATCTAAGACAAAGTGTCACGGCCAGCCCCCACCCGCCAGAGGGAGGAAAGTTCTTCTCCCAGACACGGGAGAGGACAGTCCAAATATAAAGATCAGCCTCTTTCCCTGAGGAGGGAAAGCCAAGGGCTCCTTCCATGATCATCACCGCTTTTTGTTTTTCTTGGATGAGAAAACGGACTGGATCCTGGCCACAGCTGACAGCTGTGCCTCCCCCTCCCCCAGACACCCTGTGACACCTCCAGGCTGAGTGCACACCGGCATCCACTCATTCATTTGTTCATTCTTTGGCTCATCGGCACGCACTTGTCTGAGCACCTGCTCTGTGCCAGTGATGCACTGAGCCAGGCCGCCAGGTGTCCCGGCCCCTTGGGGCTGATGGTCTCATCAATACGTCACTTCAACAGCCCCAGACCCAGAGAGAAGCTGGGACCAGCGTTCTGAGGCACCCGAGAAGGTCGCGGTGAAGCTGAGAATTTGGCCAGGAGTGAGGGACTGGGGCAGAGGGAGGGGGTAGAGGTTGGGCACGCAGAAAGGAGCTGGGGCCGGGGCGGGCGCTCCAGAGAGGTGGGGGGCTGGCATGGCATCATGGCCTCCACCCCCGCTGGCTCCCGTCCCCACCGCCCAGAGACAGACCACGGAGCACCCACCTGCGGGCAGGCACAGAGTCCACACCCAGCGGGTGCAGGAGGCCTGCTTCCTTGGCGGCTGGCTTTAGGCAAGGGCTTGGCATCTCTGTGCCTCAGTTTCCCCCTCAGTGGAGCTGCAGGGCTTCACACACCCAGGTCTGCTGACCCTGAATTCCTTCTTTGTAGGACACCACTCTCTCTGTGGAACTCAAATCTCTGATTTGCCCAGAGGGAACTCACTAGCTCTGGAAATATCTGCTTTTTATGCAAACCATGCTGGAGTCCCAGTCAAGGTGGGAGGGTCAGGGAGCCAGGGGGGTCAGCATCCCCTAGGGGTCAGGAGCTGCCTCTGGGGACAAATTCTGAGACTAGACTCCTGATTCACCCCTTCTGTGCTGTGTGGCCTTCAGCAAATTACTTAACCTCTCTGGGCCTCCATTTTCCTGAGAAATGGGAAGAAGAATAATAATAGTAATACCTACTTCATGGGGTTACTGTGGAGATTGAAAGGGTTAACGACACATGGTCATCACAACATGTCAGTAACTGTTGGGTTCCTGCGGGTGGGGCTCTTCAGAGGGGGGCAATGCACCCTGACTTTCTGGAGCAGACAGTGGGCAAACATTTATCAACAAGACCTGACCATTCAGCCATCCACTTGCCTGCATTCCAGAAACTACTTTTGGTCAAGCACCCTGCTAAGAGCTCACTTTAGCTCCATTTCCTTAGTTAATTTATGTCTAACTGTGCTTTTACCTGAAAGTCTTAATTTTTTTATGGTTTTCTTTTCAAATTATGAAAAGCGATGCACACTCGCCTTCGCGAGAAAAATGAGTAAAATATAAAATGCAGAGAGATGAACAACGATCCCTCCACCCCAGTTGGCACAGAGCCGGGGTGGCGTCTTCCCTCTCAGAGACTGGGACGTGCCCCAGCTTCCCAGCTACACACCATCATCTACGACGTCGGGCTTCCTAGAGCCGTCCAAAGTGACCATCCTGGGAGGAACCCAGGCCCCGGCACTCATTCACTCCTTCACACCTGGAAAACCTCGACCTGCCATTTCTTCAGTCTCTGGTTCGTTCAACTAGCTAAGGCCATCAGACCTGGGTCTGAATCCTGTGACCCTGTGACCTGGCCCCCTTCCTCATCCGTAAAATGGGACCCGCTGAAAGGATCCCATAAGGTAAACCCTGCAAAGCCCTAGACACAGCTCCTGGCATACAGTAAGTGCTCAATAAACAGCAAAAATAAATGTTACTGCTGGTGGGGGTGATGATGGGACAGGGGAGGTGTTATCAAGGCAAACCACCACACTGGGCCCCAGAGGCTCGAGCCCACCTGAAAACTGGGGGAAGGGTACCAGAGGGCACCCGCAGGCAGGGAGCTGGGCGTTCATCCTCCGCTCCCACTGCCTCGGCTGGGGCCTGCTCTGGGGGGACATTAACTCCCTGGCACTCGAGCCTGGACTGGAATGGTAAGCGCCGAGAGGAAGTGGGCAGGACACTGACGCCACCGAGTGCGGGATCAGATCTGTGCTTGGTGGTCTCCCGGGAGACCCTGCCCCACTGAGCCCGGGCAGCATGCGCGTCTGCGAAAGTGGGGCTTACGGTAGCGACCACCTCTCAGGACTGCTGTGCAGAGTCAGTGGGAGAAGAGCCTGGCACATAGTAAACATTCATACACATTTCGTCTGTGTGAACGTGTGAATTTGTTTCAGTTCAAATCCAAGGGAAATAACGCTGCTCATCAAAGCAGCGCTCAGAGGCTCCTCCCTCTCGTCATCCCTCCCCAGGAGAGGGACTGTCAGCCAGGGGTTAAAGAGCAGCCTTGTCGACTGTCACTCAGGACAGCTGGCAAGAAGAAGGAAAAGCAGCAAAGGTGGGAAGAAGGAACGCTCCCAGGTCGCAGGCGGGGAATGCACGTGCCCACGCCGCCCCCTTCTGGGCAGATGTGGAGTTACAGGAGCGGAGGTGCGGGCCGCGGGGACTTAGGCGCCCAGGCTCGCCGCTGCCGGGGTCCCTGCGGAGAGAGGCGCTGAGCTGGGGTCCTCCCCTCCCCCCGCATGAGCGTGGCGTGACACGTCTCCCCTGCGGAGCACTGGGGTCTCTTTAAGGCCACCTAACGCCTTAAAGAAGAGAGGTTGGGAGCTGACAGGCTGGGGAGCTGTGATGGAGGGGATCCAGGCAAAGGACCGCCCCAAACCAGAGAGGCGAGTAGGGTGGCACCCGGGTCAAAACGGCCCCGCTGGTGGCCATGGGAAATGCCAACATCCATCCTTTCATGTTAACTGGCCTCAGGGGGCTGCTCCCCCGGCGGAGAGTGGGGCGAATGGGGTGCAAATTTTAACGGGACGCTCCCAAAAAGCAGTGTTCAAGATAAATGCTATTCTAAAAATTCAAAATTTCCATGATGAACAAAACGTGGAAATTTTTAAGTGAAGACAGGATCAGTATTACTGAGTTTTCCCTTTGCCTCAGGCTCCAATACGGCTCAGCACAACCCTGTTACTTATCCTTCTTTAAAGCTTTGATATTTTGTTGATCATGGATTTTCGCATTAATTCTGATTTTTTGCAAATCGCATGAAAACATCATTTATCTTGTTTACTGGTTCTGGCGTCCCCTTAAATTTTGCACCACAAGGGAATGTTGCACTTGCCTCACCGTAGTCCTGGCCCTGCTTGGCCCTCGCCTGACTCCTGGGCCCTGGGGCCCCTCTCCTTGGACTCTGCAGGCCGGCAGAGCTGGTGGAGTCCCACTGTGGCTTCTTACCATCTGTGCCACTTGGGGTAAGTTACTTAACCTCTCTGACCCTCAGCTTCCTCATCTGCTACATAGGATCACAGTTTTTTCCGCCACACAGGTGGCTGGGAGGATTAAATGAGCTACCCATGCACGTGAAGCAATGAGCCTCGAGCCAGCATCTTTGCAAAAGCCCGTGACAGCCTTTGTTTTTACAGTACACGATTCAGAACCTAGCAATGGTTTAGAGGGATGTGTGCGTGTAGCCCATTAGCAGAAGGAACAACGTTCCGCTTGCCAAGGATGCTTACGGAGAAGGCAAAGCCTGGGGCAAAACATCCCTGTTTCTCCTGACAGGTCACTGAACATCCATCCCTTCTGAACACCTGTCCCTTCTGAATCCCTGGTACCTGGCCCTGGGGAGCGGGAGTCCCGAAGACCTGAATGCCACCCCCAGCTCCACCCTCCCTCACTGGGACCCCTGGGACAGTGACTTTCACTCTTGTAGCCTCGGTTTCCTCCTCTGTCCAATGGGAATGCTGGTCGTGTCCCATAAGGTCCCAGGAGCAAGTGCTTGAAGAGTCCCTGGCACCAGGACAGCTCTCAGTACATACTAGCTAATATTATCTTTAGTAGTAGAATCATAATTGACAGTGATGGATGAGAGCATGGGGTCAGGGCAGGCCTATGGCCTTGGCCACGTGACCTCACATCTCCCAGCTTCGATTGCCCGGTCTGTGAAATGGGGTGATGACTATGACCACGTGACACGTTCATCGGGGGGATTAAGTGAGATGAGGCACGTGGAAAGCTGTGCCCCCGGCCTGGCCCTTGAAGGGGCTTCCCTGCCACCCCACTGCCCACAGGAGGAGAACAACCCCAGGGGAACTGGTGGGAGAACTGAGGTCCAGGCCTCTCTCCTTCTCAGTGGCTCAGTTCCCCCACCCCCAAACCCCGGTACCCCAGGCACCACCTCACCATTCAAACATGAGGTTCACCCCGTGTTTTACATGGTCAGCTGTCATTTCACGCGATTTCTGGCAACAGGAGCCAACCTCCTGGGACTCCCCACATACCCTCGGTGGTTTATGACCCCTACAGATGGGATGATGGCTTTATCATGTATAATTGGCCATATATAAGCCCACATTTTATTTTTATTCATCATTATTGACAATTATATGGGCAAACCCTTGTCACTTAAGGGAGCATATAAACAATATCTCAATCATTTGTGCAGAGCTGATTTCCAAACAAAAGAGAGTCAATGGGCCCATCCGGCCCAGGAGAGATTTTATATATCTATATTATACAAACAGACGCACGTTTATTTATATATATGTAGATATATACCCACATAAATACATATATGTATATGTGCATATACAAATACATACACATCTATAGATACATATATGTTTTCCCACCACCTCCAGTCCCCCAGGATTTGAGAGTATATTTTCAAAGGAAGACTGTGAAGGGCAGTTTGATGTGTCAACTTGGCTAGGCTACAGTTATTCAATCAAACAATAAGTTAGGTGTTGCTGGTAAGGTACTTTGTAGATGTGATTACAGTCCATAATCAGTTGACTTGAAGTTAGGGAGGCTGCCCTAGATGGTCTGGTGGGCCTGGTCCAATCAGTGGAAGGGCCTTAAGAGCACGGCTGGGGGTCCATGGCAAAGAGGAAATTCTGCCCGTGGACGGCAGCCTGAGTCCGTGCCTGGTAGTTCCAGCCCTTCCTGAAGGCCCATCCCACAGATTCCAGGCCTGCCCAGCCAGCCCCACAGTCACCTAAACCAACTCCTTTTCCTGGTATTTACCTGAAGCTGGTTTATTCTCTGGTTGAACCCTGACTGAGACAAGGACCCTGGAGAATGACAGCCCACAAAGCAGGCCAAGTGCTCCTGAGCTAAGATCTGGTACAAACCTGTCAAATGGAATTGCTTCTTTCCATGCCATCACAAAGAACCCAAGAAAGTATAACCTCTCACGGCCTAGCCCCAAACTGGGGCGGTATCATTGCCGCTGCATCCTACAGGTCAGAGCAGATCACGGCCAGCCTGGATTCAAGGGAGGGAAAACAGACCCCATCCGTATGGGAGGAGTGGCGGGCACATACGGGGACGGGGGGCCTGTGGGCAGCGTTTGGGGGCTGCATGACGGCCCCCAAAGATGAGCAGCTCCTAATCCCAGAACCTGGGGCTACGGCCCTTAGAAGGCAAAAGGGACCTTGCAGGTGTGATTAAGTGAAGAATCTTAAAATGGGGAGACTATCCCGGATTATCCAGCTGGGCCCTAACTGGGGAGGGTGAGGGGAGTGGGGAAGGAACGAGGGGCAAGGGAGGGAGGAACAGCCCTCACACCCCCCTTGCCCAGTTCCCCCTCCTCATTTCAGCTTAGAGCTCTCTGCTCCCCAGACCCTCTTCTCCGTGGAATGGGGAAGCTCATGTCCCTCCCCCAGGGCCTGGCTCACCCAGTTCCCAGAGCCCTTCCTCCCCCACCCTCTCCTCCCCACCTCCCTGAACCCTGAGAACCCGGTCTCTCTATTTACCCCTGGGGCAAGTCCCGCTTCCCCTCTGGAGAGAGAGAATGAACGCCTCTCACCTCCTTTCTGAATTTCCTTATTCTGATGAGCACAGGGGAGCCTGAGAGAGCACCAGCTCTGGGGTCGGCCTAGAGTGGGATCCCAGGACACACTCGTCGTGTGGCCACGAGCAGGAAGTGGTGCCTCTGAGCCTTGGTTTGCTTTCTCCAAGGCCATCGCCCCCTTTGCCATGTGCCGTGTGTGAGTGCACGTGTGTGTTGGGGTGGAGAGTGTTACACAAGGTGACGCGTGGTATGCACCTGGCAGGCTATGAGCAGTGGGTGTCCCACGTGGGACGTGTCCAGAACCTTCTCTAAAGGTAGCTCTTCCCCGTGACCCCGCTCTCAGGACCGGGAAGTTTGCTCAGGCCTTCAAGCTAGGACTCATCTCACACTCCAAAACCAATCGGGCCACAAATCCTGATCGATTCTGTCTCAAGTCTCTCCAGAATCCAGCCACTTCCCACCACCTCCCGGGGCCCTGGCCAGGGTCACCGTCATTGTTCACGTGAATGCCTGCAGCCCCTAATCAGCCCCCCACCGTCCCTCCACCTTGCAGCCAGAGTGAGCCGTGTGTGCACGTGTGTGTGCGCGTGTGTGCGACAAATACACAGAATATAAAATGTGCCATCTTACCCAGTTTTAAGTGCACAGTTCAGTGGCATTAAGTACATTCATGTTGTTGCACAACCATCACCAGCCTCCATCTTCAAACAGTAACTCCCCATTCCCCCCTCCACCCAGCCCCTGGCAACCACCAATCTGCTTTCTGTCTCTTTGAATTTGACTCCTATAAGCAGAATCATACAGTATTTGTCTTTTTGTGGCTGGCTTCTTTTACTTAGTGTAATGTTCTCAAGGTTCATCCACGTTGTAGTGGGTGTCAGAATGACCTTCTTTTTTATGGCTGAATAGTATTCCGTTGTGTGGATGGACCACATGTGGTTTACCTGTCCATCCGTCGACAGACACTTGGGTTGCTTCACCTTTTGGCCGTTGTGAAAATGCTACTGTGAACATGGGTGTACAAATATCTGTTCGAGTTCCTGATTTCAAATCTTTGGGATATATACCCAGAAGTAAAAATTCTGAATCATATAGTAATTCCATGCTTAACTCTTTGAGGAGCCACCGGGCTGCTGTCCACCAGCCACACCATTTTCCATCCCCACCAGCAACACACGAGGGTTCCAATTTCTTCACATCCTCACCGACACTTGTTATTCTCCATTTAGGGGATGACAGTCATCCTGGTGGGTGTAAGGTGGTCCGAGGGGGACTTTACAGGAGCAAATCCTACCATGTCTCTCCCCTGCCCAAAGCACCCAATGGCTTCCTTCGCTCTGTGAATAACATCTTTCCACACACACAGGATCCTCCACAACCAGGCCCCCGCCCCCTTCCTGACTGCTTCCCCCCCAGCCGCTCTCCCCCTCGCACTCTCTGTTCCAGCCTCACTCACCCCCTTCCTGTTCCTCAGAAACGGCCAGTTCCCACCTCAGGGTCTTTGCATCTGCTGCTCCCCTTCCTGGAAACTGCTCCCTGAGACACAGATGGCGCTGCCTGGGTTGATGCACTTGAGAGCCTTGAATAGAAAGAGAGCGAAATCGTGTTTCCATGGTAGGAAGTCTGTGGATAACACCTAAAACTGCAAGATCAGGAGAAGCCGTCCAAGCTTATGATTTAGACGCAACGAGGAAATTCCCGGAAATAATCAGGTAAAAGTGCTGGATGGAATTTCCCTGATCAGGTGAGCACTATGGATACCGCCTTTTTCATCCTAACGAACTTTATGGCACTATTTGTCTCTAAGTGTAGCAATTACTTCGATTAAAATATAAATTAAGAGGGCTTCCATGGTGGCGTAGTGGTTGAGAGTCCGCCTGCCAATGCAGGGGATACGGGTTCGTGCCCCGGTCTGGGACGATCCCACATGCCATGGAGCAGCTGGGCCCGTGAGCCATGGCCGCTGAGCCTGCGCGTCCGGAGCCTGGGCTCCGCAACGGGAGAGGCCACAACAGTGAGAGGCCTGCATACAGCAAAAAAATAATAATAATAATAAATATATATATATATATATATATAAATTAAGAAATAAGACTTAGTCCCATTTGGTTCTAAACAGCTATCTTATTTAAACAGTGCCCAGCACTCAATAATTTGTGGAATAAATGAACAAATGTTCCATTCCCAGCCCTCCTCCCACCTTGGCTGCAGTGTGGGGGGAATAGAATTCTGGGGTTCATCCCCCTCTGTCTTCTGTGTTGGGGCAGGAGGGGGTCCGCTCCATATCTCTGGTCTGATGCCAGCTGGTGGCATCTTGCCACATCCCTCCAACACCTGTCCCTGTGCCCCATGCTGCAGGGATCCTTGTAGGTGAAACCCCCAACTTCGTTGCTTTTCCATGACCTGGTCCTGGGGGGCACGGGACGGGTGGCTCCGCCCCCCACTGCTGTCAGGGCATGGAGCTTGGAAGGGGAGGGCGCGCCAGCACACCGGCAGCTTCTCTCCAACACTTTCACCTCAACACAGGACCAGGGCGGAGTAAATACCCAGCTGGGAAGAGAAGTCGGTCTCCCATTGGGCAGACAGGGCCCCCTCCCCTGCCCATGTACTTCGCCTCCTCTCTCTCTTTTGATCTGGAGAAGAAGACCTGCCAAGACCGAGTCCCTCAGGAAAGAAGGAGCTGCCCTGAGTTTCTATGTCATCAGATGTCCTCACAAGTATTTTACTTCTAACAGCACAGTTGTGTTAGAGAAAGACATATCTTAAAAGGGGGGAAGGGTGCCAATAAATGCGACTTTGGGAGGCTTCCCTTGATGTTATCAACGAGAGGAGAGAGAAACCCCGCTGATTTGGTCATTATCAGGAAAGTGTCTTCACAAAGGAGATAACAGTTATTGTAAACAAGTGTCACAGGCAGAATCCTAAAATGACCCACAGCCCTGCCCCTGGGGTCCACACCTTTGTGTGGTTCCTTCCCTGGAATGTGGGCAGAACTGTGACCCTCTTCTAACTGACAGAGTATGGCAAAGGTGAAGGGATTTCAAGAAAATGCAAGAACCTGACAGAGCTGGGACGATCCCATCCTAGCCAGGTCTCCAGATGAGACATTTCGTCTCAGCCTTGTGAGATACAAGAAGAGAAGCCAGTTAAGCTGTACCCAGACTTCTGACCAAAGAACTGTGAGATCATAGATGCGTGCTGTTTTAAGGCACTAATTTTGTGCTACTTTGTTACACAACAATAGAAAACTAACAGAATGAGTCTCTTTAGATCATTTTAAAATGCAATAAAGCAAATGATTGCCCTATGAAGATCACCTGTTTACACCTACCGGCCAGATGGGGAAAACTGTCCTAACATCACACAAGTGTACCTTACAATAGAATATAGAGTAAGAGCCTTACGGAGGGAATTTGAAAAGTGCTGTGTCTCATACAACTAGATGGGAGTGAAGATGCTGAGCCCTGGAGAATGTTGGACCCTCAAAGGCCTGGGTGGAAGAGACCCCAGTGGAACGTTGACATAAGACTGATCCATGTTCAAATCAATAAAATTAGAAATCAAAAAGGAGAAGTTACAACGGACACCACAGAAATACAAAGCATCATAAGAGACTACTACAAGCAACTCTATGCCAATAAAATGGACAACCTGGAAGAAATGGACAAATTCTTAGAAAGGTATAACCTTCCCAGACTGAACCAGGAAGAAATAGAAAATATGAACAGACCAATCACAAGTAATGAAATTGAAACTGTGATTTAAAATCTTCCAACAAACAAAAGTCCAGGACCAGATGGCTTCACAGGTAAATTCTATCAAATATTTAGAGAAGAGCTAACACCCATCCTTCTCAAACTCTTCCAAAAAATTGCAGAGGAAAGAACACTCCCAAACTCATTCTATGAGGCCACCATCACCCTGATACCAAAACCAGACACAGATACTTCAAAAAAAGAAAATTACAGACCAATATCACTCATGAATATAGATGCAAAAATCCTCAACAAAGTACTAGCAAACAGAATCCAACAACACATTAAAAGGATCATACACCATGATCAAGTGGGATTTATCCCAGGGATGCAAGGATTCTTCAATACATGCAAATCAATCAATGTGATATACCATGTTAACAAATTGAAGAAGAAAAACCATATGATCATCTCAATAGATTCAGAAAAAGCTTTTGACAAAATTCAACACCCATTTATGATAAAAACTCTCCAGAAAGTGGGCACAGAGGGGACCTACCTCAAAAAAGTAAAGGCCATATATGACAAACCCACAGCAAACATCATTCTCAATGGTGAAAAACTGAAAGCATTTCCTCTAAGATCAGGAAAAACACAAGGATGTCCACTCTCACCACTATTATTCAACATAGCTTTGGAAGTCCTAGCCACGGCAACCAGAGAAGAAAAAGAAATAAAAGGAATACAAATTGGAAAAGAAGAACTAAAACTGTCACTGTTTGCAGATGACATGATACTAGAGAATTCTAAAGATGCCACCAGAAAACTACTAGAGCTAATCAATGAATCTGGTAAAGTAGCAGGATAGAAAATTAGTGCACAGAAATCTCATGCATTCCTATACACTAACGATGAAAAATCTGAAAAATGCCATTCACCATTGCAACGAAAAAAATAAAATACCCAGGAATAAACCTACCTAAGGAGGTAAAAGACCTGTACTCAGAAAACTATAAGACACTGATGAAAGAAATCAAAGATGACACAAACAGATGGAGAGATATACCATGTTCTTGGATGGGAAGAATCAATATTGTGAAAATGACGATACTACCCAAAGGAATCTACAGATTCAGTGCAATCCCTATCAAATTACCAGTGGCATTTTTTACAGAACTAGAACAAAAAATCTTAACATTTGTATGGAGACACAAAAGACCCTGAATAGCCAAAGCAGTCTTGAGGGAAAAAAAAATGGAGCTGGAGGAATCAGACTCCCTGACTTCAGACTATACTACAAAGCTACAGTAATCAAGACAGTATGGTACTGGCACAAAAACAGAAAGACAGATCAATGGAACAGGATAGAAAGCCCAGAGATAAACCCATGCACCTATGGTCAGCTAATCTATGACAAAGGAGGCAAGGATATACAATGGAGAAAAGACAGTCTCTTCAATAAGTGGGGCTGGGAAAACTGGACAGCTACATGGAAAAGAATGAAATTAGAACACTCCCTAACACCATACACAGAAATAAACTCAAAATGGATTCGACACCTAAATGTAAGACCAGACCCTATAAAACTCTTAGAGGAAAACATAGGAAGAACACTCTGACATAAATCACAGCAAGATCTTTTTTGATCCACCTCCTAGAGTAATGGAAATAAAAACAAAAATAAACAAATGGGACCTAATGAATCTTAAAAGCTTTTGCAAAGCAAAGGAAACTACAAAACAAGACAAAAAGACAACCCTCAAAATGGGAGAAAATATTTGCAAATGAATCAATGGACAAAGGATTAATCTCCAAAATGTATAAACAGCTCATGCAGCTCAATATTAAAAAAAAAAAAAAAAACAACCCAATCAACGAATGGGCAGAAGACCTAAATAGACATTTCTCCAAAGAAGACATACAGATGGCCAGGAAGCACATGAAAAGCTGCTCAACATCACTAATTATTAGAGAAATGCAAATCAAAACTACAATGAGCCATCACCTCACACCTGTTAGAATGGGCATCATCAGAAAACCTACAAAAAACAACTGCTGGAGAGGGTGTGGAGAAAAGGGAATCCTCTTGCACTATTGGTGGGAATTTAAATTGATACAGCCACTATGGAGAACAGTATGGAGGTTCCTTAAGAAACTAAAAATAGAATTAGCATATGACCCAGCAAACCCACTACTGGGCATATACCCAGAGAAAACCATAATTCAAAAAGACACATGCACCCCAATGTTCATCACAGCACTATTTACAATAGCCAGTTCATGGAAGCAACCTAAATGCCCATCGACAGACGAATGGATAAAGAAGATGTGGTACATATATACAAGGGAATATTACTCAGCCATGAAAAGGAATGAAACTGGGTCATTTGTAGAGACGTGAATGGATCTAGAGACTGTCACACAGAGTGAAGTAAGTCAGAAAGAGAAAAACAAATATCGTATATGAATGCATATATGTGGAACCTAGAAAAATGGTACAGATGAACCAGTTTGCAGAGCAGAAACAGAGACACAGATGTAGAGAAAAAAATGTATGGACACCAAGGGGGGAAAATGGCGGGGGTGGGGCGTGGTGGTGTGATGAATTGGGAGATTGGGATGGACATGTATACACTGATGTGGATAAAATGGATAACTAATACGAACCTGCTGTATAAACAAGTAAAATACAATTCAAAAAAAAAACCAAAAAACCAATCCATGAAATGTGAAAGAGGGGATTAACCATACTTCCAGAGTAATACCTCTGCACTATGTGATTTTTAAATACACGTGTGTAACTAGTTAAAGAAACATTATAACTAGGCTTTTGATGATTTCATCTACATCTTGGCCAATATGGTCTTTTTGTTTTTAATTCTTAATAGGAAAGTGGGAAGAATCTCCTGTTTTGGGTCTCCATATACGCAGGCATATATGGTGTTTGTTGTAAATAAATTTACAGGCGTCCGTTTCCCATCTGGGTGGTGGGGGGTAAGGGTAGTAGCAGGGCTTGGAAGTAGGGGAGCCAGGACACAAACAGCCACATCTGACCCCAAGACCATCCTTTCCAGTCTATCCCAGACAAACATGGAGAGAAGAAAGTTTCCAGGACCCCAGGAACCCGCAGATGACGACAGAGTCGCCAAGATGACCGCAGGCATTGTGGAGGCCAAAGGGGCTGGCCAAGACCCTTCACTGGAATCATAGGTGGTCAACGGGCAGCAAGGCCGAGGCCCCCCTCAGGCTCCCACAAACTTCCCACTTTATGTGCTAAAACTCACCTCTTCCCCAACTCCTACCTGAAACTCCCTCGCCTCCCAGAGATAACTGCTTGGTTTTCAGTACAATTTCAGTCATGTTAACGGGAAAAAAAATACCCTGAACTAAAGCTTTTAATGACCAGCTGTACATTTCTCGTTCGCCAGCCCATAGGGAAATGGATCTTTCTCATTTACTGTCCCCAGTGAGACTTGGGGTAATGTGTCCTGGAACCTAATTCTCAGACTATAATGGCAGGGAGAACCCATTTGGGGGCCACGTCTTGAGTTGATGATATACACTCATTTAGTGGATGGACAGCTAAAAGCTAAAATGCAGCAGCTAGAAGTTTACCGTCAAATTCTACTTTTTTACTTTAATTTTGTTTTGTTTTAAGTTCCATGTATCACAAGAGCTGTGAAAGTTCTCAAAGTTAGATAAAAAGCCATACCTCACGTTTGATTTCCAAACTAGGTCAATCTAGGGAAAGAAAGAGATGTTGTCTTTGTTTAATTATCAAAGAACATATTGAATAGAAAAATGTATTCTTTCTGCTCAACACTCTTTGTTTCAGGAAACCACATCCCACACTCCAGCAGTCCCATGAATCCACAGTCATGTGTCAGTCATGGTACCCTGCCCCAACACATGTACAGGGGCGGGCCATGAACCAGGCTGGCCAATGAGAAGACTCCATTCTACTGGGCATGTGACCCAAACAGACTAATCAGGGGCTTCCCTGGGACTTCATGCTAGGGGAGGTGGATCCTCTTTCTCAAGCCATGAAGACCACATAAGGTGGAGGCTTCCTGGTGGAGGGACCTGACTGCAGGAAAAAAGAGGGACACACACGTGAGAAAAAAGAAGCAGAAGAGAGAACCTGGTGACATCATTTGATCCCTGGAGCCCCTCGACCCCGTGGTACCTTGAATTTTTCTGTTTCATGAGCCCAGCAATGTCCAATTTGGGCTACAGTCAGTTTGAGTTGATTTTCTGTCAGTTACACCCAAACATGTCCTGAGTAATACAGAGAATTTCTGTCATCATTCATTCACTCACTCAGGTGAGGAAGACATCATCCCAAACTTGGGGAGAAGGTTGAGCAGAGGCAGCAGCCGTCAGACAGAGTGGCCAAGAGTTGGTCCCTGACGGGGGTGATGAGGGCCACCCAGGAGAAACTGGGGTCTTCAGGGCACGTGCCAAGGAGGGCCCACCCCTGACCGGGGAACTTGGGCGCCCTCCCCCAGGAACGACCCAGCAGATTCGACCACAGCTCCTAAACTCTCTGCTTTTGTTTCAGAGGATTTCTTTTTTGAGTTCTAAAGTCATCATGGATACTAACTCCGCTAGGGGAAAATAAACATTGTCATTCTTCTCTCTTGAGGGAAACCTCTGCTTCCTCCCGTACAGAGATAAACACTTTCCTCAGTGCCACAGAGGCACGGGGTGCTGGGGGGATGGTAAGAAGAAGCCGCTGAAACAACGTGTGGAGGGAGCCACCCTCTCCACAGCCCACCCTCCAGATCCGACTGCTGTGTGTCTCCCAGGAGGAGGCACCGGGGGCTCGAGGCCTGTGCCCATGACCAGCTGCCCCCACCATCCACAGTCCCACACAGAAAACCTCCCGGTGAAGGTCTGCTGCCTGCCACACAGCAGTCTCACCAGAGGCCACAAACACAGACTGTGTACCCACGAGCAGAAACACACATACACACAGGTAAACACACACGCATACACAGAAGGCATCTGCTAGGAGCCGAAATGGCCTTTTGGAGTAGATCTATCGAAAGAAGTTGGAGAAGCTGCCATAGAAGTACCACGATTAAAAATGAACCGGGAGACTGGGATTGACATGTACACACGAATATGTATAAAATGGATAACTGATAAGAACCTGCTGTATAAATAAATAAATTAAATTTTAAAATGTTTTTAAAAAATGAAGATTTGATTTTTGCTTTTCAAAAAAAATCCCTAAAGGTAGTAATAAAGTTTTTCTTTTTTGTATATCAAATATATATAAAAAAAACCACAAAGACACAAACATGCATACACGTACACATACACATATACACACAGGTGCACACAGGTGCACACACAGACACAGTACACTCATACAGACACACACAGACGCAAGCACATGCACACACAGACGTGTGTCAAATTATAGACATGCATGTGTGGACACAGACACACACAGACACACAAATACACAGACACACGTGCACAGACACACACCCGCAGATGCATGTGTGCACACCCATGCACACGCAGACACACAGACACACAGCAGAGGGGGCATGGAGGGTGGGGAGGTGTGAGAAGAAAGCGGATCTGAGGTGAAAAGGGACATGATGGCCACCGGCTCCGGGTGTTACCTCGGCTCAGCAGGTGGGGTGAGGAGACTGGGGCCCCCCAGTGCGGACTAGACCAGGCTTCAGCCGTCTCTGGATGCACTGGACGAATAGGATTCAAACCCCAGCTCCTCCTGGAGCCCCCCCGCCCCCCCGATCCTTTCTGTACCGAGTGGAGATGGCAGCGCCGCGCTCATTGGGGGTGGCGTGATGAGCCGTGCGTGAAGTGTTGGACGTGAAAGTGTGAGCACAGCACCTGGCAGGGAGCGAGGAGGGGTCTGGAGCAGGTAGAAGCAGCCCCAGAGGTTAATAACGAGAAAGAAACATCATTTTTGAGTCAGACAGAGAAAGGGGACGGGGAGCTGCACAGTCACAGCAGAAATGGGGAGACGTAGGGCCCCGTCAGCACCGCTGGGGACCCCCGTCTCCCCCTGACAGCGTCGCAGGGGTCGGGGTCTTGCCCCTCCCCCGCCGCCCACAGTCCAGAGCTGGTGGCTCCATGGCAGTGCCCAGGGACACCAGCAGAGGGCAGTGACAGCCAGCAGACACACCAGTTCAGGAGCACATGTGTGTCCACGCAGAAATGCAGGGCTGGAGGGCACAGGGGCTTTCCCGGGGCCCCGGGGGGCAAGGGCAGGTCTCGGGATGCCTGGACGGTGAAGAGAAGAACTCAGCGTCCACCAGGGGAGAGCACCCCACAGCCAGAAAGAGCGATCCCTGCCACATGGTGGGCAAAGGCCCCAGCTGCAGAGTAAGCCTCGTGGGCTTCTTCTCACCCCCCGGGCGCTGACCCCGAGGGTCCAGGCGCAGCGGGCGGAGAAACAGAGGAGCAGAGAGAACAGCAGAGCACAGCGTCTGCTCCCCCAAGACACGGCTCCTATCTCCACCTTCCGCCCAGCCTGCTTCCTCGGGTCCTCTCCTCGGCCTCCCCCGCACCCCCAGGCTCCCTGAAGGATCTCACGTGGTGCCGAGACCCCTGTGCCTCGGAGACCCAACGTGGGTGCCACCTCCTCCAAGTCCCACCGGCCTGACACTCAGAGCGTCCACATGGCGCCTAGCGCCCTCACCCTCCCACGCCGCTCACCGCCGCCCACCCACCATGCCCAGCGCGTCAGCAGCACCTGCTCCCCGATCCCCACCCTCCCCCTCCCACCTCTTCCTCTCCCCCGCTGGGTCAGCGGGTCTCCGAGGACACGACCAGGCCCTGGACCTCCTCTGCACCACTTCCCCCATCCCATCAGCACGTTGCCCTGTATATTCGCAGATTAAGTCGACTGCTTTTCTGCAGAAGAGAAGTTCCCCTTCTCTTGAACTTCACAACTTTTCATTTGTTAAATATCTGCTGGACGCCTTAAAATACACAGCTTCACTGAGATACAGTTCACGCACCATAAACATCACCCACAGAAAGCACACAAGTCAATCGTTTTGAGTCTTTTTACGGAATTACCCATCATGACCATAATCTCACTTTAGAACATCTTCATCACCCCAAAAAGAAACTCCATTAGCGGTCACTCTGCATTCCTCCCGGCCCTAAGCAACCAGTGATCTGTCTTCTGTCTGTGGATTTGTCTAGACTGGACATTTCGTGCCCATGGAAGCCTACAGGATGGGACCTTTTATGACCGTGTTTCACTCAGCAACATGTTTTTGAGGTTCTGCCTTTTCGATGCCGCCCACAAGGCTGCGGTGTTAAACTAGACGAAATGAGGCCCTCCCCTCATGCAGCTCCCCTCTATGAAGGAGACAGAGACGGAACAGTAAGGACACCCCAAATAATTCCCTACTGTGTTGATAGGAGAGCCAAGGGGTACTCCAAGGAATGGGCCAGGCCCATGAGGAACAGCAGGCAGGGCTCACTGCCAGGAGACTGCAGAACGGGAGGGTGGGTGGGATTCGCTGGCCAGAAGAGCACCCCAGGCAGAGGGAACAGCATGTGCAAAGGCCCTGCTCCAGGAAGGAAATACAAGAAGGCTGTGTGCCTGGGATACGCGTGCAGAAAGGAACGTGGCCCAGAATGAGATCCACAAGAAGTCATGGGGTGGGGGTGGGGGGAGACATGAAACCTCCCATCAGGAGCTTCGGCGTTATCTGAAGAGCAATGGGGAGTCATCAGAAGTTCAAAGCAGAGGAGGGATATCACACATTAGATTTGCAAGATGGTCCTGAAGGCAGGGCTGGGCGAGAGGCTCTGCGGTGGAACGGGAGGGGTGATTTGCCACAGGCCTCGGAGGCAGGCTGGACGTAGGGGTGAGACAGAGGAAGGGGTGAGTGGGGCTCCATCCCAAGTCGGGGCAGGGGGAGCTGCAGCAGCCAGCAGGACGTCCAGGCCTGGGCATCATCGGATCAGTATTCCGCACGATTCTTGGCCAAAGCGGAGGGTGGCTCTCAGGCCCCAACCTCTTTATCTAACGGAGCTCGGTAATGACCTTTCCCAGGCTGCTCTCCAGCTCCTCCGTGCTGCCGGCTAATTCAGAATGCAACTGGCCCGCTCCTCGGGCGGCGGCCGCCCAGCTCCTTCATGTCCTCAGCAAATGGGCACCACTGTGAAATGATGTTTCGCTCTCGGCCAATGCATTAAATTTAAGTGTTTTCTATAACCAGAGCACCCTGGGTCTTCTTTAATTCCCAAGTGATTTTTTTACCCAATTTATTGCCAGGACTCGATTCAATCAATACTGGCAGGGATTCAGCCCGCAGAGGTGTCCAGTGGCTCCGGGGACCACTGGAGCTTCTGCCCCTGCACCACGGTGCCCCCCATCCACCAAACTGATGGGCCTGCCACCCCGCAGGGCTAACCAGCGTCCAAATGACCAACCTGAGATCTGTCAGACACTCCAAATGCCGTAGACACCCTCTCCCTGCCCAAAGGGGCCTGCAGTCCTGCGCCTGAACTGCCCTGGGCCTGCCCTGACCTCAGGACTCCCTGGGGGAGGAAAAGTTTCGCAAACTACGAAGGCTCTGCGTTAATCTGGACAGAAACAGACTCTGGGAAGGGGGAAGGCATACGTGCCCTGTATGAATCGGGTCTTATTGCACTAGGGTCAGGGTTTAAATTAGATCCTTATCTTTCGCTCTGGACATATAAAAACAGGATGTGGGGTTTCTTGTTCCCAAGGATTTAGCAAAACTTTTGCTTAAAAAAAAATTGAAAAAAAAATGCCAGAAAGCTTTTTCCCTTCCAAAAGGAGGGTCACGGGGTCTGAAACCAAATATAAGAGGTGAAGGTCTTCCCTCTTGAACTTGCTCTGGCAAAAGTTCAGTAGAATCACATCCTCTGGTTCTAATTCTAAACTTCCTGGAGGAGGGACAGCAGGCGGGCAGCTCAATCTATAGCCTTTCTCAAAATAAATCACCAGCAGGTCACGGCAGCAGTACTGTGTTGTTTTTTTTTGTTTTGTTTTGTTTTGTTTTGTTTTGGTACGCGGGCCTCTCACCACTGTGGCCTCTCCCGTTGCGGAGCACAGGCTCCGGACGCGCAGGCTCAGCGGTCACGGGCCCAGCCGCTCCGAGGCATGTGGGATCCTCCCGGACCGGGGCACGAACCCGTGTCCCCTGCATAGGCAGGCAGACTCTCAACCACTGCGCCACCAGGGAAGCCCCAGCAGTACTTATTAAAACATGAAATTAGTTGACATGCCCATGTTTTTCACTTCCCCTCTCTTTACACAGACTTAGAAAGGCCTTTAGGCAGGGAGAACTGTTCATCTAGTACTAGATAAAGGGTCCTGGGGCCTGACAAGCCGTGTAAATGGGTGGCAGGGCCGGGTGGAAGGGGCAATAGGGAGTGGTAGAGGCCGAGGCAAAATCAGGAAGGCGGCAGCCGCTACCCTATGCCAGTCGTTGCCTGGGAGGGGACCTCCAGACACCAGGGCTCTTGGCCCTGCCAAAGAGTCTAGTGGCCCCCAAAACAGGCACATACGTCCTGTGCCATTAGGCTATGTAAGGACCAAGTGTCCTGGGACCACTGGTATCTGATCAGTGACTATAATCCCACCCCCCCCAGAGGGGCAGAGTCCATAAGACGGACCAAAGCTCAATTTCCCACCACCCCAAAGGGATAAAGCTCTGGGTCCAAATTAAATTTGCATAAAAATAATCGTTTTCCCTCATCTTTCTCCCTCGTGACCCTTTTCCTAGTGTGGGAACCCAGCGTTTGGTGCCATTGCCTCTGAGCAAAAAGGATGCCCCAGGAAGCAGAGGAAAACTGGAGTCGGCTCTCCCTCTGCTTTTGCTTCAAAAGTCTCACCCACAGAGCAGGGCGAGAACTCGGGGAGAACGGAGCTGGCAGCAGGTCTGAAGGAGAGAAAAGCTTCCTAGAAAACTTGCCCTCCCACCTCATCCATCCCTGACATGGGCAAAGTTTACCCACAAGGGGGTGTACAGGGAGAGGGTCCCTTTTACCAGGAGCCCCCTTGGAAGGGGACAAGCCCCCCATGAGTATATGGCTGCCCGGAGTATCTAGGCGGAAAGGATGCGAGTCAGCCTCCTGGGGCTTCTATGGCAGAGGAAGGGACAGTAGAGGGGTACTGGAACCCCAGGGGGTCACGGGAGTAGCAGGGTGGGGTCTTACAGCTTCCTGAGCCCCCAAGTTGCCCCAGCTGGTGTGAGACCAGCTCCATGTGCCCACTGCCCCTGAGAATAGAAGGAAAATGGCCGAGACAGAGGAGTAGACAGGACCCTGCAGACATCACGAGGAAAGGCTGAGCAGTCATTGCACGGACCAGAGTCTGAGGGTCAGACAGGACCACGTGTCCCAGCAGAGGCCACCTGCCCAGCCCTGATGCCCAGGCATGCCGCAAATGCCCTGGGACAGAAATGGAAAGTAAAGTTTTCCTCCATCTCATGTAGCTGGAGGACTTGGACCAGACACGCACCCAGCAGTGCTGAGGCTTTCTTAGGGTGATGTTGCCTTGGTGTGAATGTGATGGAAACCTCAAGAAGAAGCGCAGAGTTCAAACTTCAATGCCCTGCAAACCGCCCCCCCCCCCCCCGGGATCTCGTTAAAATGCACATGCTGATCAGGTAGGTCTGGCGCGGAGCCTGAGTTCTGCTTTTCTAACAAACTCTCAGGTGAAGCCGATGATGCTCGTCCAGGGACTGTGCTGCAATAAGGAGGCTCTAGAAGGTGCTAAAGGGGGCTTCCCTGGCAGTCCAGTGGTTAGGAGTCCGCGCTTCCAATGTAAGGGGCACGGGTTCGATACCTGGTCCGGGGAACTAAGATCCCACATGCCGCATGGCATAGCCAAAAAAAACCAACAACTACTTCCTAGAAGGTGCTAAAAGAAGACCCAGAATCCACTGGCAGAACCACAGGCGTTTGCCCACAGGCCTGAGTGCTGGCCAAGGGGTCCAGGCCGCCCCACTGGGTGCTTCTGGTGCATACTCCAGAAATGCACACCCTGGAATTGAAGGTAACGGAAAAAGCACAGAATCTCCATGTTTAAATGTGAGCCCCCAGCCATAAAAAAAGAATGAAATAATGCCATTTGCAGCAACATGGATGGACCTAGAGATTATCAGACTAAGTGAAGTAAGTCAGAAAGAGAAAGACAAATACCATATGATATCACTTATATGTGGAATCTAAAATATGACACAAATGAACTTATTCACGAAAGAGAAACAGACTCACAGACAAAGAGAACAGACTGTGGTTGCCAAGGGGGAGGGGGGTGGGGGAGGGATGGATTGGGAGTTTGGGATGAGCAGATGCAAACTATTATATATAGAATGGATAAACAACAAGGTCCTACTGTACAGCACAGGGAACTATATTCAGTATCCTGTGACAAACTGTGATGGAAAAGAATATGAAAAAGAATGTGAAGATATATATAACTGAATCGCTTTGCTGTACAGCAGAAATTAACACAACATTGTAAATCATACTTCAATAAAATAATTAAAAAAAAAAGACGAAAAAATAAAATGTGACTCCCGTGGAGTGTGGTCATGACCGCACAAGTCTGTAAGTTGACCATCAAAAGATGAATGGATAGGGCTTCCCTGGTGGCGCAGTGGTTGAGCATCCACCTGCCGATGCAGGGGACGCAGGTTCGTGCCCCGGTCCGGGAGGATCCCACCTGCCGCGGAGAGGCTGGGCCCGTGAGCCATGGCCGCTGAGCCTGCGCGTCCGGAGCCTGTGCTCCGCGACGGGAGAGGCCACAACAGCGAGAGGCCCGCGTACCACACACACACACACACAAAAAAAAGATGAATGGATAAACGATGTGTGGTCCATCCATAGAGAGGAATATTCTTCAGCCATAAAAAGGAACGAGAACTGATACACGTGACAGTGTAATACGTGGATGCACCTTGGAAACATCAAGCTAAGTAAAGAAGCCAGACACAAAGAGCCGCATATTGTATGATCCCATTGATAGGAAATGTCCAGGACAGGTAAATGGACAGCAACAGAAAGGTTAGTGGTTGTCAGGGCCTGGGGTGACGGAGCGATGAGCAGTGAGTATTTAATGGGTCTGGGGTCTCCTTTGGGAATGATGACAATGTTTTGGAACTACAGAGAGGCGTTGGTTGCACAACTCTGTGAATATAATAAAAACCATTGAACTGCATCCTTTAAATGGGTGAAGCGTACGGGATGTGAACTAAAACTCAATCTCAATAAAGCTGCTTTTTCAAAAAGCAGATGGGAGGACAAATCTGGGATGATTCCACTTATGTGAGGTACTTAGAGGAGTTAAGTTTATAGCAACAGAAAGTGGAATGGTGGTTGCTAGGAGCTGGGGGAGGGGGAAAGGGAGTCAGTGTTTAATGGGGACAGAGTTTCAGTTGGGGAAGATGAAAAAGTTCTGGAGATGGACGGGGGTGATGGTTACACGATGGTGTGAATGGACTTAATGCCACTGAACTATACACTTAAAAAGAGTCCAACTGGTAACTTCCAGGTTGTGCTTGCTTTACCATAAGAATAAAAAAAAAGGTAGCAGGAACAGGTGCTCACAGGGTGAGAAGGGGTCATCTCAAAATTACTCTCTAAGTCCAAAGGTGGAAACACAACTTCCCAGGGAGGGGGGCAGCTGTCAGGACCACAGCCCCAGGCTTGAACTTGGCATCCTGATGGTGGGACCAGCCTGAAGCTGATCCCCCCCGGAGGTCCCACATCCAGTTCACAGGAAGGCAGGGGACAGGGGACACGTTAAAAGACACCACGGAAACCGGCCTTGCCGAGCACAGTCGTGTCGCCAAGCTGGATGGGCTCTCAGCAGCTTTCAGCTCTGACGCCCACGCCCTCCGCCCGCCCCCAGCACTTCCCTCCTCCCTCACCAGCCCCTCCTCTCCTTGTCTGCTGGTTCCCTTTGCCTGAGCCCAAAAGAGGAGACCTCCGGCCTCCCTCCTCTGTTCCATCCACAGCCCTCGCCCTCCTGGTTCCCTCGCAGATCCACCTGCTTGCTGACAACCCCAAAACAGGGGTCCGGCGAGTCTCTCTCCTGTGAGCCCACCCACAGCATCCCCGTGGGTGCTGACACCTCAAACATACCCGCTGGAGGGGGTGAGATGGTGCCCCTGGAAAGATGTGTCCAACTGGAACCTGTGAATGTGACCTTACTTGGAAAAAGGGTCGCTTTACCCCCTCTCCCATTCCCACACCTCCAGCACCTGCCGGCCCTGCTGCATCCTCCCTGCCGTTACCACACTGGTTCGGCCACTGCCCTCTGGCACCTGGACACCGGCAATACCTCCAGTGATCTGATGGCTCTCACTGCTGCCCCCTACAGAACATTTTCCTGCAGGCCAAGCGGACACACGGAGGGCAGGCCAGGGGGCCGGTGCCGTCTCCCCCTTCCCAAGAGCACCACCTGACCTGCAACACAGAGGCCGAGGGAACAGTCGGACGGAGGAGGAGGGCAGGTCTTAGGGGGTCCGCAGGAAATCACCACTGGCAGAGGCCCAAGGGCGGATCTCCAAAACCCACTAAGTGCCTGGTACCCCCAACGGAGGGACTTTGGGGGCCAGGGGAGAGCCACACACAGCCCCTCTAACTTCTCCCAGCATCCCGGGCCCACCCCCCAGAGACACAGAAACAGCTGGGCAAGTGCAGAGCTGTGGAGGACAGAGCATAGAGGCCAAAGGCCCAGGGCCACCAGCCAGCCGGGGACAGCCCTGAGCTGGGGGAGAGACAGTGGAGGAGACGGTGGTTTCTACTGGGCCCAGGCTGGATTTTTTAAGACTTGCAAAAGATGGCTGTTGATTTATAGAAGTAGATAGCCAAAGGATCTAGTAACTCCCTGAGGCAGGGAGAGGAAGCCCACAGGGTGGGTGTGCAGGGCGACAGCGGAGCAGCAATGAGACCATTCCCGACGGCCTGCGATCAGAGCGGCCCGGAGCCCCGTCACACGTGAGGGCTCGATCACGGCATCTGTTGAACGCAGGGGTGGATAGCAGGTCAGTCACCTCGCCTCATCACCAGCACATCCATCTGCCTAACAGTCCAGGGCTCCAAGCTGCAGGGGACCGATTCATTTCTTTTCAAAGGAAGTGGCTTTGCTCCCCAAGCCTCTGTCGCTGTGGGGCAGGAATAAGAACACCTCACGGGGTCTTTACAAGAAGCAAATGAGATACCTTATAGGCTGGCCTAAGCGGACCTGATGCATTTTTTTTTTATCATTTAAATAGAATTCCTAAACCAACATGAGATGAACCAGGTATGAAATATACTGCAGTCTGCTGAAAGGTGGAGATAAATCATGAAGTTCTTTGAAGGTGTAATTTGGTAAAAATAGCAATTCTGATGAGAGCTCATTTTTAATCTCAGCCCCTCTCTGGGTGCCATGGCTTATACTTTGGGGAGAATATGGAGGATCTTGAGTTTAAAGATACCTAATTTAGCAAAATTCTTTCTTGTTTTTCTTGTTGCAGACCTCCTGGGTGATAAGACATTAAACATTCATGAGAGTTGCAAGGAAGGTCCTAGACTTTTCCTCCCTTTGGGGGGTTAAAAAAAATAAAATTTATCTCTAAAGCTGGCTGGCTCTTATTCCTGACCTTAAGACCATTGGTGAGCCCCTGGAGGAAGAGTCTTTGGGGGGCCGTATTTCTTTCTAAAATTCTTGTACCATTAATTTTATGTGAAAATACTACCCACATAGTCACTTTTAAAAATATCTTATGCAAAGATCAAAACAGCATAAAAGAATCGAATGGAAAGTCCTTGGGGTATAATGTCTAAAGGGAGAGGAGAAAATTAAATGCAGCAGGATCTACAACCTGCACAGGGGGCTCTGGACGTACTCCCGTCTGGATGGGAGGAACTCTCGGGCGCACCAAGTCCATCCGCGGTCTCGCTACGACACCTGGTGGCCGCCGCGTCCGCCCACCTGAGGCGTCAGCGCTCAGCAGCGCCACCTGGCGGGAGCCCTCGAGCTGACCCTGGGATGCCTGGAGAGAGTCCTTTTTCTAAACCAAAGACTGAGAGTCCTTTTTCTAAACCAAAGAAGAAAATGCTCAGGCCCCCCAGGGACCTGTCTTGCTGAGGCTCTGATACAAGCCGAACGGATGAGGAGGTGTCGGTGGGGTCTGATTACCTGCTCTGCATCCCGCGTTCTGTGCTGCCTGGTGGTGCCCAGCCCAGTAGTCCGTCCTGGTGAGGCTCTGGGTGGGCACCTCTGTGGTGCCTTGAGAGAGTGCCAGTATTTTCTGCGTTTTACAAGCAGGGAAAGGGGCCCTTAGAGAGGTAACCGAGGTCACAGCCGCCAGAAAGTCCTCCCAGGCCGGCTGGTTCACCCCTGGAGAAGGATCGTGGTCTGTGATCAGGCAAGTTTAATACTGTCAGGTGCTTCTTAGAACCATGGTCTAGGGTCAGGCATTCTCACTCTGCCTTTTACATGCTGTGTGACTCTGGGCAAGTTGCTGACTTCTCTGAGCCTCAGTTTCCTCAAATGAAAAACGGGCATGGATGGACTAGACCATGCTCAGTGCCACACAGCACGAGCATCCCTGGGAATTTGTTAGAAACCTCAGGCTCTGCCCCCAAACTACTTAATCCAGGATCTCGCGAGGCAAAGCCCAGCAATCTGTGTCTTAATAAGGACTCCCTGGGACTGATTTGCGCTCAAGGTTGAAAACCTCTGGCCCTCAGGATTACTGAAAAGATTAAATGAGATAATTCATGCAGAATGTCTGGCCCGGGATCATTGCTCAATAAATGCTTGTTGTGATTCTCAAACTTTGGAGAGCTCAGGTGGGAGGTAGGTTCGCTTCTTTTCCTTTTTCCTATTTTTTTAGTTACGAATGTAGGACATGCTGCTAAACACAGAATTCCTTTATGACCCAGGGACTCCCCTCCTGGGTATGTACTCAAAAGAAACAAGTATTCAGACAAATCTTATACAACCATGTTCATAGCAGCATTATTCACAATGGTCAAAAGGCGGAAACAATCCAAATGTCCATCGACTGACAAATGGATCAGCGATGGAATATCCTTCAGCCATAAAAACGAATGAAGTGCTGATACACGCCACCACGTGGCTGAACGTGGAAAACATCACACTAAGAAGCCGATACCTAAGGCCACATATTGTACGGTTCCACTTATGTGAAGTATCCAGAAAGGGGCAAATCCACAGAGACAGAAAGTGGATTGGTTGGTGGTTGTCTAGGGCTGGGGGGGAGGGAGAAGGTCAGGGGGACTGTTACTGGGTCCAGGGTTTCTTTCTAGGGTGATGAAAATGTTCTGGAACTAGATAGGAGTGATGGTTACACAACACCGTGAATGCACTAAGTGTCATTAACGGCCAATTTTGTTATGTGTGTTTTACCACCATAAAAAAAAGAAAGAAAGAAAAGACAGGCCGGCTGTGATAATTCAGAGCTGTGTAGAGCAACCCCGCGGCCCCAAAGTGAGCAATGTTAAGCGTTTAAGCATCTTTGACATAACTCTTCTTTTGCTCAAATAAGAATGTGCTTACGCGCACATGTATTAGATTTGCCTCCTTTTTAGAATTGTGACTCCATGAGCTCATGCGCATTTCCTAGGCAACGTGCTGTGTGTCACTTAACGACACATCACAGACACCCCTCGCGGCTGTCCCTTGGCCTGGACATACAGATCAAGTCGTTTTTTTTAATAGCTGCAAAACGTGCCACCACCTTTCCCAGCGGTGGGCCTCTGGAGTGTTTCCAGGCACTCGCCACCAGAAGCAGTTGCCACGCACTTGCACACGCGCACCATCATGGAGTGGGGCTTCATCTCCGTGGGACGGACTTACAAAGTGGGGTAGCAGGGCCTTCTGAACACCTCCTGTCCGATCGAAGTCCGGCAAGGCTACAGGACTCTACAAGCTCCCCTCCACAGCACTAGAGAGAGCCGTGTCCCAGGCACCCGTGTACACACGCATACACGCACATCAGCACCAGGTGTTATCAGTATGTATCATTTTTTCCAATCGCACATTGACAATGCACACCCGCCCAAGGGGTAAGAAGGGGATATTGAATTGCATCGATTTGATTTGACAGCTGGGGAGGTTGGCCTCCCCGTTACGTGCCCAGGTTTGGGGGATCCACGGACCCTCACAGGACATGATGAACGTTCTCCCCAGAAAAATGTGTGTTTTGAGGACAATTTCGGGGGTTGAGGCACAGAAGCTGTCCGGGAGCCCCTGTGGCTGAGCCCCACTCTTGAGTTTCCAGTGGGGCGCAGACTGCCGCAGCTCTGACATTTCCGGCGAGCACAAACAGCGGGTGTTTTTCTAAATGTTAATGGGTTTCTGTGCCCTCCGCTGGATGCTGGTGTAGTCAGTACGCACTGCAGAGGCAGAGCTGAGAGACTGGAATTTTCCTCTCACCTTAGAGCTTTTGTTTTCCTTTTCTCTCTCTCTCTCTTTCCTGCAGAACTGGCCCTGGATTTTTAAGTCCAGAACGACTTTCTGGACCCTGTACTTAATACTAAAATCTGCAAGTTTCAGGGACATTATTTATCTCCCAGTCTAGGAATGATCAGTGCTGGACGGGGACTCTCATTGTATAAGGTTTGCTGAGAATTGATAAGGCTCTCTGGACGCCGGGAGTGTATTGATTCCCAGTGAGTAAACATTTTAAGCAAATTAATTGGTGGTAGTAATAATAATAATAATGGATACTATCTTTCAAGAGTCTGCTCTGTGCCAGGCATTTCATCCCTCCCATGATGACAGGGGCAGATTTTATTACCCGAATGTTACAGACGAAGAAACTGAGGCTCTGAGAGATGCAATTGCTTGGCCCAATGCCACCCAGCCAGCAGGGGAGGAAAATTCTAAGTGGGATCTGCTGGACGCCAAGCCCGGGCCCTTCCCGAGGACAGTTCACATGGCTCATCACAACCGGGCTGCGAGGGAGATGATGGGGGTCCCTGTGGAGGCGACAGTTTGCCCCGAGGTCACACACTGGTTAGGAGTGGAAAAAGGAAAAGAATCCCAGCCCACAAATATACTGAAAACAAGACGATGTTATTAAATCCTGGCAAAACACTGCTGCCTGCGGAAGGCTGCTCTATTTGTGTATCTTATAAAAGCTCCCTTTTCGCAAAGGTCAGGGGGGAGTCTGACTTACGAACACCAAGCGGAGACTTTCCTCTTGTCGGAATTAAAAGGACTGAGAGCGATGTGAAAAGGGAATAACTCTCACCCTATGTTTCAGTGGCACCTACTGCAGCGTCAGGGCCAACTAAAGTTCCCTGAGGTGCCACCAGTGGGTGCCCTTCGCCTCCCCGGGAAAGTCTGGTTGGTGACTATGCTTCAGAGAAGGGAGCGTTCAGGCCCGAGATGGAGGAAGGACTCAGTGCAGCTGAAACCCCCCCGGATGAGTCTTTGGAGAGAGACGGCCATGCACCCAAGCCCTGGGCAGAGCTGAGAGACCCCAGGCAGCCAGGGGCCCGGAGGGACAGCCAAGGCAGATGGAAGCACGGTGGAGATGCAGCTATCACTGTCTTCCTTGAGCGAGCGGTCGGCCTCTCCAGAGGGGCTCCCCGGTTCCCAAGGGCTGTTTTCCAGGCTGACATAAGGCACACTGGTGAGCAGTGTCCCTGACGGAGGGGATGCTGAGGGATCCTTTCTTCACGCCGCCAAGAAATCCAAGGACGCTGCACAGCACTTTCCCGGGGGTACTGAGCTCAGAGGTCATCGGTCTCAAGGTGATCAGAACTTGAGAACCCAAGGAAGGCACCAAATGGTTCTCCTATTTGCCCCCAAGCCCCGTCAATCATCAACAATTGAGCCCATGACTTCAGAAGGAGTCTTCAGTCAAGCTCTCAGACGAGAAGAGCTAGCATGTACTGAGTACCTCCTACCTCCCAGGCCCTCCCAACAACCTTAGGGACCAGGCCCCACGACCACCCTCCAACCTCCTGTACCTCAGAGCAGTAGGGAACGTGCCCAAGGCCACAGGGCAGAGCCACCAAGATGCAATCTGGGGTCCAAGCCCTGTGTGTCCACACTACCCCAGTAGCAATTCCACTCTGGCAACTGGAGTCCAGCTTCATGGGAGATACACAATAAGGAGGAGGGCGATGGATGTTATACTCAGACAACTGACAGTAGCTCCTTTCCGAGAGGAAGCCCATTCCTCTCCACACAGAGGTGAGGCCCACCTGGGTGATGGCAGACCACCGCTGCTTCACCACAAAAGACCATCCCCAATACCTCGGGCCTAAAAGGATTTCAGGGTCCTACAAAACCGTTTGAGATCAACCCCTTTAAAAAAAATGGACACTAATATGTATAAAATAGACAATTCATGAGATCCTGTTGTATAGCACAGGGAACTCCACTTCGCTGTAGAGCAGAAACTAAAACAACATTGTAAAACAACTCTACCCCCATTAAAAAAAAAAAAAAACATGTCTGTTGGCTCCAAAGCATGACCCCAAAAAACTTCAAATGTTGAATGAAATTTTCTGCAAAGTGTAAGATGATGGCAACCAATTGCAAATCAACTCTTCTGAGGCTATGGACATATTTTATTGAATAGGTGGTACAGGCTTGTTTGAATATAACAGCTAGAATGTTAAGATCGTCTAAAAGAAGAGCCCCCAGGACCTACAGGACTGTTTCAATGACCCTGCCACAGACCGAGCAAAATGTCACCACGGAGAGTTTGGAACTCACCCAATTGCC
This sequence comes from Lagenorhynchus albirostris, assembly GCF_949774975.1. Lineage (NCBI taxonomy): Eukaryota > Metazoa > Chordata > Mammalia > Artiodactyla > Delphinidae > Lagenorhynchus > Lagenorhynchus albirostris. The sequence continues at coordinate 5,156,565 of NC_083109.1, read as the reverse complement.
GGCCGAGTGTTTAGCTGAATTAGGGGTGACAAAGACAGAGGGCTTCCCTCCAGAGTTTGGAAGACAAATGTCAGGCAGCTGGCTCTGCTAACAATAAAGACAGCAGAGCAAAGCTCCTGGAAAACACATGACTCTGACTCACACCACTTGTTAAGTTAAAAGGGTGCCCAGGTCCCCCTGCCAACACACCTCATTAGCTAAATGAACTGACCCTGCTGGATAAGGTTATTTAATATCTGCCTATTGACTTTGGAGAACGTCTGCCACAAACAAGATCTCAGTTTTGATATTGTTGATGCTGAGCTGTATGTTTTTTTCCTGATTATTATTTGTCAAACAGATCGCTGAGCTGGGTCCAGCCACGTCCACTGAGTGTAAAGCCACGTCACCAGCATGGCTCTTACTTGCCACGACAGCGGGAAATGCGGCCAATTAATGTAAAAGTGGAATCCAGTTCTTGGGATGTAAGTCAGAAAGAAGGGCGGCTGGGATACAGGGCCATTTTCCAGCACCTTAAAAACAGCACTTCAACGGTCGAGAGATTGTTGCCACACAGACTGACTCCGGAAGCTGTGTCAGGACATAGGGCTTCAGAGAGACACGTGTGGCCACGGTGGAAGGGTGGACAACACTTCCCACCCGGCAACACTCAGGGCCATTCCCGCCCTGTGGCTTCAGAGCCGGGGAAAGTTCCAGTGAGTCTTAGGTTGCTTCTACCCGTTTCCCCAGTGAAATGAGTTAGTTTGACGATGGTCGGCAGTCCCAGCCATGGCCTCAAATCTCCTACTTCTTTTGTTCCGGACGCCGACCTTAACATAATTCAAGCCAACGCTTAAAAATCAGGACTTAGGGCTTCCCTGGTGGCGCAGTGGTTGAGAGTCCGCCTGCCGAGGCAGGGGACGCGGGTTCGTGCCCCGGTCCGGGAAGATCCCACATGCCGCGGAGCGGCTGGGCGCGTGGGCCATGGCCGCTGGGCCTGCGCGTCCGGAGCCTGTCTGGAGGCCACAGCAGTGAGAGGCCCGCATACCGGAAAAAAAAAAAATCAGGGCTTAGATCTACAAGCCAGGTTTCCAGCTCTGGGAAGCTCTGCAAAGATCTAGGTGCCTTTGGCTCGCCTTTCTGCCGCAGCTGAGTCACGGTGCCCTCCTCAGACAAGGGTGTGCGTGTCAGTCCGCCCCAGCCTTCAGCCCTCCCTCTCGGCTCCCACACCCACAGGGCAGCTTTTGTGGGTGTCGAGCCCAGAGTTCAGCATAGACACTGCCCCACAGTAGGGACGCTGGAGCTACCCCAGTTCTAGCAGGAAAGGAGAAAGCTAGCGGGAGGGGGGTGCTTGGACCTCTGGGGATGGGACAAAAGGAAAAAAGAAGCTCCCAGCTCGAATCCTCTCCCTTACGAGCTCATCACCTTTCACACCGTCTCCTCCAAATCCAGTGCCAGCTTGTCACCTTTCACCAAGAGTAACCAGGCGCCCCTGTGGAGAACCAAGCTCTTAGATGCTCCCCAGGTCAGCCTGGCTTCTCCCCCCAGCCCCACCTCAGACTCAGGCAGCAGACCCCTCCAGGAAGGTTCAGGAAAACTTCCGGAACATTGCTGGCTTAGGGAGCATCTAGTGCCATGAATTTTACAAACTGAAATTCACAGGTCACACTGCCCACGACCTGGTGACGTTTGCCTGCGCTGGTTTTGTACCGTAACAACAGAGCTACTCTCATCACGGCTATTACCCCTATTATGCCAATGTGTTAGATGGTGTCCAGACCGGAGAGAAGGTAATTGGTTCCCATCACCCCAAGCAGCGTTACTGGATACAATGAACAAATAGCTCAAAATTAAAGGCTGGCATGGGAGCCCATTAGGTCTGTGATGGATTTAGGAAATGAACACAAACTCACCCACTTCCATCAATACCCTCCTCAAGTCATTTGCAAAGAGGACAGATGGTTTCGTATCTGATTCAGAGGAACTGCCACGTTTCCCGGCCTTCCTGCTAACCCAGAGCCACTGGCCACCGTGGATCTGAACTCAGGAACGTTACCCCAAGTCAGAGCTGACATGCAAACATTCCCAGGTGGAGCTACGTTTTGTTCTCCTTCTTGGATCCAAACCCGGCCTCGACTCTCTGAAAAGCCTTGTTCACGACAGGGTCCATCGGGTCCTTTGTCCCCAGCTTCACCATCCAGTAGAAGAGGAACATCCACCACCTGCTCTGGCTGCGGTTCAGGCGGCAGGCGAGGGACATGGGCGTCTCCCCCTTGGTATCTCTGTCGTTGATGGAGGCCTCATAGTTGAGCTGGAGGCTGATACAGTCCAGCCGGCTCATGGCTGCAGCCACGTGCAGGGGCGTCCTGCCCACGGGGGATCTGCCCTGACAGTTGGCACCTGGGAAATAAGAAAGTTGGCTGAGGGAGGGCCCCCTGCCGGCAGGAGCCAACCCTCTGGAAACCCGTTCAAGAAGAGAAGCATGGGAAGGGCCGAGGCTGGGAGAGGAATGCTTGCAAGAACGAATAACCGAGTGCACGGAGGGGGGCACTGCTGCATCTCCCCCCTCCCACCCAGCATCCAGCACTGCCTTCCCCCCCCGACCCCATGCTTCTCTTACAGCAGCCAATGACCTTCCTGCAATGCCTGTACCACTCTCCCACTCAAATCCCATTGTTGGCATCTACCACCCTTGGGGCGATGTTCTAGGTCTTTACTGCTCTGTCTCACCCACCCACCCCCCTTATCACTCCAGCATTACCCCCCTCCGTGATCTTCCTTGCCCGCCCATGCTCCGCTTACACCAGCCTTCTGGCTTTATCCCGTCAGTATACCTGCTCCCTTATCCTGCCCCAGGATCTTTGCATATGCCATTCCCTTTGCTAACAACACTCTCATCCTTTTTTTTTTTTTTCTCCTGGGCTAACTCTATGTTTCTTGAGGTCTTGTTCACTTCCTCGGGAAAACCTTCCTTAGCCCTCCTCCCCACAAAACCCCCTGCATTTGTTCAGCAGACATTCTACGTCTCCGGAACACACCACGCACGACTGACCATGGAATTAATTATTTGTAATAATCTGCTGACTTCCCTTCATAAACTCCACAAGGGCAGAAAACACACTTGTTTTGATCACGGCTGTTTTCATCCCCGGCACGTAGCACGATGCCTGGAGAAGACAGGCGCCTGGGAAATGACAGATGATGGGCAGCCTGACTCATGGACAGACTTCACTTCAGCTGAATTCCTCACTGCCTCCTGCAGATGGATGGGCTAATGACAGGTGTCCCATACGGACTTGTTGAATTGAATCAAATAGTGGGTAACAGATATCATGACACAGAAAACAAGGCAATTCAATTACATGCAGTTGACATTTCGGGAGCCAGTGTTTATGAGCTATGGCTGGTCAGTGAGGTAGTTTTAAATAGGTTTTCACAACACTTAGCCTCAGCCCTGGCGCCTCTTCAGAGCCACTGTCTGCAAAGGACAGAAAACTTTGCAAAGCTGGCTGTAATTTTTTAACTGGTGCTTTCAAATACATCACAGTTCCATCAGAGGGAAAATGACTTTTTATGAGCTTAACGGACTGCTGGGTTGTGAAAAGCCCATATTTCATCTTACAACAGGAGAAGTGCAGAAACCAGTGGAGGAAGGAGAGGAGGAGAGTCAGAAAAACCTCTACCCATCACAGACGTGCGGCCCCAGCATCCTGCCTGAGCATCTGAGATGCTTTCCCAGCTTGGTTGGTGGAAGTGGGGCAAACAACACAGAGAGCCTGGGCTCAAGGCCGAAGGCTGGGAAGGAGGGGTCTAACTTGGAGGCTAGTTGATATGGGAAACCCTCAGATGAGGCCCCCTCCTGAGCCCCAAACCATTGACCAAATACCACATTCTTCCTTTTTCCCGAGGAAGCCAGTGGCCTGGGATGTCTGCAACCGTCTACTGTTGGTGAAAGGTCTACACCTCAATCCGTGGGCCTCCTTTCCCAAAAATACTCTACATCCAGGGAAGATAAAACGTACTCCCACAGAACCTCATGCAAAGCCCTTTAACTCGGAGACAAGGCAGGCTAAGGCTTCTATGTCTATGGACAGAGAGAGAGTGAGAGTAATCGCCCTTCGGTGGAGGAGAGATGAAAAGAGGGTTTGGGGCAAATTCAAAGAGCTTGGAGAAAGGAGACTGGCTAGCCTGCTAACCACCAAGGCAGGGATGCTGGTTTGGGGCTAGACCCCTCGGACCACTGCAGAAACGGGACTTCGGGTGGGAAGAAATAACAAACAGGATGGGAATATCCCCAGCGGAGTGTCTGGTCGGACGCAATAAACCAGGAAGCCCCGTGGCTTGGTGTCCTGAAAGGTCCGTCTTCCTGAGCCCCTGGCAAGAGAGAGGACACAGCCTCCAATAAGCACGTCCAAAGACCCCCTCAGACAGGGACTGAGTGGCCCGATGGGGACCTCCATTGGTGGCTGACAAACTTGGGTCCAGGAAACCATTACTGAAGGGACCAGGAGGCAAGCCGCTGTGTCCCCCTTGCCCTCAAAAGAACCCCACTCTTGAATGTCCTCGGCTGCTATCAGAATTACCGTGTTCTAGAAGGTACTGAACAGCCTCCGAGCGACCCCTGTGTGAGGCAACATACAGCGCCATGAACGCTCTCTGAGAAATCCACTTCTTCCACTGCTTGTCATCAAAATGCTGCGAATTTGTTGTTCGGTGGAAAGCATCTTCGGCAACACCGAGGCAAGACAGCTGGGCGAGGTAAACAGAGTCACGCACGTGCGTCTGGGTGAGTTCAGAAGTGCAGATACCCCTGGCTGGTGGGTGATGGGACACTGGAGGAAAAGTTTGCTTGGATGCCACACGCAGGCTGGTGATGGGATCAGAGCGGAGGAGCTGGAAACGAGCCAGGGGAAGACATGTAACTCTCTCTACACGTCCAGGAAATACGAATTTACCATCAGCCAGGCTCGGGAGGCAGGAAATTCTTCCTGTCCATGTTTTGAAGAGAGAAAATAGCTTTTCTGGGTGTCCAGAGGAAGGGGGTTACGGCTCTGAAGGAAGACCCCAGCCGACACGGCACGGCCTCCCCAGAGGGGCACAGGCGTCTCTGGAGATGTGATGGATCCTGGCCTTCCGGTCTATTTTTGGGCCCATTGTCTCCATTAACTTTTGGGACACTCTGAACTCTGCTCCCAGGTGAATAACAGCCCCGGGATATAATCATCACGTGGAGAATTAAGGCTCTGAGCACAGGAGGCCGACTACGGACTACAGACGGGCTCTGACAGATAGGAACCCGGTCGCAGATGTGCAGCATCCGGTGTGGGGCGAAGCGCGATGTGAGGGGCCCCCAGCGGGGTGACAGCAATTCTGGCTCAAGAGAGGAGGGACTCACCCATCACCCATGTCCAGAGCAAGAGCCAGAAAGTCTAGGCACGGACACAGAGCCAGAGGGGTAAGCAAGGGAAGGCAGGGGAAGAGGAGAAAAGCAGGAAGGAACCAGAGGATTATGCAAGGAAGGGCCCCGCCCTTCCTTCTAAGGCTCAGGCTCCAGGGCAGCAGGTCCTGGCCCCCCCTCCCCCGAGCCCACTCCCCCTTCCCAGACCTAATCCCAGTGCCCCTCCCGCACCCAGCCTTCCCTGACCCCCATCCCAGCCAGAAGTAAACTCTCTCTCCTCCACAAGCTCATAGCTTCTCATCCGAATTTATTTTCCAGAAAGAACGCGCACCTGTCCCCTTGTGTCTGAATGATTCATCTTCACTGCTGGGTAGACACCCTGATTTCCTCCTCTTGCCTCCCAACTCCCACCCCAGAGCCCAGCTGAGCACCCAGCTCAAGGCCTGGCCAAGAGTTAACGGCACCCACTGTGTTTCCAAGTCTCTCCCCCTTGGGTGAGAGCAGACCCCCCCAGAGGATTTTTTGCAGCATTGAACACTCTGGGCCACACGTTTCCAAGTGATCTGGCATTCTCCACTGTTAACTTAGGTTTTCAACTTTACAGAGTAGACACGTGAATAGAAAACGTGCTGCCCTGGCTCCTTTTGGGGCACGGTGAGTGGGTTACAAGTCACACAGCTACGTGGACGCAGTGAAATCGCAAAAGCCAAACGGCAAATGGCAACACTCGACTTGATCATGATGACATGAGTCCTTGTTATCTTTTCCCTCTACTCTGAAACTTTTACCCAAATATTCATATTAAAGACTAAGTGAATCCCCCCCCCACACACACACAATTTACAGCTGGTTCATGAAGTATAATATCCATTTAAAGAAGCATGAAAACACCTTACTGGAATCCCCTTCCACAGCCGCCAAAACCAGTTCCGTCCATCCATCATAATGCCAGATACGTAATGAAATAATCCCACCAGGAACAACATCGTGGCACCTCAGCGTAGCGTCATCCATCAAAATTCCTCCAGGGAATGATTTTTTTCTTTAAAAAGAAAAATCGGGCATTAAAGATAAACTGTTACATTGGTTTAGTTAAGAGATTACCTGACCTTGGGTATCACAAGGATAATTTGAGAGCCTCGAGCGCTACTCTCATTTGATGACCCCACATCCGTCTGTTTGTGGTTAGTGATGCTTTTTAGAAAATTAATTTGGCTTAGCTCAAAGAGAAGCCAAACCAAAAGAAAAAAAAAAGGCAACGAAAAAAAAAAGGCAACGATTTATAAGATTCTGTAATTGTAACTTGACCTATGGCAAAAAAAATACATGAGTGAATAAAAGTCATTTCAGGAGGCAAACCCTAAGTAGAGCTACTTGAACTTGAAGTAACTGTATATTACAGATGTGGTGCAATGCGGTTATATAAGTTATAGATGTTAAACTAAGATACTAACTAATTCTGGTTAATGTTATCATCAGTTCGCTTAAAGAGGTAATAAGGACAAAAATTTGTCGGATCTTTCAAATTGTAGTCTGTGGCAGCATTTCTCAACCTTGGCACTCCTGACATTTGGGGCCAGATGCCCCTCTGCTGTGGGGTCTGTCCTGGGCATTGCAGGGCGTCTAGCAGCATCCCAGGCTTCTACCCACAAGATGGCAGTAGCCCACTCACCTAATTGTGACCACTGAAATGTCTCTAGATGTTGCCTAATGGCCCCTGGGGGACAAAGCTGCCCCAGTGGAGACCCTATGTAACATAAGCATCTCAGTGACGTGGGATGGAAGAGATCCTTTCTCTGTTGGGGAGGTTCTCCCCAAACAGCCCCTTCCTCATATGAAAGAATGGGGGTCGGGGGGTGGATCCACTCACACTTCCTAAATTCAGACCCTTTGGGGCAGACCATCAGAATTAGTAGAAGAGGATTGTGGAAAATTTTAAGAAAAATGCAGTTGTTTTTAGTTTACTTTTTAAAAGACACACACTTCTTCCTTCATGGCCACCTGTAACCTAGCTGAAGGATAACAGAGTCATTTGTTATCTCCAATAAGCAGTGCCAAGAATGGAACCTCTCAACTCTGCCCAGGTTGGATTATCATTTATTCCGAGTAGAATTCATGAGTTTTTTGGTTTCATGATTGAGTGATTTCTAAGTGCCATTACCCAGCACCCACATGCTCTAAACCTCACGACGAGCCAAGTTCGTCCTCTCCATGTGCTGCAGGAGTGGACGGAGGCTCGCACGGCCAGCGAACAGCAACGCTGGGACTCCAGACCTGCCTTTCCTCGGGTGCCACGTGACGCTCACTCTAGATTTTGCTGGTACCCTTTGGTCCCCAGCAACTCCAGATGGTGGATGTAAACGCGGAATAGTGATTAGCAAATCTGTTAATTAGGGTCTTATTTGTGGTTCTGACACAGAGAATAATCAGTCATTTGCCTAAGTAAGACAACTCGAAGACTTCCCAACAACTTTGAAAAAAATGGAGCAAGGCTGTGTTTCCCTGAGAAACACAAGAGCACGGTGCACACATGCTAAACAGCTCTTAGATCAGAGCACATTCTCCTTTTACAGGCAGGCAGCAACCGCCTTCACCTTAGACAAATACTCATTACCACCGGCTAAATAAATTATTAGAGTTGACAACAGATGTGGAAAGGTGACCCGCCTCCAGGAAGATGTTCACCCCCTTTAGTCTTGTGTCTCTCAGGGTTTTCACACTCATTATCTCATTTGATCCTCCCTGGCAACCTCTGAGGTGGGTAAAGAGGCATCAGGCTGGTTATGCATCAGCAGAAGCCCAAATTTCTTCTACTGACGTGCTGTACTTTCTCTCCTTCTCGTTTGCCGTCAACAGGAAGGACGGCAACCAAGCTTGAGAGAGGTCAGGCTTCTCACAGTTGCTAAGTGCTTGCTGAGTGATAGGATTGTGACATCAGTGTTAAGCCACTCCATCCCTTTCATTCCCTCTTAGCTTTCTTGAATTTATTGCTCAGCATAGCTCATCGGCAAAAATAAATTAGGGGTGCCGGACACCCGTAGTTCAGGACACGTAATTTTCTAATTACTTGTTTTGGAACTCTTACTAAGTTCTTCCACAGCTCACTTCACTTTTAACACATTAAGCACAGGTACATCTCTTTCCAGATAAAGCCTCAAAAATGCCCCAAAGCTCTTCCAAATACCCCTATAGCAAAGCAAACATATCATGAAAAATGCTTAACCGATTTCCAAGAGGGCAAAGGAAAGGATTTGGGCCTTCAATATACCTTCTGAGTCTCCCGAGTCACTTCTGCCTAAAGGGGGACACGGCACTGAGAATCCTAGAGCTCACAGGGCTCTGCTTTACAGATTAGGAAACTGAGCCCCGGAAGCGCAGGGCCTGGGAACACGATTCTCATGGAGACCAGCTGCTTTCAGAGCTCTGTCTCCATGGCTTCCCGGTCCCTGCAGTATAACTGCAATCTCTCTGCAATATTGGCCGTTCACTTTCTCTGTGCAGCAGACCAGAGAGTTTTTTATATCTTCATTTTTCTTGAAGTGTTTTTGCATTGATTTCAACTGGGTGGGGAGATGTTGGAGCCTGGGGACTTTGATCCTGTTCTCATATGCTAAATACTGTAGGGATCGGATCGGGACAGCCAGGTCCTCAGGCCGAGGGAAGGAGACCGATGGAGGGAGAGATGGGGCTCTAGGGCCCTTGCCCGCCACGGGGTGCCTCCCCCATGGGATCTGTCTGGACAGGGGGCCTTGGGGTCCTCACTCAGTCACAGTGAGCTTTGGGCGCTGGGTTTCGATTCCGATTGGGCGAGCTTTGAGCTCCTGACGTCACAAGGGCGCAGCTTGAGATTCGAGGTTCTGATACGGACTGGGTCAGTGCCAGTATTCGGGGTTCAAACGTGGACAGGGTTTGTTTTGAGATTTGGGGTCCCAATGAGGGCAGAGTTTGCTCTGGATTGGGGTTCTGATGAAGGTAAGGTTTGCTTTCTGTCTGGGAGTCCTGGTATGGGAAGGGTCTGTTCTGGGATGCAGAGTCCTTCTGCGGGCAGGACTTGTTTGGGGATTTGGGGGTCTGATGTAGGCCTGGGTAGTGTGGCAACCGGGGGTGAGGAAGCAGACAGGTCTGCCCCAGGATTCGGGGGTCTTGACAGGGACAGGTTCGGCTCCGAGATCTGGAGTCCTGATATAGGTGGGTTTGGTCTAGCGCTGGGGGTTCTGGTGTGGATCAGGTTGATAAGGGATTTGGGTTTTCAACTACAAGCAGAGTTTGCTTTGAGTTTGGGGGCCCTCGTGTAGGCCAGGCTCGTTTGGAACTTTGGCTTCCTTACACAGACACGGCTGGCTTAAACCTTGGAGTGCCGGTGTGGACGTGGTTTCTGTGGAGGTTGGAGGTTCAGATATGGGTAGACTGGACTTGAGTTTGGGGTCCTAGTGTGGGCAGTTTATCTCATGTCTTGGAGCCCTTCGGATGACACCTGGCTTCGGGTTCTTCTGTCGTCATTGTGAGCTTGGGAACTAGCTTTCAGGTGTGGGCAGAGTTAACTTTGAATTTGGGGGTCCAGATGTGGGAGGAGTTCACTTTGAGCCCCGGCATCCTTACGTAGACAGAGATGGCTGATGGATTGGGGTTCAGGTGCACAACTGGTTAAGCAGAGAGTGGGGCTCAGAATTGGATGTACCTGCTCTGGGGTCTAGGGTCATGATCTGGGTAGTAGGCTTCACGCTCTGGGACTTAGGTTTCTGTCGTGAGCCGGGGTCACCTGAGGATTGTATCTGAGGTTCAAACGTGCATATGGTTCATGGAGAGACATGGGGTCCTGAGGAGGGCAGAGTTTGCTTAAGGCTTTAGTGTCCTTGAGTCTACACGGTTGCTGGGAGGACTTGGGGTTCGGATGGTCACATGGTTAGCCTGGGGATTGGGGGTTCAGTCTTGGGCAGGTTTGTTCTGGACTTGGGGTCCTTGCACGGACGTGGCTGGCTGGAGGGCTGGGGGTTCTGGTGTCCCACAGCCCAGCACAGGGACTTGACGTTTAATTCCATCTGGGTCCTGACATGAGCAGCCTTGCCCGAGGTTGTGAGGTCCCGCTGAGGACAGGCGTTTCAGACCGGAGGTCTCGTGTGGCACTGCTGGCTTTGGGACTTGGGTCCCTGATGAAGACGTGGGAATCTGAGGTTCTGGTGTTGGAGGGCCCTGCGGCGGCAGCGTCTGTTTCGGGACTTGGGGTCCTGACGTGCACAGGGCTGGGCTCAGGTTGGCAGGCCACGCTAGACGGCGGGCTTTGGGCCTGGAGTCCCAGCGCAGGCAGGGTCTGCTTGCGGATTAGGGTCTTGCTGTAGACAGGGTCTGCCTGGAGATTTGAGGTCTAACGTGAAGCTCGGCTTTTCTGGAGCTGGGAAATCCCTATGTGTCCAGGGTTAGCTTTTCCACCCGGGGTTTCACGGGGGTGGGGTTTGTTTTGACATCTGGGGGCCCTCCTCTGGGCGGGCTTCCCTTCCCCCACTGCGGGTTCAGAGGGGACTGCGCGCCCCGGGTCGAGGGAGTACGTGGGGCCGGGAAAGGGGTCGGGCAGGGGCTGCCTTGGTCCAGATACTGGAGCCGCTGGAGGCTGAAGGGGATGCCGGCTATTAGGTCCAGCTCCTCCTTGAGCTCCCGCACCGTCATGTCGCTGCGGCAGCCTGTCACTCGGAACACCTCCCCGGAATCCTCCAGCAGCACCTGCATGACGAAGACATCTGAGGCCAAGTCGAGCGCCAGGCTCACAGCCTGCGGGTCCCCGACGCGGCTCCAGCCTCGGGCGCGGGGCTGCGCGGGGAGGGGCCGCGGAACGGCAGAGCCCGCCCCCCGCCTGTCCGGCCCGCCCGCATCGGGGTCTGGGCGAAGGGCGCCCCCTCGACGGCCTGGCCGCCTCCGCCGCCGGGTGCCGGCCGCCCGGCCCGCCGCGCGTCATCGCCACCCCCGCCGCGGCGGCCCCTCCGGGACGGCCGAACCACCAGCGCCCGCAGTGGGCCGACGGGCCCGCCGTTAACCAAGGCGGGGCTCCATGTGGACGCGGGTGACGTGTCTGCGATAAGGGGAAAAGGGCCCGGGCGCTTCCAGAACACTGGGAGGATGCATTGAGACCCAACCAGAGGCCTCGCGGAGGCCGCGCGCCCCGCAGACCCAGCACGGCCGCATCCCCGACTCCTCCTCGCCGCTTCCGAACTGCTCTCACTGTCAGTTCCTTGAACTCGGAAGACGAGGCGGCTCGTGGCCGTTGTTAGGCAACTGTGACCTCCTCTCCATGTCTGTTTAAAATACAATCATTGCACAATTCGGGGCCAACTACCTGTAGGAATTATGCGTGAATAATGCTCTAAATCATCTTTGCATGCGTCGTCTACAGAGGGTGGTAAAGTGCAGACTTTAGCCATGCTTAAAAATCGTTATTTCTTAGCATGAAAGAAAAAACCAACATTGCATAAATATGACCCCTTTCAAGCCGATCTGGGCCCAACTTGACAGTGAAAAGACCTGATACTTGGCCACTCCGGAAGTGGGAGACAGACCTTCCTGAAAATTTGCAAAGCTACATCAAAATCCGTCCATGTTGAAAACGTTCTCGAATTCTTGAAGTGAGAAAGGCGCTAATGAAAACACTTAGCAAGGAGGAAATGTCCACTTGGGGAAAAGCTGAGATGGTTCTATTGTTGAGATGCCTTTCAAGGCAGCTGTACCTGTGAGAAACTATCTCGTGCTTTTCCATTAATTCACCGGAGGAGGCCGAGTGCTCAAGAAAACAGGAAGCTTACCTTCAGTGGTCAAATCACAGACACTCAACACTGCACCTAAGAACAGTTAATACGTGAAGACCTAAACTGGTGGAGAAGCTACAGGAGAGAACAGCAAGGGCAACCAGAACAAGCTTGGGAAAATCTGTTGTTACCAACGAAGAATAAAATGCAAGCTTTCAACATACTCTCTGCAGAGAAGTTAGTCATAAAAATAGCTTTCCACTGGAAAGGCGTTCATATTAGATGATAGAGGAATTTTAACACATAAACTGAAAATTTAAAGGTTAGATTATTTACCAAAGAGTCTCAACAAATCTCTACCAGCACATCTGATTCAGGAGGCAAATCCTACACATCACAACACCAACTGATTTGTCTTTTCCTTAATGGAAAGTGAAGCTCTGCACAGAATACAAGATTCCAGTTGGGTAATTCTACTTGCTGCTAGATCAACAGATTTTAACATGATAAGCTCAATTTCTAGGCAATAAAAATAAATCAAAGATTGCTTGCTACTGAAGCAAAACAATACCTCCGTCTATTTACTTTAGGCAAGTACTAAATACAAGATAGATTGATTTTTTTTTTTTTTTCTCATTATGTAGTCTCCAATGTATTAACGTCACTCTTTGCTGAAGTTGTCAAAATGCTATCCTGGGTTGCAATGTGAAATTCTCATACATGTGACTTATTTTCTTTGGCACGGTATAGATTCCTTCCTTTCTTTTTAAAGAGTCAGCCCAGTGGAATTTGGGGGAGGGGAAAACATCCTGTATACCAGGAAATTCAATATATAGCTCCAGAAATTTTATCTTTTAAAAAAAAGAAGAGAAAGATAAGAAAAAGATCCAAGGGAAGAATGGAGACAGCTGGCGTGCCCTTTGCAGCTATAGCTCTGGGACCCCAAATGGGCTGCTCTTTCCTTCCCTTATGCTTGCCTTTGAGAAGATACAAATAGAAACAAGAAAAATAACTTCAGCATACATGTATGCAGAATTTAATCAACTGTTTATAGAGCCTTGAGTTATTAACTAATGCAAAACCTGTTTAAATTCTAGAGTATCTTTCCCTTAGTCTAAATTTTAAAAGCACGAAATCTAAGTCCTGTGTACTTAGATTTGAAGAGTATCATAATTTAACCTCCCAAATCACTGGTATTTGTGGCCAACTATATAGAGTGATCAGAACTATGATTTCCTATTTTTTGTTAAGACTCTAAAGCATCAGATATAAAGTCAATATCCATGCACCTCAGTGATCAATTTCCCCCCACCCCCAAGTTCTTAAACAAATGATAATATATCCATATAAGAATGAAAATCTTTCTGCTTTATGCCTCTATCAAAGGCCAGTACCTATCTTTACGGAAACAGTTCCTGCAAGAAGAGGAGGGAGTGAGTGCTTGAGGAAAAGTTCCGAGTACAGTTTACAACAAAAGTACAATATTAGAAAGACTGCCATAAATCAGTCTTTAGTAGATTTCTTTAACTATCACATTTTTCAAAAGTAAACAAATTGGGCTATATTTGCAGCCCAAAGTGCAAAGCTCAAAGTGGAGCATAAATTTAAATGATGTATTTGTTCTGTTCACTGATAGGAAGCTAATCTTACATTAATATATTTTCTTCCTGTCAAGAGTTATTTACATATGTACAGTATTTCAGTTAAAAATAATACCATAAACTATATTTTATAGGAAAGCATGAGGGAAGCCAAATATACAAGTCTATCAAAGACTTAAAAGCTTCTAATAACGTACTTGATTTTTGGGGGGGAGGGGTTGGCTGGGGGTTAAATAATATAGTCTGTAATAGAGAAAACAAACCGCTCACAGGCAGTCTGATGCCATGGAGGTCCCGTCCCCCCCCCCCCCCAGTGAGCCACCTGGTTCTACAGCCTTTTAACAGATTTCCTCATCAGGCAGGCAGGGGCACAGGAGCCCAGCACAGGCCGGGCCACCTGGGACTCCTGCCCATCCCAGCAGTAGTTCCCGTGAGTGCAGATGGGAAAGGCGTCATTTGCACACACAACATCAGAGTTTCAGAAATCTGTCCTCCCTGGGCAGGTATGATACAATCAGTTCCCCTTCAAGGTATGGTGAGCAGCATATGCCACACATGAAATGACCAGATTGTGAGTGACCACAGACTGGCTAATTCTGGTTTTCTAGCATGGTAGTGTCTATACTATTCCGCCGCTTTGGTTCTAGGGTGGCAAAAAAGGAAACATCTTGGTTCCGGTCGGACTGCAACGCTAAGACAGTCTCTTCAACGACTTCAAGATGAGGGTTACCGGCATTTCTAAAATACACTAAAGAGAAAAAGACATGAAATTGAATCACATGTGCCGTGAACTGTGTTCAAAAACATACTCTGGTTTGGTTTTTTTTTTTTTAAACCACATCTCAGGACAATAAACCATTTTTCATAGAGTAAGTCCTTTAAAATGATAAAATTGCTTGAATCAAAGAGTGTTTCCTAAATTTTAAAGACAAACTCCTAAGAATAGGCATGCATATTTTTTCAGCTATAACTAAAACTCTTTTAATATTATCTTTTCCTCCCTCCAGTACAAAAGAATTGGCAACACAGAACACAGGCAGCGGGGAGCAGGTTGCTGGACAGATGGGGTGGAGGATGGGAGGGAAGTGGCAACAAAGGGCTACGCAGGGCAGGAGATGAGATGTTCTCCCGAATATGTGGTGTAGACGTGAACTATACAAGGGACACAGTCTTATATTAAGTCCTGTTCAGGTTTAAAATAACTGACTAGGCTGGGGTATAAACTTTTTCTGACTGACCACAAAATTAATACGATTAAAAACTGACCATAGTTAATGCTTAAATTGACTACCTTTCATAATCTGTCTCTGTCATAACTTAAAGTTTATAAAAGTTTCCCTCATTTCTAGAAAACTATGTAATATTTTGCATTTCAGCATGTTTATTAAATATAAAACTGAGCTATCTTAATTCTTAGTCATTTTATAAATAACATAACTTATGCATAAAAATTAACATATAAATTTATATAACAGATCTGAAGTACGCTACCACACAATTTGCCACAACTCCCTAAAGAGGAGATTTGGCTGCTGCCTGATGAAGGTTAAAATCTGTAAGCTCAGAAAAATGGTCCGCGTACCCTTTTCCAACAGTGTCTGTTTTAGAGCTTTGGCTAGCAAAACCCTTACGTTTGGCACAGGATCTGATGCAAGGCTTACAAGGCTGGGGAGTAAGTGTTCAACAAACTGGTCCACAGGGATACACTCCTCGCTCACCACTGCCTGTGATGAAGAGAAAGCCAGAGCCGGAAAACAGACCTTTTTCAATAGTGATGAGCACGGTTTTTCTAGAAACATCCACTTCTGTAATTCCAAAGAAGTAATTTCAGGATCTTTTGGTCTGAGGAGTGTGTGTGTGTGTGTGTGTGTGTGTGTGTGTGTGTGTGTGTGTGTGTGTGTGTGTGTGTCTCAATTTTAAAATCTCAACCACCGAATTTGGTTAGAAACACAGTTAACACTTTTATAGTTCATTACCAAGCACTGGGGTACAAGTGGTGTAATATTTGGTGGGGAAGTCAAAGGCTTTGGAGTCAGACAGGTCCAGGTTCAAAACCTAACCTGGTCACTTCTAGCTTCGTGGCCATGAGCAAGTGGCTTCACCTTTCCGGGCCTCGGTTTCCTCACCTGTACCATGGAGTAGCAATGGGGATGGCAGATCATTTTTGCAAAGGCTAGCGTAGCGCCCGCCAACAAGGGTTGGGAACCTTCACGCCTGTTACTCACCAGAGCTCAGGCTTTGAGGACAGGGACCACGCCTATCACATGACAGCCAAATCCCAGACCCCAATTCAGTGCCCGGCCCTCTGTGAACACCTAGCATTTACTGCTGCTCTACTTACAGAGTCGTATGTGGATTCTCCCATTTCATTCTTATAGCCAGCCATGGAAATCAGACTGAGCCTAGTTTTACAGGTGAGTCCAATGTTGTGGTGACACCCAAAGGCTCAAGACCCACAGGCAGCAGCAGGTGGAGATTCCAAGGAAGGAATGTGGATTCTAAATCCTGCAGCTCTTCCCACTGCCGGGTAACAACAGCAGCTGATATGCTCTCCAGGTGCTCTCCAGGTCCCCGGCACCGTGCCTGGCTACTCGGATGCGTCAGCTCGCTAAAGCCTCAGGGCCACACCAGGAGGCAGGCCTGTACCCCGGGAACTCCATCTTACAGAACACGGAAAGGCCGTGCAGAGAGGGTTCTTCGCCCAAGGCCACCCAGCAGGGAAGCAGTAGACCCAGGCTTCAAAGTAACAGGTTTTGACTCCAAAGTCGGCCCCCCGTCTCCAGGTTGCGACGCCTCCCTGCGTTTAAACAGTGATCCACGTGCCCACCGGGAGGTTCTCCTGGCTGAGGACACTCTCCTTTTGTTTGTGTTACTGTAGGTTTTCTAAAGCTTTAATGAAGGCACACCAAAAAACTGATTTTTCTCGAACAAAATTAGTTGGTGCCTTTTCCTTGTTTCATCGCGGATTGTCTAAATCTCAGAAAAAGAATTTAAAAATAAAAGCAAAAATATCTCATTTACCCTTTCTCTACAAAATAGTGGGCAGCACTGACTTCTTCATGAAAGTCTGTGGTATCAGGCCTGTGCTTTGTGACTTTGGCACCGACCCTGTCCCCTACTGCCCTTCTGCAAGTAGATGGCCAAAGTACCCCTGTGATACCCCTGCGGGCCTACAGGGGGCCCTGGTGAGTTCCTCAGTAGGGAGGCCGAGTGGTTCTGGGGGAGGGAAAGGGGGCTGCTGCGGGGCCAGGGCTCAGGTAGAGCCCGATCACAGATTTACTGTATTACTGACAAAGCCGGGTGACAAGTACGTGCAGGTTCATTCTACTGTTCCCTCTACCTTCGTATATGATAGACCGTGTGCATGAGGAAAAGTTAAAACTGTTAAAATAACAGTTCAGCAGAAAGAAAATCATGGCTTTACACTTCCTGGGTGACCCTGAGCAAGTTACCTAACCTCTCTGGGCTCCAACTCCTTCAGCTAGAACAACTGGTCTAAAAGTACATGGGTGCACTGAGCCCAACACCTGGCAGACCTTACTGTTAGGAGCAGGTGTAGGACAAGATGCCCGGCACACGGAGGCGATCCAAAATGACAGCCATCCTCCCCAGCCAGACACAAATCATGACCTCACTTCCAAGATGCTAAGTAGAGAGGGCGACCTGAGGCGTTGACCTTCACCTGAAAGAGACGAAAGGTCCCCGAGCTGCCCCACTGCTGTGCCCTTCACCCCACCTTCCTCCTTCCCTACTGCAGCGGGCGCAGTGATGAGCAGCCCTGCGCTGGACATGACGGGAGCACGGTCTGGGCCTGGCCCCCACCTCCCTGGATGGAAAGTGCCGGAGAGCAGGGGGTTGTTCCTCTTCCGTCCCCAGCATCTAGAGCAGGCCTGGCACACAGTAGGTGCTCAGTCACTATGCATAGGATGACTGCACAGAAGGGCTGGGTAACCCTGGGCAAGTCCCTTTTCCAAACTGGCTTGTCACAATCTCCTGTGAGATAAGGGGGTTCGGTCCGCTGCTCCCCAGGTTCCTGGCTAGTCCTCTGGGGCTGAGATTCTTTGCCTGGTGCTGTGTGTTGATATCACACGGCAAACATACGTGCAGGGTAGATGCTCCCCCCAGGCCCTGCTAACCTGACAAATGAAAGCAAACGCTTGCCTCCCGACCCACTTAGAACAGTGCCGGAACCTTAGGATGAGTTCATTGATGAAATTTAACCCCAACGCACTTTCACTGTTGGAATAGAACTTCTGCAGAATTGCTACAACCTGTGAAAAATATTAGAAGAGCGAATTTAGAATGTTGCCATCTACTTGGATTATGAATACGACTCTACACGGAAACTAGACATTTTGATGCACCCTTCCACCTTTAAGACGAATTTATAAGCACGCGAGAAAGTCGTTTTTGTTACAGTGATCATTAGAACACAGAGGAAAAAAGATGTTTAAATATATGGTGATACACACACACACACACACTCACACCCATAAAACCCTTCATAAAATGAAATGTAAAAAGGGACTGGCATTAGAAAAATACATTATTCTTAAGATTCGAAAGTTTAGAAGATGTCCCCTTGCATAACAACTAAATCATTACCTTTCAGAACATGTCATTTTTATAAAATTTTAGCACCATCAGAGTACCTTAGTAAATATTTTCAAATGAGAATTTTTTCCCTCAGTATTCAGCTGGTACAAGCCCACATAAAACAGGTTCGGCTTTTCTTTGCTGGAGTTTTTGCTCACTAACTACTTTTCTACAAAACCGTGCTGCAGAGTCAACCCAATCTGTGTTGAAAAGAAACACTCAGCCATTGTTTAAAGGGTTTCATACATAAGGTGATTTATCCACAATTTTCATCACTCAAGTATACTGCTTAACAAAAGAGCTATCTTACATACTGATAAAACTATAATACAGTTCCTAATTTCAAAACTTAAAAGCTGCTTTCATGGGTAAATGGACAAATTAAGCCCAGAAAAAATAAAGAAGTTAAAATGGAAGAAACATAAATATTCCTTTTTCTAAAAATCATAAACAGAAAAGGTCATGACTCCTTACTAGCTTGAAGGAGATCCACCGAACTTCAGAAACTTTATCTGCACAGAACTTTAAGGCAATATGCACGAAATAATCATAAACATCATTGGGATGATAGAGTTCCAAAATCAGTATCAGCTGTCTGAAATTTAAAAAAAAAAAGAAAGAAAGAAATTGTTTGGGGGGTGAAAAACACATTATCAACCTCTCTTTATTCTCGTTTCATTTTATAGATAAAAATAGCCAGGCTGGGAGATCAACGGAAGCGGAAAGCTGAGTGAAAATGGCCACGCAAAGAAAATTGGGGGAAAAAATCTTAACTCTTCATCTCTCTCTCACACACAAATCAAACAGAAAGGAAATAAATTAAACTTTGTAAAACAGAGGCTGAGAAATTTATGAATAGGGATTCAATATTTCAACTTTAGGTTATCAGTTCGAAAGCACATAAAACTTTAAAAATCAGATAACATAAAAATAGCCAGGATGCCGAAGTTCCCAAAGATCGCCAGATCAAGGGAAAACACATGAGATTTCACTGTCTCCAGTGTGTTCCTGACGCTGCAAATTAAATTTTCTGCTTTTGCTGGCCGGCTCACGCACTGTTCACGAGCCTTGTTCAATCCAACAAGTTCCACCTGGAGAGAACGGGAGCACGAGCTCTTTACTCCCAGGGAAAAATTCATAAGATGGCTGGTGGGAAAAACCTACTACCAAAGCTTTCACTGTTTTCTAAACGGCGAAGGGGAGAAGGGTATGAAAATAAATGGCATTATTTCCACACTGGCAAAAGAAAGGAAATGAAAAAGAGATTGGAAGGAAGCTAGAACCAAAAGCCAGGGGTGCCGGTGAATACGTTCATATCAAAAAGCACTGTTTTCAGAAAAGTGATACCAATATCGTGGGCATGGAAGCACAGAATTCGTATCAGTGGCTTTGGCTTCAATAACCATGGCAGAGATGTTAGTTAGATAGCCCGCGCTCGGAGACAACGCCGTCGGGCGAAACGAGCCGAGCCGAGCCAAGCCGAGCCGGCCCGGCCCGGCCCGGCCCGGCCCCGGCAAGCAGGTCATCGCAGCCGGCACCGGCTCCGGCTCCACACCGTCCCCGTCGCTGGTCCCGGGTCCCGGGAAGCTGGTCAGCCGGTCCCCAGGCCCGAATCCATCCCCGGCCTCCGGCCCCAACCCCGTCCCGGGGTCCCCAGTGCCCGGTTCCATTCCCATCCCCGGCCCCGACCCCGACCCCGACCCCATCCCCATCCCCATCCCCATCCCCGGGAAGCAGGTCAGCCAGGCCCGAGACGGACCTCGCCGAGTTCCTGCACTCAGCCGCTAGAGGGCGCGATGCCTTCATGGAAAAAAACGTGGGCCTGTTTTTCCTCGGTTCTCTGAGAACACACGCCGGGAACATGGCATAATGACTGAAACCTCAATCTCTCAAATTAAGCATAATGATTAAGGATCACAGCAAAGAGAAAATCTTTCAGTTTGCCCCTGGCACAGGCCAAATCATATCCTGAAGAGCCGCAAAAGCCTGATGGATTTCTACAGGGAAGACAATTATTTGAGAGATTTCCAGTTGAGGGCAAGAAAAATGAAAACTAGAGATACTGAAATAAATCTCGACAAGGTGAAAACTAAAACCCAAACAACAACACCACAAACAAATCCACTCAATACTGCGGAAAGCACATTATACACCTCGGGACGGAGAATTATTTTAAGTGACACTTTCACTCTTTTAGAATCACTAAAGCCTGGAACATTCCTCCTGCTAGCACAAAACGGGGAATTAAATCACTCCCTCACACACAAAATGACGTAAAGATCTGAGCCACCTTGGGGGACGTTTTTATTAAATAATCGCTTCATCTGGGTTAGACCTTTTCATATCTCTCACTGTAACGTAATTTTCCTTAGTGGCTGAAGTGTATAAACTGTGCTGTGCCCTTACACAGAGGGCTACACTCAGAATGTTCAAGAAAGCTTTGGCAAAAACTGCTCCGATAAATAGGAAAATATTGAAGAGCGGGTGATTCATCTTTCATTTGGTTCAAATAAATTGGCTTACAGAACAGCACAACACTCTAATTCCAAAGTGACTCTCGCCCTGCCTGCCTCTGAAAATGAATGTCTCCCCAGAGACTGTGGTATTTGTAACTTAGAGCTTTGGAATTCATTTTATCCCTTAATAAAAACATAATCTCTTTATCCAAAAGAACACTCCTACTGCTACTTTAGAAATCAATTATAAGGTAGGGAAATTAAGAATTATTCCATCTAGCTTGCCTTCTCATAACCCCAAACAGGCTTTACTTACTCTGTCAGTCCATATCGAAACCTCCAATTCCTGCTGTTATCGGTCACTACAAATTCTTGAAGCTGATAAAGATATTCTCTCCTCTTGTCTTCATGAAGCAACTATTTTTTAAGAATGTATATATAAATAAAAATACATAATCCTTCAAAATGTCCCCAAATAGACTGTTTTATTATACTTCAGATTATACATTTGTCACCGGCCAGAACCGTGCATTTCCCTGACGCCTTGTACTCCATTACCCAGTGTGGCTGTGAATTAGCTTTGCTGTTAACAGACGTCCAACGCATCCCTGACTGCTTCCAATCTTTCTCCCCTGGTTCGTGTATGTGCTTGTGTGTTTCTACACGCCCCCTACTCATCCTTCTTTCACAATTTCCTGCCTGAAAAAAAACCAAGCATGTGTGTGCTTGGAAGATAATGCCCCGGCTGCTTCCCAGGGAGGTGGCACTGCTCGTGTGCTCCTGCACCAGACAGGAAAATCTCCGGCGATGCGGCACGCGCCAGACTCCGTCAAGGGCAGCTCCTGGTCATGTGGACGCGAGTAATTAGTTTCTCTAGGTCATTTTTAAACTCTTAGTTTTACGCTCATCGTTCCTCTGGGGCGGGGGCGGGCGGGGAGAAGGCAAGAAGGGAAGCAGCAACATCTTGCAAGAAAGAGCCCTTGGTGCAGAATTGAGATTGGATTTCAGCTGGCTCTTCCCTTAGGTGACCCCGGGCAAGTCACACGCCACCCGGGAGCCTGGTTCCTTCTTTCTCAGAGTGTGCTGGGCCATCTGTCTACCATCCTCCATACAATTAGAACTCTAAGGGACGGGAAGATTAGGAGGAAAGATAAAAATATTTACCCGTCACTGAAAGAATGCCCACTTTAAGATTTTGGATGACATGCTTCAACTGAAGAAACCCAGACAGCTGTTTCTGGTTTTTATTCCACTGATACTTTACATATCCAGGGTTTTAAAAAATTGTATTGGGACTTCCCTGGTGGTCCAGTGGTTAAGAATCCACCTTCAAGCGCAGGGGATGCGGATTCGATCCCTGGTCGGGGAACTAAGATCCCACACGCGCAGGGCAACTAAGCCCTCACCCGCAGCTACTGAGCCCGCGCACTCTGGAGCCCACGTGCCACAACTAGAGAAGCCGGGCACTGCAACAAAGAGCCCACACGCCGCAAAGAAAGATCCCGTGTGCTGCAACTATGACCCGACACAGCCAAATAAATATATAAAAATTGTATTGAAGAGGGGAGATTTGTTTTTTGTTTTAATCCTTCTTCCTACCTTTAGAAAGTCATACAGGTGTTTCAGAACTCCTAGGCGTACTTCATCCAGGTCCTTTAAAAATCCATTGAAGATGGGCAGCAGGTTGGCAGCCGTGAACTGATCCCCAAGGATCACAGCCAGCTCGTGGATGGAGAAGGCTAAGGTCTGACGGACCTTCCACTGGGGGTGCGCAGAGACATACGGACCACAAAAGGCAAGCATAATTCAGTGTTATCAAGAGCATAAGTGGCATTTGTGGAGCCAAACTGATACTGCCAGGGGTTGACCACTTAAAGCTTCATTTGATCAGAGACCAGTAAACAAGCCAATGGCGGCCACATAAAATACAGGTCAGTGAGCAGCCCTGCCACAGCTTCCCGTTCTCCGTAATTAGACGACCCATCCTATTCTGTGCCTGCCCCTGAAAAGGCTCCTTTTACCTGCACGTCGGAAGCCAGCGTCTCGTACGTATCTTTCAGGCAGTGTCAATTCTGCCTGCCCAGTGTCAGCGCCACCCCCGGGAGGCTGTAGGCACAGTGTTTGGCGACGTCGGTATCGACGGTCTGGGCTCGAGCTGGGTCAATCATGGACACATACTGATCTAGCAGGGGCTGAGGTATTATATCCTGGGAAACAGGAGAGAAAGGGAACCATCATGCTTGCAGTAGAGAAGGAGAACACTCATGAAAGACGAGGACATTGGAACCTGGAGGTGAAAACAGCAAAGCGGGGGTATAAGAGGAACAAGAGGCCTTCCCAAAGCTCGGGGCTCTGGATTGCACAAACTTCTTGTTCAGCATGTAGTGAGTCAGCTTGGTCTTAAGTTAAAGCAGTGGCCATGCTCATCTTTTCTAAATTGGTCCAACACTGGATATCACAGGGCACAGTCTAGAATATCAACGTTTGGCTGGTCTGGTACACGCAGCTCTGGAGAATGCAAACTAGCTCCTCTTTTCTTATTAACTGCCCCCAGCACCTATGGCCAGAGCCACTACACTCTGCTCACCACTACCTTTTTCCAGCTGATGGGATAGTGCCTTCATAAGACATCACCCACTTACCTTTTTCTCTGCAAGGACGAGGGGATACAGTAATTAAAAACCTTTAAGAGAACTGCCATAGCACTAGAAGCTAATCCACAAGACAGAACAAAACCAAACACAGTTCAACAAAGGAAGCTGTCGAAAACTCTTCAGACGAAAAAAGGAGCTAAATGGCTTGTATAAACAGACACTAAATATTAACGTATACATGCCAAGTTCTTTTCTCATCTTTGATCTGCTTTATTAAAATACCTTCGAGACTGTTCAGAAGACTTTAAACAACACTTGAGAATTTACTTTTTTTAAGTTAGAGAGGAAATATCAGCAACACAGATTATGAACTAAGATATGTCATTAATCCTGATGCAAGACAAACGTTTGGTTCCAACAGCCGTTCTTAAACGTAACTTCCAGAAAATGCAGTTTTGAGTTGCTTTTCTTTTCAAGGAACGAACCTGTGGTTTAGACTTATCCTCTTCAAGTGGGCTGCAGCCATGCCTCTGGGCAGTCTCCAAGTGGTCACTGGTTCCACTGCCAGGTTCACCTGGACCCTGCAGAGTTGGTCGGGCACATTACCAACGTGGTCCAAAGGAGGAAGCTGTCCTACCACTCCCCCTTCAAAGAATCCTCTTTCAAGGCCAAAAGTGACTTCTGCAGACCAAGACCAGAGCTCCCCTGAAGTCAATGGTGCCCCTCCAGATGTGAAAAAATACATTTGCACAGTTGTATATGATACCATATAGGTCAGTCATTTCAAGTGCATTTTAATTTCAAGACTGCTTGAGGCCCTTACAAAAGACAGGCTCTTGTTGGTGAGTACCAACAACTCGAGTCTGTATTTACCCTTCTTTAGGTCCCAGGGTCCCCAGTGTGGTTAGCTGATGCCCTTAGGTAACGGTCGCATGTTTAAAGCAGAGGCCACTCCGGAAGGCAGGGCGAGGTCTGCAAGAAATGGTGAAGAGCACCTCCAGCATTTCTCAGGGATGAGAGAGTACAGTGCTCTGGACTCCAGACAGAGGATGGAGAGGTGGGGGGTTGGGGGGACCCATTTAATCTGAGTGAAAAGATGTGGCTGATGAAAGGGTATTTAGAAAACTGTTCTCAATTTTCACATGTACAAATATCTCTAATGTTTGCTGATGAACCTTTACATTAGGTTAACAATTAAAATGAGCTGGACCATCCAGCGGTGACATATTGGTCTCTGGTCATTGATTAACATTAACTGAGATGGACCTGACCTTCTCCTTCAACCATAACACGGATTTTCCTACTTGCACTTGAAATGTCATACTGTCTACCAGCTTAATGGATTCTGACAAATCAGCTCGATATATGATCCGGGAAGTCGATTAATACACCGATAGATGCTTCGCCTGCTCTGAGGCACGCTACCAGAACCTTCAATTCCCAAGGTTTGCACTGAAATGTACTGCTTATTTTAACAGAGGACATGAGAAAACAGAAATATTTTGGTATGATAACCTAGGACCCCAATTTTTCCAAGTTCATAAATTCATATAGATTAATAAATAATAAATCATTATTCTCCTTCTAGGAATTAATTTTATTCCAAAGTCTTCAGTGCCGTAGTTACATACAGCACTTATTCCAGGAGCCAAGGTTTACTTAAGGTTTAAGTAAACCACCCCAAGTCAAGGCAACCCCAGAGGGAATTGGGAGGTCATTTCCCCAGAAAACTACCTGGCAGTCAAAAGAGACAAGTGGGAAGAAACAGGCCCCTCCTCCCCCTGGGCACCTCGGGACCCAGTTGGTGCATGAAGATGGCGGAGTGGGAGCTGGACCAAGGTCAACGCGAAGGCCGAGGGCGAGCAGCCTCCCGGCCTCACCTCCTCTTCTGTCCTCATGGCTTAAGCTCTGAGCTTTTCTGTTTCTTTTTCCTTCTTTTGCAACTAGAGGCATCCTGCCTGATCCCTTAGGAACCTAAGAGTCAAATTCAAGAGCCCTGACATCCATCGCCATGAACCAAAAGCCCAATTATACAGGCCCCTTTAAGATCCTTCACTCAAGACAGCCAACTTGGAGGAATCTGTTCTCTCTTTTCCTTTTTCACTTCTGTATGTGACAAAGAAGCCCGAATACCACCACATCTCCCACCAAGGTAAACGTGACCACACCTTTCCACTCAACACAGGTGGTTTTCATACTCCAGGTAACAAAGGTAACAACGTGAGCTTTCTTGCCTATTTTTTGAAGCAAATCAGCAGAACAGGATATCATCTCATTCCCTACTAATCAAAGGCAACCTTAATAACCCCTGAACATTTTATATTCAGGCGTTTTTAATTCGTCGTTTAGTTTAGCTTCACTGGAGTAGACCAAGGGGGTAAAAGGAGGTGATAAGTTAGTTTAATCACGGACATCAGAATATAAACCGTGTGAATGGAGAAACAATTGGTATTCTGACCCTGGAGACCACAAGTTTAAAGAGATTCTCCATCGTGGCACATGAAAATGAGAGGGTGCCCACACATCGTGACTTTATGATCACAGACCCCTTGCTAATTTTAATTCGCTAGTCTCACCACTACCTGTGAAGGACCCCAACTCAAAGGGGTCCATGTGCGAGTTTAGTAGGAATTAGGAAGGCATCAGAGCCCCCTACCACGAGCGAGCTGGAAAGCTAGAGAAACTCAAGGTGAGAAATAAGTGCCAGGCTTCCTTTTTGCCCCAAACACGGAGTCCCAGCCTCACGGGGGCTGGTTCCAGACTAGAGGAGAAACAGTAGTGAGCTACTTGTCTTCTCAAAATCGCCCCTCCAAGGGCTTCCCTGGTGGCGCAGTGGTTGAGAGTCCGCCTGCCGACGCAGGGGACACAGGTTCGTGCCCCAGTCTGGGAAGATCCCACATGCCGCGGAGCAGCTGGGCCCGTGAGCCATGGCCGCTGAGCCTGCGCGTCTGGAGCCTGTGCTCCGCAAAGGGAGAGGCCACAACAGTGAGAGGCCCGCGTACTGGGGGAAAAAAAAAAAAAAAAAATCTCCCCTCCAAGAAACGGCATCCAGCACCACTCCTGAGCGAGCACGGGTTAAAGGAGGCCCACGGGACGGGCTGGAGGTAAATAACGCACAATCTCAAAGGTCACTGTCAACTTTACATTTTAGGAGTTGCATGAATTCACCTCCCCTTGCTACTGAAAGATACAAGCGTCGGTTTAGTGAAATAGAGCATTTAGACGGTTAATCCCCCCAAAGAACCAGGTTGTCTTTGGAGAAGAGGGAAGGTGCTTTTGGTCTCCCCACGTTTGTTTTTTTCTTTTTTTTTTTTGCGGTACACGGGCCTCTCACTGTTGTGGCCTCTCCCGTTGCGGAGCACAGGTTCCAGACGCGCAGGCTCAGCGGCCATGGCTCACGGGCCCAGCCGCTCCGCGGCATGTGGGATCTTCCCGGACCGGGGCACGAACCCGCGTCCCCTGCATCGGCAGGCGGACTCTCAACCACTGCACCACCAGGGAAGCCCCCCCACGTTTGTTTTGTGGAGGAGAGTCGGGGTTATCAATCACCTGATTGATTCGTTGTCTAGTTATCCAAAACATGACCTTAAGAATAAAATCAAATGTGCCATTTATCAATTCTGCCAGGATATATTAATAAAAGAAAACGCAGCTGCGTGATTTCTGTCACATCCTCGCTGGCTGAGGGAGAGGGCAAAGACTCACTGTGCTTTGTAACGTCCTGGCCGCAGCGAGCTCATTCTGCGGGGGTGAAGCCGCCGGGGCCGGCTGACTGCCAGAGGCTGGGCTGGGATCTGAACTGGATGCCTCCTTGAGCCCTCCGTCGGCGGGCGCTCGGGCTCATTCACGGAGTCTAGCTGTGCGGCAACCAGTGCAGCTGACAACACCTGAACTGGAGCTGCAGGAAGAGAAGTTCCAGGAATTTGAATAACTTTATGTGGTTTGCAGGGATTGACTCACAACGTGGACGCACCGCACAAGCCCTCCCCTTCCGGACGTCGGGCGCCCGGCGCGAGCTCTCACCGAGGTGCTGATGTTTACGGCCATTACCTTTATTCCAACTAAATGCCAGCCACACACACAGCGTCCGACCTGAACTCGAAAAGCCTCAGTGAGGAAAATCAGAGTCCAATCCCATCACCTTCCACAGAAAGACAACGCGATGCTCCTGAACGCTGCTGTCTGGGAGGCCCAGCAACATGGGGGGGGGTGTCCCATCCCCCATTTATAAACCAGGGCGGCCGTTGCTCTGCCACACGCATATACACGCACGCGCGTGCTGGGATCAATCCATCCCCGTCCACACCGACGAGTAAAGACGCGTTCACCCAGCCCCGAGCACTACTCATTCTTTCTGTCCACAGCACGGCTATTCGAGACTCTCCTAACAGTGAAGATGACATAGTTCACATGCCTTTCTGTAAAAACAAACTGATGTTTCCATGTCTCCAGCCTCCAAACACACACACACGCACACACACACACACACACACAGTACTGCCTGCATCCTGTTTTCTACTAGTTCAACAAGAGTCCTTAAAATGTTTAGAGCTTACAAGGGCTCCCCACTGGGCCCAGGGCAAGGTGCCACCTCCTTAGCGCACCCGAGGCCCTTTCCAGGGGTCTGAGTGACATTTTCAGCCATGGCCAGTTCACAAATACCCAACGGGTAGTTTATTTCTCAGTCTTCTGGGTCCCAGATCCCTCTGAGTGCTGATGAAAGCCGCGGGTCCTTCCTTACAAAGAAGTTAAGTCTGCATATGCACACAAGATTTTACAAACAGCGATTTCAGGAAACTGGAAGAAGCCTCTGAAACTCAACCCTCGACTTCTCGAGATGATGGAGTCCTGGCCGTCGCCTAAAGCCTAAAGCCCACATCAAATGTCGGCTGCTCTGCAAGGTCTTCTCCCAGATGCTTCCTCCGCCCGCAGGCGGGACCGGCTTCCTGCCCTGTGCGCCCACCCCTGCCCCAGCCCGTGCCACTCCCTATGCCGGGTGGTTGTTTCCATAATCCCCTCAACCAGCCCTATGGGCTTCACGTGTCGGGCGTTACTGCCCCAGCACCCAGCCCGGGTCCGAGCACTGAAGAAGGCAGGTTTAGAAATGTGTTTTCCAAAAACAGACCTTTGTCTATAACAATTAGAAGCGATATGTTACATGTGCTCATTCCTTCAGCAAACACTGACTTAATTTCCTTCATAAATTTAAAGACAAAGAATAATCACAGGGCTGACTGGATTTTCACATTTCCTTTCCCGAAAGCTTCACCAATCTTTGCCCGGCAACGGCAGCAAGTGTTGTTTTTTTCCAATTTCCCCAACTCAAGGAAGAACACAAATACAGCCCCGTTTAGAGAAAGAAGAGGCATGGTGATGGATCTGGACTGCAAGGCCTGGCTCCCAGATCAGACGCTCTGTGGGAACACTGGTCACAAAATGAAAAATACCCCAAAGAAGAAGTGCTCCTCCTGGCTGTACAAAGGGAAAGACCTTAAGGTTTAGGTGAGTTAACAGGCTCCAAAAGGAGCACCCTCCTTGGCTGTTCGTAACTAGAAAGGGCTTTGTCACACGGCGAGAGGCAGAACCGTGTCCAAGGAGCTAATAAAACTTCCACCGCTCCAGACACGCCCGAGAACTAGCCGCTTTTATCTGAGAACCGGGTCACACGGCTGAAAAGCAAGGAGGCAAAACCCTCGCAGAGACCTGCAACAGCAGGACCCCCGGCGTGAGGGCTGTGCGGAGACTGGGCCAGGCGCCCCCGTGGTGGGTGCGCAGGGTCGATCGAGGGAAGTACGCACACGTGGACAGCCACACGGGCCCGGCTGACACACAATCCAGAAAGATCCCGTTTTCTCTTTCATTACCGTGGACAACAGCTACCTTGCACACCTGGATCGTTCATCATATGCTCCTGCAAACCATCCAGGACTCTCTGAATCTCGCTCCTAGCCACACAGCTTCTATGCACGGCCTCGGGTGTGCCGCCACCTTCCTCCCGCACGCGGGCCAGCCTCGCTCGGGAGCAGCTCTAAGTCCTTGCTTATGTCAGGGAGAGGAGTTCGCCAATAAAGGAAATTATTGAAAACGTCCTCAGGACTCCCCGGGCGGGCCCAGGCGTCTGGTCCAGGATGGCTATTGACGGGGAGGTCGTTAACACTGGGGAGCTTCGTGGCCTCGGGGGAAAGCCTGGTCACCTCGGCTCCAGCCAAGACAGAGTCTTCCGTTGGGTTCTCCGTCAGGCCATTGGAGGAGCTACTGACGCACGGAAAATTGCTGGTGTCCGTGGATGTGCCTTCCATGGGTAGAGCTGGCTCGGTCTGGCCCGGCTTTGTTGAACTAGTTTAAATTGAGGGAAGCAAATTTTTAGCACCGTGCAATAGACTGGAAGTAAAATGGGGAAACATCAGACCCCCATCCTTGCGAAGCTGGTCCTCCTCTCTACCTGGCTACCCAACCTCCCGTGACTTCCGGTGCCAGAAGTTAATAACCTCACAGAGGATAAGAGGTCCAATCGGTACCCTCTGCCCCACGGGGAGTATTAAAGCACTGAAAATGCCACAGGAAGGTTCACCCAATCCCTCCATTACATTCAAGTGGTGCACCAGCCCTGGCTTCCACAGGCACCCTTCCGTGGCGAGACTTCACGCACTTACTGCTCATCAGTACCTCCAGGGGGCAGGCATTAGAAAATAAAAGGCGCTAGAGCTGCTAAGAACTGGCTATTGGTGAACCACCTGGAGGGTCTTGATGAGGAAGATGTGGCACACAGGCCTGACCTTCAGCAAGAACTCAATGCATTTTGGTGGAGAAAGATGGAGAGAAGGATGCACCCATCTTGCGAAGCATCTGTGCCATCCGAGATGTGAATCACCTCCTCTCACACGGCTGAGGAGGAATATTCGCAATGGAGAGATGATTGTAAACTACCTCGCATGGCCTGCTTAGTACGTACCCATCGTCTTCCGAGGAAACAGGAAAAAACCCGAGATCGATCACTAGGACTTACTAGAAGAACAGTGTGGGCCTACTAACGGTGAGCCAGGAATGTCACCTTCATGTGCACGATAAATCCTACGGCACAAAATTCTATTGGGGAGACTTCACATTTTCCCTGTGTAAATTATCCAAAGAACTTCATTAATCAAAAAGTAAGAGAAAATTTTCTTTATTGGTTATTTAATCACGACTCTGAGTGAATATTTTATCTAAATTTAAGAGACACAGTAGCTTCATTATTTATAACCCACTAGTCATGTTTCAAAATCATTATTGCAATTACTTTTTGCTTCTTTACATAATTAAAGCTCTAATATTCCACCGTGCCCAGAAGGTCACTGTTACTAAAGCTCCAGACAAGGTAATTGCTAGAATTTTAGGTGGATGCTTGAGGTGACACCGGGATCCTGATAATTACTCCAGCCGAAACTCACCAGGCTGAGGACATGTTCCCATGGCTGCCTGCACCCGGTGACCCGGAGGTGAAACCCGAGTCCAAATCCGGAGCCGGTGGTCGGATGCTCAGGGTGCCATCCTCTCGAATATAAAGGCCAGCCCTGGAGGGGTTGGCAAAGGTGAAGATGACGGGGCCCAGGGACTGGAAGGCAGCCTGGCGCACCCGAAACCAGAGAAGAAGGGTGCGGTGCACGCCGTGTCGGCCAGGTCTGATCCCAGGCTGAACAGACGGCTGATCGCCAGCGAATCCACTGTCTGCCACGTTACGTGTAAGCAGATGCACTGCTTCCTAAGGCCATCCCTAGGTTCCAAGTAAACTATCTTCCAACAGAAAATCAGGAAAAATTGAGTGCCATCATGTAGTCTGTATGCTTCCCGAATATTAATTCCACATCAAATAATCCCAGACTTCGTACAGCATCTGAACAGCCCTTATTCATCATTGCGGGCGTGTTTATGATCACAACAGAAAAGGCAACGATCCAGTTACAGCTTCCTCCTTCTCCTTCCTCGTTTCTGTGATGTTCGTTTGCTATGAACGCTGCGGTGTGTGCCACTTTCCTACTACACACCAGGCTTCTGAGACTTTAGGTGCCCTAATAATCCTCACAAAGTCTAAATACGCCAAATCCGTTACCGAAAAGACACAGTAACAGTGCCCAGTGCAAAGCCACACCGAGGCCCGCGAGTGGCCGCACTCACCCACCGACAGGGGTCGCTGATCAGCGTGATAAAGGGCGCCGAGAGCCTGGCCCCGCGGCCCTCAGGGGACGTGCTGTGGGACATGCCACGACGCACTCCGCACAGGCTTTCCTCATCCCCCACGCAGTGTCTGAGCAGAGCTCAAAAAACTTCGGGAGCTACCAAAGCAAACAAAACCATGTCACCCGAAGGAAGGGCAGACCTGTTTCAATGATGTAGTTAAGGCAGAGCCTTAAGTTAATGACACAAAAGGGAACTAGCTACGAGTCCAAAAGGAATCATCTGAAACAAACAGAAATAACTTCCTTTACCTCTTAATCCTAGTAAATGACTGCGTTAAATTCAACAAGATAATACAGAAAACCGCCCCAAAGGCTGAATGACTGATATGCACCTGTGAACTGTAGAGAATTGTGAATGACTCTGAAATTGTGGATTCCCCAACTAGCGGCCCCACCCAGGTCCCACGGTCTTTGGCTGGGGTACTTTAGTGAAAGAAGGCATACTGTTAAAACCTCACAGTACCGCCAATAGTTCCAGTCCACGGAACACAAACTGTGTGCGGTGGAATGCAACGGATTGTCATCACGCTGGATAAACACGGTTGTGAGTCCATTTACAAGTTCACATCGGTCCTCCTCGGTGTGACCGTAAATGTGCGGCGCTTCGGTTACGCTAGCTGCATTCCAGCCATACAGGTAGCACGCCCTGTCACGTAAAAGCGGCAAGTGCTTACTCAGCACAGTCCTCTGGGGGTCTGGTACCGGGTGGGCAGTGGAGAAGCAAAGGTGAACGTGATGGAGTGAAGTCCCCGTCAGCAACGCTGCAATGAGGCGTGGTGGGGGACACGCAAGCACTCTGAACAGAACGTCATGGAATGCTGAAAAGGGAGACCCAGCGGGTAGATGAGTCCAGACAGGGAAGGAACCTGACAGAGGCAAATGCACACGCAAGCTGGGTGTGAAGTGTGAGTAGGGTCCCCCCGCCAGGCAGGGAAGCCTCTGGAAGGAGACGGGCAGTAATGAGCAGGGGCAGGGAGGTGCACGAGAGCAGAGAGCTAGCTGCAAGGCCCTGAAGAGCCCCCCGGCTGCCTGGTGACGTGGTTCTCCAGACTGTTGTGCTGAGAATCACCAGGGACTTCAGCAAAAATACAGACCCCGGCCATGCCCCCTTTCACCCTCCCTGCGGTTCAGATGCACAACCGAAGGTCAGGGCGGTGTTCGGACCCGAGGGAGGCGAGTGAAGGTGAGGCAGGAAAGGTACTTGTGAAGGGAACTGAGGGGTCAACACGGGTCTGGATTTTAATCTGTAAACCAAGAAAAAAATCCCACAGGTTCTGAAACCCAGGAGCGAGGTGGTGGAGCAGTGTTCTAGAAAGAGCAGTCGAGAAGGGACAGAGGGCGGCTTAGACAGTGAGAAGAGCGGGGGGGGGGGGGGGGGGTGGTGGTGGTAAAGCAAGTAGTGAGGAAGCCACAGCAGAAGTCCCCGGGGAAGAGGGCGGGGCTGCCCCTGCAGCATCCCACATACCAGCTGCCTGAGGCTTATAAGAAATGTAAGCTTCAGCAGCCAAGAAACCTGAAACTGATGGATGCAAAACTGAGCTGCCATTCCAAAGTAACAGACTCATAAATACAAAACGTCACCACTGATTTCACAAGCGCCCTAAGAAGGGCATCAGCAAGTACAGCTGGCAAAACGTCACGTACCAAAAATTTCTCAGTGGCTTCTTGTCCGACAGCACGACAAATATCACCCAAATTTGTGGCACAAACCTTAAAAAGGCAAAAGGCATACTCATTATTCTCCGATTTCTTTCTGTCTTAACAAATTGTGTAAACTGACAAGCGGGAGCCTTGAGAGCAACAAGTCCTCTGGTCGGGCAGCTAACAAGCACTCACTGAGCCCGGTGCCTCCACTGCACCGGAAACAGAAGACTTACAATAGAGCACCGCACGCTAGGACGCTGTGGCTCCTCCTCCTCTCGATACACAATGCTTCTGGTTAGCACTAGAGCAAAAGACACCTTTAACGTCCTCTGCATGGTAAATGAGACCCAGCTCCTTGCCTCTGCGTCACGAGGGGAGACCACAGGGAAGATGGGCAGCTGCACAGCAAGGCGGACGGTGAGGCTGCTCGGGGAGGGGGTTGGCAATGGTCTTCAGAAGGAAGAATATGACAACCGAGTGACGAGCGATAAACGGGGAGGGCAGTGCAGGGGGTGCAGTTGGAAGGTACAGCAAACATGCGAGGGTCCTGGAGCCAGTCAGCCCCAGTGATGAAAGGCCTTGCACGCCTGGGCGCCAGCACTGAAGCACAAGCCAGCAATGTCTCTTCCTCCTGTGCCCAAGAGGGTTACCCTCACGGCGTCTAACCCTACGTCTCCACAGATGCCCGGATGGCAGGGAAAACTGGCAACAGCGTTCACTGTTTTCCTTACACAGTTCACACTGGCCACGTTTTTCATCCAGACTGTGTCTACTGAGGAAGTCCAGGCACTTTAAAGGAATCAATTTTGAATCTTGTTTAACTTTTTGAATTTTTCAAGTTTTGAAACTGTACATTCCCACCTTCCGAACTTGAACGACTTCCCATCACCACACAGCTCACAGAATCGAGGGAGCAGCCGGCGCTCAACCGTGCTCTTGCTCAGCACCGACGCCAGCTTGCAGATTACCTACAAATAACAAGAAAACTTGGGTCACTTGGAATACCAAAGCGTAAATGTCCCACGTATCACTAACTGGATTCCAAAAGCGAGTATCAAAAATATTGCCAAAATACCCAGGAGGTCAAAACAGAGAACACCTTCTTTTGCATTTTGTCAAGTTGTATCAATAGAAGGCCAATAGTTTTCAAGTTTTACTCAGATATGGTTTGTCTAAAGCTGAAGCGTTACCATGTGCCAGGTGCCTGCCATGTGCCCGACACGTGAATGCACAATTGATGTGCGTTACCTCTTTCATGTTCCCCAAACCCTATGACATGAGTATCATGTATCTTCATTTTTCCAGATAAGGAAACTAACGCTCAGAGAGGTTAAGTCATGTTACCAAAACCAAAGAGTAGTGAGGTGGGACATACAGTAACAGCTGGACAAAGCATAAAAGACGGCTCACAGGCGATCACTGAAGACTAACCAAACACTGGTGGGGACTAAATGGAAGCAGACCCTTGAGAGGGGAAACCACACTGGGTACAACATGCACTGCCTGCTGCTGCCTTTCTGCCAGGGGCGTCCTTCATTCTGTACAGCCATGCGGGGTAGCTGGACTTCCAAGTCAAAGCTACCGTTTTACTGGCTTGAGAAGTCAGAGGACAGAGACGGAGGTGGCCAGGGAGGCTGGAAAGTGAGGGTAGAAATCCTGGGAGGGAGGGAAGGGTAGAGGAAGGAAGCTAAAGAAGGGAGAGCCCCCACCTCTGATTACATCCTACTCTTACCCTTGGCTGATCTCAGCACCACGTGGGCACAGGGGAGATGGTGAGTTTCACAGAGCAAAGCAATAGCTTGAAGGCAGAAGGATCTGTGTGGTTTCAGCTGCTGAGAACTGCAAAGGAAACAGAATCTGAACTGTTTGCTAGAACAATGTTAACACTCTTCAGAGGAAAAACACAGAATTCAGAGTTTCTGCAATGTTTCATTGAGAAGATACATTAGTCACAGACGTGAGAACAAATGGGAAAATGTGACTTACATTCAAGAAAAATCTCAATCACTAGAAACAAATCCACAGAAGATCCAGATGTTAGAATTAGTGGATTTTAAAGAGCTATTATAAATATGTTCAAGAACTAAAAGGCAAATAGAGTCATAACAAATGAACAGGTAGGAAATCTCACCAAAGAAATGGAAACTATAAGAAAGAATCAAGACTTCTGGTAATAACACTGTAGCTTGGTCAGACTTACGCTCTTACAGGTAACAATTACAGAATCTTGAAAAAAACATAAAAAAACAATCATTTAAGAGTACTGGAGAGCAACCAAAAGGCAGAAACTGGAGCAGAGGCTGTCCTTAAAAGATGAACTGCAACAGGAGAAATTTGCAAATAAGGTCCAAAGTCTGTGTCTATATTTTGCTGAGATCTTTGGCTGCTGCTAAACTACACATATATGGGGAGACCCCAGGGACCCGGCAGAAAAGCAGCAGCCAGAAACTAAACAAACTGAGCAGAGGCGTCAGCTGCTGCTCTCCACAAAGGAGACAGCTGGGAGCTGGAGATCAGACAAGACTACTGCCTGCTATGTAAAAAATCACTTTAGAGAAATAAAACAGAACCCAGATCTCTGTAGTGTATCATTTTTAATGTCCAGTATTCAATTAAAAATAACTATGTATTAAGAGGAAAAAGTGGCCCATAATAAAGAAAAAATCAATCAATGGAAATCAACACCAAGATGATCCAAATGTTGCAACCACCAGACAATCACTTTCAAGGAGCTTTTATAAATATATTCAAGGATGAGAAGAAAATACAAGCATAAAGAACATATAGGGAATCTCTACATCATAGAGATATATAAACTATAAAAAAAAGGTCAAAATGGGGACTCCCCTGGTAGTCTAGTGGCTAAGAATCCACCTTCCAATCCAGGGGATGCAGGTTCGATCCCTGGTCAGGGAACTACGGTCCCACGTGCCATGGGGCAACTAAGTCCACACGCCGCAACTGCTGAACCCATGCGCTCTGGAACCCGTGCGCCACAACTAGAGAATCCGCACACCACAACAAAAGATCCCACCTGCCACAATGAAAGATCCTGCGTGCTGCAACTAAGACCCAACATAGCCATAAATAAATAAATATATTTTTTTAAAGGTCAAAATGGAAACTCTAGAGCTGAAAACGACAATAACTGAAATAAAAAATTTAATGGAAAGGGCTAATAGATTGGAGATGACAGAAAGAGTCACCAAACTTAAAAACAAATCAATGAAGATCACTAAATCTGAACATCAGAGACAAAAATTACTTAAATAAACAAAACAAACAAACAAAAACAGAACCTCAAAGACCTATTGTTGGGACAATATCAAGGGTCCCAACTTTATAAGGCCCGGACTGAAAGGAGAAAGAGAGAAAAAGCACCTAAAGGAACAATAGCCAAACACTGCCCAAATAGGATATTTTCTCCACAGGAGTACGATGTGAATGACAGCTGACTTCCCCAGGAAACAACAGGGTGATATCTTTAAAGTGCTGCAAGGAAAAACGAAAACAAACCTCAATTCTATATCCAGTAAAACGATCATTCAAAAATGAAGGCAGGGGCTTCCCTGGTGGCGCAGTGGTTGGGAGTCCGCCTGCCGATGCGGGGGACATGGGTTCGTGCCCCGGTCTGGGAGGATCCCGCGTGCCGCGGGGCGGCTGGGCCCGTGAGCCATGGCCGCTGGGCCTGCGCGTCTGGAGCCTGTGCTCCGCAATCGGAGAGGCCACAGCAGTGAGAGGCCCGCGTACCGCAAAAAAAAAAAAAAAAAGAAGGCAGAATAAAGACATTTTCCGATTAAAACTGGGAGATTTCATCAGCAGCCAACCAAATTCAAAAAAAGTATTAAAGGAAGTTCTTCAGGCTGCAGGGAAATGATACCAGATGGAAACTCAGACCTAGGAAAGGAAGCAAGAGCACCAAAAATGGTAAAAATACGGGTATAAAGGGCTATGCATTTTTTCCCTTTTCTTACTTTCTCCCAAAGATAGAATTGTTCAAATCTAAAATCATAATACCACATTACCAGGATCATCATGTGATGTACATGTCATAATGTATATGACAACCACAGCACAGAGGAGGAGAGGGTGAAGGGAGCTACGATGTTGCAGGGTCCCACATTTTTGAAAATCCTCAATAGAGAAATTAAAGTGCAGTATACAAAAATATCCAATTAGCCCGAGAAAAGGCAGGAAATAACAGAAGAACAAATGACACAAATGGAAAACAACAAAACGGCAGAATTAAATTCAAATATATCAATAATTACATTAAACATAAATGGAATAAACACTCCAATTAAAAGGCAGAAACTATCAGATTGGCTATAAAAGGAAGACCAAACTCTATGCTGATGAAAGCAGGAGGATTTTAAATGTAAAGACATACAAGGTTTTGAGTAAAGAGATGTAAACAAATATACCATGATGGGCAGTAAACATAAGAATGCTGGAGTGGTTACAGTAATATCACAGTGGACTACAAGATACAGATTACTACCAGTGATAAAGAAAGTCACTTCTTAGTAAAAGAGTCAATACATCACAAATATATAAACATTAAATGTGTAGCTTTAAACCCTTAAAGTAGACAAGAAGGTAGGCTGAAAAATATTAAGCTTCCTCCTTAAGAAACTGGAAAACTACAAGCAAATTGAACTCAAGTAAGTAGAAGGAAGGAAATAATAAACAGTAGAAATTACCAGTATCATAAATGAAAGGGATAAAACTACAGATCTTCCAGGCATTAAGAGGTAAGGGAGGGGCTTCGCTGGTGGCGCAGTGGTTGAGAGTCCGCCTGCCGATGCAGGGGTCGCAGGTTCGTGCCCCGGTCCGGGAGGATCCCACGTGCCATGGAGTGGCTGGGCCCGTGGGCCGTGGTCGCTGGGCCTGCGCGTCCGGAGCCCGTGCTCCGCGGCGGGAGAGGCCGCAACAGTGAGAGGCCCGCGTACCGCAAAAAAACAAAACAAAACAAAACAAAAAAAGAGGTAAGGGAATATTGTAAGCAACTTTATCCCAAAAACTTGATAAATTAACAACTTAGATGAAATTAATAAATTCCCTAAAATATACAGCTTACCTAATAACACAGATGAAATAACAAGCCTGAATAGCCCATATCTGTGTTGAATCTGTTATCAAAAACCATCTCACAAAGAAAACCCTAGAACCAGAGGTTTTACTGGTGAATTCTAACAAATATTTAAGGGCAAAATAACACCAATCTTAAAAAAAATCTTTCAGAAAATAGAAGAGCAGGGAATACTTCCCAACTCATTTTCTGAAGCCAGAATAACCCCGATTCTAAAAGCTGACAAAAACATAACAGGAAAAGAAAATTGCTTACAATAGTCCACTTGAATATAGATGTGAAAATCTCAACAAAATGTCAGCAAATAATGCAGAAGGGAACGCTCTTCACAGTAGAGCGACAGCTGGAATCATCAGTGGATGCTAACACTAGTGGGTGAACGTTTGATGGACAGCAAACTTGTGTAGCTGCAAAGTAACTCCCCTTATTATGTCCAGAGGGGAAAAGCGGTGCAGAGAAACTTGGCAGACACCTCTAAGTCACCAGAGTTAACATCATCAATCTCAGGACGAACTGAAGTCCTGGGCCTCCTAACGTGACACATAAGGATACAACATTCCTCCCAGGGCATCCCGCCAGAAATGCAGAGCCTGAATCTAGTCACGAGGAAACACAGGACAAACCTAAATTGGGAGACGTTCCACCAAAGCACTGGCCTGTCCTCTTCCAACATGTTAATGTTAACAAAATTCAGAGAAAGACTCAAGATCTGCCCCAGGTTCAAGGAGACAGAGGAGATGCGACAATTCAGTCCAATGTGTGATCCTGGACAAACGACAATATTTGAACATGACCATGGATGGGATATTAGTATTGTATCAGGGTTAAAATTCCTGATTTTGATCAGTGTACTATGGTTGTTTAGGAGAGAATTTCCTTGTTCTTAAAAAGGAAATATGCACTGAAGTATTTAGGAGTAAAGGGGCACAATGTCTCCAACTTACTCTCAAATGGCTCAGAAAATATACACACATATGTGTATGTATATATCTGTGTGTGTGTGCAGATGTGTAAAGAGAGAGGATGTGATTAAACAAACAGACCTAAGTATAAACCACTGGAGAAGTGAGATAAAGTATGTACAGGAGTTCACTCCTGCAACTTTTCCACAAGTTTGAAATTAAGACAGAATGAAAAATTACCCCCCAAAATGTTTAAAGAACTCTCCCATCCCCCCCCAAAAAAAGAAAAAGGAAAGAAGGAAGGACTTCCCATCCCTCATGTCTGCTCTGCCCACTGCACAGCACTGCCTTTTTTTTTTTTTTTTTAAACAGCAGAGCAAGCTCCTGGTTAGCAGTTCACCCACTATTCTACTTGGAATCTGCAGACAAGAGGGAAAAGAGAACCAACTGGGGTGGGGGAAGAGGAAGCTATCCCCACAACACAAATGAGGGAAAGGCTGTGTCTTCCGAATTTAGAAGACACGTATTTCTGATCTGATGCTCGGCAGAGCTGCATAGAGTGACAGCCACATAAATGGGCCACGAGGCTTCATATCCAGGGTGACGGACAACTAAGCAGGGCCCGGCATCTCTATCCACCCTCTCCATCTGCCACGCCCACACGACCTTATTACTACCCGTGTGCAACAAATCCAGAATCGTTAAAAAGTCAGCACTCCGAGCGCCAAGAAATGACATTCCCGTGGCCCTGGGAACCACTTGTATGCAATGACGATCTTCACTCGGTTGCTGGGGGCCAACTATTCTTTGTGGCACACAACCACAACATTCTTTTTAAATAAATGCACAAATAAAAATGAGCTCAAAACCAGGAAGACAACAAAACATGAGGAAGCCTTAATGTGAAAACGTGTTGTGAGAGAAAAATAGGCTTCTGACAATTAGTTATAATCTCAGAATGCTAATGGCCTTCCTGTGAGCGAGAGGAATTATAATTGGTCTCCGGTGGCCTGTTTATGCTGTCTAGATATAATTACAGGATACAGCGCTTCCACGTTTTACCAATTGATTCATTCAACAACTAACATTTATTTAGTACTGACTCTGGGCCTGGCACTGTGCTGGGTGCCGAGGGCAGAAAGACACCTGTTGTTTAAGAAGCGCACTATTTTGAAGGAGAAATAAACAAACAAATGAAGTTCGCAGTTCGATTGCTAAATGACAGAAGACATATGAACCAAGCCTCCGGGATGGGTGAAGGAGGGAGTCGCTAATGTCACCTGGCATATTAGACAGACTTCACAGAACAAACCGCATTTATCTGAGAAACCAGGACATAAGACACCA
This sequence comes from Lagenorhynchus albirostris, assembly GCF_949774975.1. Taxonomy (NCBI): domain Eukaryota; kingdom Metazoa; phylum Chordata; class Mammalia; order Artiodactyla; family Delphinidae; genus Lagenorhynchus; species Lagenorhynchus albirostris. The sequence continues at coordinate 5,116,009 of NC_083109.1, read as the reverse complement.
ACACCTAATACATATAACCTGCACTGCACAAGTCAATCTTAAAATGCCCAGGACGTGTCCAGCTGGCCAGCTCCGATTCTCTCAATCACGTATACACTAGGGTTGCTGGCATCAGAATCGACTGATTGTAACTTCCAAAGGGAATACAAAGGCTAACGAATAGATGCATGTTTTGTCAATAGAGGCACGCCGTTTCCTCGGAGCAAGAAGCAATTCCTTCAAAACGGCACTGTTCCGAGAGTGTGTGCTTATGGACATATGGACGTAGCAACATTCACACCATATGGCTGCAAAGAAAGCCCGAAATACAAGGGCATCGGAGCAGTGCAATTTGCTTCTTTTCTCACCTGTCACCTCCTCACACATACATGTTGGTAGCCACGTGTTTGGGGTGTCACTCAGACCAGCTAAATGAGAGAGCGCTATCCTCCTAGGGGAGCTCTGCCAATCCCACACGTGGTCTCCGTCCCTTGAAGAGTGAAATCCACTCCCTATCGTACTGTCATTTCCTAGCTGAAAAGAGAACAGCACCCTCTGTACTCCAGGACTGTGGGGGCCCAAGGAGTGAGACCCCCTCCAAGACTCCTTGACCTCCAGGAAATAAGGGAAGACAGAACAGCTTCTGGGTCTGACCCAAGCACACACGGGCCAGGCAAGGAGCCCCAAATCCTGCTTCCCTTGGGGCCCTAAGGGAGGAGAAGTGGCAATCTTCCAGAAGTGCCCTGAAACGCAGATGTGCCTCTACCTGGGGAGGGTTCAAGACCATTTCCGTTCTTTGCAGCCACGTTTAAAAGCTTGCACATTTCAAGTAATGAAATCGGCAATCCGCTTTGAATAAAAAGTGCAGTTTATGTGAACTAATTTGTTCTGCAAGTGAAATGTGAAGAGAGCTTTTTGAAGACTTGTTATATTTTCCAAATATCTTCACCAAAAGAAAAGAAGAATATTGCTGACAAGAATGGAGTGGTTGGAAACAAAACGAAATAAAAATCATGCAAAAACGCCTTTAAAATTATTTGTCATGGTATTTGGCAGTCTTTAGGGGTAAGATATTTGGTTGTCAGTTGTAGCTTTGGAAACTAGCCTAACCAACTTTCAAATGAAAAAGAAGATCTAGTTGGCAAAGTTTACCGCTCGGCTGCCAAGCATCCCAACTAAATGACATTATCCAGGTTCATCCTGCAAAATGAATTTAATTTCTTACAGGGAAACTTGAAATTTATCAAAGAACCCTGGAGAATTTGAATTTTAATAATCAATTATTCTTCAGCCTGATTCATCTTATAAACATATGGAATATGCAAAAAATTAAATTAGTTAAAAAAGCCAGACCTTTAACTCATAGGTGAGGACAACTTTTACATAAATGAAGAATAATGACCCAATGGTCTGATGCTGTATTACAAATTTTTAGCTCCATGGTGTATGTTTCCACTTTGAAAAAGAATTCCTTTTTCGAACATCATTCTTTCTCAACCAAGAAAACAACCATATCTTATTGTACTCACAATTGAGGCTTAAGATTTTGTAAATCCTTATGTATTTTCCTAAAATGCTGGAACATTCCTGGAGCTGTTTAGTTTTGTGATGCCAACACAAAGGGCCAGCCGGTGCAGCAACCCCTGCCCCGGTCCCTGGGGAGGGAGTGGCAGCTACGGAACACAAGGTAGCCTTGGATGACCTTCCCTGACCCACGAAGGAGAAGCCTGAGGACAAGCTGGGTCTTAGTCTAAGGGCGGCACGTAAAGGCCAGCACTGGCTCGTCAACAGCTAGTTTGTGAACAAGGGCTCCAGAAGCAAGTAGGAAGTCCTTGCTTGCATAATCACTTCATAATGGGCACAGCATCCTACAAACCCAAGGATACCACAAAGTTAACTACTAAAAGTAGAAGACATTCAGTACTTACACTCTTTCTTTCATCGTATACCTTTAACTGACAAGAGCACAGAGACTTGAACACAGCATCTCCCAAACTGCTGTAAACATGATGGCCACATTCTTCAGATAGACTCTCTCTTATTTGCTGACATACCTAGTTTAGTCTCATCTTAATTTATAAAACGGACACACATGTCCATTCATTTTTTTTTTTTTAATTGTCCAAGTACCACCTAAAAGCAGCTCCCATACCGCACTCGGTTCCTTACTTTGGGAAACAGGATCCATGACCCAAGCTGGCTCAAGGTTTACCTAATAAATCTCAGCATCTTGCCCAGCAGGAGTCCATGCCAGCTGCCTCACCTCTGCCCGAATCACTCTGATTTCCCAAGCGTTGCCTTCCGGAAACAATTGGATATTAGGATAATCACTTCCACGACAAGCTTGGATCTGAACTCAGAACTTTCTCTGATGGAGGCCACACCACCCGCTGCCTTGTTTATGGGAACAGTGCTGATCAGCACTGAACGCACGTGACGCTTCGAGTCCCGCACACGTCAAGTTATGGGACGGTCCGCCGAGGCTCGGGGCTGTCACCCCCCAAGGGACTTACACTCACGGCTTCTGCTTTGTACTCATCCTCGCCGTCAGGGGCAGAGAGCGCCAGCAGGATTGGACACACTTTGTTTTCAATATCGTGCTGGAAAATTAGATCTTGTTCCAGAAGAATCAACAGCACCTCCTGACTTGATTTTCTAACCTGGAAGAGGCAAAAGGTGAAACACAGAATGAGCCAAAGTGCTTTCAGGATCAAAGACCAAACTCCCTACGGTGAGTGCCAGGCCGGCCCCTGCCTCCTTCCCCCGCCCCCGCCCGCCCCACCACACGGATCTTCTGGGCCTTCGGTCACTTCCTCCCCCAGGCCTTAGATGAGGCCACCAACGGCACCGACTGTTCCTCTGCGCTCAAGCCACACATCCCGTTTCCCACTCGGGTCGGGTTCCCCATCTACACTCTGACGGCATAACCAGGCTTGCACTTTGCCTTCACAACGCCTACCCCAGATTTCTACACACACACACACACACACACACACACACACACACACACACACGCATTTTTCCTGTATGATGATACATTGCTGTCTGTCTTCCCACTGCAGAGAGTGAACTTGGAGAGTGGGTACCATGCATGCAGGGGATGGGAAAACACGGCGCTGTCCTCCCGACACTCTGTAGAGCCCTGGCGGGGAGGACCTGCTCTGCGAAGCGGGACACGCGCACAGAGGCTCCCGGGGCCAGAGACGGAAGGCTGGGGAGCTGCCTGCCCCTCACCGTCTGCACCCGGTGAGCGACCACCAGAGCTCCAGGGCTCCTAAGAGGCTAGAGAGAGGACGTTTTGGGGAAGTGAAAGCACAGGAAATTCCAATCTGTGGAGGAAGTAATGAGACTGGCAGCTCATCACAGTGATGGGAAGGCAGGGGAATGGCAACGGGGCCCAGAAACGTGCAGGCAGAGCCGCAGGTGATAGGACAGGACCTGGTCATAAAGAGGCGAGCCCGGGAGGCTGGAACCCCGGAGGCCTGGCAGCAGAAGTTTCTGAAGAGGTGGTGTTGTTCTAAGCCACCCAGTTGGTGGTACTTTGTTCTGGCAGCCCCAGGAGACTAACACCGCAAGCAGGAAAAGGGGAGAGGACAGCGTGCTCATGAGCAGAAAGATGAACTCTGGGGAGAAGTCCCGGGTGACCGCATGGGGGCGGCGGGTGGATGGCGGAGTGCGAGCCTGAGGGGCCAGCGAGGTTGGAGCGGGAAAGGCTTCCAGGTCCCACTAAGACTTCTGGCGGCTACTCCGGCACCGTGGGAGCCCCAGGGTGGAAAAGCAGAGGAGTGGCAAGATCGTCTTGGCCTCAGTGAGGGTGACAGTTTAGAAACCTCGCAGGCTTCTAACTGCTGAGAGCAGGCAAGGGGCTCCTGTGCAGCGACGCTTCCGGCTGTGACCAGGCATGGGCTTGGGGGCAGGGGACAGAGCGGGGGGGTCCCTGCACGCATGTGGTCACAGAAAATCAAAGGTGACTCGGGATCTTTGCCTCCAGGCACCAGTAAATAAAACAGAGAAAATAAGGCTGAAGGTAGAGAGAACAGGTTTGGGTGCTGGAGAAGTTGAACTCTGCGGATCTGATGCAGCAGACGTCAAGGGAGAGCCAGCCACTGGGCTTTGGGGGAGGAGGTCAGCGACGCACCAACTCCGGAGGCCTGGCTGAGACGCGGCATCCTGGCGTTCGCACGCACAGGGACCTCCCCAGGCCCAGGGGAGCAGATGAGACCCGGCACCATGAGAGAAGAAGACCAGACAACAGCCTGAAGGGCGGGCGAGGACCAGGGCTGGCGATGGAGACTGGGGAAGACGCAGGCAGGGAGGGAAAGGCTGGGGGACACTTCCGAGCCCAACAGGTGACACTGCAGTGGCGCGAATGCCGTGCCTGCCCTGTGCTGTGCGATGATGACCAGTGGGGCCTCCTGGGCAGGGGATCAGCCTCTTTGAGCCTCCATCTCTGCACCTGTAGAAGTGGGCAATGATAGTGCCTATCTCACAGGTGGCTGTGGGGCTGAAACGACCTCATATACATAAAGGACAGTGTCTGGGGCATATCGGGATGGGGCGACCTTAACTGCTGAATGGGCGTCCAAGAAAGGTTTCTTCAAAACCGCAAAAGCAGTTAACAGTGGCAAGTGGGGCAAAAGGATCAAACAAAGGAAAAAGGAAGTCACTGGACAAATAAATGGTGAAAAAAATAGAAATGCAACACCATAAAATAGTTCAAATGAGTGACCAGGAGCTCTCTGGATCAACGGGGATAGATCTTAAAAACGGGGGGAATAAAAGTAGGTGGCAGAAAGGAAAATACAGCCTGATGTCATTTATGTAAGGTTTTAAAAGCACCCGAAACAAGACACTCTCTTATTCAGGGCCACTTACACAGGCGGTGTGACTATAAAACCCGGCATGGAAGGGACACACCAAGCCAGGGTGGCAGGTTCCTACAGAAAAGGGAGAAGGGAGAATGGGATGGAGGAGGGACCCAGTGCAGTTTTCACCATACCTGCAACCTATAAATAAAAATAAAAAGGTTTGAAGCAAAACTGCAAAATGTTAACATTTCTCAAATATAGGCGGTTAGGGATATGGGTGTTTATGATATAACCCTCCCATGTGATTAAAATAGTCTATGAAATTCTAAAAATTAAGACTATTTTTGAAAAAAACCAAAACATCAGATTCCACAATGAGATTAGTTGAGTCCATGGCAAGATACCTCTCACTGGCTTCGGGACCACCAGCTGCAGTACAACGAGCTGACCCCTGAATGGGAGCCCACAGAGGGTCAAGGCCACAGTGCAGACACTTGGAAAAGGAGTGATGGTGTGCTCAGGGTCAAGGCCAGGGGACACAAAGATGAGGGAGACTTAGGCATGATTATAACTGAAAGAGAAAAGCAAGAGACTGGAAAATAAGCAAGCTATGAACAAGAGATGGGACCAAAGAGGGGAAGGAAGACATCAAACTGGAGAAGGAGGTTGGACGGCCGTTCCCCTGAGACAGAAGGCAAGGAGCCCAGGACAGCTATGTTACCAAAGGGAGAGTTTACAGCCAGTGCAGTTCCAAATACCTACCAGCCACCAGACCCTTTGCTAGGTCACAGAGATAAATAAAGAAGACCCAGGTCCTAGTGTCAGGGGCTCAGAGTCTAGAATGGGAGAGAAACTATTGGTTACAATGTCCAGTAGACCTGGGCAATCCCAAAACATCCACCAGATGAGCCTCATGAGCCCGGGCTCCCAACACACACAGCCACACTTCTCTGCACCTCGGCTTCCTCACCTCTGAAACAAGGATGAACTCACCAGCATGCCCATTCTTCCCGAGATGGTTAGGAAGAGGAAACAAGAGCGTGGTACGTCACACAGCGAGAGCTCAAGAAATCGCAGCTGTTAGCAATCGAGGCAGTCGTGGTGACAACACTGCTGTCGTGCCCAATTCTGTGAATTTTACACCTCACAGGAGTCACCGCATGTTCAACGGTCATGAAAAGTACCTGATGATGAACAGAGAAAGACAGCCTGCCCCGAAATGCAGGTGCTGGATGGGGCCTGGCACACCCACTGCCTCAGGCAGCGAAATCTTCGTCTTGGCCCAATTACAAATCGTAACTCATCGGGGACCTTCAGGCACTGCGAGCCGCCCACACGGTCGGCATCTGTCAGAGGGAGGTGGGGACCGATGGGAGGAGAGAGGCATTGGGAAGGAGCAGGGAGACCGGCAGGAACGGAAGGAAGGGGCGGGGCGGACGCCTGTGGTGTCCACGGAGGGATGGGGACAGGAGGCCCATGGAGGAGGCTGGGCTGTGCCTGAGGGCGCTAAAGAGTCTGAATACTGTTCACTAAGATGCGACTTCATCATATTCCTGTGTTTAAAGACGACAGGAAGGGCGGAGGGGGTGTCTCAAGAGGTTATGTGTTTGTTACGGAAACAAAGGAGACTTGGGTCTAACCAGCTGTAGGAGGTGAGAGAAGGAAGGATCTGGGTGGTTCCCAGGTTGTGGCTCTGGGGAACTGAAGAAAGTGGATGGCGGGTCCATTCATTGAGAGAGGGGATGAAGACTGAAGGCCTCTGTTTTCTCTGGGAAGTAAAATGCAAGGTCACCGGCTAGGCGCAAGGCAGGGTGAGGTGAAGAGGCTTGATGAGAGCTGCCAAGGATAATGTGAAAAGCAGCTGATGAGGGACAAGTAACAGGACTGCCAGGCAGCACCGCAAGCCCAGCGGCGACTGGAACCCATAAATTTGCAATGGCCCCAGTCAGTGCACGATGCGACTCCCCTACCAAGATGGGAACCCAGGATGGAGGGGGCCGGTGGGCTGCGGGCGGCAGGGCCAGGAGGGCGGAAGCGCGGTCCAAGGGAAAGAAATGGAGCGTGATGGTGGAGACGGCCTAAAGGGCAGGATGAGAGAGGGAGCAGCTGAGGAAGAACAGGAAGTAACAGCAGGGCACAGAGTGGGTCGGGGAGCCAGAGGTCTCCAGGGCAGGTGGGCTCAGGGCGGTGGGAAGTCAATGGTGAGAGAGTGGACGACATCTTCGGGACTTCAGAGGAGGCAGCTCTGGAGACCCCAGGAAAGGAGCGACCAAGGTACAGCAGGGCGGAGGCGGGCAGTGGAGGTGCGTGAACAGCACAGGCCGACAGCGGGGAGAGCCGGCTCTGCACCACGGACACGACTCCTCAGCAAACACAGGCTGAGTGTCAGGAACCACGCGAGAACCTGGGACCAAAACCACGGCTCCTGCCTCCCTCCTCTGGAGTCGAATGTAAGACAGTGATACATGACAGAGGCCAAGGACGTGTCAGTCCCCCAACCCAGTATAACTTCATTTTTAAGAATGTATCCAAAGGAAAGAGAAAAGCCAACAGAAAAGTAAAACTGCACCTTTTGTGAAGCTCACTGCATCTACAGGACAAGAAAGCTGAAAGGAAGCTGAGCATTCAAAAAAATTAAAAATATGAAGATTATGAAGATGTACAACATCTATGACACACAGACGAGCTTCCTAGGGTAGAAAAATCCAACCTACTCATCTCTTCATCCCCAGCAAGAAGCGCCACGCTCAGCTCGTGATGCGCACTCAGAAGCTGTCTGAACAAATGAATGGCTGGAGGAAACTGCATCGCATTATGATTAGACCTACGTAGGAAAACATGTAAGCGCCCGCAGAAGAAAATGCGAAAATAATCAAAACACTGATGACAGGACAGTGGAGGCAGGATGACTTCTTTCCTTATTTAAAACCATCCTTGGGCTTCCCTGGTGGCGCAGTGGTTGAGAGTCCGCCTGCCGATGCAGGGGACGCGGGTTCGTGCCCCGGTCCGGGAGGATCCCACATGCTGCGGAGCGGCTGGGCCCATGATCCATGGCCACTGAGCCTGCGCATCCGGAGCCTGTGCTCCGCAACGGGAGAGGCCACAACAGTGAGAGGCCCGCGTACCACAAAAAATTTTTAAAAAAACATCCTTAATCCCATCACACTGTCTGATAGTCAAAAGTGAGCATCTGGTCTTTTAAGAATGCTTGGATCAAGGGAAAAATACAAGTCAAAACTGTAGACTTTCTTGGCAATGACAATAACAAAAACTTGGCATATCATAAAAAAATTAGTGGAAATCCATCCCCAGAATCAACTGACAGAAACAGAAATGACACAAGGTTATTTGTTGCAACAATTTTAATGTGGCAAAGGGTAGACATGACCTAAGGTCTACGGATAAAGTACAGTGGAGTGCTCTGATGCTGGGAAAAGTAACGAGGAGGCCTTCCCTCGCCTGTCATGGGCTAATCTCCGGGACACCAAGACAATGGGAAAAGCAAGGGAGAGAGCACCAGGGACAGTATGCCACCTCACACCTGAGAGCGGAACAAGGCGGTACAGGATACAAGGACATACATGTATTTGCTTAGAGTTATTTGTGCGTGTGTATTTTTTGAAGGCAAGAACAAACCAAAAGCTAATAAAAATGAACATCCATAGGGGAGAGAGAGAACGGGGAGGGAGACAGGAGTAGAAATCAGATTTCTCTAAATGTACTTTCTTTTACAGTTTTGACTTTAGAATCATGTAAAAACATTTTAAATAATTACAAGTCTAAATTAGATCAAAACGTAAAAGCTAAAGCAATTCTTAAAAATAAAAAATAAATGAAAACAAATGAGCCTAACTGTGTATCAGGATGGCAGCTTAACCACAAAAAGAAGGGTTAATGCAAGTGACTTTAAAATACAGTAATATTAATATGACTGTGCATCTCTACTGGGAGATAGCCTAAAAGCAAAAAGAACTGCAAAGAAATCTTAAACTATATTCAGTAATCCTACCAGGTTGTTAGTAATACTACTGGTATTTTTATTTTAGATACACACACATACACATCACACACACACACATTAATACCATGAAGGAGGAAGATTTATACTGTGTAAAAAACAAACAAATAAAAAGATACAAATATAAAAATCAAGTAAAAAAAAATCAAGTAAGTAAAAGCCCTATAATCTTAAATTTGAGTTGGAAATATCAATATAAACTCATGAGGAATTTTTATTTTTTTAAGAAAATAAATTGCTCTGTCACTAGAAGCCATGACCACTCTTGTAGCGATGAGCATCTCTGGTACCCACGTTCTCGTTTCTTATTATTATTTCCCTCATAAAGGAACCAGGGCTCCTTGGAGAAATAGCTGATTCCAGGTAAAGTGAGCTAGCAAAGTCTACTGGATCACATCAAGAAAATTCAGGAGCCAACTTGAAGGGTTACCTCTGGTCAAAACTAGGACAATTTGATTATTAAAAAGAATAAAAACTACAGTGGCTTAAAACATATCTAATATGTTAAAATTCAGGAGTTCATAATAGTACTCAACATAAAATTTTAAAACCTAATTGGTAACCTTGTAGATTATTAGGATACCGACTGATTCTTCTAGAAACTGGTAAATAAAGGGGAAAAGTAAATCATTTAACCTGTCTCCCATAGACAGTTTTTCAGAGTTACCAAATAGCTGAGGGGGAAGTTCTTTATGGAAGAATTCCAGCTATTAAATTAAGAAGGAATGATGAGGGATTCCCTGGTGGCACAATGGTTAAGAATCCACCTGCCAATGCAGGGGACGCAGGTTCGAGCCCTGGTCTGGGAAGATCCCACATGCTCTGGAGCAACTAAGCCCACAACTACTGAGCCTGTGCTCAGAGCCCGTGAGCCACAACTACTAAACCCGCGTGCCACAACTACTGAAGCCCACATGCTTAGAGCCTGTGCTCCGCAACAAAAGAAGCCACCACAACGAGAAGCCCACGCATCACAGCAAAGAGTAGCCCCCGCTCACTGCAACTAGGGAAAGCCTGCGGGCAGCAACGAAGACCCAACACAGCCAAAAATAAATAAATAAATAAATTTATTAAAAAAAAGAAGGAATGATGTTGATAACAGATACACACTACTATATATAAAAAAGATAACCAACAAGGTCCTACTATATAGCACAGGGAAATACACTCAGCATTTTATAATGACCTATAAGAAAAAAGAATCTGAAAAAGAATATATATACATATGGGGCTTCCCTGGTGGCGCAGTGGTTGACAGTCCGCCTGCTGATGCAGGGGACACGGGTTCGTGCCCCGGTTCCGGGAAGATCCCACATGCCGCGAGCGGCTGGGCCCGTGAGCCATGGCCGCTGAGCCTGCACGTCCAGAGCCTGTGCTCCGCAACGGGAGAGGCCACAGCAGTGAGAGGCCTGCGTACCGCGCAAAAAAAAAAAAAGAATATATATACATATGTATGTATAACTGAATCACTTTGCTGTATACCTGAAACTAACACAACATTGTAAACCAACTATACATCAACAAAAAATAGAAAATAAAAGAAGGACGGAATTAGAGCATCACAATTTTGCAACCTCTAACAAAATCCCAGATCTAGGTGATGATAACTAATGGTTGATCACAGATTGATGAGGAACTCTGTCATAAACAGATAAGGCTGACAAAACCTAATCCGGTGACGACACTGCTTTTGTGCTTCCTGATTTGATGCAGCAGGAAAACACAGCAACACCTAAAAAGTGTTCTCACTATACGATACAAAAATCTGAGTCTGACTGAGCCTCTAGGCTTCACCAGTTTGGAGGAAATGCTGGGAAAAGAGGAACATCTCAAACAACACTGGAAATGCAATCAGCCGGATCACAAATGTGGAAAAACCTATAGGACTAATGACCTAGTTTCCTCAACAAATACACAGCAGCGGAGGAAGAACTGTTACAAATTAAAGGGGATTTAAAAGACACATCAATCGAATGCAATGTGTAGACCTTGTGCGTATTCTGATTTGAACAGACTATCTGCAAAAAGCAGATTTATGACAAAACTGGGAAAATTTGAACAGTCACTAGATGTTAGATGATATTAAGGACCTACTGATAGTTTTTATACTTGTGATAATGGTACTGTCGCTATGGGGATTTTTTAAGTGTCTGTATTTCTTAGGGAGGAATACTAAAGCATTTACAGTTGAAATGTCTGGGAAATGCTTTTATCTGGGTTGGATTTATCTGGGTAAGATAAATGAAAAACGACTGGTCAAGTGTTAATGAGAGTTGGAGCTGGGTGGAGAGTACACGGGCATTCATTTTAATACTCTCGCCACGGCTAGGTGCGTTTGAAAATTTACATAGTAAAAAGTGGGGGAAAAAAAGAAATATGATAATAAGAATGCGTGCCATCTACCTTCCTATGTGATTAAAGAAACTGGGCACAAAGGGACCTTTCATTCTTGAGTCACTTAACTCTAAGAAGCTGTTTTCTGAATTATGAATATCAGCGAAAATAAGACGAAAGAGAATTTGCTACAAAGACCTTAAGGTTATAATTTTTCACACCTGGTTGTTTGGATCTGCGAGGCACCGCACCACGATGGGTATGAGATGTTCAGAGAGCACCACTGGAAAATCAGACCTGTTTTCTTGTAGAAAAATGGCAATAGGAGGAATCTGTTCCAGCAGCTCAGCCCGCACTGTGGGCTCTGCAGCAATAAAAAAATGAGACAAAGAATTATATAAGAATAAGCCAAGCATCTTATATAGTATATATTGATAGTTTCTAGCTTTTCTTACTAAAATACTTCATCAAGGAAATTAGACAAATGCAGGTTAAAAAATCATTTCCCATTTAGAGTATTTATGCTACAGACAAGCTTAAAAAGCTTATAAGCTATACGGCAATACAAAAACATAAAAAGCTGATAAGCTATACAGCAATACAAAATCATAAAAAGAAGAGAGAATGACAACTCTATTATAACAAGCCATATATAAATCAAGGAGGGGGCAAGACATCTGCATGCCGGGCCAGCGTCCAAAACCCATTACAACTAACGGCATATATGCGAGACCTATGGGCTGTGCTTATTCAAATTCCAGCCAGAAAGTATACGTTACAAATAATTCTTTCATAAATGCACTCCCCCACAATCCACGCACCCCAATTGTTTCTAAGGCAAAGCATTAAACGAAAGAGCGGCTCTAGCTCCAATACACCACATTAAATTTCACACGAGTATATAATTGCTTCAGCACCGTAAACGGTGACTCACTTACAAAGAGAATCCATTTAAGGGCTCAAAACATCCACTCGAGCCTTTTTAAAAGCGTTGTGTCATGCTCATATGAATATTTTAAACTAATATGGGAGCTATATGGAAGGGTTTATTTTTCTATTTTCGGTTAAAATGATCAAAATCTAAAGCAAGCCAATCAGCTATCACAGCTTATATACAATTTCTTGGAAATGTACAACTTAAAAATATAAGCGGGCTTCCCTGGTGGCGCAGTGTTTGAGAGCCCGCCTGCTGATGCAGGGGACGCAGGTTCGTGCCCTGGTCCGGGAAGATCCCACATGCCGCGGAGCGGCTGGGCCCGTGCACCATGGCCACAGAGCCTGCGCGTCTGGAGCCTGTGCTCCGCAACAGGAGAGGCCACAGCAGTGAGAGGCCCGCGTAGAAATAAATAAATAAATAAATAAAATAAAAGTATACAATCCTTGTACAAACCTGCATCTTCTGACAATCTGACCACGATCTCCATTACCGTTATGAAGTCTTCTTCATTGTTACTGAAGTCCCGGAAGATATCAAGCAGCCCTCTGGCAATAATCTGACTGTGGAAGCGAGAAAGGATCCATACAGTTATGTGCGCTAATTCCGGCATGTGCTACGAGCAGGTAATACAATCATGGGGGAAAGGAAAGTCAGCCACCTCCGTCCAGAGGGAGAAGACACGGTCAAGCAACATGCAAAGGTGGTCAACATCCTATAAGACGAGGACCCACATCCTCCAGTCTGGCAGTCACTGGAGGTGGAAACTGTCCACCTGCACAAAAGAACACCTTTTTCTCCTTTTCTGACTGATTCTTCAGGCCTAGATAGACTTGGAAAAGAGATCCCATAACAGCGGGAGGGAATTAAGTGACCAATACAAAATGCAGAAGGAAAAGGTCCAAAGGGACATCCGATGGCCATCTCAATCTCGAATGGCCTCTACCCTCTAGGTGTCAGTAGCAGCCCCCTGGCTGCCCCCTCCCCATGATGTGACAATCAAAAATGTCTCTATATATTGCCAAGTGTCCACTGGGGCCAAATCACCCCTGGTTGAGAACCACTGCATTAAAGGATGCTGGGCAAAAGGCATAAAGGAACTCTCTGTACCATCTTTACAGCAATTCTGTAAATCTGAAGTTACTTCAAAATAAGGTTCAAAGACAAAACAAAACACAAAGACCAAAAAAAGCCACAATGGGGTAACACGACCCCCACTAGAAGAACGAAAATTATAATAACAATACCTAGTGCTGATAAAGACATGGAGCAACAGGAATTCACAGATTCTGCTCGTGGGAATGCAAAGTAGCACAACTGCTACTCGGAAAACAATTGGACAGCTTCTCAAAAAGTTAAGTGTACGCTTGTCATGCAACGCAGCAACTCCCTCTTAGGTATGTACCCAAATGAAATAAAAACGTATGTCCACACAAAGACTTGTACACAAAGGTTCATATTAGCATCATTCATAATAGTCACAAGATGGAAAACATCTCAACATCTGTCAATTGGGGAATGCACACACAAAACACAGAATACCCATACGATGGACTATGACTCAGCAACAAAAAGGAGAGAACTGCTGGTAACAACAGGGAGGAATTCCAAACGCATTTTGCTAAGTCAAAGAAGCCAGCAGAAAGGACTACATACCACATGATTCCATTTACAGGAAATTCTTAAAAAGGCAAAACCTTAGCATCAAAAAACAGATCAGTAGTTGCCTGGGCCAGCGGTGGTGAGAGAGGGGGAGACTGACTGCAAAGAGGCAAACAAGGAAACGAGGGGCTGATGGAAATGTTCAAACTCGACCATGGAGATGACTGCATGAGTGCATGCATTTACCCCAAATTCACCTCACTGGACGCTCTAAGTGGGTGGATTTTACTGCATGAAAAGTATGCCTTGATAAAGGTGTTTGTTTCAAAGACACTGATGAGGGGAAAAGTCAATGGGATCAACAGTGGCTAACGGTGGCCTGGAGGCCTTGGTGTGCCCGCAAAGAGGGACTGGCGTTCCTGATGGGTGTCTTGGAGCAAATGGAAAGGAGCCTCTGTCTGCCTCTGTCTGCTCCTCTGGGTACCTGACAATCTAGAAATAATACACGTCTCTGTGTCATTTCTGGCCAAGCATCGGGAGAAGAGCTGAGGTCAAAAACCCACCTTGCTTTTCAGAAAAAGATGACTAGAAATGTGGAATTCAAAGAGGCATCTTTTGGCCCAGCGTACTACGGGAAGAAATCCATCAGCTCGAGCCTGCCCGTGGAGAGACTTATACCACCCCTGGGATGAAAGGTCGAGGTCTGGCAGCCAGGAGGTTTGGGGAAGCCGGAACAGACACTATGAAGTCCCTGATTACAGTTCACTGGACCACATTCATGGCAGCCTCCCGGGGGAAATCAAGCAACTAAGATCCCCAATCTGCTTGTAGGGCCATAGAACGAATAGACAGAACTGCATGCAGCCTCAAGTGGTCGCAGGAGGCCTGCCCTCTTAAGGAGAGCAAGGAGAGGGGTAAGAGAGGGCCCTGAAGCAGGGGCACATCCACCGCTGTGAACGCAGAGCGCGAGAGCTAAAGACGCAAACAGATCGGGGCTTTGGCACCAACACTTCGGCTGCTTCATGTTGGAATGACCTGGCGAGGTCACAGCGGATGAGCAGAGTCCAGAAGCATCAGAGTCGATACTTCTGTCAGCTGTGCTAATGACATGAAAGAACAGTGGACAACTGTGCACCTCAGGAAAGTGTGAGGAAGCTTAAATGAGATCGTGAGATCGTGCACGGGCAGCTCAGAGCATGGCACCTGGCACACGATGAGTCCTCTAGTGCATCAGCCATCAACCATATTACGATATAAGCAAAGAATTGCAATCAAAATGTCTATCAAAAGAGGGAAGCTAAAATAAATTATGATGTAGCTATACACTGGCATACCATACAACCATTTTTAAAGGTACCTATAGAAATGCACTGAGTTAGAAAGCTGCCCATGATACATGAAATGAAAGAACAAGAGGAAGAATTTTACATACAGTATGAACCCATTTCTTAACAAAATTAGGTTTTTGCATATGTGTGCAATACATGTACATATAAACACACTCATATATACGTACACTCATTTAGGAAACGTGTGGAAGGATATATACACTGAACGGCTCATGGGTACTATCTAAGATTATAGTGCGGAAGGGAGGGAGACTCTCACTATTTAACTCCTGAAACTGCTAAATTTCAAAGAGCATGTATTATTTCTGCGAATTTTTTTTAAACATAAAGAAAGAGGATGGCTTGATTTCACATGGCAATGTTCCCTGGAAATGTCACCACGGAAGGAACCCTTGGTGTCTCTGTCCCTTCTTTCCCTCACCCACTCGTGCAGTTATGATCATGAGTTTAGCCCCACTGGCTCTGGACTAGGGGCAGGAAGCCGGGGGTGCAGAGACCAGCAAGTTCCAGGTCCCGCTCTGAAGGAGCTCACAGTCGAGGCCTGTAAGGAGGCAGGAAAATCGATGATGACCAACAGTGATACGATTCTAAAGACGGAGAAGAAGGACGTGGAGGAACGAGGCAGGGAGACGAGCGTGCGGATGAGCAGGTGTTGGGTAGGGAGACGTGGAGGGGTGAGGTCATCGGCCGCCGACGTGGGAACAG
Organism: Lagenorhynchus albirostris; assembly: GCF_949774975.1. NCBI lineage: Eukaryota > Metazoa > Chordata > Mammalia > Artiodactyla > Delphinidae > Lagenorhynchus > Lagenorhynchus albirostris. The sequence goes on along the minus strand of NC_083109.1, from coordinate 5,100,280 downwards.
TCAGACGAGGACTTGAAAATAAGTCTGATTCACGTGCTGCAGGTCACTGGAAGAGCTGGGCATGCTGGGGCAATCAGGTAACACAGGGGCTCTCTGTGCTTCCTGCTCAGTTTTTCTGCAAACCTAAAACTGCTCACAAAAATGAAGTCTGTTAATTAAAGTGAAATAAAAACCTCCCAACAAACGAAAGCTGTGAGAATCATTGACAGTGGTCTTGTGCTAACAAGAATTGTTAAAGGAAGTTCTTGAGGCAAAAGGATATCTGACAGAAATGGACAGTTTACAAAAAGAACTAAAAAGCACAAAAATGGTAAAAATGATAGCAAATATAAAAAATATTTTTCACGGGCTTCCCTGGTGGCGCAGTGGTTGAGAGTCCGCCTGCCGATGCAGGGGACACAGGTTCGTGCCCCGGTCCGGGAAGATCCCACATGCCGTGGAGCGGCTGGGCCCGTGAGCCATGGCCGCTGAGCCTGCGCGTCCGGAGCCGGTGCTCCGCAACGGGAAAGGCCCGCGTACCGCCAAAAAAAAATATATGTGTGTGTATATATATATATATATATATATATATATACACACACACACACATATATTTTTTTTTCTCATTTTAGTTGCTTTAGAAAGATAGTTGACTATCTGAAGCAAATATAGTAACAAGGTATTGTAGGGTTTGTAACTTGTGCAGAGGTAAAATGTAGGAAGACAATAGGGGGCGAGGAAACAGAAGTCCACTGCTGTAAGGTTCTTATACTGAATCCTGCACTGCATGAAGAGTGGAGTAATTTTATTTGAACAGTTGGAATAAGCTAAAGGAATATACTATAATCTCTAGAACAACCAATAAAAATTTTTAAAAGAGGTATAACTAATAAGTCAATAGTGGAGATTAATTGGAATTATTAAAAAACTCATTCGAGGGCTTCCCTGGTGGCGCAGTGGTTGGGAGTCCGCCTGCCGATGCAGGGGACGCGGGTTCGTGCCCCAGTCCGGGAAGATCCCACGTGCCGCGGAGCGGCTGGGCCCGTGAGCCATGGTCGCTGAGCCTGCGCGTCCGGAGCCTGTGCTCCGCAACGGGAGAGGCCACAACAGTGAGAGGCCCGCGTACCGCAAAAAAAAAAAAGCAAAACTCATTCGACTTTTCTTAAAAAGGCAGGAAAAGAGGAAAATACCAGGAAGAATTGAGACAAACAGAAAACAAAGTGCAAGACAGTAGATTTAAACTGAACCATATCAATAGTAACAAATGTAAATGAGCTAAACATTCAAATTAAAAGGCAGATTGTTAAACTGGATAAGAAAGCAAGACCCAACTATATGCTTTCTACAATAACCAGGCTTTAAATATAAGATATAGGAAGGTTAACAACAAAAGTATAGGCAGAAGTATACCATACAAACACTAATCAAGAGAAAGCGGGAGTATATATATTAATATTAAACATAGTAAGTTTCAGAAAAAGGAGTATGACTAGAGATAAAGAGGGACATTGCACACTGATCAAGAGATCAATTTGTTCAAGAACACAGGGCAATACTAAGTGTGTACACACCCAAGAACACAGCTTCCAAACACACAAAATGAAAACTGTTAGAACTGAAAGAAAAACAGATCAATCCATGATTATAGTCACAGATTCCAACATTCCTCTCTCAGTAATCGACAGAACAAGAAGACAGAAAATAAATAGGAATAGACAAGACCTGAATAATGTTTTCAAACAACTTTCCAAGTTGACATTGATAGGATACTCTACCCAAAAACGTTGGGATGCACGTTCTTTTCAAGCGCACGTGAAACATGCAACAAGTTAGAGTAGATTTCTGAGCCGTAAAACAAATCTCAGCGACTTGTAAAGAAGAGAAATAACACGAAGTGTGTCCTCTGACCACAGAAGCCTTAAACTAAGCATCAAATAACAGAAAGATCCCGGAAAAATCTTCAAGTATTTCTAAATTAATCAATATACTTCTAAATAACTCATCGGTCAAAGGAGAAATCATTATGGATGTTAAAAATACTCTATACTAAAAGGTAATGAAAATATTGCCTATCAGAACTTGAGGATGCAACTAATATAATATTTAAGTATTTATAATACTTAATATAGTACTTAATAGCAACCTTAAAATGTAAAATGCAGATGTTATAAAGGAAAGGCCAAGAAAGTAAAACGTTGAGCATTCCTCACAAGAAGTAAGAAAAAGAAGAGCAATTAAATTCCCCCCCCCAAAAAAAACTCCAGGGAAGAAAATAATACAGATTAGAGCAAAAATTACTGAACTAGAAAATGAACATATAACAGAGGAATTCAAAGACAAAACTTGATTCTTCAAAATAACTAATAAAATTGATAACCCTCTGGTTAGAATCATCTAGGGAAAAAAAAGAGAAAAGGCAACCAGAGCCAACAACAGGATGGAAAATGGGGCCGTGCTACAGATTCCACAGACACTTGCCAACAGACAATGAAATAACAGATCTAAGCAGTGATTATTTGTGACCATTAAAATCATTAGAAGAAAGGTTTGTAAGGAATTTTGTAGTGAAAGAATCGAACACCTGCGCCCACTGCTCAATACTAACATCTCGGCCAGATCTTGCCTCCTGATGTTTTGTAATAAAAAGTACACAAGACAACATATGAAGTATTGTTTAAAAGAAAATTGAAGCAGAATCTAATCAAGTCTCCAAGTTTAATTTTCAGTTTACAGAAAATACAGAGAACAAAGGAACACATGAAATTATACCATGAGAATAATGACCACCAAATCCAGAATGTGGAAAATTCTACAAGACTAATGACCCCTTCAAGAGGGACTTCCGTGGTGGCGCAGTGGTTAAGAATCTGCCTGCCAGGGCTTCCCTGGTGGCACAATGGTTGAGAGTCCACCTGCCGATGCAGGGGACACAGGTTCGTGCCCCGGTCCGGAAAGATCCCACATGCCGCAGAGCGGCTGGGCCCGTGAGCCATGGTCGCTGAGACTGCGTGTCCAGAGCCTGTGCTCCGTAACGGGAGAGGCCACAACAGTGAGAGGCCCGCATACCACAAAAAAAAAAAAAAAAAGAAATGATACAATTTACATTAGCCTAAAAGGTCAAATACCTAGAACTAAATCTAACAAGATACAAAAGATCTCTACAACAGAAAACCACGTATTATACTTTTATAGTTATTTATGTGTATGTTTATACATGTATATGTATATATGTGTA